>NC_140953.1:65189748-66609748 GCF_014529385.1 Adiantum capillus-veneris | reverse complement strand
CGATGCCTGCATGAAGCGGGTGAAGAAAGCCCTCAATGGAATATAGGGTATTGCTGCCTTCACTCATGGTGGGCTCCGTCGATCCAAAAGTACTGGTGAAATGTCTTCAGAAGATAGGGAAGAAGGTGGATCTTCAGGGCGGCAAGAGTCACTACATCCTCGACACAATGACCATCTAGACAACCTCTAGTCATTAGACTTACATTAAATTAGATTTAGCTTTATTTTTAGTTAGATTTACGTTTATTTAGATTTACGCTTATTTACGTTAGATCGAGTCCACGCAAGAATTACTTACGGTTTAGGGTTTAGAGTTAGACGAACAGTGAAAAGATCTACTGTGAAAAGATGTTAAGATGAAGTGAAGTGCTACAGCTAGAGAAGAGGCAAAGGGGTTTTGTCCACTACATGCAGTATCATGTAGACGTGGGTGTGTAGATTTCTTGTACCCACAAATATAGGTATTGACCAATAAAGACGAGATTATAACCCGGTGGTTCTGATCTCCGTGCACCTCTAGACCGAGGTGTGCGGGGATTGGACATGACTAGAGAATGTGAGGTAAAGAGAGAGAGAGAGAGAGAGAGAGAGAGAGAGAGAGAGAGAGAGAGAGAGAGATAAGACGAAGAATGCCAATAGAATATTAAATTTGTTGTTCAGGTTATAAGTTTTTTATCCTCATTATGAGTAGCGACGAGGATGTGGGACCGTCCAACCGAAACACCTATCTCTCAACGAGGGTCTTATGTCCTTGTAATCAATGCAAGCATGCTGTGCGACGGACAAGACATGTTTCTTTGCAGCACGTTCGCGAATTTGGCGAGTTCGATCCATCTATTATAGATCGAGTTGTTGCCAATTATAACTCGTCGGACTCTGACGCTGGCCAACAAGCAGCAATCTTGCAACCCAATAGACGTGTTCGCAGGCGCTTTGGTCAAGCAGCATATGTGAGGCCACAAGATGTAGCCTCTGACAGCTCGGGGGATGATCATGCAGAGCACATTCCCAACGAGGCAATGTTTGAGCCCGAGATTGATGAAATGATCGAGACGATCATGGATTCAGAAAGGCTTATCTATGATGATATGAAAAGTGAAGCCGATACGCCATTGTATAATGGAGCACGTATGTCTAGATTGAAAGCACTCCTGGTTCTTCTCAACATGCAGGCAAAGTTTGGATGGAGTGACACTAGCGTCACAGCGCTTTTCAGGTGATCTATTACAATTAGTTTACTTTAATAGAACTCTAAATGTATAATGATCTGATAGATTTTTACACGACTGTATCATATTTTTATGTTGTGTAGATTGCTGAAAGAGCACATACTACCAGCTGACAATGTGATGCCAGATTCCCGAGATGAAGCAAGAAAGATTTTGCGAAACTTGGGGATGGATTACAATTCTATCCACGCTTGTCCTAATGACTGCATTCTTTTCAGAGGGGAATACACAGACATGGAGAAGTGTCCGAAATGTGATTCCGAAAGATATCGAGTAGATCTCCACGGGACAAAAATTCCACAAAAGGTTTTGCGACATTTTCCTCTGCTTCCTCGCATCAAGCATTTCTTCGAATGTAAGTCCATGGCTGCCCTAGCATCATGGCATGAGGAGAATAAATCTTCGGATGGTGTGCTACGAATTCCTGCAGATTGCGCAGCCTGGAAACATATAGATGGAACATGGTCGGATTTTGCCAGGGAAGCTCGAAATTTGCGCTTAGGCCTGGCTATGGATGGCGTAAATCCATTTGGTCAAAGATCAACATCTTACAGTGTATGGCCCGTTGTCATCGTCAACTACAACATTCCCCCGTGGCTGACTACGAAGAAGGGGCACCTATGGCTAAGCTTGATTGTGCCAGGGCGATATAAACTGGGGAATATGGATGTGTATCTTCGTCCACTATTGGAAGAGCTACAACAATTGTGGATTGGCATAGAGGTGGTGGATATGAGCCGACACACAGGACGACAGAATGCTTTGATCAGAGGCATTCTAATGTGGACCATGCATGACTATCCCGGGCTAACAGAATGCTCAGGTGATCTATTGACACTCCTCACTCACACTGTAAATATTGTTTTTTCCCATAGTTGATCTATTATCATGTGTATACATGTAGGGCTTCAAACAAGCGGATATAGAGCATGTGTCACATGTGGACCTAGACTGAATGCACGTAGGGCACCCTCACTGAAGAAGCAAATCTACGAAGGTCATCAAGCGTATCTTCCAGAGAATCATGTGTTACGCGACGGATTTTTGGGAAGAGAGCCACCAAGGATGTCTGCACAAGCATGGTTAGAGCAGAAGGAGATGTGCGATGACGGATTGCCTCCAGGGATGAAGAGACTATCTCTATGGTACGAGTTACCATACTGGCCCCGACTCATGATCAATCACTTGCTCGATCCAATGCACATATTCAAGAATGTGGGTAATCTACTATGGGACCATTTGACCGGCAAGAAAGATACTTTGGGAGCCAGAGTTGACCTTAGAAATGTGGATCGTATGGAGCAATATTGGCCGCAAACAGCGTCTGATGGATCGATAAAACTCCCTAAAGCACCATGGATTTTCACAGGAGCCCAAGAACGCAAAGTAAAAGAGGCCATTCGATCTTTGCGGACCCCCACTGGCGTAATGCACTCGCTCCGAACGTGTTTTACTAAAGAAGGAAAGCTTACCGGTTTGAAGTCACACGATTGGCATAAAATGTGTCAGGTACGTTCATAGTGGACTTTAATATCATTGCATAAAATGTGGACTTTAATATCATTGTTGTACATACTTTACAGTTTATTTTACCGGTTGCCATTGAGGGATGTTTGTCTCTCGACATCCGTAACACAATCTACAAACTTGCAAAGCTGGTGCAATGGATCTCACAAAAGGAGATCAACGTAGACTCCATACCATTCGCCAAACTAAATGCTGCGGAGCTTGTGTGCATGTTTGAGAAACATTTTCCTACTACAATGCTAACCATTCAGGTGCATCTTCTTGTTCACATAGTTGATGAGGTGGAAATAGCTGGCACAGTTCATTCCAGATGGATGTTCTTCTTAGAGCGTTTCATGAAAACGCTTAAGGGATATGTGCGTCAAAAGGCACGTCCGGAGGGTAGCATGGCAGAAGGTTGGTTGGTATCAGAGTCCCTAGTGTACATTGGAGAGTGGCTAGAAGGATTTGATAAATCCCCGGACACGCTATGGCGAACCATAGATGATGAGTGCATATCTGGGATTGTCATGTGCAATCTCGGTGTTGAGAAGAAGATGACGGAAGATCTAGAGGCTAAAATCAACCGATTTTGCATGCTTCACAATCCAGTGATGCAAAAGTGGATTTCACAATATGAGGATGCAAAGCAAGAGCGACAAAGGGCACGAATCGAGTGGAGACGGGGAAGACGACCACCGATGCACTATCCAGCGGTTCTGGAGAGCCTACCAACCTTCATGAGCTTAAGATGGTTGCACAACCAATTGAAAAGCGCACAACAATGCGGTGACGAAGTGACTGAAGAAGAGTGGGAGTACTCTCGAGGTTGCGCGACCAAGGTAAGTTTGCAATGTACGACTAGCAAGTGACTTTATTTATAAACGTTTGAACGGCCAATCATAATCTTTGTTCGTTGTAGTATAAGTCATACACAACAGCATGGTGTAAAGGTCGACATTTTAGGGTGGAACGAATCGAAAAAAAGCGTTTTACTCAAGATTGTGGAATCATGGCAAAATTTGAACAGTCTAGTTGACGACGTTCCTCTGATGCAGATCCTGTGGTGGAGGAACTCACTTACTTCGGCACGCTGCAAGAGATTTTGAGGATCGATTACAGAGGATTTTTTGTCGACTTGTTCGACGTGCAATGGTTCAAGATAATCATGGAGGGTCGCAACGCTACTGTGCGTAGAGGAGAGTCTGGTTTTCTTGAGGTGGATTCTACTAAGAAATGGACTGACCTAAGAGACACTTTCGTACTACCTGAGCATTGTGAACAAGTAAGTATGTAAATAGTTAACATCCCCCTTTTACAAGTTATGTGCTTGAAAGCTCTCATGTAAGTTATGTGGCTCTGGCAGGTAATATTTCATCCTACAAAGTCTACATCAAACTGGTGGTACGTCATAGAGGTAGCCCCTCGTAGTGCAAGGACGTATGAAGGCTACCATGTGCCAATCACAACGACATCAATGGAGGAGATCAGAGAAGATGCTCAATCAGAAGCCGCTGCGGTGGTGCCAGACGAGCATCAAGATGCTACTACTCTATATGGGGTGCATGCAGAGGAGCTACAAAATGAAACAGAGGATATGTGTTTAAACGGAGAGCTCTATATAGATATAGGAAGTTATGCTGAGTTATGTGAGGATGAGAGAGAGATCTCTAAAGCCACAAATATTGTATTTGAACAATTTTGCTCCGTGTTGTAAAAGCTCTGGCTCTCTAAGTACCTTCCATGGTGTATAACGCTCTTTTCTACTCGCGCTCACATCTTTTGATTGAAAATTCTGAGTTTTCGACTTGCCTCTTCTATCACTCGATTCATTGCGTCATTGTATTTATATGCGTCATTACGTCATTGTATTTAATGGTCTTTGCGTCATTGTCTACTCTATTCATTCAATATTAAGTTTAAATATTCGTGTGTTTAATGCAGGTATGGATGATGAGGAGTTTCTTTCTTCTTTGTCACCGCAGCAGAGACAGTGGTACGTGGAGCGTCATCGCTCTGGCGCATCATCGCGCGTTCCTACACCATCCGCATCTCCCTCTCTTTCGGAGCATTCGGCGCGCTCCGAAGCTTCGGCGTCGACGAGACGAGCTTCACACTCGTCTAGACACCGGCGCTCTAGTGGTGGCGGTGGCGGTTGTTGTGGGGATTCCGCCACCGATGCCTCCACACCGCCTCGTGTTCGACGAGGCTCTTTACCCTCCCCTTCTTTGCCCGCCCCCACACCAGCCACAGCATCGCCATCTACGCCAGGTTTTGCACGGCTGACTGTTCCTAGAAGCTACACACCTCTACCTACTCCGCCAGGAGCCACCCCACTCGACACTCCTCGCTTCGGGGCCCAGACGCCGATGGAGACACCTGACGTCCGTACCCCCATCGACACGCCGCTAGAGACCCCTGCAGGGACACCCAGGTTCACGCGTCACCGGCCAGAGGGCTTGCCTTACTCCGTTGACGTCAGCGGCGGCATCATCATGGATGATGACGGCAAGAAGGTGATCTCGCGCATGCGTGGTCTTTGCTCTCAGCTGTTTAGACACTACATACTAAACAAATGGAGTGAAGTACCAAGTGATTTAAAAAACAGAGTCATCAACATACTTCATGATGAGTTTCCCGTTCCAACACGGGATCAGCGCTTCAATGAAGACCTGATGAAGATTCGAATGCGCGAATACTGCAAACACAAGCGTTCCGAAGTGCAAAAAGCAATCAAGAATGGGTGGAACAGGCCAGATTGGCTGGCCAAAGAAGATTGGAAGAATGCGAAGAAAGCAGCGCGCGAGAATCCCGACAAGTGGAAGCAACAAAAGGATGAAGCCAGAGCGCGAGTAGAGGCAGGGAGCTCACACCACTTGGGGAGCGGTGGATGGGCATCATTTGAGGCCGATTTTGTAAGTCTTTTCACATTGCTCTTTATGCATGTTCGATAGTTTAGGGTTTATGAGTTTTTTAGTTCTAACATAATGAAATCTTTGTATGTTTTGACAGTGGTCGATGACAGGACGTGATCCCACACCGTACGAGCGTGAGTACGCAGGCAGGAAGGGCTTGAACGCCCTGATGGACATTCTCAGTTCTCACGGCGGCATGGTTAGTATTAGGGTTTACTCTTTTTTATTTTTTGTATTGTTTTATAAATGTCGTTATATGTTTATACTTACTAAAAGCTGTCTTATTGTCTTTTTTTGCAGAATCCGATAGATACGCCGCTTGGACGCGATGAGACGTCTGACTAAACGACGTCAGTTTAGCCGTAGCTAGATAGCATTAGTTTAGGGTTTCTCATAGCTTATGTATCATGAGACGGATTTTATACGTCTTTTTGAACCATGTATATTATTACATTTGTCACCGCAGTTCCTTTTGCCAATCAATTCTTTATGCCTATGATGTTGTACAATTGTCATTATTACATTTGCCAATCAATTCATTTTGCCTATGATGTGTACAATTGTCAATTTTGCAAACAATGCGTCTTGTGGGTGACTATTTTGGGTCTATTATCTACCTTTGCACTTTTTTTAAAAAGTGAATCAAGTACAATATGGTTGATGGGTGGCAGGGCATTCAATGCCCTGCCACCAAAAAAAAATTCTCTCGGGCGTCGCTATTTATGGCTCTGTAGCGTCGCTATGAGCGTCGCTATAGTCTTCTGTGTAAACGTCGCTATAGGCGTCGCTATATAGCGACGCTCATAGCGTCGCATAAAGCGACGCCTATAGCGACACTCTCGTAGCGACGCTCGTAGCGACGGTTTTAGCGACGCCGGGGGTTATAAAAACCCAATGTATTTCCGTCGCTAACAGCGTCACAAGAGCACACAACCTCTTGTAGTGGTTCTAGAATGCTTCCGATATCAATGAAGCAAGAGGAGACGTGGTTGGTCAATGACGATCAAGCCACAATCGAGTATGTGATTGAAAGTGTGATGCCCTCAAAGCGTCCACGACTAGATTCAAGTGATGCCAGCAACGAAGTGACCTCAATGAGTACCTTGGGATTAGAGAAGGAGGTTGAAACTCCTAATGTTACTTTGTGTAGTGATGACTTGGAGATATCTAGGCAAGCCACAAAGGTCCTTTTGAAGAGCTCAAATGCTACTTCATCTGAAGTGAGAAAGTGGAAGAGAGATATCCAAAATGCTAGAGAGAGGTTTCAATTAAAAAGTCGATATGACAGGTTTGAGCTGATGTCAACAGACAAGGAAGGGAAGCCCTTGTTTCAAATTTGGTGTGCAGAGTGTGAGAGTTCCTATGGACAAGGGGGCCCAGATACTATATACAACTTTTTGAACTCCCACATCAAGACAGCAAGCCATATGCGAGCTATGGGATTGTATGATAAAAAAAGGCAAGCTAGCAAAATCTCAGAGGAAGAGATCATTGCTTGTAGCAAGGACAAGGTGCAACAAGCAATGCTAGAGGTTCAATCTTTTGGGGTTGAAAAAAATGTGGTGTTCAATTTGGTCCCTGAAACTATTGGTGACTACAAGACTTTGTGTAAAGCCTTCATAACATGCAACATAGATGGAAAATGGATTCCTTTGTTTCCGAAGACAGGGTCTCTCCAAAATTGCATGCTTGAGCACGTGAAGTCAAAGAACCATGGTCAAGCAGGTTATCCCAATGTGCAAGCGGTGCCTAAGAAGATTGGTCGTCCAAGAAAGATTAATGTACTAGATGAGAAGAAAAAAAATCTTATTGGATTTTTCAAACCAATCTTAGGTAACTAGTTCAACATTTTTAATGCCAATATGCAATTGTTACATCTCTAACATGAGAAAATATGTGCATGCAGATTCGGATAAAGAGGCATGCACTCCCTCAACCATGGATAACCAAGGTAGCACCATATTTTAATAAATCAATAAGTTAGTATTTCACATCATATTTTATTTGTTTTGTGGCTTGTTTGCACAGAAAACACTATATTAATGTCTCTTTGTTGGGGATTTTGGCAAAAATCATATACAATAAGGGGCAAAAAAGTTGATTTATACCCATTCTTGGATGATAGCAAAGGGGGCACTATTTGGTATTGTGAACCGTCCATGAAAGCAGCATTGTTGATTGGTACAACAATGATAGAAATTCTTGGTACGTTTCGTCAGAAGAAGTGCAAAAGAGTGAATGTCCTTGGTGTGCCATATGACACTCTTCAATGTAGTGAGTGTGCTTCAATTCCTAAAGAACGAGATTTTCTCATGCGAGTTTATTGACAGTCTCAAGCACAAAGCTCCAGAGGCGCTAGAGACACTGGGGGAGGTCGAAGGTTGGATTACATGACTAACTCAGAGATACTAAACATTTCTCGAACCAAGAGTTTCTTTGTTCGCAAACTAAAGAAAGACATCTGGTTTACACGGACAAAGGTTGCAGCTTTAAGCGTTAGGGTAAGAAGCCTCCAAGAGAGTGTGTCTGAAGCTTTGGGTCGTGGAGATGTCAAAAAGTTTTGCACTGACATCATTAATGCACATGATCTCGGCTTGTTTGAGGGAAAAAAAGCATTATGGAGGTTCCTTATGGATGTCTCTCAGAACATTGGTAGAGATCCCCAAGGCAAGCGGTACTTGGAGTCAACAAAGGATTTGTTTGAAGCTATAAAAATATGGGGTGGAACAAGATTGCACAATTTTCTCTCATTGAATCTAGGTGGTCCACACATGTCCACCACAATGAGATCCACAAGAAAATCCATCTGGTATAGGGCAGGTCTGAGAGAGAATGTCTTTGAGCATGTGGCAGAAGTATATAGGAATCACATGATAAGAAACAATCTCTCCTTCGGATCTATGCCTGTCATTGTTGCTGAAGATGAAACTGTCATCAAAAGAATGGTTAGATGGATAGAAAAAAATGATGAGCTTGTTGGATTTTGTGGGAAAAAACAGGGACACATATGCACACCAAATTTTCTTGTGCGAGTTGGGGAGGGGGAGGATGGATACAACAAAATTGTTGATTCTTTCCAAGAGAATGAGATTTCACATTATGCTAGAGTTTTGATTGCAAATCCTCTCATTGATTGTCTACCAAAGCTTGTTCTTTTAGTTCAGCTCACCTGCAATAGGTTTGACTCCTTTTTCATAAGAGAACAATGGGATGGAGTATTATCATATTGGAATGTATATTTGAAGAATGTAGTTGGGTTTAATTGGTCATGCCTTCGATGGGGATGGTCGACGGAGGAAGATCATGATTGAGGACTACACTTCCCTTGCAAGTAAGAGGTTCTCAATCCCTTGGAAAGGTTGGCCATTAACAACTAACATGGATGTTGATGGTAACCTTAGATCTGCATGACTCTAACTTTATTCACAATGGAAAGAAGTTAATTAATCCATTGGACAATGCATCCAAAAGACTTGTTCTTGGTAGGGATCTTGCTACCTTGAACCATGTGGCTTTTGTTTACCAACGTTTCAAGGTTGATGAGCACAGGTTGCAAGAAGGAGACGTTGAGAGAAAGGATTGATAAAATTGGAGTTCCACACAAAGACTTGCAGGAAGAAAAGTGCAAGCATGTTTGAAAGCTATGAGGGATGAAGGAGGTATCCATCAAGAAAGAACTTTGGCAACAGAGATGTATCTTTCAATACTGGCAACATATATTGATATATTCTTATCTACAACTCTCACTTTGTATGAGAGAGTCAAAGCCGCTAGAAAAGTTTCCTTCTTTCTCAGGTATGCAAGACAATCATTTTGCACTAAATGGTATGAAAACACACTTTTTACATTCTAAGTGAACTATGTAAAAATATTCTTCCAATGTAATCTTTAATGTCTATATATATGTCTCCAGGATTTGGCGGACATGGATCATGAACCACGATGCATATAGTCTAAAACAAAACTTCATGAGCAGAGAGACCTTTTTGGATATCCAGTTCTCATGTCACTTTGTGGTTCTCTTGGTTAAAGTATTCAGAGAGAAGCATCCTAAGCTAGAAGTTCCATTCTCTTCAACTGGTTCTGATGCTTGCGAGAATTTCTTTAGCAAAGTTGGTGGCATGGTCAGGAATGAAAGATGTTATGATGGATATGATTTATTAAGTAGTGCAGGAGCTCTAAATAGAATTTTCGAGATGAAATCAAGAGAGACACTTGTTTTTCCAGTTGCCCACTCCAAAGAAGAAAGCATATGGTCTAGTATGAACCATGCACATGGTGTTGCCATGGCTGATCTTGGAGATTTTACCTCTGTGGCTACAGATGAGCATATAGTACATGCTTTAAAAGAGGGTTTACAAGAAGCGAAGGTTATTTGTGTCTTGTTAGGTATGCAACATGAATCTTGGTTGCATGAAGGGTGGGAAGAAAGAGATCTTTCATATCTATTCGATACAGGTGTCCTACTTGAGCTCTTAGAAGTAGATAATGTAGATGATATTTCCCTCGAGGTCACCGAGGAAATATTTGAAATGAGTGTATGTGTCAAAGATGAAGTTTGTGTGGCTGAGTCTGAATTGCATCATGTTATGGAATCTATAATCAATGAAGAGGAAAACATTGCAAGTGATATATCCCCTTTTGTGGAAATTGATGGAAAGAAAATCTGCAAGAGTACTCTTGTCAGTCAGTTGAATGGAAACCCTACATTGTCCAAGGATAGACTTACCAGGGTGAAAAGTGGGATTTTCTTCTCAATTGATATGAAACAAAAGTTTCAGACATGCAGATGCCTTGTAGTAGGACCAGACTGTGCTGTTTTGTTTGAAAGCACCTCTTCAAATGAGAATTCTAAGTGTCGAAGGAAAGGAAAACTTGCGAGTACGAGTCATGGTGTGACAAAAGGTACCTGGTACTTGGGCAGGATTATGGCAATGAGAAGAAAGATGGGCTATGCTATGAAAGAGGTAAGAGGTCCAATTGATCTTCTTGATCTTCCTCCTAATGTGGAGATACATTTAGCATGGTATCAAAAAGCAAAGGGAACAAGGAGCTACACTTATGACCTTATCGACAATCAATGTGTCCCCTTGGAATCAGTGATTTCCATTGCTAATTTATCATATGATTTGGAGACAAGGAAATATCAACTTGATGCTGATGATTGTAAGATCTTCAATGACTACGTGAAAGGTATCATGTTCTACATCATTAATTTAGTCTAACATGTATTTAAATGTATACTTATAAACATAAAAGAAACCAATGATCTAAAATAATTTTACTTCAATTTTTTTCAAAAAGAAAATACTAGAAAGAAGCTTAGTTTGAATCGATGCTTTCTTGTAGGTTAAAACAAGCTTTGGAGGGATTTGAAGATCTACGACACTTTTCTCAAGATTTGGTGATGCTTTTATTGGAGACATTGCCATTATTGTAATCGATATCTAGATAATTTATCCATATGGAGGTTTTAGTTTTATTTCCATTTTTGAAGCCTTACAACCCTTGTAGCAATCCTCCTCAATAGGAGACATACTTATGATGAGATTTTGAAACTAGTGGCGATGTACAAATGAAACTCTAGAATTTTTTTAACAGATGACAATATCTACAATCCGTATATATATTATAGAGGGGGTTAAGTTGAATATACAAACACCGTAGAAAGGGGGGTATATAACGACTTTAGCATTTATAGATAGGGGTTGGGACTATTGTTATAGGGTCCGTAGATAGGGGGTTTTTCTTATATGGTTGCACGCAAGTGACGTCCCCCCATAACTGTAAGTGAATACCCCGGGGGGTTCCTGTGGATACTTGGGAAGTCTCTAACTTCCATTGTTCTCTTTTCCTATCTAAGTGACCTTCATTGGTCACATTCTTCACCACCTCAGATGCAAACTCAACCCACTTTACCGGACCTGTGCATACGAAATAAACATATCCGCGTGCAAACTTGACTCCCAGCAGATAGTTTGGTCGTTTGGATTGGTACACCTGCTTGTAGAGCTGGTAGAGTGCCTTGTAGTGATCCGGCCTTGCTGTTTTTATCGGCACTTTTTTCTCCTTCACTGGAAGACATGTGAAAACTTTCATCTAGTCGGATATGGGCACATCTGCATCTGTCAACTTCCTAACATCTTTCCCCTCAAGACTTAACCCATATTCCCTATGAAAATCTTCCTTTGTCGTGCAGAATGCCTTTAATGGCACCTCCACATCCTTGGGGTGAACAAAGCGGCTGATTTTGGGAGGAGGCTGTAACTTCTATCTTTGAAAGGAATAAATCCATATTCATTACTCAATGTATCCACACCTCAATACTCTACTACACATACAGGTTCGCTGTACACAACACACAGAGAGACAGAGAGAGGTGACATACCTTCGTGGGAGAATGTCGGGTCTTTGTGGGGGAGACCTATCGGGCTGCATTCCTTGGGCTCTTTCTTAGGTTGTTATCCATAGCAAAGGATAAGCAGTGTGCATAGGGGGCTGTAGAGTGAGCTGAGAAAGGCGTAGAAGGAGAAAGGCACAGAGATACGGAGAAGTCACAGTCATGAAAACATTTGACTGAACATTCGTTGTGACGTGGGCTCCACACGTGTTATTGAATCCTCCACATGATTTTTAAGATTTTGTATCCTCCACACGATTATTTAATTCAAACAATTCTTGCCCATAACACCAGTTTCATACCCCCTAAATTTTAAGCCTCCAAAAGCAACTTTCAACCAGTTAAAACCGGGCCACCTATTCATGCATCCACCCAAGTGCATGGACCTAGTCTATTTGCCATAGATACAGTGCTCACAAACAGGAAATTCAACATAAGACAAGACAGGTAAGTAGCCAAAACGAGTCAGAGTTTTTATTCCTTTTTGGCTAATATGACCTAGCCGGAAATGCCACAACTCAGTAGACGGCAGGTCGGCTATAGATATGTAATCATGAACAACATCTAAGACATGCATGGAATACAAGGTACCATGCTTTTGACCTCTGAGTACAACAAAGATTACCTTTGTATACTATCCACGAACCATTGCTGAATGTGGTGTTGTAGCCCAAATCATCAAGCTAACCAACAGAAATCAAGCTTTTAGTCAACTTTGGCACATGTCTGACATTACATAAAGTAAAGTGCGTGCCATTCCTTAGATGCAATTTGATCTTTTGTAACAAGAGCCTTGACAGGTAGATCTGCTGTGAAGACCAATACGTTAGAGGTAAGTGGCATAACAATCGCTGGAAGAGTCTCTACAATAGGAGCATTTGAGGACTCTAGCACATTGATCTCCTCTAACTTTGCTTTGCCCTTGTTTGAATCATCAAACTAGAACTTTCATCGGATTGTTTATCCTTCTTGCTTTGCGGCCAATTCCCGCAATCCTTTTTCACATGCCCTTTTTTATGGTAGTGATAGCACTCATAATTATGCATAGAACCCCGAGACTTACTGTGTGATCCCCCACGCTCCTTGCTTTTGGCACGACTTTGAGTGCGGCCCCTCTGTCTATCACTAGCAACATACGCATCACCATCCTTCTTGCCTTCGAGAGATTTCCTGCAAATCTCCTCGGTAAATAGACTCCCAAGGATGTCATTGTACACTAGACCGGTACCAGGTGCTGAGTTGCTAATCGCAGTACAAAACGTATCCCAAGACGAGGGTAAACTGCATAGTAAGAAGATACATTTGATTTCCTTATCGAAGACCAAACCCCGAGTGGTCAACTGAGTGAACATGATATTGAACTCATTAATGTGAGTCTTTCTTCATACGAAGGTCAAACAACTTCTTCATCAAGAAAACCTTATTAATGGCACTTTTGTTCTCATAACTGGAACACAATTTATCCCATACATCTCTAGCAGTCCTTTCTTCAACTATAGTAAAGTACACATATTCGACCAAATGCAAACGAAGGGTGATTTGGCCTTAGCATCAAGTTTCTCCCACTCAACATCTGTATACTTGCCCTCTGGGTGCTCCATGATAGGATCCAGCTGGCCTTTTTTGTATAAGAACATCTTGAATCTGCTCTTTTCAGATAGCAAAATTTGTGCCATCAAATTTTTGGATATTGTAAATATCCTTTTCATCGCTAGATGACATGGCTGCAAGCTAAAGATAATATGGCGATAAACACTGGTAATTCTGGGAAAAATTCGGCAGACTTTTCTCAGAAAAACCAACAGAATCTCAATCCAAAACTGTCACAAGAGATCAGAAACACATCAAAAGTAATGCTCTCAGAGCATAAGACAGGCACATCAACCACTAACTGTACATAAAAAGTCAAAAGTTGACCCAAGACTTCCAACACGACATCAAATGCACCTAGCCCTCTATACATATCCTATGGTGAGGCCACAAAAAAGGGGACTCCAGCAACCTGTATCATCGAAAGGATCTCAACATTCGAGAATCCCCCAGCTCAAGAAAACCTCATGCTATCGACTCTCACAAAAGGTTATGCAGACAAGAAACTAGCCTAGTCTTAGAAAGGGCCTCTGAACCAAGTCTAAAAAACGGTCGAGACTGCCTGAATCAAGCCAAATCGGCTCCACAAAAGGTACATATGGAAGTTTTCGCAACTCAACATACATCCACTGTCAACAATACTACAAGGTGCAGTATACGTGCTCAAACAGGTGCCAAACAAAATGTGCAAGCAGTAAACAAATCCCTACAGGGAGTAAAACCGCTCTCAAAAGAGCTCAAGCACTATCAAAAGTGTCAAAACAATGCATATGCACATCAAGTAATCCCACTGAAATCTGTGCAGATGCAAACACTACAATTTGTATGAAACATGGATGTCCTGTATGTATGCAAGAACCTGTGAGGAGATGGATGCCTAAAAAACCCGAGACAATGTTGATGCTGAAAAGTGCTCCAAATCATCCCATAAACACCGTCTCAATAGCACATGATAGCCATAAAACGGCTATATACCATCCCAAAATAGTCTCTGAACAACCTGCACCTGTGTCCTGTACCTATACCTATAGCTGTAGCAAAAGTGGAGTTGAAAAATACATCTCCTGAAGCTTAGCTCGGATGAAGCTTTTGACTACATGAACAACTTTGAAAGGGGGGTAAAACCCTAGGACTCCGGATGGAAATGCTCTCGGAACGCTGAATTTACCGATGCTAAAATTGGAAAGCTGTTCGCAAAAACCTTGCTCTGATACCAGTTGAAGGTGCCGCGGGAAGCAAAGAGAGAGAGAGAGAGAGAGAGAGAGAGAGAGAGAGAGAGAGAGAGAGAGAGAGAGAGAGAGAGAGAGAGAGACCTTCTTTGGGTGGAGCGCGCAACAACGTTATCCTGTTGCAGCTCCTTATTCTGTTGTATTAAAAAATAAGTGTATAATGGTTAAGTTAGTAGATGGGTTAGTAGTAAGTGGGATGTCCGGCCAGTTGGCCTGAATCCCAACACTTTCCAAACTGACAAGCTTCAGAGACTTTCTATGTTTTATCAACTTTAAATGTTGCACAAACCTATAACCATCTCTTTAGTATGCATCGTCTTCAGCCTCTACAAATCTACATGATCGATATGTTTGTGCCAAATCTCAATATTTGAAAAAAATCTTGCACCTTGTGCAAACATGGTAGCATTCACCTTGGGCACATTTACATCCTAAATAAACATTCTACCCACTTTCTTTCCTTGTGCAACCAACCTTCCATTTTTCGTATGCTCTTTGACAAAAAGACTATTAGAGTTAAACCTAGCCCGCAAGCCCTGCTCAACCATCTACCCAATAGAAACCAAATTCTTTGTGATATTAAGTACATATCATACATCAACCAGTTACTTTACTTTACCATTTTTCATAGACAATGGTACATTTCCTGTATGTATAGTGGGATGTGCAATATCATTTCCAGTCTCTACATAACCAAGACTTTGCATTCCCATGAAACACTCATCGTGATTGGTCATGTCATTTGATGCACTCGAATCCACATAGCAAACATTAGTACTAGATTTTTCCACATTTGCAGACATAGTAGTTAGCATGTACTGCACCATAAATAGCCTCTCAGGATCATCTACATTCCTGCTGCTAGTGGCTGCATAGTTATCTTGCTACCTCCTGTCTGGACTTTCACGTTCAAAGTGACCATGTCTCCCTACATTTCCATGTTGACCTATATTGTTACGCTATGTATTTCCATGACCTCTTACGTCAAAAGTTTCCTTGATCACCCGTGTTCTATCTATGATTGTTCTTTTGTTGTTGTGCTTGGTGGTTGTCTCTTCCTTGACCTCCTCCATGAACTCTACCATGTCCTCTTACTCCTCCTCTATTGTTAAAGAGGATCTATTCAGAATTATTGCTACCCCGCATAGAAAAGTCTTTCTCAAGTTCTTCCTCTTCCACAATCAATAAAGACACCAAATATGTAAACGAGGGAATGTTCTCTCAAAGATGGATACAAGTCTTGAACTGTTTGTATTCTCAACCCAAACCTCACAGACATACTTCCACTTTATCATCTCTCTCTCTCTCTCTCTCTCTCTCTCTATATATATATATATATATATATATATATATATATATATATATATATATATATATATATATATATATATATATATATATATATATAGAGGCGGTCCGGGACGGGCAACAAGAGAGGTGACCTCTAAACACCCCTCAAGGCTCCCGTGCTACTCAATTGGGATTGGGGCAACCACAAGCCCAACACAACAAGAAACCCTCAGCGAAACAGAAACAAGATAGGGGCACCACCTAGTTATGGTATGCGAACTAGGACGCAAGAGAGATTTTGTCCCTGGGGGATTCACTCTATATACAAAACAGGACGCCACCTTCGAGCGGACAACTTTGATAAAACCCCTATATACGACTCATATTAGGGAATGTGACCCCCCTTTTTACGCTTATACGACAATCAATGAAGAAAACTATCATACCCCTATCTTACATATAAATGAAGGAAACTATGATACCCCTATAAAATTAAGGTCTCGCATAATCTAACAGAGTAAAACTAGTCAAAGAGTGTGTAGCATAGTGATTGGAAACATACTAAGGAACCACTCTCTATTGATAACTAGATGTACCCTCAATGTATCTTCATTTGACTTTCAAAATATTGTCCAATCAGCCTCCACTCTGGCTACTCGTCCAATTTTGACCCATCTAAGTTACTAAAAAAAAAGGTTATAAAGTTGTGTTAAGTTTTCCCTGTAAACTTTTATCTATACAAACTCTTTAAAGCTTTCATCCCTCAACAAGTAAACTATAATCACAAAACAAGCAATTGATACAAAACAGTGTTAGTTCTTACATGTATCTTTGTAGCTATTGACTCACAAGTTTGAGAGCACACTCTTTTGGGAAGCCATAATTTTGAAACATAAAAACTTCCTCTCATTTTTTCCTTTTCTCACTCCCCCCCCCCCGCCGCCCTAAATATGATACCCCCCTCCCTTATTTTTAAGCTTGGGAGATAAATTATTGGGGGCCTGCCCCTAACTTATACACTTATGTAATCTGTAAAAACCCCTCCTCTGCACTTACGTGGTGCGGTAAGTTTTCCACGGTGAATCCCCGGGGATTTTGTCACACCCAAGAAGATGCACCCCAAAACACACACAAGCAATCTGACACCAAGACACACACCAAATAGAGCAAGAGAGCAAGAGCAAAGGCGAGAGAGAGAGAGAGAGAGAGAGAGAGAGAGAGAGAGAGAGAGAGAGGAATGGAACTTGTGTAATACCTTTTTTGTGACTTACAAATGGAGATGGCTCGTTATGATGCTATTGTAGAGCATCTATAAAACTAACTCAATGCTTAGAGAATGCTAAACATTGCCAACACACACACATTGTCTTAGGGTGTGGCAGACCTCTGACAACAATACCCTCTTACAATGGACACAAAATTGGCAATGAAAACACACTAAAATACTTTCTAAAACAAGATCAAACGATAGAAACTCAAAATACACAAGTCACCTTGAATTCACCAAACCGTATTGCATAAATGGAAGGACAAAGATTTGAATGTTGAATCATGCCTTTGATGCACCAAAACTCAATTTATTGATGATGGAGGGGCATATACAATAGTGGTTTTGAGCTATTTTGAACTCACGCTCTCTCACTTGCAATGTTTATCTTGAAAGCTTCTCTCATACCAAAAGTGAAGCTCACATAGTGGTTGCTACGTCTAAGTCTTTCCTCACGCATAGAATGTTGGGGTGCTATATGAGATATTGGAGGTTGTTTTACAAGAAGGAGAGGGGACTATTTATAGGTTGGAGACCCCTCATGAAGATTATTGAAAATCTTAATTTATAAGCTAACAAATCATGATTATGATTTTTTTGAATATCAAAACATTGCGGGCCTTTTTTGTCTGCTTGAGTCATGGATGTAGGCTCAAAAGAGAGCATTATTGATGGTAGATAAGGTGAAAGTAGAGTTTTAAGAAATGAGAGAGAGAGAGAGAGAGAGAGAGAGAGAGAGAGAGTTACTATGCACATGTTTTGAGGTGAGGTGTCTTTTATGGTTAGGTCAATGGCTATTTTGTGTTAGTATGTTAGTGGTTAGTGTTAGTAATCACTAGAATGTTAATGTTATATTTACAATGGGTAGAATGAGGTGCATGGGTGAAGTAAGATGGTTGAATGAAGTGAGGAAATCATTGTGATGGTGAAGCTTGAAGGACTTACTTGGGTAGGTTCTCAAAATGACTATCGATCCTCTTTGTCTTCTTCTCTTCTTTATGCCACCGTCCTGAAGGTTGATTATCGCGATGAAAATGGAAATTCGGTTGATGAAATATCTCAATTTGCAGAGGTTAAACATGGTTTACATGCTGAATTTTATGTATATAGAGAGGGGTAAGATGGAATTGTACTTTGCAAGTAATAGAGAGAGGCATAGAGATGGTGTATGTACATGTAGAGCTCATATGAGAGCTATGGAAGTAAGAGGGGAGGTTAATGGTGAAGATGGTGAGAAACACCATGGAAGGTGCAGGTTTGAGTGAGAGATTGAGAGGAATGAGTGTGTGAGTGTGTGTGGAAGTGGGAAAGGAGGTGAGAGAAGACTATGGATTACTTTGTGAGAAAAGTGGACAGAGTAAGGTAAACTCAAAAAATCCTAGCGCACCTGTGGTAGCTCCAAAAATCATGAAAAAAGTTGAGGTGATTATTCAATTTATGGGCTACATTTTCTCTCTTGACCACATCTTCAAATTCCAAGCGGAGAAAGGCGTCAAAAATCTCACCAAAAAACATGTTGTTTATGTTGCAAAAGTCTTTTAGTGGCCCCCTCCTTTGTTGAATTTGCACAATGCATCCAAGAGTGAGCCCCTCCTTTGTTATATCATGATACAAAGCATCCAAGTGACCTTTACACATGCATGGAGGAGGATTATTGATGAAATAAGAAATATATACATGGTCGGACTAGTGTATGGACCATTCATGGATTTTAGCTCAATGAGCACATGGTGTTAGAATAATGAGTATATAATAAGAAAAAATATGAAAAAATTCTGGATATGAAAAAGATATTGGAATCATATTATATGGTCCCTCTTTTGTATTATTTTGGGTGAAAGAGGAAAAGGTATGCAAGTAAATGAAAATAATATAATAAACGTGACTAAGAAAGTAGAAATCAATTTTTTGTTTTCCCGAGGGTGAGGGTAAAAATGTGGGCGTGATTTGTATAAAAGAAAAATATGAGGTTAGAGTATGTACACATTGACAAAAAATATACTTATGGTGCAAGAGGATGAAAGAAGGCGTACATAGATTTAATAATACACACATAAAATATCAAAATAATTCTAAAAATCCCTATATTTAGGCCTTAATATACTTTTTTTAATTTTAATTTTTTTTTTGGCTCAACTAGCCCAGTGACTAGCTAATTGAGGGTTTTTTTAAGAAGATATGGAAAAAGTCTCCTAACTCACACACCTATGTACAGTGAAAGGGAGAAGATAACCACAGTGTTTAAGTGATTTGATAGGGTGAGGTAGCTCACTATGACAATTTTGAATAGCCGAAAAATGGCTATCATTATCCCTCCCCCAGGATGATGGTATATTCATGTACCATCATAGATCATCTTTTCCAAAGAGAGTGCTTCAGAGTCCTTGACGAGATCTCCATTGTTTGGCCCCTTAGCATTTTGGCTAGAGTTACACTCATGCTTCATGGAACAATACTTACATGAGATAGCTGCCTTTTGATAGATCTTTAGTAGATCCTTTGGTAGAAGGCGACTCAAATAGGGCTTCAAGCAATACCTGTTTACCTTCCTGGAGTGCTCTTTCCCATTCAAATCCATAAGCTGATAGTAACTTGAGTTGAAAGCCTTGTTGACTATGTATGGTCCCTGCCATCTAGTTTCAAACTTGGCATCAAAATGATTATCGAGTCGCTTGTCATACCTTAGCACAAGATCTCCTTCATTGATGCCTTTGTCCTTCAGTTTCTTGTCAAGCTTCTCCTTCGCCTGTGTAGATTTCCTCTTGTAGCACTCGTATGCTGCTTCTCTTTTCCACTCAAGCTCAGCTAAGGTAAGAACTCAATCCATCCATACTTCTTGATCATCTTGTGCTGCTTTGCTATAAAGTCGCATTGTTGGAATGCTGAGCTGAATTGGTTGTAAAGCCTCTTGAGCATAGACCAAGTGAAATGGTGTGACCTCTTTGGCTTCCCTATATGTGGCTTAATAGGCCCACAAGGCACCATCCAAGAAGTCATCCCACAACTTTGTCTTGTTTTTCATCATATTTCTAATGATGCCTGCAATGACACCTTTCTACCAAACCATTTGACTGGGAATATTACGGTGTACCGTGACAATGTAGAATGTGAAGTTCTTCACGGACTTCTGTGAGCAAGCCCTTTCTAAACCCTAGACCATTATCAGAAACAATCTCCAAAGGTGTGCCAAATCTACAACAAATGTGAGTATAGACGAGTTTGCTCACTGTCCTCTCATTTACCTTTGCCACACTTTGTGCTTCCACCCACCTAGTCATATAGTCTACAACCACTAGAATGTAGAGTTTACCATTCTTTGTTCTAGGAAGAGGACCCATGGCATCAATGACCCACTTTTCAAAGGGTCCATTTGCAAGCACTATTTTCCTTGGACCATGCACCAACCTTCTATTTCCATTTACCTGACAGTTGTGACAACTTTTACACAAATGTTGGACATCCACATGCAAGCTTGGTCAAACATATCCCACAAGCAAAATCTTCTTCACGGCGGTTAATTCTTGGGCAAAATGACCGCCACATGCCTCTTCATGCAATCCTTTTAGAATGGCTAGAATTTCCTCTATAGTTGGTACTCTTCTGCACACTTGATCCTTCCCTCTTTGGTAGAGGGAGCCTTCTAGGAAGAGATAGAAACTTGCCTTCTTCAGAGTCTCCTCTTTTGAGCTTTTGTGATGTCTATTGGAAACTCCCCCTCCAAAATGTAGCCAATAATGGGAGCCAATGACTCCAATCCTTGGTATCTCGGTTGCTTGATAGCTGCTTCCACCATGATGACCTGCACTTCTTTCTCAACGCATGTAACTGCTTGTTGTGCAAGTATATCGGCATCCATTTTTTTTCCTAGGACTATGATATAGTTGCACTTCTTCAAACTAATTAAACAACCTACGAATGGCATGAAATTTTATCCTTAGGATTTCATTCTTGCATGCCCAAATGCCTAAATACTGCTTCACAATGAGAAGTGCATCCCCCTTTACCATGAGACGTTGTATACCTTGGCCAATGCACATCTTTAAACCATGAAGTTTTGTGTCGTATTCTGCTTCATTGTTGCTAGTTGAACCTGGTAGATTGACCTTCTCTTTCATGACCACCTCTCCACTTGGGTCGAGCAATACTAGCCCTCCCCCTGCTTTTCCTATGACTCATCGAAAAGCTCCATCAAAGAACAAGGTAAAAGAATTAGGAGTACTTTTTGGTGGTGGAAATGGTAGGGTATTTACTTCAGGAACCTTAATCTCTTTTTCATGCACCCTATAAGTGGGAATCCCTGCCAATTGTACACGCACACTATCTTCTACCTTGAAAGAGTATTGAAACTCTTGCAACTCCATAATTCACTTTGAGATTCTAGTACTAAGATTCATTTGAGATGACACCCAAGGGAACAAATTTTCTATAGTGATAATTACAAAAGGTTGGTAGCAAGTAGGATCTAAACTTTCTCACCGCCGCAAACATGAGAGAAAGCATCATGAGTTCTTGTAGCCTCTCTCCAGGGCATTCATAACCCTACTAACAAAATAGATGGGTCGCATCCTAGTACTGTGGGGATCTTGTTGTAGAAAAATAGAACCAATTGTTTCTTTCGCAACACTAGAGCTAACAAAGAATGTGTACTCTCAACAAGGAGGCATGAGTGTTGGTAGCTCTAACAGAATGACTTTGATGCTACAAAAATATTCTTCAAGCTCATCAGACCAAACAAACTCAACTTGTTGTGTCAACTTTTGTAAAGGGTGAAGTAACTTTGAGGCTAAGTGAATGAAGCGTGACATATACTTCACCTTTTGAATGAATGATATGACCTCTTTGAGATTCTTGGGTGATGGAAGCTCAATAAGAGCCTTTGCCTTTCAAGGATCCACCTCAATGCCTTTATAGGAAACCTTGTGACCAAGCAAGATCACTTCATCCTCACCTATGTGACATTTGTCGGGATTGAGTTGTCCTCCCATGTCGTAAAGTTTTTTTAAACCTTATTCTACCTTTTGTAGATGCAATGATTTTGAGCTATAAATGCAAAAATCATCAATAAAAACCCTAATGGACTTTCCAAAGAATGCTTGAAACACCATGTTCATGAAGCGTTGAAAAGTTGCAGGAGCATTTGTCAGGCCAAATGGAATGACTCTAAAAGCATAACAACCCCAAGGAGTGATGAAGGTTGTTTTCAATTGATCCTCCAACGCGATACCTATTTGAAAGTAACTCGAGTAGCCATCACACACAGTGTACTGCTCATGACCAGCTACCTCATTTAGTATCTCATCCTGAAATGGGAGGGGAAAGTGTTCTCTTTTTTTTGCCTCATTTAGTGGAAGTTAATCCACACACACCCTCCACTTACCATTTTTCTTGGGAGTGACAACAACAGGAGAGACCCACTCTGAATTCTCCACTGGATAAATGAAACCTACTGCTAGAAGCTTTCTTACCTCCTTGAGTAGAGCTTGTTCCTTGATGACTCCTTGCCTTTGTAGCTTTTGAGCCTTAGGTGTGGCCTCTGGCTTCCACTCAATCTTGTATTGAACAACATCTACTCCACGCACATCGGTGTAGTATTTAGCAAAAAGCCTAGGAAATTTTTTTAACACACCTTTGAACTCCTCTCTTTCTTCCTTTGTAAGTGTTGTAGTTAACATACCTTCTAACATTCCTTCATCTTGAACATTTTGGTTCTCTTGAGTACCTACCTCTTCCAAACCTTGACAAGCGGTCTCTTGGTTGTTTTCCTTAAACCTTACCCCCATGACTTTGATGGAAGACTACTCTTTTGTAGTGCTACCGCCAGCTTCTTCTTCTGAAGTGCTATCAGTCCAATCTTCCTCCGTCTCACTTTGTGATGATTGTTCATGGAGATCCTCTTGACGTTGCTCCTTCATGTCAAAGCCAACCTTCTTATGATTGTCGTTCTTACAGATCAACTTTCCACTTTCCCAATCCTGCAAAGCTCTCATTTTCATTATCCATGGTCTCCCAAGGATAAATGGATAGCCACTTCCCTTGGTCAACATAACATAAAAATACACTGCCTTCTTAATGCCAAAGGCCTCTACAAAAACATTTTTACAAATGCCTACACACCTAGATTCGCTATTGTTTGCCATTTTCACTTTGATTTCAGGTGTCTCATGGATGTGCATGCCTAGTCTTTCCATGAGTCCCTTTGTCATGATGCAAATTTGTGCACCCCCATCCACTAAACCTTTCCTAAACAACCTTCCTTTGATGTAACAATCTAGCATAGGTGTAATATCCTCATTCATTTCAACATGTGCAATCTTTACAACAGGCACACTCTCTCTTACCTTTCTCCTAGTGCTAATTGCTTTCGTTAAATCTCTCCTAACTTGTGGGCATAATGCAAGAAATTGAGGCCATGAGATATCTGGACCCTTACCTCTCATGTCTTCCAACAAGTTGTATGGAACCATACCATGTCCAAGAGGGAAGTCTTGGAGATTGATACAACATCGACTCCTCTTAGCTTCCTTGGTTTTTTGCCTTCTTGCCTCGTCCATGGTCACTATGTGATGTGACACCTTCTTTCTCTTTACCTTGTCCTCGGCCACACTTAATGCCATTTGCTTCCATGTCAACCTCATTTGAATTTGTCACCTCTACCACGTGCACATTTGGATCTGGCAAAGGTGGAACTCCTTCTACCCCTTGTGGAGGTGATCTTGGTCCCATTTGGCCTTTGTAGAAGCCTTAGTTTTTGACCAGTTCCTTCACCTGCATTCATCACTGGGTAATTCAAGTTAAGTCTCCTTGTCTCCCCACGGGGCCAAGGACAATTATACATCCCATGTCCAGACTCTCTGTAATTCCAACATTGCAAGACTCTCATAGGTCGTGGCTCTCTCTCTTCTGACTTCTTTGCTTGTCCCTTTGGGCCTACAACTTGTGCAAGGTGAATTGACAAGCTGATTAAAGATTCATTTAACTTCTCAATTACTTCAGTCGCTCGTTACCTCAGGAAGCTCCCTAGATGTTGATGCTTGTGACTTACCTTTGGGTCTAAGACCTTCTATTGGAACCTCTCCCCTTAAGCACTTGAGTTTCCTATACTTCTTAGCAGCCCTAGTTTCCGTTGTATCAAAAGTAGCAGGTGCACCCGCCTCAACTTTTACCTTAAGGTCAGAAAAGAGTCCGGCTATGAACCTCTCCTTCTTTAGAAATTCTGCACCATCACCATGGTTAGCAACATTTTGTATCCATAGAGCCCAAAGACGTAGAAACTCTTGCTTGTACAAGTAGTAATCATCTAAGTCTTTTTGCTTATGAGAAACTATGTCTTGCCATAGTTTTTGAGTGTTTTGGGGATCAAAGAAGTATCTCTTGAAACGATTCAAAACTTCCGTGTGCTTCCCCTTAACTTCCTCAGGCAAAGAGTCAAACCAAGTGCTAGCATCTTTTCTAAGGACCACCTCAAACATTTCTACACGTTCTTGATCAGTTATTATCCTCTTGATATGGCAAGACATCTGAAATTTGCTAAAAATAGTTATGCATCCTTCCAAGCTCTCCAAAGAAAAGAGGATATCCAGACATTTGGAGTTGGCTTTCCATTGAATTGATTTCAAAGTGACACATTTTTTTTTCTTAAAAAGATCTAACAATAACGTTTTCTAAATGGCAATATGTTCTACAACAAAATAAAAATTTTCACAACAAATGATCTATGATAATCAACAAGAGGCAAGATGACAGGGTTTGGTGATGCAATAATTTTTCCTACTCTTTGGGCACCAAACATGAACACCATACGTTGTTGAAACTGGATCTTTCTACTATTTGCAACGTTTATTCTAATGTGTGGAGTGAAATGGAAGGGGAAAACCTCTATTCATGGGCCATTATCCATTGTCTATGCATGACCTAATGCTTGAAACAAAACAAAAATATAGACGTCCAAATTAAGGTCGTACCTAATGAGAGGCAAAATAAAAGGATTTACTGAAGCGTTTATCTCGGCCAACCTAAGAGGACATAAAATTCTACGAATTACACGTTGAAATTGCAACTTAGTACTAACAATTATGTGTACATTTTGCCTTGCAATGGGAATGAAAGAATCATAGAAATTCTCGTGATTCATGCAAACTAGTTTACTATGCTAAAGGTTGAACCTACACAAAAAGATACACAAGCCCTCCTCAGTGGGGGCATCAAAATTGAGGCGGTCCGAGGCAGGCAACAAGAGACCTCTAAACACCCCTCAAGGCTCTCATGCTGCTTTAGAGCCATTCATGCGTATTATTCCATTTTTGCTTGATTTAATATGAGATTCCGCGCTTCACTACATTTGACCCCAATTTACGATAGAGGTTCATTGCGCATTCACACACGAGATCTCGACTTGGCTTTATTTTAGCCATTGGTCACACACTTACACACGATTAGAGTTGATTTTTGACTGCGACTTGAGCCGAGAGACGATTTTTAGAACTTGATCACACACAGTGAGCCCAGATTAGCATTTGGCTAGCCTTTGATTGCTAGATTCCACACCATAGCTAGTGGTCGTGCACATAGAGCTGCTTGACACCAGATTTGACCTAGATTGCTACATTTTGGCTAGGGATTTCATTAACGTCTTAACCTGGAAACACCATATCAATAAATTTGGAAATTCTCAATTGGGACTGGGGCAACCACAAGCACAACACAAACAAGAAACCCACAGTCAAACCCAAACAAGATAGGGGCATGATATGCAAACTAGGACGCAAGAGAGATTTTTTCACACCCAGGAAGATGCACCCCAAAACACACACAAGCAATCTGACACCAAGACACACACCAAATAGAGCAAGAGAGCTACAACAAAGGCAAGAGAGAGAGAGGAATGGAACTTGCGTAATACCTTTTTTGTGACTTACAAATGGAGATGGCTCGTTATGATGCTATCTTAGAGCTTGTATAAACTAGCTCAATGCTTAGTGAATGCTAAAAATTTCCAACACACACACATTGTCTTAGGGTGTGGGAGACCTCTGACCACAATACCTTCTAACAATGGACACAAAATTGACAATGAAAACGCACTAAAATACTTTCTAAAACAAGATCAAACAATAGAAACTCAAAACACACAAGTCACCTTGAATTCACCAAACCGTATTGCATAAATGGAAGGACGAAGATTTGAATGTCGAATCATGCCTTTGATGCACCAAACCTCAATTTATTGATGATGGAGGGGCATATACAATAGTGGTTTTGAGATTTTTTGAACTCACGCTATCTCACGTGCAATGTGTAGCTTGAAAGCTTCTCTCACACCAAAAGGGAAGCTCACAAAGTGGTTGCTATGCCTAAGTCTTTCCTCACGCATAGAGTGTTGGGGTGCTATATGAGATATTGGAGGTTGTTTTACAAGAAGGAGAGGGGCCTATTTATAGGTTGGATATCCCTCATTAAGAATATTGAAAATCCTAATTTACAAGCTAACAAATCAGGATTATGATTTTTTTGAATATTAAAACATTGCGGGCCTTCTTTGTTTGCTTTAGTCATGGATGTGGGCTCAAAAGAGAGCATTATTGATGGCAGATAAGGTGAAAGTAGAGTTTTAAGGAATGTGAGAGAGAGAGAGAGAGAGAGAGAGAGAGAGAGAGAGTTACTATGCACATGTTTTGAGGTGAGGTGTCTTTTATGGTTAGGTCAATGGCTATTTTGTGCTAGTATGTTAGTGGTTAGTGTTAGTAATCACTAGAAAGTTAATGTTATATTTACAATGGGTAGAATGAGGTGGATGGTTGAAGTAAGATGGTTGAATGAAGTGAGGAAATCCTTGTGATGGTGAAGCTTGAAGAAGGACTTACTTGTGCAGGTTCTCAAAATAACTATCGATCCTCTTTGTCTTCTTCTCTCTTTATGTCACTGTCGTCAAGGTTTATTATCGCGATAAAAATGGCAATTCGGTTGATGAAATCTCTCAATTTTCAAAGGTTAAACATGGTTTACATGCTGAATTTTATGTATATACAGAGGGGTAAGATGGAATTGTACTTTGGAAGTAATAGAAAAAGGCATAGAGATGGTGTATGTACATGTAGAGCTCATATGAGAGATATGGAAGTAAGACGGGAGGTTAATGTTGTGTGTGAAAGTGGGAAAGGAGGTGAGAGAAGACTATGGGTTACTTTGTGAGAAAAGTGGGCAGACTAGGGTCCACTCAAAAAATCCTATCGCACCGGTGGTAGCTCCAAAACTCATGAAAAAATGTGAGGTGATTATTCAACTTATGGGCTACATTTTCTCTGTTGACCACATCTTCAAATTACGAGGGGAGATAGGTGTCAAAAATCTTACCAAAAAACCTATTTTTTATGATGCAAAAGTCTCTTAGTGGCTCCCTCCTTTGTTGAATTTGCACAATGCATCCAAGAGTGAACCCCTCCTTTGTTATATCATGATACAAAGCATCCAAGTTACGTTTACACATGCATGGAGGAGGATTATTGATGAAATAAGAAATATATACATGGTGGGACTAGTGTATGGACCATTCATGGATTTTAGCTCAATGAGCACATGGTGTTAGAATAATGAGTATATAATAAGAAAAAATATGAAAGAATTATGGATATGAAAAAATATATTGGAATTATATGATATGGTCCCTCTTTTGTATTATTTTCGGTGAAAGAGGAAAATGTATGCAAGTAAATGAAAATAGTATAACAATCGTGACTAAAAAAGTAGAAATCAATTTTTTTGTTTTCCCAAGGGTGAGGGTGAAAATGTGGGGGTGATTTGTATAAAAGAAAAATATGAGGTTAGAGTATGTACACATTCACAAAAAATATACTTATGGTGCAAGAGGATGAAGAAGGCGTACATAGGTTTAATAAAACACACACCTAGGTATAAATATTTAAATAAAATATCAAAATAATTCTAAAAATTCCTATATTTAGGCCATATATACAATGAAATATTTCAGGTGCTACTAAAAGGGGGAGTACCAAATGATGTCATGATTTGACTGAGCTGTTTATTTATGATTTATGATTTTTTTTGGTGAGTTGATTGCAAGTGTTTAAACTTATATCCGGGTATATGGTTATTCAACCCGAATAAAGTGGCTTTCTTTTTGTGTTACATTTGTTGCATAAGTATTATATGGGCAAAGTGATGTGATAAAGTGTTAGTCTATATTATGGAGCTGATCTTGTTGCATTGATTTCATTTGTGTGTTATGCATGCACCTGAAAATGGCAAAAAAGAAAATAACATATAAGTGAAGTTATGGTTTATGGTCAACCCAAGTGCCGGAGATATTAGCATCATGTTTATGTTGATGGAATGATGTCATATGATGTATGGAACCTTAGGGATGGATGCGGATACTTCATGTGCATGTGTATGTTGCTTTCCACCCTTTTTAGGACAAAACTAACTCTATGTGCTAGGGGGGCTGAGGCATAGTCATAGTATCACTTATGCATGATTGGATATTGTCAAAATTGGAATTTGATATCATGTTTAGTCGCTGATAAGATTTATTTTATGCATAAAAGGTTCATATATTAAGGGCCATGTGTGTGGACTCAGTTTGATTACAGTGGATATATCAAACTCCAAGTGTGGGAGCTGGTTCAATATGAAATATGGTTTATAGTCAAGGGTTGAGATCCCTCATGGATTATGGTTGTGATCTTGATTGTGGAAGCTGGTGTGACTCTTGGATTTTTTTTTAAATATGTTTATGCTGTCAAATTTCTTGCAGCCATGTTATGTGCTTAAGTGTTTCTGCAGGGATAGATGTGCATCACCCTGAGTTCGGTGGAGTGATCACCCATGTGATGTGATTGGAAGATGGTTTATGGTTTGGATTGGATCATGAAATGATTTTGATGGTTTATGGTGGACATGCAAGGGTAGAGACCCTCTACAATATGACTGCTTGGAAAAGAGTGTTTGCGCATATGGAAGATTCTATTGTGATTGGACTCATGTGTTATGTTTCTCATGGCAGCGTCGCTACAAGAGTATGTGCACCTACATCGCTTAGCGTTAGACAAAATGGTTGATGACTTGGGGCTGGGGTTGTCGTCGATGTCTTCTTTTTTGTTAGGCTCATCTACACAGTTAGTGTGTCGGGGGTTGAACGACCTACAGAGCTAACTCGTCGGGGATTCTACCTTGGATTTTTCTAAGCACCCAATATTGCGCATTGAAGAGGCGTGGCGCTTAAATTGGTATGGTTGGTGTTGATACCCTAGCACCTACTAGTATTTGGGATCCTTTTAGAGCTCAAATTCATGGACGAAGGTGAAGCAGCCTCAGCCTATGTCTGCTGGCTCAGATAGGTTGGAGGTGTTCAGGCTCTCTCTCGACAAAGTGAAATTCTCTATGGTCGTAGTAGAGAGGAAGTGAATACGTGGACCGGTCAATCCCTACACAAGGTCTGGTGCTTTGCTAGTCAATTTATATTTTTGATGTTATGGTATACCCAAATTTTGTTATTGCATTAATACATGGTTTCTTGTTTCATTTAGATGGAGAATTTAAAGATTCTCTTTTACCATTCTCATGTGTCTCTATGCACTCTATTTCACCCTCCACTATTCTCTCTCTCTCTCTCTCTCTCTCTCTCTCTCTCTCTCTCTCTATTCTCGCAATGCGGTTTGCACTTATATTCACCCTCCACAATGTTATTTTTCTTGAGTGGGCGGGTAGTACTAATCACTAGGTGCCTCTGAATGCAGTCCGGCTCATGGCCTAAACTCCATTCTAGGTCGGGTGCTAATTACTTCTCCCCTATGCAAACTCTTTCGCAAATCCCATGTGTATTGAAAATTGTATAAAATTGTGAATTGTATATTTTGTGCATAGACCCCTGGGGAGGGGTATCTCACACCTAGTATGAGAGACTTTTCTTAAGATTATGGGGGTAGATTGAAGCTTGATACTAGTCGGGTTAGTTATGCATCATGTACGCATTCATGCATGCTATTTGAGAAAGAATACTGTATTCACGATGCATCTACGAGTGACCTTGATTGATGATACCTGTTTGACTTGTCTTCTTGTATGGGATTAAGTGGTCTTGAGTTACGATGAAGTGGGTGAAGTGCTCAACAACGGTATTAAGGATTATTTGAATGTTTGTTTTGTAGTAACAAATGGATCCGAAGGTGATGTTTGAATACTTTAGGAAAGGAAATGAGGTTTTGGCTATAGTATTCTGTTAGGAAATAAGACGTAGCTAAATAGATTTTTGAGTAGATTAATTAATGGAGAGAGATATATTTCACACACAAGAGATTATAAAGTAGAGAGAGAGAGAGAGAGTACTCACGATATACGTGGTTCACCCAATGTGGACTACGTCCACGGGAAAGCAGCCACTCAATGGCTTTAGCACTTCAAGAGAAGAAGTAGTTTACAAAGGGATTATACCCTTAATGGAGCTCCCGCCTTGCTTCACTCTCACCACCTCACACTCACCTTGTTGCATCAACTTCACGCTATGAAATGTGTGTAGAAATGGCCTCCTTTTATAGGCCAAAAGGGCTGCCCTCTCTTATGAGAGACAGCCATGTGTAGCCACCCTTGTGCGAATAAGTCCAAATCGGACCCTCCAATTCGCCCATGTGTGGCCGCCCTTGAGAAGACAAGTCCGCTTTTGAATTCGGCCACCGGCCACCGGCCATTGACTTTCGATCACCGACCACCGGCCATTGACTTCCGACCATCGGCCATCGGCCATTGACTACCGGCCACCGGCCAACCAACCGGTTTTTTTCCGACCACTTTCCGACCGCCGTCCGGCCATAATATTCCGGCAAAAAGGAATATTTCTTTGATTCTTGTCCGTGAAAATTTTGGTTTCCGGTGAGTGATTTTCCTTCACGCACGATGGCTTCTCCTCATAATGGGGGCCTTACAAATGTGCGCTTTTACCACAGAAAATTACAAAGGGTAAATCAGGCTCCATACTTAACATATTCAACAATATGGCAACATGGTTATCAAGGGATGTGAGGGAACTCTTTTATTTAGAAATCGGGACCAAAGTTTTTGCAATGCCAAGAAATACAACATGTTGGAAGAGTGTTGGCCGTAGTTACTTTACTCGTCATCAAGAACCCTTTTTGTCAATTCTTTATTTACATGGATAGTATGAGAGATTGGTTTACAAACCTTAGATTAGTTCAACTTAGGATGTACCTGGGTCTAGAAGAAGTTATTTGGAAATGTTCTTCCAAATGCTAAGGGTTGCCAAAGTTGCCAAGACGTTTGAAGCACTTGCAGGTGTCATTGGGAAAGAAAAACTAGGAGATAATTATAGACCACATTGTTGTGTGGGAGGTCTAAGAGAATACCTCAATCATGAGAGTTAAAAGAGTATTTAGAGATTTGGCCCTGAAACACCAATCATATTGTAAAGAAATCATAAAAGTTGAATTTTGATGAATAAAGGGCATAGACTCAGTTTTGATATACATGTGTGCTAAGTCTTGTCTCTCCTTATCTTGTTTTTAGATATTCTTGATTGTCTAGATAAACTCTCAAGTGATTTTACACGAAATGTCTTTTTCAACTATGCGGTTGAATTCAATGTTCTTGGGGAATTGAAGTGGTTCGAGCTTCAAAGGGGACTAGAGACTACCTTGTTCCAAATAATTACATAGCATGGGAACTGTATGTTTAAGCACAACTTGAACATAGGACCGAGGTGCCTGCTAGGTACATGGTTGACCACAACTTTGGGTCAAGGAAAAGATTTGAGAGGGTGTTGTCAAAGTACAAAGATATGTTATTATTCTTAACATGTGCTCACTCTTGGATATACCCAGCCATGAAATTATTCTTTGTAAGAAGGCACTCATGCTCAACCAAAGATATGGCTTCTGTGCAAAAGTCATAATTTGGGTTTGGAAGAAGTCAAATAGTAGCAACCGATTCTACTATGTACCTCAAGATTGGTTTAGTAAAGTATATGGCCCTATTCTCAAGCGTAATCCTCAAAATTTCACCATTACCATTGACGAGTATGAGAAACCTAGATGTATTTGGGATTTTCTCAAGCATATCCAATGGTGGTGAACTCAAGTAGGTATTTTTACCGGGATGGTCAATGAAAGACATTCCCATGTAAATTGCTTTCGGGCTTTACCATTAATAGATACGTCTTGAGGAGAAGAATGGTATGAGAAAGAGGATGTAAATTTAAATGCACAAGTAGAGACCTTAGACTTTGAAACCTGAGATGTAAGTAAATACAAGGAGAGAACCTCGATCCTCAGAACTAAGAATTGGTTCATTGCATCTTTTCGCATTTATATACCTCCTTCAAAGTAGCATGTAACCTTTGGACTCTTATGCTTATAAAGGTTTGATTTTGATATAATTCATATTGTCTTAAGGGCATAATCTTTGAGTTTGAACTTTTGTTTTACCATTCCTAACTAACTTGAGTGATGGGGATGGCGTGTAGATGATTAACGTTTTACCTTGAAAGGTATATGCAGATATACTCTCTTGCCTCATGGTGGAAGAGAATCTTCAGACTGGAGTGGAAGAATAACAACTTATCCCATGACTATGCATGATGGAGTAGAGAAGAAGAGGTTATTATTGACGAACCGTATTGTTCCAAATACATTTCGGACATGGTACCATTACGATGCAGGAAACTCAGAGTAATGGGTTAAATATAAGTTAGGAAAGGATATCATTATCATTAACTAGTTGTTATATATAAATGTTCATGAATGTAAGGTCTCTGACCCCGATCAAAAAGAGCACCCTTGTACCATGAACTGAATATAATGGAATAAGTTACTATTTTTAGCAGTTTTCTAGATTCTGTGAGTGCCGTGATGTTTAGAATGTTTTAAAGCTCCGAAATGTGAATTAAAATAATTTTTGTAAAAAAGTTCCAAAAATAGTAAGTTTTTGGTCACCCGACCCGTCCAGTTTTGATCGTCTCGAAAAACTGCACCCGTACCTCCAATTTCAAAAAAATGCATTTCAGACCCCGGGGGCTGCTAAATATGGCACGTACTCGGGCCAGTACGCCTTATTTAGAGATTGCTATAGCAATTTTCGGCATCAAAATCCGACTCGTATGACCCGTTTTAGCTTAAAACCAATTTTCCTAAAAATTGTCCGGGGAGGTACCGGGGGCCCAGGACTGTGTGGGAACAGGTTCCAGCCCACTCCAGATCAGCTTTAGCAGCTAGGGGGCGCCCTCTTGCTTTGTGGGAGTCCTGGGAGAGTTTCCAAGCCAGAAACTAAGTCTTAGAGTCAGTTAAACTAGCCAACCTGACACTTGGTGAGTAGGCAACTAGACCTGCCAATGCAGTGAACTGAGTGCTCCCCCAGATGCTAATAGCAGGGCTGGTCGATTTTCAGCCTGTAGGAGCCTATTTAAAGACCTGCACACACACACACATATGCTCACACACACACAGTGCACACACACACACCTACACACACTCTAGGAAGGTGCTGCCGGAACACACACCTTTGAAGGAGAAGCAAGGAGGGAGGTGATGTCGAATTCTCGCCTCAAGAAGCTCGATTAGATCAGAGAATCGAGAGGATTATCAGTCCTTAATCACGGTAACCACGGTCTAATTAATGCTTCTGCAAATCCTTTTCATTACCATCTAAATTTCTCGTCTATTATGCTTATTCCTAGTCGTAATTCTCTATAATCACTCTCTAAATTCTCCTTAACCATATTCTATTATGTAATCATCATCCCATAGCTGAATTATCACACATTCATCACTCTTAATTAATGATTAGTGCACGATTATTAGAATTTCTCTCTCTAGGTAGCATAGAAATTGATCGATAAGCTGGTAATTGTGTAGATTGATGAGAATCACTCTTTCTATCACGCATTAATATTGTAGTTGATTTAGATCCATCTTTGTTATGCATTAAGATATATAATTAAGGTAAGATTAATCTGTCATTAAGTCTCTACGAGGTGGTTTTTCTCACACCTATGCATGCGGTGATTCTACACCCTCTAATTGCTAGGAAAGAGATTAATCGTGCTTAATTCATCTCTCTGGTAATTCCATTAGTGAAATCCTATTATTCTTAATCATGTAAGCCAAGTAATTATCTTTAGAGCCGGTTCCCATAGGATTATGTGTCATCCATAATGATTGCTATATGGAAAAATCTAAACCTCTCATGTAGCAGGCATTGTTTGATGTTGCTAATCTATCATTTGGCTTGTTATGACGCTTACAGACATTATCTCTTTTCCCCAAGTTAATTACTTAAAGTAGTGAGTTTAAAATGGCCCCGGTTAAGAGGACTCGCTTTGGTGGAGCCCACGCCCACGAGGCAGGAACGAGCAAGGTGAACGGAAAGGGAAAAGCTCCCATGGAGGAACAAATACCGGCCATCTCACGGGCCATCGACGAAGAAATGGAAGAGGTAGATCATAATTTCATTCAAGTTGTTTAATTTAACATTGCACACGTTTAGTTAGGAATGAAAATATCCCCAAACATGTTGGAGAAATCCGACGGAAACCTTGGCATTGAATTCATTGTACATTAAGTTCTAAAGTAGGAAGGAAATGATTGATGGGTATGCTGGTTGCAATTAGGAAAGAATGTCTGCTAGGGAAAATTTAGCTCGACATGTTCATTTTATTTCCAATGTTGAATCAGTCCTGCCCCCCTACTGATCACAGGGGGCAGAGTTCCTTGTTAAGGACTCTTGAATCCACGAGTTTCTTTCTATGTGGTGGATACCCACGACTTGCTTTCTATGCAGTGGGAGTGTCCATGACGTGCTTTCTATGCGGTGGACATACCTAGTTGTATGGGCAGCTAGGCGACAACAGGAGGAGTGAACTCTCACTGGAGGGGGGATGTTGTACCTCCAGAACATTGGAACTTTTATGAATAAGTTTGAGTAGAATTTTTACTACAATTCTGTCTTGGTGTTGTTTGCAATACTGGTTGAAGGGCTGTATTAACGAACAATGTGATTCGGAATTAAACAAGGAATCTTTATGTTGAACAACCTTTGTGGTAGTAATTAGGTCACACAAGGAAGTGTGAGTGTGGGGGTGGAAAGTGGGGGCTTGGCTCAGGTTGCCAATGCCTACGAGATGGGTGGTCCCGATTGGTCGGGAACTCTCTGTCCCCATTGTGCTTACTTCGATATTAGTAATGCTCATTGCCCCTAGAGCGGGGAATTCTCGAGAGTACGTGCCTCTGAAACATGGGGAAAAAGGCACTCGAGGTTTCTCTCCTCTTGGAAGGTGGGGCTTAGGATCGCTAGATAGTTCAAGTACGCTTCCCCTGCGAGGTGGAGCTAGATCTCGCTGCTAGTAGGCTCAAACTCGACTCACTTTGTGATGAGAGATTGTCCGCTAGCCGAAGCCTGAACCATTTTGTTTGCTTCCGCTATAGATCTAGTGGCCACCAGGTTTACCATCAGATCCGTTGTTGAGACGACGGGGTGGGGACCTCACACCTGGTATCAGAGCCTAGGTTAGGCTGGGAAATAAAGTCGTATTGTTTGAACATTTAAAAGGAAATGAAAGTATATAGGTAGTTGATCCGAATTCCTTGCATTGGTGTTGCAGGAAGACCCCGTGCTCGAATATTGGAAGTTCCAAGTGTTTGAGCTTATTTATGAGCAAGCTCGAAGATCCCCAGTTTACCAGTTCAGGCGAGATGTCGTGGAGATACTGTTGAAGGCTTATACGCCACACTCCACTCTCATTGATAGAGGATGGGAACTTGATTGGACATTTCAAGGAGGGGTTTACTACATCAACGCTTGGAAGCTAGGATGCCTGGCTACCGACTTGAAGAAGATACGTTGGGGAGAAGAGTTGAGAGTAATAGAGATATTCTACTTGGTGCCTACACGATTGGACCAGACTGTTTGAGACAACTCCAATCAAACCATCAACGACTGGCTTTTGGAGAAGGTCACCAATGTGATCCCAGCGAACCGAGTCAAAAACTTTGGATTACTGAAAGCGGAACTCCGACTTGATATCCTAGTTTATTATCCACTCAAGAATGAGTATAGGAACTATTACACGAATGAAGTAGTGTATCATGTGAATACCATCTCCTAAGTGTATTTTATACGCAATCCATAAAGCCATGTAATAAGCTCATCATCAGTTATCCTAAACCTTGAGGGGTTTCAATTGTAATAAATTTTCATCAATAAAGTTCTTTTTGTCTCTGAATCTCTGTCTCTTGATAAAGTAGAATCTTGAATTTTATTTAAAGTCTCGTGTCTATTTTGAAATCCAAGTAATGTATCAAGAATTCGTATAACCCATGTAGGCACCGCCTGTTGCTCTGTACTTGGCAGCGCAAGAGAAGAAGCTCCTCCTTAAGCAAGCCCAACCTCCGATATTTAAGGGCGAGGGGGCAAATGTGGAAAGAGATGTAGAAGTATGGATGGAAGCCATGGACGACTACTTTGAAGCTGCGGGGACCCAACCCGTAAATTAGACCATGCTTGCGATGTTCCGCTTGACTGGCGATGCCAAGATATGGTGGAAGCAACATTGCAGGGACATGGATATTAAGGGATCTTCCCAGTCCTGGGAAGACATCAAAGCTACAATAATGGGACGTTATTTACCACCTGCCTATAGAACCTTGAGGATGAATGAATTCTTTTCACTTCGGCAGCTGAATTCATCTGTCGAAGAATACTATGCAAAGTTTGTCACTCTTCGGAGATATGCTCCTAAGATGACCTTGGAACAACAGGTGGCAAGGTTATATCAAGGACTAATCGATCCCTTGAATACTCGGCTGGAATCTCTCAGACCGACGACGCTACAAGATGCCTTGTTAAGGGCCAAACCTCTAGCTCTCGAAGTACAAAAGGCTAATCAGAACAGAAGGAATCATTGGGCAAAGAGGGCAAGGACCACTGCTTGGGATAACAGACCAGCCAACCAAGCGTATAACCAGCGCCCTATTGTGGCTACCACCACAACCATGGAGTTCCCCGATGTTCGATGCTACGGCTGCAGCGAGCATGGACATTACAGATCCAATTGCCCCAGGAACATTCAGGCAACCAACGCCAATGCCATACCCTTGAATACCCGTGGGCGTGGCCAAGCTAATGGAAGAGGAGGACGAGAAGGATGTACAGAGGGCGAAGGCGAGGGCATGGAGCTACCGCCAGAGTGAATGCCGCAGTAGTACAACCAGCTGTGGGTGACGAAGCGGTGGAGAGATCAACCCTACATGCTGCAATTGAACATCCCAATGGTTGTGAGCAATACGCAGTCATTCATACGCCAGGATCTCTCAGAGGTGAACAAGTTAACTTCCTTATAGATTGTGGTAGTACTCTTTCATTTCTTTCACCCCGATGCATGAGGAAGCTAAAGCTAGATAAGTATCCAACAAGAAAGCTAGTTGTAGAGTTAGCAAACGGCAAGGAGGTAGTATCTCAACACTCTGCAGGAAAAATTGACTTTGATTTAGGGGGACACCCAACTTCTGCCCAATTTCGAACCCTACCCTTAGGATTCGTTGATGGGATACTAGGGATGGACTGGCTAAAGAAAAATAGGGCCCCCATACATTGTGCACAAGGGAACTTTACTTTTACAGATAACTTGGGTAATGAAGCCTTAATTCAGGGGGATAATGGGAGACCTAAGGCTACTCTAGTTAAGGCCAGCAGACTTTTGAAGGGACTAAGGAAGGGTCAACAAATATATGCAGTTAAACTCAACAAGGTGGACCAATCAGATACCTCACTTTGACCAAACTGGTTGAGGGAATATGACGATGTGTTCCCAGAAGACCTTACGAATCTTCCGCCACACAGAGAGGTAGATCATGAGATTGAGACTATTCCTGGATGTGAACCTATCTCAAAAAGACCTTATAAAATGTCACTTCCAGAGGCCATCGAACTCAAAGAACAGCTTAGGAAACTCATTGAGCAAGGATTCATTCGACCCAGTACTTCTCCTTGGGGTGCTCCAGTTCTTTTTCAGAAAAAGAAGGACGGGACCTTAAGGCTATGCATAGACTACCGGGGACTGAACCAGGTAACTGTCAAGAACAAGTATCCAATTCCAAGGATTGATGAACTCTCGGACAGGCTCCACGGCGCCAAAATATTTACAAAGATTGATCTAAGGTCAGGATATTACCAAATCAGGATCAAGGAATCAGATATTCCAAAGATAGCTTTCAATACTAGGTATGGGCACTACGAGTTCACAGTAATGTCTTTTGGTCTAACAAACGCTCCTGCAAGCTTCAATCAACTTATGCAGGATATTTTCAGACCTTACCTGGATGATTTTGTCTTGGTTTTCTTTGATGACATTCTGATCTACTCTAAGAACGAGGCAGATCACGAAGAACATGTTCGCAAAGTACTTGATCTTCTCCGAAAACACCAACTTTACGCTAAAGAGAGCAAGTGCACTTTTTTCTCGCCTAAAGTCCACTATCTTGGATTTTTCATATCAGCTGAGGGGATTTCAGTGGACCTAGACAAGGTCAAGGACATCGTTAATTGGCCTCAACTATCCACCGTCAGCGCAGTAAGGGGATTTCTTGGAATAACAGGATGGTACAGGATTTTTGTCAAGGACTATGCACGTATTGTTGCACCTTTGACGGAACTCCTGAAGAAATGAATGAGGATTGAATGGAAGACCGAGCACGAGTCTAGCTTTGCTAAGCTAAAAGAGTTCTTGGTCTCGGCTCCTATTTTAAAGCTTCCAGATTTCTGCAAGGAATTTGAAGTAGCGACCGACGCTAGCAAATTTTCTCTAGGCGGAGTTCTTACTCAAGAAGGAAGACCAGTGGTGTATACTTCGCGAAAGTTGAGAGATCATGAGAAGAATTATCCTACTCATGATTTTGAACTTTTAGCAGTTATTCATGCGTTGAAGTTATGGAGACATTATCTTCTTGGGCTCAAGTTTCAACAGGTTACAGACCACAAGAGCTTAAAATGGATTTTTACTCAACCTATTCTCAATATGCGACAACGACGATGGATAGAGTTGTTACAGGAATATGATATTGACATAAAGTATAGACCAGGAAAGGAAAATGCAGTTGCAGATGGTCTTAGCCGAAAATCCTTTCTCGGAGCTATCTCTATTCCAAATAACCCTATCTGGGATAGAATCAAAGAAGCATCTTTGGTAGATCCAGAGTACCAACGTATAGTATCTCTAGTCCAGCAGAATAAGATGCCTGAAGCTAAAGATTATTCTCTTATGGGAGGATGTCTTTACTACAAACATAGACTCTATGTACCTAGAGACCCAGCTCTAAAGAAGACTATTCTGTATGAAGCACATGATAGCCCTACATCCGGACATCGAGGCTATGCTAAGACTCTTCATGTTGTCAGGAGGAGTTATTTTTGGTCTGGGATGAAAGGAGACATACTTCGCTATGTGAGGCAATGTCTTTCTTGTCAGCAGATAAAGGCCGAAAGAATCAAGTTACCAGGGCAACTTCAACCTCTTGACATACCCCAGATGAAATGGGAATTCATCAGTATGGATTTTGTTACAGGATTACCTTCTACAAGAGGTTATGACTCTGTTTTCGTGGTTGTTGATATGCTCACAAAAGTGGCTCATCTAATACCCGTAAAGACAACCTTTACTGCTTCAGATGTTAGTCGGGTATTCATCAAGGATATTTTTAGGTTACATGGTCTACCCAAGCGTATCGTCAGTGATAGAGATGCCAAGTTTACATCAAAATTTTGGACTTCTCTTTTCCAATCTATTGGGTCACAATTAGCCTTTAGTACAGCGTATCATCCACAGACAGATGGGCAAACTGAGAGAGTTAATCAAGTCATCGAGGACATTCTCAGAGCCTATTGTTCGCAAGATCCAAAGAAGTGGTTACAATATCTACCTTTGGTGGAGTATGCTTACAACTCTTCCGAACACAAAAGCATTGGAATGTCACCTTTCAAAGCTCTTTATGGACAGGACTGTTTAGCACCACTGAACTTCTCAGATCCAACCATCATGGTAGAAGCCTCTAGAAAGAAATTAGAGGATATGGAAGCACAGACTAGGGCTATTCGCCAGGACATTCAGGCCACTCAGGATAGACAGAAGCACTATGCAGATAAGAACCGTTCGGAAAGAACTTTCAAAGAAGGAGATAAGGTTTTTTTGCGAGTCCGACCAAAGAAAAGAAACTTATCTCTAGGCAGATATAAGAAGCTAAGCCCAAGGTATTGTGGACCATTCGAGATCGTTAAGGTTGTCAGTGACCAAGCCTACAAGCTAAAGTTACCTGCAAACTTGAAGTTTCATGATGTATTCCATGCCAGCTTACTCAAACCCTATATTCCTAACCCTGATCAATTCTTGGACTCAGATCAGATAGTCATGCCAGCACAAGGAGTTCTCGAGCTCCAACCTGACTACGTACTGGAAACAAGGGAAAGGAAGTTACGCAACAGAACTATCACGGAGCATCTGGTAAAGTGGAAGGATTACCCTGAAGAAGATGCAACTTGGGAGGACGAACCAACGCTTATAAAGGATAACCCAAGCACATTCTTGAGATGAGCACATCTCAATTTTTCACGTAGGGGAGGTTGTAAGGTCTCTGACTCTGATAAAAAAGAGCACCTTTGTACCATGAACTGAATATAATGGAATAAGTTACTATTTTTAGCAGTTTTCTAGATTCTGTGAGTGCCGTGATGTTTAGAATGTTTTAAAGCTCCGAAATGTGAATTAAAATAATTTTTGTAAAAAAATTCCAAAAATAGTAAGTTTTTGGTCACCCGACCCGTCCAGTTTTGATCGTCTCGAAAAACTGCACCCGTACCTCCAATTTCAAAAAAATGCATTTCGGACCCCGGGGGCTGCTAAATATGGCACGTACTCGGGCCAGTACGCCTTATTTAGAGATTGCTATAGCAATTTTCGGCATCAAAATCCGACTCGTATGACCCGTTTTAGCTTAAAACCAATTTTCCTAAAAATTGTCCGGGGAGGTACCGGGGGCCCAGGACTGTGTGGGAACAGGTTCCAGCCCACTCCAGATCAGCTTTAGCAGCTAGGGGGCGCCCTCTTGCTTTGTGGGAGTCCTGGGAGAGTTTCCAAGCCAGAAACTAAGTCTTAGAGTCAGTTAAACTAGCCAACCTGACACTTGGTGAGTAGGCAACTAGACCTGCCAATGCAGTGAACTGAGTGCTCCCCCAGATGCTAATAGCAGGGCTGGTCGATTTTCAGCCTGTAGGAGCCTATTTAAAGACCTGCACACACACACACATATGCTCACACACACACAGTGCACACACACACACCTACACACACTCTAGGAAGGTGCTGCCGGAACACACACCTTTGAAGGAGAAGCAAGGAGGGAGGTGATGTCGAATTCTCGCCTCAAGAAGCTCGATTAGATCAAAGAATCGAGAGGATTATCAGTCCTTAATCACGGTAACCACGGTCTAATTAATGCTTCTGCAAATCCTTTTCATTACCATCTAAATTTCTCGTCTATTATGCTTATTCCTAGTCGTAATTCTCTATAATCACTCTCTAAATTCTCCTTAACCATATTCTATTATGTAATCATCATCCCATAGCTGAATTATCACACATTCATCACTCTTAATTAATGATTAGTGCACGATTATTAGAATTTCTCTCTCTAGGTAGCATAGAAATTGATCGATAAGCTGGTAATTGTGTAGATTGATGAGAATCACTCTTTCTATCACGCATTAATATTGTAGTTGATTTAGATCCATCTTTGTTATGCATTAAGATATATAATTAAGGTAAGATTAATCTGTCATTAAGTCTCTACGAGGTGGTTTTTCTCACACCTATGCATGCGGTGATTCTACACCCTCTAATTGCTAGGAAAGAGATTAATCGTGCTTAATTCATCTCTCTGGTAATTCCATTAGTGAAATCCTATTATTCTTAATCATGTAAGCCGAGTAATTATCTTTAGAGCCGGTTCCCATAGGATTATGTGTCATCCATAATGATTGCTATATGGAAAAATCTAAACCTCTCATGTAGCAGGCATTGTTTGATGTTGCTAATCTATCATTTGGCTTGTTATGACACTTACAGACATTAGCTCTTTTCCCCAAGTTAATTACTTAAAGTAGTGAGTTTAAAATGGCCCCGGTTAAGAGGAATCGCTTTGGTGGAGCCCACGCCCACGAGGCAGGAACGAGCAAGGTGAACGGAAAGGGAAAAGCTCCCATGGAGGAACAAATACCGGCCATCTCACGGGCCATCGACGAAGAAATGGAAGAGGTAGATCATAATTTCATTCAAGTTGTTTAATTTAACATTGCACACGTTTAGTTAGGAATGAAAATATCCCCAAACATGTTGGAGAAATCCGATGGAAACCTCGGCATTGAATTCATTGTACATTAAGTTCTAAAGTAGGAAGGAAATGATTGATGGGTATGCTGGTTGCAATTAGGAAAGAATGTCTGCTAGGGAAAATTTAGCTCGACATGTTCATTTTATTTCCAATGTTGAATCAGTCCTGACCCCCCTACTGATCACAGGGGGCAGAGTTCCTCGTTAAGGACTCTTGAATCCACGACTTTCTTTCTATGTGGTGGATACCCACGACTTGCTTTCTATGCAGTGGGAGTGTCCATGACGTGCTTTCTATGCGGTGGACATACCTAGTTGTATGGGCAGCTAGGCGACAACAGGAGGAGTGAACTCTCACTGGAGGGGGGATGTTGTACCTCCAGAACATTGGAACTTTTATGAATAAGTTTGAGTAGAATTTTTACTACAATTCTGTCTTGGTGTTGTTTGCAATACTGGTTGAAGGGCTGTATTAACGAACAATGTGATTCGGAATTAAACAAGGAATCTTTATGTTGAACAACCTTTGTGGTAGTAATTAGGTCACACAAGGAAGTGTGAGTGTGGGGGTGGAAAGTGGGGGCTTGGCTCAGGTTGCCAATGCCTACGAGATGGGTGGTCCCGATTGGTCGGGAACTCTCTGTCCCCATTGTGCTTACTTCGATATTAGTAATGCTCATTGCCCCTAGAGCGGGGAATTCTCGAGAGTACGTGCCTCTGAAACATGGGGAAAAAGGCACTCGAGGTTTCTCTCCTCTTGGAAGGTGGGGCTTAGGATCGCTAGATAGTTCAAGTACGCTTCCCCTGCGAGGTGGAGCTAGATCTCGCTGCTAGTAGGCTCGAACTCGACTCACTTTGTGATGAGAGATTGTCCGCTAGCCGAAGCCTGAACCATTTTGTTTGCTTCCGCTATAGATCTAGTGGCCACCAGGTTTACCATCAGATCCGTTGTTGAGACGACGGGGTGGGGACCTCACAATGAACTTACCCTGAAACCAACAAAGAAAACTTAGATAGATAGGAACATACTTCCCTCAGTGATGGCTACGTGATGTTTCAGCATTTTCATGTTTAATGTATGGGGTCGCCGATGTTTACCCAATGAACAACACTCCTTCATCTAAATACCTTGAAAGTTATTTTTTGACTTGTTTGAGAAATCCATAATCCACAACCCTCACCATGTAAGGATTTTGTACAATGCCTATAATCGACCCCAATGCTTAGCAAATTGTGCAAACATATATAGCATTGATGGGTGGGACATGCAAGAAGAATTCCCTAAAGACTCAACTTATTTTAATAATTACTTTTGCTACAAAAATGCAATGATTCACATTGAAATGGAAGTATCTGCGACCAATCGTTTGCTCACACAAAAATGGTATGACTCACACGTTAAAGAGGAGATGTCTCAACAACCAAAGATCAAGAAGGATTATTGGGATCACCCATTCGATATACTTCCAAAATAGGATAGCTCTGATCTATTAGTGAAAGAATGTCACAATGGCTACTATAGAGTGCATTATGTCCGAGCCATCAGGACTTATTAGAAACTTTTTTGAAACACATTGTAGCTTATTGAACCTTCAAATTTGTGATGTAGAATTGATTTAACTCATTCATTAGTATTTCTTCTACTCTCTTATCTTATTCTCAATTTTCTATTTTATTTCACTAAGAGAGACTCAAACAAGGTAGGATATGTTGTACTAAAAGTGACCTTGGTTGATATGGTGCAAAAGTCTCAACCTGGAAACTTAAGCGGAGAAGGCAAGAATGTAGGCAAAGTTCTTGAAGATTGGATTGAGTGAATGGATGACTACTTTGATTTGGGGGTGAAAGCATGAATAGGTGGAAAGCTATATATGTGATATAATTAAATAGCATAGCATGACATTGGGGGTGTGGTCATTGGTGCCATATTTCAGACGTCCAAATTTATATTCTAAAAAATGTTTTACTAAAAAAATCAGCCTTCACACACCCACTTTGTTTCATGAGTAGTTGGCAGTTTCAAACACCGTGCCCCCCGACCCCCCCGCCTCTCTCTCTCTCTCTCTCTCTCTCTCTCTCTCTCTCTCTCTCTCGTGCGCGCGTGCTCAAGGTCTACTGTGCTTAGAGCTTCTACTGTGCAAGCTTGGCTGCTTCAAGGACGATTGCAGTAACCGCCCTCTTCTCTTCGAGGTATGTCTCTCCCATTGAACATGTACACTCTGCACTGCTTGAGCACACTGGCCCCACCTGGGATCATTTAGCTACATTAAGCTGCATTTGGAGCTGCATGAGTGCCACACCTTGCTCATTTGCAACAAGAGGCGAGCTCCCGAGGTGATTTGCTAGTCCACAAGCTGCATGCAATCTTGGGGCAAATCCCATAGCACATCACCTTGAATGCCCTCCTTACAAGAGCAGGCCCATGAAGTTCTTGTTTCTTTTTAGAAGAGATGATAAGCGAGGGCATACCACGTCTCATGAGTTCATTGGATGATGTGCATGTATATCACTTGAGACTGCATCATGGCACCTTCCTCAAAGCATCCGATTCAAGCAAGCAGCAGTCTAGTTAGGAACATTGAACCACCTCTGCATACGAAGTTTTGTCGTCTTGCCGAGGAATTTCATATGGAGCGTGGATTGCCATTGGAGGGAGTTGATCCGCGTAGCTTGACAGGAAACAATGACATCTTTGAGGAGGACTGGGAAGCTGTCTTTATATGCCCAAAGCCTGTTCCGGGTAGCCAGAAGAAAGTGAAGGCATACCATGCTCGGTCGGAGTTCTTACAAAAGCTTGTGTGGAGACACTGGGATGTCTACCAGGAGGGTCCCTTCATGTATGAAGTAGGGATTCAATTTGCAAAGGCCTTTGCATTGGAAAACTGCAGTGAATCTGGCAAACATCAAATTTCTTGGGCTATCTTTGTAGAGAGGGCAATGAGAGCCTCAGAAGAAAGACACAACTTGCAAAACAAGATCAAGAGGTGGGAAGAGCAGATGAGTGGTAGAAGGAGAGGTTCCAAAACCACTGCTACCTCTACTAGATCATCATTGAAAACAGAAGGTACGTCTGTACCATTGTCAAGCGTGCCTACAGGAGGATGCCTGGTACAATTGGCAGAGGAGGATAGCAAGGCACTTGCAGAAATGAAGAATATTGCAGAGGGCAGATTGCAAGACTATAAGTCAAGACTTGAGGAAAGAAGCAGGTAGAGGATCAAGTCAGAGAATTGCATAGGGCTGAGGGTGCTCAAAGCTCAAACACTTTGGCCATAAAGTTGCAAATGGAGATTGATTGCGTGCAAGACCCTGTAGCTCGACAATGCCTAATTGATTTGATTGGACAGTTCTCGAGTACTACTAGAGAGAACGTTGCTGAATTAGAAGCCAATGTGGCTAAAGCAAAGGTGCATACCCTCCTACATGTGCTTCACTTTGTTTTGGAGTATATGGTTCACTTCCATGTGGTTATGTGGTTAGAGTGTTATGGATTGTATGGTTATGTACTGTATGAGCATATTCTATTTCTGCTATGTGCTATATAGCACAAAATATGTGCTATATGGCCACAACATAGCCATCATCTTCATGGAGTGGGTGGTTATATGCTATGTGCTATGTGCTATATGGTCACAACATAGCCATCATCTTCATGGAGTGGGTGGTTGTATGCTATGTGTGGTTATGTGCTATGTGCTTTATAGTTCAATCTAGGTGCATCATGTTCACAATAGTACCCTCATCTATTTGGAATGTGTGTGATTCTATGCTATGTGCTTTGTGTGGTTATGTGCTATGTGATACATAGCACAATGGACATGTGTAATATGTGCTATATAGTACACCTATATGCTATATGCTCACAGTATAGCCCTAAAGTGTGTGTTAAATATTGATATGTGATACATAGCACAATCTTTTTATGTGCTATGTGCTAAATAGCACATTTTGTGTGTTATATGTTCACAATATAGCCCTGGAGTGTGTGGAATAGTGAATTGTGCTATATAGCACAATCTCTATTTTTGCTATGTGCTACATAGCACATCACTAATTGTGATATGTGCTACATAGCACAATATTTGTGCTACATGCTATGTGCTATGTCTCATATAGCCCACTGCATATCATATACCCCCAACAAGATTGTGCTATATAGCATATATAGAGAAAATGTTTGGGCTATATCTGGTATTTTAAAAAGTCTCTCTGCTATGATCTACAGTGCATACTCTATGTAGCACTTATAGCACATTATACTTGGACTGTGCTATGTGCTATATAGCACAGTGCATATCATATACCACATCAAGATTGTGTTTATAGCATATAGAGTAAGTGCTTGTCTTATATGTGGTATTGCAAATAAGGGATAAGATTCACGCTACATATTCTTTTCAGCAATCTTCTTTTGTTGGGTTATTGAGACTTAAATTAGATGTGTTGTCTTCTTTGTTTCACATGCACTACTTGCAGAAGTAGAGACCAACATAGCACAGGAATCAGAGCACTTTAAATTTTGTGTTACCATGGAGAGGACTTCACATAACGTGGGAGCCAGTATGATGAAGCCTTTTCCTCCTGTGGATTTTAAGCAGAGCATTAGCAAGGTGTCACTTAATGGGTTCTACCATTGTGTAGGATGTGGATTCCCGTTCAATGCCAGAAGCTTGGATGTATTCTCCCTGCCTTGCACCCATGTGTACCATATGCTATGCTTCGCGCATGTATGTAGGGACTATGGCTATTGTGTTGCACTAGATTGCAACATGTCTGTTCCCCCTAGAGCTAAGCATATGATTGGTCTGAAGGTGAAGAGTGAGATGAAAGAATCAAGTGCAGGTAGTCACTGTGTCACTACTATTGCAGGCCCACTTTCCATTGGTAGTTTAAACTCTTGCATTTAATGAAATCATTTGCAGGTACAGACATTGCAGCAGAGACCTGTATACAAGAATCATTGAGGACAAAAACAGAGAGAGTCTCTACGTAGGCCACTGGTAGGTACCAAAATCAGTATTTATGTGTGTAATTTGGGATACTCCAAGTGAGACTTTGTAAATAGCTTGCTTTGTAGAACAATCATCGCATGCTTGCTCCAACAAGACGATGCATTCCACATGGAAGAATGGCCTGATTACCCCAGGGATGCAGCCAGACCTTGAAGCGGAGTCTACCCGCGGGATGCAGCCAGCCCTTGAAGCGGAGTCTGCCGTAGGGGATGCAGTACGTGGAGTAGTTGAAGACATCTTGATGGCAAAGTCTTCTGCAGTCAAATAACCTAGGCAACAACTAACTCCAAGAAGGCTGTTGCGTTCTCCGTTGAGTGCCAAAGCATCACCAAGTGTGGACACTAGAGATGATGCATCATATGAGGCAGTTGCAGATGCGATGAAAGCAACACCCCCCCTAGCGGGGAAGAAGCCAACACCAAAGCGCAAGAAATCGACTCCCAAGAACTTAGGTGGAAGTCCCACAATGGATATACCTCTTGATTCATTTAGGAAGAGAAAGAAACCAAATGCAAAGCAATGAGTGTGTTTTTTTTGTAACTTCATGCAATTAGAAGATGTCTTTAGAAGGCATGTGCAATCCATTGCACCCCTATTGTATCCATGCTCATTGATGAATCAAGTGTTGGAATTTGTTAGTGACATGTCTCTTAATTTTTTGCATCGAGTAGTTGCAAACTATTTGATTTATTTTCTATACATGTTTAGTAATATGTTTCTACTTTCTCTTGTCGTAGATAATCAAGAAGCTGAAAAAAGAGGAACTTGCATGAGACGCACTCGCTCTTCAGGGTTTCTAGATGAGGGGTCTGTAGGTTCACTGACTCAATCTTATCCTGTGAAGAATCCAAGAAGGGGTGCTACAGCTTCCAGGGGGGTTACAGGCAAAAAAAAAGTGTCTTTTGATACAATTGAGGGGTCTGTAGGTTCACTGGTTCAGTCTTATCCTGTGAAAAATCCAAGAGGGGGTGCTACAGCTTCCAGGGGGGTTACAGGAAAAAAAAAAGAGTCTTTTGATACAGTTGATCCCTGCACACCTACTAGTACTGCTGAATTTGTTCCAAATGTGCCTAATGCAGTTGATGTGCAGGTTGTGCATGATGATGTGCATACAGATGTTGACCGTGCTAAACTTGAAAAGGGTACATTACCCACCCCCACCACAGTTGAATCTAGCACAGATGCCATTGGTAGTTGATGCCTGCACAGATGCCATTGTTGATGCTACGCTAGTTGAGGCTTGCACAAATGACATTGTGGATGCTATGGAAGTTGATGCTCGCACAGATTCTACTGCTGATGGCAATGTTAATGATGGTGGAACAGAAAGTATTGTTCATGTTTTCATAGATGCCCTTCTTGATGCAGTTGTGGCTATGGGTACAGATGCGACTGTTGAATCTGGCACAGATGCCATTGATGATGCTACCACAGTTGATGCCTGCACAGATGCCATTGCTGATGCTACGGTAGTTGATGCCTGCACAAATGACATTGTGGATGATATGGAAGTTGATGCTAGCATAGATGCTGCTGCTGATGGCAATGTTAATGATGGTGGAACAGAAAGTATTGTTCATGCTGTCATGGATGCCCTTCTTGATGCAGTTGTGCCTACGGGTACAGATGCCACTGTTGAGGATACCAAAGGCATGGGTGAGGAGGTCCTCATTGAGAGAGAAGCTGGAACACGTGAGGCAGTGGGTTCAAGTGATGTCACAGCTCAAGCCCAGGTGTTCTGTCCAAGTGATGCAGCTGATGACATTGTTGATGCAGAGGAGACAAAGGGTACAGATGCCGATGTTGAAGATATGGGAGGCTTGGGTGAGGAGGACCCCACTAAGAGAGTACCTGGAATAGGATCAGCAGTGGGTAACGGTGATGTCGCAGCTTCTGCTGACACAGTTGAGGCATACGACAGAGCAGTTCAATCGGGAGAGGCAATGGGAGAAGTTCTCATGGCTGCTACGGACATGAAAGAGGCAAATACACATAATACAACTGAGGCATGCATAGATCAAAACAATGAGGCAGGGAAAGGTGCAAAGGTGCCCATTGATAGAGCAGCTCAATCGGGAGAGGCAATGGGAGAACATTTCATGGCTGCTGTGGACACGAAAGAGGCAGTTGCACATGATACAACTGAGTCTTTTACAGATCCCACTGTTGAGAATACCAAAGGTAAAAGTCCAGAGGTCCCTATGGGTCGAGCGGCTGCTACATATACAGATGAGGCAGGTACAAAGAATGCTGATAAAGAGGCAAAAAATGGACATGAATATGAGAGGCAAGAGAGGCCGTGTCTTGTGGTAATGCCAGTACAGATTGTTGCACTACCTCCTGCATCTTTTGAGGACAAGAAGAGAAGGGACAATTTATGCATCATACTGGATGTGAATGGGCTTCTCATAAGGAGGTATAAGGTCTCCTTCTACAAAGGAATAGCGAGAAGCAGTATTCCTGATTGGGCAAGATCAAGGTATCAGGTAGTCACTGCACCAAATGCTACAGGAAAGATGCAATTTGAATATGTGGTCAGGCCCAATGGATCAATCTTTTTGCATGCACTGCTGCAAAGAGCACAAGTTACACTATGGAGCTGCATGACCCAGGACAATCTAGCACTTGCTTTGAGTGCATGCTTTCCTAGGCTGAACACACAGCATTTCCTCGATATTATCGGTCAAGAGGGGTGTAGAGAGGCGAGCTTCAATCTAAATAAAGTTCCTGGGATCCCTCCATGTATAGATAACGCAAAGCCCATATTTTTCAAGTGTTTGAAAGACTTTTAGAAGCACCATCCTAAGTTCAACTCTGATGATACACTGGTGGTGGATGACACACTCTACAAGTGTCTGCTCAACCCTCCCGGGACTTGTGTCTGTCCTACTTCATTTGAACCAGCAGATATTTGTGAGTCCCCAATTTACCTGGTTAGCACATTGTTCCCTTGGTTAGTCAAGTGGACAGTCTCACCCAGCCCTAATGCTTATGCAAAGATGAACCAGTTTGAAAATCCTTCGGACAGTGTGTCTGCTCGTGTCATCAGCCACTCTAGAAGTCAACGAGAAGTATGTAAGGAAGGTTGATTGTGGTTATGGAATCATGTATACAACATTTTGTGCACTGAATGTACTTGCGATTACTATACAAAAAATTGACCTGTTCAAAGTTCTCTAAACTTAATGATTGATGATGTAATTTTATTTTGGTGATATGATGTAATTTTATTTTGATGATATGATGTTGTCATACTCTGATAGAGTCCTGCTACATGGCACACATAATAGCATAGACAGGACCATCGGGCTATTATTACACATAGTAATGCTATATAGCACTCATACTGCAAGAAATACTATGACATAATAGCATAGATAGGGAGATTGGCCTCTTATTACACACACTTACGCTATATGGCACACATAGTGCTCTCAATATGTAATATAGCTCTTTCACATACCACACATCATATCATAGATAGGAACATTGTGCTATGTGATACACACACTTTTACTGTATAGCACACATGTTGCTATCTTACTACAATAGAGTCCTTTTATAGCATAGACAGGGACATTGGGATATTATTACACACACTTGTACAATATAGCACACATAATAGCGTACGTAGAGGCAATGGACTATCTTGACACATTACTTGGCTACATATCACATATAGTAGCATGTACACAACTCCATAACACCCAATGGGTAGCTATTCATAAGAGTGAGATGATTGTAAGAATGAGACATGTTTACCTGAAATTCATCAAGAAAGTGAATGGGATGCTCTTGATAATGTTTTCTTCCCAATCGTTTCCGACAAATATCTTGGCTAAATTTTTTCAAGGTGCAACATGTTCACAATAGTAACATCATTATCTGAAATGTATGCTATGTGCTCTGTGTGGTTGTGTGCTATGTGATACATAGCACAATGGACGTGTGTAAGGAGGTACTGAATGGTGAAGGCTATATAGAACATAATATAAGCCTGTTAAATAGGTATCATGTTGCTTCATAGGGCATGGCATTGTAAATGGTTTCATGTAGTTCCGGAGATAAATAATATGTATTTTGAGGTAGCATCTACCAAAGGCATGTCAAACTTGATTGCTCGAACAAGGTGAGAGTACAGGTTAGTAACTCCCCTATCATCAAGTAGAGTGTAGTGATTTGGGTCCCCCTCTTGCTGTTGATAATAACACCCTGTGACAACATAAGTGTTTTTATCACATTTGTTTTTCCACTTATCTCTTAAGATGCAATCTGTCATCCACTTTCTCTTTGTACATCTCAAAAGAAAGAACTCTACACGTTCTGCATTGCCAGCGTCTGCATTGACTGCAAAGTTATCACCTTCAATGAGATACTCACTCAGCATATCCTGGGATCCCTCAAACATTGCAGCTTCATCTTCTGGTGCCTCAGTCTCTTCTGCTACCTCACAGAGTGGTTTCAATGCCTTATGTGTCCACTTGCCTGCATATGATTTGCTGGAACAAGTCCTCCAATGGCCCTTCATGCAAGCATCACAAAAACAAGAAAGCCGCCTGGTCCTTAATTGAGTAGGATCATGACGACAAAAGCCTGAAATGCAATGGAGTGATCTAGATCCTGGTACTCTCTCACAACCCCATAGATTAGACCTGTCCACTTCTGTCTCTTTTACTAGCCAAAATTTCATGTTTATAGTAGGACCTTCTTTAGTGGATTGTGCATAAGAGCTACATGCAGCATTGGACATTGTTCTCGTAAAAAATGCAACCACGTCTGCAGCTTGCCTAAGAACAACTCCATTACTCTTGAGTTGTTCATGTGTAAGGGCTCTCTTTATCACAGCGCCACCGCCATCATGCTCCCCCTTGACATGGCCAGAGCCAAAAAAATTCCATGTCATCTCTGTACCTGTTAGTTGGTAATATCTAGAAACAAAGTAAAATGGCCTTGCAGCCTTGAATTGCGAGGCTGCACCATCTGACCACACCCAGTGCTTCTTGAAATTCAGCCCCTGGTCTTTAATCCACTGATCACAAAGAAGAAAACAATGCTGGACAAATAGCGTATCATGTTGCCTATCATCGGAGATGTAGAAATGCATATGCTTGATAATACTCTCATCTTCGTTGTCACGCATGTACGTTGTGTGAACAAGGATGGTGCATTGATCTGTATGCCAATGCATGGATTGTACTTCATTTTTCTCTTTGAACGAGTAATTTTTAGCAAAGTCTACTACAGATATAATGGTATCTGAAGGAAACACCTTCAAACATTCTCTGTATTGATGTGCCTGCCATCTGTAAGTGAAATTGAGCTCGATGAAGATTCTGATGTCGTCTTTTATCCTCCCTGTCAGCTCACTTAAAGCCACCTGTTTGAGTGACAACATCTTTCTCTTACTTAGACCATTCTTAGTTTGAACTTTAATGTCCTCGAAGACTTGCAGTGGAACTGTCTTTGTCATCTGTGCAAGTTCTCGTGGACAAAGGCTGAGCTTTTCCACACCACAGTTTTTGCATTGGCCCATCAAGCACGTGTGTTTATGGAACATATCCCTTCAGCCTTTGTACATACGCATGATTCCCACAACTTCATGATCTCTGAAAACGAGTGCTCAATGGCAAGACATTCTACATTCACCCCATCTGATTTGCAAACATTGCATTTACATGTACATGACCTCCCATGAAAACCAAAAGCAGATGAGCGCATAACATTAAATGAATCTTTGAGATACATCAGTTTGATATGATAAACACAACAGCAAGTATTTCGATCTTTCAACTTTCGCACGAACCAAGGCTTCAACTTCTCAAAGGACCTTTGCCCAATTGTCACATGTGGGTGGCTATCTTTAAACTTCAAGAAATACTCTGTCTGCTTGAAAAAAAAAATGCATTAGAATTACATTTTTCTATATATCACACATAATAGCATAGCTACAGATGCATTGGTATAAATACACATAGCTATGCTACATAGCATAGATAGATAATTCAGCTTTCATTACATGCTCAAGTTTGTTATATAACACATAATAGCATAGATAGGGATTTTTAGCTGTTATTACACACACATCACACACGTCTGCTATATAGCACACATAGTGCTCTCATATTATAACACAGTTCTTCTACACAACACACAAAAGAGCATAGACAGGGATATTGTGCTATTATTACACATATCACACTCTACATAGCACACATAATTTCATAGACATGGATACCGTGCTACTATTACACTAACATCTGCTATGTAGCACACATAGTGCTCTCATAATATTATAAAATCTGATAGCACACATAATACCATAGATAGGTATATTGTGCTATTGCTATATAGCAAACATGATGTTGTCATACTCTGATAGAGTCCTGCTACATGGCACACATAATAGCATAGACAGGACCATCGGGCTATTATTACACATAGCTATGCTATATAGCACTCATACTGTAAGAAATACTATGACATAATAGCATAGATAGGGACATAATTGGCCTCTTATTACACACACTAACGCTATATGGCACACATAGTGCTCTCAATATGTAATATAGCTCTTTCACATACCACACATCATATCATAGACAAGAACATTGTGCTATTCTTACACACACTTTTACTGTATAGCACACATGTTGCTATCTTACTACAATAGAGTCCTTTTACATGGCACACTTATAGCATAGACAGGGACATTGGGCTACACTTGTGCAATATAGCACACATAATAGCATAGGTAGAGACAATGGACTATCTTGACACATTACTTGGCTACATATCACATATAGTAGGATGTACACAACTCCATAACACGCAATGGGTAGCTATTCATAAGAGTGAGATGTTTCACTTGAGAGTTATTCATTGTAAGAATGAGACATGTTTACCTGAGATTCATCAAGTAAGTGTATGGGATGCTCTTGATAATGTTTTCTGCCCAATCGTTTTGGACAAATATCTTTCTTATTTGGAGACACCCTACTGTGCTCTATCCAAAATGTAATAATTGTCTACTTCAATTCCTCCGATAAGGACCCAGGATTTCCAGACTTCCTTTTGCATAAGTCGAACCTCAGCATACTTGACATAGGATCACTGTCAAGTCTACCCAAAGCTGAATATAAATTCCTTGGATGAACATTTAATAGCTTTGCCACTTTATGTAGAGTAACACCTCTACCTTGGATCCCATTATCATGCAATAATCCATTCACCAGCATGCTGAATGTGCTTCGTTTTAAAAACATCTCGTCAGCTGATTTTGGAATCTTTAATTCATGTAAGGAGACCTTGAGTGCAGAAATAAGGCCATTTACAGGAAGATACAAATCTTCACAGAATGGCAAGATTCTATCATCATTGAAAACACCTTGAAGAATTGCATTCTTATCTTCTTTCCCGTAACTATGCAACTGTCTCACAATGTGCTGAACAATATTCTGAATAGTATGTTGCTTCTTGTCTTCCTTTGTGTGTACATCGACGTCCTCCCTATGACAATCTTCCGCTCCAATGTTGACGCTTGGTTGTACTTGCTTTCTTGCACGACATCGCTTTTTGTACTCACGTTTAGCCTGTGCTTCATACTTCCTCACTGCAATAATTTCATCCTCATTTAGACAAGCCTTTCTCTTGGAGTGCACCTGTGTATGAATGATGTCTATTCCATGTGCCTCATCATAAAATCCGTCGTCCACCATCCTGGAGCAGTCTGCAGTAGTTTGAAATGAATGAAGTCGTACAAAACTTCTTGATTGTAATAGTGAACTAAAATCCAATTGTGCTGCATTGTTGAGTTCAAGAAGCTCCATTGCTGCTTGTGAGGAGGTATGAGCTGGAACCAAAGCAAGAGGAAGGGAGTCTCCATCATCCATATTCTGAACAGGAGAGTAGGAGAGAGAGAGAGATGGAGATGGGCATTGGAGGCCATCTGAGAGAGAGAGAGAGAGAGAGAAAGGGAGAGAGAGGGAGAGGTCCACGCGTGCTAACCGCTCCATGTCTTTCAATCCGAGTAGTGGAGTCGTGAAGTCAATTATCTTACCTATATTATTTTAAAAATTATTGACTTAAAAGCCCAGCTATGGTGCCATCCATAGCATCATACTTGGTGTCCATGGACACCAAGTATTTAGACACCATTCTATTCTTTCACCCTTGGCTCATTCATCTCCAAAGAACAAGGCTATTATTGCTAAGTTCAAATTAGAAAAGACAACCAAGCATTGGTGGAGAGATCACTGTATTGAAAATAATGTTGACCCTAATGCAACAACTTGGGATTATCTCAAGACTTAACTCAAGAAGAACTATCACAACAAAGTATATCATTCAGATCATATGAATGAGTTTATTTATTGTACTCAAGGCATTAGTAAGAGGATGGGGTAAATAAGCTCATGGAAAATAAAGAGGCCCTCATACCAGAGATTTGGAGTCATATTATCAACTTGACTCTTGTCAAATATGCTCCAGCAAGGATGACTCAAGAATTCGTAGCTTGATTCGTGTTAGGGCTACATAATCCTATGAAGACTAGACTTCAGAGTCTTTGTTTTGCCAACTTCAAAGATCCTTGATACGGGAAAATTTATTGAGCTTGAGTTATCAAATAGTAGAAAGAGGAAACCAGAACTTGCTCTTGCTCACAAGATTAAAAGACCTCGTCCCGAGGAGGAACAAAGGTCTGGGAACTCACAACAGAGAAGGGATAACTCAGTATGAAAGCTAGACAAGATCATCTGTGTTATACTTGTCTTGATTCTGACCATCAATCCACTGATTTTTCATTCAATAATTCAAGCTTCACACGATTGGTGGACAATTATGAACCCAGAAACTAAACCCAAATCGGAACAACAAAAATTTTAGACCTAGACTGCTTGCAGATGAGCTGAACTTCAATCAGCAAAACTTTAACCAAAATCAGAGACAGCCTCAAAACCAATGAACTTTAGACCAGGGAATTCACCTTTTGTCCAAAATGAACTACCCATCAACAACAACATCAAAAAAAGCAATGGGAATAACTTCAATCGTTAAGCTTGTCGAGAAGAAGGAGGAGGAAATCAAAGACCTTAGGAAAGAGATCAAGCTAATAGAGCTCAAGGTGCTAGAGGCAAAGGGAATCAAGAAAATGCACATGTTCATGTTGCAATTAAATATCAAGGAGTGAATGAAAATTTCTCAATGATTCTAACCCCATCATAGTATCAAGGTAACCATTTTACCTTATGAATTGATTATGGGAGTACATATTTATTCATCTCTCTTAGATGCATTAGAAACCTCATTCTGTCTGAGCACCCTAAATCAAACCTTATAGTGAAATTGGCTACGCATAAGAAGGTTAAATCTTCTACTTCAATGTGTAACTTAAATTTTGTTTTGGATGGTCACAATACTCTTGCTCACTTAAAAGTCTTACCCATAGGAGTCTATGATGGAATCTTAGGAATGGATTGGCTTAATGCAAATGATGCTCACATACATAGTAAAAATGCTTCATAGACTTTTGTAAATAATCTAAACTCTAGAGTTACAACTAGGAAACTGGGGAAACCTAAACTTAAACTAGTGAATTTTATCAAACTTATGAAGAGTTACAGGAAGAATGAAACAATTTATGCAGTAAAGCTTAACCCTACAGAGAAGAAGCCAGATAAACCTGAACCCGAATGGCTGACAGAATTTGATGATATAGTTCTCGAATAAATTTCACAGTTACCGCCTAAGTGCAAAGTTGGCCATGCAATAGAGTTGGTCCCAAGAGCTCAACTAGTTGCTCGTAGACCATACAAAATGTCGGTACCTAAGTCTATAGAACTAAAAGAGCAACTTACTCAACTTCTTGAACAAGGCTTCATTAAATATAGTGTTTCTCCATGGAGTACTCCTGTTCTTTTTAATCAAAAGAATGAATGTACTCTATATCTTTGTATAGATTATTGTGGATCGAATCAGGTAAGAGTCAAGAATAAGTATGCATTACCAAGGATTGATGAGTTACTTGATCAATTACATGGAGCTTCTTTCTTCACAAAATTTAATCTTAAGTCAGGGTATCACCAAATCTGAATCAAGGAGAAGGATATACCAAAGACAGGATTCAACACTCGTTTTGGACATTATGAATTCACAAGCATGTCTTTTGGACTTACAAATTCTCTTGAAACTTTTAATCATCTTATGACCGACGTGTTTAGAGATAATGTTAATTATTTTTTTCTTGTCTTCTTTGATGATATCCTGGTTTACTCAAGGAGTAGAGAAGAACATGAACAACATGTATGATGAGTGCTTGAACTTCTACATAAGAATCAACTTTATCTTAAGCATAGTAAATGCACCTTCTTCACTAACAAAGTGGATTATTTCGGATTTATTATATCCAAGGATGTTGGTTCTACTAATCCAAGTGAGATCAAAGTTGTTGTAGCTTGGTCTTCACAAAAATCAATAAAGGAAGTATGTGTATTTCTTGGTTTAACAGGATGGTATCACACTTTTATTGAAGTCTATGCTAAGATTGTGTCTCCATTGAATAATACATTTGAGAAGGCTAAAGTGTTTACTTGGAATAAAAATGCTCAAGCTAGTTTTGAAAAACTCAAAGAAGCTTTGGTGAATGCTTCAATATTACAGCTTTCAGACTTCTCAAAGACATTCACTGTGCTCATTGATGCAAGTGGACAAGCAATTGGTGGTATTCTATCTCAAGAAGGAAGGCCAATAGATTATGAATCTTGTAAGTTACGTACGTATGAGTTGATTATCCTACACATGACTTGGAATTATTGGCCATTGTGTATGCTCTTAAAGTATGGCTACATTATCTTCTTGAAAGGAGATTACATACAGATCATAAGAGCCTCAAAACACTCAGCCTGATCTTAATATGCGGCAATGGAGATGGATGGAGTTATTATGCAAATATGATTTTGAAATTGCATATAAGCCTAGAAAGAAAAACCGCATGGTCGATGCTTTAAGTAGAAAGAGTATTGTAGCAACTAATCACAACCTCCACTGCCTCTTTAATTGACCTTATTTTCCTTGAATAATCTCGTAGAGCAGTAAGAAAGTCAAATCAAAGGCTTCCATGTTAAAGATAATAATCTTTACTTCAATAATCATGGTGGGATAAAACTTCAAATATTACAGGAAGCTCACGATATACCTATTGCAGGACATCCAAGGTACATTAAGACTTACACTATTGTGAGAAAGAATTATTTTTGGCAGGGATTAAAGCTTGATGTATTGAATTATGTTGCAATATATTAAACATGTCAACATATTAAAGCTGAACTAGTTTGATACCCCGATAAGCTTCAACCTATTGATGTACCACAAATGAAATGGAAATGTATATCCATGGATTTCATTATAGGACTCCCTACATCTTTGGGATATAGCTATATTTTTGTGGTGGTTGATATGCTTACAAAAATAATCCATTTGTTTATAGTCAAGACAACGTTTACAACTAAGGATAAAGCTCAAGTATTCATGTAAGTTGTCTTCATGTATCATGGTTTATGTCGTCCTATAATTTTTTATCATGAAACAAAGTTCACCACAAGTTTTTGGAAAGCCTTATTCTCAGCTATAGGAACCCAACGGCCTTTAGTATTGCTTATCATCCTCAAATTGATGGGCAGATAGAAAGAACCAATCAAATCATTGAAGACATGGATGAGCAGGCTAAATAGACCAGATATGTTTATTTGGTTGAATTTGCGTATAATTCCTCATTCCAACGCTCAATTGGGATGTCTCTTTTTCAAGCATTGTATAGATAAAAGTGTCTTACTCCATTAAAATGGACATACCCTCTAGTACAAGTTCAAGCATCCAAAGAGATGTTAGATGAAATGAAACTACAGATGAACCTTGTATGACAAGATATTAAGACTGCTTAAGATAGACAAAAAAGTTATGCTGAGCCTAAAAAGATCTACTCAACTCTTTGAAGAAGGAGATATGGTAATTTTGAGAGTAAGACCCAAACATAGCTCTTTATCAATGGATAAATGTAAGAAGCTGAGTGCCAGATATTGTTGACATTTTGTAATCACAGAGAAGATCAATGATCAAGCTTATAGACTCTTGTTACCCCCACCACACATAAAGGTGCATAATGTTTTTCACGTCAGCTTGCTCAAGAGGTATATACCTGATCCAAATCACATTCTTGATGATTCTCTATCATCTACATCTATCGATGGAACTTTTGAGATGCATCCTGAAGCGATTATTCATAGTAGTAGTGAGCCTCTTCTTAATAGAACCATTATTGAACACCTTATCATATGGTCAACATATCCGGAGGAAGATGCTACTTGGGAACGTGATGATGTAATGAGACTAAATTACCTAGAATTCATGTCAAGGTGAGGACACCTCGAGATTTTCAAGTGTGAGAGGATGTAAGAGCCCCAAAATTTGGGTCTCTTTTAAAAATAAGAAAAGTAGATTATAGTGCATGTTCCTTGAAATTTTAGTTAGAATGCTTATTTCGTAGTTTTGTAAGGTTCTAAAGTGAAAAGCAAGGTCATTTCCATGTTCTAGTAGATTAAACAAATGTTTAGTTCAATTTTAGAAAATTTCACTTTTTTTTCTTTTTCATGCTTTTTTACAAAAAAGGAGGGCCCGATCCTTAATCTACAAGCCCCGGGGAAGCTATGGTTCAGTTTTGTAAAAATCTGTTTTTTGAGCGCTTTTCACGCGTTTTTTAGCTTTTCATGATTTTTAGTGCTTTTTGGAAAAAGTGAGTCCGCTTTCTTATTCATAGTGGATGAGGGGAACCCATGGTTCTACTTTAGAAAATTTTTCTTTTTACGCTATTTTTAGATTTTCGTTTAGTCTCCGTCGAATTTAAAAATGACCACCCAGAGAAAAAAGAGATTAAACGGGATTTTTATGAGAATTATTTTTATAAAAAGCGGCATCGTAAATATGTCGGGACAATATGGAAAGTCATAATTATGTCGAGGAATCATGGTGCAGCATAGTCTAGTTATGGTCAATTGGAATATGCCAAGAGTCCTTTGACCAACATTAGTTGCCAGGATACTATCCAATTAGTCATGTTTACTAGAAAAAGAATTGAAGGAAAATTGGGAGAGTTGACTATCAAAATCCAAGCCATGTTTTTAGCAAAGTTCCAGAAAGCATGCAGCTAAGTCTAGATGAGGAGGTAGCACTAGTAGCTTGCTTAAGGATCAATCCAGCCTCCTTAGAGCCTATAAATTCACCTGCGAGCCTCAGTTTTCAGTGTCGACAATTGCATCTAATACCGCACGAAGATACGTACTTATTATATGGACTGGTGCAAGCTCATCACCATCTCTATAAGATCTTCTCTCTCGTTTGTGGGAAGAAGAAGAAGAAGAAGAAGAAGAATACTCTCTCTCTACTTTCTTATTATCTCTTCTCTCTCTTTTCATGGTGTACACATTCTCCGACGGCTTTCATGGTGAAAACCTCTATATAGCTCTCATCACCGCTCTCTTGCGGAAAAGCAAGAAGCCTTTTGACATCCCCTAATCAATCCTAAAGCTCGGTGAGAAGATCTAAACTACATAGTCATCATCATCTCTCTCTCTCTCTCTCTCTCTCTCTCTCTCTCTCTCTCTCTCTCTCTCTCTCTCTCTCTCTCTCTCTCTCTCTCTCGTTTTTCTGAGTAGCTACCCTCTCGATGGTTGCTTTTTCATATACGAGTGCATGTACGGACTTGTAGAGTGTGTATGAAGTTTCTTCATGCTTATTTCATCATGTTTAGCACGTTAATTTATGAACACGATGTGTTTATGGTCATCTATATACATAAAAAGCGCTTTTCGTATCATGTCATGTAGGCAATAGGAGGATTGTTCTGGTCATAACTCACAAAACATTATGAATCAGGCCAAACCCTTTAAACTAGAGACATCATTTAGAACATTTTATCTCTAGGGTGTCATGTGAAAATCCCGCACGAGCTAAGAATTATGGAAAAAAAAGCTTGTTGTCCATTGCACAATCAAATTTTTGGATCCCATACTCCTTGGAGAACCACTATATAGATTCATCAGATGAGAAAACCCACTTAGCCAACTAAAAAGATTGATGATAAATGTATTTAGGTTTTTGATATCACTTCGTGAGTGCAAGTTAATAACTATTTCATAACCGTGTTTATCTACGCATGTAGGGGTGCTACCAAGGGGGAGTACCATATGACGTTGTGAGTTGGCCGAGCTCTTTATAAATGATTCATGATTTTTTTTGGTGAGTTGATTTCAAGTGTTAGATGTCCATAAACTTATATCCGGGTATATGGTTAGTCAACCCGAACCGTACGGGCATGTATGAATAAAGAGGCTTTCTTTTTGTGTTACCGTTTGTTGCATGAGTATCATATGGGCAAAGTGATGTGATAAAGTGTTAGTTTATATCATGGAGTTGAACTTGATGCATTGATTTGAGGTCAAACACTTTCATTTGTGTGTTATACATGGACTCGAAAATGGCAAAAAAATATTTTTCTCATATAAGTGAAGTTATGGTTTATGGTCGACCCAAGTATCAGAGCTGTTTTATATCATGTTTATTTTGATGGAATGATGTCACATGATATATGGAACCTCAAGGATGGATGTGGATGCCTCATGTGCATGTGTATGTTGCTTTCCATCCTTTGTAGGACAAAACTAGCTCTACGTGCTAGGGGGTTGAGACACTCATAGTGAATCACTTATACATGATTGGATATTGCCAAAATTGGATTTTGACATCATGTTTAGTCATTGGTTAGACTTATTTTATGCATAAAAGATTCATGTCTTAAGGGCCATGTGTGTGGGATTGTTTTGATTGCAATGGATATATCAAACTGCAAGTGTGGGAGTTCGTTCAGTATGGAATGTGGTTTATGTTCAAGGGCTAAAATCCTCATGGATTATGGTTGTGATCTTCATTGTGGAAGCCGGTGTAGCACTTGGATTTTTTTTTTGGATATGGTTATGTTATCGAAATGCTGCCGAATTTTTTAGCAGCCATGTTATGTGGTAAAGTGTTTCTCCAAGGATGGATGTGCATCACCTTGAGTCGGGTGGAGTTCTCACCCACGTGATGTGATTGAATTATGGTTTATGGTTTGGATCAGATCATGATGTGGTTTTGATGGTTTATGGTGTAATTGAATTGATGAATGCCTGTTTATTGCAGTTGACAGGTGGCAAATGCATCAGCAGTTATTGGCCTATGAGAACGGATATATATTTTATGTACATTTTAATATTCAAGTGCTCTTTTATGAGCTTCGTCCATTTATGACCGGCTAGCCAGTTTGTACTCACTTTGACCATTCAAGAAATCTATAAAGTAAACACGTGCAAGAGGGAAATGATCACTCTGGCATTGGGGGAGATTGCACCTTGTGTCTGTGTTATTCTTCTCATCTCCTCTCTTGTCTCTCATCGTGCTGACGTAGCACTCCGCTCTAGGAGGTGCACATGCACGTGCTCTCTCTCTCTCTCTCTCACTCTCTCTCTCTCTCTCTCTCTCTCTCTCTCTCTCTCTCTCTCTCTCTCTCTCTCTCTCTCAAAACTCAGCACATGCACCTGGCTGCGCCCACCCTTCTGTAGCTCCTCATCTCTCAACAACCACACACACACATGCACACAAAATGTGTGTAGTAGACCACTCTCTCTCCTTCATTTTGTATTGTTGTAGCCTCTCCCTCAACTGGCCTCACTCCCTCCCTAACTCTAACCGCCATCGAATCTCTCTCTCTCTCTCTCTCTCTCTCTCTCTCTCTCTCTCTCTCTCTCTCTCTCTCTCTACCTATCTTCCTTGGCTGATGGACTCATAATCACTAGCCCTATAACTCACATTAAGCAAGGGCAGCTTGGAGCACTATAAACTACAGGAATTCCAACCACTGGGCAAAAAACTTGAATCCCACCCTCTACCAAAATCAAGGTTTGCAAGACCTCATAGGCTAGCACAGCTAACTCGCACGGTCAGCCTTGGTCTTCACAAGACATTTTGTATGAGGGCGACATGCCAGCCACATAGTGGCGGCCACCGGCAACATTAAAGTCGCTATCGGTAGCACCACTGCAGACCAATGAAGTCACCCACCATGAAGAAGCATCATCAAACAGTGTGCGGTGGTAACTAATGGGTGCCCACCATCTACACAACTTCCACAATTTCATGGCGACGCTTTCTTCTCCACCTTGGCATGCTGACGTGGCAAACAAAAACTCGCGGATTTACGGTTTTTGAAGCTGATTCTGTATTTTCGCTTTCATTTTGAGTCATATTTGTAGACAAAAAAAACACCCTTCGCATAGTGTCTCATGGTTGTCATTCATTGCCTAGGAACGTGGTATAGTTCTCCCTTGATCTTGGCCATATGGTGATCAAGATAAAGCCTTTGAAAGGCATCCTCAAAACTAGGCCACAACGTTCACTGCTGAGCATTCTCAAGCATTGACAATGCTCATGATGATTTTTCCAAACTTTTACTTTACATTGTTACCATATACATATGGTAGTGATTTGTGTGAACACACTAAGACCGCTGGGGCATTTTTTCCCTCTTTAGGAGGTTTTTTCCCCCGAGCATTGTATATACGCCCATCACTCTAGGGATATCTATCTTTCCATTGCATACTAAGTAACACACTCTCTATTGTGTGCCTTGAGCTTCCTTCGTCTTCTCCAAGCTGTGTGTTTCTCTACAACCCTAAATCTAACAATTGGTATCAGAGTAGGTTGCATCCTCCCGGGCTTAGCCGCCAGCTGCTCCAGCACACGCCTACTCACTTTCTCCGATTTCAGTGAGCTTTGGCAAGCGTTCGTAGGTCGACAAAAATTTCGGGGGAACTCGTAGAGCTCAATTTGCTTAGATTTTTTATTCGGGCTCATTTCGGCCTCCGTTTCCACTATAGACAGTACTATAGAGGCTATTTTGTCATTTTGTGCAAAATTTTTGTCAGTGTCATTTTTTGCAGAACAGGTGCCTCATAGTCTTCTACGGTTTGTGCTATATAGCATGTGTTGTTCCCGCTCCATTTCTCCTATTTTCGGGCAGTTTTCACATCAGGTACAACATTTACCATGGCTGACAACAACACAGATGTGTTCAAGATGTTTGCTATTGAGGACAGGTTGGATGGGGTCAACTACCCTATGTGGGCTTATATGATGCAACATGTTCTTGTGTCAAAGGGCGTCTGGAACATTGTGCAGGGTATTGATGTACGTCCTGTTCTGAGGATGTAGGCGATGTGAGGATGTTGTAGGTCTTGCTGCAAGGATTGTTGCTATTAGAGTTGTTTTGCCTACGGCTGAACAAGCTCGTTGGGATGTAAAGGATGCACAGGCTCATGCATTGATTGTGTTGTCTATGAAGCGCACCATTGTTCCTCACATTCGTTCAGCAAAATCTGGAAAATAGGCTTGGGATATTCTAGCAGGTCTTTATGCAAGCCGCAATGAGGCTAAAATTGCTTTGCTGTGTAAAGAGCTGGAGTCAAAGATTATGCATGAGGAAGATGATACAGACACTTTCCTTGCTGGTGTGAAGGATATCAATGAGCAACTTATTTTTGCAGGTGAAGTCATTTCAGACAGTTCCCTTGTGCAGACTGTTCTTGATGCTTTACCAGATTCTTGGTGTTTGAGAGACGTCGTCATCACAAACATGATTCTAAGCATGCATACTAGTTAAATTTGTGCACAATTAAAAAGAGGACTAGTCATATAAGACAAAAACATGAGTTATTTAAAAGAAATTTGTACATTTGCTTACTCTAATGTAGCATTGTAAGCATTGACAAGGTTCATACTATCCTTAAGTTGTACTCCTTGCATCCATTTAGCATCTTCAAAAGGATAATTTTTGAACTTAATAAGATACCGTCGGATAATCTTACCATGTCGTAGTACCTTGTCTTCATGCCGAAGGATAGCTTCGGGTTGTAGCACCTCTTCTTGGTCTTCAACTTCGGGAGGGTCTTCAATAATTGGTTCAATTGGTGGCTCTCCTTTGTAGGGCTTAAGTAAGCTTACATGAAAGGCATTGTGTATAAGCCAATGGTTGGGCAACTTGAGTTGATAAGCCGTCTCATTGATAGGCTTCAAGATTTGGAAAGGACCATAGTATCTTTTTGCTAGTTTAGCATAATACTTTTGATGGCCCGTAGGATTTTTGCCCGTCGTTTGCCTTAATCGAGCCTTAGGAAACTTGAGTAAGACCCAATCATTTTCTTTGAACATTAAGGCTCTTCTGTGCTTATCAGCAGCAGCTTTTTGCCTTTGTTGAGAGATGGCTATAGCCTCCCTAATCTTTTGAAAAGATTCTTGTAGGTCACGGCTATACTCATCGGCGGCGAAGATCTTCCCATGTACTTTCAGTAGCAAGGGACTTTTAGGTCTTCCTTCTATGATCTCGAAAGGTGCTTTGCCCGTAGAAGTATGTAGAGTATTATTGTAGGCATACTCTACTAGCGGTAAATACTTTTCCCATTGTGAGCGTTGATCTACTTCGGTAACATAAGTCTTGAGTAGATCGAGTATCGTAAGATTGGCTATCTCACTTTGGCCATCCGTTTGTGGGTGATAGGCCGAAGAGAAATTCAATCTTGTTCCTAGATTTTCAAAGAGACCTTTCCAAAAATTACTGGTCATTCTAGGATCTCTATCTAACACGATGGATGTGGGTAATCCATGGTGTTTGAAAATCTGAGATATGAAGAGAGTTGCCATTTGATGTGCCTTAATAGTCTTTTTGACAGGAATAAAATGTGCTTGCTTGCTAAACCTGTCGACTATTGTCCATATTCCTGTATTCCCATGGATAGACTTGGGTAATCCAAAGATGAAATCCATGGATATACTCTCCCATGGTGAATTTGGAATAGGCAATGGCTGGAGTAATCCAGGTTGCTTCCCTCTATCATACTTGGTCTTTTGGCATACTACACATTTTGAAACATACTCTTGTATGTCCACTTTCATGGTAGGCCAATAGAAATACGTCTCTACTCCTCGGAGAGTAGGTTGAATACCTCTATGCCCTGCATATGGAGGAGCATGGGATTCATACATAACCTTCTCACGAAGGGAATGGGTAACACATAGCCTATTGCCGTGGAGAAGATAACCATCCTGCAAGGTGAATGGTTCCTCTTTCTTCCCCAAAGCAAGGGCTGACATTATGTCTCTAAAGTCAGGGTCAGTAGCATACTCATCTATCATAGAGGATAGATCATTGTGAGTAGCTATAGACACCGCATTAACTTTTGGTCGTCGTGAAAGTGCATCGGCAACTTGATTGTGCTTACCAGCTATGTGAGCAATATGGAAATTAAATTGCGAAAGAAAATTTTCCCACCTCATTTGTTTGTCGGAAAGCTTGGTTTGCGTCATGAAATACTTGAGACTTTGGTGGTCGGTTCGTAGGATAAATGGAGTCCCCAATAGGTAGTGCTTCCATGTTTCTAGGGCATGTAGAACAGCTAAAAGATCTTTCTCATAAATGCCCAAGACTCGTTCATCACCATTGAGCCTTCGGCTCTCATATGCTATGGCATGCCCTTCTTGAAGCAAAACCGCTCCAAGGCAATCACCACAAGCATCACATTGGACCTCAAATGGCTTTGAGAGATCCGGAAGCACGAGGATTGGTTGGGAAGTAAGCTTCTCTTTGAGTTTTTCAAAAGCATTTTGCTCCTTAGCAGTCCATACAAACTTAACGTTCTTCTTGGTTAAGTCGTGTAGTGGTCCTGCTACCTGAGAGAATTTTGCTATGAAGCGTCTATAGTATGCACACATACCAATAAAGCTTCTTAGCTCATGTAGATTCCTTGGGTTAGGCCATGATTTTATTACCTCTAACTTTGATGGATCCATACGAATACCATCATGAGAGATAATATGGCCTAGATATTGAATCTCTTGAAGGAAGAATTCACTTTTCTTTTGGTTGAGAAAAAGTTTGTTCTCCCTCAAGGCTTGAAAAATCACTTGGATTTAATGCATTTCTGGCTAGTCGTGGGATAAAACACCAATGTACAGTGCCTTATACACCTCATCAAAATGGTGTTGTTGAGAGGAAAAACAGCTCACTAACGGAAATGGCACGATGCATTCTTTTTGGCTTGAGGCCATCATGTGTGCCACTTATGTACTTAACAAGTGTCCTACGAAAGCTTTGCAGTCTATTACTCCTGATGAAGCATGGCATGATAGAAAGCCTTCTATTGAGCACATGCATGTTTTTGGCTGTTTGGCATATGCTTTGGTGCCACAAACACAGCGCAGAAAATTGGATGATAAGGCTGTCAAATGTATTTTGATGGTTATAGTGTTGAAAGCAAAGGTTACAGGTTATATCATCCGCAAAAAAATCATATTTTGGTTTCACGGGATGTAGTGTTTCACGAGACAGTAATGTAAGCTCACAGGACATTTATGACACTTTGTTGCCTCTTTTCAGTGATGGAAATATGGATGTAAGTTCCAATGAGGCAAATGTACAGCCTATGGGGTTTCTGAAAATGTTACAGATCAGCCTATTACTGATGTAGATGTACATGATGTACTTGATGAGGAAAGCGCTGAAAATGAGCAGGCTAGAGGTATGCCAAAATGGCTAGTGCACACTTTGCATGACAGTAAATTGGATGCACCTTTGTCTAGTCGTACTCATTCAGGCTCTCGCCATATCTTATGCATCAGATTGTTATTCTTTGACTGCGTCTAGCTTACATATTGTTGAGGAGCCTCTGTCTTTTGATGAAAGCACAGAATCCCGGGGCGGTCACTTTTTAGAATGTGTATGATATCACGTGAGTTAACCGGAGAGGATTATTAAAAGACCAAAATGTATAAAAATGTATACATACAGAGGGGGGTGGGGGTTTTTTAAATAGGCTCACAGTGTAAGTATAGTATGTATATTGGGGTAGTATTAATTACCTCTTGAACGTACGTGATATAGGGGTCTTTTGATAAGTGACTGCCTCGGGCACAGAATTCAAAAAATTGGATGGTTGCCATGCAATGAGAATGTGATGCACTTATAGAAAATGACACATGGACTTTATGTGATTTGCCTCCTGGCAAAAAGGCCATTGGCACGAAGTGGGTTTACAAGTTGAAACGCAAGCCGGATGGTGAGATCGATCGCCATAAGGCTCGACTTGTTGCAAAGGGTTATGCATAGCAAAAAGGCATAGATTATGAAGAGACTTTTGCTCCCACTTGTCATATGACTACTATGCATTCTCTATGTGCATTGGCAGCTCATTTTGGTTGGGATGTACATCAATCAAACATTGTTACTGCTTTCTTGAATGGTGACATATTTGAGAAAGTTTATGTAATGCAGCCTTGCGGTTTTGTCATAAAAGGACAAGAGGACAAAGTGTGCAGATGTAAGAAGGCTTTGTATGGGTTGAAGCAATCTCCTCATGCTTGGTATAAGAAAGATGACACTCATTTGGTTAAACGAGGCTTTTGTTAGAGTCCAACAGAAAGCACATTGTATGTAAAGCGTGAGGGTGATGTACTTCTCATTGTGGTTCTTTATGCCGATGATTTGCTGATCACTGGACCAAATGAGAGACATATTGCTAAATTTAAGGATGATTTGAATGCTACTTTCAAGATGAAAGATTTGGGGTTGCTGCATCATTACTTGGGTATATAGTTTAAGCAATGTGATGGTGGTATTGCCTTGTGTCAGAAAAGGTACATAGAGACATTGCTATGTAAGTTTGGACTTGAGGATTGCAAACCTATTTCCACTCCCATGGAAATAGGGTTGAAGTTGAGTCTACATGATGCTGGCGATTTTGCTGATGTCACTCTTTACCAAACTGTTGTTGGCTGCCTCATTTATGTATGCAACACGACGCCATATATTCAGTTTGTAGTCTCACTAGTCAGCAGATTTATGCATAGCCTAGGGTCTAAGCATTGGCAAGCTATCAAGAGGATTTTCCACTACCTTAGTGGCACTTTACATCTTTGCTTGTTTTATCCCAAGGGGGGATCATTGCCGCCAGACTTACATGCTTTTTCACACTCAGATTGGGTTGGTTGTTTTGACACGCGAGTGTCCACAAGTGGTTTTTGTTTCATGGTTGGCAGTTCATGTATATCATGGTTGAGCAAGAAGCAACCTACCGTGGCCACTTCGAGTTGTGAGGCTGAGTATAGGGCAGTCTTCACAGCTACAATTGAGTGTGTATGGCTCAGACGCCTTATGGCTGATTTGGGTGTTGCACAGGACACTGCCAACACTATCTACACTAAGAGTCAGAGCGCATTGGCAGTTGCGAGGAACCGAGCTTTTCATGCTCGCACAAAGCACATTGAGGTGCATTACCACTATGTCAGGGAGAGGCTCTCAGCAGGAGAGATCAGCTTGGCTTATGTGCCAACACAGGACAACCTTGCAGATCTTTTCACAAAGGCATTGTCTCGTGAGAAGCTTGAGGCTTTCCGCAAATCTTTGGGCTTACTCCCCTTTGTGGACTGATCATGTCCTCAGGGCATGGCACTTCCCTTTACTCATGTGCCAGCTCTCGTTCACTGCATCACTCTAGGGGGGATTTGTTACCATATACATGCGGTAGTGATGTGTGTGAACACACTTGGACCGCCGGGGCATTTTTTCCCTCTTTAGGAGTTTTTTCCCCCGAGCATTGTATATACGCCCATCACTCTAGGGCTATCTATCTTTCCATTGCATACTAAGTAGCACACTCTCTATTGTGTGCCTTGAGCTTCCTTCATCTTCTCCAAGCTGTGTGCATTTCTCTGCAACCCTAAATCCAACATACATCATTTTATATTTATACCAGGGCATTAGATAAGATCCACAAGGACTATAATTTTGGCCTTTGAATACTGTTAATACAACATTTCATTTCATTTCTTTTTCTTGGTCGATGGTCGATGACATGGAAGCATTAGACATTAACGAAGCTCTTCGGTGACCACTGCAATACTTTCTTAGAAAAACTCCCGATGCCGGGCATCCAACGGAATTGATGACGACCATGATGATTTTAGTCGAATTTTTGTATTAATCCACAACTTAGGATTTTCTCACAATTTTTGTAGGTAATTTCAACATTTTGAAGACGGTACTATAACATTTCATTTCATTTGTCTCTCTCTTCACAACCCCCCGCCACACCCCTTATGTTTTGGTAATTGACATCAATCATGTTATATTTTTGACAATTATGCAATGTATAATAATCCATTAATTGCATTAAAAAAAGATACATTAGAGAACACGCATCTACCTGGTACCTGAACAATGCAAAAGGCATGGCTCATATATAATTTGGACACTAGTGTCATACACTAACCACCCTCACAATTGACGCTTATCTCGAGCAACTTTGCTCATTCTAGTTAAACATGGTCACTGAGTTGATAGCAGTTTTTTGATGAAGATTTTAACCAAAATTAGGTGCTTCAAAACTGCCTAAGCACAAGTTTCCCTGCAACAATTCGCACTTTGTTCTTGTATTTTTTGGTTAGTGGCAATACTTGATCTATGCTATTTAATTAGAGCTACAGAAATTCTCTTTCCGTTCAGTTGTCTCACATTTGTCTCAGTTGTATACTAACCCCTTTTGTAGTTGTCGTTGCAAGTTCATGACCAATTATTAACCCACACTAATACATTTTGGTTCTATTATCTATACTTTGGTGTAAGTTTGCTAGTTGCAGCACTTGTACCTCTCCCCATGTGCCAACAATGGAATATATATTTTCAAATACAATCATCATGCTATGTACATCAAATACGTCATTCCTCTTTTCATATTTCATTTCTCTACATTGTGTTCTAAGTTGAATACTCAAACATTGCTAAGGTCATGGCTTCTAATTGTATTTTCATTGAGATGATTTGTCAATAAGCTATGCAGCTACTCGTGTGAGCTAAGGTGCTCTGGGATAGTCAAAAACAATTTGTAAGTATTTTGATATACTACACAGTGGTGTCAAACACGTATTAAATATTTTTCTCCTTTATGTCTTGTCTAGTCCATGGGTCACAAGTACACAAATTTGCTGGCTTAGGCAGTGTGTAGATGCTCATCCTGGTGTAGATTCGCCAATTTAGGCAGCACAAAGACAAAATGAAAATTCACAAATCTAAATGCAGATACACTATTTTAGGCAGCATTAATGCAGATTCCCCATTTAGGCAGCAAGTCTTATTGGTGTAGACTCTCCGATTTAGGCAACACCGATCACAAAATCATGCTGAAGTGGCTGGCCGCCATTGTAACTGGTATGATTTTGTTACTCGGGTATATAAAATAAAGGATATTTGGATTTGTTTTTTAAATGGGTATATGTTGGCAGATATTTGGATTTGGATTTGGATTTGGCATTGGTATATGATGATTTTCTATCGTGACAGTGCTTATGGAATTTAACCCTAAGATGTATGAAAACTGAATGATGAGTATGACCAATGATATCCTGATTCATCAAGGTATAACATATACTGCTTCTTCTAGTGGTATGGGACACTAGAATAGGTAGTATGTGGATGCATAAACAACGTTTGTTTAGTTAGATAAATTTTTTCTTTTATTATGCGATGTTCCAAACACATAATACTAATCACTATTCTTTACCAGTATAGTTTGCAAATTCTTATCTTTGCAGCTGAGGACAGTTGCTTTCCAACGGTGAGGTATGTAATGGAATTGATAAATACCTATTGTTGCACCTCACATGTGGAAAATGCATCAGCAGTTATTGGACTATGCAAATGGATATATATTTTATGTACATTTAATTATTCGAGTGCTCTTTTATGAGCTTTGGCCATTTATGACCGGCCGGCCATTTTATGCTCACTTTGACCATTCAATAAATCTATAGAGTAAATATGTTCAAGAGGGAAACGGTCACTCTAGCATGGGGGGAGATTGCACCCAGTGTCTGCGTTATTCTTCTCCTCTCCTCTCTTCTCTCTTGCCGTGCCGACATAGCAACTCCACTCTCGGAGGTGCACTTGCACGTGCTCTCTCTCTCTCTCTCTCTCTCTCTCTCTCTCTCTCTCTCTCTCTCTCCCCCTCCCCCTCCCCCTCCGCTCAATGTATCTCTATGTTCGCATATGGCGTTGCATATGCTCACATGATTCATTAGGTATGAATATTTGTGGTGTTTTATCATTTCTATCATGGTATTTGAGGTATTTTGCAAGGACGCCGCACATCCGTTTGTAGCATATGGTGGACGTGTAAGGGTAGAGACTCTCTACAATCTAACTACTTGGAAAAGATTGTTTGTGCATATGAAAGATGCTATTGTGATTGGACTCATGTGTTATGTTTCTCATGGCAGTGTCACTACAAGACTAGCCTTAGACAAAAGGTCGATGACGTGGGGGACTTTGCTTGATCAGGGATGTTGTCTAGGTCTTCTTTTTTGGTAAGCTTATCTACACAGTTATTGCATTAGGGATTGAACGACCTACATGGCTAACGCATCGGGGATTGAACGACCTACACGGCTAACACGTCGGGGATCTCTTCCTTGGATTTTTCTAAACAACCGATCTTAGGTATCGAAGAGGCTTTGGTGCCTAAACTAGTATGGTTGGTGTTTATACCCTACCACCTGCTAGTTTTCGGGATCCTTTCAAAGCTTGATTTTATGGAGGGAGGCGAAGTGGCCTCAGCCTATGTCTGGCTTAGGCAGGTTGGAGGTGTTCTAGCTCGCTCCCAACGAAGTGAAATTCTCTTCGTCCATAGTAGAGTGGAAGTGGATGAGTGGACTGATCAATCCCTACAGAGAGTGCGATGCTCTGCTAGTCATTTTATATTTTTGATATTATGGTATACCCAATTTTTTTATTGCATTAATAGATGGTCGCATGTTTCATTTAAATGAGGCATTTAAGGATTCTCTTTTGTCATTCTCTTGTGTCTCTGTTCACTCTCTCTCTCTCTCTCTCTCTCTCTCTCTCTCTCTCTCTCTCTCTCTCTCTCTCTCTCTCTCTCTCTCTCTCTCTCTCTCTCTCTCTCTCTCTCCCCACAAAGCTTATTTGGGGGGTCATGGCATTCTACAGGTCAATAGTGGGGCATGTATGCACCTCAAAGGCCTTATCTACAGCGTTTCACTCCACTATTGGGGTGAAGCAGGGTTGTCTGCTCTCTCCTACTCTATTTGGTATGTATGTGGATGAGGTTTCTGACTACATTGAGAGAGATGGTGATAAAGGTGCACAACTGGCAGGGACATGGGTTCCACTATTGTTATATGCTGATGATATTGTGTTCATCTCTGACTCACCGAAGGGGATGCAACATCACTTCGATGCTTTGCATAGGTTTGCCCATGAAAGCGGTTTGTCTGTCAACCTTGGTAAAACCAAGGTCATGGTATTTAATACCACCCCACAGTGGATCAGGAGGTCAGTGCCCGCATTCACATACGGCCAGGAGACAATGGAGTATACATTTAGATGCTTATACCTACCTTGGAGTGGTTTTTAGTGGACCAACATTTTCATTGAGGAGAGCAATAGAGACTAGATTGACCAGAACCCATGCAGCATTGGGTAGATTGGAGAGGATGTGTTCACATGTTCAATTTTAGGATCCTTGAATGAATCTCTGGCCCTTTGACACTTTGGTGGCTTATGCATTGCTCTATGGAGCTGATATTTGGGGACCTTCATTAGATCATCATGGGAGGACAGGTCGCACTGATGGATGGGGGGACATGGAGAAGCCACTAGTCTCTATGATCTTGCGGCTCATTAGAGCCAAGGATTCAATACCACATGCCATTATCCGATCAGAGATACCTGCCCCCCACTAGTAGTTTAGGCGCTCACCAGATCTGTCTCCTTTATACACCACATGTGGAAACTTCCCAGAGATAGATATGCCCGCCTTGTACTTGAGTCCTCTCAATAGTTAGCCATGCAGGGAGATACATCATGTTGGTATGGGGAGATGACATCGTGGTTTCAGGCGCATGGGCTCAGCATAGATAGATTGTCCCCCTTCTAGTACTCACAGGATGCACCCTCTCTGACTTACACAGTCCAAGATCACCAGGCTCATCCGCCAAGACCTGAATCATCTAGACACCAGGAGGACATGGATACAGCTAGCACAGGAGCTGGGCACGAAGATGGATTTCTACAGAGAGTACCTTCTCTAGCTTATGGATGACGGTTTTTGTGACGAGGACCAGATACATGGACACCCACTTGTCTCATGGGATACAATGTGCTATTGGCCAAATACACACGTCTTCACACCAGCTGCGGATCAAGACTGGGAGATACAGTGGAGTACCAGCAAAGGCCAGGACATGCCTCTTGTGTGGCATGGAGCCTGAGACAGAGTTGCACTACACATGCCATTGCCTTGTCTACTATGAGATACATGGCCACTTCCACTGCTTGTTTAGTGAGGGCTTCGGACCACTCTCCAAAGTCATGCGGTACGAGGATCAGAGATGCTTGGGTCTGTTTTTTCTCAAGTTGCACAGACACAGAGAGAGCCTGATGAAGGGAAAGGCTAGCCGGTCGTCGCAGAGACGGATCACAAGCTTCTTTAGAGAAGACACTGGACACCCGGAGGAGCTACTACCATAGGAGATCTCGTCGCTTCACACCAGAGGCACACTGATCGATCGAGCTACCGAGCTAGGGAGATCCAGACACCCACGACTACGGAGGACTACACAGCATCAACGTAGGCTGCATCAGAGGATTCAGATCACTTTGGCCCGACATGCACGATGCCCGGTCAGGCTATTGACCATGGAGGAGATTAATGAGATCCTCCAGCGATCGATGCTGGATCTTTGTGATTTGTGATTTAGCTATCCCACCTAGCTGCTTACCTCACATCTAGCAGTTTAGGATTCCATAGTATCTTATTTTGTCATTTTTTGTCATTTTTCTTACTCTAATATTGTATCAGATCCACTACATTGTAGCTTTTTGGTCTCATAGGTCACTTTGGCCTTTTGAAGACGTTAATATAACATTTCATTTCATTTCTCTCTCTCTATTCTCACAATGTGGTGTACACTTATATTCAGTCTCCACAATGTTATTTTTCTTAAGTACTCTTTCATTCATATCACCCATTCAGGGTTAGCACTAGGTGCCTCTAAATGCAGCCCGGATCATGGCCTAAATTGCATGTTAGGTCGGGCGCTGAGAACTCCTCCCATATGCAAACGCTTTTGCAACTCTGATGTATATTGAAAATTTTATAAAAGTGAAAATTGTGTATTTTGTGCAAAGACCCTGGGGAGGGGTATCTCTCATAAGGTGTGGAGTTGGAAGCACCATCCTCCACATTTATAATAATATTGTAGGGAATGTGCCCTTCCCCCACCACTTTATCCCCTCTAGTGGTGAAGGGGGATTTATGCTTCTCCTCTAGTGTTGAAGGGTCTTTTTTAATGTAAAAATAATGTAGTTGTACAAAGGAAGAACTCATTACCAAGGTTTTATAAAGGCATGTATCATTCCTCGTTTGCCATGTTGTGGTGTATTGTCCATGTGTCCCTTTGTTGGATAGAACAAAAAATTATTTAGTCCTTGTCACCTTCATCTACAATCGTTTCAATAAAAATGATGTAAATTCATTGCTTTGATGTGTACATGATGTAATCTAAGTACTTTTGAAATCAAATGGAGGGAATCAAAAGACAGAATATAAGTGTACCTTTGGTATTGTTTTTCTGCATCAAAGCACAATCTTGGATGGATCGGCTCCTAGACCTTCCTTACATTGTTCCACCACCTTCCCAGTAGTATGTGTTCTACCATTTTCATCCTTCTATGACTTCTACCAACATGTCAATTGCCGCACTCATTCATATCTCTAATTACCTGCACTACTTTTGATGTTTGTGGTCTTAGGGTAGGTTGAATCTACGATATTGCTCATCCCACGCTCTCACAACACACATAGATACACAAACTCGTAGTCTTTGGGTCACCCTATCTCTCTGGCATACATATCGATCAAAATGCGGCCAAGCACGACATCTTCCTCTAAGGACACAGGCTTTTGAGGTGCAAGCATAGGTTGGAGAAAGCCACATTGGGTATATATATTGCAAACAACAATTAAGTGATGACATTTTAGAGAAGAAGTCCATGACGAACTTTGTGTCCTTTCATGATCACACCACATTTGGCATACATACCGACCAAAGCCCTCGCAAGCACATCTTTCTCCAACAGCCCTTGACAAGCACTGCTATTGTGAATTTTCTCAACCATGTCAACATCTTGCATAAGGTCACAAGCCTTCAAGACACAACTTGGTCTTTGACTTGGTATGTTGCAGTCTCTTCATGCAGCCCAGACCCTTTCTCTCACCCTCATCACTCAGCCAATTTCCTAATGGCTCCTAGCATTTCTTACCCCAAGTTCCCTTTGTGGTAGTGCATGTGATGCTTTACCTCCTACTCGTTTGATTGATGGGCACCTTGACTTTTTCTATTAATGAGTAAAGGAGGCACCCCCATTCCACCTACCTATTCAAAACCGTAATCTCCTTCCTCTAGATAGAAAGTTGTGCCCTATTAGTTAGCCCTGACTTCTTGATCACTCTCAAATAGATCATGTTTGTCTAGCTCAAACCAACAACCACTTGACTGTTCAATTTGCACACCGTAGTCAACACACTATAAGAGACATAAATAAGTGTTTCCAAGGGGATTTTGCACTGCATATGTGATCGTATATGGCGAGATGCCGTGTTCGATTCACATATAATACAAATAGATACAAAATGACACAGGTCTATAGGGTGCATGCATAGGTGATAGGAGAAATATGAACCTTGCATGGGCCTTGTAAGGAATCCTAATTTTTAGGGATTAAGGCTAATGTTGTGTGGGGTTTAGGGGGCAAGGGCAATGAAGAAGGTAGTTTTGAGTAGGCTTTTCTAGCCTTTTTTTTAGACAAATGTAGGATGTGGACCTAAAGGGTTGCTTTCTCTCTCTAGCTTTTTTTAAAGTGAAGGAAGCATAGGGGTGTGTCCACATCAGCAATTCCGTGGGTCAAAAAGAGTCAAAATTTGACTTTTTTTAAAAAAAAATATTTTTATTTGTTTTTTACTTAAAACTCCCTCCCAACATATATACATATCCAAAAATCATTTTTTGACCCATTTTTTAACCCACAAGCTTAGAAAGTTCATTTTTTCAAAAATCTTTTCCCCCAAAAAGTAATAAACATTTTGTTCTCTCCTCCTCCTCCCTCCTCTCTCCCTCTCCCTCTCCTCTCCCTCTCTGCCCCTACCTTCCTCCTCCTCCCCAATCTCTCCCTCCCCTCCCTCTCTCCTTCTCTCCTCCCATCCTGCTCGGCCTCTCTACCCTTCCCCCTCTATCTTTTCATCATTTTCTTCCTCACGCAACAGCTTCCATGGTGCTCACGGACATCACAAATGGTTTGCTTCCACCACCACGTACTCCACACACCAAAAGCATACATATTCGCTTACCCACGGCATTTGCACCGAAGACCACTAGTGAAGGTGATCAAAGGTCATCACAGGAACGTCGCACCGCTTGTGAGACCAATGTTGACATTTGGGTGGATGGCCATTTGTACCTTTACGATCCTATAGGCCGCTTCCATCCACCGTTTAATAGCCTTTCCACATTTCTTCAATTTCTTGGGAGGGGAGAAGCAGGCTTGTTAGGCTATTGCAAGCGGCTGTGTATGGGTGCAGGTGCTTCTTTGCATATGTGGATGCACGAATGTCAAGCTCTTCACCTCAAGACGACGGCATTACAAGAGAGTGTTGCCTCTTTGGAGAGGGTAGTTAAAAGTCTTGAACAACAAATGCAAGAAAAGGAGTCCCACATCCAGAAGCTTACCAACACCATCACATACTTGAAAGAAACACCCCTTGGTGCAAGGGAACGCAAACGCCCGTATTCATCCATTGAAACTCTTGCACATTCCGGAGGAGCACGCAAACGACGAGTTACAGCCACAAGGTGATTTGGTCTTTACTTGCATGCTGCATTCTTACTTCACACTATTTTCTAACATTTATGTTTATTTGTTGCTAGAAGCTTCATCCAGGAGGCATGCGGTGGAACAAGCCAAGATAATGGAGTCAACCTTCTCACTAGTTGTCTCAATACCGAGGACGTTATTTCTATCTTACAATCGCCTGGAGGTAAGCAGATTAAGGATGCAGTCACCAAGGACCTTATGCGTAAATTAAGAAATGTGGTTAATGATGATGACGTTCAACAAGCTTGTGATGAGGCTGGAATCAGCACCAAAGCCTATCAGGCTATTTTTCAACTCCTAAAGGATGCCCTCAAAGAACATGGCATTGTGGAAAACCTATTTCCCGTTCCTCACAAGGTCAAGCTCGCAAAGAAGGCCACAAACGAAGATGTGTTCTCCCGCATTGGGACATACCTACACATTGAGGACACAATGCCAACTTCCCTTTATGCTTCGTGTGCAACAAAGACAAGGGGAAAAGATAAGAAATAATCCATAAGACCTTCGAATAAGGGCTTTCCTTACACAATGTGGAACAATATTTTCGTGGATCTTAGAAGGCTTCAAGAAGCCATGCTTAGATTTTACGAGTTACCTGAAGAAGGTGACACACTTTACTTTTTTCTTTGGTATTATTCTTTTCATAGAAGCTGAAGTTTAAGGTCTTAGCACTATTTATTTTGTAGTGCTTGGCATAAAAGTCGCTTTTGTGCTGAAACTCGATGAGTGTCAAATAGTGAAAGGCCGAAGGTTAGAGAGGCTAAGTGTCACTCTAATGAACGAGGCCCTTCTGCAAACCAAGCGAAGGGATTCAGTCGAGCCATATCCCACCCTATCTTTTAGCGTGCAATCAGAGAAAGACATTTGGTGGTTGGGTGCTATTGAGGTGCCCAAAGAGACCAATGGAGTACTTTCGTGGATTTTTGAGAGAACTCCATGGATCACAGAAGTAATACACTCCCAAATTGCAAGTCAAAAGTTGGAGATTGAGGGCTTTGGTAGTTATGATGTGGAGTGGCACTTAGGTGGGGATTTGAAGACCATAAAGTGTTTGCTTGGCTGCAAACAAGGGGCTTCTTCTATCATGCCTTGTCCATTTTGCACTCGAGGGTACAAACCTAATGGACAAAAATCACATAAGAGCACTGCAAAGGCCAGTTACATGCTTCCATGGCAAGGGCATGGAGAACAAGGGTTAGATTGTCATGATGTCGGAGATGAAGGTAGAGAATGGGAAGCGTCTATTCTGAGATGTCCCATGCTCAATGCCCCAGACCGTGATCAAAAGGACCACACTTGGAATCCAATCTTTCGATTTCCTCTATCGAATGTACATTTTTGTACATTACACGCATTCATGCGTATTTTTGATAGGCTATTGAAGCTCCACATTGACTATGCTTTCACAATGAAACCGTTGGAAAAGTCCCAGGAAGCGATCGAAAGAGTGGAGGTACTCTTGAATTCCATTGGCTGTCACGGTGGAAATGTGTCTATAGTTGCTGCAAAGAACACAGGGGAGGCCCATGAAATTGCTCAACAAGTGTCAATGACTGGACATAAAGCTAGACACTTTTTGAAGAAAGTTTCCCAAGGAAAGCCAAGTCGATATGATGCTCAAAGCAGCTCCAACCAGCAGGCAGGTAACCTTTGGGAGCTTTCGAAGGAGTTATGCAAAGCTACTACTGACAATGATTCAAATGGCGAGCTTGCAAACAAGCGCAAGCAAGTTTGGGCCCATTTTGACAAAATGGTCAAGCTTATGAGCCTTAACAGCACAATAGAAGAACAACAGCAATCATTTCAAGAAGCTTTGGTGGATTTTACCAAGGTCTTCACCCTTTCTTGGGGTGAAAATAACATCACACATTACATGGTAAGTCATTCATGGTGTATTCATTACAAGGGATTGTTTTTATTTACTAATGTGGATCGTTTGCTCATGTGAACAGCATATCTTGTTTGCGCATGGTGCATTTTTTATGCACAAGTATAGATCGCTTGAAATTTTTAGCACTCAAGGCATGGAGAAGTCCCATTATCGAGCAAGGGGAGTGTACTTCAAAAATACTCGACATGGTGGTGGAATGGTGCAATCCAATTATTTGGAGGAGATGTTCAACTGGTTTTTTCGCACAACATTTGCTCGTAAGCTCACAATGGAGCGTGCGCGACAATCCAAGATTGCTATTGAAGTGCGCAAATGGAGTCGTCAAGAGCATAGCAACAAGTGGCAAATGTCGCAAGGTCCCACCAAGCATGCTGCATGGCGGCGATGCAGAGTGCGACAAGGATCAAAGTGGATACTGCGCGAGTCACTAAACGTGAACGCAGGGTCCAACTCTTAGCGACATGTTTATTTCAAAAATAATACTTCTTTTAAAAAAATTAGTGTGAACAGGGCCCTTTTTAAATGGGCCCTTATAAATATTGCATGCTCTCATAAATCACTCATTTCTTAAGAACAGGTGAGCTCTTACCAACGAAATGGCGCGCACCAAACAAACCGCGAAAGAGCATCAGCCTGCCAACAAAAACACCCTCCAAGGATGTGAGAATCCTTCATGGCTTAAAGGCACAAGAACACGGCCACGAACACCTGGCCGTTCCAGGAACTCTTCTAGTAGTGGGCATGGTGGTAGGGCACGAGAGTCATCAAGGACTGTTGAATCTCCACCTCCTCAAGATATAACACCTAGAAAGAGAATGAAGCAACGTGCCCAGCACTGGAGAGAAGCAGAGGGCCAGCAAACATCAAAGTCCGATAGGGAGCAGCCATCGCGCCCCCAATCACAAGCAGGACCATCCAGGACTCGGGTGGTCAATACAGACACCGAATCAGAGAGTGAGCCACCATGGCTGCGAGAAAAAATACCGCGCACACACCGGGTGGCCGTTGGGGGGAAGACATTGCCTCAAGGCAAGGGAGCTCTCTCCACATGACAAGATCAGCAACCAAGGGAAGAGGAAGAATCAAAAGAGGCTGCAGAACCAGCCCCTAAGCATGTAAATAGACGCAAGTCTAAGTTTTTCAAGAAGCCTACACGCCGCCCGCCAGCAAATGTGCAAGTGCCCCCAAGACAACCGCAGCGGCGCCAAAAAATAGCAAGGGCATTTGCAGAAATCCGCCACTACCAGAAGACGACGGAGCTCTTGATTCGACGTGCCCCCTTTGCTCGCACTGTGAAGGAAGTGCTTCAAAGCTATGGAAATCAGTATAGAATGCAAGCAATAGCGCTAGAGGCTATTCAAGAAGCTGCAGAGGCCCACATCATTTCAGTGTTGGAAGATACCAACCTATGTGCCATTCATGCAAAGCGAGTGACAATACAGCAAAAGATATGCAGCTTGCACGACGATTGCGACGAGACTTCAAGCATTAGCCGAAGTTACCCCTCTTTTTGTATTGCACACCCTTATCTTTGTAATGATTTGACTTTCCAATGACAATATGATCAACAGTTGTGTCTACTCTGTCTATTATCTTTGTAATTTCAAGTTCTGTATGTAATTGCAGTCAATTTCAGTAAATTTGTGCATTTTAAGTACCCTTAGGGGTAGATAAGCCTACAAGGGGCAGAAAAAGGCCTGGCCACAAGGGCGCGCAAATGGCCCATCCAAAACTGATGGATGGGCCATTTGCGCGCCCTTGTGGCCAGGCCTTTTTCTGCCCCTTGTAGGCTTATCTACCCCCAAGGGTACTTAAAATAACCAAATTTACTAAAACCTATTGGTTTTGCATCAATATTTTATATGGATCCTTATGGACACCTTTTTTTGGTCATTTCAAGCTTTGAACTCCTTATAGGATATCAAAACAAATAACATATTGTGAAACCAAGTGTCCAATGTAATTTGACTTTTTGGTGCAAGGCTGTAATAGGTAGAGCTAAAGCAAGTGATAGTTTGCTGGAAACTTCATTTCATAATTGATTTGAGCTTTTCTAGTGTCCTTGAGTGTGAACATATACTGGAATTGCCATAAAAAGGTTGCATTTAAATGAATGATGCAAAACCAATCCATTGCAATAAATTTGTGCTTTTTAAGTACCCTAGGGGGTAGATTGGCCTATAAGGGGCAAAAAAATGCCTGGCCACAAGGGCGCGCAAATGGCCCATCCAAAACTGATGGATGGGCCATTTGCGCGCCCTTGTGGCCAGGCATTTTTTGCCCCTTATAGGCTAATCTAACCCCCTAGGTTACTTAAAAATCACAATTATACTCAAATTGACTGCAATTACATACCTTGAAATAACAAAGTCAAAAAACAATTCATATCACCAATTGAAACAATTTTCAAGATTGACAAATCAGATTGAAAAGAATTTGCAATATAGAGAGATAATTTCAAATATTTTTTATTCCTTCTAGCATGGTGATTTTACATCATGTATCTGAGGAGTTCAGAATTTTTTTGACCATTTCCTGGCGCCTATTTTGCGTGTAAGGCAACTCCCCAGTCAAGAGGGACTACACTATGGCATTTGGGTCAGTTGATCCAATGGAAGCATGTATCCCTATCTGGGCAAGCACTTTACCACGAAAGCCAGTGCCAAACGCTGTGCATACAAGGGATCTACGCACTAGGAACTCTTGATGCGCAGTTTGAGCAATGATACTCAAACACAAAAACTTGCTCAAAGCTTTTAACAACCAAGTCATAAAATGGGCTTGGGGAGTAAATTCATTATGGATAATGGCCACATTGCCAGGGGGGAGTTGTCCGAGGTAATGCGCAAGGGAAGCTTGAGGTCCAAAGCCCGTCCGCTTGCCACCCGTCCTTGCAGCAAAATCATCAACCTCCACAACATCCTGTCATAAACCGATGAAGGTTGAGAAAAAAGACAACGAAGGATAAAATAGTAACATGAAAATTAGGATATAGTTTACCTCCTGCTCCTTGTCGTCCTCCTCGCTGTTGCCCTTTGCATCCAAGTCAATGCTCCCATGCTCCACAAATACAAGCTTTGGATCATCAGATGGGAGGTTGCATAATGGCATAGGCATCCTAGCAGCCTCAACCTTGGCTTGCGTGGCTTGGAAATCTTCATTAGCCACGTGCAACTGCTCTGCTGCCAGGACCTCCGCACATACAACTGCAATAGTGACAGCAACAGAGTCCCCATCTCGCAAGAGCTTGCTTTCTAGGGCATCCTGCGTATTGTCTAAGGGACATTTGCTGCTGTTGCATAGCATGCTCAAGCATTCATCCATGCGCAGGCCAAATGCTTTTTCCAAATCATGCAGGAACACAAACTCCTCCCCATCCACTAACACTGAGGAGAAACGGCTAATTTCTACCTCTGGGATAGCCACATCCGTCAGTGGTAGTGGCACTGGAGTGTCACTACAGCCAGCCGTAACTATGGATTTCTCAACCACTTTCTCAAGACCCCTAGGGTACTCGAGCTGGTGTGCTTTTCCTTCCATTGCAGGGTTCATGGGGATAACCTGTTGCTCCTTGGTGTCCTTGATAAAGGACCCAACTTGAAGGTGTGGTAAGCGGAGCTCCTCCAAATGAGGTTCCTCGCTCACCAAGAATATAAATGTTGCGAGCCAAAAAAGGTACTCCACCCCCAACTTGTGCTTCTTGAGCGTTGACACCCCAGGGGCTTGCTCGTCCAAGTAATGGCCTGCATTGGTTGCAATTTCTTGGAATCGTTGCAACCGCTTGGAGAATGGGCGATCACCTTTGTGTATATAGCGCAAAAGATCGCAAGGCACCCAGATCCCTGCATGTGGGGGGATAGATACAGAATATTTTATGATGTGCTCCTCCATGAACGCAGAAATCTCCTCAAATGCATCCATGTGAAGGGCAACTGTGGCGTCAAGGTCAGGGAGACGAGTAAAAAAGGTGTGGAGGTCCAACTTCCCTTTGTATTTGGTGTCCTCGAGGAAGAGGATGAAGCGTGACAAAGGGGTGGATGTGGGTACAGATGCAGAGGCTGTGGCAGCATCCATGTTTAGCCTGGGGTGTGGATAGAGAGTGGAGGAGCTCAAGAGTTGCAAAAGTGAAAATAGTGAATGAGTTAGGTGGCCCCCCTTTTATAATGTACCCTTTTTTTAAGACATTAAAAAAAAGGCACTTTCACCAAAAAATGATTTCTCATCCCAATGCAAAAAATTATATTCAAAGGCATGATTTGCCGAAGCAAATCATGTTGATTACAGCGGGGATCAATACGAAAATTGCAAGAGTTACAAAGTTATAAGATCGATAGCATAGTTCCATCTATCCCTTAGTCCTCCTCGACCTTCAATTTGTCTTCCATTCTCTTCCCAATCTGCGGACATTCATTACAATAAGCATCTAATGATCGACAAACCATGATGTATTGAAAATGTGGTGGAAGGATTCTCACCTTGTGACCTTGTAAACAAAATTGTGCTTGTTGAAGGGCCTCAAAACCCATAATAACCAAATGTTCTCGAACATTACTGAGAGTCCAATGCTTGTTCACTTGGACTGCCTCCAAAGCATCGTTGGGCATCTTCACTGCAATGTCAAAGCTTGCAATAGCGCCGTCTACACTCTGTAAGGGAGTCCACACTCCAAGCTTGCACATCCAACGATCATAGTGAAATCGTATGTACAAGGAGATGCGGGATTTCAAATAGCGCACCTGAAGCTCCAACCTTACAAACGGTACCGGTCCCCGTTGTGCATGCCCTCCACAAAACCCCAGTCCTCTTCTAAAAGCCTTCCTAATTCTTCGTAATGTGCATCTTTACATACAAGCATTGTGGTAGTCTCCACAAATCCAAACTCTTTAAAAATGTGCACAAAACAATGAATAGGCAAACACCAGCTCAAGCCCACAGACCTAGAAGCTTTAGAGTATTTCAAAGAGTTTTGGACATCCATTATCATCTTTTGCTTAAAAGATGCTACCGACCACAAATGTGGGACCTGCCACTCCATACTTAATAAGGAAGTTACTTTGATGGGTTCAAGCGTTCCAAATGCTTGTGTAGAAGTAGGGACAATATAGGAGTGAGAATAGAAGAAAATCCTTCTTTGAACCAGTTTGGTTGGGCAAAGATGCGGGAACATTATTGCTCCAATATCCGCATGTATAGCATTGAATGTTCCGGAGAGACTATGTAGTGGCTGCTCCTCCACTAACGTGGATGGAAATATGACTATAAATGCATGACAAATGTTAAGTATGAATCCATAATAACATTACACTGTGATTTCACACCTAGCTTTGTATTCTCAAAACATGTACTTACAATGTGTTGAAAATCGAGGTGGTTGTTGCAAGTGCATGGTTGACATTGAAAAAACATGTTGCACAATGGCTACGGTCCCCTTGTCTTTGCGGTTCTTGAAGCCAAGGAGCTTTCCTTTCCAATGAAGATCCAAGTTTGCACGACTCCGCACACGATGAGGGCCAACAACAGATGGTTGCATGTATACCCAAGCACCTTTGGTGAACTCTTGTGGCACCCACTCATCATCTACACCTCTAGTGTTGTGGCATGCAAGTGCTGTGACCTCATTCTTTGGCCGCCTTTGCGAAGTAGAGTTGGCCATGGTTGAGCAAAGCAAACTAGGAGGAGGAGAAGAACCTTGCTTGTTGCTACAATGTAGGTGGGATAAAGTGATATGAGAAAATGGTCAACCCTTGTGGAAATGGGAGGAGAAGGTGGACAACCCTTGCTTGGTGTGGCACCGGGAGGAGAAGGTGGATAAGCCTTGCTTGGTGTGGCAATGGAAGGTGGTAGGGGAGGAGAGAGGAGCTTCCTTGCTGCAGCAATGGAGATGGTGTAAAGAGAGAGAGTGTTGGAGTAGAGGATGACTGTGATGGTTGCAACCAAGGAGGGGTTGGAAAAGGGGTTCTAGAGAGAGAAAATCTCTTTTTGCCTAATAACTACTTTTGGGGGAGCTCTGGATAGCAAAAAAAGATTTTTTTTAAGTTTTTAAGAAATTTTGAATTTCAGGGTTTTTGGATGCACGTTTTGACTTTTTGAGATCAAAAAATGCTTTTTTGACCATAAAATAGTTTTAGGGGGGTTTTCAGAAGATGAAATTTGAGTTTTGACATTTTTGAAAAATTTCAAATTTTTGGGATTTTTTCAAAACCGGATCAAAAAGGAGGGAAGTTGGAGGTTCCATATGGCCCACCCACCCCCCCCCCCCCCCCCCCCCCCCCCCCTTACCCCGCACCCCACCTTCTCACTAGGTAAGAGCCCATTTAAAAAGTGTAAGACTACTTTGTCCCCCTACATTTTTGAGGGCATAGAGTGTGTCCACCACCCTCTTCTCATTGGCTGGCCTCTAATTAACCTTAATCCCAAAGGGCCCCTAGAGGGTTCATATTTTTCCTAATGATTTGCAAAGAGGCCCTTTTTGCTTCGCATCTACTAAAAACAGTCAAGAGATTCCTTGACACAACCACGTTGGGCATATCCTATAATCAACACACTCCAAGAGACAACATCCCAGGTAGGGAGTTCATCTAGAAATTTTTGAGCTATTGTGAGGGCACCACATTCAGCATACATATTAACCAAATCATATCCAAGCACAACATATTTCTCCACCGGTCCTTGATTGAAAACCTCATCATGAATACTATTGGTCGTGACAATGTCTTTCATAATTCCATAGACATTAACGGTTCATTCCTAAGTATTGAATTGAGAGGGATTGTGAAAACAATCTAGACCTTCCTTGTTCCAAGCACGAAGTTGAACTAAAACTTTTCGTGGAGCCACCACATTTGGTATACACATTGAACAAAGCACCTCCGAGCACAACATGTTTCTCCACAACAGTCCCTGTTTAGCAACCTCATTGTGAATACTCTTGCACAAGGTAATGACTTGCTTACTTAGGTGATTACACTTATAGAGATGACCTTTTTTCTTTTCATCTGGTGAAAACAATCTAGAGCTTACTTGCCACAGCCATATTGCGCATATCTTGCAATCAACTCACTCCAAGAGACAACATCCTAGGTAGAAGGTCATTGGCCAGCCGTTCATTTCATTAGGTCTACACTAGTTGGTATACCTTTGTGCACTCTAGTGACCAATATAGCCCTTGCAATCCCTGTTGCCCCTGGCATTAACTTAGTCCCTACTCTGCAACCCCAGTGTTGACCCTCAAACTTGTGCCCATTGTGGCGTATTGTCGAGACTTTCAATCCTTGAGTTGTAACTGTCTCCCACACTCTCAAAGTAAAAAGCATCGATCTGACCCAATCCCTCTTTCCTGAATCTTCAACCCCGTCGGTAGATCACCCCAATTACCTTCCACAAAAATACCTTCATTTGTTGTGGAATCTTTGGCTTCCATATGTTCTCCATTACTTGCACCCACCTTGCCTCCGGCCATTGTTTTTTCCATATCTTGTTAAGGGGGCTAAACCAATTCTTTAGGATGGGGTTTCTAGAAGAGACTGCTTCCGAGCCATTTCCAAGCATTCCAGTCAAACTGCGAATCACAGATAGGCATCACTATATTGTCAAGCTCTTTTCTCACTTTGTGGACCAGCAAGACCTCCAAGCTATTCAGCTGGTATGGGTAACTAGAAGGTCAATAGTTTTCCAACTCTTGTTGTCACTATCCCAGAAATGCCCCAGTCGATTCAGACCCTTATTATTCAGCTTCCTTGCTGTCTCTATCCAATAGAGAATTTGTGACGGATCCACAACTTTGGAAAGCCAGGGGGACCAATGCAGAATGGAGTTCTTGAAGTATCTGGTTTTTTCCTCCCACTTTAAGACTCCTGCTGTTCTATTGCATTTTCTTACCAATTCTCCTGTTCTGCCCCCCAGTCTTAGGGTAGTCCATGTCGAAGCTAACAGCTTGTCATGAACCTCCACCCCTCTCCACTTTCCCCCTTTCAAGACAAGTTTAGCTGCTTCTATCATATCTTTGATCATGACAACCCAAACTTGATCTTGTTTAGCCAAGGAAACAACAAATTTGGCGCAACAAGCTTTTGCATGGTCCACAGGGTTGAGAATTCCGAGGCCTCCTTGATTCACCGGTGGAGCAACTGATTCCCAACGGGCCCATTGCCATGCCCTGAAGGATTTCGTGTTGTTTTTCCATAAAAACCTTTTCACTGGTTTTAAGAACTCTTTCTAGTGACACTTAGCCATCTTGAGAATCGGGCTAGTGAAGGCTAGTCAGAAAAGGATTGCCCAACTATCAAAGACCTTGCACGGAAAATATGTAAGTGGGTCCAAAGAACATGGAAAATTGGTTTTTATAAGACTGATCTTTTCCTTGGATGAAAGAATTCATGTGGTCCTACAATCCTCATCAGCACTCAAATCGTCAGGTAAGTCTTCTTACATAATGTATGGCAGACAAGGAACCGCCATGTATTTGAAGGAGGTCTTGAGGTGGCAAGCTTCACAGAAATTATACAAGAGAGCAAAGTGCTAATATGGACGCTCAGACGCAAGCAACACTCGGAGGATTGGTCTAGGACTACTTGTGCCTTGTTGATAGCAGAGGGCAAGTTGGGTATTGGTAAAATCTTGGCTATTGGTAATTAAAAGATCTCAGAAAAACATGATAAGGGACCCTATGTATCAAGGATAAGGGGGCAAGTTGGGTGTGACGGCTGCCCTTATAGCCGATGTAATTATGGTCCTGGATGACGTCATGGCTCAACATGAGCATGTCAAGACCTTGTAATTATTTGGGTTGATAAATATAATTCACTCACAATTGTGAGTTTTGCTATTAAAAACAACAAGCATGTCAACCAAGGCATCACCAAACATGACATCTTTTTTCCACAACCCCTGATTAACAATATCAATGTGAATTTTTATGCCCATATCAACATCTTTCATGGAGCCACATGCCTTCAAGATGCATGCATATGTGATTGCATCAGGAGAGGCACCCTCACTTTGCACCTACTAAAAATAGCATAGAGCTTTTTTGGCCCTATTCTTGTTGCACGTATCCCGCAACCAATGCACTCCAAGAGGTGACATTCTGGATAGGAAGCTCCTCAAGAACTTTTCATGCCTTTTGAAGTGCACCATCTTTGGTATACATATGGACCAAGGCATTTCCAAGAATGAATTTTGTTTGCTACAAACCTAGACTAATAATATCATAATGAATTTTTTAAGCCCATATCAACATCCTGTGTGGAGCAACATGCCTTCAAGATGCTTGCATAGGTGATTCCATCTAGAGAGAGCATCTATTAAAAACAGACTAGAGCTCTCTTACCTTACCCCTATGGGGAAAATCCTACAATCATTACATTCCAAGATTCCGCATTGTGTTGTGAATGCTTGCTGATAGGCAACAAGATTTTAGCCAAAGGTATTGGACTAATAGGTGCTCGGGTGCAATATGGCCAATGTGAATCCCCTTCACCTTTTCAAGGGGTGCTCGGTGATTAGAGGCTTGGAAAGTAAGATATGCAAGTAGATCCAAAGGACTTGGAAGATTGGTTTCTTTTAGAATGATTTATTCCTAGGAGGGAACGTGTTGGGAAGCCAAGTGATTTTAATGTGCACGCAAATAGTCAGATTCTACTTCTTTCAGCAAGTTTCGAAGGCAAGGAATCACCGGGTATTCAAGAATGACATGTCGTTAGCCAACTTCAATGAGATTATCCATGAAAGCAAGGAATTGATAACTGCCGTTGGAAAAAAGAAAAATACAAATGAGTGGAATTGAGCAATTATCGGCATCATGACAGAGTTAATCGTGGGTAAGATGGGTTATGCCTCCCCTCTGTTGGAGGCCTTGTAATTTTATGGTGGATTGTGCGGTCCCTCAAGGCTCCACATGAGCTTGAGGCTTCTTTGTACTTCTCTTGAATTCAATACATCCGCTCACTATTGGGAATTTGACTTTTTTTTAAAATGATGCACCACACAAGTTTAAATTGTGGTGGACAAGAGCACTATGTATAGCAAGTGGATTTGGGGTGCAATACCTCCATTTTGAGAATCCATCATGTCTTCTTCCTTTCTCTCGTTGATAGTAGATGGATATGGGAAAAACATCTTCTCATAAGGCACATTTTAATAAGGCACATTTTAAAAAGATGGAGAATTTTGTGAGATTCAATTCATCGATCTAGTTACGGGATGGGTGGACAATGTAAATCTATACTATATGTAATCTATACTACAAACAATGGGGGAAGGGATTCCGGCCCCTCCCCCCGGACACGTGTCGTGAGCACCTTCAACCGGTGTGTGTGCCCTGCAGTTTCGGCGAAAATAGAGGAACAGCATGGCTGCTGTGTGCGCACAGCTGAGAGAGAGAGAGAGAGAGAGAGAGAGAGAGAGAGAGAGAGAGAGAGAGAGAGAGAGAGAGAGAGAGAGAGAGAGAGAGAGAGTGTCGGCCACTGTTTTTTGAGCCTCAGGCGAGACAGATGGAGGACATGTGAGTCGACTAAGTGTCCAGGCGAGAGATTGTGTGGGTGTGCACAGGCGCGAGTGTGTGTGTGTGTCTCTGAGAGAGAGAGAGAGAGAGAGAGAGAGAGAGAGAGAGAGAGAGAGAGAGAGAGAGAGAGAGAGTTGGGGCCCTCACCTCGCCCACGTGTAGGACTCGCCACCTCCTGCGGGCCTGCGAGCCACCTCCCAGTGCCCACCTCCTCATGGCCTGCGTACCTCCTGCCGCGGCGGTGGTCTCGCGACTGCGACTGACCCCAAGTTCCCAAGCATCCCAAAAACATGGCCGCACGGTGCAGGCATGACAGCATGAGGGAAAGCCAGCCACAGTCACACGCAGGGAGTCACCTCAGACACCTCTGATGCAGTGTTGGGGAAAAATCATTTTTCCAAACATACAAAATTCCTTTCCTTGAATTTGCTAAGAGGAAATTGTAGAAAACGAGGTTACTTTTTCAGTTTTTTACACTATTTTTCTCTATTTTGGGGCGGAATTTCTCCTTTTCCCCTTGCCCTCAACCGGTATTTTGAAAAATGAAAACAACACGATATTAAGCTGACAATTTTTTTCCGAACACTGCTCCAAGGTGATGCCGCAACACTAGATTCAACGTCCACTGCGAAAGGCACCACCCAGTGTCCTATCCAACACGAGCGTTATCGTCGAGGCATTAATGAACAGTTGGCCATTGCGGGCGTCAAGCAAGTGTTCGGGAAAAAGCATTTTACCAAGGAAAATTACCAAAATGCCTCTCTAACTAGAGAGAGCGTCGTGCGGGCCACCATCCTGTTTCTGGTTGAGAGAGAGAGAGAGAGAGAGAGAGAGAGAGAGAGAGAGAGAGTCTTAGCTTAATATCGTGTCATTTTCAATTTCAAAAATGCCGATTGAAGGCAAGGGAAAAAGGAGAAATTCCACCCCAACATTGGAGACAGTTGAAGACGGTAAAAGGCCGAAGTTGCTTGCTGCAAGCTACACGATGCCTGATGCACCTGCGACCTACCATTTCGCGTATGGGCATTGGGGTGAAGTATGAACCTGAGAGACATGTTTGTACCCCCTGCTCTTAATCATTAGTGATGATAATAAATAGCCCTATCCAACACAGAATATGCGAGTGGTCAATTGTTTAAGTAATGTTATTGAAAGAGAGTTTGTGCAATGGACACTTGATATTGGTAATGGCGATGTTTGTGATGGGGACATACTTGATAATGTGGCCCTTCCGGCTTGCATGATGCTACCACAAAATAATTTGCAAGCATTGGTTGCTTGCATATATAGAGACCTTCAAACACAGACTTGCCATGCATCCTTTTTCAAGGATAGAGCAATTTCGGCTCCACGGAACAAGGAGGTGGATACTATAAACAATTTGGGCTCACAGCAATTTCCTGGTACTTATAAGGAATATGTTAGTGCGGACTTAGTGTGTGAATCAAATTGTGATAGCATTTTATTCACAAGTGAGTTTGTAAATAGTTTAGATCTTGGGGGAGGCTTTCCACTGCATGTTTTACAATTGAAACAGAATGCTCTAGTTATGTTGCTTCGCAATTTGGATCCAAGAAGTGGTCTTTGTAATGGGACACACTTGATTTGTAAGCAATTCCATAGCAAAGTGATTGAAGCAGAAATTATTACAGGGGCACATGCAGGAAATGCAGTGTTCATTCCAAGGATTGATTTTCTCATGGGATCTAGAGAAGGTCTCCCTTTTGATTTGAGACGCCGCCAATTTTCCCTACGTTGTGCTTTTGGGATGACAATCAACAAGGCGCCATGCCAAACATTGGGAGTTCTTGGATTGTATCTCCAACACCTGTTTTCACCCATGGTCAACTATATGTGACAATGTCTCGCGTGAGATCCTCTTCTGCCATCAAGGTTGTGGTTGGTGATAGTCACTTAACAAGCATTAGTAGACATGGAGATCAAAGAACATACACTTCTAACATTGTCTACAAAGAGGTGTTGCAATTGACCTGCCCCCTTTCACCCCCTTGCCATGGGGTTTAACGTGGCTGGATATGTTTTATCCAATAAAAAATCACGGTGACTCTCGCAACTATTTCTTTGTCATTTACAAGCTTAGGATCTTCTTATGAAACATGGTGTAGCCTCAAGCAAGGTATACTCGTTGAAACAATTGACTAAGATTTATTAGTGCTGAGAGATTTATGCTTCATGTGCTTTTTAATGAATTTCTAATCCTTTATGTATATGTATATGTATGAATGAAGGTGGATCCTAACACCTATGTGACTTACACACTAGAGAGACGACCTCGACACGTCCGAGGTAAAATATTTTATATGTGTGTTTGTGACATTTCGATACTTTAAAGAATTTAAATCTCACAGTCAACGATTATGTATTAGATCCACCATTATGGAGGGGTCCAATCACAGCCATGCAGGTGATTCATCTACTCGAGGACTTGGATGTAGCAAGGTAACAATGTTGATGTTGATATAGTAAAGTAATAGCTTTTGTGTATCAAAATATCTGTCTACTAATAGCTTTTTGTTTGGCTATAGATCACAATATTATCCAGAATTCTTAATGGTGGGTATATATCATGCTTCATATGATCCGAGCTTGTCGTGCTACATTCAAGTTGCTATTCAAAGAGGATTCAGAGCACGTGTCACCATTGCAGAGTTAGGCAAAACCCATCCAATTAATGCTATGTTTGCTCAGAATCTTAGTCTCGGTGCTTGGTTCCTACGTGTTTTTGTGTTAGGATCTCTTCCTCCAGTGATTGGTAGATGTGTTTTACATCGTGGGCCATGGGTTGTTCGATACCGCAACAGGGCATGTCGTAGACTACGCTTTTGAGAGTATAAATCTTAAGTCTACGCATGTTATATTTTTTGTCATGGGAAATATCACTTACTCTATATATATTAGTGCAAAGTTAGTTTGAAAATATGTTGTGATGACTTTTGTTTAGGTTGCTGCATAAAGGTTTTCATGTTGTCCATCTTATAAATTTCAAACACACACAGTACCGCTCTCTCTCTCTCTCTCTCTCTCTCTCATCAAGCATGAGAGAGAGAGAGGAAAGGAGAGAGAGAGATTTGTCTCTCTCTCTCTAGATAGAGAAAGAGAGAGAGCCCAACACATGGACAACAAAGAGAGAGAGAGAGAGAGAGATAATCCACCCAGTATGTAGACAAAGGAACATGCTCAAAAAAAACCAAGGTTTCGTGTAATCCCACCTACAAAATTTGAAATTTACCTCTACATTTTAAATTTGAAAGAGTGTCCTATAGCCCTGATGACTGAGAGAGAGAGAGAGAGAGAGAGAGAGAGAGAGAGGGGGCACCAGAAGAGGGCGGCTATACTAGCTTTCAACTCCTTCGGGGGTGTACAGAGAGAGAGAGAGAGAGAGAGAGAGAGAGAGAGGCAGAGAGAGAAAGAAATTTGCCAAGTCTAGCAAAGAGCTTGAGGGTAATAGAGGCCATTCTTAACAAGCAACAAGGGTAAGTTGGGAGAATCAGAGCCCACAAGAATTTAGAGCAGTGCCACAGCCATGCCAGTGCCATTGGGAGAAATTTAATTTGACCTTAAACTGAGAAGATGGCCTCTAAAGATAATGTTGAAACCACTATTCGATCCTCTCTTCGCCTGTATAGCCATAGCCTGAAGGCATTGTGCTTCCTTCCACACGGCCTTGCTACATACAGTTGGTTGTTGGGTACTTTTCCCTCCCAAACTGCCACAGATTTTGCATGTAATCCCCATTATCTGATGTGCTACTATTAGGTACTTTTTCTCCATGGTTGTGACAAGTTGAAGCCATTCTTAACAAGCACAAGGGTAAGTTGGTACGGTGGTAAGCATGTGATCAAAGCAAGGCGGGGACATGGTGGTAGCTATGGTGAGCTGCAAATGACAAATCTAGTGACAAATCTAGAGCATATGAGTAGGCGGATGTTTTCTCAACTAGCAAAGGGCATGGGCACAGAGAAAACTCAGGCAAGGAGAGCATGGAGGCAATATAGGTGCGTTTGAGATGGTGGGCAAGAGATGCTATGATAGTCGAACAACACTATAGCTTAAGGGTAAGAGGGACCATACCGCCGCCGAAGGCGGCGTCGGTGCACTAGTGGACTTTAAAATTTTCAATGAAAGAGAGACCCTCCACGTGTCACACTCTGATTCATTTCTAAGAAAATATTTTTAAAAATTCAACTTGAAATGCAAAAGGGAAGGGTAAGTACTAATGTGGTAGAAAATGAAAACACTTTTTAGTCCTACAATGTAAAGTCAAAATAATATTTATAGTTCTTCCGAAGGCAATGACTGCAAGCCCTAAAATTTCAAGGGTGACCATTGATTACTTTTGTTTTTGACATCCATTAGAAAGGTGGCTTTACTTTGTATTTTGAATACCATAAAAAAACTTCTCTCCATGTGTCGCCTAATGCACCTTTTTCTATACGCTTGCACGAACCTTCTATGTCAAATGATCTCCGATCTTGATATTTAAAGTTCAATAGTTGCACACACATATCCATGTGTTTTTGTGTGTGTGTGTGTGTGTGTGTGTGTGTGTGTGTGTGTGTGTGTGTGTGTGAGAGAGAGAGAGAGAGAGAGAGAGAGAGAGAGAGAGACCCCATTACCTCTATGTGTATGAGAGACAAAGTCGCTGTGCCATTTTTTGAGGTGTTAGAGTGTTGCACGAAGGGCTTCCACGTTTGCATTGTATTAGTGTCGTGAGCTTGAGATTCGGTGCTAAAGTCTAGTCATTTGTTGTGGATGTCTTCCATGCATTGTGTGTGTGTAAGTGTGTAAGTGTATGTGTGTGTGTGTGTGTGTGTTTGTGTGTGTGTGTGTGTGTGTGAGAGAGAGAGAGAGAGAGAGAGTGTGTGTGTGTGTGTGTGTGAGAGAGAGAGAGAGAGATACATTGTTGATTGCAAGCTTTTGTGTGTGAGTGAGAGTGCTAAGAAAAAGAGAATGATTTATGTGATTCATCTTGTGTGTGTGTGTGTGTGTGTGTGTGTGTGTGTGTGTGTGTGTGTGAGAGAGAGAGAGAGAGAGAGAGAGAGAGAGAGAGAACCCATAGGTGAGTAAGTAAGAGAGAGAGTCATTCGCTATAGCTTGTGTGTGTGTGTGTGTGTGTGTGTGTGTGTGTGTGTGTGTGTGAGAGAGAGAGAGAGAGAGAGAGAGAGAGAGAGAGAACACTAAGCTCTTCTTGGCTAGAGAGAGAAAGAGAGAGAGAGAGAGAGGATGAGAGGGCTCTCACACCGGCACTAGAGAGAGAGGAGGGAGAATAAGCATTGGTCTTACAATCAGCAATCAACAAACCAACAATCAACAGAATCCGCAATCAAGAATTAGGAATTGACGATAGACATCGACATCTACGGAATCAAGAATCGACAAAATTAGGGATTGACATAATTGGGAAGTTTTGATCTGATGAATCTAAGGTAGTAGGCGTGCAAGCCCAAGGTAGGATTATACCTCAACAAATGGTAAAGGGGGATGATGGGAGGCAACTCCAGCAACTCCGAGCTAGTTTTGAAGGTTTTTATGCTAGATTTCTTTGAGCTTTGTGAGTGCACTCGCCTTTGGGTTGACTTGGAACTCAAAATTTGTAGGTGGGATTGCTCTAAAACTAGGTTTTTTTGAGTGCTTAAAGGCAAATTAGACTTTTCGAGAGGCAAATCTTAAAAATTTGTAGGGAGGTTACACTAAATCAAGTTGAGGGACAATGCTCTCCCACAAAAACTTGGAAAACTTACGTATGAGAAATTTTAGGGACAAGTTTTTTTGTTGTACTGATCCAGGCATTCTTGCCCAAGTAGATACAAGAGAGCATCTTTGGGCATCACCCGACCGCAATCAAATCGATGACCCCTGGAAGAGTTGGAATGCTCAAACAACTCGGTTAGCTCCCTTTGACAAATTATAGGGGCAACTTTATTATATTTGAAGTCTTTTACACTTAATTTCTCTATACTTTGTAGATTTCTTCACCTTCAAATCTAGAATTTAGTTCAAAATTTGTAGGTGGGATTACAATAAACCGAGGATGTTTTGAGCTTTCATCTATACCATGCTTTTTTCAAAAAACTTAAAGGAAAATTTATTATATTTGAAGTGTTTTGCACCCAAAAAAAAAATTTGCAATACTCACTCAACTAAGTGACTTGAGTTAAATTACCAAGAAACCATACATGCTCCTTGCTCAAAATAAGCCAAGGAGTCCAAAAAAATAATCATCAGACCATGCCCATCACAAACAATACTTGAGGGCTTTTAGAGGAGCCCTCAAGCCCAGTACAAAAGAAATCCATCACCCCAAGCAGGACATTATACATAAAAGCCAAAAGATCATCCTAAGGGTGCCACAGAAACCACCATACCTTCCACTTCCAATAGGGATCCCCCTCAAGAGAGCCAAATACGTCAGAATGAACATACCAAGAGCAAAGTCAGTAGTAGTCAAAGGAGCAGATAAAGCCACAACAAGGGGGAAGCTCCAACCTCCGTCACCTAGCAAATGAGACCGGCCCATGGCCCGCCACCAAGGAACATACGACCATCAACCGGAACCAATGCCAACACGCCTCTTGATGAAACCAAACAATTTCAACAATGCTGATGGTTGCCACATAATAGGCAGCCCTGCCACAGTCTTCCCACTCTTTCACCAATAGATCCAGGTCACCACAGGCACGTAAGACCCCTATGCAGATGGACTTGTTGCAGAAGAACTCAAGCAGACCAACACCAAGCCACGAGCAAACTCAAAAGTACATGGCCGCCCTTTGCCTCCCCGAGAGGAGGCAGGAGGGATGACGTCTCCCAACCTTTCAAAATTGGTGGGTCGCCTGCAGAGGAGGAGCTCAGACGAGGAATAGGGCACCGCCCGGCACATCATCAAAGATGAGCCGCGTCTTGCCACCCCACACTGCACTCCCCAGCTAGTCCTATTGCCTAACTCCCCCTGCCGCAGCACCTCCCTTGATCATCCAGCTTCGAGGCCTCGTAGGCAGCAAGAAGGGAGCACGACTACTCCAGCAGAAACCCTAGCAATCAGGTTTTTACAATAAACGTCTCTCCACTTTGTAGATTCTCTGAACTTTGTACTTTATGTTATGGCATTAGCCGCACATGCGGTCCTGCGGAGGTCTGGACACTGCGGATCAGGAGTCATGCGGTATGTGGTGGCAGTAGCGGCAATTCTTCACAGGATATCATGGGACAGGAGTGTGTGCACCGTTCTCGATCTGCACTAGAGCAACGGTTGTATATGGAGGGGCATTCCTATCTTTTGATGTAACTTAACCAATCTCTATGATATTCATGGAATCTACTGTTGTAACTCTCAGTCTGGAATATACATGAATGAAGCAAGAGGTGTTATGTGCCTGTGTACTGTGTACTTCCTTCACTTGTCATTCTATATGCTGATGTTCATATAATGTAGTTGAGGGTAGGAAATAGCCATTACATCTGGCGACCACGATGCGTGATGGACAGCCTGCGATGAATATGCATGCGCACTAGGTCGCAGGGTCCGCCTGACCCTGTGGTTCCAATTGTAGGAAGACAACGGAGGAGAGGCGGTTCATATGAATTTGTCTTTTCTTCACCGCAGATTGAGGAATCTGTATTTCCATCACCAAGCCCGGTGCGTGGTAGGCGGTTGCCGCGAGCGAGACGTACTCTGTGCAGTCAGTCATGTCCTCCTATCGTACGTTCGCCGTGACCCACACAGGTTGCTCCACCACCGTCTCCGGTAAGCAGTCCAGGGGGTATCTCCGCCACTGTCTCCACCTCCTAGTGCTTGTCAGCTTTTCCTGGGAGGAGGAGGAACAGTTGGGCAAGGGGTGATGGCTCATCCTCAGATTAAGTATAGTCGGTTTTGAGGTCTTTTGAGTGAAGACCCTGATGCACATTTGCGCCAATTCAATAAAGCTTATGGATTGAATCATCCTGGGGTGGTGATTCCTCTCCATCAACAATCAGCGTTTGAATCTACACTCTCAGGGAAAGCTGCGTAATGGTTGTCCAAATACCCTGATGACCATTTCCAAATGTATGCCGATGGATCCATAGCATTTCTACGAAGGTTTCGAATGGAAAAGATAGTCCCTCAACATTTGGAGAAGCTTCGAACGCTCTGGCAGAAGTCATTTCCAGTGGAGGATTACGCTGCAAAATTTTGGATTCTTTTGTAGAGGGTACCTCAGGCACAAAGGCCGGTAGCCGAAGTGCTAAATGATTATTTTTTTGCGGTGGCTCAACAAGGATCTTAGAACGGCTATGGCAACAGTGGATAAGGTAACTACTCCACTGGATACTATAATTGCTAGGGCTATAGTAGCAGGAGAGGCTTTAGAGGATACGGAAAATCCAAAGACGTCAAAGAAGAAAGACGGGAAGAAATCTCATCGAAAGTCACAGGACAATGGCAGTGATAGTTCGGAGTCGGAATCCACAGTATCTGATTCCTCGGACTCAGGCAACAGCGATTCGAGGAAAGAATCGGAGGAGACACCGCGGAAAAAATCCCAGCGTCACGGGAAAGGTGTATCATCCGGATCGACGGAATCGGCTACAGTGGCTAAAAGTCTAAAGGAAATATGGTGTACCCAATGTCGCAATCCGGGCCATGCTGCTCAGAAATGTGCAATGAATCAAAAGTGGTGTGCGATTTGCACGACCAATACTCATAATACAATGGAATGTTATTTCAATGGCCGGGGTCGTCGGAGTAGAGGGGACTCTTCTACCTGGCAACAACCACAGATAGGGCAGGGACAAGAGCCTGCTGTGGCGATGGCTCATGCTCATACATCAGAAACACCTGTGCAAGGTCAAGCAGGAGGGTGGGGTCAAGGGGGAGGATGAGGTCGCGGAAGAGGTGGCCGAGATCCTAATCGCCCCAAGACATGCCTTTTCTGTTCGGGGGATGGACATTGGCGATCTGAGTGTACTGAAGCTATGGAATACGATCGGAAAAAGCAGGAACGCGCAACAGGGAAACAGCCTAGTGTGGCTATGGTTCAGATTGAAGGACTAGAGGAGTCTGACCCAGTGGTTTCATTAATCATGCGATCGGGTAAAAGTGTGGTTCCAACTCTTGATGTGAAAATTCCGGATTGGATGGTTCAAGAAGAAGTGCGGAAAAAGACTGTGTCCTGGTTGCCACAATCCGCACCATCAGTGAAGAGAGCAGGACCATCGACATCGACTATGCCATCGAGTGTGGGTCTGGAAATAAAGGAAGGGAAAGCTGGAAATAAGGATGATATTAAAGAACAGGAGGAGTGGAATTCAGTTTGGAAAGAGGTTCTCATGTCACCAATTCAAGTACCTCTGGGTTCATTGCTGAAATTAGTCCCGAATTTCCATAATGCATTGCTGCGACAATCGGCCACTGAGCTGCGGGAAGTCGCCATTGGGAAGGTTGAAAGCGAGGATGATGATTCAGTCCCGTTGCCGGCGAATAGGATCACAGATACCCGCATTCCGGAGCTTTCAGTTCGATACCATGGCACATACATTGACAAGGTACTCTTGGATGGAGAAGCGGGGGTAAACATTATCACCCAAGCAGCGTGTGAGCGTTTTGGTCTCAGTGATTGGGAGCCTGCACCCTTTGTAGTCCGCATGGCAGATCAAAGAAGAGTGCAACCAGTGGGTTTACTTCGGGTCATTGTTTTGGATGTGGCGGGCTTATCCTTTGTTGTTTCCTTAGTAGTCTTGAATAAGACCCTGGTTACGACAAGCGAGGGTAAAGCATAATTGAGAAGCAAATATGATTACAGTAAAGAAGGGTAAAAGAAAAGTGCGTGTGATGCTGGGAACATGCCGACAACCAGTTCAGGCAGCATGGCTAGTGATAGCTGAAACAGTTAATATGGTGGAAGGATTAGAAGAGCATGAAGAGGAACAATTTCTCAAAGCTAACCCGGATTTGGTTTCTCTATACCTTGCGGATATTTCTCTGATTCCGAAAGGGAATTCGGTGGGGGTTTCAGGAACTCCAGGAGGAATAGGGGAGCAACAACAGGTGCTTCCGAGTCCTGAATCATTGGAGGACGTGATTCAGCAAGAACGAGCGTTTGAGGTGCAAATGGAAAAAATTACAAGGGTTAAGGAAGATGAATTAGAGAAGGTTTTTCTTGGGGAGCAAGCGGAGTCGTAGCCCATATACATTAGTAAGCAGTTGGAGGCAAGTTTTAGAGATGATTTGATCAAGTTATTGACAAAGTTTAAGGATGTTTTCGCATGGGAATATGCGGATATGCAGGGATTGGATCCTAAGTTTTATCAGCACACGATCAATCTGAAACCGGATGCGGTGCCAGTGAAGCAGCACTCATACAGGATGAATCCGAATGTGGCAAAGCAAGTTAAGATGGAAATTGATCGCCTGTTGGAAGTGGGTTTTATTACCCCTATTGATAATCCGGAGTGGATTTCTCCAATTGTGGTCGTACCAAAGAAAAATAAGCAAATCCGAATTTGTGTGGATTACCGGAAATTGAATGCAGCTATTGTTCCAGACCCTTTTCCTCTTCCGTTTTTGGATTCCATTTTGGATGATGTGGCAGGACATGAGATGTATACTTTTTTGGATGGATTTAGTGGATATAATCAAATCCAAATGGCATTGCGGATCAGCCAAAAACAGCTTTTATTACCGCATGGGGAGTATTTGCTTGTACAGTAATGTGGTTTGGATTGCGGAATGCACCTTCCACTTTTCAAAGGGATATGTTTCAAATCTTTGGGCCTTATTTGACGGATTTTATGAGGATTTTTCTGGATGATCTCAGTGTTTTTGGAGCACAGTTGGAGCATTTGAAACAATTACGGTTATGCTTTATGAAATGCAGAGAGGTGAAATTCAGTTTGAATCCTTTAAAGTGTGCATTTGCTGTCCGCAGTGGCAGGTTACTGGGGCATATCATTTCTGAAGATGGTATTTCTGTGGATCCGGATAAAATTGCCGCAATTAGGGAAGCGCCTGCACCGCGGAACCAGAAGCAATGTCAGATTTTCCTAGGTCAAGCCCGATGGCATGGGAGACATTTGCGGTTTGTCGCGCATTTGGCAATCCCGATTACTCAGGCAGCTCATGCTATAGATTTTGAATGGACACAGGAATGTGATTTGGCTTTTCGGAGATTAAAACTGCAGCTATCCAAAGCTCCGATTATGCTGGCACCAAATTGGGGTGAGGATTTTCATGTGTTCGTGGATGCTTCGGATCGAGCTATTGGCATTGTGCTGATGCAGGAACAAAGTCAAGGATGGTTCCGACCTGTCTATTATGCTAGTAGACGATTATCATTCGTAGAAAGAAATTATTTTGTAACTGAAAGGGAATGTTTAGGGATGATTTATTCAGTGAAGAAATTCCGGCACTATCTGTTGGGCCGACGTTTTTTCTTCCATGTGGACCATTCGGCTCTTTTATACCTAGTAAGGCAACAAAATTTGACGGGAAGATTGGCCATATGGGTGCTTTTGCTGCAGGAATTTGACTTGGAGGTCATACATCGGCCAGGGGCCCAGCATGCGGTGGCTGACTACCTATCTAGGTTAGATTCCGGAGAGCCGCCAACGGGTGTAGCTGATGAATTTCCAGATGCGTCTCTGTTTCTAACAGGAGTAGCTGCAGAGGATATCACAGTCCCGCAACAGGCGAGGGTTATTCCTAGCATTCCATGGATATGGTATGAGGGGATGTTTCATTTTCTCGACAGCGGCGAAATGCCTTCTTTCTTGTCTAGCCATCAGAGGAAACGTATGGCTATCAGAAGCTGGAATTTTGAGATTATTATGGGGAAGCTCTATTATCGTACAGTGGCAGAGGTGTTACTCCGATGTGTGCTACCACAGGAGCAGGAAGCAGTATTAGAGGAAGTCCATACTGGTATTGCGGGAGGTCACTTTGCAGCATTAATCACAGCTCGAAAGGTTCTCCAATCTGGATTATGGTGGCCCACATTGTTTCAGGATGCGAGAAATTATGTGCAACAGTGTGATGTGTGTCAACGGTTGGGGCAACCTACCGAACGGTCCAGAATGCCTTTTCAGCCAGTTCTGCCTCTGGAGCCTTTTCAAAAGTGGGGTTTGGATTTTGTTGGTCCTTTTAAACCAGTGGCAGCTCACACAGGAAATAAGTATATCTTGACAGCCACGGATTACGCTACCAAATGGGTGGAGGCATGGCCTTTGAAAGACAACACTGCAGTTTCTATGGCGGGATGCTTATATAAGGATATCTTTTCTAGATATGGCTGCCCTATTGAGTTGGTTAGTGATAGGGGAAGTCATTTTTTGAATAAGGTGATGGAGAGAATGCTACGGTTCTATTTTGTGTTACACAGGAAATCTTCTCCATATTATCCTCAGGTGAATGGGCAAGCAGAATCAACTAATAAGCAATTGATTCGGATTTTAACAAAGTTGGTGAATATGCATCGGACGGATTGGGATGTGAAACTTCCTTCCGCCTTATGGGCCTATCGGATAGCTTATAAAGTGGCAACAGGATTGACTCCTTTTAAGTTGGCATTTGGCATGGAGGAAATCACTCCGGTGGAGCATGTGATTCCGAGTATGCGGATGTTGATTGTGGATCGGCTTCTTCCAAAGGATTCTGTGATTTATCGATTGGATGTTTTGTAGGAATTGGATGAAGAGCGGCTGAATAGTTTTGCGGTGCTGCAGGATCTGCAGTCTAGGCGGAAAAAATGGTTGGATCGCCCGAAAGCACGGCAATTTGTTCGGGAACAGCTGGTCCTTGTCTTCAATTCCCGTCTTGGGAAGATGTCGGGGAAGCTTAAATTACGGTGGTCAGGACCATTCTGGATTTTTCAAGCGTGCGGACCCATCTCTTTGTATTTGGCGGATGTACGGGGGGAGGTTATTTCTGTGTCGGTCAATGGTTTCAGACTGCGCCATTATGTTTCACCTACCACGATTCAGTGCCCCTTTGCTGTGGTACAAGAGCCGGAAGCCGCCCTAATCATGATTGGGGATTCTTTTGCATGCAATCTTGGAAAGCGGGGAAGGATCTATGATGGTTGTGACACCGTGGATCGCCCTATTTTGGGAACTCATTGTGGAAAGGTTACTACTGCATGCAGAAGATTTTTATTGTGGTTCTCTTGTTTCGTGTGTCGTGCGCTCTTAGTGCTCTACTCTCTGCTCCTTCATCTCATCGCCACCATGACAGCTTCCCTTCTGCAATGTTTCCCTTTCACTCCCGTGCAGCAGCTCGCGGTTCGACGAGTGGACGCATGGCTACAAGACTTGCGGCTGCGTGTGTTCGCCAACCTGGATTGGCAAGGGATCCCAGTTCACCCACAGGCAGCAGGTTTGATTGAGCAACTCGCTGCTGGCGATATGGTGGTGCTGAATAATCAGTAGATTCAGTTGACAGCAGAAAGGATTTCAAGGTGTTGTTGTTTGCCCAACGATGGCGTGGTGCGCGCCTCTCATGTGATCCCTGTTGCAGATGTAGAACAAGAATTTGGTTTGAAGTTCAAAGGGGAGTATAAACTGTCAGGGTTGTTAGATGTAGCAACCAGGGATGCATATAGGTGGTTTCTTGAGGCCATTTGGCTGCAGGCCAAAACTTATACCATTTTGACCCGAGCAAGTATGTGTTGCATTCAGCCAACTTTGGGCCAGTAGCTTGGGCAGCGGTGGTCAGAGAACGACTGCTGGTGGAATGCCAACGAGTAATGGCACAGTTGGGGAGGAATACCCCAACCAATACAAAGGTGGGCCAACTGCTCACATTGATTTTTCCATTGAGAGAAGTTTTTCCTCTCGCCCTGCGTCCTCTCTGCCACTTTGAAGATGATCGCTTGATGGTCCAAGGAACTAATGCTCCGCTGTTGCAAACACAAAGCTTGGCAGTGCCGGCTGAGAGGGAAACACAGCAGCATCAGGTGGGCGTTGGGGATTTTCCTGGTCCATCGACAGCAGTGGTATCTTTTGGAGCCCAAGAGATGGCCACTGCAGGTGCAGGATCAGCAAGCCGCAAGCACGGCAGGGAGGAACAGCAATTTTCTACACCACCTCCGGCAACTGCATCTCTTGTTTTGAAAGATTCTGCGGTGGCTCACTGGCGTCGCCGAATGCAGGAGAGAGTGAGTAATGCTACTCCTTTGCGGACGAGCTCTTCTCCGGCTGCGGATGTCCCCGCTCAACCAGAAACTTTGGGTACTACTAATGCGGCTACCTCGACGGGAGGTACTCTCCCCGCAGCGCTACCTTGGGAGGCTACGGCAGCAGCGACCCCTGCTGACCAATTACAGGCATGCGGCACATTTTTTAGCAGACTTGCAGAGTCTATTCGTGCGGCCTGGCCAGCCCCAACCACAGAGGGAGGAGTCAATGAGTTGGAAGCGCAGGTAGCGGCTTCGCAGACTCGCATTGCCGAGTTAACCACTCAGAATGAAGAGCTGACTGCCACAACTCGTCAGCAAGGGGCGGAAATACAAATGTTAAGAGAGGCTAATGCTAAGTTTGTGGCCTCTATCCAACAGGAACTTCTTCAGTTGAGAACACAGCATAGCCTAGCCTCGCACCCTGGCAATGTAATGATCAACATGACTGATTTGGACGCATTGGCAGTGGAGATGCAAGAAGATCTACGAATTTTTTTAGATAATCAATTACAAAGCTGGAGCACACGCTTGGCTGCTGAGATGAGAGCACAACCACCCACTCAGCAGGTTGTGGTGCACCAACCCGAGTCATCCAACACTGACAGAGGTAAGAGTGTTGTTCCCGAGGGTTTTGATGTTGCTGATTGGGCACAAGCTACAAAGGATTGTGCTGAAGCCCAGGCTCATGTATCTCATTTGCAAAAAATGATTCGTCGATTTCGTAAGGAGCGGCGCAGGGTCTGTTTTTGGGTGGAGACCTTAGATCATTCTTTTTCTCTCACTCTACCACCTTGCCCTCCATTTTGTTCTTCTCTTAATAGATACCTTTCTCGCTATTATCCGTTACATACACCTCTTGCTCCTCTGCCACAGCCGCCTCAATCTATCTCTTTTCCAACGCAGTTCATTCCTCGGGATTCCTGGTCGGAACAAATTGAGATAGATCCACATCTTCTGGATGAGGTCTATCGGGCACATACTGCAGATTTTAGAGGCTTTGGCTATATTGATATTTCCTCTTCACCAGAGCAGGGTGCAGAGCAACCACCAGAACCTTCCAACCAGAGGCGCTGAGTGTGGGTTCGCGCAATCCACCGTGCGTGCCAGATGTTACGGCATTAGCCGCACATGCGGTCCTACGGAGGTCTGGACACTGCGGATCAAGAGTCATGCAGTATGTGGTGGCAGTAGCGGCAGTTCTTCACGGGATATCATGGGACAGGAGTGTGTGCACCGTTCCCGATCTGCGTTGGAGCAGCGGTTGTATATGGAGGGGCATACGTGTCTTTTGATGTAACTTAACCAATCTCTATGATATTCATGGCATCTACTGTTGTAACTCTCAGTCTGGAATATACATGAATGAAGCAAGAGGTGTTCTGTGCCTGTGTACTGTGTACTTCCTTCTCTTGTCATTCTATATGTTGATGTTCATATAATGTAGTTGCGGGTAATCATTCCCGTAATGCCTATTGCTCCAGTGCGGGCAATAGCCATTACAGTTTATTTGAACTTTGAAGGTATTCTCACCTTCGATTTAAAATTTAAGGTTGTGTCTGGAGAAGGATCTCACCAAGGACGAATGCTCACAAGAGTTGCAAGCTAAGCAAAGAACAGTCCTTTGGGTGGGATAGATTAACTGTTGAATTGTTTAGAGAATTTTGGGATGATCTAAGGTACCCAATCATGCAGATGGCCAATCAAGCCTTGCTTGATGGGGTGTTGGACTTGAGCATAAAAAGAGGCATCATCAAGCCCATCCCAAAATAGGTATGTTGTTCTCATTTGAAGCATTGGTGTCCCATAACGATGATGTCTGGCTATAAAATCATTGCCAAGTCTATAGCCCTCAGACTCTCCCCCCTATTAGACAAAGTCCTCATTCCTCACTAGCATGGATTCATTAAGGTAAGGTCAATATATGACACCATTTTGGCAGCAATGGTCGATATTGAATATACTTTTATCACTAAGAAAGAGTGTGTTCTACTGCATGGATCTGGATAAGGCCTATGATAGAATTACATGGTTGTTCATTGAAGATGTCATGAAGTCTCTAGGATTTGGGCCCAGATGTGTTGACTTGTCAGTGCTCTGTGTGGTGGGAGCCAGTCGAATCTCCTCTTCAATGAAAGGATGGTGGGGGCCTTTGAGGTAAAAAGATCTATTAAGCAGGGCTGCACTCTTGCCCCTCTAATGTTTTCCATTGGATCCCATCCTCTGCTTACTCGACATTGGAGAGGGGGAATGGGGGAACACACCCGTCACAAAAAAAGACTGCCTCTCTATAGCCCAGGGCATACACAACACCTCAATCCACTAGAGTTCACCTTCGAAACTCATGACACACGCTGGCAGGCCACCGCCCGCACCCACACCAACACGTAAACATGCACACACTCAGTTATCCAAGCATTTCAATGCTCTCTTTGAGCCACACACCGCTGCTGCACACAAAACCACACTCTCACTCCATTTTGCACACAAGAAGCCGGGGGGGCACACACATCCGCATCGGCACCGCACACACAAGTAGAAGAAGTATCGAAGGGGGGGCAAGGGAAGCGGCGTGAGAGAAGCACAATGGAGGCTTCACCACTGCTCAAACACTCTTACATCTCATTTACATCAAACAATGCACCCACATGGTCGCCGGGAAAGAAAACATACACTTGGCACTTTGCAGGCACACGCCTCTGCACAAAAACCACCCTTTGGGAGGCCTCCTCTTGCACTGCTACCTCTTTGACTTCTCCTTTGATCCTTTTTGTCCAGCCCTTTGCTTATCCACTCTCCACCAGCCTTCTTTCTCTCCTCCTCTCTCCTCACTCTCCCTCTTGGTCCTATCAGCCTTTGGGTAGCCATCTGCTCGGACATTTTATCTCTCTTGCCTTCACCTCGAACTGCCCCCTTGGATCCCTTTGCACATGACGCCCCTCTTGGGCTCCCCCCCCCCCCCCTCTCTCTCTCTCTCTCTCTCTCTCTCTCTCTCTCTCTCTCTCTCTCTCTCTCTCTCTCTCTCTCTCTCTCTCTCTCTCTCTCTCTCTCTCTCTCTCTCTCTCTCTCTCTCTCTCTCTCTCACTTCATGGGACACGTCCCCTTGCACTCGACCCGGCTTGGGGCCGCTTTGACCATCCCGACCGGTTGCTTTTGAACTCTCTCTCTCTCTCTCTCTCTCTCTCTCTCTCTCTCTCTCTCTCTCTCTCTCTCTCTCTCTCTCTCTCTCTCTCTCTCTCTCTCTCACACACACACACACACACACACACACACACACACACAGAGGACCTGCCCCTTACCCTAATAAGCTTTGATGTTTGGATGGTGGCAGGTACCAATCTCTCCTTCACTTACCAGAGGACGTCCTACTCCTCCTGAGAGACATATTGTACTTCATTCTTGAAAAATTAATTCAGTAATTTATGATCATGTTCTCTGATTGTATAAATATGATTGTGTCATGCCTTGAAGTCTACTAGTTGTGTTCAATGGTGCAATTCACTATATAGTTATGTACAGTTGGAAAAATAACAGTAAACACACACACACAGAGGAACTGCCCCTTACCACTAGCAATATCGCTAGTGGTGAGGCTTGATTTGCTTCCAAAAAATGGGGGGCCTTCATGGGTGTGGGAACCCAGATCTTGCAAGCGCTTACCACATCATCAACCCGACCACCGACACTCGCAAGCGGTTACCACCACCAAGCACCAGTCGTCACTGCCTCCCTTGGCCAAAACTAGTGCTAGGGCCGCCTGGAATCGCGAAAGCAGCGTCACAGTGTGCCCATGCCATAGCCAAGAGAAGAGAACCTTCTCGTTCTCTCTTTATACCTTCAAGGGGAGTCACGTTGTGGCCCTTATACCCTCCAGTGCCCGATTGCGGCCCTACATGTGGGGCTATGCATTACCACGTGGCAGCTTCTGGGTGATCGCCCCCCAATGCCTTAATTTTTTTTTAAGAAAACCCCTTTAAGGACAAAATTTTGCCCCCACTCTAGGCCTCCCGCATGCGGCTTTGGGGTCGGAATTTCAAGCCGCAAGGCCCGATCGCATATTGAATGTGCCGACTCCTAGGCACCCAGCCCTCCCTTTTCTCAACTTCTAAGCCGGTAATTTGAGGCCGTAGAAAAAGGCAAAATCATATGTAGCCTTCTCTCTAGAATTTGCCGCCAACTTCGATCATCGTGCATCCGTTTGCCAAGCTGTTTGTTTTGACTAGCTCCATGCATCACCCACCGCCTTCTTGAACTTTGAAAAACTCCACAGAACACTAGATGGCACGGCTTTTCAATGTGATCAGGTGGGCACAATCCCGATCCCTGGCAAAACTTCAACTGGCCATAACTTGCTATCCAAAGCTCCGATTCACAATCCAAAAAGACAAGCATGCTCCATAATTTGAGCAATGCGTGTCTTGCGCGCGTCTGTTGCACCTGTTAATGCAAGAAACTTGCCGATACACCGTGTGTGAGCCACAAATGGCTCCAAGCACACAACAAGCCTAAACTAGTAAGCTCAAAGATGGCATTGGTGTGTCACTCACCACTCTATGCTTCCTGTCGTGGAGGATTCCTCGCCGCGAAGAAGTGGGAGACACCGCTACGCCACGCTCAACCGCCTCATCGTCGTCGTGCCGCCGCAATGCTCGATCGGACTCTCTCTCTCTCTATCTCTCTCTCTCTCTCTCTCTCTCTCTCTCTCTCTCTCTCTCTCTCTCTCTCTCTCTCTCTCACGCATACACACACACACACAAAAGGAGATGAAGAAGAAGAAGATGGAGATGGAGCAAGAGCACTCTTCAATTGCACAAATGAGAGAATGAGTGAATTTTAGATTTCACCCCATTCACACTTGGGCGCCCATGCTTAGCCAACTAATCCCTTGAATGTTCCAGTTAGAGTGCGCCTCTCATCGGCGATCACTCTTACCCTTTTCCTATTGGACCGACAAGCCCGGTACCTGACTCTACCAAGTAAATAATTCAACGTCCGTCGTAGGTGATAGGGTGTCCGTGAGCTGTGAGGGTTAACATGCCCCCCTTCCTTATGTAGATTCCGTCCTCTGAAGCTATTGAGTTGCAACGCATTCGTCGAGGTGGAAGAGCATTTGAGATTAATGTCCTTAGCCTTCTTCATTCACTGCAAAATCAAACAACATTGGCACAGTAATTGCATTCTCATATACAATTAAAAAGCATATGCAGTTTTAGGCAGACAAATTGATTGGTAACAGAATTTTAAACCATTTGTCAGCAAAACATTAAATTGCAATATAACCAAATGCATAAACAGATGTAAAGGTAAAAATTAAACAAGTCTGGGATCGCTAATTTAATGGTCGAAAGGTACTAGAGATCGACTATTAATACCATGGGTAAGCTTCTTAGTTTTCTCTGGTCAATTAAGTTGTTTAATCGCGAGAGCCAAGTATTTCATGTTCGAGGGCTAACTAGAGGCTATACCTAGAAGACCTTGTAGTTAAGCTACGATAAAAGGAATTTCTCATGAAATCATCGCCTGACTGATTACCTTTTCTTTGACCCCCCAAAGTCTTTTCACAGTGATTCAATTTTGATGTGTGTGCTTATTTCGTATGCCTTGGGGTTTTTGCTTTTCAAGGAAAAGCGTCCACACTGGGAACCTCTAGGGCTCTAGTACCATAGGCCATACATGTGTTCCAATACCAAATCAAGCTAAGATTTCTCTTCCAGCTTAAGATTTTACATTAAGGCACTTTGATTTTTTGTTTGTTTGTTTTCAGCATTTTAATTTTGTAACTTTGGGGGGTCATATAACGTTGTTACCCTCCCCAGGCTCATCACACTAGTAAACTCTCTTTATAATCCTTAAGCTAAAGGTCAATAGGGACTAAGCCCACTAGAAAGCGCTATTACATTTCACACAATGCTGCCTAAATCGGATTAAGAACCTAAGTAACCATTAATTATTAGGAAGGCATACCCCATGGTATTAAGAGAAGATCTTTAACGCCTAGCTTGGTCAAACTAGCTTAGTTGGACTACTTGATTTTTAAGTCTAGACAAGTGATTATGACAAAAATTACATTGAATTAAATGTTTGATACTAAGCAAATGTCCTAAATATTATGCTACCAATCACAATTGAAGTAGACAAACATAGATGCAAAAAAGATAAGGGGCCATGCTAATGGACAAGAAATACCTGTTTGCGTTGATAATTGCACTTGATTTGAAGAGTGAGTCGAGATAAAGATTCCATGAAGGTCCAGATCCTAACAACAGCAACACGCTCCTGTACACACTACGAAACACAAAGAATACCTCTAGGAGGCACATCAGTGGGAAAAGGTACCAACACTTATTGAACACAACAAAAAAACATAAGGAACCCTAACCTAATTATTTGCACTCTCCCTAGAGAGTCAAGGGAATAGGATATTGTAGAGATTGGGGAAAAACCCTAAGGCTAAACCCCTATCCTCGTCATCAAGATAAACAAAGTCATCATCCATGAGACCATATGTGCCATCTGTGTAGTCATGTAAATCTTCTTCTTCATCATAGGTACCCATGTTTCCTAAGATGGTCACTAGACACCTATAGTCATCTTGGTCAAAAGGGTAGGCTTGTGCAATGGGAGATACACTCTCTACTAAGTATGGATCAGTCGTGGTCAAGAGACGTATCAACCATTCTAACTCCTCAAAATTCCTCTCACATGCCAGCGTACCTACCAAATCCCATTCACAGGCAAGCACCAGAAAGACCATGTGAAACATTTGTGAAAAGTAACGAGGGTGCATCTCACCCAAGGCAGGAGTGGATGACTCTAGCGTACTAGCCATATCTGTACACACAAATAGATGATGGTTAGAGTGCAAATATTACAAGGATCGTGTTCTTGTGCATAATGTGTTTTTATGATTTTGTGCTATGGCTCTTGCTCTTTTACTTTTTTATCTTGTTTTTGTGAGTATAAGGATTTATATATACATTCCCTAAGATTGGAGATTAAGAATTCAGGGAGAAAGGTTGAGAGGGGAGTGAGTGAATGACGACTGTCAGCAAACACTTCCTCCTTCTTTGGGTAGATCATATTGTTTGAAATGATGTCTTCACCCTTTGAAACCAATTGTTCCAAGTTGTTATAGGTGAAGGATTTAACCAATAGTTTTCGACCGCCCTATGCGTTTCATCTAGTTGCAAGGGTGGTAAGGTACTCTCCCATGATTTTATTTGCAACATTGTTGTAGGTGGTGAACTTACAACGGGAGGTGCAAACTCTTTCTTGCTTGTATGGATATGTACAATGGTAGGTGGAGGTTGTGTCGAAGCTTCTATTTTCGTATAGGAACTACATGAAGAGAAAGAAGCTTCATTTGACTTCCCTGTTCTTGAGCTAGGTGGAACAAATTGTTCTTTCTTTGGTATCCAAACTAGCTCTAGAGCGGGTGTGTAACATTTCGTGATTTTTTCCTTTACGCGATCTTCAATTCGTTTTGGAGCCACAGAATTGCGCTCACATGGGTCCGGTGACAAGTAAGAGCACAATTTATGTTTTGGCACCCTGATTTGATAATTTCCTTCATAGTAGCCTTGGGCTTCCAATAGTTTTTTAGGAATCCAATGCAACGTTTCTTTATATTTCTTGGGGTGAATGGGATGTCTCTTACCAAGCTCCTGTCTTTTAGCACTGACTATGGTTGCTAAAGAAGCTTTAGGGACCCACTTGTATGTTTTCTTTGTTATATTGGGATGGGTCTTGTGTGTCTCAAGCTTTATTTTAGCTACATCAGTTGAAGCTCTAGAGACTTGGGCTATGGGGACATATGGTTCAACCTCTTGGACATGCAATGTTTTGGGTTTTATTTCCTTAAGATGCAATATCTCAGGGAGTGTGGCTTGAGTGGCAGGGCTAAGAGTTGGTTTCTATGTTGTGACACCCCCTGTCCCCCAATCAATAATGCATTTGGTGGCTATCATCCACGTGCGTCCTAGATTTATATTACCCTCCATAGTTCCAATAGGCATGACCAAAAAGTCTTGAGCTACAACCCCATTGTCATAAATCGAAGTTTTTTTCTTATTGACACCCTTGAATTGGATAATACTCTCAGATAGAGGTGGCTTCCCTAACTGACAACACACCCCATATGATAGCACATTATATCAGCACCCGTGTCCAATAAGGCGTTATATAGCACTTTTCCATAGGTGTTGTTTAGCTCAATAGGGTATCGTAGAGGTGTGTTAGAGTCCAACCAATCCTCATTGGTTTCAACGTGGAATGCATGTGTGACTCCAAGGTTAGCCTCTCGTTTTTGTCTTATGTGTTGTTGTCACTCCTTAGCCTCAGCTTGAGCTTGTATCTTCTTCAATTCTGTTTGTGCCTTGGTTGCCTTTTTCGTATGGATGGCACATAGCTCCTCTTGGCTTAAAGGATCATAGTATCTTTTAAATTTGCTCACATTAAGGAATCCAATGGTTTCAGCTCCATCAAGAGTCTCCACACGAATGGTTCCTTGTGGGGTGATCTCACATACTCTATATGGTCCTTTTCCCGCATATTTCAACTTTTTCTTTTCGTTATGCACTCCATACATAAGGACTTTATCACCAACATTGATATCTTTGTTCTTTAGATGACAGTCAAACCATTTCTTCCTCCTATCTTTCTCCACAAGTGCATTTTGCACAGCTAATTTTCTCTCTTCATCTAGCCTTTCAAGGATATATAATCTCTCAACTAAGGGGTTACCATCCCAACCTTCTTGAGAAGCTACTCGAAGACTAGGAACGACAAAATCCCATGGCATAACCACTTCTTGGCCATACACCATCTTGAATGGTGTGCAGTTAATGGCAACTTAGTACGCAGTACGATAAGACCATAGAGTTGATGTAAGCTTTAAATCCCAATCTGTGCGATGAGCTTCCACCGTTTTGGTCAAGATAGAGATTAAGGGCTTGTTGGTGCTCTCAGCTTAGCCATTTGCTTGTGGATAATAAGGTGTGGACTTATGGTGAGCTATCATAAAGTTGGTAGTGAGTTCTTTTATTACTCCATCTATAAAATGAGTACCATTGTCACTCACAATCTCAAAGGGACAACCAAATCTTGTAATAATGTTCTCAAAGATAAACTTGGCAATTGACCTCGCATCAGCCTTGCGTGTCGCCTTGGCTTCCGCTCACTTTGTCACATAGTCAGTGGCAACGATAATATATCGAGATTGAGTGCTACGAGCTGCCAGACTAATTGGGCCTACAAAGTCCAAACCCCATTTTTCAAATGGTTGAGTCACTTAACAGGATGTAAGGGCATCCTATCCTTTCGTTGTGTGATCTTGTAATGTTGGCATTCATCACATCCTTTTGCAGAATGTGATGCATCCTTAAATAAAGTTGGCCACCAATAGCCTGATTGCAACACCTTTCTAGCTGTTAGTTCCCCTGAGAAATGTCCTCCGGCTATACCCATGTGGGCTTCTTGCAGTATGTATAAATACTCATCCTCACGGGCACAACGTCTAAGAATATCATTCTTCCCTATCCTATAGAGAGTTCCTACAATGAGAGAGTAAGGTTCACATTCTTTTAACAGTTTTCGAGCTATGTCTTTACGAAGTTCTTTGGGTGGAAAACCATTAACTAGAAAGTTCACAATCTTCTCACTCCATTCAGGTATGGTTTCGACTAGGAATAGAGAAGTATCAGGCAATTCATCATCGACTCCAGTAGGGGCTTCACCATTGGGTATGCAAGACAAATGATCCGCCATGACATGTCTTTTACCAGGTCTCACCACAACGTTAAAATCAAACTCAAGGAGAATTAACAACCATCGTGTAATTCTTCCCGTGGAACAAGGTTTATTTACTAGATACAACAAGGCTTGATGATCAACATAGAACACAAACTTGTTGGCTAGAAGGTAGTAGCAAAATTTCTTCACTGCATAAATCATACCTAAACCTTCTCGCTCTGTAGTGGTGTAGTTTCTTTCGGCATCATTCAATTGACGACTTGCAAAGCTAATGGGGTAGTCCAGTCTATGTTCTCCTGGTTAAGCTAGAACACACCCAATAGCAAAGTTTGATGCATCAATATGCACATGGAAAATTACATTCCAATCGGTCACTCGTAGAATAGGAGCACTAGTCAAGGTCTTTTTCAATGACTAATAACCATGGTCACACTCTGCTGTCCATTGGAACTCAATAAGAAGCTTGTACAAAGGACGAGCTATCTCGGCAAAGTTTAAAATAAACCGTTGGTAATAACCAACATGGCCCATGAACCTTTGACCTCCTTTATAGTTTGTAGGTGGTGGCAATTCATCAATGGCTTTAATTTTGCTCTCATCTATGGAAATCCCATTTTTGGACACTATATGCCCTAAAATGACGCCATGTTTAACCCAAAATTGGCATTTGAAACGGTTTAAGGAGATGCGATACAATCTACACTTCTCAAACACTTTGGATAAGCATGATAGATGTTCTTTTCAAGAGTAATAAACACAAAGGTCATCTAAGAAAGCTTCACAAAACTCCCTCAAATATTCTCTAAAAGCAGTGTTTATTAATCTTTGAAAGGTAGCAGGGGCATTGGTTAAACCAAAAGCCATAACACGAAATGCAAACACTCCAAATTCGGTTAAAAAAGTTGTTTTAGCTTGGTCCTCCAACGCAATTGTGATTTGATTGTAGCCAGAGTACCCACCTAAAAAGCTATAAGCTTCCTTCCCTACAACTCTTTCCAGCACATGTTCTGATATGGCAAGGGGTAATGGTCCCTCCTAGTGGCGGCATTGACCTTCTTGAGATCCACGCACACTCTGAGTTTCCCATTCTTTTTTGGCACAATCACTATTGGTGACACCCATTTTGAGTGCTCAATAGGGTATATGAATCCGCATTCCACAAGCTTTTCAATCTCTTCTTGAACGATTTTTGCATATTTAGGATTCATTGGGTAGGGTCGTTGTTGAACTGGTTTAGCCATGCTATTCATGGGGATTGTGTGCTGCACCACCGAAGGTGGAACACCTTTCATATATCCCTGAATTCCTTGAGAAGTTCTTTAATTACACACTCCTCAGTCTCTGTCAGATCTTGGGCAATGAAAACAGGTTTGGACTCTTCTCCTAGTTCTGCTAACTCTATTTCCTTAACTATCACTTGGACCGTCATAGACTCCATCGCTCCCATCGATAGGTTTGCTTTGAGCCTTTGTATACACAACCTTACGTTCCTCTGTGGTATAGGATTTGAAATGTTCAGGTGCAAGGTGTAAGTTTGTGGGGTCTTGTTGTTCTGTGGACTGTGATTTCACTTCCGATTCCTTTTGTAGTTGAGCTAGCTCCAGATTTTGTCATCTCCTTACAATACGGATCAACTTTGGCTTCTGTGTAGCCTCTAGTTGTGCGATGTCAAATGGGTTGTGGACTACACCACATAATTCTTTGAAGGTATTCACCCCAATTATCTACCAACTTTCGATGAGCATCACATGCCCCTATATAATTAAGCCATTCTGCGGTAGATTTCTTTTCATTTATTCTAGCACGCACATTTGCTCCATATCGTCGCCTCTTATATCTCTTACTCTTCTTGTTTAATTCTCGATTACGGCCGATCTCTAGTGAAGAGTCACTAGATGAATCACTACTTGTGTCTTCTGCTGCCTTGGATAGATTATCATATAGGTTACCACTGGGCCCTGAATGGTTTGTCCCCACATTTGCACTAAGATTTAACTCAAATTCTTCATCCTCAGAGTCAATTTTCACTAATGATTCTGACCCCAAATCGTGTGGTCTATAGTCTTGTGAGGTGCTACTGGTTCCAATGCCAGTCAAACCTTCATCTTGTAGGTTATCAAAAGCTATATGCATTGCTTCTAGCATATTTAAGGGTACAAGTGGTGGCATTTCATCCCCCTCAGGTGTTACCCATGTCGTCCCCCTATTTCCCCAAGTGTCTATGGTTGCTGCTAGGTGGACCCAATCCACATTGTCCGACTCAGTCATCCCAGGTAAGACATCCATATAAGGAGAATCTTCCCCAACATCAATGTCCACTTTACACGTGTAACAATACTACAATGGGGCCGAGTGAACTGTGGTGTCAGATCTATGATCAATTATAAACTTGTTTCCTAGAGGATGTGCTCGACCAGTAACAAGATCCACTCGAATGATAGAATCTTGGAACTGCAAGTAGACATCGTTTTTAGACCAGTCATGCACCATTTTTGCTTCCCTCATGAAAGGACGTCCTAAGATCATTTCCGATGCCATAGTGTGTTTGGAGAAATCCATAACAATGAAGGTAATCCTTATTTTATGTCCAAAGACCTTGATCTTGAGATCTTCTAGCATCCCAATAGGTTTAACAATAGACCATTGGCCATCTTCACTACTATGGTTGTGGTCGCAAGGTGAGGTCTTCCCATAGTATCCCAGCAATTTTTAGTCACAATGCTAGCCCCAGCGCCACCATCAAGGATTCCCTTCACAATTAATCCCTTAGTAGTGATTGGTATGGTCGCATTGGATTCATCACCCTCAAAGTATTGTCCCAACTTGTTAACATGCATTTCTATAACAAGGTTCTCATCTAGGTTGGGTTGTGGATCTAAGTGTTCCTCCTCTATTGGCATCTTCCCATCTCCATCCATTTGTGCAAATTGTGGTAGCCCAAACTTTAGTTCTCCATTGAGGAAGGCTCGAAGAGTTGAGACTAACTCAGGGTCTTTATATAGTTTGGACATGATGGTGGTTCTAACTTTTGAAGACATGAAATCCATCAATTTGGCAATGTTTAACGGCACCTTTTGGACTTCAGTCCCTTGACGTGGGGAAGATGGGATCTCCATTTCTTCGATAGGATCAAGTAGTCCCTCTGTAAACATTCTTTCCATCAAGAAGTGAGTACGCCCACTTTCCCATGACTTTAAGTCAATTTCTTCTTGGATGACACTAGGTATGGCTAAGGGTCTATGGACTTGGTGAGGTTGATGTTGTGTAGGGAACACGGTGTCTATAATCCGGATCTGCCTAGGTGCTGGTTCTAGATCCCTTTGGGTATCTTCTACCAAACTCCTTAATTGCTTGACTTGCTCAATCTCCTCTGTAGGGTTTGGATAAGTTCCTATCTTCTTCTTGGATCCCTGCCATTGTGGCTCATGGAGATCTTCCTTGTTGGTTTCTATGTTAGTGGTTGTTTTGATCTCCATGGTTTCATCTGAATCAGAATCTTCTTCAGCATCGTTCATATATACGGGGTCGTCACTAGTCCCTATGTTGGTCTTTGAACTGGGGTCTGACTTCGCTGCTTTTTGCGATCTCTTCCTTCATGTTTTCTTCTTTTTTTGAGATTGGGCAATTGATGCCGTGTCTCTTTCCTCAAGAATATAATTTTGTTTTTGGAGCATTGATCGTGTGAGTACGTTTACTGGTACCACATGTGTACTTTGTGATGGCTCCTCGGTAATTTCAATCAAGTTTAATGGTGTGATCTTTGGTGCATTTGGATTATTTGGACATTGGGCAATCAAATGATCTATGCCACATCAATTACACATAAGTATTGGCATTGTAGACGTGCTCGCTTGATTGGTTTGCATTAGTGTGGCGTTCTTTTGTAGCCTAATAGGACACTCGGCCACACGATGTGGACCTCCACACTCATAGCATTGAAGAGGTGGTCTCTTAGCAGTGTAATTGATATTTTGTCCTCTTGCCGCAAGAACAGCTACTTGATATACAGGTTTGACTTATCCTCAATAGTCTTCCATGTAGTATTGTGGACTTTCTTCAAGCACATCCATCCCATAGGCAATATTAGGATCTATATCTTCCTTACATCCTTCCAAGAAAGAAATAGATGACTCACAACCCACTTGATTCACATAAGTGATTCTCGGATGTGGTGGTTGTGGTCCTAGCACTGGAGGTGGTAAAGGTGTTGTTTGGACAACATTTTGGGCCCTAGGGACAATGTGTTGTGCTGTTTGTTCAAGAGGTGGGGCCGGCATCAATGCAGTCACTCGAGGTGTGTCTGTCCATGCTAAGGTTGGTCTATTGATCATTGCGCGCTTAAATACTATGCAATCCTTAGCTTGATGACCATACCTCCCATAGGCATTGCAATTCCCATTGAATTTTACTCTAAAAGTAGGCCATTCACTGGTACTATGCGGTCCATAGCATACTGAGCACCATTGCTGCTCCCTTCTTGGATACATATGATTGTTTTGCGAAGCACGATTGTCTCTAAGACTCTCTTGAATATCCTTGATGAGATCTACTAAAATCATCTCAGATATCTTTGGCTCTTTAGCAATAGGCTTTAGGGTCATTGGCTGATGCCCTAATGCTTGTGAGCTAATAGATTTAGACTCAACAGACACTCTTTCTCCTTGAATCATTAAATTATCCTCCAATTGGATCGCATTGGTGGTGACTGCTTCCCAAGTGGTGATATCTCTAATGACTAGGCCATTGTAGATATCCTCATGTCGTAACCCCCTAATGAATCTATCAAGAAATTGGTTATTGTTGAAGCGCTCATTTGGATTACAACGAGCATTCAAATGCTTCAAGCGACTTATAAAGTCTCTCACCGACCCTCCTTCCTCTCGTTGGGCTTTCTGGAGCTGAGAGGCTACACCCCAAATCACTCCCTCTCATATGTATTCTTTCAAGAATAGTCTCCTAAGAGTAGGGTAAATCATTTTTTCTTCCACCCTTAGGGTTCTATACCAATCCCCTGCTTTCCCACTTAAGGTTAGACTTAAAGCATTACTCTTATGTAGATCATTGTGTTCTCCTAGAGAATCGCATATTTATTCAAACACTTCGATATGCTTTCTCACATCCCCGTCTCCACTAAATTTTTGTGTGAGCTTGGCTATTTGTACTGCCTTACTTCTAGGCTCTTTATCAGGCGTGTTACGCATATCCTCAGCAATAGATCGACCAATAGCTTGAGCAAATGTTGCCAAGTCACCTAAGTGAGCAGGCACTGTGGGTGAAGGTGCTCCAGAGACTACATGTGGAGTAGGTATTGGCATTGGGCTTGGCGCATAGGACGCCCTTTGGTTCCACGTTGGGTACGATGTTGTGCCATGTGGTGGCACAGAGTTCATATGTGTGGCCCTAGGCATAGCAGACGTCGGATGTGACATGCTAATCCTAGCCGGTATAGTCCCATGAAAATAAGAACTTGGGTGTTGTGGTTGTGGAGCATTAGTTGTTGAAACAATGGGAGGGGTAGGGACTACATAAGTACGAGGAACCATGGGTGTATACGATTGGTACACACCTGTAGGTACTGTTGCAGGCATTGAGCTACCATGTAGTGGTGCTTTACTAACAAATGAGGTCCATGGCGTGTTTCTTGGCATGCCCATCATTGGGGTAGTCATGGTAGCCGTGGTGTCATCAAGGGAAAGATGAGCTAGACTTGGAAAGATAAAGCTATCACTTGTGGGCTCAGATTGCACTGAGACCCTTGGAGAAACAACATATGGAGGATCCATCGGACTTACCGAGGGAGTCTCCATTTGCGATAAGGTCGGTTGTTTAGCCTTTCCTGTATCTAAGAATCTCATGAGACCCGTTGAAGACATGTTGATCCCCTTGTTCTGTCTCTCTAACTCAATGACCCTATGGATGACCTCACAAACTCTTTGTTGTTGATCCTCCACACTAGTAGCACCCATTATGGATTGTAGGACATCTAACCAACCCACGTGATAGGTGTGACCTATGTATAGGTCGGTCAGAGTTTCTGTTTGTAGTTTGTACTCCCAGTTCTCATTTAAGAACACTCCATCTAGGATTGAGGTGCTAGGGGTGTCCTTTGAGCTAGATGTAATGTTGCTTTCTAGGGGTTGGCCCTTAGCGGTTGCTAATTCAGGAGCACTAGATTGCTCTCTTAGCAAGGATATTGACATAGGGGCTTTTTCTTTTAACTCTCTTCGTTGCTCCGCCTTGCGTAAGCTCTCGACTTTCTTTTCCCTCGCTGCAAGGATATATCGCTCAACCTCTTGCACTTTGGCAAGGCTTCTACCATCGGGTAATATGACCTCGGAGGGAAATAAATCTGAAGATTCAAGAGGTGCAGTGAATGAAGTATTCACCTACACATTATCTAAGGGTATAGGGTCTACGTTGGTCATGAATGGAGAATTTACTTCCCCACACCCCTCATTTACATCATTAGCTCCATGTTCAGAGCGAGTGGCTCTACTAAAGGTTTCCTTCAAGCGACTAAGCACGCTCGGCCCGGATCGCGGGCCCATGGCATGCATTTCTTGGCTTGAGCTATCGGGATTAGGCATTGGGAAACCCTCCATGACGTCGTAGTCAGAGGAAGAGTCACTAGCCGCTATGTTCGGGTCTTGGTTTGTACTACCTTGGGTCCCCGCCAAGGGCCCGGAACCTAAAGTAGGTGGATATTGAGAACTCGTGTAAGTCGAAGTTCTCTCTAGTTTCTCCGTCTCTAGCACACAACCAGAGCGCAGATGCATGTGCCTTTGGCACCCTACAAGCGTCAGCGAATAACCTCGAAGGTTAACCGCTTACTTTTTTAAGCGTCCGTTTTCACTCGTGTTTTTTATGTTTTTAATGTTTTCTTTTTAATATTTTTTAATGATCGATTTTTTTTATTAAAGTTTGTGATAGCTCAAAATGAGCGTATCACTCAAAGGGTCGCGGTGTGCTTTACAGCACAACGTTCGGTCACCTGAAGCTCCGTTGGTCCTCAAAAAAGTTGATTTTTAGCTACGTGTGAAGCTAAAATTCATAATTTTAAATGGCGATAGATGCCTAAGCCTGAGTGTGAGCTTGGGCTTGGGTCTAGGCTTGGGTCTGGGACATATTCCCGATCCCGGTCCTACCTTTAAAAAAATAATAATAATAATTTTTTTAAATTTTTTTTTTTTAAGGATAAGGTCGCCGCGGCCTACGTGAGAGCACACACACACTCTACCTACTTACATCCAACTAATACACCTACTGTTACACACTAACACACTCTATTAGCTCTCACATATCTACTTCCTACTTACTGTACATAACATTACACAGAACTAACAACCTTAATACTAACACCTTACACAGAGAAAAAACACAGTACCTTTGAAAACTCCATTAACAAAAAAAATACACAATAGTAACACAAAATCCTTCTTCTCAACACACACACCCTCCTTCCTTACCTTTCCTACAATTGAAATTGCACCACAAAAGAAGCACAAAGTGTCATTCAAGCTTAGTGTATGGCATTCCCCGACAGCGGTGCCAAAAATGTGCGCGTCTGTCGCACGTGTTAATGCAAGGAACTTGCCAATACACCGTGTGTGAGCCACAAATGGCTCCAAGCACACAACAAGCCTAAACTAGTAGCCTCAAAGATGGCGTTGGTGTGTCACTCACCGCTCTACGCTTCCTGTCGTGGAGGATTCCTCGCCGCGAAGAAGAGGGAGACACCGCTACACTGCGCTCAACCACCTTGCCGCCATCGTGCCGCCGCAATGCTCTCTCTCTCTCTCTCTTTCTCTCTCTCTCTCTCTCTCTCTCTCTCTCTCATGCATACACACACACAAAAGGAGATGAAGAAGAAGAAGATGGAGATGGAGCAAGAGCACTCTTCAATTGCACAAATGAGAGAATGAGTGAGTTTTAGGTTTAGTTGACTTTTATATGAGCTCACCCCATTCACACTTGGGCGCCCATGCTTAGCCAACTAAGCCCTTGAATGTTCCAGTTAGAGTGCGCCTCTCATCAGCGATCACTCTTACCCTTGCCAACTAAGCCCTTGAATGTTCCAGTTAGTGTGCGCCTCTCATCAGCGATCACTCTTACCCTTTTCCTATTGGACCGACAAGCCCGGTACCTGACTCTACCAAGTAAATAATACAAAGTCCATCGTAGGTGATAGGGTGTCCATGAGCCGTGAGGGTTAACATGTCTAAACAATGATATCCACTTAGGCCACCTATCCCCATCTTCCTTGTCCGTTGGGAATCTACAACACCTTCTAACTTTGAACTTTAGTATTTTGCACACCAGGGCTCTGTTTGACGATCGTCTGGACCGGCTTCTAGAGCCCATCACACCCCACATTCTAGGACACAAACTCAGTATATCGAGCAACTTTTACCTCTCATCCCAATTGAGCCATCCTTGAGCCTTTTTGGCCTAAAAAACTGCAACAAGCATACATTCCCACTACCACTCGTCTACCCGGGGACGTCATACTTGTTCTAGCCTTTTGCATTGCACCTGCCTGTACCCTTTGCTTAGCATTGACCACTTTCTTGCTTGGACCAACTTTGGCTACACCATCATTTCTCACCCCCTAGTTGAACATTTATGTTCAACCACACACACACATATTGCACCAAAAAACTACACACTCCAAACACACACTCTGTACACCACAAAGCACCTAACATATGTACAAAATCTGGCGTTCGTCACCATCCACTTTGGTTCAAGCGGGTTGCCCAACCCCTTGATTTACCTGTCATCATCCACCTGGGTCAAACATTTGTCATTGATCTTCTCCATCCACCCGTAACACCCTTGTATAGTGCAACACCAAGGCACATAACCAACCACATACCCAAACTGTCAGCATCATAGTTCTACCACTCCAAACAACCATCGGCAAACTACCCACTTGCAACACAACATTCCTAAACACATCAAATAGAGCACCATTGTGCTCACCATCCAAACACATACCTGGCCCACCCTCCCAACCATGTAAGGTGAGATCTTCTTCCAGCAAATCATGTACTTGTTCAACAACCCATTGCACAACCACTTTTAGCAGCATACCCTTCAACCACCACTCACAGACCTCCTTGGAAAGCTTGGACACTAACTTGGAATCCACATCAGTTGTCATAGGCTGCTTTGACTTCATAGAAAGCACCTCTATCTTTGGCTCCACATCTCCTTTTCATCTGCCATGCACTCAATTCTAGCACCATCAAGCTCTTCCTCGTCAACCGGCCCTTCAAGGTCAATTAGCACCACTTGCTTGTATGCTGCAATTACATGCTCTTCAAGTACCTCTTCTATCACTGCATCAAGCTCCACTAAGGAAAAGAGAAACTCGTTCTCTATTCCATCATCCTCATCTTCCTCCATAGGCATGGCTACTCTATCCCTCCTGGCAAAACTCTGCACCTGTTGCACCATTATGGCCCATTCCACCACCACTTTCATCAACATAGCCTTAGCATGGCACCACACATCACCTTTACCTACACTTCACCAGTAGGTCTAGACCACTCCACTTGGTCTTCACTAGGCATCTCGGCTTGCACTCCATGCCGCTCTTTGTATACATTCACTGCTTCTCTACTCACATGCAAGAGGTCAAACTCATCATACGTGGATTGAGACGACTCGGTCTCCCAACTCGTATCTGCATCCATGGAGCTACTGTCACTCAACTCAATCTCTTTTTCTATCTCAAGCTTGGGAATCTCCTCTAGCTTCACCGCTTTGACCTCATCTGCAAACCGCACTCTTTGGCCTTTACCACACTTCAATGGACCTCCTCCAGCCGCACTTGAACTCGGCATCACATCCTTTGTCCGCTTTGGAACCACCAGTTCATCTATAGTTGGAGCCGCTCTAGCCGGCATCCTCGGCATAGGAACCACCCTATCCCTTCGTAGCCAAAGAACCCTTGGTTCTTCTTGCACTTGCACTTGGCTCAACAACCTCCGCATCACACTGCCTTGACACCACCACACTTGGAAAAATCCATCTAGCTTGTGCTTCTTTATAGAATCTTTTTGGTCCTCCCTTTTGCTAAAGCTACCGCCTCTTTGTATGACACCGGGACATCTATCTCCACCTTGTTGTGCACTTTCTCATGCAGGCAATCCATGAATTTACTTAACTTTAAAAAACCAAAATTTTCTACAGCAGTTACCTTGATTAGTTTTCCCCAAAGGGCTTCAAACTCCCACTCGAACGCTTGAAAATCACCTTCCAAGCTTTGCTTCAAACCGTCCAGCTTTCTCTTTACTTTGTCCATCTACACATCCGCAACATATCTGCTTCAAAAAGCCACCTCTAGGGCTTCACAATCTGCCTTTTCTTCTTCACTCAGGCCATCATACCATAGCCTCACTTTACCACGAACCAGGAGTGGGAACACCTGTACCGCACCATCTTCTCTCGACAAACCGTTTTTTAACACGAACAATCCTTAATCTTGGAGCCAAGTGTTCGCATCTTTGACCCCACTAAAAATGGGAAAACCAAACCAAGCCATCTCTAGCAACACCTACTCTTCAAAGGTCGCACCTTTGGCATCACCAAAATCACCGCTTCGACATCAACTAGGAGCATCAGACCGCTCTTCAGTGGAAGAACCAGAAGATGGAGAGGGGGAATGTGGGAACACACCAAACAAAAAAGAAAGACTGCCTCTCTATAGCCTAGGGCATACATAGCACCCCAATCCACTAGTGTTCACCTTCGAAACTCATGAGACACGTTGACAGGCCACCGCCCACATCCACACCGACGCGTAAACCCACACACACTCAGCTATCCAAGCATTTCAATGCTCTCTTTAAACCCCACACAAAACCGCACTCTCACTTCCATTCTGCACACAAGAAGGGGCCTAGAGAGGCACACACATTTGCACCGGCACCGCACACACAAGCAGAAGAAGTATAGAAGGGGGGCAGGGAAAACGACGCGAGAGAAACACAATATAGGCTTCACCACTGCTCAAACACTTTTTACGGCTCATTTACATCAATTGGCACACCCACATGGTCGCTCGCCAAGAAAACATACTCTTGGGGCTTTGCAGGCATACACCTCTGCACAAAAAAGCTAACCCAAGGACTCACTCACACACACACACACACACACACACACACACACTATCTTGGCTCTCTACAAGCTCATAGGCTCAAACTCTTGGCAAGAAGCCTACTATGAAAAAAAAAAGCATGAAAAATGGTTCAATTTTTTCTTTTATAGGGGTGCCCCTTTCAATTTGGGCATTTGGTCTCTGATTGGTCCAACTTGCTTCCATATTTGGTAACTTTGGGAGGAGGTAGGTGCCTTTGGCTTCATTTGCTCTCTAACTCTCTTCTTTTGCACTTGACGGGGGTACATTAGCGACATCGTTAGTGCCCCTTTGGCATCATTTATTTATTTTTATTTGTTTCCCTTTATTTCCACCCTTTGGGAGGCCTCCTCTTGCATTGCCTCTTTGACTTCTCCTTTTATTCTTTTTGTCGGGCCCTTTGCTTGATCCACCCTACACCAGCCTTCTTTCTCTCGTTCTCTCTCCTCACTCTCCCTCTTGGTCACGACCTTTGGGTGGCCCTCTGCTCGGCCATTTCCTCTCTCTTGCCTTCACCTCAGACTGCCCCCTCGGATCCCTTTGCACATGGCGCCACTCTTGGGCTCTCCCCCTTTCCCACTCTCTCTCTCTCTCTCTCTCTCTCTCTCTCTCTCTCTCTCTCTCTCTCTCTCTCTCTCTCTCTCTCTCTCTCTCTCTCTCTCTCTCTCTCTCTCTCTCTCTCTCTCTCTCTCTCTCTTTCATGGGACATGTCCCCTTGCACTCGACACGGCTTGGGGCCCGTTTGACCATCCCGCCCGGTTGCTTGCTCTCTCTCTCTCTCTCTCTCTCTCTCTCTCTCTCTCTCTCTCTCTCTCTCTCTCTCTCTCTCTCTCTCTCTCTCTCTCTCTCTCTCTCTCTCTCTCTTTGGACCTTCCCCTTACCACTAGTGATATCGCTAGTGGTGAGTCTTGCTTTGCTTCCAAAAAATGGGGACGCTCACGGGCGTGGGAGCCCAGATCTCGCAGTCACTTTCCATGTCATTAGCCTGACCACTAATGCCTGTAGGCCTTCACCCACCACCAGGCGCCAGTCACCGCCTCCCTTGGTCAAAAGCAGCACTAGGGCCTCCCAGAACCGCGAAAGCAGCACCACCGCATGCCCATGCCATAGCCAAGCGGATAAGACCTTCTCACTCTCTCCTTATACCTTCAAGGGGAGTCATGTTGTGTCCCTTATACCCTCTAATGCCCGATTGCGGTCCTACAAGTGGGGCTATGCATCGCCACGTGGTAGCTTCTGGGTGATCGCCTCCCAATGCCTTAAAAAATTTCAAAGAAATCCCATTTAAGGACAAAATTCCCCCCCCCCCCCCCCCCCCACTCAAAGGCCTGCTGCATGCGACTCTGGGGTCGGACTTTCAAGATGCAAGGCCGGATTGCATCTTCAATGTGCCGACTCCTAGGCACCCAGCCCTTGCTCCCTTTTTGCAACTTTTAAGCTGGTCATTTGAGGCCCCAAAAAAAGGCAAAATCATATGTAGCCTTCTCTCTAGCATTTTCCGCCAACTTCGACTCGTTGTATCTCAATCATCGTGCATCCGTTTTCCAAGCCGTCTATTCCAACTAGCTCCATGCATCACCCACTGCATTCTTGAACATTGAAAAGCGCCAAAGAACATCAGATGGCACGGCTTTTCAATGCAATTAAGTGGGCACAAACCTGACCCCTGGCAAAACCCATAACTTGCTATCCAAAGCTCCGATTCGCAATCCAAAAAGACAAGCATGCTCCATAATTTTAGCACTACGTGTCTAAAAATTTATATCCACTCGGGCCACCTGCCCCCAACTGCCCTATCCGTTGATGATCTGCAACATCTTCTAACTTTGAACTTCAATTCTTGCACACCAGGGCTCCGTTTGACGAGCCGTCTGGACCGGCTTCTAGAGCACATCGAACCCCACATTCTAGGACACAAACTCAGCATCTCTAGCACCTTTTACATGTCTTCCTAATTGAGCCATCCTTGTGCCTTTTTGGCCTAAAAGGCTGCAACAAGCATACATTCCCACTGCCACTCGTCTACCAGGGACTTCAACCTTCTGCACTGCACCTGCATGCACCCTTTGCTTGGCATTGACCACTTTTTTGCTTGGACCAACTTTGGTTGCACCAACGTGAAAGCAGTGCAGCCAAAGAGGAGATTCAAGGATTAACTCTAACTAGCAAAGACCAACTCCTGGCTAAGCTCTTTACGGATGACTCACTGCTCTTTCTCAAATAATGTTCTTAGATCATCAGAAAGGATCTCTTGAAATTGTGCAAACATATGCTCTAGCATGAGGGTCAAAGTGTGGCATTGAAAAGTCAAGGTTGATCTCTCTATCTGAAAAATGGCTCATTCAACCCTTCAATGTGGATAGGGGAGATTGTAACGAAAGGGAACATATTTTGGCACCTAGGAGCCCCTTTGGGGTTTGAGTAGCCTACAAGCAAAGATTCATGTGGGTGATGGAGAAGATGATGAGCAAGATGCAAAAGTGGGATTATGTCATCATCCCCTTTTCAAGCAGAAGTAAGGTTATCAATTCCTTCTTGCTCCCTTATTTATCCTTCAATGGGGTGTTGTCAAGTGCAATTGAAAAGAGTTCTTGAAACCAATTAAGAGATTCATGTGGAAGAACAACAAAAAAGGCTCAGCACCTTGGCAATGGGCTAAATGCGAAACCGTTGCCATACCAATGGAGCAAGGCAGTCTTGGGATTCTTAACCCTAGCATTCACGCAGAAGCCCTGTGTGCCAAGCTGTTGGTTTTGATCACTAAATGGGACCATGTATGGGATATTATGCTAATGACATGATGGATAACTCTAATATACGCTTGGAAGGTGGTATGTGGAAACGACTTGAAGTGCACTACAAGTTGCTTACCTCTCAGTGGGCCGTTCTTAAACTTGGGGGTATGACAAGCGAACTTGTTCAAAAATGCAACAAGGCCATAGAGTCCTTGAAATGTGGAGAGTTGTTTAGGTACTTCCATAATTCTAAAACTCACTGGTCTCCTTGGCTCTCCAAAGACGTAAGCAACCTATTGACCCCTCTCTAGAGAGAAGTGACCAGGAAAATTAACAACAAAGGTATTAAATGTATTGGGCAACTTTGGGATTACAAAAGGTGTAATTGGAAAGGAACGGATCAGTTGGCTCTCCAGTTTAATCTGAATTGGACATAAAGGATATAATCTAGAACGGATCAGCAAGGTGTGTTTACTGGACTGCGTATCCAAGTTCGAGTGCAAAGCTTGGTAGTGGCCTAAGAACATAAACTTCCTTAAACCTCAAACCAAGAAAGTGTACAATACACTTATGTTTTTGAAGGATTGGTTCTCACTGCTTAATAAGCAATGGGGCAAGAAGTGGTCGATGTCAAGATGGGAGACAATCGTGAACAGTATTTGGTGCCTGCCATGGCCACATAGAATGAAGGTTTTGTTGTGGAATTTGTTTTGGGGATCCATGCCTACTGGAGTGAAGGTATTCGCTAGGGGAACTGGTTCAAACAAATGCTCACAATGCAGATCAGCTAGGGAAGACCTTGCTCACCTATTCAAGGAGTGCCCAATGATTTGTGGCCTAGCAGGGAAAATTTGCAAATGGATCCAAAAAACCTGGAAAATAGGAATCTTCAAGAATGACCTATGCTTGGGAGGAAAGGTGTTGAAGAGTCAAGTGCTACTCATAGTCACGTAAATTGTCAGAAACTTATATTTTTGTGATGTTTGGAAGGCAAGGAACGGTCGAATATTTGAGAACACATTGGAAAGAGCTAAGTTCACGAAGATAGTCCGAAAAAGTAGGGAGGCAATAATTTCCTTTGGGAAACATATTATCTCTAATGAGTGGAGCAAGGCCATTGGCCCCGTTATGAGTGACTCTCTTGGGTGAAAGTGTGGGTTGCTCAATTACCATGGGGTGGCTCCTCTTTCAACTGATGTAATGATGACCTAGCGAAGCTGTCATGTCTTCTTGATCATGGACAACAGCTTGTAATTTTTTTGCCATGTCAATACAATCTACTCACAATTGTGATTTTTTTTAAAAAAGGGTTGTGATGTTGAGTTGTTATTCTTTTTATATCCATGGCTCTTTTGGAACACGGTGATATTGTATTTTTATGTTTCTAATTCATTACAACTCACTCTAATGAGTGAGGGCTGATAAAAACAAAATTTAAAAAAAATTAGAGGTTAATCTTGACATTTGTAGGGTGGAATTATACTAAACCTACGTTTTTTGCCACCAATTGTTGTGGGTGTCCTAACCTTCAAATTGAATCTCATGAGCATGTGGCCCATCGTATGGAGAGAGAGAGAGAGAGAGAGAGAGAGAGAGAGAGAGAGAGAGAGAGAGAGACCCTTTTGTTGGAACCTAGTCCACTCTCCTTCTTTGCTATGGTCTCCTACTCTCTCCCCCCTCCCCCCCCAAGCCAGATATAGTTGAGAAAATTTTGTAAGTGGGATTACACTAAACCTAAGTTTTTCTCAAGCACTCCGGTGCACTATTTGATTTTATTCAATAGTCCATTATCTATACTGTTTATTATATGGAGCTTGAAAAATTAGAGGAAGGAGAGAGCCTCCATGGATTACCTTCTGGTTCATTTGCATGGCCTATTGGATCAATGACTAAATTGAGTTGTTGAGTCCTTGCTCGGTCATCCTCTTTGGCGTAGACACATTAAACAGCCTTTAAAATTTTCATAAACTAGTTCAAATTCTATGACTCCATCCTTTCTCAATGACTTGCAACATTATAAATTGTACGTCTGGCAACCTATTATCAACGTGTGTGTGTGTGTGTGTGTGTGTGTGTGTGTGTGTGTGTGTGTGTGTGTGTGTGTGTGTGTGTGTGTGTGTGTGTGTGTGTGTGTGTGTGTGTGTGTGTGTGTGTGTGTAGCAGTTTTAAATCTATATACATATACGCAAACGAACACTAGCTTTTCACAGACCATAAATTCTAGAAAAGTACAGTGGCATTGCACAATAATTTATTTGCAGTTGAAAATAAATTTTGTACAAGGTAATGAAGATAACAAGATATAGTTCAAGAATCCATAAACCCAAAGTCTGGGATAATTTGCGTCACATTAAGATATCCTCCATTTGTTAAGAACTGGACAATTTAATCAAGGAAAGTAGCCCTCACCTGCACCCATACCCATAAGAAAACAATTCTTTAGCACGTGACTGTACGCAGGTGATGCAGGGCATCCCAGTTGTTATCCATGTCACCTTAAAAAAACATATCGTTCTTAACAAGTATATTGTTTAGTTTTGAAATAAACCATTCTTTGGCAATTTTGCCAATCTGATAAAGGAACTTGCACACCCATAAAGTAGCTATGTATCTGTTTATTCCTTGTTTTGTACATAAGATAGTCAAGAAAAGAGGCTAGGGTCGACAGTGATGGATGACAGCTTAGCCAAAAAGATCTTAAGTAAAGATAGAGTCCTCACTTGCATCCATATAAACAAAACAAAAGATTCATTAGCCTTGAATATCAATTGTTATCCATGTCCTACTTAAAATCTTTTAAATTATACCTACCATCCATGTAGTGTTAAATATTAGCAAGTATCCATTCTTAGAATAGTAAGCCATTGATGAAAGTGACATGTGTGTGTGTGTGTGTGTGTGTGTGTGTGTGTGTGTGTGTGCGCACGCGCGTCCTAACCCATGCACCATACTCCATGAGTTGGTAGTAGGCCCATTGAGTATGGGCCTACTGCCTCATGAAGTTGATGAGAATAGAATAGGCAAGTCTAAAGCTAAAGAGTTGTATCATATAAAAACATCCATGATTCTCATTGGAATTATAAGTGACAATGTTAACAGAGAGGATTATACTCTAGTCAAAGTTTTAAGACTTTGTTAGCCAGTAGAGAATAGCATGCCATTCATAGTCAGTTGTAGAATTTTTCCATGCTTTAACCAGTTTCTTTGGATAGTCCTCAAACGAACCGTCCATGCAAGAGTAGTTCCTTTATCGGTAAAATGTTCATGAAATCATAGGAATCAAAGTAATTAGACAAGGGTAAGTATTTTTTTATTAACCTACAGCCTAAAACCAGCAGAGTCAAAGACTACAAATGTTGTGAGAAGCAGAAACATGATCTATAAACAAGGAAAGACCATGTAGCACATGTCAACCTAACAAGGAATTATAGCAGTGGGTCCATGGAAGACTATCTTTCTGGGAGAACCTTGTGTTTAGAACGTGTCTATTGCTATTTTTGGACTTATACACAAAAGAACATAACAATTCAAAAGACAGGTGGCTTTAGACAAAGGACAAAGATTAGCACGAAATAAATCAACCTTTGATTCATTTTTGAAAATCATATTGAGAATGAGGTATCATATTAGTGTTTTGTACATAAGATAGTCAACAACAACTTATTTGGAAGTGAAAGAGACCAGGTTCGATAGTGATGGACAACAGCTTAGCCAAAAAGATCGTAAGTAAAGATAGAGTCCTCACATGCATCCATATAAACAAGACAATAGATTCATTAACCTTGAATGCGTATTATAGGTGTCAACAAACCTATCAGTTGTTATACATGTCCTACTTAAAACCTTTTTAACTTATACCTAGCATCATGTAGTGTTAAATATTAGCAAGTATCCATTCTCAGAACAGTAAGCCATAGATGAAAGTGACATGTGTGTGTGTGTGTGTGTGTGTGTGTGTGTGTGTGTGTGTGTGTGTGTGTGTGTGTGTGAGAGAGAGAGAGAGAGAGAGAGAGAGAGAGAGATGCAGGAGACCATTCGCATGTCCAAACTTGGCGAGCCCATTATTCTCCATGTACTCTCCCACCTCCCATCATCAGTGATGGTACTTCCTTGTACATTATAGTGATGTGGGAGCCAATGTGCCGAGAGATATTTATCTACAAGTTATGGTAGTGATGCAGCAATTGAAGCAAAAAGTTAAAATGGGTCCTTTTCTTGCAATGGTGAATACAAAAAGACCTTAATTTGGGATGCAAGGATGTAGAGCATACATTAGATGCATTTGGATTCTTATGTGGCTAGCAGTGTTGTTTTACCTTTTGGGAGCCACCGCCTCCGACTACTTCAACTATACATGTTTGGAGAAGCTCTAGATGTTTTACATCTATCCCAAGTTGTGTGTGTGTGTGTGTGTGTGTGTGTGTGTGTGTGTGTGTGTGTGTGTGTGTGTGTGTGTTGTTTTTAGACTTATGCTTATACACAAAAGCAAACAACAATTCAAAAGACAACTAGCTTTAGACAAAGGACAAAGATTAGCACAAACGAAACTTAGTCTTTGATTCATTTTTGTACATCATAGTGAGAATGAGGTATCATTATAGTGTTTTGTACATAAATAGTCAAGAAAAGAGGCCAGGGTCGACAGTGATGGACGACAGCGTAGCCAAAAAGATCCTAAGTAAAGATAGAGTCCTCACTTGCATCCATATAAACAAAACAAAATATTCATTAGCCTTGAATATCAGTTGTTATCCATGTCGTACTTAAAATCTTTTAAATTATACATACCATCCATGTAGTGTTAAATATTAGCAAGTATCCATTCTTAGAATAGTAAGCCATTGATGAAAGTGACATGTGTGTGTGTGTGTGTGTGTGTGTGCACGTCCTAACCCATGCACCATACTCAATGAGTTGGTAGTAGGCACATTGACTATGGGCCTACTGCCTCATCAAATTGATGAGAATAGAATAGGCAAGTCTGAAGCTAAAGAGTTGTATCACATAAAAACATCAATGAGTCTCATTGGAATTATAAGTGACAATGTTAACAGAGAGGATTATACTCCAGTCAAAGTTTTAAGACTTTGTTAGCCAGTAGAGAATAGTATGCCATTCATAGTCAGTTGTAGAATTTTCCATGCTTTAACCAGTTTCTTTGGATAGTCCTCAAACAAGCCGTCCATGCAACAGTAGTTCCTTTATCGGTAAAATGTTCCTGAAATCATAGGAATCAAAATAATTAGACAAGGGTAAGTATTTTTGGATTAACCTACAGCCTAAAACCAACAGAGTCAACGACTACAAATGTTGTGAGAAGCAGAAAACTTGATCTATAAACAAGGAAATACCATCTAACACATGTCAACCTAACAAGGAATTATAGCAGTGGGTCCATCGAAGCCTATCTTTCTGCGAGAACCTTGTGTTTAGAACTTGTGTATTGCTATTTTTGGACTTATACACAAAAGAACATAACAATTCAAAAGACAGGTGGCTTTAGACAAAGGACAAAGATTAGCATGAAACAAATCAGTCTTTGATTCATTTTTTAAAATCATATTGAGAATGAGGTATCATATTAGTGTGTTGTACATAAGATAGTCAAGAACGACTTATTTGGAAGTGAAAGAGGCTAGGTTTGATAGTGATGGACAACAGCTTAGCCAAAAAGATCCTAAGTAAAGATAGAGTCCTCACATGCATCCATATAAACAAAACAATAGATTCGTTAGCCTTGAATGTGTATTATACGTGTGTCAACAAACCTATCAATTGTTATACATGTCCTACTTAAAACCTTTTCAACCTATACCTACCATCGATGTAGTGTTAAATATTAGCAAGTATCCATTCTCAGAACAGTAAGCCATAGATGAAAGTGGCATGTCTGTGTGTGTGTGTGTAGCTGCTAATTAAATAAATAACACACCAATTGAACAAGATGTTCAAAAAGACGACTGGCTAAAGATGTCAATACAAAGATATGTACAGAAACAATTCAGTATTTGAATCAAAACTGTAAAATATAGTAAGAATGAAGTATCATTCCAAAGGAATTTGTACAAGGGTATCAAAAATTATCCCAATTGCATCATCAAGTGCTTTCAAAGTCGGACTGCAGCAAGCTAAACCTCTTTAAGCCAAGATAGAATTCTCACCTGCATCCATATAGTTAAGACAACAGACATGTTAGACTTGGCTACGTATGGCAGGCTTCAAAGAATCTATCAGTTGTTATCCATGTCGAACTTAAAAAGTTTTACTAGCTACTGTCCTGCACATTTAAAGTCTCGAGGATTTTTCATCCTTTATTTTTTGCTAGAGTTATTCATATATTTTGCTAGAGTCCCATTTCGGTAGCAGAACCAGTAGTGCTATCAAGATTTTAAACATCAGATTTAACTAAGGTTATCAAAGTAGGATCCAGTCAGAAACTAATCAAAAAACAGAGCAGTAGATCAAAGTAGGATCCAGTATGCAATACTCAAACCAGCAACCATAAAGTAAGCTTGAGTAACTGTCAACACTTTAAAATATCGAGCAACCCTTGTATCGGGAATCTATTTGTTTCTGCTATATTTCAGCCCAATAGCAGAGGATCAGTTAGTATCAGAAAGAGGAGAAAAAAAGCCTCATATACTGATGTGAACCAATTTGAAGCAGAAAATGACATATAAAAAACCAGTGTACCCTATGCAGTGTTCCTTTAGATTAAGCCTGGGTAACTTGCAAGTATGACCAGCTACTGATGTGAACCAATCTGAACCAAAAAATGGCATAAAAAACCAGCACCATCACTAGGTATTTAGCGAGGATAAGTTAGATGTTATATTCTAGCACATTAGAGAATTTAGAGTTAATGTATGCAGTCAGTAGCAAGCAACAAGAAGAAGGCCCCATTTGTAAGGGTCAGTTGAATCAGCCAAGCTCTGTTAAATGAAAAAACCAGACCCTGCTATTATTCAATCATACCAAAGATTAATGTAGAGACTGTGTATAGCCAGCTAGATTAGGCTAATTAAAAGCTCCCCCGCTTTTTCTTGAATGTAACATCACCAACTGCAGCTATCTCAGAATGGCAGTATAACCCTCCTTCTATCACTTAAAAAAAGCATGTATAACCAACAACTTACCAGGCTTTCAGCCTTAATATTCCCTCATCAACACCAAACATCATCCCATACTGATGTGGATATAATTGTACCTAGAAAATGGCAGCAAAAACTAGGGTACTATTTTGTAATTCCCTTACCAAACTGATGTCATTTTTATGCCAAGCAACCAAAGACCGAGAGTAAGTAATCAGTGCTATGCATAAAGAAAGCCCCATCTGTACAGATCCTTATGTGTATTGTAGGAGGCCATTTTTACAAAAATCTAAGTAGAATTGTAAGTCAGCACCAAAGCCAAATCTAGCTATTCCCAATCGTTCCCAAGAGAGTATGATTGTGTTTAGAAAAAACCAGATTTGTACTAGAAATTTGAGACCAAAAAACCAGCTGGTGGCCAGTAACCAGGCAGTAAAGTTTACCAGTTAGTGGGAAAAAAATCTTTACAGATTCCTTCATTCAGTGAACAAGACAGGAAGCCAGCAAAAAATTAATCATATTCTTTCACTATGTCAAAGTAAAACAGCCTATCATCCTCAGCACCACCACCAGAGTTTATACATAACCAGCACCATCACCAGGTTTTTAGCAGAGGATGAGTTAGTAAAAGAAGCCCAAACCAATACCATCACTAGATTTTATGCATAACCAGCACCATCACTAGATTTGATGTCATCTTTTATGCAGTCAGTACTAGTCAAGCATCCAAAAAATGATCCTTTGCTAATGTGAAAAGACAAAAGAATCCCAAAAGACCAAAAAAGGTTAAAGAACTTGTTTTATATTCAGCTATCAGAGCATGAGATTATCAAAACCTGTGAGTAGTCACCATGCCAATCAATTTTCCAAGCAGCTAAGGAAGACCAAGCCTAAGTGAGGGGAAAACACCCTCACCTTTTATAGTGGAGGAGGCAGGGATGCACTCCGACAGATACTCATTAGTGGTGGTGCCGCGACCGCCTAGCATTTGATGAAAGTAAGAGGTAATCCAAGTAGGATTCCATCCATTAGTGGGCGGTAGGGAAGCCAAGGCATGCAATCTTTCATTATGCGAGATCTTCTGCGCGGGGTAGTGACTCAATATGACTGTCACGACAGCATGAAGAAGCCCTAAGTAAAAAATAGTGATGTTAAAAGCCACCCCGGTTTTTGAGGAGCCAAAGAGTAGGTTTTTAGCTAAAAACTAAAGCTGGTAGGAGGTAGATTAGGGGATGGTACCCATAGGGTAGCCAAAATAAGATGCTGGGAAGGTGTTAGCTTTATGGTAACTAGCTCTATCAACCAATGTGATCCAAATCAATCATTTGTATAGCACAGGGTGCTCCCTTATCAGTCAACAGCTCAATTTAATCTCTTGAGCTCAGACAGTGATTCAGAGTGTATCCTACAAACCCCCTCCAGATGAGATGCTAGAGCAACCACAGCCCCAAGGTAGTAATTTAGCACGTAAAACATAAGGTAAAAATCCCTTACAGCCACAACTCAGAAAAAGATTGGAGTGTTTGGAGGTCATATTGTGGCCAGAAATGGCGATTTAGAACATTAACCGAGCCCCATAGATACTATCGAGGTCAGAAGTCGTGACCAAGTGTGTGTGTTTGTGTGTGTAGTTATGGTCAGTTGCTGTGACACTGTGTGTGTGTGTGTGTGTGTGTGTACCCGCCCTAACCCAGGCGCCATACACAATGGGTCTTGGCAGTAGGCCCATTGTGTATGGGCCTACTGCCTCACCAAAAAGATGAGATATTTACTTTCATAAGCTTTAAAAAAATAATAATGACCCTCAAAAGGGAAGATTTGTTTGTAGATATAGTCCTCAAGGAAGACATTACTCCTGTAGGAGTTTTAAGGCTTTGTCAGCCAGTTTGAAGTAAGTATGGTTGTCATTTGAGTAGCTGTTGGAAGAAGAACATAAGGCAAGTCATCTAGTTCCAGAAAGTCATCTTGTTCAACATATGAGTAGCAAGTACCTGTAGGAGTCAAGAAACCAATTTGCCAAAGCATAGGTAAGTAGAATTGGATTAACCTGCTACTTAAAAACGACTGAGCCATAAAGACTATAATTGTCGTGAGAAGGAATCCAGTCTATAGTCAAGGAGAGACCACCTAACACCTGTTGACCAGTTAAGGAATTACAGACAGTGGGTCACTCAAAGCCTATAGACAAAAACATATTTAAAGCCAGCATCCTAGTCCTCCCAATTTCCTGGGAGGGCTTGGTGTTTAAAGGTGTGTGTGTAGCAGTTCAATTAAATAAATAACACACCAATTGAACAAGATGTTCAAAAAGACGACTGGCTAAAGATGTCAATGCAAAGATATGTACAGAAACAATTCAGTATTTGAATCAAAATTGTACAATATAGTAAGAATGAAGTATCATTCCAAAGGAATTTGTACAAGGGTATAAAAAATTATCCCAATTGCATCATCAAGTGCTTTCAAAGTCGGACTGCAGCAAGCTAAACCTCTTTAAGCCAAGATAGAATTCTCACCTGCATCCATATAGTCAAGACAACAGACATGTTAGACTTGGCTACGTATGGCAGGCTTCAGGGAATCTATCAGTTGTTATCCATGTCGAACTTAAAAATGTTTACTAGCTACTGTCCTGCACATTTAAAGTCTCGAGGATTTTTCATCCTTTTTTTTTCTAGAGTTATTCATATATTTTGCTAGAGTCCCATTTTGGTAGCAGAACCAGTAGTGCTATCAAGCTTTTAAACATCAAATTTAACTAAGGTTATCAAAGTAGGATCCAGTCAGAAACTAATCAAAAAACAGAGCAGTAGATCAAAGTAGGATCCAGTATGCAATACTCAAACCAGCAACCATAAAGTAAGCTTGAGTAACTGTCAACACTTTAAAATATCGAGCAACCCTTGTATCGGGAATCTATTTGTTTCTGCTATATTTCAGCCCAGTAGCAGAGGATCAGTTAGTATCAGCAAGAGAAGAAAAAAAGCCTCATATACTGATGTGAACCAATTTGAAGCAGAAAATGACATATAAAAAACCAGTGTACCCTATGCAGTGTTCCTTTAGATTAAGCCTGAGTAACTTGCAAGTATGACCAGCTACTAATGTGAACCAATCTGAACCAGAAAATGGCATAAAAAACCAGCACCATCACTAGGTATTTAGCCAGGATAAGTTAGATGTTATATTCTAGCACAGTAGTAAATTTAGAGTTAATGTATGCAGTCAGTATCAAGCAACAAGAAGAAGGCCCCATTTGTAAGGGTCAGTTGAATAGGCCAAGCTCTGTTAAATGAAAAAACCAGACCCTGCTATTATTCAATCATACCAAAGATTAATGTAGAGACTGTGTATAGCCAGCTAGATTAGGCTAATTAAAAGCTCCCCCGCTTTTTCTTGAATGTAACATCACCAACTGCAGCTATCTCATAACCAACTGCAGCTATCTCATAATGGCAGTATAACCCTCCTTCTATCACTCAAAAAAACATGTATAACCAACAACTTACCAGGCTTTCAGCCTTAATATTCCCTCATCAACACCAAACATCATCCCATACTGATGTGGATATAATTGTACCTAGAAAATGGTAGCCAAAACTAGTGTACTATTTTGTAATTCCCTTACCAAACTGATGTCATTTTTATGCCAAGCAACCAAAGACCTAGAGTAAGTAATCAGTGCTATGCATAAAGAAATCCCCATCTGTACAGATCCTTATGTGTATTGTAGGAGGCCATTTTTAAGCCAAAAATCTAAGTAGAATTGTAAGTCAGCACCAGAGCCAAATCTAGCTATTCCTAATCGTTCCCAACAGAGTATGATTATGTTTAGAAAAAACCAGATTTATACCAGAAATTTGAGACCAAAAAACCAGCTGGTGGCCAGTAACAAGGCAATAAAGTTTACCAGTTAGTGGGAAAAAAATCTTTACAGATTCCTTCATTCAGTGAACAAGACAGGAAGCCAGCAAAAAATTAATCATATTCTTTCACTATGTCAAAGTAAAACAGCCTATCATCCTCAGCACCACCACCAGAGTTTATACATAACCAGCACCATCACCAGGTTTTTAGCAGAGGATCAGTTAGTAAAAGAATCCCAAACCAATACCATCACTAGAGTTTATGCATAACCAGCACCATCACTAGATTTGATGTCATCTTTTATGCAGTGAGTAACAGTCAAGCATCCAAAAAAATGATCCTTTGCTAATGTGAAAAGACAAAAGAATCCCAAAAGACCAAAAAAGGTTAAAAAACTTGTTTTATATTCAGCTATCAGAGCATGAGATTATCGAAACATGTGAGCAGTCACCATGCCAATCAATTTTCCAAGCAGCTAAGGAAGACCAAGCCTAAGTGAGGGGAAAACACCCTCACCTTTTATAGTGGAGGAGGCAGGGATGCACTCCGACAGATACTCATTAGTGGTGGTGCCGCGGCCGCCTACCATTTGATGAAAGTAAGAGGTAATCCATGTAGGATTACATCCATGAGTGGGCGGTAGGGAAGCCAAGGCATGCAATCTTTCATTATGCGAGATCATCTGCGCGGGGTAGTGACTCAATATGACTGTCGCGACAGCATGAAGAAGCCCTAAGTAAAAAATAGTGATGTTAAAAGCCACCCCGGTTTTTGAGGAGCCAAAGAGTAGGTTTTTAGCTAAAAACTAAAACTGATAGGAGGTAGATTAGGGGATGGTACCCATAGGGTAGCCAAAATAAGATGCTGGGAAGGTGTTAGCTTTATGGTAACTAGCTCTATCAACCAAAGTGATCCAAATCAAGCATTTGTACAGCACAGGGTGCTCCCTTATCAGGCAACAGCTCAATTTAATCTCTTGAGCTCAGAAAGTGATTCAGAGTGTATCCTACAAACCCCCTCCAGATGAGATGCTAGAGCAACCACAGCCCCAAGGCAGTAATTTAGCATGTAAAACATAAGGTAAAAATCCCTTACAGCCACAACTCAGAAAAAGATTCGAGTGTTTGGAGGTCATATTGTGGCCAGAAATGGCGATTTAGAACATTAACGGAGCCCCATAGATACTATCCAGGTCCGAAGTCGTGACCGTGTGTGTGTGTGTGTGTGTGTGTGTGTGTGTGTGTGTGTGTGTGTGTGTGTGTGTGTGTGTGTGTGTGTGTGTGTGTGTGTGTGTGTGTGTGTGTGTGTGTGTGTGTGTGTGTGTGTGTGTGTGTGTGTGTGTAGCTGTTTTAATCATAATAAATACAAACTAATGAACAAGATGTTCAAAAAGATGTCTGACTAAATATGTCTAGGTAAAGATAAGTACAGAAACAACTCAGTCTTTGATTCATAATTATATAGCATAATAAGAATGAAATATCATTCCAAATGAGTTTGTACAAATGTATCAGAACTATCCCAGTTGGTTCATCAAGTGTTTTCAAAGTCGGACTGTAGCAAGCTAAACCTTTTTAAGCCAAGATAGAATTCTCACCTGCATCCATATAGTCAAGACAACAGATATGTTAGAATTGGCCACATATGGCAGGCTTCAAAGAATCTATCAGTTGTTATCCATGTCAAACTTAAAAATTATTAGATTAGCTACTGTCCTACATATTAAAATGTCAAGCAATTTTTTTATAGAAGAAACATCATATTCCTGCCACAGTCTCTCCATATGTTTTAACTTCTTCTTTTTATAAAAAATGTCGACTAATCCATAACATTCTATGTAAAGTATGGGAAAAATCTTGCATGCAATGCTAAGTTTTGTAATTTCATCTTAAAATCTGCTTCGAGGTCAAGCCCTTCAAGGCCAGAATCAACTAGGATTATAATTGGACCGATTTTAAGGCCATATATCAAAAACCAGAAGTTACTGAGTCGTCCAATATTTTGCATCAGGTTATGCATATTTACTAGCACTATCCTACATTCCATAAAGAACTCCCTTTGAAACTAAAGTAATAGTTGAATCATCAGCCCAGAGAAGTACCAGCCAAAGCCAAAGAAGTATCAGCGAGAGCCAGAGCCAGGGCTAGCCAAAAAGAAAACCATTCTGAGAAATAGCCAGCTAATGAGAGTAGTAACATCCAAAAAATGACTAGTCACATCCAGAGACCAGGATTAAAGACCAGAAAATGAGCTTATAGACACAGCTAAAAAAACTTGCTATTGAAGCATAGATAAAGATCAAATCTCAGTTTGTAAGTCAAGGCCACTAGGCAACATCAAATCTTCCTCAGGTAGCAGTATTTAGCAATAGGCCGAAGGTCAGTTTTTTTGCAGATAAACAGACTCTCCATATCACAACATCATAACATGTTCCGGTTTTAAATGCATCAAAACTTGATTAGTAACCATATGTTGGTCAAAATCATAGGATAATCCAAATCCTAGGTAGAAAAGCATAAAAATCCAGAATAGGTATGTTTACATATATATATATTTTAAGGCAACACCACCACCAAGAACCACATGTAGTGGAAAAAAAGGACCAGATCTAAGCCAGACATCCAAGCAACTAGCTGTAGGTTAGATTTTTTGTTTAGTCAAAGCAAATAATTTCCCCCATATCACAATATCCTAGGTAGTAAGAAAACCAGATCAGTACCTCTTTTGCAAGTATCAAAATCAGATCAGTATCAACCAGATTTGTATAAAAGCAAAAATGTTTACATATATTCCATGGCAGCATAACCAGCAACGCCACCATGCTTTCAACATCATACCCACCATAGGTAGGATGTTTATGCAAAACACTAATTTCTCATAAGTTTTCATGATAGGTAGCTACTTCATAGAGAAAATTCTCAAGTACAGTGAGCAGGACTGGAGTTTTAGAAAAACCCGTTTATGTAGTATTTTCCAGTCAAAAAGACTAGCAGAAATTCACATGCTTCCTGTAGCGTGTCCAAGCTTCAGTTAAACAACTTCCCTTGAAAAAGGCCTTTCTCACAAAATAGGGCCAGAGTTCAGCCAGTATTAGGAACTCATCTCATTAGTCTAATTATAGCCAGTATTCGATTTTTTGTAAGACAGAACAGTCTCCCCCATATCACCATACTATAGCACATTTAGGTAGTAAAAAAACAGATCAGTAATATATTTATCAGAATTGATTCCAAATTTTAGTACATCAACAAAAACTAGAGTAAGTATGTATGTAATCAGTACCAGGCAAGCAAAAAAACAAACCCTCTATTGATGTGTGCATATCAGTACCTAGATTATCATACCATTTTCCTTAGCAAAAGAAAATTCCAAATGAACAGTTCTTTCAATATTCTTAAGGTCAAGAAAAACCTGTTCTAATCACTCAACAAAGCAAGGGATTTACTAAGCATTAAGATTTTGAGTAAAAAATCAAGTGTGTGTAGAAGTAATCCCAAGATTTTCTTGAAAGTGCCAAGGCAGACCAAGTCTAAGTGAAGGGAAGAGCCCCTCACCTTACATAGTGGAAGAGGTAGGGGAAATCACGAAAGTACTCAGTTGTGGAGTGCCGCAGCAACCTAGCACTGATCCTTCTCAATATGAGTGTAGGAGGTTTTACTGTTAAGAATCATTCCAAGAGAGGAAGGCAAAGTTTCCGTGCCAAGCCACCCATCATCAAGCGAGGTCATTAGAACGAGATCGTGGCGCATTATGAGTGGAAGAGACCCATCGCGACAGAGTGATGACTCTTAGGTAAACCGTTCAAATCAGAAGCCTGGTGTAGGAGGTTTTACTGCTAAGAATCATTCCAGGAGAGGAAGACAAAATTTCCGTGCCAAGCCACCCATCATCAAGCGAGGTCATCAGAACGAGATCGTGACGCATTATGAGTGGAAGAGACCCGTCGCGACAGAGTGATAACTCTTTAGGTAAACCGTTCAAATCAGAAGCCTCCACTCTCATCCACGTAAGAAGCCAAAAAATGGGGTCTAAGCAAACTTGGTAAGAGTTACATTAAGGGGTTTTACCCATAAGGTAACCCAAAAAATGGGTGCGGGGTTTTTTAGAATAAAATTTATTTATGGTGGATAGCTCCACTTTAACCACTGTAATCTGCCTAGAAAAAGCTAGGAATTATCATTATGGGAGGTGTATAGTAAAGCACAAGGTAATCTCCCATAAGGCAACAACTCAAGTTTTAACTCGAGTGCATATAGTTGGATTTCATTGTTCCTAGCAAGATACAGTGATTCAAAGCATAGTCAAAAGCAACTACAGCCCGATGCAATGCCAAACTAAGAGTTATTTAAAGGAGCCATAGTAAAATGTATTGCCAAAAGGTATGTGTTGAAGTGACTGTGTGTGTGTGTGTGTGTGTGTGTGTGTGTGTGAGAGAGAGAGAGAGAGAGAGAGAGAGAGAGAGAAAGAGAGCACCTTTCCTTGGTAACGTGGTAGCCCTCCAAAAGCGACCTCGGAGAATGGCACCAATCAAAAATTGTCTTGTCCTAACCAACTGAGGGTTATGAAAAGCCCGTTTATTGGCAAGTCATAGTTTTGATAGCATGGCACAACAATAGCGAGTTGGTAGAAATCTTTACATTGCCATTGGTTGATGAGCAGAGAGATATGTGCAATTTGAATTTATTAAAAGTCGTGTGAAGAATGAGTTGATCACAACTGATTAGCTGAAAGCACTCTATGTGCTCATTAAGAGAGAGAGAGAGAGAGAGAGAGAGAGAGAGAGAGAGAGAGCTACCCAGCAAGTCTTTAGCTCAAAAGAATCGAAAAAGAAGGTGGAAAAAGAGATAGCAAAGATCTACTGGATGAGTCTTGACCTCAAGATCTAATATATGAGAGAGAGATAGAGAGACAAAAAGCATACCTACGCATTGATATCTTCCTAAAGTGATTCCAAAGACGTGGACGCACAAACGCACACACTTATACCCCTAACTATATATGACTCCATGTGTGTGTGTGTGTGTGTGTGTGTGTGTGTGAGAGAGAGAGAGAGAGAGAGAGAGAGAGAGAGAGATCCAATTTCCATGATTTTCTCGGTCGCAACAACGCACAGGTCATGTACTAGTACTTCTTGAACAGCCTTTTGATCAACAAAGGTCACCCCATGCAATGTGTGACTGAGTCCTTATTGTATAAAATTACTGCCGGAAGCTTCTTGAGAGGCTTAAATTGAGACGAGGTATTTCAAAAGGTTCCTTAAAAGTAACCATACGTAGCCTGAGAACATGGAAAAGTATGTGATCCTTTATTGAAGCACTCCTTTCATGGAGAAGTTATTCTCTCATGTACACCTTCAAGAAATCACTTTAGGCATCTCCTCCCAAATTCGAATATAGGTTGAAAATTGAATCTCTTGTTTAGATGTGAATCACAAGGAACCCTAACTACTCCCTTTTTTTTGTGTGTTTTCTTTGGTGTAGGGGTGTTTTTTTTTTCTTGGGGGCGGGGAATATTGGCATCACTAGCCTCGCCCCTTCAGGTACAATCGTTGCTACCTTTTTCTAAGTTTCCCCAGTTCGAGTGGCGTAAGGAAAGATTCTCATTGCCCCCATGCACGCTTGCATTCATTGGAAGTTCAGCTAGTCGCACGAGATGTGTGCGATTCGCACACAAAAAAAAAAAAAAGAGAAACTAACCAATCTAGGTACTTATTTTGATCGAGTGCATGTGAAAATAAACTAGAAAAGTCGGTATATGCATGTGGGATGTGTGTGTGTGTGTGTTCTATGAAATTGTCTCTTGATGTCTATCTAAGAAGCAATGTGTGTGTGTGTGTGTGTGTGTGTGTGTGTGTGTGTGTGTGTGTGTTCGTTCTATGAAATTGTCTATTGATGTCCACCTAGGAAGCAATGGACAATGCCTCTGTCCAAGGTAACGTAACATGAAACTTGTGCAAGCACCAAATTTGGATGCCATGTAGTGGATCTCTTCAAATACTACCACCCTCCTTCATTAGCATGCATTCTAACAGAGCCTTGAGCAAATTATAAGCTATATAATATCTACTATAACCTGATTTTAAGGGCTTTTGACGTGAGATTAAGCTTGCTAATTTAGCAATCAAGTAGTTGTGAGCAGTGTGTGATTACCAAGAATGAGGCTCTTCGACCGGTCATTGGTGGGTCCCATTCTGGCGCTTAATTTTGTGTTGTATGTGATCGTGCTTGGCATTGCAGGCTGGGCTTTGGATAGCACCATCGACGCCACTCGTAAGTTTGAGAGAGAGAGAGAGAGAGAGAGAGAGAGAGAGAGTTGCATAAGATTTTCACATTTATCTTTCTATGTTGAAACTTCTCTTCTAACTTCTTCTCCTTCTCTCTTGTTGATCATCCTTAGGATGTGGTCACACGTGCATCAATTATCACTAGGAGTTTACTTATGCAACTATGCATCACACAACTCCTCTCTATAGTATTTCAACGAGCTACATCTTGAAATTTCAGCTATTTTTTATGATTTTGACACTGTTTTGCTTCAATTTTGGAAGGAATGTTTCATTTTTCTTTTACTCCTAACCGACATTGTTGAATTTTTAAGCGGCATGATTGTAAGTTGAGACACGCTTTTTCCAAACTCTGTCTCGTCCACTTCCCCCTTGAGTACAGTCTTCAGTTCAAGACTCAACAAATATAGCGCTCTCTCTCTCTCTCTCTCTCTCTCTCTCTCTCTCTCTCTCTCTCTCCCAATTAGTGCGGTAGATTGGCTATTCCATTTTCCTCTTGAATAATTGGTCATGTTCAAGACTCCTCAGCAGGGCCAGCGGTCCCCTACCCCCAAACGTACCTAGCTAGGTATGCGGTGCCTCCCTCACAGAAGCTCATGATGTTGAGGTAAGTCACAATGTGGGAATTATTGTGACAATTTGTCCAAAACTTCTTGTGACGTGGTGATAGTGCACGCCTTTTGGTTGGAGTCGATACACACACTCAACAGAGGTTCTTGTACAACAAGATAGAGGGTAGCTCAGAGAGACTTGAGAGACAACTTCGGCCTCACAATAAAATTGTGTTGCTCAACCTCCATACTAGTTAGACAACCATGGTATATGCAATAATTCGATCTATTTTGGGATTTGTAGTAGTGATGATGTCTAAATATTGATTTTGAAAATTAAGATGTTGTGCCTTCTCCTTCTTCCTCTTTCATACAATGTCCTGGAAACAATGTGATCCTTTTTCCCTTCGTGGACAAGTTATTCTCTCATGTACACCTTCGCTTTAGGCATCTCCTCCAAATATAGATTGAAAATTGAACCTCTTGTTTAGATGTGAATCACAAGAAAACGAATTTTTATTGTCATCTCATGGCAGTCAAGGCCTTGCTTCACTATCCGAAGGTGCTTAGCCCGTCTGTAATAGCCTGAATGTTGCTTTTGGAAGTCGTCGGCTCTCCCTTGGCATTCGATATAAGTTACATGTTGTCTGAATCTTCCACTCATTTTTGCCTTCGAGATCTCGTGAGGCGCAGTGGTGGCTGGTGACAGTAGCTCCCTGATGATGGTACCTGGGAGGTCCGAGCGGGTGATGTCCCGACTATGGGGCCCGCCCCTTCGTCGGAGCGGGGGTGTATTTGTCGAGGGTGGCACCCAATGTATCCCAATGTCTAGTTTGCTTTGTCTTGATGCATCTTGGGGATGACCTATCTTGAGGTGGCAGTTCTGGCATCGACCTATCTTGAGGTGGCAGTCTTTGCTCAGTACTAGTCGATGTTGGTTGGTTGTATTTGGCATCCGTGGCTCCTGATGAGCACCAATTTTTTCAGTTTGTCCAATATATTCACCCACATATTGTGCGTTTTTCCCCAGAGAAAAAAAAGGACAAGAAAAGGAATCTTTCTTTTTGCATTTTAAAATATTTAAGTGGCATGATTTTCGAACTTTGGCTCGTCCATTTTCCTCTCGAGTGCATCCTCGTCAATTCAAATTTCTCTCTCTCTCTCTCTCTCTCTCTCTCTCTCTCTCGGAATAATATTTCCATCACCCAAATGTAATAGATTAGATATTCCATTTCCCTCTTGAATAATTATTTGGTCATGTGCTCAGATATATCTTTGAGGTCTCTTGGGGCTCTCTTGGTTTGTATGGTGGACCTATTGCTATAGCTAGTTTTTTTAGTAAAATCAACAAATAGTCCAATAAAATTTGTGTACCATTCCCATTTAATTAGGCATGCATATACACATATTGGTCAAGAAATTAACTCATTTTTTTTCCAATAACCACTCCAATCTAAAACATGAGTGTTTTACAGCCTTCGGCTTCAACGCAGCGACAAGCTACTTCGTCAGTTCTAGCCTAATTGCTGGGGTGGTAGGCCTGGCTTCTGTCTTTGGAGGGCTTCATCTCATAAAAGATTGGAGGGAGGATACAAATGTCTCGGCAAACATGTCTTCTGCACTTATTGCATGGTTTCTCTTGCTTCTAGCTTTTGGGTACTCTCTCACTTCATTCAGCATTGAAAATAAGCAAGTAGTATTATGTAAAAGAAGATTGATTATTAGAATTAAATACCAGCTTGAATTCTAGTTTTAGCATCTTGTATGATAGACAATCAATCTTCTTATGAGAAGCTACAAAAAAAAAAGGAGAAATTTACTCTCATAACCAGGGGTATTTTGGAAAATTTGGAAGATTTGAAGGGCATTTTGGGAATTTATGACAAATTACTTGGGAATTTCCACAAATTAGAGGGGTATTTTGGTAATTTTTCCAATATTTTATCTATTCTTGATAAATTTGTACTTTACTCTTTTATTTTGTGCTCCTCAATAGGCTTGCTTGCAAAGAAATTCACATTGGAGGTAGAGGCACCACTTTGGTAAGTGTTTGGTTTAGTGCTTAAGTCATCCAGTCTTATTGATTCACAAGAAGTTTTGGACAAATTCTCACAATATTTCCCACATTGTGACTTACCTCAACATCATGAGCTTTTGTGAGGGAGGCGCCGCATACCTAGCTAGGTACGATTGGGGGTAGGGGACCGCCGGCCCCCCCACCGGGCCGGCGGTCCCCTACCCCCAATCGTACCTATAAGCTAGGTGTGCGATGCCTCTCGAGCAGAAGCTCATGATGTTATGCATTGTATGGAAAACAATGAGAAAGACTCCGTTTTCCTACATGAGAAAATTTCTAAATCTTCTTTTTGATTATTGATGGTGTGTTTTGTTAATTTTTCAGCAATTCATGGAGGCCTTTGTCATTATTCTTGTTGCTACACATGGACTTTATGTTATGCTTTTGCATGGGCGCTCTCTCATTCGCCTCCCTGTCTAGATTTTGCTCCAATTCAACCACTTGTTTAGATCTAGTGATCTCGTACACATAGATCTATTGTACTGTTGAATTCTTTGGTTTTTTCCCCATAAACTCACAATCCCCTTATAGAGAAGAATGTAATAAATTTGAAGAGAGAGTTCTCTAATTTGTCAACAATTCCATAATATTAAGAGGTTCACACCTTGTGAAATTTTCATTTTTACTTTGGAATTGCACACAATCAATTTATTAACTTTATTATGCTCTCTTTAAATGGATCGAGGAAAAAAAATCCCAATGCGTTGGTAGAGGAACATGTGGAATGGTTCAGGAACATGTGGAATGGTTCAGGATCAAGCAGGCCCTCTTGGTCAATGATCAAGAGGAGATAAATGCACTTCGATTGCATGCCAAAGAGAGGCATGTTTCTTTTAAGAGATGTCCTCTTGACATGCATGTCCTTTGTGCAAGAAATGTTGCACCACTTGGGGTTCAGACCACGAAATTGTCAAATTGGGGAAGGTAGATCTAGCCCACTACCATGGTGTTGAATATTTGGTGTTATTTTTTCATAGGAATATTTTTACCAATTTCAAGATATCCTTTCAATTGCGCTTGGCTAATTTAAGAAGCGGGTTGGTGAAGGCTATGTATGGGAGTAGAAATACATTGATCACTTTAACCCTGCTCGGGAAGGGAAGCAACACACACACATAAGTTATGAGTAGGTTTGATCTGAGAGGCCTTAGAGCAACAAGTTGTAGGCAGGTTGTTGGGCTCTCGAGGAAGTGAAACTAGAGACTAAGGGAAGCAAATCTTTGAGCTATGTCGGTCTTGCCTAGCGGATGCCTAGTCTTGCATGGCCGAGCTTGCTTATCGGACCCGCCTTCACATTAGCACCATTTTCGATGTTCCCTTTTGCGCTCACCATCTTCAGTGCTCTTAGGCACTACCTTTATTCGACGGTTATATTATCTTTGAGGTTCCTCTATTGTGTGTACCCTTTATCTTAGGCGCTTTGGCTTGATTTTTGTGTCTCTCCTAGGCCTCGTGCCCACCACTGTGCCGCTTTGTCAGTCCCCCCCCCCCCCCCAACACACTCACTCACTATAGTCTGCTCCATGACTAGTACACTTTCTATATGTGTAATAACACGTGTTGATTGATTCCCAATTTCAACAACATAACAAGAATTGTCCAAAGTTTTCACCATGGTTGGTCGTGTGATTTGATGCACACATATCCACATACCATACACTATCAACACATTTTGATAAATTTTCAAATATATTGTTAGTATATGGTGCACAATAATCACACTCAAAATGGCTTTGCATGCCACATGTTCTCAACATCCCTACCATTGTTATTTCCAATATTACTACAAAATCTCCACAAACTCTTTGACTCCCTTACCTCAATAATTTCATCTACCTTCTACATTCTTATACCTTAGATTATCATACATACTAGTATAGCCGGCGCCTCTCTCTCTCTCTCTCTCTCTCTCTCTCTCTCTCTCTCTCTCTCTCTACGTCACTATGTTCCCGAACGTTGCAGGCGACACCCGCCGGATGAAAGAGATACTGAAACATGACAAGGAGAGTCGGAATTCCCTCCCCCTTTATCTATTAGTACAGATGGCCTAAATTCCCTCCCCTTTATCTATTAGTATAGATATTGGCTACCTTGATTTTGTTTACCTCAAACAAGGCCACCTCCACCTCATCTTCTACCTCTATCTCTACCTCTATTGTCTCAATAGACTTGTTCAAAACTATTTGTACCCTCAGAAGATGATTCTTCACCAATGTTTTCTCCTCCACATATACCAGACACACAAAATTATTTAGAATTTGGAATGGTCTCTTTTATGAGTGGAGGTCTTGAAGTGCATGTATGTTATTCCTAGCACATGCAAGTAGGCTCCACCTTTGCATCATTAATAATACACCAATAAATACAAAGAATTCAAATATGTCCTTTATCTTTAAAACACAGTCATTCATAGACATTCTTTTTCTTTTCATAGTAGTTAGCTTTGTCTTTAAGTGAAACTTTATTTCCTTATTATTGGTTGCATAGCAATGCATACACTAAACCAAGTTGTTCCAAAGCCTCCTTCTGGAATTGAAATTCTATAAATGCCTAGTAGTTGTATCGTGCACCATTACATAACCTTTCATACTCCCTTGCTCCAAGTTTTGAAATCTTTCACAAGTCCAAAGGTTGAATTTTCAAAAGGGACAATAGTGCATCTTTATGTTCAGTAATCCCAATAACCTCTACCCCCATGAGGAAATTGATCATTTTTTGAACTTCCTAGCATAGAATTTTTCTTCTACAAGCGCAAAGCGCACCAAAAAAAGTCATTTTGTTGTCACAAGCCATGACCACAATATGTGAGCTAGTAAGATTATGGCCATCACTCTTGGTAGGTAGACCATATTGATGAAGTTCAATTATAGTACCACTAGCAATGATCTCGTGTTTGCTACCTTGTGCGAGTAATAAATGTGGATGATAAGTCATTCATACATACCATGTGTTGAGCTTGACTTCTCACTAGAGATGGCATGGAGATTACTTGCCCATACTCAAGCACAATGCCCCCTCTCTTGTCCCTGTCCCAGTTCTTGGCCATCCATTCATGCCTTGACCAACAAGTTAAGCCCGTATGCCTACTTCCTCCCGTTTGGGTAATCTTTTTTGGGACCGATAATAATGTCATATTGGTCTCAGAAAATCATGCCAAAATCTAAAACAAATTCCTTGGGAATTTATGAAGGTAGCATCATTAATGTAGCACTATTAGATCATGATTTCACATTTCTAGCATATTTATAACTCTTGGTCATTTGACTAGTTTATGCACACTCTCTATAATAGCCAATTTTAGTGGTGGGAGAAAGTTTGCTTAAGTGGAGAGAAAATTAAAATTGGTGACACTTGACTCTTGGGAGGTCATTTGCAGGATATTTCTATTAAGTAAAGGATAAGATTTTTAGTCATGAGATTTTGGAATAAGACAATGTGCTTTGTCAACCTCTGGTCATCATGTATACCAAGCATGTTGTACATATGAAAATACCAAATGTTCTTATGAGATTCCTATGTTGAGTGTAGACTTTCGAAACACATTGAATATAGGATACACTAAAAAAGTAAACACATTGAATATAGGCTATACTTCATAGAAAGAGAGAAATAAAAGCTTCAAATATATGGGTGGTGATATTATTTTATGAAGGGCCAATGTGTTACAAAATCTCTTTGTGTAGGGTTTATATAGGAGATGGTGGTATCTCAAGTTTAAAAGTAAATCTGAATAAAATTTTTGTGGGGCTTTAAAAATGCTCATATAGTTAAGGTTTAGAATTTTACAATATGTGCTATTTAAAACTTGATTGAAAGTTCTAATTCATTGAAAAGAGAGATGTAAAGCGAGGGCAGGGCTTGTCTCCAACAAAGGCATCAATCATTGGGCTACATTTAGTCATGGTAAAGCGAGGGAGGTATTTGATAATAACCTTATCCAAGATACAATCTATTGAATTGCAGTGTTGGATAATAGTTTACAGACATAATAAAGAGGAAACTATGAGCGATTTCTTCAAATGCAGTCACTTTTATGAACCACATGTCTAGGATGTGATCCCTTGCAATGCATTGATTAGAGAATATGTCCCAAAAGAGAAGGTGGCAAAGCTCTTGGCCATTTCCATCAAATGCAAAGTAGCGGCTTGTCTATGATGCAATCACTGATGTGAAGCATCCTTGTGGGATTGGTTTCTTTGGATGCTCTATTGCTCAATACGGCCAGCAAGGGAGGGGTGAGGAAGCTATCATCTATTTGACGGAGTAACTTGTACTTGCACTCTAAGGATGTGTCCCTTTGTGTCTAGCTTTGGTTGGCATATAGCCCAAACATGCAATTTGATTGATAGACTAGCAGTCCTCAATGAGCTTCCTTTTTGGGATGCAATAACTTACAATGCAATGATTTTAGGATTTTCCCAATAGCAAAAAGCCAAGGTAATTTTATTATTATTTAAAGGCTTTTGAAAAATGGTGACATGCTTTGTGATGTATGCCAAATATGGTTAAATTTTAAAGGAAAAAAAGTCTTTTATGAGCCCCCTAGTTGATGAAAATCATATCCACGGTGCAATAAAAAACTAATTTTCATTAATTAGGGGTCTTGAGAAGACACAACATAATTTTTAATGCTTTGGTTGACATGTATTGGATAGATAATCAAATTTAAGATAAGATCATTAGATAAATGTAATTTCTCTGTAGCTATAGTAGGATATGCTAGCAAATGAATTCACTGCTTGCAAGATGTTAATGGTAAGGGTTAGAAAGATTTTAGTCCTTGTCTAGATATCATTACCTAGACTATATCCATTGATGCAGGCTATGTCTGAATCAGCATATGATCAAAAGAAAAACATTCCATTTTTTTGTGGCCTTGTTGCTTGGGCATATTCTACATTCCAATGCATTCCAAGAACTTGCATTTAGAAGGGAATTGATCATAGTGTACACGTCCTTAAAGCTCCTCTAAATTCTAGGTAATTGATCTAGAGAGAAGCCCTTGCTTCACATTTGATGAAAATAACCCAAAACCCCTTGAACTATCCCTAACTAATGATCATATCCAAATGAATTTATTCTCCTAAATATAATGAAATAGATGATTTTGTACATGGAGAATCTTTCACTACGCATCCCATAAAAATAGATGAGCTTTAGCGAGCCTCAGTAGGTTGAATAATACTTCAAGTAAGCTCACAGAGTTAGATGAGCTTAAATTTTTCATTTGGGCTCTTTTTTTTGGCCGTCATCTTTACTACATGCAGTAATCTACAGGTAATTTCATCCTTTTATGCAAAATTTCTATCATTGCAATTTTTTGCAAAAAAAGTTCCTTACAATCGTCTTTGGGTTGTGCCATATAGCACGTATTAGTACCATGTTTTTTTATCTTTTGGGGTAGACTTCACATCAACTACAGTCACTTGCCATGGCTGACAATAACATAGATGTTTTCAAGATGTTTGTTGATGAGGAAAAACTGGATGGGGATAACTCTCGGATAACTACCCAATGTGGGCTTACAGGATGACGCATGTTCTTCTATCAAAGGTCATCTAGAATGTTTTGCAATTCATTAATGCATGTGTGCCTTCTATGGATGTTAAGGATGTTGCAGGTTGTAGCATATTTATTACTACTGAAGTTGTTTTTCCTGTGGCTAAACAATCTTGTTGGGATGTAAGATATGTGAAGGCTCATGCATTGAAAAATCTTATTATTACTCCTCACATTCACTCAGCAAAATCACCTAAACATGTTTGGGATACTTTGGCTAGTCTTTATGCAAGTTGTAATGAGGCTAAAATTTCATGGATGCATAGGAATCAAAGATAATGCAAGAGAAATATGACATGGGAACTTTTCTTGCTGGTATCAAGGATATCAATGAAAAACTCATTTTTGCAAGTGAAGTTATTTCTAGAGTTGCAAATGTAGCCAGATATTACTCCTCACATTCACTCAACAAAATCACCTAAACATGCTTGGGATACTTTGGCTGGTCTATATGCAAGTTGTAATGAGGCTAAAATTGCATGGATGCATAGGAATCAAAGATAATGCAAGAGAAATATGGCATGGACACTTTTCTTGCTGGTATTAAGGATATCAATGAAAAATTCATTTTTGCAACAAGTGAAGTTATTTCTAGAGTTGCAAATGTAGCCAGATAGATTGTTGCATCAAGTTGATTTATGAGCACCAGCTTTGATAGCCTAGAGAGGATAGGGCCTTAAAGGTGGTTATGGTCCAGGTAGAGAATGGAGCATTGGACAAGGCTGAAAGAGATAGACAATTCACTTGTACAGACTATTCTTGATGCATTTCTAGCCTCTTACCAGACTTTTGCTAGTACTTGGAGACTTATGATGCAAGGAAACCCTCAAGCTATCAAGTTTGATGCATTGTACACATTGCTATTATAGGATTCATTTTCAAGGAGTAGGGCTAAATGTGCAATTGAGTAGGCTTTTGTTCCTTCTCATAGAGGAAGTAGTAGTAATGCAGCCACTTTATGAAGTTCTTCTATGGGTAGGAGGTTGCCTATGTCTAGTAGTAGTAATGCAGCCACTTTTTAAAGTTCTTCTATGGGTAGGAGGTTATGTCTAGTAGTAGTAATGCAGCCACTTTTTGAAGTTCTTCTATGGGTAGGAGGTTTGCCTATGTGTACTAGTAGTAATGCAGTCACTTTTTGAAGTTCTTTTATGGGTAGGAGGTTGCCTATGTCTAGTGCTTCTATTGGACACAACTTGTCTAAGAATTTTGATGAAAATGGCATGAAGTAGATGTTTTGCCATTATTGCAAGGCTAATGATCACTTGATCAAGCAATGTCCTAACTTGAAATCCAAAGAAGCCAAGAAGAAAGAGACACAAACTTCTACTAGTGTAGCATCGCAACATTTTCTATAAATGCAAATTGTGATGCTAATATAGATGGAAAATGAGCATTTAGTGCATAGTGTCCTATGATCCTGATGCATGTATGTTAGCTGCTGCAGAGTCACACGTTTAGTATGTTGATAGTGGTGCTACAAAGCACATTACTTTGCATCTTGAATTTTTTACCTCTTGAGAAGACTGTCACATGTGCCACCAATGCCTCTTATACAAAGCACATTAATTTGCATCGTGACTTTGTTTACCACTCAATAATACGATCACATGTGACAAAAAAGTTGGAAAGATTATGCTAACTACTACAAATGCCAGTTTTTCCGCACTTGTTGATGCACTTTATGTATGTACAATGAACTAAAAATAACATGTTGTCTGTATCTATACTTGCAAGACTTGGTCTTGTTGTCAAATTTTTGGATGACAGATGTAAAGTTCATGATCTCAATTTTGGTGATAAATTGTTGCATTTGGCATTTTATGTCATGATTTGTATACGATCACTTTGTAAGACAAGTGTGGGAAAAATTTTACAAATGCACTTGTGGATTTAAAGGCTATTTTTGATGCAAAACTTTGGCATACACTTTTTGGGCATCTAGATTTTGCTTATCCGTTGCGTTTGTGGAAATTTGATATAGTTGCTTCTTTTCCGCCTCTTGAAGTTCCTTCTAGATATGTTTGTGAAGGTTATATTTTGGGTAAGATGTAGCATTATAAGTTTCCAAAGGATGGTTCAATAAGAGCTACATACAAGTTACAAGTTGTGCATAGTGACGTTTGTGGGCCTATGCAAACTCCATCATTGGGTAATTACCTACATTTTGTGACTTTCATTGATGATAAATCTAAGCTTGCATGGTTGTATCCACCTAAAGCTAAGTCCAAAGTGTGCAAAGAGAAAACATTTGTCACCCTCTCTAAAAACTGTAAAGAGAAGAGCACAATCTATGTGAATGTATGCATGTGTGTGTTTGAAGACTCACCATGTATATGTGTGCTTGAAGACTCCACCTATAGTATCAATGCTAAACGCTTTGCCTCAGATGAGTCCCCACATCACCCCGAGCTAAAAACCCTCACTTGTTTTGTCAATGCAAAGAACTCCAATTCATCAACAAGTGCTCCTTTGAGCTCAACATGTGCTCAAGAAAAACAAGAACCTGCTACACTCACTGGCAAAAACTACTCTTTGAATCCATATGCATTCAAATTCAATCCTCCAATTGCCTCTAGCTCCATCTCCACTCTGTACGAGTGCCTCTTAGTGCTTACATCATTGTTTGGAGATATTGATTGCATTCACAGCTTACAAGTATAGCTAGATGTATGTTTAGTCCTCTTCGAATTTTTTCAAAGAGATTTGCGGTAGTATCATTGTGGGATAAAAAGGACCAGCGTTTGCTTTATAATTTATGCATGAGCACCTTTGAGTGTACCTCGGATCAAAAAGAACCTTTTGTCTATATCTGCACTTGCTAGACTTGGTCTTGTTGTCAAATTTGTGGATGACAGATGTACAGTTCATAATCTCAGTTTTGGTGATGAACTTGTTGCATCTGGAATTTTGTGATGTGGGATGTATAAGCTCACTATGTATGACCAGTGTGGGTAGGATTTTGCAAATGTAGTTGTGGATTCAAAGGTTGTTTCAGATGTAAAACTTTGGCATGCACGTTTTGCGCATTTAAATTTTACTAGTTTGTTGCATTTGCAAAAATATAATATGGTTTCTTCTTTGCCGCCTCTTGAAGCACCTCTAAATCATTTCTGTGAAGGCTATATTTTGGGTAAGTTGCAGCGTTCAAATTTTCCAAAGGATGGTTCAATTTGGGCTGCATGCAGATTGCAACTTGTGCATGGTGATGTTTGTGGGCCTATGCAAGATTTGTCCTTAAGCAATTACATGTACTTCATTACTTTCATTGATGATTAATCTAGGCATGCATGTGTATCCACTTAAATCTAAGTCCGAAGTGTTCATGTGCTTCGACCAATTTTTGGCTATGGTTGAAAATGTCTCTAAATGTACTATGGACACCCTCCATTTAGATCGAGGGGGGTCTCATGAGTTTAATGCATTGCTAGCTAGTCGTGGGATAAAACACCAATGTACAGTGTCATACACGCCTTAGCAAAATGGTGTTGTTGAAAGTAAAAACAAGTCGCTTACGGAGATGGCATGATGTATGGTCAAGATTCTAGCTTTGCCACATTCGCTTTGGCTTGAGGCCAGGTGTGCTACTTATGTACTTAACATGTGTCCTACAAAAGCTTCATAGTCTATGACTCCTTATGAAGCATGGCATGATAAGAAGCCATCTATTGATCGCATGCGCATTTTTGGTTGTTTAGCTTATGCTTTGTTGACACAAACGTATGCAGAAACTTGGATGATAAGGTTGCTAAATACATTTTTATTGGTTACAATACTGAAAGCAAAGGTTACAGGTTATACCATCCGCAAACACAAAGTATCTTGGTTGTATTTTTGAAAGATTCGGTTCAGTCTTTATTGTCATGTACTAGAGATAGTAATGTAAGGTCACAAGACATTTACAACAGTTTGTTGCCTCTTTTTACTGATGGAAACTTGAATGTAAATTCCAGTGAGGCAAATGTACAGCCTATGGGGGTTTCTGAAAAAGCTACAATTCATCCTATTACTGATGCACATGTACATGATGTACTTGATCTGGAGAGGGTTGAGAATGAGCAGGCTAGAGGTATGCTAAAATGGCTGGTGCATACTTTGCATAACATTAAATTGGATGCACCTATGTCTTGTTGTACTCGTTTAGGTTCTCGCCATGCATCAAATTGTTATGATTTGGTTTTTTCAATTATGTGGAGGAACCTCTATCCTTAGATGAAGCACAGAATTTAGAAAATTATATGGCTATCATGCAATCAGAATGTGATGTGCTTATAGAAAATGACACATGGAATTTATGTAATTTGCCTCCTAGAAAAAATTCCATTGTTTGAAGATGGTTTACAAGTTGAAATGTAAGCTAGATGGTGAGATTGATCGATATACAACTCGACTTGTTACAAAATCTTATGCACAAAAGAAAGGCATAGATTATAAAGAGACTTTTTCTCCCACTTGTCGTATGACTAATGTTTCTTTTCTATGTGCATTGGCGGATTACTTTGGATGAGATGTACATCAATTAGACATTGTTACTGCTTTCTTGAATGTTGATATATTTGACGACGTTTATGTAACACAGCCTGGCGGTTTTGTCAAAAAGGACAAGAAGATAAAGTGTGTAAAGGTAAGAAAGCTTTGTATGGGTTTAAGAAATCTCCTCATGCTTGTTATGAGAAAGCTGACACTCATTTGGTTAAACAAGGCTTTTTTAACAGTCCAACTGAAAGAACTTTGTATCTAAAGCATGAGGGTGATGTATTTTTCATTGTTGTTCTATATGTGGATGATTTTTTGATTACTAGTCTGAATGAGACACAAATTTCTAGATTAAAGGTTTATTTGAATGCTACTTTCAAGATGAAAGACTTGGGGTTGTTTTCAGGCCTAAAGTTTAAGCAGTGTAATGGTGGTATTACCTTGTGTCAAACACGCTACATAGAGACATTGCTATGTAAGTTGAACTTGAGGACTGCAAACCTATTGCTACTCCCATGGAAACAAGTTTGAAATTAAGTCTTTATGATGTTGGTGATCTTGCCGATGTCACTCTTTACCAAAATGTTGATGGATGCCTTACTTATGTATGCAATACAAGGCCTGATATTCAGTTTGTAGTCTCATAGGTCAGCAAATTTATGCATAGCCCAGGGTCTAAGCATTGATAGATTGTTAAGAGGATATTTAGCTACTTGAATGGCACTTTACATCTTGGGTTGTTTTATTCCAATGGGAGATCCCTACGCCGCCAGATCTACATGCCTTTTTGGACTCAGATTGGGCTAGTTATTATGATGCATAAGCATCCACAAGTGGTTTCTTTTTCATGATTGACAATTTATGCATATCATGGTTGATCAAGAAGCAATCTGCTATGGCCACTTCCACTTGTGAGGCTTGAGTACAGGGTAGTCCTCACAGCTACGGTTAAGCTATTTGGCTCAAATGCCTTATGGTTTATTTGGTTGTTTGACACTATAATGCCACCATCATCTACACTGATAGTCAGAGCGCGTTGGCAATTGCAAGGAACCCAATTTTTCATGTTCACACAAAGAACATTGAGGTGCATTATCAGAGAGAGACTCTCTGCATGAGAGATCAGCTTGGCTTATGTGCCAACGCAGGACAACATTGTAGATCATTTCACAAAGCATTGGGCTTACTCCCCCTTGTGGATTGATAGTGTCCTCAGGGCATGGCACTTTTCTATGCACTATGTGTCATCTCTCGCTCATTGCATCACTCCCGGGGGGGATTTGTTACCATATATATGTGGTGGTGATGTGTGTGAATACACTTGGGAGTGTCAGGGCATTTTTTCCCTCACTAGGAGATTCTTTCTCTCGTGCATTATATATACAATGCACGGGGGAGATTCTTTCCCCCATGCATTGTATATACGCCCATTGTTCTAGGGCTAACTTATCTTTCCATTGTGCACTAAGAAATACATACTCTTTGTTGTGTGCCTTAAGCTTCTTCATCTTCTCCAAGTTGTATGTGTTTCCCTATAACCCTTTTTCCAACACTTCTTGCATTTATAACAATGGATCTCGGACCTCGTGGGTACCATGGCAACTAACTAAGCATTGGTTCTACCATCCTTGTCAAAAATCTTGCCTTTGCCTTTTTCCTGTAGAAAACTCGTGCATTCACTTTTGGCTTCAATATCCCAAGCCAAACAAATTGATGGCTTTCTTGAGAACGTTACTTGTGCCTAGGCAGCTAGTTGGGTGTTGGACAATCTTCTTTCCATAGCTATGTTGGTAAAAAATAGTCATTGTAAAAGTAGAAAGATCCACATGCATGCACTTGGTTCGATGAGCTTGATTGAGAAGCCAAAACATTCAATGATCTTGCCCTCCTCTCCATTGGGGCATTGCACCCTCTTTGAACAATCCTCTTAGGCTAAGCATTGCGGTTGTCCACCAACTTTCAATGTGGAGTCTGCTATCTATGTTGTCCGCATCTCAAGATGTAAGAAAAAATGTTAAATCTTCCCAAGTGCATTTGCAAGACGCTGCAAAACATAGCTCGTTGTCATGTAGCACTTCAAAATGCTTGCAAATCCTTCCTCTTCGCTTGCTAGCAGTACTCCAGTAGCAGGCTGCATTTCACAATGTTGTCAACACAAAATGGACCCCCACTATTTGGGTTTGCATTTTAAAATGCACCTGAAAACGTTGTTCGATGGAGGTGTTGCCTCATGCAAGGTTTTTTGGAGCCCCAGCCAAGAACATTTTAAAATCCAATTTAAAATGCTAGAGCTTGAGGCTATTGGTCGCAAAGACGACCGCCTCATAGCTCCTCTTTGGCAGCTTCTTTCCTTTTCTCTGTGGCAATCTCCTCCCCCCTTTCAATCATCGAGCCAAGAGCTTTGATACCATATGTTGAAATTAACGATGTGAAAGGGACGAGTAATGGGGATAATAGATGTGTGTGTGTGTGTGTGTGTGTGTGTGTGTGTGTGTGTGTGTGTGTGTGTGTGTGTGTGTGTGTGTGTGTGTGTGTGTGTGAGAGAGAGAGAGAGAGAGAGAGAGAGAGAGAGAGAGAAGAAGAAGAAGAAGAACAAGAAGAAGAGAATTTAACGTCGTAGGAAACTATCCCAAGAGATCTTAATGATCTATCCAATGAGGAGAGTTAACCTCAAGACCTATTATTCAAGAGGGAAATGGCATAACCAATCTACCACACATGGGTGATAGAAAGGTTATACCATTTTCCTCTTCTTATTAGCGTGCACACACACACACACACACCCAAGAAGAAGAGAACTCCAACGTCGTAGGAAACTATCCAAGAGACCTTAAAGATGTATCTGATAAGGAGAGTTGAACTCAAGACCTATTATGCAAGAGGGAAATGGCATAACCAATCTACCACACTTGGGTGATAGAAAGGTAGAGAGAGCCTACTGAACCAACCAACCTTGGAAATAAAATGATGGTATTACAATGAAGGCAAGGTGGTGCTTATATACTCACCTTAGTAAATTTCCCTACCAAAACTTTGACAAATAAGTAAAATAAATACCTAAATCCAAAATAAATATTGGAATCACATTGGGCTATTCATTTGAGATGCTATAACTTTAACAGATACTTGGTAGTTATGGCTTCCAATTATAAGAAGAATTGTAAGGACATGGGTCCTATGGGCAAGGCCACCGGCACGGTCGAACAGTGTGTACACTAGGGGGAGGCTATAAGATAGCACGATTAGGTGGAGACTAGCACACGCATAACCACCGCCCTTTCACTGGTATCCGAGCTATTTTTGGGAGAAGGCTAAAAGCGGCTTTCATGTGCGTGAGACGCCTTGCTTCTCTCCCACGTTTCGCAGACAGCGACGCCCCCGTTGTGCAGCAAAAAGAAGATAGGCATAGATTTCTGTGCGAGAAACGCCTGGACAGACAGTGACAGCCGACCGCCCCACCGACGCACGACCAAGGCAAACTCGACGGCATCGAAGCTCCGAAGGCTTCCGTTAGCGATGTTGGTTGCACGCGTAAGAAGACCTACTTAATCCTTGCATGAAGGAGGGTTGAACCCATCCCATGAAGGTAAGAGACCAACACTTTACCATCAAGCTATTGGCCCTTGTTGTGTATAACAAGGAAAGATAGTCTACTTGTGTTGAAAGGAAAACTTGAAGGAAAGGGAAAGCTTCAAACTTCAAGGAAGTAGCTTAACCCTTCCTTTTCACTTCTTGGAGAAAGGCAAGTTTTCCTCCAAAAATTCTTTTTTCCTCAAGGAGATAGCTTCAAAGTGAAGAAAAGCCTTCACAAAAACGATTAGTTTTTGTGAAGAATCATTAAAAGTGTTCTTACAAGGAATGACAAGTGAAGCGCTCATATTCCCGCAAAGCGAGGTTCGCATGCAACGCAAATCGCGGAGCATACAAAACGCAAAGACTTCAATTTTCAAGGTACAAGTTGTCGTTTCTTTTTCTCTCTTTGCATTAGTGTGTGTTTACCATGGCCAGTGAGGATATCCCACCTACACACACGTTTGATTTTGAGCACGTAGATCAAAATCAGGGCACCACGGGTGCTGTTGACACTAATATGCATGATGATGATGATCTAGGAGATTATGGGCTTGTAGATATAGCTTCTTTCAAGACTTTGGAACATCGCCAAAGTGTACTTGAAAGAAACCTCTTTGCACTCAATGCAAATGTTACCAATCTTACAGAGTTACTTGTGAAATTTATGAATTCACAGACAACTCAAGGAGCCACAAAAAGCACGGTTCAAGGGAACCAAGCTCGCACGACTCAAGGAGTCCAAGAGACGAGTGCTGCAGAAGATGCACAAGGTAGCAATGCATTACTTAAGAATATCACCATTCCTGAGTTTCACGGGGAAGAGTGTGATCGCATCAAAGATGCGGTCAATACGTTCTTACACAAATAAAGTGATATTCATAGATTGAGATACACCCCGGATATAAAGACGGCTATGGAAACAAGTCTATCTCTTAACACTAGGTTGGTAACCTAACAGAACATAAAAGTGTCCTTTCAAGGTTTTGAAAAAAACCTCCAAAACCATAGTAGATCCACTCATTTTGTAAAATCCTTTCATGAGGTTATAGTTCAAGGCCTACTACACATGGAAAAAATAAGAAACTTGTAAAATTTCTCATCTTTTGGTCACACCAAGCCTCTAAAGTTGATGGACCAATACATTTTCATCAAAATAGTAATTTCTTACGTTTTGTTGCATAAAAATAAGATTAGGGATTTTTGTAGGACTTGAGATAAATTCCCTAGTTAACTTCAATGGGTTGGTGATCAGAACATATGATTGCTTCTCACTCACTATTTTTTGTTTTGCCAAAAGAAATAGGTACAAAAAAGTTGAATTTTTACCATTCTGCAAACCTATCATCAAAGTTTCTATAGCCACAGTCAATACAAATAATATATGCATGTTTTCTTAGTTCCCTATTGTCCTTTAGGTTCATAAGGAGCCATGGAGCATGTCAAAAGAATAATACATCTCTTACCAAGGGGAATCTTGGGGACAAAGATGAAGTGCTAAATACAGCAAACATGAAAAAACTGGGTTCAACATTATGAGTTGTAGAACCCATAGAAACTATTCAATATCTAGCCAAATTTGATCCTTATGACTAGATATGGTTACTACCTACAAAATGCATGTAGTTCTCACAAGAAACTAACAATATTGAAAAAGCTATACTTGATATACTAGAATGTTTCGTTTTCTTCTATAATTGAAAAAATCAACCATCGTTGTCTACTATGCAAAATAGGGTATTAGGTGCCCCAAAACTCAAGGAATATTAGCTTTATGTTACAATATGCGACATAGATAATCAAAACTGCATTTGGATATCATGAAAGCCACCAAAAAAATCATAGAAGAGCTAAAATTGGCTAAAAAATAGGATTTGACAATTTTTGTAATTTGGTCATAACTTACAACTTTAACATTTATTTCTCCCTAGAAGCATCAGGACATGTTGAGGACTACTAAAGATAGTTATCTAGCATTATAGACCTCACAAACATGAATTCTAGAGTGGTATAGTTGCAAAAAGTTGAAAAAAACCAAAAACAGGACCCGTTTTTTCACACAGTTTAGGTTGTGAAATGTTGTGCAAGAACAAGGTTAAAGATGGAATTGATATTCCAAAAAAATGTCGAGTTTTTTTCAGCTCATGAGACAACTTTCTAGACAAATAGCACCTCAAAATCCATTTTGAAACTCTTGACATAATTCAAGGAAAATGGTCACTTAACAGGACATAAAAGTGTCCCATTACCAACCTAGTGTTAAAGACAAGGCCTATAAGTGGTGGATGACATTTCCAATAGATGCTCGTCCTCCATCTTGGGCTACGTCTCAAGCTTCTTTCTCCAAAGAGTTTTTGGACTCCAATGAAGAAGATAAGAATTGGTTAGCATGGGATGCATGCCGCATGTCTGGCCCCTCTCTCACACAGTACCTTTCAAAGTATCGGGAAATCATAGTAACACTAGTTCTGTAATTGGACATTTAAGTGTCCTGTTTTTCTACCATGTTTTGGCAATTTATTTGTCAAGCTAAAAAGAAGTTTTTTACACCATGCTTCTACCATAGATTGGTTATGAGGGAACGAAAAAATTGGATTTTCTCCATATCAAAATACAATCTGTATGGAGAGAATTCTCGTAAGTTCTAAGACATAAATTTTAGTAAAATTTCAAGTTGTTTTTCCAAAAAAAAATCATAAAATTATTATACCTTTTTGTAGAGATGGCCTTTTTTATGTTTATAAAAGCCAAGTGTCAGCATTTAGAGTTACAAAACAATGGAATGCACTTCAAAGATAAGTTTTCATGTTACATGTAAGCTATAGACATAATTTCATACTTGAGCACTTGCTGAATAAGAGCATAATTTTGGTCTTCCAAAGGCCCCCTCATGAAATTGGTACTATTCTAGTGCAATTTGACAACTACAAATGACTTTATATGTTTAAACCAAGAAACTACATATTTTTTGGGCTCCCTAACTCAAGTAAATCTCGTTGCTTGAACTCTATCTTGAATTCTTTATCGTGCAAAAACTCTTAAAAATCTTGAGTTCTCCATACTAACATTGAAACCAAGGTTTTAGCCACCCCAATTTTGTATGTACCACCTACTTTGATACAATTAGTTGATCTACATGGAAAGTTTAATATTATTTGAGGTTTTGAATGCCTATGTCTCAAGAATGAAAATATGAAAGTTTTCTCTTATGCAGTTTTGAATATTTAAAATGATCCAATACTTGTTGCATACCAAAGCCCTTCTACTTGCCACCTTGAGTGCTCAATGGAAAGGGCAAGCAATGTATCACTTTTTAAAACTCACAAATATATCAGAAACATTTAATTTTTTTTGTATACGACGATATGCTTGAAATGACCATATCAAACACATGGAACTTTCCATTATTTTATATACTTCAAAGTCAATTTTTTTGCACATGAAACTTTCAATTATCTATAGAAAAATTGTGGAAGAGTCACCTAAAAATTTTCTGCAAGGTCGCTTCATTTTTTCTTATAAAGGCGATTTCTTCAAAGCGTCAATCGCAGTCTTATGAGGGTCAACTTGATGAGTATAGTTCTTGATCATGATAGATTCTAAAATGCAAGGTTATATTTTTTAAAGATCCTATAGCTAGCATATTTAAGCATATCAAGAGGGTTTTTTTAAATAAACCGTTTAATGCAAGTAGCATTTAATTTAAATTTGTTAAAAAAGGACACTTAAAGTGTCATGTTTTGGTACCAAACTAGTGTTAAAACTAGAAGGTCTAGATGAATTCCAAAAGATACGGGGTTTTAATAGGGGTCTTGACAAAGACTATCGTCTTCATGTCAAGACCCAACATCCAAAACCTTTGGAAGAAGCCATTAGTCATGCACAAAGATATGATAATGACCAAGAGAGGAAAGGAAATGTTCCCTACTCTAAGAATACATTTTCTAAGAGCAATGTGGCTAAGAGCCAATGGCGAGGTAGATCTCCCATACATTCCAAGAGGAATAAGAGACAATCTACCTCTCCACGTCCACAAGAGGCTAAGAAGCCTAAGCAATCACGAGATACTCCACGTGGGTCTCTCAGCACTGCTGATTTTGAGCGTGCAAAGAAACACAATTTGTGTTTTAGATATCTTTCAGACCAACATAACAAGAAAGATTTTCCTCTTTGACAAGGCAAGGAAAAGGCCATGCACACGGTGCAACGCCTCACATTAGATTCATCTCCTAAATATTGTGATGTAGAGGTTCTTCATATGGAAAAAAAGCACAAGTGTTGTGTGCCTGCTTCAATGTGGCAGTCCACCTTTGGCCCCCATTATTTGATTCGCATGCATGGAACTATTAACGAACAACGTGTTCGTATTTTAGTGGATGATGGTGCAACTCATAACTTCTTGAACTATAAGCTAGTCAAGAAATTAAAGCTTACACAGATTCCTTGCTCTCACAAGTATGTGGTGGAGTAGATGTCTAGGAATGATAAAGAAGTATGGGACACGGTAGTTCAAGGGGTTGAGCTTATTGTTCAAGATCATACGATGACCCTTGACTTCCAAGTTATGAACATGGATCGTGATGATGTAGTTTTAGAATGGGTGTGGCTGCATGGTTTAGGAAACACATTGCACACTAGTTATGAACACAACTCCTTATCCTTTATAGCCAATGGTAAGCATGTGCTTTTGCTTGGTGAGAAAAATATACCATATGCACCTCTTATATGTAAATCCGAGCTTTCTATTCTCCAGAAAGAAAATTTAATAGATGAAGTCTTTTTGTGTTACTGCTTGTCTCCAAGTCTTGTGAATTCTCAAGAGCAAAGTGCGGTGAATTCTAGTAATGGTATGCAAAGTGAAATGAATTCTACTAATGGTATGCAAAGTGCAATGAATTCTAATGGTATGCAAAGTGCAATGAATTCTATTGATAAACAAAGTGCTAACAAGTCTAACGAGCAAAGTGCACTCAATTTTAATTCTATAGAGCAACATGCAACTGTTGTAAAACAAACATTACAGGAATTACAAGATTCTCCAACCCAGCATAACTCTAGTTTACTTTCTCCTTTTGCACAGCAAAAGCTGACTCACTTACTCACGGAGTATAGTGATGTGTTCTCAAGTGATTTACCACCGGGTTTACCTCCTACACGGGATGTGCAGCATGGCATAGATGTCTTGCTAGGTACTAAACCGATGAGTAAACCACCGTATCGTATGAGTGCTAAAGAATCCAAGGAGGTTGAGAATCATTTGGTTGACTACCTCGCTCGTGGTTTCATTGGACCTAACACTTCGCCTTGGGCATCACCAATTCTATTGGTAAAAAAGAAAGATGGTACTATGCGCATGTGCGTAGATGATCGCGGATTAAATGCAATAACCATCAAGAACAAGTATCCTCTGCCTCGAGTGGATGAGTTTTTTTATCAACTCCACGGGGCAAGATACTATATAAAGATAGATCTTTGTTCAGGATACCACCAGGTACGTACCCTACTGCAAGATATCTCCAAAACTGCCTTTAGAACACGGTTCAGGCATCTTGAATTTTTGATTATGCCTTTTGGTCTAACCAATGCTCCAACTACATTTATGACACTCATGGATAGTGTCTTACGTCCCTATCTTGGAAAATTTGTTGTGGTTTCCCTTGATGATATTCTCATTTATAGTAAGATTGAAGATGAACACATAGAACACTTACGATTAGTGTTTGGACAGCTACGATTAGTGTTTGGACAGCTACGACCTCACGCGCTGTATGTTAAGCAAAGTAAGTGAGATTTCTTTAAAACAGAGATACATTACCTCGGTCATGTGATCTCTTATTATGGCATCAAGATGGACACTGACAAGGTCGCTGCCATTCTTCGATGGCCACATCCCAACACGGTTGAGGAGCTTCAAATATTTTTAGGCATGGCTGGATTTTATCGACAGTATATCCGTGACTATGCCAAAATCATTGTTCCTATGACGGATAAACTTAAAGCAAAAGGTAAGACCTTTTCTTGGGAAGAATCCCAAAAACGCAGTTTCGAACAGCTCAAGGTATCTATAGCCACTGCTCCCATCCTAGCAATCGTCGACCCACTTAAGCCGTTTGTGGTAGAGACCGATGCTAGTGATAAAGCCATCGGTGCGGTACTTCTTCAGGAGGGAAGACCTATAGCCTTTGAAAGTAAAAAGTTAGATAGAGCTCAACAGAATTATTATGTCTATGAGAGAGAGCTCTATACCATAATTCACGCTTTACAAAAGTGGCGACACTATTTCTATGGTGCAGAGTTTGAAGTAGTTTTTGACCATGAGAGTATCAAATGATTTACTACTCAAACAGACTTGAAGGGCCGTAAAGCTAGATGGGCAAAAATCCTTCAAGATTATGATTGTAAGCTACGATATCGCAAGGGGCGATATAATGTAGTAGCGGATGCACGAAGTCAGATGCCTCATATTAATTCACTTGCTTTCAGAGAACTAAAGAGTGGATTTTTGGACTCATTACGTGGCAAGTGTGCACAAGATCAATCATATGCTAAAGTGTGGAGTGCAGTTTTTAAAAAGGATCCCTCACACTCACATATCTCTAAACAGCCAGAAAACATGTCTCTGCACGCGCAGATAGAAACTCCAACACACAGAGCTCCACCCCTACTCAGGAAGAGCTTAAGCAATGGAAGAATTTTTCCATTGATGATGGCTACTTACTCCACAAAGGTAGAGTATGTGTGCCAAAGGACTCAGACACCAGGCGCCAAATCTTATTTGAGTGTCACGATAGTCCAAGTGCTGGTCATCCAGGTATCCGTAAGATGTATGCCTTAGTTCGACGGCATTTTTATTGGCCGGGCTTACATCATGATGTTCAAGAGTACATACTAAACTGCCAACAGTGCCAAGTTAATAAGGCAGAGCGCCTTAACGTAGGTGGCCTTTTACATCCTTTAGAGATTCCACAAGGTAAGTGGGAGAGTATCTCTATGGATTTTGTAGTAGGACTACCTACTACAAATCGTGGCCATGATGCCATTTGGGTAATTGTAGACCGTCTCACAAAGATGGGTCGATTCATTCCCACTAAGACTACGGTTAAGACACTGGAATCAGCACAGCTATTTGTAGAGAATATATATAAACGCTATGGTCTTCCACCTAGTATCATTAGTGACAGAGATCGAAAGTTCGATAATCACTTTTGGAGAGCTGTGTTCCAAAAGTTGGAAACTAAACTTAATCTAAGTACGGCCGTTCATCCAAAAACGGATGGTTAAACAGAAAGAGTTAATCAAGTGCTAGAGGATATGCTACGAGCATATGTTAGCAAGAAGCAAACCAAATGGGAAGACTACTTACCCATATTGGAATTTGCTTATAATAGTTCAAAGCATGTGACTACAGGGTTTAGTCCATTTATGCTTTTGTATGGATTTCAACCTAGATCACCCGTTACGTTGGGGTTGGCTAAGGAGAAGATACAGCAAGCCAAGGATTTCTCCAAGACCATTTTGACATGCTTCGAGTTTCTCGACAGAATGTTAAGCAAGCTCAAGATCGATATAAGAAGTACGCAGATGACCATTGACGTCTTGCTTCTTTCGAAGAAGGAGACAAGGTTTTGCTCAAAGTTCCGAAGCATTCAGAAAGTCTGAAGACGGGAAAAGTTGCTAAACTTTCACCACGCTATTGTGGACCGTTTAACATTCTCAAACGTATAGGTCAAGTGGCCTATAAGCTAGCTCTTCCAGAGCACTCACGAGTTCATCCTGTTTTTTATGTTAGCCATTTACGAAAACAGCTAGGACATAATGATAATGTCATTGACACAGGTGTGTTGGTTGACCTTATTGCACCGCCAAGCATTCCTCATGAGCCCGAAAAGATTTTGGATTCTCATGAGCTTCGCACCAAACATCATGTCAGACGACAGGTGTTGGTAAAATGGCTAGATAGACCTGAAGAAGGTTCTACATGGGAGAATGTCTCCGCACTTAAGAAACATTTTCCTACGTTTCGTTTTTTAGGACAAAAGCGATTCTCCAAGGGGGAGGTAATGTAAGGACATGGGTCCTATGGGCAAGGCCACCGGCACGGCCGGACAATGTGTACGCTAGGGGGAGGCTATAAGATAGCACGGTTGGGTGGAGACTAGCACACGCATTACCACCGCCCTTTCACGGATATTTACAACATTTGCAAGTTTGATAGCACAAACTTTTCCATATGAAAAGAGAAGATTAGTTATGTGTTGCAGCGTTAACGGCTAGCAAGGAAGCATTTTGGTTGGTACATTTAGTGGAAGATCTTGATAAGGGTAATAGATTCCAATATTGTATTGTGATAGTCAGAGTACCATTGCCTTGCAAAATTGTCTGTTTCATTTGAAACAAAACACATTGAGGTGAGGTATAACTTCATTCAGGATGTTATTGGAAAATTAGCAGATTGAGCTTATCAAGGTCCATACATATAACAACCCTAAGGATGCTCTTACGAAGATCTTACTTGTGGAGCGGTTGGCACATTGCATAGAGTTAATGGGTGTAAGGTGAAGCACTGGCTGTTTAATGTGTGTATATGTTTTGTACACAATTTTTAATTTTATGCCATTTAGGCCACATTGGACTTGAAGGGGGAGGTTGTTGGAGAAATGGCTATGTGGTTGGCCAAAAAATCTACTCGCACCCATCTTTTTAGGCCACTTAGGCCACATTGGCCTTGAAGTGGGAGATTGTTGGAGTAATGGCCATGTGGCTGATCTGACGATCTACTTACACCCATCTAATTGGACTAACCTTATTCTTATACATAAAATTTAGTGAGGATTATCTCACTACAGACAACACCACATGTTGTGTTCACCTCCTTACTCATTGCACACACGCATGCACGCACTTTCATATAGCATATTCTCACAATTTTCTTGTGTTATTGATGAAGAGAAATATACATCAACAATAAACTTAAACTTTCATGACAAACAATGAAGTCCCCAAGATACTAATAGATGTTGAATAACATTGTTGATATGTAACATCCCAACAATTACCACCTTGTACTAATCCTCATAAGCCCCTATTAGAGTTGTGCATTGACTGTCCCTTGTAAACCACAATGCCCTTTTCTTAGAGAACGCATGCCTTTCTCTAGTGGTTATTTTATGATCCCCTATGTGAGTAAAAACTTTAATGTTTTATGATCCCTTCTGTGAGTAAAAACTTTTTTGGATTTGAGAAATAGACATATTCACATTGAGAGGAAAAGAGAGAGAGTACTACAAAATCTCTTCTATTCCTCATGGATCTTTGCTATAAATGTACTTCTAGAGTAATTTTGTGATGGAAGGCCTATCTTTATAGGCAACAATTATCCTCTATTCTTCTTAGGTGGGCAAGGCACTTGTTACTCTCTTTAGAAAAAGTTTTCTCCCTTGGCCTTTTTAGTCCTTACAATTTTAGCACTTATGCCCTTTCAAGATTTGTTGTATCAGTTTCTGTGGTTATTTTCCTTTGGGCCTTCTTTATACCCAAGTTTGTTCTTGCCCTCAAATTCGACACCCGTAAAAATTTGCTCTTTTGTTGCAAAGATAGAGATAGATAGATATACAATATATGTGTAGATAGGTGGATAGAGAGAGAGAGAGAGAGAGAGAGAGAGAGGGGAGGGAGACTCAGAGAGAGGGTTACCAAAATACCCCTAAGATTTGGAGAAATTTCCTCATAGTTTGCCAGAATTTCCAAAAATGCCCTTAAGTTTTTCCAAACTTCCCAAAACGCCCCTTGTTATTCTCATATACATCCCGAAACACTTTCTTTTTTGCAACTCTTCATAGGAATTTTTCTCTCAACAAAAGATGACAGAAATAGGATTTGGATGGCATTGTGTGAACTCAATTTGACATGGTGTGTGTGTGTGTGTGTGTGTGTGTGTGTGTGTGTGTGTGTGTGTGTGTGTGTGTGTGTGTGTGTGTGTGTGTGTGTACATACATATATGCCACATTCGCCTACACTTTGTGCATGTACAAATCCAACATGGAACTTGCCTTTTGGTCCAAGCACATGGGTAGGTCGATGTGGACAATTATGTGTTAGGAATTGGATCGTGCTAGCTATGGTGGATGAAAGACAAACATGGTGCAAGTGTATGAGTGTGTGTAAGCAAGGTTATCACTCAAGTGAATTAGGTTCCAAAATAGGATTATCTTGGACTCATAAAGACAATCTTGAGTATTGACTTAGCTTAGCACAAGCTCACCATAGACAAGCATGTAGTGCAAAATGAAGTTGTTTATTGATTCAAGAAATGAGCTTTAAGTACCTCTACAACCTTGCTCCACAGTATGTGGGATAAATCCACTCTCCTCTCCTTGACTCACACCTTAGGACACAGCTCACACTTTACAATCCTCCCCTTGAGGTTTGGACGAAGACAAGATACTGAAGATGCATGATCCACACAGGCTAACAAAATCCACATAGGATCGTGATATCCACACAGGAAAATAAAGTCCACAAAGATGGTAATATCTACAGAGGATGGTAAAATCCACACAAGAAAGATCCACAAAGGATGGTGATGTCCACATAGGATGATAAGCTGGTATCCACACAGAAAAAAGTCTTCCCTACAAGTAGAGAGTCTGCATCTTCAAAATGGATCTTCCCAAACGCTGCCTTCGTCTTCGTCCTTTTTGTCTTCTACTATGTGAGCCAATCCTCTGTCAGGTCTCTTGCCTTCGTTGCTTCTGTTGTTGCTTCTACTGCTGCTGCTTTCTCCACTGCTACTGCCTCCACTTGAGTAGCACCGAGAAGGAGGGTGTCCCTTCCTACCACATTTGTTGCAAGGTTTTTTTGTGTAGCAATCTTTCACTACGTGTCCCATTCTTCCACATTCATAACACTTTCGTCCGTTTGTCGATGTTGATGGCGAATATCTTCCCCTTGAAGATGTTGCGATGAAAACTCCTCCTGATGGGGTAAGTGAACCTCTTTGCTTTCTTTCTTCTGCTTTGACTGAGTTCATGACATCTTGGAATGGTGGTGCTGGTTCTTTTGCTTCAAGAATTGTAACTAGAAGGTGGAAGTACACTTCAAAGTATAGCCACTTTGTCATCTTCTGGTACTTCAACTTGGATGTAAGTGAGTTGTGTGACAATGCTCTTAAGCCTATTCACTAGGCTAGCAATGTCCTCCCCTTCAATCATAGTCACTTTGTAAAGCTGTCTTTTAAGACTAACTTTGCTCCTTTTGGCCCTAGCTCCAAAATTACTTTCTAGGACATGCCAGGCTTCATGTGCATCCTTACATTCATCTATGAAATGCACATAATTATCATGCAAGGAAGTGATGATAATTCCCAATGCTTGTTCGTCTTTGGCCAAATTTTATGCACTTGCTATGAGTGTAGATGCCCTAGTGTGCACTCCATCGGGTTCGGCTTGTTGCTCCAATGCAGTGCTAATGACAGACCACAAACATTTTTTCATAAGATAGCCTCTTAACTTCGTTTGCCAAGTGTGAAATCCCTTCCCATTGAATTTCTCTATTCCCTTGTCCCCCATTTGTGCCAATAGAGGGGTCTTAGCTTAGGAGACTCTCCTAGCCAGTGTCTGCCTCTTTACACGGTGCACAATTGATGATAGAAAAAATTAATTTGCAAAATTTGTGCTTGGTTGCAAGATTTGAAATTTTAATATCTTTTTAATGAAATGTGAAGTACCTCTTCACTCAAGGTGAAGTCACCCTTCACGGTTTTGTTTTACCTTGGCGTATTTGGCTTGGAGATGCCTTTGTCAAAGCTGGTGGAGATGCTCAACTCTTGAGACCTTTGGTTGCTTTGCTCCAGGTTGGTGGGAGCAGGGCCTTGAGCTTGGAAGCTTTGGCCCTCTTGGACTCTCGGAGTTTAAGGCAACGTTGGAAGGGAGGCTTAAAAAGCTAGTGGCCTTTGAGGGCTTGGAATAAGAGGCAGTTGTTTGGGGGACCCGGTGCTTACGGCCAGTGGGCAAGCAAGCTTGAAGTCGTCAGTGCCATGGGAAGGGGGGCTCCATAGGGGCGGACCCGAAATCACTTTGAAAGGCAGTTGAGCGCTCGGGCTTGAGGTCCGCGGCCGGTCGGAGAGGCACGCTCCGCGCATCCGGTCGCCAGCCAATGAGAAAAGCCGTCGGACGGGCACACGCAAAAGGGCGGCAGCCGATCGGGCCAGTGGCGGACCCGCCTGCGCATCCAATGCAATTTATTGACTGTTTGGAGTCCGCCCAGTGGGAGCCTTAGTGTGTGTGGCCCCTTGTGGTTTTGACTTTGCGAAAAGTAGGTTGTTCCCACCACGTGGGCTTACAAAGAGGGTGATGGTGTGAAAAAAGGTTGATGAGCATTAAATGAGTCAAAACACACACACACAAAGGATTAACTATCACAGAAAACAGAGAATGAAGCTTTGTAAGTTTGAATCTTTGTTCAAAGTGTTAATTGACAAAATCTAGCTCAAATTTTGTGTGGTTGTGCTTGATTGAAAGATCTCGAGGCAGGCTACGCACACACACCAATTGCAAATGCCAATTATCCTAAAATAAGGAGCAGCCGTTGAATGCAAAATACAAGTTCTTGATGGAAATTGAATGCAATCTAAAATGCTAATTAGGCTTCCAATTAGCCAGTGAGTAGTGGCTCAAGAGTCTTTAGCTCAAGAACATGCCCATGCTAGCCAATGGAATCATTAGGAAAATTTTGGACTCAAAAATGGGCCTTGTAAGAATTGTTGATGTGGCATAGCTTTCAAAAAGTGGGGATTGGTAATTTTTTTGCAAATAAGATTCAAACTTGTCGGAGGTTGGATATTTAGAATCTACTCTTCAAATGCTATCTATTGATATATAGCATGCATGTATCGAACATTGCCTTCATGTAGATCTAGAAAAAGGTGATTTTAGATTACCGTAACGGTAACAAAACCTGGCTGATTGAAAAAAAATGGCATAAATTTCATAGAAGTCATCCAAACTTTTCGGACCTTGGCTCTTTAGAATCCATTTTTCAAGAACTTTCCAATGATAGGTCATATCATGGGGTTCTAAGCAATATTTAGAGGGGTCTACCGGGCTGCTTTCTTTTGTACAACTTTGATGATGTGGCACTCCTAAAAGGCCCAAAAATGAGTTCAAAATTTTCCTAATGTACTAATTAGGTATGCATTATGCAATAAAAGAGCAAATCAAATAGATTTATCTAATGATGATAGAGTGATGCTAATTGTACTAACACACAAATGCATAACAACAATCCTAGCTAGCACACCATGGCTCTGATACCAAATGTTAGGAATTGGATCGTGCTAGCTATGGTGGATGAAAGAGAAACATGGTGCAAATGTGTGAGTGTGTGTAAGCAAGTTTATCACTCAAGTGAATTAGGTTCCAAGATAGGATTAGCTTGGACTCATAAACACAAGCTTGAGTATTGACTTAGCTTAGCACAAGCTCACCATAGACAATCATGTAGTGCAAAATGAAGTTGTTTATTGATTCAAGAAATGAGCTTTAAGTAGCTCTACAACCTTGCTCCACAGTATGTGGGATAAATCCACTCTCCTCTCCTTGACTCACACCTTAGGACAAAGCTCACACTTTACATTATGTAGCATTGCAATAGGCTCAATGTGGCTTGAATAATCGTGTCCTTTGTTCTTGTTTTTCAAGCCTTTGGATTAGATATACTGGTTTTGTCCTCGTGTAATGTCCACTTTGTTTAGGTTTATGCAACTTTGGTGAGTGGCAAGGGCTTCCCTTTGGGGGAAGGTCCAACACTCAAAAGTCCAAGCACATGTATATGATTTGCACAATTTTTTGGCTTTTAAAAAGAAGCCTTAAGAGAAGAAGACAGTTTGGCAGACATTTGAAATTTTATCAATTCCAATACTGATCGGCAAAGATCTTTTTTGGTCCTTGAAGGGCCTCAATGGTGATGTATTTCCCAACAATTGAGCATACAGCTTTGGATGTAATGCATTGAAAACTTAAGTGCATAAGTGAACTGTTAATGCGATATAAGCATGCATTTTCTTAAAGAAATATAATTTTCAATTGGGTTGTGGGTGCATTTGAGTTGATTCTAGCCATTCCTCATAGCCTTGGCTTCAACTATTCAATGGTTTTCTTAAAAGGATATATAGGTCCATTTGTTCTCTTCTAAACATCTATGTCGTGTTTTAAATATTTTCTTATCAACTTTTCATTTTGAAAGGTGGTCTCTTCATTGTCTTCGGGTGCTCAAGGCAATGAGTGCATGTGATTCAAAGATCAATCTTCATGGTTCAATACATTTCCCCCTTTTTCACAACCATCGAGAAGATCCAACCAAAGTGGAGGGTAATCAATTGATAGCATTATCTCCATTACTCTCTTTGCTTTGGAGAAAGTTTTTTACACAAAAAAGAGCAACCATGCAGATAAGTAATCTTTGATCCATGTAATGACATTTTTTGCTCATATTATCAAAATATATTTTGACCCTCATTTACTACACGTTCATTTGAAAACAATACAAATATCTTGGCCCTATCCGCCTATAAGATATCCCAAGAGACAACGTTTGAAGAGAAACCCATGCTCCACACCTATTTGGAAAGATCAGAGAGCTTGCCCACCTTCCCCTTGTTGGGCAGATCATGCACTCCTTGATGTGAAGCTAGTAAAAGAATTCATTGTGCTTCACAAGAGCACCACAATTAATATACATGTTGCTCAAAGCATTGCCAAGAATGGTGTTTCTCCAAGAACCCCTAGCCAACAATCCGAACTATTTTTTTTCCTCATGTCAATGTCTTGTATAATGCAACACATCTTCAAGATGCAAGCACAGGTGAGAAGACTTGCAGAGATATCCTCGCTAAAGAACCCAAAGCTTTGGCCTGGCCTTGCCACACATCTATGCAATGAGCACATCCCAAGAGACCCCAACTGAAACACAAAACCTGTTAATTACAAAAGCACAGCATTTGGCATAATTGTCAACCAAGTCGTTTCCAAGCACCAACTTTTATCAACAATATTTGATTATAGCAATACCATTGTGGATATTTTGCCCATGTCAAACTTGCTTGATGGCAAATTCAAGCATAAGGGATCACACTTGGAAAGAAGCTCTTATCTTGCATCTTATAAAATTGCCCAGAGCTTTCTCACCCTTGTCTTGTTGGGCAATCAATACACTTGTTGCGTCTATACCATAGTTTAACCCATGTAAGTCTGAGATTTGGTGAGCCTCCACTTCAATGCAAAACCTATTAAATACTCATCTAGCAGAATACTTGAAACATATCAACTACTGACTTGACAAAGCATGTTGATTGAAGATACACCTTAAGCTCACCACTAGTACACTTGTTTCATTTGACGACCAGGCTTGCAACCACACCTCGATGCTTTGGTGTCAACCATAGATCCCCATTGGAGAATGCATTGTGCAAGGTAGTAACGAGGCCAACCTTACAAGAGGAAAACATCACCTCAAAACAATACTCATTAGCTTCTAATGACCAATAGTGGTTTACACTCTGCTATGCCATAGAGATGCATTCAACATTCAAGTTTGTTAAAATAAGGAAAAATTACAAAAATACCCCTCTAATGTGTGAAAATTACCAAAATACCACTCAAATTTTAAAAATTACCAAAATACCCCCAATATTGTCATAAATTCCAAAAATGCCCTTCCAAGTTTTCAAAACTCCAAAAATACCCCTTGTTGTGAGAATAAATTTCTCCAAAGATATAAAAATTTATACCTTTGCATAATAAGACTGATTGTCTATCAATACAAGATGCTAAAACTAGAATTTGAGTTGATTATGTAGGCTTTGGAGATGAATCACTTCATTACTTTAAGACAAAATGCCTTTTTGTGAGGTAATTAGCCACAAATTACATGTTGCACACTCAAAAAACGGACTTCAATTGTCAAAAAGGAATGAACATTAGAAAATCTTGAGCAATCCATCTAAAATAGATACAAGGGTATTTTGGAAAATTTTGAAATTTCAAGGGTATTTGGGAATTTTTACAAATTAGAGAGATTAGGTCTCCTCAATCTCGAAAAAATTAAAAATCCTTTCAAAACATTTGAAGTGCATAAGTGAAGGGTAAGTTTAGGAAATGAAAAGACCCATGGAAGTTGAAAGTTCAAAGACTTTTTGTATGCATATAAATAGAGATGGTCAAGTAAGCTATTTGGCTTCTATACCAATCATGTGGTACAAATTCTCACATTCCTTATGCCATTGTTTTTTCCAGACCGTCCAATTGGGGAACCATACTACCGCACGCATCCAAGCCCAATTGGAGTATGATTCATTTGTTCGGACCACCACAACAAGTAAAAGAAAACCACTATCTATTATGAGACTTCAGTCATGATGATTTGTACAAGTACATCATGACCAAATCACACTCCGTCAAGGTCGGGAGTCGAGGGGCGTGCAGTCTGCACCACCCATTCTCCACGACTTTCTCTCGCAGAAATCAATGCTGCAGCCGTCAGATTTGCACCACATCAGCATGCAGAATCCAGAGGTTGCTCCTCCAATCAGGTGCTCCCAGGTCAGCAGCCAGAATGGGGTTGCCGTAGCGACACCTCAGTACTCGTAATACTCACACTGTGCATTTGTTATTGCCAAACTCCTGCAGTTTCTCGTCAGTGCGCACTGCATCTCCTGCAGATTTTGCCATCAGATGGCCCCCCTCCTCCCGACTCTTGACGGCCGGGAAAGGACTGCTAGTGTCCTTTCCCATGAATAATGGCTCCCAGCACTGGCACCCGGCTCCTGCCGGTCGCCAGCTGGTCGCCATTCTTCATGGGAAAGGACACTAGCAGTCCTTTCCCCACACCTTAAATCTTTGGAGCTTTACTTGCACCAAGGCTCCCAAATACAAAGCAAGCAAGGTCAAGATATGGTCGCCAGCTGGTCGCCATTCTTCATGGGAGCAGTCCTTTCCCTGCACCTTAAATCTTTGGAGCTTTACTTGCACCAAGGCTCCCAAATACGAAGCAAGCAAGGTCAAGATATGGATTAATATTACAAGTAGCAACGTGAATACTTAGAAGAACACAAAAACTAAAGCCACAGGCTGTTAAGTTCGTATCAATGGTGTTTCAAAATTTACTTTACATCAGCAGAGATTGTGAAGACAGATCATAAGCAAAGTTGAAGTCCCTAACTTGGATCCTATCATCTGTCACATGTGCCTGTGCGTGTGGGCACTGGTTGCCCATTCATCATGTGCCAACCATTTAAAGCGCTGGCCAGCTAGCATTCACTGTGAGTTCTTTTGGGGCTAGATATACACTCTCCTAAAATTTAAAAGCTGAGCGCTGACTCATTACGGATTGGCAAGGCATTGGCATTACAGACACTCCATGTGAACCTTGACCATTCTGTTACATGAGTAGCCCGCCATCTTTCACATTTCCAGATTATTTCTGGCTCTAGAATTACACTGCAAAAGAGCAGATTCCTCGAGCTACAAAACTGTGCCACAGATACAAGCTAACAAATCTTATCATCAGAATGTTCAACCTCACTCCAAAATTGGTAACTACAATCCTGCACCTAATTTTAACATAATGCTGGTTTTACCTTGCTTCTACCGTTTGATCTGTTGAGTTGAATTCACGTGCCTTCCGCTTGCCAACATTGTGACAAATTGTTCCTCAAGCTTCACTCTGTGCCGGCGATTACTGGCATAAAATCATTGCCAATCGTTTGATCATAAGATGAACATTTACTGGCTGTTAGGACGATTCCTTTACACTTTCTTATTCCATATCCACCGTGTCTTCATCATTAGTATCGGACCCAGCAACTTTCAGATGGCGGCAACATTAGTCAATATCCACCAGGATGAACGAATATACTGTGCTTGGTTATGTACCATCAACAGAGGACAACTTGATTCCATCATGATTCCTGTAAAAACACTGGCATGCTGATTCAACCCTGTAGAGAGCAAGATCGTCTGCTTTGGGTGGATCTAACGAGAAATCACTTGTATATTTATAAACGAATTGGAGCAAGCTGTCCACACCCAGATTCTACATCAGAGCTCCTCTTCTGCAAGTCTTCTCAGTTTGAAGATCATCAGAGTCGTCCTAAAGCTGCTGTACTTTCAAAAAACCATCAGCATTCGATCTTGACTGCCCCGCTTTCCGATGAGACAAAGCGAGGCTTCCTCCTGACTGACTCTATACACTGTATGACATCTCCAACCTGATAGGTTGTAAAGCCCTCAATAATCAAACCACACTGATTGCCTTGTCCCACAGCCTCCACATCCAGCTTTTCTCGCTTCAAGGAGTTGAACTTACCTTCAAATATGACATCCCCACTCCGCAAGACATTTGCCCTGCATCCTCTTATGAGTCGTCCTTCAAATACACGACAGCCTGCGATTGTGAGAGCCCCTTTGTTTTCGCTACCCTTTCCTTTAACCTCAAATATACTCAGAACTTGAGCTTGCCCAGCAACTTGATCTTCTTCTGTACCAGGAGCCCTGCTTACAATAAGTTGTCCAATATCTTCCAAAAGGTGATAAATAACCCGATAATGGCGAACCTGGAGAGAAAAGTGTGGAAAAAGAGCACAAAACACATGCTTTCAGACATAAATCTCCAAAAAAGAAACAGATGCTTGTTTGATGAAGGTCATGCTTACATCAATATTTGCACACCGGACAGCAGCCTCCACAGCAGCAGGCATGCTCTTGGTGTTGAAACAGACAATGGAAGCCCTGCAAGCCTCTGCCAGGTCCACGTCTGATAGAGACACCCCACCAACAGCAGCATGCACAATGCTAACAGAAACCTGCATACAATACAGACTTCAATATGACAAGAAGATAGGTAGAAGTAGTAAAAATACAGAAAGTTGAGAAAGATAAGCACATCTGAAACTACATCCATGGCCCAAGTTTTAACCAGCACCTGCGGACTTGTCAAAGTTTCAAGAGCCTGGCTTACTGCCTGAACAGTTCCCTGCACATCTGCCTTTACAATAAGGGCAAGCTCCACCGTTTCATCTTCCTCCTGAGCTTCATTTTCTTCCTCATCATCTTTGGAAGTATCCTGTTCCATCTCTTTCTCTTTAGCTTGCCTACGTTCCTTTCTACTCTTTTTAGGCACTAATGGTTTCGGCACTGGCTTTTGTAATTTTTGCAGTTCAAGTCTGTTCTTCCGGGCTTCACTAAGCTTCCTTGCTCTCTCTTCGTTGGCAACAACAATTATGTCATCCCCTGCTTGTGGCAGCCCTTTCAATCCTTCTATCTCCACTGGCATTGATGGTCCAGCAGATTCCACAGGTTGATTCTGTGTATCAGTAAGATTGCGTATCCTTCCCCATTCAGTACCAACTACGACATGAAGGCCAAGCATCAATGACCCATTTCGAACAACTGCCGTCGCCAAAGGTCCACGGCCCCGATCCAGCCTAGCTTCTACAACAACTGCATGAATATCTCCACTTATGTCTGCCTTCAAGTCCATAATGTCAGCAAGCAGCAACAACGCTTCCTCCAGCTTATCCAGGCCCATATTTTTGGTTGCTGATATTTCTACCACCTGAACATCACCCCCCATCTCCTCCAACTCTACGCCCTCTGCCCCCAATTGTTCCCGAACTTTGGCAGGATTAGCATCTGCTTTGTCGCATTTGTTTATTGCAACAACCATCGGTACATGAGCAGCTTGAGCATGAGCAAGAGCTTCGCGTGTCTGTGGCATAACTCCATCATCAGCAGCCACAACAAGAACAACAATGTCAGTGACAGCGGTACCACGGGCCCGCATTGCACTGAATGCAGCATGGCCAGGTGTATCCAAGAATGTAAGTGATGCTCCTGATTTCAATCTGACCACAAAAGCACCAATATGTTGGGTGATTCCACCAGCCTCAGTAGCTGCCACAGATGAATTTCTCAAGGCATCAAGAAGTGAAGTCTTCCCATGGTCAACATGCCCCATGACAGTGATAACCGCAGGCCGGGACACAAGCTTTTGCTCGCTTGATTGCAGATGCACGGCGTCACCTTTGGCAGTATCAAAGTGAAGTCGTTTAACATTAAAATCGAGCTCCTATAGTGTGTCAAAGATGCAAGAGTTTGTTAGAGCAGAAAGCATAAACTGCACTTCAACATCATCAGCTGGGTATTAAATATGCTAAAATATTGACCGGAAAAGCCATCAATCACTAAAATGCTTGAGAGCACAGAACTAGTCTACCAAGATATTTTCAAGGCATCGCTATGCCTAGCACAATAGAAAGCATGTTCCTAGAGCAGGTGACTAAGCCCACTGCTCAGTGTTGTCTAACTCCTCTCCAAATGCACGTTATGATCCAAATTTTCCCGCTCTCAACACCTTAAAGCCACAACTGAGGTTTTCGGTAAATCTATTCATCTTCTTGGGTACCATGTTAATATTTAGAATCAATTCCCCACTTCTTTTATCCCATTTAATTCCGTGTTCCATGGGCCCATAGGTAGAATTTATTTATCCCTGTACATATTTTGAAACTGTCTGCCAACAAAGCAGCCTGAGATACACTCCTGCTGCCTGCATCCCGAGATAATAAGCATTCCCCCAAATGTACATTCCCTAGATGCTTCAGGACAGTCTATGACAATATTAATTGTAATTAAGACGTCAAAGCTCCAGTATTTATGCATAATGACATTTAATGGTCAACCTGTAGCATTAGAAAAAATTTAGTGCGGTGCATCAGCTGGAATTGACGTAAATAATTGTGACTACATTCAAGCAGAAATCACTGAACAGATAAAGGTATGCATTCAAACTATGATACACGCAAGTATATAAAGAAAGACACTCACATAAGCAACCAGCTCAGCAGCATCAACCTTGACTATATCCATTACTTTGTTGATAACCTCTCCATGTCCAATAAGCAATCCTTGCACCAGCTCCTCTTTCTTTCCCAATTGTGCAGCCAGTTGCCTGACAGTCATTCCCCTGTGAATCTGGATACCACTTCCAGTAGAGCTGTTTCGTGCAAAGATCATCGGAGGGGGGACATAAGGTTTGTCAACAGGTGGTGGCTTTAATTCCTTCTTATCCTTCTTCTTAACACCAAGCTTAGGTTTGGTGACTCCAGAGCCTGCTGGCCTGGGCCTTACCAGCAGCTCTCTTGTTGCATGAAGCAAGCGTGCACTATCAATCTGAATCGACACCTTGGTGTTCTCCTGCAGCAAGGCACCTACCCCTTGATGATTGAATGCCATAATGAACAACATACATCCACAGTATTGTGCATCCAGTAAACAAAAACAAAAATAAGGGTAAACAGAACCACACAAGTTCAAGGTCACTCTTTTTTTTTTTGAACCCTTTAAAACAATCAATCAAACAAATAAATCCGTACAAAATGACTGCACCTAAATCTGCAATAGACTAATCTTTGAAGGTGAAACAGACTCCGAATACCAAACAGTTAATAAGGATAAGGTTAACCAATACTGAAGGTGAAACTGGTTTTGCACAAAACATAGTATGTTCATGTGAAATTCACCCCTTGCTAGCTTCAATGAACAATTATGCACATATAGTAGAAACAGGCATAAGTTAACATGGTTTACGAATCTGTGGAGGCTCCCTAGTACGCTAGTGTTGAGGGACGGCACCCTCTAGTCATCAATGTGTGTAGCAGGGCAAGATTTATCAACACTATCTGATCAGGATCTCACCATGTTCCTAGGTCCGGCACTCAGGTCTTGGAACCTGCAGGCACTGGCTTGCTCTACCTGTGTTTATGACTCTCAATTAGAGTACGTAGCAAAGTCCACTCACTGTAAGTCTTCCAAGCAAGTTGAGAGAAAATTAATTACAGATACCAAAAAGATGCACTTGCTACTTTTGAATTGTGGTAATTAAATACGGGAAAGTACATAAAGAAAAAAGATGATTTGATCGAAGATCTCAAGGGAAACCTTGCCATATGTCAAGGTTGCATTCCAAACACGTATTTATCGGTCTTCCCATACCGTACGATAAATACCGTACTGGTGGTTATTTATACATACATACATGCGAATGTGCATGCATGTCTACGGTTTTGTACATATGATGTATATATGCATGTATATCTGTGTGTATACATGCATCCAAGCATACATACATACATGCATGTACATATGTGTGTATACATGCATTTACATGCATCCAAGCATGCATAATTATGTACACATATATGTCTATTTGTATGCAATATCTGACCAATTTTTCCTACTGGTAGCGATTACCCATATTGCACAACATTTTTTACTGTTTTTTTTGTACCGTATTTATCGTACATATCCACCTTGCCATATGTAAGAGTGAGCTGTTAAATTCATAGCATCTCAAGTGAATGGCCCAATGTGATTGGGTCTTTAGGTATTTATTTTACTTATTTGTCAAATCTTGGGTAGGGCAATTTGCTAAGATGAGTATATAAGCACCACCTTGCCCCCATTGTAAATCACTAATTCATTGCCCAGTTCGTTGGTTCAGCTCAATAGCAATTCAAAAACGCTACACAGCCAAATCGTTGGATCTCTCAATAGCAGTTCAGAAACGCTACAGAGCCAAATTGTCGGTTTCTTCAGGGCTGTTATGATGGAGGTCATGAGTGCTTCACCAGTTTGCAAGTCCCGTACGAAGGCAACCTTCATGCTTACAAACAAGCGGATACAACAAGTGGAAAGGGAGATGAAGGAATGGAAGGATGGTGGAAGGAGAAGGCCAACCTTCTTCAAATGTTCCTCAATGAAAGCACGCAATGGAAGAAGGAGAAAGAGGACCTGCACGCAGAGATACAAGCACTTAAGGCGGATTCACAAGCACTCAAAGAAGAGGTCTCAGCCCTCAAGCGAGAGCTTACTTATAGAGCAAGCAGTGGACTGGAGGAAGGTGAATTCCAACCCTCGATGATAAGAGGAAATCAAGGTCATCAAGGAAGAGAAACAGAAGGTGGCAAAGACGTCTTCGTGCGTGGATATGATCACGAAGACACAGAAGAAGGCAGATGAGGCCGAGAAATGGATAGAAGTTGCTAGGAAAGGGAAAGGGAAAGAAATTACATCTACCCCAACTCTGAGAAATGGATAGAAGTCGCCCCCGCTTCTCGCCATTGTCGCCTCCCCCCTTGGTTCGTTGCTCCAAGCCCCCCCCACCGCGCGCTGCCTACCTCATTGCCCGCAATCGAGAACCCATCCCCCTTCCCCCAGTTTTGCACGACGAGGACGGGTGGGGACGGACGGCAAATGGACTGCCAAGTGGGAACGTAGTCAAAACATCCCGAGGACGGCAAGGGACGGCATGGAAGTTTTTTTAAAATTTGAAAAACTGATTGTTTCCAGTGGCTAGTTCCTCTCAAACAGCCATATGTTTCAACTTTGAAGCACCCCAATGGCTATAAAAGCCACCCTTTGGGTAATCATTTCTCGATGTTTTATTAGCACATTTACGTCTATATGACTCATGTTCTTTGGTCTATTTAGTGTAAATTTGTGGTCAAAGTGATGCTCTATGTGTCACCAAGAGGTGTATTTTTCCTGTTGCCTTCCGTAAATAAGTATTAGATATATTTATTTTATTTTTACTTGTTTGTCCCAAAACCCTTGAAAAGGTGCAAGTGGACATTGCATGGCCAGTGTGAAACGGCTGCAGCCAAATGGGTTTCTCACATCGGGGATCTAGGTCGGTCAGACAAGGACTGCCCGGGCCAGTTAGCACTGAATTCTGATGAGTATAGAAGCTCGTGTGCGCCAAACTGGAATTTGGGCCACTCGTCAAGTCACTGCAACTTTATAAGTTGAAAGGGGCCAGTAAATTAACCCACATTGTAGATGTTGGTCAAATGGTAGTCTTCAATGATGGTCAGGAGACCGATAGGGACGCCATGGAAGCATCTCCTAAAATTTAGGGAAATGCTATTTTTGACCAGAAAATGTGTTCACGTCATTAGCTCTGGAATGACAAGGGGAACATTTTATTGCTCTGCTGCCAAGTCAACTGACGCACCAGTTGAGATATTTTTAGCAGGGAAAGCCCAAACTCGGAAATTGGGCGACGTGTCAGCTTGTGAGCGATTCTGCCACTCTGGGAGGCAAAAACGAGCTGCATATCAACAAAGGGAGCGCCATTTTCAGCCTCAGGTGGATTGTAGCAGGCACAGAAGCTATGGAATGCTTACCTTGCCCTCTATGCACAGTATGGTGACGGGAGTGATGCCTCGCACGCTACATACTGCTCTCTTTCTCCCCTACGTACAGTATGTTATGCCCCGCTAGTGGGCTTCTCATTTGACCTATGTACAGTTCTGGGGGTTTATGCGCGTTTGCCAAGGCAAGAGCCTTCTGAACAAGAACCGGATTAGCTAATTGCTAATCCCCCACAGGTACGCACGTTTCCATCACGAAAGATTGCGAGTTTGGAGAGTTTTCTCGCGTGAAAACTCGTCCAATTCACAGGGGAACTGTCCCATTGCGTGCGGGAGCCCTTGGGACACGCGTAGGCGTGTTCGCTCCGCTAAAAACGATCCGAAACAGGGAATTACAGCCTGCTGTGTTTTTCTGCAGGTTTAGGGTTTCGCACCTAAACTGCAAGGGAACATCGGGGGAGCCTCGTGAGAACCTTGGGATGCGTGTACAGGCTTTTGGGCTCCCGGCAGTGAAAAACAGAGAATTACAACCCGTTGAATTTCTGTGACAGCTCACCAAAAAGCTTCCAGATATCGAGGGAATCCGTCCTAGACAGGTGTTTTTGACCTGCAGGGGTTTTTGTGCCGTTATGCTATCGAAATCCGGTCGAAAACCTGCGATTTCAGCCCTCGCCAGGTTTGGACAGCTTTGTGAAAGCTTGTGCTAAGTGGTCGAATCTTCTACCTTAATTTGAATAAAGAAATACCGAAAGGGGAGCCAGTCTTTGGGGCCTACACGGTGTCGGTCTCGTGTGCGCAGTGACATTCTAGTCGCTAGACGCAACTGTGTTCTCTTCCCTTCTCAGTGGTCTGTGTAAAGTTAACAGGTAATTGAAATAGTACCGCCCTCTACGTTGTACAGGCCGGTTATATGGTTCCATCGACGGGATAGTCACTTCTTCAAAAAGTGCAGCATGGATTGTTGTGGGTGAAAGCAACACAGAGCTTGTCGATATGGCAGAGAAGAGAGACCAAGTACCTGAAGAGGGATCTTCCTCACATGGCACAGAGAAAATTCCTTCAACTCTTCAAGAAGAGGATAGGTTGTTTAGAACTCAACTGCGTTGTTGCATGGACATGTTTCAGCAGTTGGCTAACAACCCAAGGATGTAGGAATTCTTACAGGCTCCGACACAGGGTTTTCAGCCTCCTACACAGGGCATGACTGAGCCGTTGCAGGAAAAGGAGATTTCCAATGCGCAGAGGACTCATGATGCTCAAGGGAAAGCCCATGTGGTTGAGCAACTAGCGGTCTCCAATGATCCAAAGCAACTTGCTTTAGCTGGACAGGAACCGTTTGTGAATGGTCAAGGGAGCAATGAACAGGCTACGCGTCAGACCCTTCCATTACCTAATACTTATCCTGGTTATTTTGGAGGTGGTTCAGTGTTTCAAGCTATGGCTGGACCTTCCACAGGTTATATGCCAGGGAATGTGTTCGGGACAATGCAAACAGGCATGGGTACCCTATGTACGCAAACATGGGTGTCCAACCAGGTTTTTAGGGTGCCTATGGCCAGTTTCGAGTGCCTGGAACACAATTTGGTATGGCTGGTTTTTCGCAGCCATGCGTACAAAATGCAGATATGACAGGGAAAACAGTTGATGCGAGTGCTGGAATGAACACTCATGGAGCACCACTGTTACAGGCACCTGTTTATGATAATGTGGCTCCTTTGAGTCAGCATAAGGATTACAAGGAAGATGGGCAGGGAGTGAAGTTTGAAACTTTCAGAGGAACTGAGGACCAATTGAAGGCTTTGACCTTCATACAGCAGTTCGATGCAGCTTATGCTGGAGGAAACTTCACGGAATCTTCAAAGATACGCAAGGCTGCCACTTTCTTGAAAGGGAATGCGCTCCAATGGTGGGCCGCATTGTTGAACTAGGGTCAAGCCCCAACAACGTGGGTCCAATTCAAACAGCTTTTTGCGCCTGCATGGTTGACAGACACTTTTGAAGTGGATGTGATGACAGAATGGCACGAGTTGAACGCTAAACAGTGTGCGAATTTGAAAGAGTACAATAAACAGTTTTGGGCCGCACTGTTGCCAGTCACCTCTTACAGGTTTGTGCCATTGTCAGAACAGATTGAGAAGTACTGTTGCGGATTGCCCAAGAAAATCAGGGACTACTGCACAAAGACTACTGTCATGAATATGTTTCAGTTGATAGAGAATGCAAGAGTGGCCAGCAATCTGTCAAAGGGAGATTCCGATGGATTTAATAGCCACAAGAAAGGGTCCCAGGGCAAACAGTTTTCAGCCAAGGGCAATGTTGCAGCAAAGCCTTCTGAGCCTCCCACAAAGAAGCCCTCCACTGAAGAAGGTGATACGTCCAAGAAGCAATCTAAGTCTTCTTCGGGACGAGGACAAGGACAAAAAAGGCATTTTTCTGGCAAAACTTTTCAAGAAAGGAAAGCTCTTAGGGAGGCCAAGAAATGCTACATTTGTGAACAGGAAGGACACTTTGCAAATGAGTGCCCACAGAAGAAGTCACAGGATAAGGATGACAAGTCAGACCATAAAGGGAAGAAGCCAAAGCCGAGTGCAGGACTTGTTCCAGATTTGGTTGGAGATCAGCCAAACACAGATGCCACGGAGCTATGCAGAGCTTGGGGCAAAGTTAGAGACCAGACAGTGCTGGTTTTCTTTGCTCCAGGAGCCCGTGCAAATTTCATATCACCAGAATTGGCATCAAAGTTGGGCATTGGTGCAGAGGAGATGGGTATGACAGGCGAAGCAGGTTTGGCATGCCCAGGACATTCAAAGCCTGTTACTCCCATTCTGGGAAAGCTTAGTCTGCACATTCAGAGCTATGTGGATGCGGAAGAATTTCATATTATGCCGCTTGAGGGCTGTGATGTGTTATTGGGTATCCCATGGTGTTACAGGTTGCATGCTATGGTGGATACTTACAACAAAAGGATTACCCTTGTACATAGAGGAAAGACTCATGTCCTTGATGTAAAGCTTATAGGCGAGTCTGTTCAAGTTGTTTCTGCTTCTGCTATTTCATCTGTAATAAAGAATCATCTTTCTGCGTACTTGATCTTTGCAAAAGAAGTACCTCAAGTTGTATCTAATTTGTCTACCTTAGATAAAGACAGGTCAACTTTTTTGAGTGGTTTCAGTGATTGTTTTTCGGACTCTTTGCCAGGGGAGTTACCTCCTGAGAGACCTGAGGATCATACTATAGATCTTGTGCCAGGTTCTAGTCCACCGGATAGACCACCATACAGGGTTAGTGCAGCCCAACAGAAAGAGATTATGGGTCAGGTTAGCGAGCTTTTAGAGAAGGGGCTGATTCAGCCCAGTTCATCCCCTTTTTGTTCGCCTGTACTCTTAGTGCAGAAGAAGGATGGTTCATGTCGCATGTGCATTGACTATCGCGCCTTGAATAAGAATACCATCAAGAACAGGTTCCCCATACCGAGGATAGATGACATTCTTGATCGGCTTGAGGGAGCGTCATTGTTTACAAGAATAGACCTAAAGAGCGGGTATCATCAGATACGCATTAGACCAGAAGATGTCCATAAGACTGCGTTCAGGACAACATTTGGTCTCTATGAGTTTCTTGTCATGCCATTTGGTCTCACAAATGCTCCTGCCACATTTAATAGAATGATGGACAGAATTTTTAGACCACATAGAAACTTCGTGGGTACCTTCTTTGATGACATGATTGTCTACTCAAAGTCTGAAGAGGAGCATAGGGATCACTTGACCGCAGTTTTCAATGAGCTACGCAAGAATAGGCTACTCATCAATGCGAAGAAAAGTGAGTTCTTTTTGCAAGAAATTCACTTCCTTGGGCACATTGTTTCAAAGGATGGGGTACGCATGGATCCCGCTAAAGTGGAAGCAATTAGGTCATGGCCAGACTTGAAGTCCGTACATGACATTCGAAGCTTTCTAGGCTTATGTTCCTATTACAGGAGGTTCATCCGAAATTTTGCTGAAATTGCTTCTCCACTCCATGCACTGCAAGCAAAAGGAGTGACTTTCAAGTGGACAGCCAAGGAAATTTTAGCGTTCAAACACTTGAAAGAGAAGCTGACTTCAGATCCGGTAATTATTTTGCCAGATCTTTCTAAACCTTTTGTGGTTCAATGTGATGCGTGTGGCCATAGTCTTGGTGCAGTTCTAATGCAGAATGGCCGAGTAGTCGCATATGAGAGCAGAATTCTTTTGAAGACTGAAAGGAACTTGCAAGTCTATGAGAAAGAATTGCTGGCAATAATTCATGCTCTCACTAGTTGGAAACACTATTTGCTAGGGGCTGATTTTTTTGTTGTCCAAACGGATCATCAAACCTTGCGATATTTTCTTACACAAACGAAGTTGTCTAAGAAGCACATGCGATGGGCAAACATCTTGCCAATGTTCCATTTTCAGATTGTGCATGTGCAAGGGAAAAAGAACGTGGTGGCTGATGCGTTGTCACGACAGCCCCAAATTTCAGCAGTGTCAACTCCGTACCATTGTGAACTAGACGAAATGAAGACACAATATGATGAAGATTCAGATTTTGCAAGGATCTATGACCAGCTTGTTGATGGGCAACATCATGAGCACTATATGCTTAAGAATGACTTTCTCATGATGCATGGAAAGTTATGCGTTACTAAACAGTTACGGCCAAAGATTTTGATGGAAAGTCATGCTCCACCTTATGCTGGGCATCGTGGAATTGATGCGACAATAAAAGGGGTTGAGGCATTCTTCTATTGGCCAACTTTGCGTCAAGATGTTGACACATTTGTAAGATCATGCTTAGTATGCCAAAAAGTCAAATTTGACAGACAAAAGCAACCGGGATTGTTGCAGCCATTGCCGATCCCGGATAGGCCATGGGAAAGTATAGCAATGGACTTTATCTTTGATCTTCCAAGGACGCAAACAGGAAATGATGGGATTTGGACTATCATTTGTAGGTTCAGTAAGCAGGCCCATTTCATTCCTGTTAGGAAGAAGATAAAGCCAGAACACATGGTCAAGATATTCATGAGCACTATCTTTAAATATCATGGGATGCCTCATTCAATTGTCAGTGACAGGGATCCACGTATGACGAGTCTTTTCTGGAAGGCATTGTTTGAGAACATGGGCACTACGCTCAAGTTCTCTTCTTCGTTTCATCCGCAAACTGATGGACAGTCAGAAGAGGCAAATTCTACTGTCTTGGACCTGCTCAAATGTTATGTCTCAGAGCACAAGGCAACTTGGGAACACCATCTCCCATTGGTTGAATATGCTTACAATAACACTGTGCATACATCAACAGGTAAGGCACCATTTGAGATAGTGGAAGGAGGAAAGAAAGTCCCACCCATTTTGCAGACTAAGGACAAGTTATTTGAGGCAGACAAGTATGTGCAAGATATGGATGAAACATACAGGAAGATAAAGACTGCTCTTGAGAAGACTCACGCTAAGCAAAAGAAAGCTGCTGATCGTCACCGTCGTGAACTTGTATTTTCACTTGGCGATTGGGTACTTTTGCGCTTTGAAAAGGCCAGGTTAAGGACAAGGAAAGGCAAGGAGCGCTTGTTTCCTAAGCTCAGTATGCGATATTATGGTCCTTTTCACATTTCAGAAAAGATCAGCGATGTAGCTTACAGGTTATAGCTACCAGAAGGCTGGAAAATACATAATGCTTTTCATGTCAGCCTTCTAAGGCCCTTTGTTGGTGATGTGCCAGAGAATATGCTTGATGAGGAACAACCCGAAGTGGAAGAATTGGATGAAATCCTTGTTCCTGAACAGATATTGGCACATAAAGAAAGAAAGGTTAGAGGAAAAGTTGCACGACGCTATTTGGTGAAGTTCAAAAACTATCCATCATTAAATGCCAAATGGATGGAAGAGTCTGAATTGCTTGATTCACCTCAGCTATTGCAATTGTATCTTGAAGCCTTTCAAATGGAACCCACAGTGACTTGATGCAACCTTTTTGGAGCAAGGCAAGAGCATAGTTCATGATGCTCAAGAGAGTAGTTAAGCAATTGTATCTACTCTTTCGATACAGAATTTAGCTAGAGAAGTTTGTGCTCAAGACTACACTAGAAGACTTCTATGCTTGATATATGTGTCGTAGCCAGGTTGGTGGGATTGTTTAATCGTCCAACGCTACATTTCCGGAAGCATGTATATCTTGGATTCCCATCATAGAATATATGTGATATCAGGAGATATCTGCATGTATTATTGGCATGCAAGCGAGGTCGCTTGCAGTATTTCAAGGGTGGGGTGTGTCACCAGGAGGTGTATTTTTCCTGTTGCCTTCCGTAAATAAGTATTAGATATATTTATTTTATTTTTACTTGTTTGTCCCAAAACCCTTGAAAAGGTGCAAGTGGACATTGCATGGCCAGTGTGAAACGGCTGCAGCCAAATGGGTTTCTCACATCGGGGATCTAGGTCGGTCAGACAGGGACTGCCCGGGCCAGTTAGCACTGAATTCTGATGAGTATCGAAGCTCCTGTGCGCCATACTGGAATTTGGGCCACTCGTCAAGTCACTGCAACTTTATAAGTTGAAAGGGGCCAGTAAATTAACCCACATTGTAGATGTTGGTCAAATGGTAGTCTTCAATGTTGGTCAGGAGACCGATAGGGACGCCATGGAAGCATCTCCTAAAATTTAGGGAACTGCTATTTTTGACCAGAAAATGTGTTCGCGTCATTAGCTCTGGAATGACAAGGGGAACATTTTATTGCTCTGCTGCCAAGTCAACTGACGCACCAGTTGAGATATTTTTAGCAGGGAAAGCCCAAACTCGGAAACTGGGCGACGTGTCAGCTTGTGAGCGATTCTGCCACTCTGGGAGGCAAAAACGAGTTGCATATCAACAAAAGGGGCGCCATTTTCAGCCTCAGGTGGATTGTAGCAGGTACAGAAGCTATGGAATGCTTACCTTGCCCTCTATGCACAATATGGTGACGGGAGTGATGCCCCGCACGCTACATACTGCTCTCTTTCTCCCCTACGTACAGTATGTTATGCCCCACTAGTGGGCTTCTCATTTGACCTATGTACAGTTCTGGGGGTTTATGCGCGTTTGCCAAGGCAAGAGCCTTCTGAACAGGAACCGGATTAGCTAATTGCTAATCCCCCACAGGTACACACAGTTCCATCACGAAAGATTGCGAGTTTGGAGAGTTTTCCCGCGTGAAAACTCGTCCAATTCACAGGGGAACTGTCCCATTGCGTGCGGGAGCCCTTGGGACGCGCGTAGGCGTGTTCGCTCCGCTAAAAACGATCCGAAACAGGGAATTACAGCCTGCTGTGTTTTTCTGCAGGTTTAGGGTTTCGCACCTAAATTGCAAGGGATCATCGGGGGAGCCTCGTGAGAACCTTGGGATGCGTGTACAGGCTTTTGGGCTCCTGGGAGTGAAAAACAGAGAATTACAGCCCGCTGAATTTCTGTGACAGCTCACTAGAAAGCTTCCAGGTATCGAGGGAATCCGTCCTAGACATGTGTTTTTGACCTACAGGGGTTTTTGCGCCGTTATGCTGTCGAAATACGGTCGAAAACCTGCGTTTTCAGCCCTCGCCAGGTTTGGACAGCTTTGTGAAAGCTTGTGCTAAGTGGTCGGATCGTCTACCTTAATTTGAATAAAGAAATACCGAAAGGGGCGCCAGTCTTTGAGGCCTACAGGGTGTCGGTCTCGTGTGCGCAGTGACATTCTAGTCGCTGGACGCAACTGTGTTCTCTTCCCATCTCAGTGCTGTGTGTAAAGTTCACATGTAATTGAAATAGTACCGCCCTCTACGTTGTAGAGGCCGGTTATACTATGTGTATGGCATGTGTGTAGGTCAAAAAATGCCAAAAAAAATCTTTTTTCTTTTTGCTGTTCCGACCCCCGTCCCCCGTTTCCTGACTTTTCCCGTCCCCGACCCCGACCCCAACCAGCCGTCCCATGTAACTATGAGAATTGCCCTTATTTTGCTTCCCCGGCCTACGGAGGGAGTACCTTCTGCTCCTTTTCAAGATAGGCTCAACGATCGGGACTGTCCTGAGACACCTCGCATGAAAGCCTCTGTAGTTGCCAAGGGGGCCGGTATCCCCACAATACATGTTCTCATTCAAGACACCCACTCTCTCCCGAAGGTCATCCTACTACCTCGGGTGAGTGGAGGTTGGTTCTGTGAGAGCGTGGAGTATTCGAGCCTCCCGAATCAATTTGTCGTCAGATGGGCCCTTGAGGCTTGGTGGCATCCAGGGAGGGGTATGTATGACTATTGAGAACTCTTGGCAGCAGGCCATTGTGGACAAAAGGATTATTGCGCCTTGCAGGGCTCAGTGGATTACTATGCACGTTCAGGGTTGCCTCTTGGGCTTCCTGAACATCTATGCGCCCAATGTGGCGAGTGCACGTGCATAGTTTTGGTCTCACATTGTAGAGTCTCTGCCGCAGAGAGAGCAATGGTGCATTAGGGGTGACTTTAACATGTTGGAGGATCCCTCTGACAAGATTGGAGGTATCCATACTACTGTGCATGGTGCGGGTTTCAGATATGTGGCAGCATTCTAGCTTTGGGAGGCCCCCAGACAGCCTGGCCTTCTCTCGTTCGGACCGTAGAGAGGGAGGAGTGAATCCATCTCGGCTAGATCGCTTCTACACTAGTTGGAACAGTTTGCATTCTGACAGGGGCTTCTTTTGCGGACCATGAACCAGTGATCCTCACAGTAACAGATAGACAAAGAAGGGGGAGCCTATGCATCCCTGAGAGAGTCTTGTTGGATGGTGCGCTCGGAGAGCAAGTGGTGGCTCTTTGGACAGAGGGCTTAGATAGGCAGGACTCTCATGCTCACAGAGTGGCCTCTGGACTTCCTTAGCTTAGTCGGCTATTTCTTCAGGAGTCTACGGCCCGCCTGGCTGCAGTGAGAGAGGAGGCTCCGACGGGGCATTGCTTCCTTGCAGAGGATGCAGGAGAAGCATCCAGATAGTCCCTGGTTGGAGGAGCAGTTGCAGCAAGCTCGCTAGGAGCTTACCAGCACAGAGAAGAGGCGCCATGAGTTTGCTATCCATCGACAGGCATCTCAATGGACCCAGGTGGGTGACAGAGTGAGGGGCTTTCTTTGAGACGGTGGGACCCCGGCATGCGCATGCCCGGGCCAACCAAATGAGGAGACCTGACGAGTCAGTTGCTTCAAAGCCAGAGGACATGCGTGCAGTTGCTACTGACTTTTACCGTAACCTGTTGTCAACAGAGCCTCAGTCAGAGCGTCAATATGCATGCAGAGAGCAAGTTTGGGCACAGTTGCCTTGTCTTGTAAATGAGGAGATGCGCCACAGGCTTGAGCTACATCTTCAAGCTAGAGGAGCTCCATGCGACCCTCAGAGCACTTGCCCGTGGTAGCTATCTAGGTGAGGATGGTTTGACTACCAGCTTTTTCTTAGAGTACTGGGACTTGCTTGGCTCAGATCTTTGCAGCGCGTTTCAATACATCCTACACACAAGAGAGATGCCTCACAACATCACTAAGGGCCTGATTTACCTCATTCCCAAGGAGGGTGGCTCCTTGGATGAGACTCGACAGTGGCGGCCCATCACATCCTCAACTCAGCCTACAAGATTCTTGCCAAGGCTCTGAGTTTGAGGATTCAGCCACTTCTAGAGAGCATTATACATGGGACACAGACAGGTTTTGTCAAGGAGTGTAGTATCCTTGACAACATCTTTACTTTTTGGGAGGCATCTGCCCTCGCACACCTCCGTGGTGAGAATCTGGTGATACTTCTTCTCGATTTTGAGAAGGCCTACGATAGAGTTGATTGGGACCTTTTGGAGGGCACTCTACGCAGGATGGGCTTCTCATATGCCTAGATGAGAGGTGTGTCAGCTCTTTACAGACGGGCACACAGTCAGGTACTTTTGACAGGTGGTAGAGGAGATCGTTTCATGCTCACAAGCTCGGTCAGACAGGGCTGCCCTCTTGCCCCCTTCCTCTTATTGTTCTATGTTGAGGTGATGAGTAGATTTTTGGTTTCACAGCAGGTTAATCTTCGTGGCTTAGCGCTCCCTATTCGGGGCAACTAGCTACTGGATGTTGAGTTTGCAGACGACTCAGCTTTGTACTTGGTCATCACTCTACCTTTTTCTCAGTGGGGGTTGGGGATCATAGACCCAGCACAGCAGAACAGTGCCCTTCTTGGGAAGTTTGTTGTCAAAGGATTGCTTCCAGGAGAGGAGCCCTGGTAGGAGTCTTTGCTCAGCGGCTTAGTGCTAGAGTGCCTGAGGCTGGAGGCCCTTGGAGACCTTCGACCAGATGGATTTTCACAGAGATGCGCAGAGTTTGCCAGAGCAGGAGACTGGAGAACCATTTTGCTGTGAGTCTGCTGCACTCCTAGGAGCAGCTACGGAGAGGCCTGGAGCAGCACCAACCTACTTGCACAGAGGATCGCCTGAGACACCCCCTTGTTTGGAACCCCATCGTTAGCACTCAAGAGGCCACTTGGTTGGTAGTAGGTCTCATGTTTCTTGGGGTCCCATGGAAGAGGGTCCAACACGCACTTTAGGTGACTGGCTACAATTCTCAAGCTTGTCAGAGGAGCTTCAGACCATCCCGCTACAGGGCATGAGAGGGGTGCAGAGCATGTGTTAGGACATCACAGAGGCAGTACCAGTTGAGTGGGTCATACTGAGTCGGTCATACCTCTCGAATCAGCAACGCCCAGATGGATAGTGAAACCGGCCTGTTAACTTCAAATAGGGCGGTAGACTTTACTTCAAACCTTGATTTAGCTTTCACCCATTATTAGTCGTCTATTCTACCTGTGCTATAATGACACAAGAGAGGGGAATGGGAAACACATCCTAGAATGCATCTGTATGCGAGTCAGACACCAGCTTGGCCCCTAAATAGGCGCCCCTTTCGGTATTTCTTTATTCTTTAAAAGAGGGAATAAACGCTGTGGTTCCCTACAAGCTGCCCCGCACAACCTTGGCTGAATTTCAACTGTTTTGGCCCGATTTCGGTAGCATAAGTGTACTAGGACCCTTCACAGTCAGTATTCCCACGCATTGGATGACTTTCCCGACGCATACGGACACTTTGCAAACCCTGGCGAGAATCTACAGCAAGCTGAATTCTCTGTTTTCTGCCCTGAAAATGCACCACATCACCTATACAACGGTCCCCTCGCGTCCCCGAACCTCCTGGGGGTATTAGGGTCCGTTTAGGGCCAAAACCCTAAACCTGCAAAAATACACAAAAGGCTGTAATTCACTGTTTCGGGCTCCGTTTCGCCTGCCGGTCGCATCCGTAGCAAGTCCTCGAGCTCCCGCAACTGTAGGGCTACTTTCCCTTTGAATCGGACGGGATTTCGCACGTGAAACCTCTCCGAATTCACCTGTACCTGCGGGGGATTAGCCGCTAGCTAATCCAGTACCTGTGCAAGAGGCTCTTGCCTCGGCAATCGTGCATGAACCCACATAACAGTACATTGGTTTGATGAGCCACTAGAGGGGCATAACCATAAAGAATAGGGGAGAGAGAGGAGTGAGAGGTGTGCAGGTCATGACATCCTGCACCTCAATGTACATAGAGGGTAAGCCAGCACTCCATTGAAGCTCTCCTACCTGTGACAGCACTCGAAAACGAGCTCACAGCTGAAAATCACGTGTTTGCCTTCTCTTTAAGTAGTAAACTGGCCTCAGAGTGCCAAGTGTCACTCATTTGTGCATTTTCCCGCTTCAGACCCTCGGGTCTAAAAATATCTCACTTGCAACCTCTGTTGACTTGGCCACAGAGTAACAAAAGGATCCCCATGTCAAACTGCACGTAATGACGCGAAGACATTTTGCCGTCCAAAAATAGCAGTCCCTAAAATTTAGGAGTTTCTGCCATTACATTCTTCTAGGTCATCTGACCCTCTTTGTACACTCCAGCCACACCCAGAACTGAAATGTAGCCTATGTAGCAAAGGATTCCGCTTTGGTTGGCCAATGACCCCACTTTGGCTAACCATAGTCCTTGTCCAACCTTAGTGCTCTTTAGCCCTCAGGCTTGGACTCTCTCTGAACAGTTCCACACTGGCTATGCAATGCAGGGCAGTTAGATTTCCAGAGGGGTGTTTCCAAAAGGTAAAACAAACGAAATTTCCCACAGAAACAGAAAATAAACAAAAATGGAATTGCCACTGGCTGGTGACATACCTCCCTCTTGAAATCTTAAACGTTCTCGTTTGCACCTATGTCGTGTATGGTCACAGTCAACCCTGGTGTATTCAACACCTCGTCGACACATGTATTGCCTGCACGTGAACCCTGTCCCAATGACATAGTGGTAGCTTCGCACTCTGCCATTTCTTTGAGTCATTAACTTTCCAATGACAAAATGGTAGCGACGCATTTTGCCACTGTCTTTTAGTACACGTTGGATCCAGTAACACTTTCGAGCATACCCAAACCGACAGTTTAAGAATGCAGTTACACATGTACACTTTAATAGAAGCAATTACTGTATCCTTGACAAACTTACAAGAAATACTCACTTCTATATCACTAACCAAACTTTTGGACATTCCATAAGAGCAATTGCCAAACTGACAATCTGTACAGCTCTAACATTCATGTAACATGCACTTCATTGAGCTCACTGTAAGTAACATGTACATCATTTCTTTCAGAAGCCATTGTCACACTGACAATCCATGTAGCTCTGAATCTCAAGAGGTCAAGGTAGGTTGCAAACCAAGGTTTTAAGTTCCCATACTTTTAGTGACTCTGCAAGTTCACTTTTTTCCATCCACTTGACATCCAGAGGTGAATAGCTTTTGAACTTTACCAAACACCACCTTGCAACCTTGCCTTTTCTTTTCTTTCTTTATGTGCCAAAATCTGTTCCGGGACCAAGATCTCGTCAAGTTCCTCGACTTCCAGCTGATCTTCAACTGACATATCTTCTGGCACATCACCCACATAGGGTCTCAGAAGACTCACGTGAAACGCATTGTGAATCTTCCAACTCTCATGCAATTTCAGCCTTTATGTAATATCACTGATTTGCATACCGAGCATCGAAAACAATTTTTCTTTGCTCTTCATCTCGATCTTTGGAGATTAACCTGTGATCTACCCTTATGCTGTCACTTTTATTGGGCTGAGAATTCTCTTTTTGACCCAATTTTAGCAGCATAACTGTAGTAGAAACCTTCACAACCAAAAATCCACATATCCAAGTGATTATCCACGCATAATAGAGCACTTTTGCAAACCTGTCCTGGAAATTCAGCACGCTGAATTCTCTGTTTTTAGCTCCTAAAATGCTCCAGATCACTTGTATTACTGTCCTCTAGCTTCCCCGAAGCTCTTGGGACAAAAAGGCATCAAATAGGGTCAAAACCCTAAATCTGCAGAAAAATATAGCAAGCTGTATTTTCTTCTTTCGGTCTCTGTTTTACGTGCCAATCGCACCAATTCGTAGCCTTTGATCTTCTGCATCAGTAGGAGTACTTGCCCTTTGATTTACACGAAATTTCTCACAAGAAATCTTGTTAAATCATCCTGTACCTGTTTTGAATTAGCCTTTAGCTAATTCGGTACCTGTATGAAATCATTCCAAGTGGAAGGAGTCTGTCCTTGTAACAATAGTGTATTCCACCACTGACTTGCATTTTTTTTCCAGAAAAGTGACAGCTTTCCTAACTTTAAATGCTCCTTCCAACAAATGCTTTGTCAAACTGTTCGAGGAAAGAGAAAACCTTTGTCATCTCATCAAAGCTATTGAATGTGTCAATGGACTCACTGATCATCTTCTTTGTATGGCTTTAGCTTATCCATTGACTCCAAGTTGTCAAAAGAGACAGTTTGCATAATGGGTACACCTGTGGGAGCCACCTGTACTCCCTGGCCAGTAACATATTGATGTCCAGGTGTTATATTCACTGATGGGATTGAAAAACCAGCCATACCCAAGTTGCCTTGTGACACCCCAAACTGACCTTGTGTGCCCTGAAATCCTGGGTGCAAACCAATTTTTGCATACATGGGGTTGGGCACCATGCCTTGCATACCCCTAAACACTATTCCTGGCATGCCAAAACTGCCTTGAACTTGATGTGCTATTGATGAAGATTGTATGAACTCCATAAATCTTGGATTCTCTATCAATTGCTTCAACATGGTCACAGCAGTAACAACCTACAAAGTTTTCTCTGCTTGGCCTGAACTCTCGCCAATTTCATGTGCAGTTGGAATAGGCTGTCTATCCTCCTAAGAGGAACCCTCTTTGTTGTTGCCATCCATCCTGTATCCAAAGAAAGACTCGCAGCCTTTCTCACCTGTATCCAAAGAAAGACTCTCATAGCCTTTCTCACCTGTAAATCCAAAGAAACACTCGTAGCCTTTCTCACCTGTATCCAAAGAAAAACTCTCGTAGCCTTTCTCACCTGTTAATCCACTCGATCTACTTTCAAACTCTCTGTGTTTTCAAGGTCATCCCAAACTCTCTCTATCTTTAACCCAAACTGACCAAGGCTCATTTTTTGAGGAAAAAGTCCCGTCGATGGAACCATGAAACCGGCTTGTTAACTTCAAATAGGGCAGTAGACTTTACTTCAAACCTTGATTTAGCTTTCACCCATTATTAGTCGTCTATTCTACCTGTGCTATAATGACACAAGAGAGGGGAATGGGATACAGATGCTAGAATCATCTGTATGCGAGTCAGACGCCAACTTGGCCCCTAAATAGGCGCCCCTTTCGGTATTTCTTTATTCTTTAAAAGAGGGAATAAACGCTGTGGTTCCCTACAAGCTGCCCCACACAACCTTGGCTGAATTTCAATTGTTCTGGCCCGATTTCGGCAACATAACTGTACTAGGACCTTTCACAGTCAATATTCCCACGCATTGGATGACTTTCCCGACGCATACGGACACTTCGCAAACCCTGGCGAGAATCTGCAGCACGCTGAATTCTCTGTTTTCTGCCCTGAAAATGCGCCAGATCACTTGTACAGCGGTCCCCTCGCGTCCCCGAAACTCCTGGGGGTATTAGAGTCCGTTTAGGGCCAAAACCCTAAACCTGCAAAAATACACAGCAGGCTGTAATTCACTGTTTCGGGCTCCGTTTCGCGTGCCGATCGCATCCGTAGCAAGTCCTCCAGCTCCCGCACTTGTAGGGCTACTTGCCCTTTGAATCGGACGGGATTTCGCACGTGAAACCTCTCCGAATTTACCTGTACCTGCGGGGGATTAGCCGCTAGCTAATCCAGTACCTGTGCAAGAGGCTCTTGCCTCGGCAATCGCGCATGAACCCACATAATTGTACATTGGTCTGATGAGCCACTAGAGGGGCATAACCATAAAGAATAGGGGAGAGAGAGAGAGAGAGAGGTGTGCAGGTCATGACATCATGCACCTCAATGTACATAGAGGGTAAGCCAGCACTCCATTGAAGCTCTCCCACCTGTGACAGCACTCAAAAACGAGCTCACAGCTGAAAATCACGTTTTTGCCTTCTCTTTAAGTAGTAAACTGGCCTCAGAGTGCCAAGTGTCACTCATTTGTGCATTTTCCCGCTTCAGACCCTCGGGTCTAAAAATATCTCACTTGCAGCCTCTGTTGACTTGGCCACAGAGTAAAAAAATGATCCCCATGTCAAACTGCACGTAATGACGCGAAGACATTTTGCCGTCCAAAAATAGCAGTCCCTAAAAATTAGGAGTTTCTGCCATTACATTCTTCTAGGTCATCTGACCCTCTTTGTACACTCCAGCCACACCCAGAACTGAAATGTAGCCTATGTAGAAAAGGATTCCGCTTTGGTTGGCCAATGACCCCACTTTGGCTAACCATAGTCCTTGTCCAACCTTAGTGCTCTTTAGCCCTCATGCTTGGACTCTCTCTGAACAGTTCCACACTGGCTATGCAATTCAGGGCAGTTAGATTTCCAGAGGGGTGTTTCCAAAAGGTAAAACAAACGAAATTCCCCAAAGAAAGAGAAAATAAACAAAAATGGAATTGCCACTGGCTAGTGACAAATAGGGGCCTTCACGCGACTGGAGGTTCTCATTGCAGTTCGGGTCTGCTCAAAAACTGTACCGTCCCTGTTTTTCGAGCTACAAGGTGTGGGTCATTTACACCGAGTTTTAGTAGAGGCCCCACAGGTTGCAGAGTGTTGTTTTTAGAGGACTTGTGTCATAGATACTGACCCAACAACTCTTGAGACTGGCCACTGGAGGCTGTGGGCTTCGGAGAGCTGTCCACTAGCACGAGTGCAATGGGATCCTGGATAGTGGTTTTGGAGGGGCCCTTTCGCCTCAGCCAACTGTCACGAGGACCTGGCAATTGCTAACTTGAGTTGTCGGTTTCTTTCTGATGATTTTTGTTTAATTTTTGGGACCCTCTTTGTGAAGTTGCAAATGACCGGACATTGTATGGCCAGTGTGAAACGGGCGATGGCCGAGAGTTTCACCCGCAATTGGGAAGGGCAGGTCACCACGAGTTGGTCGGGCCAATCGGCACTCGAATCCGAGCAATAAAAGGGTGTCTAGGCTCAGTTCAAAGTCATTTAGGCCGCTCGCTGCATTTATAAGTTGGTGGGTACTAGGGAATTAACACAAAAGAGGCAAACTGGACACATGGCGGCTCCATATGTAATTGCCAGAAGCATCAGCAAGAGGGAGCGCCCATTTCAAGAGGGGGCTGATTTGACCTCATTGGTGTGTGCTTCAGTGTGTGTGAGTAGTGGGTGCAGGAGCTCATAGCTTTAATGGAAAGCTTGCCTTCTCCCTTGCTCTATGTAGCGCGACGGTTTGCTCTTGCGCATCTATCTCTCCCCTTTGCACATATGGTAATGCCCCACTAGTTGGGCTTCTCAGATGACCATGTACAATCTGGGGGTTTACGCGCGTTTGTCAAGGAAAGAGCCTTCTGTACAGGAACCGGAGTAGCTAATTGCTAATCCCCTTTAGGTATGCACAGTTCCATCGCGAAGGAATGAGAAAACGGAGAGTTTTCTTGCGTGAAAACTCGTTCGATTTGAAAGGGAACTGTCCCATTGGTGCGTGGGAGCACCTGAGACAGGCGTAGGCGAACTCGCTCTGCTTGAGATGGTCCAAAACAAAGAATTACAGCGTACTGTGTTTTTCTGCAGGTATAGGGTTTCGCACCTAAACTGCAGGAAATCGCCTGAGAGCCTCCGAAAGGCCTTGGGATGCGTGTACAAGGCAGTAGGCACCTAACAGTGGCAAAACAAAAAATAACAGCATGCGGAAATTGACTTGCAGCTCACTGGAAAGCTTCCATACCGCAAGGGGAAGTGTCCTTGACAGGTACTTTCGACCTGCAGAGATTTTTGCGTCGTTATGCTGGCGAAATTGGGTCAAAAACCTGCAATTATAGCCATGGACAGCTTGGTGAGGGTTAGGTGCAAGCATTCGGATCGTTTATTTGCCAAGGGAGCCTCGGGAAAGCATTGGGTGCTTGTACAAGACAATTTAGAGAGATTCCCGTGAGGAATCTCGTCTAATTCAAGAGGCACGTGACCCTATAGGTGCGATAGCTCGAGGGCTATCCACAGAAGCGATCGGCACGTAGTTCGAAAGGCAAAACAGAGAATTCAGCCAGCTGCAATTTCTCGCCAGGTTTTGCAAAGAGCTCTAAAGTGCGTGGAAAGTCAACATGTACTTGGGATTTTGTCCGTGGAGACTTCTACTGTGGTTATGTTGCCGAAATTGGGTTAGAATAAAGGAATTTCAGCCCGATAAAAGTGGGACAGCTTGTAGAAGTTTACAGTTTTTTCTCAAGTTTAATAAGAATAAAGAAATACCGAAAGGGGCGCCAATCTTTGGGGCCAACTGGGTGTCGTCTGCTTGGTAGCACTCTAGCTGCCAGGCCGTGGTTTGTCTTGAAGTGTTGAATTCCAATCACAAGCTTATTCGTGAAGTTCCTTTGTGTCGTGAAGTTAAAATTTGAAGTTATTGGGTGAAAGCCAAAGTCCACCACCCTACGGGCCGGTTTCACCGACCATCAAGGGGTCCCTTTCTTTTAGTACACTGTTCGATTGGGACGTTACCTATTGGCAGCACGGAGAGAGGCTCGTCTTGCTGTAGCACCTCATTGGCAGGAGGAGGGTCTCATAGCTGAGTTCTTGTCAGCTTTTTGGGCCAGGTTATGGGACACTAGACAACCGCGGCGAGTCACTTTGTTGCAGTGGCTAGTTGCACACAGAGCTACAGCAGTGGGGAGCTAGCTTGTACATAGTGGTCTCTCAATAGCATACGCTGCTTGTGACCATCCTTTGGAGAGTCAACGTCATTGTCTTTGGGACTGTCCTATGGAACAGCAAGTTTGGCTTCATGTCCTTCGGCTAATGCCAGCTCCTTCCACAGCACGATAGTACACTTGGGGGGCAGCTGCTTGGTCCACTCTCACGGGCCCGGCACTACAGTTTGAGCTATCCTCCACAAGTAGGATGATAGTGATACATGGGGGTCGAACTACACTCCAGCCTGCTACAAAGCTTACTCCATAGGAGTGGTGCACTGAGAGAGAGGAGTGTTGGGAGCTCGTCTGCAGCCTGGCAGTGAGAGAGAGGAGTGTTGGGAGCTCGTCTGTGGCCTGACACTCTGGTTCGTCAGGCAGGCCTGCTGCTTCAACATCTTTGAGGCTCGCCCTATACCACCAGCAGAGACAGTTCGAGATCTTTGGCTAGAGCTGATCCATACTCTCAAGGGACAATTCGAGAGACTACAAGGCAGCTCGGACCGCATGCGGGAGCGTAGAGAGGCTTTCCTTTGACGTTGGCACCCTGGGCCTTTCTTCACCAAGGTCCAGGGTGTGCTCAGATGGCACTACCGTCCACCTATGTGGCTTTTCCCTCCTCCCATCTCCTGATTTAGCATCATTGTACATATGTTGTTTTTTCATTGGGAGAGTCTCCCCTTATGATTGTTGTAGCCCTCTCTAGTAGACGCGGTTGTATCTCTACTAGAGGTGGTTGTATCCCTATGGGCAGTTTCATACCGAAAGGGGAGCCAAGGTTTGGGGCCAATACTCTCTGAGGTGGAACTTCGCCACTCCCCGTGTCGTCTCTTTCTTTCTGTTCAGATGTTATTGAAGTGCTTAAAGTTGTTTAGTCTGTTCTTTTTCATTGGCATGTGGTGCTCGTCTCGTGACAGTGGTATCAGAGCATCAGGCATGTGCTTTTCTGAAAGCATACCGGTCCTACAAAAGAGCGAACATAGCAAACCGGCACTTCCAAAGTCTATTGGAACCTTATTTGAAGTATCTTCGGGTCCCGACCTCGGACTTATTAGCCACTCTCAACCTTACTTCCTCGCACATCGAGCGCGCTCCCATCTTCAACGCTCATGTCTTACAGAGCATAAGCCAGAAAGATCACTTGCAAGAGAAGGATCCAAGGATTTTTTCAAGGTGTTGTTTTTCTCTGATGCAGCGTCATGCAGTGGAGGAAGTCTACAGCTACCAAGCCGCATGCTCCAAGGACTTTGAAAGCTTTCAAGAAACTTTTTGCCCGAAGTCCTATGGTTTCTCACATCTTCATTCGAAGCGCAACTTCTCGTAGTGAGGGGTATCCTGTGCTTGCCATGGAAACCCTAGCAAATTATAACTTGAAATTTCGCGACATCTCTCAGTAGGTGTCTCTTTTCGAGTTGATAACATTGGAGGTCCGGTGTGACTGCTATGTCTTGGGACTACCATCATCACCACAGGAACATCGTATGTCCAAGAGCTTATGGACCATGGTGTGATCGGCTACAGCCTTTAAGGAAGAAATCTAACCCTAATCTTGGTGCAGATTTTAAGAGCCAATCGTCTTTTCGAGCTCGACTAATGTCGAGGTTGCTTTTTAAGTTTGAGTTCTGTTGGAACTTGTTTGGTGATTTTGTTTAGAATTTGTTTGAAATGGATGGTGTCTGTTTTTAACCTCTCTTGGTGCCGATTTGAAATGTTTGACTCTGGTTCCAATACTAGTTTCAATGATTGGTGATTTTACTCCTGGGTGGAGTACCGAGAAATGATGTTTGAAAATGCTTGTTCATACTCATGGCCCGGACCCTTGTGGTTATTTGCGGAAGCAGTATTGAACGTTTGAAAAGTGTTGTTTTTATTCATGGCCCGGGCCCTTGTGGTTATTTACGGAGGGAGTATTGTTGTTGTTATTCAAGCCCGGACCCTTGTGGTTATTTATGGGGGGAGTACTAAGAAGTCTAAGAAGTGGTTACTCTCAGCACCTCCAAACGACACAGGCTGCGGTCTGGGGGGTGTTTGGTTGTAAAAGGCCTTTATATCTCATGGCCCGGACCTTTTTAGGTTATTTGCGAGAGGAGTGATGAGGGAGTCGTTGAACAGCTCATGGCCCGGACCTGGATGGTTATTTGCGGGGGGGTGTTCACTCGCGACTTTATGTTTCTATGTCTTGTAATATGTATATCTGAGCAATTGTGTTGCTTGGTGATGTGCCATCCACTGAATATTCCTTATTGGATGAGATTCTTTTGAGAAGCCAACACCCAGGAAATCAAGAGCTCTGATTTGGAATGAGAAAACCGATTGCCCCTTGCAATGTCCCTCGGAATGACCCTTGGAAATTTTTGAGCTAACATGAGTTGTTCTGCAGATATGTTGTGATCGCGGACGATTACTTTCTTTCAAGAAGGGGGGTGTCACAAATTGTTGACGTGTCAAGCCACTGAAGAACGGAGCCAACCTGTAGATCCCGACCGAGGGGCCTAAACCCTAAGTGAAGAAGCAGAAGCAGTAGAAGAAGTTTTACCAACTTGCAAAGTCTTGCCGAGTGGCCTATTTTTAAAAGAAGAGTTCCCACCTACTTATGGGACCCCGTCCAATGTGCCCAAGTGACATAAAGGCATTAAAATAAAGAAGGACTAGCACACACACAACTGATGACGTGACAGCAAATGTATGGAATTTCCCAATTTACGCTCACATGCTGGCGTAGCACGCAGTACGGAATTCCGCAATTCACATTGACATGCTAACGTGGCATGCAGTACAGAATTTCCGTGTTTTACGCTCACAATGCCATGTGGCACCTGTACGGATTTCCCCGTTTTGCGGGCTGGCAGCTTTTGGACAAGATGCTTTTGGGCCAGTTGCTTTTGAGCTTACTACTTTTCATGTAACTACTTTGGAGGCCAAGGGTCTTTGAATATGTGCATAGGGCTCATTCTCTTGCATGCTTCCTGGAGAAGGTGCAGAGCGTGAGTACTGGCATTGTACTAAGTTCAAGTAATATAAAGAAACACCGAAAGGGGCGCCAAGGTTTGGGGCTAATACTCTCTGGGGTGGAAATTCGCCACTCCCCGTGTCATCTCTCTTTCAGTTCAGACGTTATTGAAGTGTTTAAAGTTGTTTAGTCTGTTCTTTTCCGTTGGCACGTGGTGCTCGTCTCGTGACATGCACCATCGGAGGCATATCCCCACAGCCAGCCTACACGCAGACGATGTGGGAGCATGCCTCAGAACAATTGGTATGATGAGGAGTGTAGAGAGACGAGGATCGGATTACAGAGAGAGGTGCTCATGCATAGACAGTGACGGATTATCTTTCGCCGCCTAGTGCGACGAAAGAAGAGGGCTTACCTATCTCAATTTTAGTGTGATCTGTATCAGCTGTTTATGAGTCACGACTCTAGTGAGGCATGAAGGCTTTTCCATGAGCACTCTCTGCCGCCAGCCATCACTTCCACAGAGACATGGGGGGAATACGCTACCATCTCTCTATACAGTATCCAGGCAGCCACCTTTGCCTGACCCTCCAGAGGCATGCCGAGATACATGTACTTTCTTTACTGCTTAGAGGGTAAGGAAAGCCATTGACAAGATGACGACAGGAAGAGCAGAGGATCATGATGGTCTGGTAGTAGAGCACTTCATTCATACTAGAGATATGCTTGCAAAGCCTCTTGCTATGATGTTTAATAGAGCCATGTAAGAGGGTTTTCCTGAGACTTGGAATATGTCCACGATTGTGCCTATCTTCAAGTCGGCAGATCCTATGCTTCCCGAGAATTACCGCACCATCATGGTTGGTCACACTCTGGCTAGGCTATATGCATCAATTCTTGAGCATGCGTTGAGTAGATCAGCAGAGAGAGAGGGCATATGGGCAGCAAGAAAAGCAAGGTTCAGGAGAGGTTTCTCCACTCTTGACCAGATTTTGACATTAAGAGCCATTATTGAGGAGGGTACACACCATGGCAGGAGGATTTATTGTAGCTTTGTGGATTTCCACAAAGCCTTTGATACAGTGCCACGAGCCAGACTCTACGCAAATTGCAGGACATGGGGATGCACACAAAGCTGATTTGGGGAATCTTAGCTTTATACAGGACAATGGTAGGGCGGGCACGCACTACTCAAGGCATGTCCAACGTGGTTCACTCCACCAATGGGGTGAAGCAGGGTTGTCCCCTATCTCCGACTCCCTTTGGGATATATGTAGATGAGTTTTCAGATTATGTACAGACAAAGGGTGATAGAGGTGCTCAACTTGCAAGGACGTGGATTCCGTTGCTATTGCTGATGATATTGTGCTGATCTCAAATTTCCCAGAGGGGATGCAACGTCGTTTGGATACATTGCATGTATTTGCAAAGGTCAGTGGATTGTCAATGAGCCTTGGTAAGACCAAGGTAATGGTGTTTAACACTACGGCGCAGTGGGTAAGGAGGTCCGTCCCCCACCTTTACATATGGTCGAGAGACTGTGGAGTATGCAAATGCATATACTTATGTTGGGGCGGTTTTCAATGGTCCAATATTTTCCCTGAGGCGTGCAGCAGATACGAGATTGACCAGAGCCTATGCCGCATTGGGGAAACTCGAGAGAATATGTCCGCAGGTTCAATTCCAGGAACCTCGGACAAAGCTTTGGCTCTTTGACACTTTGGTCACTTCGGCCATGCTGTACGGAGTGGAGATATGGGGCCCATCAGTTGATCATCAGAGAAGAGCTGGCAATACTGATGGATGGAGATGTATGGAGAGGCCCTTAGTGTCTATGATTTCTCGGATAATTAGGGCCAAGGCCTCAGTACCAGAGCGGAGCTCGTTGCACCTCCATTGGTAGTGGAGGTGCAACGAGCTCTGCACCTGGGCTCTCCCTAGAGACAGATATGCTCGATTAGCACTAGAGTCTTCGCGACAACTGGCATTGCAGGGAGATAGATCATGTTGGTATGAAGAGATGGCATCTCGGTTTCAATTACATGGCTTTAGTATGGATCGGCTACCCCCATTTAAGTACTCTCTGAAAGCACCCTCCATCTCCCTCACTAGGGCAGAGATTACCATGCTCATCAGACAGGACTTGATTCAGTTGGATACAAAGAGGAAGGAAATGGATACAGCCTACCCATAAGTTGGGTACGAAGATGGCTTTCTATAGAGAGCATCTTCTCCAGCTTAAGGAGGATGGTTTTGTGATCAGACCAGGATACATGGATACTCATCTATCCCACGAGATACGATGTGCTATTGGTCAGGTACGCACATCCTCACGTCAGCTACAGATCAAGACAGACAGATTTAGAGGAGTACCAAATAGTAGCGCATCGATCAGCACCTGTTTAGTAGCCTATGCACTGGCCTCAAGGAGACCGTCAGAATGTTTGGCTCGGGATTGTGAAGCCAAAAGCAAATGCACGAGTTTGCTAGAGGACAGAGGCAAAGGCAAGCTTGACAAGGACGGTAGAACCAATGCTCAATTATCTGCCTCGGTACCCATGAAGTCTGAGAGCCATTGTTATAAACTCCAGCAAATGCTTTGTTTGACTTGGGAGTCGGGAATGCGAAGCCAAAGGCAACAGCAGGAACTCACAAGAGGACAAAGACAAAGGCAAGCTAGACAGAGGTAACGGTGATAAAGAATTGACAGAGGAGATCGGTATGGCACACGTCGTGGCGGCCACAATGGCCACGACGCCAGTTTTCTAGTTGGCAATTGCCGCAACTAGCTTCACCCAGGGAGAGGCTTGTGAGCGGCAAAGAGGGGCAAAAGAAGATGATTTAGACCCATGTGTTGGCGTTCAAGTTAACAGTGTTTGAACCCATGGGTCGGAGTTCAAGGCACATGCATCTCGCAAGGAACCAATGCGACGTATAAAAACACTGTGGATGAGTGTACTATGGCAAATTATGGACAAGATGTGTTTCAAAGTTCACTGTTTAGGAAAGTTTGAACGTGTTGTGTACGAATGAGGATTCTTGGACGGAGTGTGGTCTACAATTGCCAAGGTTGATAGGTTCAGGACTCTCTCTCTCTCTCTCTCTCTCTCTCTCTCTCTCTCTCTCTCTCTCTCTCTCTCTCTCTCTCTCTCTCTCTCTCTCTCTCTCTCTCTCTCTCTCTCTCTCTCTCTCTCTCTCTCTCTCTCTCTCTCTCTCTCTCTCTCTCTCTCTCTCTCGTCGATTTGACATGGTATCAAAGCCTTGGTGGAGCAAGGCGTCCTGTAAAGAAGAGGAGAACCGGCGCTAGCCTTTCCCCAATCCTTTGCTTCTTCTCGCAGCCCTCCATCAACCTTGACGGCAGCGTTTTGCCCCTTGCCCCTAGCGTTGTCAAACGCTACCTTGCTGCTGCTCTTGGCATTTTGCTTGACAACCACAGCGGCGAACCCTAAATATTGCCGAAGACCATTCTAAAATGCAGTCAACAGAGGAGGTGCCAGCAGTCCCGGTGAAGATGTTTTTGAAACACTGGCTGCTTGCAAGGAGAGCTCTACACACACTAAAGGAAAGTGCTCCCGCTAGCATCTCAAAACGCTGCAAGGGAAGGGAGGTTCAACTTGCATTTGTGGTGAGTCGCCGGTTGGTGTGCATAGCAACATAATTGAACCCTAAGGGTAGCTAGATATGAAGCATTTAAAAACGCACATAGTAGGCAGCTTTGGGAAGTTGTTGGACAACGCATTTTAAGACATCATACTAGAGTGGCACCAATAAAAGCTTTCTTTTTCCCGACAGCATGTTGAAATGTATGGAGCAAGACCCTCTGGTGGACACCTTTCTTGGCATTGTTCCCTTAAAGCCTAGATGAAGATGAACTAAGACCAACCAACTAAAAGCTATGGAAAGTGTATCGACCACCATCCAGTTAGCGGCCTATGCATTGACACAGTTCTCAAGGAAACCGGTAGATTGTTTGGCTCGAGATTGTGAAGCCAAAATCAAATGCAAGAGGTTGCTAGAGGACAACCGCAAAGGCAAGCTTGACACGAACGGCAGTACCAATACTTAGGTAGCTGTCTCGGTACCCACGACGTCCGACAAGAGATGTTATAAATGTGACATGATGCTTTGTTTGGCTCGGGAGTTTGAAGCCAAAGGCAAGAGTAGGAACTCACAGATAGACAAAGACAAAGGTAGGCTGGACCAAATTTCTAGTCGAAGGACAGTTTCCGCCACTAGCTTCAGCCAGAGAGAGGCTTGCGAGTGGCAAAGAGGGGCAAGAAGGGCTCCGTATAATTCATTTAGACCCTTGGGTCGGAGTTCAAGGCGAATGCATCTCACAGAGAACCAACCAGACGTATCTAAAACACTATGGATACGTGCACCAATCCATTGTTGTTGATCGGATTATGAACAGGACGTGTTTCAAAGTTCATTGTCTAGAAAGTATTTTGGACGTGAGTTCATGAATGGAGATTCTAGGACGTAGTGTGGTCAACAATTCAATTTTCTAAAAGGCAACCTATGCTCAAGATGGCATTCTTCTAAGGTACAAAGTTGAGGGTAGCAAATCCGAGTATACAGTAGTCTGCACCTATTGGGGTGTCCATGGTAGCTTCTTCATCAACTTGGTCTCACTATTTATGTCCACTATGAGCTACAGAGAGGGTGTTAGTTTTGGCATCTCAAGTGAACTGCCCAATGTGACCCATTATTTAATTTGGCTCTTAGGTATTTATTTTACTTGTTTGTCAAAGTCTGGGTAGGGCAATTTACTGAGGTTGCTATATAAGCAACGCTCATCCCCCATTGTATTCATATCATCAGTTATTCATTGCCAAGGTTGATTGGTTCACGAGTCTCTCTCCACACCGCAGTGGATCAGGGCATCAACAATTTCACATATGGTCAGGAGATTGTAAAGTATATAGATGCATACACTTACCTTGGGGTTGTCTTCACCAGGCCGAGGTTTTCTTTGGGGACAGCAGCAGAGACTAGACTGACTAGAGCTTATGCGACCTTGGGAGGCTTGGAGAGGATGTGTTCGTAGGTTCAATTCCAGGAACCTCGGACAAAGTTATGGCTCTTTGACACTTCAGTAGCCTCAGCTATGTTGTATGGGGGCACCCCTTCTGTAGGCCAGGATGGTTGGAGACGTATGGAGGGACCCTTGGTATCTATGATCTCTCGACTAATCAAAGCCAAGCCCTCCGTACCCCACGCTATCATTCGAGCAGAGCTAGCTTCCCCTCCTATGGAGATGGAGGCGCTTACCAGATCAGTCTCCTTTATGCACAGCTTGTGGGATACTACTAGAGATAGATATGCTAGACTGGCCCTTGAGTCTTCCAGACAGTTAGCTCTTCAGGGAGACACTTCATGCTGGTAGGCACAGATGACATCATGGTTTCAGACGCATGGCTTCACCGTGGACAGGTTGCCCCCCCTTTTCAGTACTCTCTTCAGGCACCCTCGATGTCTCTTTCGTTAAAACATCCAGCTGGATACCAGGAGGACATGGATAGAGCCACCACAAGAGTTGGGCACGAAGATGGCTTTTTATAGAGAGCATCTTCTCCACCTCACGGGAGATCGGTTTGTGATTCGACCCAGCTACATGGACACACAAATGTCTCATGGCTTGCGGTGTGCCATTGGTCAGATACGCACATCCTCACATCAGCTGGAGACTGAGACTGGTAGATTCAGAGGGATACCAACAGACAACAGGATATGCCGCTTATGCCAACTAGAGCCAGAGATAGAGCTACATTACATATGTCATTGCACAGTGTACTATGAGATACAAGGCCGTTTCCACTGCTTATTCAGAGAGGGTTTCGGTCCTTTCTCTAGGGTCATGAGTTATGAGGATCAGAGATGTCTTGGGCTATATCTACTTGAGTTACACAAATATAGACACTCTACTAGGGAGAGCTAGAGAGAGACAGTCCCAGAATCAGATCTGAGATCTAGACGGCCACGATTGAGGAGAGGGGCTACACAACATATCGACGGAGACTACAGCAGAGAATTCGAGCCATACTCTCTCGACATCCAAAGTGCGTGGATTCTAGTAGTAATAGCACTTTTGTTCTAGTTCTTTTGTACCCAGATATGGTATCAAATTCACTATTTTGTAACAGATTGGTCTCATAGGTCATTTTTGCCTTTTGAAGACGTTAATACCATTTCGTTTCATTTCGTGTGAGCTTACCCTAGCAGCCTCATGAGGGCACCATATAGCCCCTATCGTGCGACCCCTGGCCTCAATCCTGTGCAACTCCTACAGCCTCAACCATGTGCGCTCTTCTGCCCTGCCCAATATTGCAACACAGCTTGCCTGCACCAGTGTCACTTGCCCAAGCTACAGCATAGCATCACTCCACACACTACTTTCAATTTCCTACAATAGCTGTATTTCGAGAATTTCGCCAGCGACTAGCAGTAAATTGACTTGCCTTACTTAGCCTCCTGTAACGGGAAGGATTTCTCAATAGCAGGTACAGCACGGAGGCATATTTTGTGAAAAGAGGCGAAAATGTATACATAATGTGGTAAATGCTACTATATGCATAGTGTGGTTCAAAGGAATTGCACAAATTGTGGAACAAGCGCACAAATAGAACAAGCGGACATGAGAAAGCAAAAAGACAAGGGTGACCCCCTTGAAGATGCCATCCAAAAAAGCAAGAGGAAATGCAAGCGACCATCAATAAAATCAACCTAAGCCTCCTAGGCACGATAAAGACACTTGAGGATCGGGTGACGCCCAAGATGAGGAGACTGCATGACTCAAGGAGGAGCTTGAAGAGCTGTGCTCACAAAGTGCACTCGAAGAAGGGGAACTTCAACCATCGGTACTCGAAGAGCTCAACACCATAAAAGGGCAAGTGCGGTTCATCAAGGGGGGAGCAAAATAAAGAAATGACGACTTCTTGAGTGGACATAATTACATTGTTTCAAAAACTCAAAAGAAAGCAGATGAGGCCGAGAAATGGATTGAGATCACCAAAAAAGGCAAAGGCAAAGAATCAACCCCCACAACCATCATTAACTTGACACTAGTAGAGGAGCAAAGGAGACGTGTGTATTCCTTACATATAAGGATTACCGGCGTCAAAGACCGAGATAATGTTGAGGAGAGGTCAATGAGCTCATGTTTATGCTAGGGTTACTGCGCCAATGCATACAAAGGCTTGGCGAGTAGGTAACAAGAAAAGTGAAAGGAAGGGGGAAACTTCCAAAAAAAGAGCGCTTATCCTCCGCTTCCCTTCTCTAGAAGCAAAGGAGGACTTTTTGAAGGAAAAGACCCACTCTTAAGAAGACGGGTGTTTTCTTGGGGACGACCTCACACTCTCATAGATTGCTCATATGAAGGAGGTAATGCAAGAGATTAGAGCGGCAAGGGAAAAAGGGAAGACTGCTTTTTAAAGAGATTGGAGGGTCTTGATAATGGAGCGACGCTCCACATGAGGGTGTCTGACCTATGAGACTAAATTCAAGGTGGCCGCCTGAAACTGTAATGGATCTCTACGCCTTGATGTAGGTGCCTTTGAGGATAGTTTCACTGGGAGGAACATCATTTTCTATTCTGAGACACATCAAGCTCTTGGGCAGTCCATGCCACACGTGAGCGGATATAGATGGGAGACAGGAGACCCGATCAGATCATCGAGGACGGGGCTGAGGGGGAGTGGCAGTTTTATTCAGGCAGGAGTTGCAACCATTGATATATATAGCACGCAAGGATGAGCAGGCTAGGTACATGTGGGTGAGATTGAAGGCAAAGACAGACAGATATCTCTACATCACGGGTGGACGATGTTGTCATCTAGGCGCACCATGGACCATGGTGAAGAAGGGCCCTAGATGCTAAAGTCGCAAGAAAAACTCTCGACGCTCCCGCATGCAGTCAAAGCTGCCTTGAGTCTCTCAAACTGGCCTCTGAGTGTGTGTATCAGCTCCAGCCAAATATCTACCCGGTGGGACAGGTCGAGCCTCAAAGATGCGGAAGCAAGGGGCTCACTCGATGAACCACAGTGTAAGGCCGCATATGAACCCCCAACACCACTCTCTATCTCTACTCCACTTCTGAGGGACCAACTTGGTGGCTGGCTGGAGTGTTGGCCGGCCATCTTGTACCACAATCATCCTACTGACAGAAGCCATCTCAAAACGAAGTGTTGGGCCCGTGAGTGTGGACCAAGCTACAAAACCCCAATTGTACTTGCTGGCTGTAGCAAGTGTAGGCATTAGCCAAAGATCCGAAGCCAAACCTACTGTGCCATGGGACAGTCCCACAGATAGTGCTGCTGGGTGTCAAGTGGGTGGTCACAGGCGGCACATACTGAGAGGCCGCTGTGCACCACCCAACTCTCGACTGCAATAGCTCGATGTGCCACTAGCCACTGGAATATGGTGTCTCGTCTCGGTTGCTTGTTGTCCCATACGCACTCCCAAAAGCTTGCCATGAACTCGGATGTGAAACCCTGCTGTTGCCAATGAATTGTTGCAGAAGGACGAGCTCGTCTACTCGCTGTCTGCATGTGGCGACCAAGCCGAGCTGTGTATTGCAAAAGGGGGTCCTAGGGTGATCGGCTGGAATGAAGGGATCTTGCCAAAACTACTTTCTTGGGTCCGACTACACGCTCCTCAAAAAGTACTGTAAACTACAGCCATTCCCTAAAGGTACCGTTGGACCTCTGCCATGGGATCCCAAGAAACATGAGGTCTTCTACCTCGATGTGTGCTACCCATAGGATTCCCAACAACCGGCTGCCTCAACCGCTTTTCAATGGGTTGGTGGTGCTCAAGGCTGCCTCGCAGTTGCTCCCAAGACTGAAGCGAGCTCATAGCATAGCGAGCCTCCCATCTCTGTTCAGTCCTACTCTGCGCATCTCTAAGAAAATCCAACGTGTGGAAGTGCTCCATAAGCGGCCCATCTATGGGGCCCGTGCCCGAATCTAGTGAAGAAACAACTCCTTCCAAGGCTCCTCCCCTAGAAGAAGTCCTCTGACCAAAATGTGGGTGTTGTCCTCCTCACCCATTGTGATGTGTTGAACACCATAACCTTGGTTTTCCCAATGCTGACAGACAATCCACTATCATGAGCAAATGTGTGCAAAGCATCCAAATGGTGTTGCATCCCCTTCGGAGAGTCAGAAATCACCACAATATCATCAACGTATAGCAACATTGGGATCCATGTCCTTGCTAGCTGAGCACCTGTCACGTGACACATACAACCCTATGTGTCCGTGGACAAGCTACAGCATGACCAGGGTTCGGTTCAGTCAAGTCAATCTAGAATAGGAAGTGATCTGGCACTTTCGTGAGTCTGTTCGCAGACCGTGCATATCCAAACACTTAGAGTAGATGCATATCCTCTGGTTGCACATAGCATGATCATCAGATTTCCATCAGAAGCCATCAAGAGCATTTTTACAGTGCATAGACCTATTTTCCCTATTTTTGACATTTTTTACTTATTATTTTTAAGTGACTTTTGTTGGGACCTAGGTAGGGCAAATTGGCAAGTGTAGTATATAAGAAAACCTAGCGCTAGCACTTTCTGGCAGAAGAAACAACAGGAACCCGTGTTCATCAAGAAACTTCTCAGCAAGACTTCCCCCCGTGACAACTCTAGCATTTTCACTCACCAGAAGGGCTAGCGTTTTCGCATCAGATCATCCAGCATTTTTGGCACTTGCAGATTCCCGACGAAAGTAGACAGCAAATCAGCCCTAGCATTGGCAGATTCCCAACGTTAGCAGATTTCCACAGCAGGAAGCAGAATTCAGCCCCTAGCGTTTTTGGTTTGCAGATCAACCTCAGCGTTTTTGCAGATCTTCGCGATAGATTCAGCCTAGACTCAGCGTTTTTCAGTTTTGAGCAGTCAGACATCGCAGAAGAAGTCCCGAACCTCGCGGATCTCACCTTCCCGCAGCAGTCCCTAACCGGGATCCATCGAAGTTTCAGTTTCAGCCCGGAAAACGGAGATTTCAGCATCTGCATTTTCAGCGCGTCGTCGTTGCATCGTCGCCATCGACATCGTCACCGACATAGAGTCAGAATTTAGCAGATAAAGATATGCAGATTTCAGCCCTTAGCATTTTCAGATTTCAGCCCGTCTCATCGTCGTCGACATAGTCGGCAAGTCCAAGCATTGTAGAGATTTGTGCAATCATAAGTAGACCGCTCTCGCCATAGAGAGTGGGGCCTTTAGAGAAGGGTTTGACAACATACTGGTGTCGTATTCTTCTCTCTCTATCTCTCAATCTCAGCACCTTCATTCACAGTGTTCATCACTTTGTTAGTGTCCATTGCACTCTCTCACTAAAGGAACGGAAAGCTCTCCCTTCCGTAAGTAAAAGGAACCTTGAGCACAGTTCGGAGCACTCATCTTGAGCAAAGTTCAACATTCACTTCCGCTGCACCTTACATTGGTATTAGAGCTTTGGCAGTGTTCTGTATCACTCAAGGAAAGAACCACAAGAATTTTTTATGCTTGTTGCGGTCGCACATAACCCAAGTCATCTTGGGCGTGTCGATTCCTAATCGTGTTTTTGAAGAGTAAAAGGAAACCCAAGAAAGAAGGGCTTGTCCAACCTCCCCTTGTGCCTCTTTTCACTCATTGAGAGCGGATCGTGCACTTAGCAGCCGGCCAATCGACGTGAGGTGGGAAAAAGCAACCTTGGTGTGAGCGCAAGGCCGCCAAGGGGTGACCCCGCAAGAAAGAGTAAAGCTCGGGTGAAGAGAAGATCCTTCTCTAACACAGATTGCAAGCGAAAGAAGAACCTCAAGAGCCTCAAGACCCCCAAGAACCCAAGAACCCAAGACCCACAAGAACCCAAGTTCCTCGTGAACTTAAGAACCCAAGACTTTAGTGGATGGTCATCACCCGAAGCGGAATGGATACTTCGCATGAAGGTGATGAGCATGAAAGTAGCGAAGAAGAATTTCCTCACCAAGGAGGTTTTTTTGGCCCTCTCCCTTCGATTGCACTAACTCCTATGGAGGCTTTTCACAAGATGATGATGGACAGGAAGTTAGAACGCAAAGCAAGAAATGCAGAAAGAAAAGCAGAAATAGAGCGTGAACACGAAGAAAGAATGGCAACCATAGAGCATGAGTACAACGAAAGGAAAGCCGCCTTGTTCGGATTCTTTTCTCAAGTGCAGGCACAGATGCAAGAGATTCGGGAAAAGAAGACTCTCTCAATCTCTTCTTCTCCAAAGCATGACACACAGGATTTGCATGATGATAAGCATGATGAATTGCATGACAATGACAAGCATGATAATTTGGTGACAATGACAAGCATGGTGATTTGCATGATGATCAAGACGTGATTATTCACGAGCATGATGATTTGCAAGCAAAAGATGTGATTGTTCACCAAGATGATGGTTTAGTTGATGCTTTTTCTATTGCTAACCTCATTGCAGATTCGATCAATCACGAAGAACCGATCTTGGCCCTCAAGTCGAGGTCTACAGAACCCCCTTAGAAAGAACAGATCTTGGCTCTTGAGCCTAGGTCCAGAGAACCCCCACAGGAAGTATTTTGTGTTCGAATGATTAGTCAACAGGCATTGTTCAAGTGTTTCATTCGTGATCGTTTCCTGTATTTAAGTCAACGTTTTTATGTGATCCCTTTTCATAGGCATTCCATATTGTATGTTGAGCATGATTCACCCATGAACCAGCACGGATGTATGCGGATTACTCATGAAAAGATGAAATGTTTGCATTCAAGGAATTCACATTCATGTCTCTTCCTTGGCATGACACAGTACCCGAAAGAGCACAAGAAAGATTGAGCATCAAGCATGGGCATTTCCATTGTGATTTGCCATGGTTGATTGATTTAGATTTGTAGCGCGGATAATGTGTCGTGCTCTCTATAGTGTGGGTGCCCCTCAGTGCAATGTGCGTGACAATCTCACTCAAACAAATGAAAACTCTCTCAAACAGAATGAAACACAGAAACAACGGATAACAACACAGAAACAATGGATAACAACAGAGACACAACAGTGGACCAGAACATGTGGACTCGACTAGCTCAAAGAACCATGTACAGACTCTGGCGTGGCAGCACACTCAGCTCCAGCCCAGGACTCCCAAGTACAAATGGGGTGTCGAGGCTCAGATGTGCAGGGATGGTGAAGCAGTGCTCTGTGTAAGACCTCCTCTAGACGACTACGTGCAAGATAAGATAGAACTGCCCAAAACGACTACTGATATGCCCCACCATAAGAGCCACCAACGGCCCATAAATGTCCAGCCAGCTAAGTCTATCTCCAAACTGAGTGGTGGTGGTGACCTGGCCACGATGTCCACCAGACCACCGCGGGTACCTTGCCACGTGTCACTCCCAGCCCAAAGGGTCCGTCCAGTGTGAACCAGACCAACTGTAGCTAACTGTCCAACTGCCTGTCCTGTGAAGTGACATTGTAGCAGGCTATAGGTTGCCCGCCACAAGACTGGTCACCGTCTCGGTGAGCCAAAACTAAATGAAACTGCAAAAGTAACCATATGTACAATGAAAGATGAGGTAAGAGCACAGTCCTGTCACCCAAGGGAAAGTGTCGTCCCCACTACTGCTCCAGAAGTATCCGGATCGGGAGGAGCCATCAGATCGATAGTGTAACTATGCGGTTGCTGTAATGTGCTTTGCATAACCTGGTTTCCTGTGGTTGTAGCATCCATCTACTGCACAACGGATGGGAGCACCTGCCTTGCAGTGAACTCCGGACGCCTAGAAACGCACCCATGGCGGTGTGCACCAGCAACACCGTCACAGCAAGGAACACTCTGGCTCTGCATGTGTGGCATCTGGACCTGAGACCCCTGCTGAGTGAAGTATTGGACCTTGGGCTGTGGATAGTGTCCCATGAACTGCTGAGAGGGCTGAGAGGGACCTGCTGGCGCTGCAAAGGTAGCTGGATTCTGGACCTGTATCCCTGGCCTAGTCCATCCATATCTCACAGGAGCCTGGGTAGGCCTGTTATCATACATAAGCATTTCTTGAAATTCGTGCACCTGTGCTTTTAGGTCATCAATAATCGTCGACTTTATCTTCAATGCCTGCTATAGTGCAAAAATCGTTGCATCTCGATCTGCGATGGCACTCTCGGCAACTCGCAGAGATCCCTCCATCGCTGCATATGTGGCGGAGTGATGCTGGTGGGTTGCAGCTAGCTGCTCCGCGCCTAGCTCGATGGTGGCAATAGCAGCTCTGGAGTCCTGAAGCAACTTCTCTGAAAGCTCAAACAGAGAAGTGGAGTCCGTCCTACCTGAAGATCCCTCAGATGGATGTGATGTTGGAGGACGCACATGTGGCGTTGCCGGCGAGCTAGAAGTAGGTGTAGTTAGTGGCACAGCCGGGGAGCTAGAAGTAGGGACACTTGGTGTAGTAGGTGCCTCCGAGATTGTTGTTGTAGGTGGAGCGAGTGATATGTTGACCGGTGTATGAGTGAAGATGGGAGAAGAAGGAAGAGGATCCTGTAGGGGTGAAGTGACCATCCTCTCCTGAGGAGCAGCAGTAGACATTGGTGCCGGCACAGCAGAACCAGGTGTAGAAGTAGACGTATGACGCTGAAGATGTACCCTAGTCTGCTGGCTCTCAGAAACTGGCAAGGAGAGTAGAGACTTCACTGTATCCTTCATCACTTTCGCCTTGATCTTCTTTTTCTTGGTGACTGTGGGGTCAACCTGCATGCTCATGGTTTTCCTTTTCCCTTTCGAGGTTCCCTGTTCCTCATCCACTTCATTTATGTTAATAGGTATGTTTATGATCCATGCCAAGAGAGGTGCCGCAAAACATCTAAAAGTTAACTGCACAGACTGCACTTGGGCCCGAAATCTTTTAGCCCTAGACTGCAAAGAGCTGAAGAGAATTTGGTGGAATCCACATGGGATAGTGTGGATTAAACAATATAGCCCGTCGCAGTGGGAGAATGTAGTGAGAATATCTGTTTGAATCTTGTCTTCTTTGGCATCCCGAGCCAGAAAGTAATACCTGAAGATTGCGAGAAGCCGTCTGTTTCGCTCATAATTTGGGTGATCCGAGCTAAATAGCTCTTGACATGCTTGAATTGTCGCATCCTTGGACAACAAAGAGAAAGTGCGAGTAGTAGACTTCACAGTTGGAAAGTTGGTCATACCCATGGCATGGCCAAGCCTTGTAGCTGTTAGCTTGTGACCCCGGACCTTTGGAAAGTTTTTCAACAATTGATGTATCAATTCTGTTGGAACAGTATCAGGTAAATTTGCATCAGCCAATGCTGTGAGGCCCAGAGTCCGTAGCTGAGCATACGAAAGTACCTCACTGAGAGATGGTCGAGGTTGTTGCATATGAAAATGTAACGAAAATGCTGTGCGATATTTTGAAGAAGCAGGCCTCTTGATTTCATGAGTGATGATTTGCTGCTTTTCTTTTTTCTGAGCCACCTTTGAGTGCTCCTCCTGATCACTGGAAGCACCTGACTCGGAATTTACATCTGAATCATCAGATGCTGCTGAGTCTGCTTTGTATCTCTCATCACTTGGATCACTGGAGGTAAAGTCATCTATGTCATGGCTGCTGCTGCTTGCAGATACTTCATCTGCTTCGCTCTCTGATTCTTCAACCAGAGCTTTCCTCCTCTTCAACTCTACCTTTTTCTTGCTACTTCCTTCTTGCTGTTTCTCCTGCTTGCTACTCCCTGCCATGGTGAGGTCGGATGACAACGGATGACAAACAAAGCCACTAAGTAGCCAAGTGATGGAAAAGCACTGAGTAGCCAAGTGATGGGAAAGCAATCGGATGCGGACCAAGTTAGATTTCCCTGCAAAATTTCCCAATCGGATGCAGACCAAGTTGGATTTCTTCTGCTAAATCGTTAGGCTGGGGCGAGTAATTTAGGGTAGGGTAAATTCGAACCAGAGCAGGGCAGGGGTAGAGGGTCGGGGCGAAAGTGGGAGGTTAGGGGCGAGAGGGTGCTGTGGTGAGAGGGTAGGGGCGAGGGGTGGATAGGGGCGAGAGGGGGTGTGGCAGAGGGTAGGGGCGAGAGGGGAGGATAGGGGCGAGAGGGGGTGTGGGAGAGGGTAGGGGCGAGGGGAGGATAGGGGTGAGAGAGGGTGTGGGAGAGGGTAGGGGCGAGAGGGGAGGGTAGGGGGCAAGAGGGGTTGTGGAAGAGGGTAGGGGGCGAGAGGAGAGGATAGGGGCGAGAGGGGTTGTGGGAGAGGGTAGGGGCGAGAGGTTAGGGTAGGGACGAGAGGGGGTGTAGGAGAGGGTAGGGGGCGAGAAGTGAGGATAGAGGTTAGGATAGGGGCGAGAGGGGGTTTTAAGTGAGGGTACAGGGTAGGGGCGAGAGGGGTGTGGGAGAGGAGAGGGGCGAGCATCAAGGGTTAGGTAGGGCGAGGGTTTGAGAGACTGGTCGGTTAACGGCTTAGGAGTGTGAGCATAGGAGTGTGAGCAGGTACAAAGTGTTGACATGTTAAAAAATGCGAAGAGAAGGTCGAAAGTGTTAGTAGATACAACAAGAGGATACTTTTTTTGCAGGTACAAAGTTCTAGCAGATACAAAGAGAGGGCAAATTTTGACTCCAAATAAAGAAGGGTATTAGTAGATTAAGGTCCCTGCAGCAAAACTGAAATTTTAATGGCACCAAAGGTTTTTGCTGCTATTGGAATCAAGAGGTCTTTGATATTCCACCCATAGACAGTAGTGCATTGGGAGTCTCATCAAATTCTTTATTACACCTTGTTCACCGTAAAAATCGCCATCTAAGCAGAGTTTCCAAGCAGGTTCCACTTTTCAAACTGAACAAACCCAAGTTTGAACAAACCCACTCCGACGAGAAGCTTGACTAAAAGCTTAAATGGAAGGACCTTGATACTTAACTGCAAATAACACTGAGATAGAAACAATTAGAGGAGTGACTGAACTGTAGAAGTTCCAGATAATACCCAATTACCAGGACTTAGTGGAGAAAAGATAGCTTAGAGGAAAGGCGGAAACTTACAGATAGCAGAACCCTAGACAGTATCAGATTCATTCTGGTGGAAAGCTAGTGGGAAGTAGAGAGATGGGACATAGAACCTACAGATGGCGGAATAGTTGCAAACCCTTTACTCAGAGGAGTAATAGCACTTGATTCTGGAGCCATTTACCAATGGCAAAGAAACGCCATCCAAAGTGACTAACTGGACGGCCCCCTCTGGCAAAATCTCCTGTACTCTGAAGGGCCCTTGCCAAGCTGGAACCAGCTTCTTTGCTTTTTTCAAATATTTTGCCTGATAGAGCAGCACTAGTGTGCCTTGCGTTATTTTCGGCTTTCTGAGGTGGCGATCATGCCACGCTTTGCGACGAAGTTGCTCCGCTTGCAGAGCATGTGAAGCTAAGCGGCGGCTTTCCTCCAATAAGGTGAGACGAGATATAGAAGCACATTCCATACCCGAACTTGCACGCAGACTGCCCACTCTAAGGGATCCGGAGTTGAACTCAAAAGGAGCTATGGCTTCCAAACCGTAAGCCAGTTGAAAAGGCGTGTGATTAGTTGTTGCTTTGAAAGATGTGCGGTATGCCCAAAGGGTACCATGCACAGCTTGAGCCCAAGATGCTGGATGGAGATGACATGCTTTCCGTAGTAGGGCGATCAGAACCTTGTTGGTGCTCTCGGCCTGCCTATTGGCTCTAGGGTAATAGGAGCACGACTTGGGGTGAAAAATCTTGTAATTGGCCAGCAAATTTGAGATCATGTCATTGACAAAATAACTGCCTCTATCACTGGTGATCTCTAAGGGACATCCAAATCTGCATAAAATATTTTCATATAAAAATTTGGCCACTGTATTGCCAGTGCAATCTACTGTTGCTAGTACCTCTGCCCACTTTGTTGCATAGTCTGTAGCCACTAGCAGATATTTACGATTACCTATTTGAGCCAGGGGATATATTGGTCCCACAAAGTCCAAACCCCATCTCTCAAAAGGTAGCCACGCCATCGAGACCTGCAAAGGACGGTTGGATTGCTTACTCGGCTTCGGCCCACATCTCTGGCACACATCACAAACCTTAGAATATGCTATTGCATCCTTAGAAATGTAGGGCCACCACAGACCACTCTGTAGAATCTTCTGAGCAGTGATGTGACCAGGGTAATGGCCACCAGTGGGACCATTGTGGGCATCCTCCAGAATATGCTCCACCTCATGAGGCGAGACACAACGCTTCAGAACACCATCTGGTCCCGCTTTGTAGAGCTGGCCCCCAATCAGAGTGAAAGGCCTGGACTTCAACAGCAATCTCCTCTTTTGCAGTGGGGATGCCCTCTCTGGGTACAGCCCAGTAGATAGAAAATGTAGGACCTCGCCGTACCATTCCGGTGTTGTATCTATTTTAAAAAGACTGCTATCTGGAAAGTCATCCGCAATCCCGGTAGCTTCTTCGCCTGTGTAAATGCGAGAGAGGTGGTCAGCCATTACATGATGCTTACCAGGACGGAGTACCACTTCAAAATCAAACTCTTGGAATAGGAGGAGCCATCGCCATACTCGACCTGCAACCTGTGGCTTATTAAGCAGATAGCGCAAGGCATGGTGATCAGTGATAACTGTGAAGTGGACCCCTAGCAAATAGTGACGAAATTTGTGTAGAGCATACACTATAGCCAATCCTTCCCTCTCTGTGGTGCTATAGTTTCGCTCTGCTTTGGTGAGCAGGCGACTTGCATAATGTACAGGGCGATCCAAGTCGAACTCTTTGCTAGGCTGAGTCAGCACAGCACCCACAACCAGCAGACTGGCATCTGTATGCACATGAAAAGGTAGGGCCCAATCCGGGGCAACTAGAATAGGCGCTTCAGTGAGACGTTTTTTGAGGTATGCAAATGCTTCGGCCTCAGGTGTTGACAACCGAAAGGGAACAGCAGCATTGGTGAGCCGGGTCAATGGTTGAGCCACCTGTGCATACATACGTATAAACCTGCGATGATAGCCGGTGTGGCCCACAAAGCTCTGAACACCTTTGGGATTTATGGGAGGAGGTAACTTCAAGATGGCCACTATCTTCTCTGGGTCAGGTGCCAAACCTTGAGCAGACACCACATGGCCCAACAGTGTGCCCTCTGTGACCAAAAAATGACATTTGTTCGGATTGAGCTTCAAACGTGCCTCTCTGCACCTGAGGAAGACTGCAGAGAGCTGAGCAAGATGCTCCTTTGGATTTTCTACTGGGGTCGAACATTGAGCACCCGAGAAGGTGGAAAAGTCATCCATGAATATGCGAAGGTGATCAGTAAGCAGAGGACAAAAGATGAGATATACTATGCGATTGAAAGAAGGCGGTGCATTTTTAAGCCCAAAAGACATTCTAGTGTAGATGAAAATACCCCAGGGAGTCACAAAAGCTGTTTTGATTTGGTCGTCCGGATGTATTCCTAACTGATTGTAGCCGCTGAACCCGTCCATAAAACTATACAATACATGGCCAGTGACATCTTCGAGGACTCTCTCAGTGAAAGGTGTCGGAAATCCATCCAGGATTGTGACCTTATTCAGAGCCCGATAGTTGACACAAACTCGAATTTTGTTGGACTGCTTCTTTGGGGCAATAACCATAGGAGACAACCATTCTGAGTGCTCTACTGGTACAATAATACCTGCTTCTTGCATTTTCTCCAACTCGATTTTGACTGCTTCTGCATATTTGGGATTCAGTTTGTAAGCCCTTCCTCTGACTCGCTTAGCCCCCTCAACCAGAGGAATTGTGTGGACTCCTAGCTCTGCTGGAATTCCCTCCAAATCGTGGTAAGACCAAGCAAACACATCCTTGAAAGAGTGCATGATAGAGATTACCTGGTCGAGTATAGCGGGATGATCCCATAACCAAGCGGCTAACAAGATGGGCTGATGGTTGTCAGGGCCGCCTAGGTTGACCTCTCTGACTGGGTCAGGCAATGCAGTGGGCGAGGCTGCGTCAAGGATAGAAGACCGTGCCGCCTCTGTGAGCTTCTGGACATTATGAGCTAGCGTTTGATCAATGTTGAAATCAGCATACTTTTCCTGCAACCATCCTGATGGAAGCTCTGCGAATGGTAAGTCCTCAGATACCTCAAAGTGCTCCGGCATGGGTGGAGATTCAGATGGAATGGAGGTTAAGGAGGGAAGTGGGGTGTTGGCCAACTCTTGCAAGGGAGACTTTTTCCCCCTTCTATGGTGGGTTATAGGCTCACCCAGGCCGATGGTTTCAATCAATGGACCCTCTGAAGGATGGTCATCAGAGACTGGCCCACATGGTTCTGGCGCACTTGGCTGACTGGGATTACTGGCTTCAAGTGTAGGATCAGGGGAAGAGGGTGAATCTGTTGTCAAGGGTTGAAGAGAGACTACGTAGCATGGCATCGAAGATGTAGCTTCTAACCACTGCAGTAGGTCTTCATCGGACCCATCAGGACGGACCGGCTGTTCCAAGTCAGGGTTGGACTCTACTGACAAAGAGCTATGCTGAACAACCGGATCCATACCTCCTTCGAGACGAATTTGTTGCATTGGAGAGCCAGGAGTATGTATCCACATGGCGTCAGTTCCCCAGTCGTGAAGTGCTTTCGTATGTCGCAGCCATGGCCTACCAATCAGCAAGGGATAACCTCCCTCTACCTGGGGAAGATTAACTACCACAAAATCCAAGTTAAAAGTGAAATCTTGTACCTTCAGAGGCACCTTGTCGACTATGCCCACTGGGTAGACTGTTCTCTAATCAGCCAATGTAACAATGAAAGGAGAAGGTCGGGTAGGCTTTAGACCTAAGGCCATCATAGTGAATTCGGGCATCAAATTGATTCCAGATCCTCCATCAACGATGACGCCGGATAGCTGGTGCCCAAGAATAGATACAGTGAGGCGAGGACTTTTATAATTGGTGAGGGGAGCAGATGGATAGGAAATCAAATAGGACTCTGAGGGTTGTACAGGGAGGTGCCCGCCACTAGGGCCAGCCCCCGGGTACAGAGACCGAATGACTGACAGGGTGTCACTTCTAAGTGTTGCATCGTATAGTGACACCTGCTGAAAAGTATTTTTCAAGATGGCTTCCGCTGTGGGCTTGGCGCCTTCGAACTGGGCTCCTTTTGTGACCTTAATCTGTTCCAAGTCAGCCACTGCTTCTAAGAAGGCTCCATCAATGTCAGATAACAAGGAAGTTGGTTTGCTCTGAGCAATTGGGAAGGACTTGTCCTTTGGGTCAGGTAGACCAGAGTGAGGAAGTGGAGACTGGCGAGGTGGACCTGTGGGTAGACTGAGACCAAGAGCTGCTCTTTGTGCCCGAGTAAGGACACCAGCAGGCTCCTCCACTTGCAGAGGCTTAACCACATGAGTAGCAGGTGAAGGTTGAGGCACGGTGTTCACAATAATCAAATTTATCTTCGGAAAGGTGAATTCGGGCTGGTTCTGAGTCGAGCCTGAAGACGTGGATGCCCTTTGCTTGGGACAATCTTTACTGTAGTGATCCTTCGAATCAGGGCAATGACGACAAGGAGGGGACCCCTCGGGTAAAGGACACTTGCTCTGATAATGCCCATATTCTCCGCATCTGTAGCAGAGTATGGGCCGATTGGAAGGACAAAACGGGGGACGAGGTGGTTGCTGCATGGAATTTGAGACTGAGGTGTAGAAACTTCGGGGAACCGAGGGAGTACTGGCATGATAAAAACTGTGGGGTGCAAAGTTGTTGTGCATACCTTGCTGCATAGGGGGTGTTGTCAGCAGAGGAGGCAAATGGTTTTGATGGCCATAGGGTGAGACCATGTTGGATGCAGGTGCTAGCCCTTGTTGGAGAGAAGGACCAAGATTTTGCTGTATTTGACGCAATCCCTTGAGGTAGTAACAATCCTTATCCTCATGTCCAGATTTTTCACAGAAGTGGCAGTAAACCCGAAGGGGGCATTCCTGTGGTGGGTGCCCTGGAGAGCGGCATGAGCTACACCAAACCATAGCCTTAGTCTCTTGCTGACACTTGAGCTCTTCTAACTCGCGCTTAATCTGTTCCAATGCCTCATTATGTGTAGGCTTCTCTTGTCTAAGAGAGAAGGACCTCTCCTCTTGAAGAGCTCGTTGTAGCTCTAGGGCTTCCAGTTCCCTACGTAAAGAAGTTAAAGGATCAGTAGGACTACCTTCCGAGAACACAGAGGGAGTATCTATTTGAGGAGAGTTATTGAAGAGCTTCCTAGCTCCCTCTATTCTAGTAGCAGTTGCGATGAACTCGTCGAGAGTGGCGTCGGGTCGGAGACTCTCTCGGAGTTTTTGCTGAGAAGTTTTGGGAAGCGCCTTCTCCACCCACTTTTTAACCATGAATTCACCGGGTTGTTGGGGAAGCTTGGCCACCAGCGACTTAGTTTTCGTCATAAGCTCCGCAAAAGTCTCCTCAGGCTTGAGCACCATGTTGGCCAACTCATCCAACACCTTCTCCTGGTAGTCACCCGGCCTGAAAGCTGCACAGAACTGTTGTCTTAAGGCTGCCCAAGTTGCAAAATGGTTCTCTGCAAATTGGCTGTACCATTTATCTGCTAGGCCATCCACGGTGGATGGAAATAGTACCAAGTAAGCATCTTCTCTGTTCAGCCCACGTCCCCTACAGAGAGATACAAATCTTCTTGCATGGTCGTCAGCATCTTCTGAAGACAGCCCTTTGAAGGTAGGGAACTTGATGTTCACCTTGGCCAAAACACTAGCTAGTGGCTCCATGATTCCTTGCTGAGTCTGTTGCGCAATAGCTTGCTGTAGCAGAATAGGAGAGAGCTTTTCTGGAGAACGTGATCGCGAAGATGGGGAACCTGATGACGAAGGAACGGGTGAGAGCTTTTTTGGAGAAGGTGATCGGAAAGATGGGGAACCTGATGAAGGAATGGTGGATGTGATATGTGGAGGTTTAGGTGATGAGGTCGTCTTCTGTGATAGTACTTCAGAGGGCTCAGTAGTGGGCTTTGACGCTCAACTGACCTCCTTGTATGTGTCATGCAGTGACCTCCAAACCAACCAAGCTTTGGGCAAGAAAACCTTGAACTGGCTGAAGACTGGTCTAGACTCTACTAGACCAGACGAGTGTCTAGACCAGCTGGACCAAGGACGTGGAGGACTAGACCAGCTGGACCAAGGACGTGGAGGACTAGACCAGCTGGACCAAGGACGTGGAGGACTAGACCAGCTGGACCAGGGACGAGGAGGACTAGACCAGGGTCTAGACCAGACAAGTGACTAGACCAGCTAGACCAGGGTCGAGGGGGTCTAGACCAGAGACGAGGGCAAGTTGGACCAGGGCGACAGGGGACCAAACCAGCAAGGCGAGAGACTTAGACTGCACAGGCGAAGCGAAGAAACCAGCTACTCAACAGAGTGAGACTTCAGTTGAGGTCCCACCGTGATCGCCAAAATGAGAGCACCTGTAGCGCGGATAATGTGTCGTGCTCTCTACAGTGTGGGTGCCCCTCAGTGCAATGTGCGTGACAATCTCACTCAAACAAATGAAAACTCTCTCAAACAGAATGAAACACAGAAACAACGGATAACAACACAGAAACAATGGATAACAACAGAGACACAACAGTGGACCAGAACATGTGGACTCGACTAGCTCAAAGAACCATGTGCAGACTCTGGCGTGGCAGCACACTCAGCTCCAGCCCAGGACTCCCAAGTACAAATGGGGTGTCGAGGCTCAGATGTGCAAGGATGGTGAAGCAGTGCTCTGTGTAAGACCTCCTCTAGACGACTACGTGCAAGATAAGATAGAACTGCCCAAAACGACTACTGATATACCCCACCATAAGAGCCACCAACGGCCCATAAATGTCCAGCCAGCTAAGTCTATCTCCAAACTGAGTGGTGGTGGTGACCTGGCCACGATGTCCACCAGACCACCGCAGGTACCCTGCCACGTGTCACTCCCAGCCCAAAGGGTCCGTCCAGTGTGAACCAGACCAACTGTAGCTAACTGTCCAACTGCCTGTCCTATGAAGTGACACTGTAGCAGGCTACAAGATTAGAAAGTAAGATTTGACCCCATTGTTTGTGTGTGTTTGATGAACGGTTTGGCATTCCGTCTGTATGTTCATCTACATTGCATGCACAATTTTGTAGGAAGACTAGAATTTTTCCAGTCACTTTACATGGAATGGGTATATTCATGTTTTTGTGTTGGAAGTGGTTTCAGGAATTTTCATTCTCGGAGATTCGTGAAGAAGGTAGACGCATGACTGTAGACAAAGTTGAAGCATTGAAGGAGACTCAGAAGACTGTGTCGCTTTCGGCGCGGCCCAAAGAAGTAAGCTTTGCCTTTATGAAGTTCAAGTATCGCACGACCCACGCATCAGAGTGGGCCGGCGAAGAGTCCTTTCCAGGATTCCGGATGTTATAGGCGATCTCCCTCGACGCCATACAGTTGGGTATCAGTACCTCACTTTGAAAAGGAGAGGATGTCACGTAACACATCCAACCCTATGTGTTCGTGGACAAGCTACAGCATGACCGCGTTCAGTTCAGTCAAGTCAGTCTAGAGTAGGAAGTGATATGGCACTTTTATGAGTCTGTTCGCAGACCATGCATGTCCAGACACTTAGAGTAGATGCATATCCTCTGGTTTCACACAGCATGATCATCATATTTCCATCAGAACCCATCAAGAGCATTTTTACAATGCATAGACCTATTTTTGACATTTTTCACTTATTATTTTTAAGTGACTTTTGTTGGGAACTAGGTAGGGCAAATTGGCAAGTGTAGTATATAAGAAAACCTAGCGCTAGCACTTATTGGCAGAAGAGGCAGCAGGAACCCGGTGTTCACCAGGCAACTTCTCAGTTAGAATCCCCCCCGCGACAACTCTAGCGTTTTCACTCACCAGAAGGGCTAGCGTTTTTGCATCAGATCCGCCAGCATTTTTGCACTTGCAGATTCTTGGCGAAAGTAGACAGTAGATCAGCCCTAGAGTTAGCAGATTCCCCATCAGACAGCAGATTCCCGACGTTAGCAGATTCCCACAGCAGGAAGCAAAATTCAGCCCCTAGCGTTTCTGGTTTGCAGATCAACCTCAGCGGTTTTGCAGATCTTCGCCATAGATTCAGCCCTAGACTCAGCGTTCAACATTCACTTCCGCTGCACCTTATAGCACCTCTGGCTCCCTCTTGCTCTACATAGTCTGAAAACTCATCCACATACATCCCAAAAAGAGTCGGAGATAGGAAGCATCCTTGCTTCACCCCAATGCTTGAGTGGCCCATGTCAGACACACCCTCCATAGTGCCTCGTACCCGCCCTACCAGTATCTTGTATAAAGCCAAGATCCCCCAAATCATCTCTGTGGGCACACCAATGTCCTGTAGTCTACGTATAATTCTGGCTCTCGGCACTGTGTCAAAAGCTTTGCGGAAATCCACAAACCTACAATAGACCTCCTGCCATGGTGTCTCCCTCCTCAATCATAGCTCTGAGTGTAAAAATCTGGTCAAGAGTGGAGAAACCTCTCATGCATCCTACCTACCCTGATGCTCATATGCCCTTTCTCTCTGCCCATTTACTCGGCTCCTTTTCAAGAATAGATGCATACAGCCCAGCCAATTGTGACCAACCATGATGTTGCGATAATGTCCGGGAATCATGGGAAAACCCTCATACATGGCTGGATTAAACATCATAGCAAGAAGCTCTGCAAGTATATCTCTGGCATGGATGAAATGCTCTGCTATCAGACCATCATGATCATGTACTCTCCCTATCTTCATCATGTCAATGGCTTTCCTTAGACTCTTAGCAGTAAAGAAAGTACATGTCTCAGGGCATTGTCTCCGGTCGGTCCGGCAAAGGTGGCTGCCCTCATGTTGTGTAGAGAGATGTGGCATATTCTCCCCATGTCTCTGAGGAGGTGATGGCTGGTGGTGGTGAGTGCTCATGGAATAGTCTCCATGCCTCGCCTGAGTCTTGACTCATAAACAGCTTATACAGATTCCACTCTAGCTAAGATATATAAGTCCTTCTCTTTCGTCGCACTAGCCAGCGATAGACAATTTGTGACTCTCTATGTGTGGCAATACCCATGATCACCTCCCTCTGCAATCTGATCCTCGTCTCTCTACACCCCTCATCATACCAACTGTTCCGGGGCAAGCTCTCAGATCGTCTCCGTGTAGGTTGACTGTGGGGATATGCCTTTGATGCTGCATAATGGAGCGTATCTGGAACCGGCCCAAAGGTCGGTAGACTTTAGCTCTCACCCGATTCTTCACTTGATAAACTCTCTCACCCGATTCTACACTTGATAAACTTTACTTCAACTTCACGACACATAGAAACTTTGCAAATGAACCTGTAACTGGAATTAACACTTCACACAAACCACGGCTCGGCAGCTAGAGTGCTACCAAGCAAACAGTGACACCATGTAGGCCCCAAAGACTGCGCCCCTTTCTGTATTTCTTTATTCTTATAAAACTTGGGAGAAAACCTGCAAGTTCCTACAAACTGTCCCCCTTTTACTCCGTTGAAAATGGCCTACTCTAGCCCGATTTTGGCAACATAACCGCAGTAGGAGGCTTCACAAACAAAATCCACATGCCAAAGGTGATTTCCCGGTGCATACGAACACTTTTCCAAACCTGGCAAGAATATGCAACACGCTAAAGTCTCCATTTTTTGCCCTGAACATGTACCCGATCACCTGTACAGTGATCCCATCGCTTCCCCAAAGCTCCTGGGGGTGCTCCGTTTCGCGTGCTGGTAGCATCCGTAGCAAGCCCTCTTACTCCCGCACATGTAGGGCTACTTGCCCTTTGAATCGGACGAGATATCTTGCATGATATCCCTCTGAATTCACCTTTACCGGCGAGGGATTAGCAATTAGCTAATCCAGTACCTGGACAAGAGGCTCTTGCATTGGCATAATCGCATGAACCCACACAATTGTACATACAACTAAGGTTAGTGGTTGCCACAGCCTCGTGACACCCCCTTCTTGAAATCGCAAACGTCCTCGATCGCATGCCAAATATACATGCCATAGATGTTTTAATGTGATTAGCACTCATTTAATGTGACTTAATCAGACCTTCATACTTTTGTCATTTCATCTACGATAGAAGTGAGCATAATACCTTTAGCATTTGTAGCAGTGTCCACTTCTATTGCACCGAATCCGTATGTACATTTGATGTGCTAGCTCCATCATTACCCCTCCTTTGAGCACGTTGAGTGGGGGCATATGTAGGTTGTAACCCAAAGGCCTCAAGGTAAAGCTGCAATACATTTGGTGACTCTAGCAGCAATTCACACTCTTCCATCCACTTTGCATCCATAACTGGATAGTTCTTGAACTTCACCAAATACCATCTTGCAACTTTTCCTTTAACTTTTCTTTCCTTATGTGCCAAAATTTGCTCAAGAACCAAAATCTTATCAAGTTCCTCAACTTCAGGCTGATCTTCATCTGGCATATTTTCTGGCACATCACCCACGAAGGCTCTTAGAAGACTCACGTAAAACGCATTATGAATCTTCCAAGTGTGAAGCAATTTCAGCTTATACCCCGCTGATCTTATCAAGTAATTGAAAAGGCCCGTGATAACGCATGTTGAGCTTCGGAAAAAACCTTTCCTTGCCCTTCATTTTCTTTAACCTTGCCTTTTCAAACAGTAGAAGGACCCAATCACCAGGTGAAAACCACAATTTACGAGGGTGACGATCACCAGCCCTTTTTTGCTTTGCTTGAGTCTTCTCTAAGGCAAGCTTGGTCTTCTTATACACTCATCCATGTTCTCTACATAGCCATCTGCCTCAAAAATTTTGTCCTTTGTGCGCAAAATGGGAGGAACCTTTTTGCCACCCTTAACAATCTCAAAAGGTGCCTTGCCTGTTGACGAATGCGTTGTATTGTTGTATGCATACTCAAGCATGGGTAGATATTGTTCCCACTTGCCCTTATTATTTGACACATAACGTTTCAACAGATCTAAGACAGTAGAATTAGCCTCTTCTAACTGCCCAACTGTTTATGGATGAAATGAGGATGAAAACTTGAGTAGTGCCCATGTTTTCAAATAAGCCTCTCCAAAAGAGGCTCGTCATACAAGGATCACGATCACTGACAATAGATCGTGGCATACCATGATACTTGAACACATTGTACATAAGCAACCGTGCCATCTGGTCAGATTTTATCTTCTTCCTGACAAGAATCAAATGGGCCTGCTTGCTGAACCTACAAATAATGGTCCATATACCATCATTCCTTATCGACGTTCTTGGAAAATCAAAGATAAAATCCATAGCAATGCTTTTCCATGGCTTATCTGGAATAGGTAGTGGCTATAACAACCCTGGTGCCTTTTGCCTATCAAACTTGACCTTTTGGCAAATCACGCATGCTCGCACAAAGGCTTCCACATCTCTCCTCAAAGTAAGCCAATAAAAGAATGTCTCGACCACTTTCACTGTCGCATCTATACCACAATGCCCGGCATACGATGGGACATGGCTTTCTACCATAACCTTATGTCGCAATGGCCTAGTGACACATAATCTGCCATGCATCATCATAAAACCATCCTTGAGGAGGTAGTGCTCATGGCGTTGCCCATCTTGCAATTATTCAAAGATCCTTGCAAAATCTTTTGCAAAATCTTCATCAGAAGCATATTGTTCCTTCATGTCATCAAGCTCATGATGATAAGGAATTGACACAGCTGAAATTTGTGGCTTTTTGGATAATGCATCAACCAAAACATTCTTCTTATCGTCCACATGCAAGATTTGAAAATGGAACATAGAAAGAATGTTTGCCCATCGCATATACTTTTCAAATAACTTTCACTATGTCAAGAAGTATCGCAAGGTCTGATGATCTGTCTGGACATCAAAATCAGCACCTAACAGGTAGTGCTTCCAACTAGAGAGCGCATGAATCACGGCCAATAGCTCTTTCTCATAGATTTGCATAGTCTTTTCTGGCCCTTGCAAGATTCTTCTCTTGTAGGATACTACCCGACCATCTTGTATTAACACTACCCAATACTATTGCCACACGTATCACACTGGACCACAAATGACTTCTTGAGATCTGGTAGCACAATTACTGGATCCGAAGTCCTCTTTTCCTTCAAGAGATTAAAATCTGAAATCTCTTTTTGCGTCCACTTGAACATGACATCTTTCTTTTGCAAAGCATTTAGGGGTGAAGAAATCTCGGTAAAGTTCCTTGTAAACCTTCAGTAGTAAGAGCATAAGCCCAACAAGCTACGGACATCATGCACAGTCTTCAAATCTGCCCATGTCCTGATTGCTTCAACCTTGGCAAGATCCATTCGGACACCATCCTTTGACACTATGTGGGCAAGAAAGTGAATCTCCTCCAAGAAGAACTCACTTTTGTTAGGATTGACAAGTAACCTGTGACTGCATAGCTCTTCGAACATAACGGTCAAGTGACGCCTATGCTCCTCTTCATTCTTTGAGTACACTATCATGTCATCAAAAAATGTGCCAACAAACTTTTGATGTGGGCGGAAGATCCGATCCATCGTCCTATTGACTGTAGCAAGAGCATTTGTAAGATCAAACTGCATCACTTAAAACTGATACAAACCAAACGTCGTCCTAAACGTAGTCTTGATACGAATTTGATGGTACCCACTCTTAAGGTCTATCCTACTGAAAATTGCAGCACCCCCTAGTCTATCAAGAATATGATGATCAATCCTTGGATTAGGAAACCTGTTCTTGATGGTATTCTTATTCAGTGCACGATAGTCAATACACATGCGCCAAGAGCCATCCTTCTTCTGCACTAGAAGCTCTGGGGAGCAAAAGGATGAAGAACTAGGTTGAATCAACCCTTTCTCTAATAGCTCCTCTACTTGGCCCTTAATCTCTTTCTGTTGAGCCACACTAACCCTGTACGGAGGCCTCTTTGGTGGGCTACAACTCGGCACCAAATATATCGCATGATCCTCAAGCCTATTCAGTGGCAACTTAGACGGTAATGAATCAAAAAAACAGTCACTAAACTCTCGCAAAAATGTTGACCTTTCTTTATCTAACGCAAATGAGGTTGACTGACAATTATTTGAAACATCACGTTCAAAAATCAAGTACGCAGAGAGATCATTCTTAATTATAGAAGTAATAGCCGAAGCAAATACAATACCCCTCTAAGCTTTACATCAAGGATGTGAGCTTTGCCCCTATGCTGAAGGGTGATCTTTTTGTTGATGACATCCAACACTCCATGTATACGGAACATCCCCGGGATTCCCAACAGTGCATCGCACCTTTATAGTGGCATTATGTAAAATTCTTATGTGTATATATGACTGAATATGCAAATGCAGCTTTCCAATGATAGACGTAACACAGTTTGGGTGGCCAAGACATGCCTTGTCACAATCTTGGACGCCCCAAGACGTGAATCCGATACAACACACGAGAAAATCTCTTAAAATACTTCACAACTTTAAAAACTTGAGTCGACACGGCCCGGCGTAGTTCCGTGCCCAAAGGCATTGGCCCCAAAACCTAGCGCGCCTTTCGGTATTGCTTGAACAAAGTACAACTCCCAAAGGTCCAGATGCTCTGAAGAGTGAGGCCCCTAAGGGATGCCAAAAGCAGAGCCCCAAAAGCAATCTAATTCAAAAGCAATTGGTCCAAAAGCAACTGGCTCCGGAATCTGCCCCAAAAGCAACTTGCGCAATTTGCAAAAATCCACGCCACCACCTGTCAGCGCAAATCGCGAAGAGCCGTATTGTCTGCCACGCAAGTTGCCGTACAGCCTGTCCGTACACTTCTGCTGCGTCATCAACTGTGCGTTGGTAGTTTTGCCACGTCATTAGTTTGTGACATACCCCCCTCGTGAAAGAATTGTAATCGCCCTCGATTATGCCTGCAAAATCAGACATAAGCCATAAACTAGTTTAATAGACACTGACTCTAAGTACCAACGCACTAGACGACACAAATTCAACACTTTTACAAAGACGACAGTCACATCACATCACATTTAGATCACAGTCAGAGCACATCACATAGAATCTAGGACTGTGATACCTGGCGACGTATTTAGAAATCGCATCTAGAGGCAGCTATTGAGGCTACCATGCGAGGTGTCTCCAAGACAATCCCAAGTTGAGCCTATCTTGGACAAAAGTGGTAAGTACTCCATCCGCAAACCAAGAAAGCAGACGGAGATGGGGATGTCTGCCTCCTCTACCAGAACATCTGAAGCAGGTCAAAACCATGTCTCCACTGTCGATAGTGGGCTCGAGCTGCTCGGATGGTCAATGGACTCATGGCGATGAACTTGGACGCCATCTCGGGGGTCTCGAACTCGGTCTGGTAGTAGCCTCGTCCGAGGATCTGAACGTCCAAGATCTTGCCCACCTCTTCAAGAAGGCGGGCCTGGAGAAGGTCACGCAGCTCTCCTCTCCTGGGTCTGGTGCCGAGAATGTTGCAGATGATCGAGGTCACCTGTAGACGATCCACCTCTGCGGCTAGGCTCGCTTGCTCTATCGGAGTAAGAGCAAGTCGAATGGTGGGCTCAGCGGGGTCGGGCGAGGGGACTTCATCAGAGTCCCTCTGTGGCGGAGCTAGAGCCTCCATTTGTGCCTGCTGTTGTGAGGAAAGGGCGGAGAAGCGTCGTCGAAAAGAGAAGCTTTTGCTAGACCGAACCCGTCAATGGTGTTGGCGAGGCCCGACAAGCAGGATGGCCGTCCTTTTGCTGGATTGGGAGGCATAGCTGGCGGGCTGAGGTAAAAAAAAAACAGGGCAGTAGACAGGTAAGGCAGCGGCGAAGGGCGGGCAGGCAGCTACTCGGGGTGGATTAGTGTCTAGGAGTATGGCTGGTTATGTGCCTGGAATCGAGCAATATATGCCAAGAACAGTGTTTGGGGGTATGCAAGGCATGATGCCAAACCCCGTATATGGAAATATTGGCATGTAGCAAGGGTTTCAGTGCAACTAGGGCCAATTTGGTGTGGCACATGGCAATTTTGGGATGGCTGGTTTTTCCGACCAACAGACACATATGACACCAATCATGCAAAATGTCAATGGCCAAGGGGCGCCGATGATACTTATACAGTGCCCATTTTGCAAACAAATCCCTATGACAATTTGGAGCACTGGAAAAGCCAAAAGCCTACAAAGAAGGTGCTGCAACTGTAAAGTTTGTTACTTTCAAGGAGGATAAAGCAATGGCTCCTACTTTCCTTCGACAGTTTGATACAACTTATGCAGAGGGGAATTTTACAGAGGCCTTCAAGGTTAGGAAAGCTGCCACTTTCTTGAAAGGCAATGGGCTTACACGGTAGACGACATTGTTGATACAAGGACATGCACCCGCCACATGGGTTGTCACGAGATTGTGACAACCACTATATATATTTGCTGGTTTCTTTTCTTGATGTTTATTTAATTTTTGGGACCCTCTTGTTCAAATCACAAATGCTCGGACATGGCATGGCCAGTGTGAAATGGCCGTTGGCCGAGAGTTCCACTAGCAGTTAGGAAGGGCAAGTCGCCACGAGATGGTCGAGCTAGTCGGCACTGAAATGCGAGCAGTAAAAGGTTGGCTAGGCTCAGTTCAAAGTCATTTAAGCCCTTCCCTACACTTTAGACAGAGCATGGAGTATTCGGGCCTCCCAAACGAATGCTTCATTTGTCGACAGATGGGCCATCTTGCGAAGGCCTGTCCACGGAGGAGGCCTCGACCTACACCACAGACCCAGCCCCAACTTGCAAGGGCTGGCCAGCAGCCACAGGCCGAGACACAGCACACACATGTAGAGCCACCCTCCGAGCCTGGGGCTCCAACGGAGAAGGAATGGCAGCAGGTCCGTGGTCGACGACGGTAGGGGCCACAGCGACAGCCTAGCACTCAGAGTGGTCCTCAGGCACCTGCCCAGCAGCAGTGGGTTCCCACGGGGAACCGTTATGGTCCTCTTGAGCAGGATGAGGTCCCTGCTCCAGCCCCCACCTCAGCTTCACCCTCGACAGCCCCTTCCCCCCCCCCCCCCCCCCCCCCCCCCCCCAGAGTTTCCTCCCTCCACATCATCCTCCCTCCCGCCTCCTGCTCCCGCCGCCCCTCTACCTCTACTGCTCTTCCCTGCCCCTCTTCTCCACCTCTTCCCCTTGCTCCTACACCCCCCCCCTCCTGCTCCAATTCCACATTCGACCCAAGGGGCAGGGGCATCTCTAACTGCTAGGAGATCTCTTGGCAGCCGCCTTTGCCACGAGTCGCTTGGCGAGAGAGGGACGGCCTTTCTTGCGACCCCCTCTACAGGTATAGACGTCTCCCTTTGAAACAGTCCTTCGTGGTCTGACGAGCTTCAACATTCGGCGCCGATGGGACTTCTTCGACTACGACTTTACACGTTTTCTCGGCGACCCCTCAACAGACCATGAGGCAGCCTGCTTCAGGGTCCATGTTCTGTTCCTTGCAGCTAGGGGGATAGAGGTCTTGGACTCGGCGGTTGGCTTCTCCTCTTTGCGGCAGGGACCAGACTGAGTGGACTCTCGACTCAGTGTTGGAGTGGTTGCATACACAGGTCCTAGAGTTCTCTCACCACATGGGAGAACTAGGAGTTACAGACATGCTTCAGACTTTGTGGCCATTGGCCAAGTTTGCGGTGACCCCTCCAGATACAGCAGGATGTAGATGTCACAAAGTGATGACGTGGCTACCGACAGCAGAAACCCTAATTTCCACCAAAAACCCTAAAATTCCTACAAACCATATTTTTCTGCCAGAAACCCTAATTTTACAAAAACTCTAATTTCTGGAAACCCTAACCCTAACTGCTTGCTGAAACCCTAAAAGCAGGCGGCACTGCCACGTGGCAGCAGTGTACGGATTTTCGAAAATCACAGAGATGCTTTTTCTCATCCTAGCGACGCAAATTGGCCATCCTTTTTGGCTACGCTTTGGAGATAGACAGAGAAAGAGAGAATTTGCTTTATTTTGCTCTCTCTCTCTCTCTTGAGAGAGAGAGAGAGAGATTGCTTTTGAACTGGAAGCTTTTGGGGCTCTGCTTTTGGGCATCCCTTGTAATCTTTATATACGTGGTGAGGGCCTCACTTCTCAGAGCATCTGGACGCAGAGTCTGAGAGTGAAACCCTAACCGCTCTTTGTATTTTGACATTGATTTTAATACATAAAGAAATACCGAAAGGGGCGCCAGTCTTTGGGGCCAATATCTCTAGGCACGGAACTCCGCCGGGCCAGTGCAAATCTTTTGTGATCTGTGAATTGTTTTGAAGTGGTTATTTGGTGCTGTGGTGATTGATTCTTGACTTGGAGTGTCCAAGTCTGTTACAGAGGTATCAGAGCACGGCCAATTTCTCTTCTACGGGAAATCCAATCCCCAATTTCTTTTCCGCGGCACCTATGGCTTCACGCAAGGATGAGTCGACTCCCTCTGCATCTAGAGATGCGGGCAGGGATCACAACGAAGATTCCGACGGAGAGTATGGGCCGCCTCGGTCTACTCAGGCGGACCAAAGAGAGATGAAGCGTCGTCAATTGATCGGCGATGCAACAAAGATGATGCTCAGTTTTGCGAAGGATCCGAAATTGGCAAAATATATGAGCGAGACTTCTTTTCAGGAAGTGCATGCACAATGGCAGAAAACCACTACACCACCCCTGAAACCCGCTCTCAAGAAACCTTCTTATCACAAACAATATACAGAGAAGGAACTAGAAGAGGTAGTTGATGCACGGATTGCTCAGCTTTTTGACGCGCAAAGGAAAGCCAAAAAGCACGGAAGAAAGGCACTGACTTCCCGAGGGTCGTCAGTCGACATTTGACAAAGCAAAGAAACAGAAGAAGCGTGTTCGCTTTGAAGGAGTACCCAGTTCTTCTTCTTCTTCTTTTGACAGTTCTTCTAGCTCTTCAGATTCGAGCGAAGAAGACAAAAAAGGTAAAAAGCGAAGCAAGAAACAATGCTTCGGAAAGGGCAAGAAAAAGGCAAAGAAGGCTAAATCTCGCCCAGAGACTGACAGTTCTACTGAGGACTCATCTATAGACAGCTCAGATTCCTATGACGGAAACTTTTATGCGAACAAGAAGAATTTTTACAAAGCCAACCAGTATGACTTTCTCGAAGATAAAAGCAAAAAAGTCCGAGAGTTTAAGGAAGGCGGACAGTCGATCAAATTTGACACTTTTTCAGGATACCAAGATGCTTCGAAGGCTTTGTCTTTTATATAGCAGTTTGACATCACCTTCGCGGGAGGACGCTATTCAGAGCACTCCAAGATTCGGAGAGCTGCCTCTTATTTTAAGGGGAATGCTCGAACTTGGTGGTCCACGCTTCTTTTAAACAAGACTACGCCAGTTAAATGGTTGAAATTTAAGAAGCTTTTTATTTCTTCTTGGTTGACGCAAGAGTATCAACGAGATATACGAGCTGTTTGGAATCATCTTCAGATGACAAAGAAAGATACAATCAATGCTTACAGTGAAAGATTTTGGAGCTCTTTTCTACCCGCCTCTTCATTCAAGAAGATCTCGTTCAGAGAACAGATTGAGCGGTTCACCTAAGTCTACCTACAGAGATCCGAGATCACTACTTGGAACAGAAGTCAGCTTCTATTTAGGAGTTGATGAGTCATGCGAAGCGGGGCTTTGCCATTCACTCTGGCAGTCTGACCTACCCCACAGATGAGGCCATGACACAACGAGCCGAACAGACTTCTGGGAATGAAAGTAGAAAGAAAAAGAGCAACCCAAAGAAGAAGGATGCACGACCCAAGCTTACTCCTCAGGAGAGAGCTCGCTTCATCAGAGAGGGGAAGTGCTTTGGATGCGGGGAACATGGACATATCTCCGCGAAGTGCCCTAAAAAGGCACAGAAAGAACAAAATGATAAGGACGACGACAGGCCTGAGAGTTCAAGAGTAGCTGAGGAACGTGGAAGAAAAGGCAAGATGAAAACAGGACTGCTTCCAAATTGTGTGGATACCGATCCCAACACCATAGACGAGAGTACAGAACTTTGCCAAGCTTGGGGCACAGTGAAAGATCAAGAGGCGCTAATCTTCTTTGATGGAGGAGCCAAGGCCAACCGGAATTGGCGGCGCGGCTCGAGATCACTCCCGATCAAATGGGACCACTTACGGAGGCAGTTCTAGCGACACCCGGCAGGGACGTAGCCATTACACCTGTCATTGGTAAACTTGGTTTCTTTGGGGCATGAGGACTTTTTCATAAAGCCTTTGGAAGGTTGTGATGTTCTCTTAGGGATTCCCTGGTACCACAAGAACAACGCCGTGGTCAATTATCGGGAGAGGTAAGCAACATTGACTACAGAGAAGGGCAGAACCATTGTACTTGATATTAAACTGAAGGGCGAGTCTGTCCCTATTGTATCCATTTCGGCAATTTCTAAATTAATGAAATCCAATCTATTTGTTTACTCGATCTTTATGAAAGAATTGAGCGATAAGGATAGGACAAATATGTCTAAACTTGATAAAGAACGCCAAGATTTTCTCCACTCTCATGCCAATTGCTTCTCAGAGCGCTTACCAAGCGAGTTACCACCTGCTCTTCCTAAAGATCATACCATTGATCTGATACCAGGAAGCACACCACCGAACCGGCCACCTTACCGTGTGAGCCCAGCACAGAATGAAGAGATTATGAACCAAGTGAAAGACCTCTTGGAAAAGAGTCTTGTCCAGCCTAGTACTTCACCGTATTGCTCTCCAATGTTGTTGGTTTTGAAGAAAGACGGATCTTGGAGGATGTGCATCGATTATAGAGCTCTCAACAAAATTACCATCAAGAACAGATTTCCGATTCCTAGGATCGATGATATACTTGACAGGTTACAGGGATCCTCGTGCTTTAGCAGGATTGACCTAAAGAGTGGATATCATCAGATCCGAATCGCGCCGGGAGATGTCTACAAGACTCCTTTCGGACTACTTTCGGGTTATTTGAGTTTTTGGTTATGCCTTTTGGCTTAACCAATGCTCCTGCGACATTTAACTGGATGATGGACAAGATTTTTCGAGAGTACGGGCTATTTGTTGGCACTTTCTTTGACGACATCGTTGTTTTCTCCAAGAATGAGGCAAAACACAGAGATCATCTGCTCCAGGTCTTTGAGGCATTACGAGATTACAAGTTAGTGATTAATGCAAAGAAAAGTGAATTTCTCCTACCAGAGATACACTTTTTGGGACACATTGTCTCAGCAGCAAGACTGCAAATGGATCCGGCCAAGATAGAGACTATCCGTGATTGGCCCGATTTGAAGAATGTCCATGAAGTTAGAAGCTTCTTGGGACTGTGTTCGTACTACATGCGGTTCATTCGAAAGTTTGCAGAGGTTGCTTCTCCTTTGCATATCTTGACGAAGAAAGGAGTCCCTTTCTCGTGGGGATCCACAGAGGTGACTGTCTTTCGGACATTGAAAGAGAAATTGACTACGAGACCAGTTTTGACTTTGTCGGACTTGCAGAAGTCATTTGAAGTATATTGTGATGCTTGTGGTTGTAGTCTGGGTGCGGTCTTGATGCAAGAAGGCCATGTCATTGCTTACGAGAGCTGATTGTTCTCTAGGCCAGAGATGACAGCACGGATTTATGAGAAAGAGCTTTTGGCGGTTATCCATGCTCTTACTCAGTGCCGGCATTACCTACTCGGAGCGGATTTTACTGTCTTCACAGACCATCAGAGTTTGCGCTACTTCTTGTCACAAAGGCAGCTTTTGGAAAAGCAGATGCAGTGGGCGAACATCTTGTCACAGTTTCACTTCCACATTGTCCATGTGCAGAGACAAAAGAATGTGGTGGCAAATGCTTTGTCTCGGAAGCCGTTGGTTCTGGCTATTTCCGCAATACATCATAGGAGCTTCGAGGATATGGTCGATCAGTATGCCACAGATACAGATTTTGCAGATATTTTCACATGGATACGGGATGGGGAGAAAGTAGCAGGATACTCCATTCGGGAAGGCTACTTGAAGAGAAAACAATGTTGTGCGTTACACAGCAGTTGAGGGAAAAGGTTATAACTGAATGCCACTGTCCACCTTTTACGGGTCATCGTGGCATTGCTACCACCATGAAGGGGGTAGAGAGATACTTCTTTTGGCCGAGACTCAAAATGATGTGGAAGAGTTTGTGCGCATTTGCTTAGTATGCCAGAAGGTCAAGTTTGACAGGCATAAGGCACAGGGATTGTTATAGCCTTTACCCATACCCAACCGCCCCTAGGAAAGTATTGCGATGGATTTCATTTTTGATCTCCCGAGAACACAAAGTGGTCACAATGGTATCTCGATTGTTATTGACAGATTTAGCAAACAGGCTCATTTCATTCCAATGAAGAAAACAGTCAAGCCGGATCACTTAGCGAGAGTATTTGTGGCCCAGATCTTCAGATTACATGGCATGCCTGAGACGATTGTCTTCGATAGAGACCCCAGATTTACAAGTTTGTTTTGGAAGGCCATTTGGGAGAACATTGGCACGCAGTTGCAGTTCTCGTCATCGTTCCACCCGCAGATTAATGGGCAATCTGAGATTGCGAATTCAGCGGTTCTAGATTTATTGAAGTCTTATATCTCGGATCAGAAGACTCAATGGGACAAGTACCTACCTTTGGTGGAATTTGCCTACAACAACACAATACACTCTTCGACAGAGAAGGCGCCATTTGAGATTATTGAAGGTGCTGCGAAGGTTCCACCCTTCCTAAGCACGAAAGATAAGATCTTTGAAGGGGATAAATATACGCGAGATTTGGATACGGCTTTTGCCAAGGTTCGCAAGACATTGCAGAAGTCTCAAGAACGACAGAAAAAGGCAGTGGATCGCCATCGTCGCGACTTGAAATTGAAGGAGGATGATTCGGTGCTCTTACGTTTTGAGAAGGCACGCCTAAGAAAGAAAAAGGGAAAGGAGAGGCTTTTTCCAAAGCTTTGTATCCGATACTACGGACCTTTCCAGATCACTGAAAAGATAAATGATGTCTCCTTTCGATTGAAACTGCCAGATACTTGGAGGATTCACAATGCATTCCATGTGAGTCTCTTGAAACCTTTTAAGGGTGATGTGCCTGATGATGGGGAGCCAGATGAGCAACACGAAGTGGAAGAAAACGAGGAGATCCTTGTTCCTGAACAGATTTTGGCACATAAGGATACAAAGAATAAAGGTAAAGTCCGAAGGCGGTTCTTGGTTAAGTTCAAGAACTATCCTGCATTGGATGCGAAGTGGATGGAGAAGGAGGACCTAGCAGATACTCCTCAGATTGTGAAATTTTACCTCGATGCTTTTGGTTTAGCATAGTCTACTCCAAACGAAACCCAGAATTCAGCTTGGCCGAAGATCTAGTGCAGTGGGATGAACAAGACGAGAGTCACTCCGCTCCTTTCTCAACAGATGCCTTGATTTAGATACTAGAGTCACTGATGTCTCTTTGAGCTTCAGGGATACTGAAAGCTGACAATATTCTGCTGTATGACTTTAATGAAATGGAATTCTTGATTATGATACTGATTTGTTCTTGACTTCTTTTAAGTGCAGGAACTGATAGACGAAATGACTGCAGCATTTTGGTCTGATTGATCTCGAATAGACATGGTTGCAATAGGGGTTAGTCAATCGAACATCGACAAGGTCCCGATTGGACCTAGCTGCGATGCTAGCTACATTGAAATAAATCATGGTCTAAGATCCGAATGAATGTTGAATGTCATGTGATGTCCTATGATGTCTAGTGATGTCGTGTGATGTGACTGTCAATTTGGTACATGTGCTAGATGTGTGTTCCTAGTACGTAGGTACTAACAATCAATGTCTGCTATGACGGGTTATGGCTTCTGTCGGTTTTGCAGGCATAATCGCAGTAGATTACAATGCTTTCAAGAGGGGGGTATGTCACAAAGTTATGACGTGGCTATCGACAGCAGAAACCCTACTTTCCGCCAGAAACCCTAATTTTGCAAAAACCCTAATTTCTGGAAACCCTAACCCTAACTGCTGGCTGAAACCCTAAAGTGGCTGGAAACCCTAAAAGCAGGCGGCAATGCCACGTGGCAACAGTGTACGGATTTCCGGAAATCACAGAGATGCTTTTTCTCATCCTAGCGACGCAAATTGGCCATGCTTTTTGGCTACGCTTTGGAGATAGAGAGAGAAAGAGAGAATTTGCTTTATTTTGCTCTCTCTCTCTTGAGAGAAGGAGAGAGATTGCTTTTGAACTGGAAGCTTTTGGGGCTCTGCTTTTGGGCATCCCTTGTAATCTTTATATACGCGGTGAGGGCCTCACTTCTCAGAGCATCTGGACGCAGAGTCAAAGAGTGAAACCCTAACCGCTCTTTGTACTTTGACATTGATTTGTATACATAAAGACATACCGAAACGGGCGCCAGTGTTTGGGGCCAATATCTTTAGGCACGGAACTCCGCCGGGCCAGTGCAAATCTATTGTGATCTGTGAATTGTTTTGAAGTGGTTATTTGGTGCTGTGGTGATTGATTCTTGACTTGGAGTGTCCAAGTCTGTTACTGTAGACACATTGTGGTTTATTTCTTTGCCGATACGCAGTGCTTGCCATGATATGTACACATTCATGAGGACTCGTGGACAGAGGAGGTTGATTTACATACGGCTCGCTCTACTTGGGCTTCGGCCAAGCACTCGTTGCAGTCACGCCCATCTTGAGGACGCTCGGATGCGGATTACTGCCCATCCAAGCCAGCCTCGAAGATAGCACGTTCTCTCTCGCTCCCCATGAGGATCGTCTCATGGAACGTGCAAGGACTTGGTGGGCCCCAATTTCAGCGTCAGCGGGGCCGACTGTGTCAGGAGCTTCAGCGTTGCCTTGTGGGAGGAGAGATTGATCTCCTTATGCTACAAGAGCACCATCTGTGTGAGAGACGCATTAGATGTTGTGGTCAGCTCTTGCGTGGACGATATGATACTTTTTGGTCAGCTGCTTTTGGACCTAGAGGCATCCAGGGTGGGGTATGTATGACTATTCCGGACTCTTTGCAGCAGGCCATTGTGGGCAGAGGGATTATTGTGCCAGGCAGGGCTCAGTCCATCACTATGCAATTTCAGGGTTTCCTTTTAAGCTTCCTGAACATCTATGCGCCCAATGTGGCGAGTGCACGAGCAGAGTTTTGGTCACAGATAGTTGAGTCTCTGCCGCAGACAGAACACTGGTGCATAGGGGGGGACCTCAACATGTTGGAGGACCCTTCTGACAAGATTGGTGGTAGCCATGCTACTGTGCATGGAGTTGAGCTGGCAGCTTGGGAGAGGTTCTGTATGCCTCTGAGGATCTTGGATGTGTGGCAGCACTCTAGTTTTGTGAGGCCCCCAGACAGCTTTGGCCTTCTCTCGTTCGGACTGCAAGGTGGGAGGAGTGAATCTATCGCGGATAGATCGCTTCTACACTAGTGACCATTTCAGTGACTTGGGTGGGACAGTTGGCATTCTGGAAGGGACTTCCTTCTCATACCATGCACCAGTGATCCTCACACTGGCAGACAGGCAGCGGAGGGGGAGCACGATGCTTTGCATCCCAGAGCGGGTCTTGCTGGACTCTGCACTCAGAGAGCGAGTATAGGCTCTCTGGACAGAGAGCTTGGACATGCAGGATTCTCTTGCTGGCAGAGTGGCCTCAGGACTAGCTCAGATTAGTCGTTTCTTTCTCCAGGAGTCTTTCGCTCGCCTGGCTGCAGCGAGAGATGAGGAGCAACGTCTCAGACTGGGTGTTGCTTCGTTGCAGAAGATGCAGGAGCAGCATCCAGACAGTCCTTGGCTGGAGGAGCAGCTACAGCAGGCTCGCCAGGAGCTTGTAAGCACAGAGGAGCGGCGCCATGAGTTTGCTTTCCATCGACAGGCATCTCAGTGGACACACGTGGGTGACAGAGTGACTGGTGCTGTCTTCGAGGTAGTGGGACCTCGGCATACGCATGCCAAGGTCAGTCAGTTGAGGAGGCCCGACGTATGCGTGCAGTTGCTACTGACTTTTACTGTGAGTTACTGTCTGCAGAGCCTCAGTCAGAGAGTCAGGATCCATGCAGGGAGCAGGTGTGGGCACAAATGCCTTGCCTTGTGACTGAGGAGATGCGTCAGAGGCTTGAGCTGCCACTTCAACTTGAGGAGCTGCACACGGCTCTTAGTGCACTCCCACGTGGTAGCTGTCCAGGTGAGGATGGATTGACTCCCAGTTTTTTCTTGGAGTACTGGGACTTGCTTGGCCCAGATCTCTGTAGTGCTTTTCAGTACATCTTGCACACAGGAGTGATGCCTGACAGCATGAGTGAGGGTTTGATCTACCTCATTCCCAAGGAGGGTGGCTCCTTGGATGAGATTCGACAGTGGCGGCCCATCACCAGCCTCAACTCAACCTACAAAATTCTTGCCAAGGCTTTGAGGATCCAGCCACTTCTAGAGAGCCTTATACATGGGACTCAGACAGGTTTTGTCAAGGAGCACAGTATCCTTGACAACATCTTTACTTTTTGGGAGGCTTCTGCCCGAGCGCAGCTCCGTGGTGAGGATCTGGTGATTCTTCTTCTCGATTTTGAGAAGGCATACGACAGAGTTGACTGGGACTTTCTAGAGGGCACTCTATGCAGGATGGGCTTCTCAGATGCTTGGATCAGAGGGGTTTCAGGTTTGTACAGACAAGCACACAGTCAGGTACTTTTGTCAGGAGGTAGAGGAGATCGTTTCATGCTCACACGTTCGATCAGACAGGGCTGTCCTCTTGCCCCCTTCCTCTTTCTGTTGTATGCTGAGGCGACGAGCAGGTTTTTGGTGTCACAGCAGGTTGGTCTACGGGGCTTAGCACTCCCTATTCAGGGAGATGAGCTACTGGACGCTGAGTTTGCTGACGACTCAGCCTTGTACTTGGATGGCCAGGAGGCCAACCTTCACAGGTGTGAGCAAGCTCTTGAGACCTTCTGTTTGTGCATCTGGCGCACTGATCAATTGGAGAAAGACAGTGGCTTTCTCGGTTGGTAGTGCTCCTGTGCCCGACTGGAGGCCAAGTGGGTTTTCAGGTGGATTCTCCCAGGGATGGCAGTTCGGTACTTGGGCTGTCAGGTTGGTTTGGACTTGTCTCATGACCAACAGATTGCTCCCTCCTCCTGTACATCAGGAGGAAGTTGTTACATTGGAGCTCCGCACTACTTTCTTTGGCTGGCAGAGTTGTAGTGGCCAACCAGGTGTTGTTGGCTACTATGTGGTACATCACTTCTTGCTGGATCTTCTCGAGTTCGTGTATCAGCCAGGTAGAGCGGCTGATCAGGAATTTCCTTTGGTTAGGGCGAGACACTCCGACTGCCCGAGGCAAAGTGGCTTGGCAGGTCATCATTCTTCCTTGTTCACAGGGAGGGCTTGGGATCGTTGACCCAGCACAGCAAAGCAAAGCCCTTCTTGGGAAGTTCATAGTCCGAGGTCTTCTTCCAGGTGAGGAGCCCCGGAAGGAGTTCTTGTTACAACGGCTTCGGGCTAGGGTGCCTCAGGCAGGAGGCCCCTGGCAACCTTCGACCAGGTGGATCTTCACAGAGATGCGTAGAGTTGGTTTGAGCAGGAGACTAGAGGATCGCTTTGCTGTGGGGTTGCTTCGCTCTTGGGAGAACTTGCGGCGAGGCCTGGAGCAACGCCAACCTACGTGCACGGAGGAGCGCTTGCGACAGCCACTTGTTTGGAACCCCATGGTTAGCACTCAGAGAGGGCACTTGGTTGGTAGTCGGCCTCATGTTTCCTGGGGTTCCATGGCAGCGGGTCCAGCACGCTCTTTAGGTGACTGGTTAAAGTTTTCAGGCTTGTCAGAGGAGCTGCAGGGCATGAGAGGGGTGCAGAGCATGTGTCAGGACATCTCAGAGGCAGTACCAGCTGAGTGGCTCACGCCTCTCGAGTCAGCAGGGCCCAGATGGATGGGAGTCTTCACACGACTGGAGGTTCTTATCTCTATTCAGGCTTGCTCAGAGACAGTTTCCTCCCTGTTTTTCAAGCTACAGGGTGAGGGACGCTTACAACGAGTTGCAGTAGAGGCCCCGCAGGTGGCAGAGTGCTGTTTTCAGAGGATCCAAGTGGAGGGCATCTGTGTGAGGACTTGTGTCATCGATCCTGACCCAGCAGCTCTTGAGATTGGACATTGGAGGTTGTGGGCGTAGGAGTGTTGTCCACTGGTACGAGTACAGTGGGACCCTGGAGAGTGGCTCTGGAGGGACCCTTTCTCTTCTGCAGACCACCCAGGTGTCCCTTTCTTTCAGTACACTGTTCGACTGGGAAGTCACATACTGGCAGCACAGAGAGAGGCTCGCCCCGCTGCAGCACCTCATTAGCCGGAGGAGGGTCTCACAGCTGAGTTCTTGGCAGCTTTTTGGGAGAGGTTGTGGGACTCCAGACAGCCGAGGCGAGTCACTATGTTTCAGTGGCTGGTCGCACACAGAGCTACAGCAATTGGGAGTTGGCTCGTGCATACTGGTCTCTCGACCGCATGTGCAGCTTGTGGCCACCTTGTGGAGAGTCAGCGTCATTGTCTTTGGGATTGTCCTTTGGCACAGCAGGTGTGGCTTCGTGTTCTTCGGCTGATGCCTGCTCTTTCCACGACTCAACAGTACACTTGGGGGGCAGCGGCTTGGTCCACTCTCACGGGCGCGGCACTTCAGTTTGAGCTATCTTCCACCAGCAGGATGATAGTGATGCAGGGGGGGCGACCTACACTCCAGCCTGCCATAGAGCTTAAATCCACAGGAGTGGTGCAGTGAGAGAGGAGTGCAGGGAGCTCATCAGTGGCCTGACACTCTGGTTCATCTCGCGGGCCCGCTGTTTCCACATCTTTGAGGCTCGCCCTATACCACCAGCAGAGACTCTTCGCGACCCGCATGCGGTCGGAGCTGCCTTGGAGTCTCTTGAGCTGTCCTCTGAGAGTGTGGATCTTTGGCTAGAGCTGATCCACACTCTCAGAGGACAGCTCAAGAGACTCCAAGGCAGCTCCGACCGCATGCGGGAGCGTAGAGAGGCCTTCCTTCGACTCTGGTGTCCTGGGCCTTTTTTCATCATGGTCCAGGGTGTACTCAGATGGCACTACCGTCCACCTGTGTGGCTTTTCCCTCCTCCCATTTCTTGATTTAGCCTCATTGTACATATGCTGTTTTTTCATTGGGGGAGTCTCCCCTTCATGGTTGTTGTAGCCCTCTCTCGACCTCTTAAAATCGCAAACGTCCTCGATTGCGTGCCATATATACATGTCATAGATGATCTTGTGTGGTAAGCACCCTTTTATCATCGCATGTATCCACAAAACAGACTGTCAAAACATGTGTACAAATTACTTAATGAGACCTTCATACTTTTGTCAAACTGTACACTGCTATTGCACTGAATCCATGAGTACATTTGATGTGCTAGCTCTATCATTACCCCTCCTTTGCAGACGTTGGGTTGGGGCATACGTAGGTTGTAACCCAAAGGTCTCAAGGTAAAGCTGCAATACAATTGGTGAATCTAACAATTCATGCTCTTCCATCCACTTTGCATTCATACGTGGATAGTTCTTGAACTTCACCAAGTAGCATCTTTGCAACTTGTCCCTTAATTTTTACGTGCGCAAAAGGCTCTTGCTTCTGCAAACGACCATAATTCCACAACACTGTGACGTACCACCCACCGCCAAATAAGCTCAAATTTCAAGATGATTTACCGATGCCTCAAAGAATCCAAGCAATTGCCTCAGAGATTCGGCAAGCAACGTGTCACCTGGCAGACCCACATCACTCCCGCAGGAGATATAGTGGCCAATCTACCACCGTGAGACCTCTCCCTATCTCATCTTGGTTCATACTTGCAAACCCTAAAAACGCAGCAGAAAATCAACCCTAATTTGACCACTTTTTGGCAGGGCGAGCATGCGAAATTTCCTGTCTGTTCTGTGAAGAGGAACCCTCTTCCCTGGTAATCAAGGACGATTACTCTTCTCTAAGCGGGACATGTCACACTCATGATGTCGCGACCCGATTCAAACTTGACAAAGGAGAGCCATGAGAGAGAGAGAGAGAGAAATGAAATGAAATGTTATATTAACGTCTTCAAAAGGCCAACATGACCAATCTGTTATAAAATAGTGACTCTAATACCATGTTTGGGTACAAAAGAACTAGAACAAAAAAAATACTACTACTAGAATCCATCCTCATCTGCACTCTGGAATTCGAGAGAGTATGGCTCGAATCCTCTAGAGAGAGAGAGAGAGAGAGAGAGAGAGAGAGAGAGAGAGAGAGAGAGAGAGAGAGAGTGGCATAACAAATCCCGCCACAATTTGCAAGATGCTGGCATGGCACTCTGCCCTGCTTTTTTGGTGATAGTTTTTGAAAGCATTGAATTGTGGTCTTTTGGGGCACAACAGTCTTGCTTTTGGGCATCACTACCTTTAGATATGAGTCTAGGAGGCCACTTTCCGCTGATCAACGCATGGTTGCAAAGTTGTGAAGTGACTGCCAAACACTTGTACTATGTGACTTCACTAATATAAAAAATATTGAAAGGAAAGTCTGACTTAAGGGTTAGTACATCTAGGAGTGGACACTGGAACTCCGCCGCTCCGTATCTCTCTTAAGTTCAAGTGTTCACAATTTTTGGGTTTTCAATCGGGTCGTTGCTATCGATGGATTCATTGCCTTGCTAGTGGCTTACCGATTACAAGGCGTCAATTTTTTAAACCAGTTTAACTTTCCTACTCTTAAGCACTTCTAAAGCAAGAGGCCAAGGGCCTTTTAACATGTGCCTCCGGGCAGTAATTTCATTCTGAGTTTGCGAGTGGCTCCTCTCAACACTCTTATGTGTGAAGAGCAATAATGAAGAAATACTCCAAGGAGTTCCTACTTGGGGCCAATGCATTTGGGAGTGGAACTCCGCCACTCCCTCTCTCATCTCAAGTGTGAAATTCTCTTTCAATTCAAGTATTTCAAATACACGTCTTTGATGTGCCTGTCTCTGTGCTCCCTACCTTAATTTGCGTTTGGTGTTTTCTTTTTCCTTTTTGCAAATGGTTCTCTGCATTTTTCTTTTAATGTGTTGATGCTTCTTTGATATTCTTTTAATGTGGGATGGGTGTGTTTGTTTTTCTTTGCTTTATCTTGGTTTCTTTTTTGTTTTCTTTGTTTCTTTCCCATGTTTGATGGATACATGGCATATGTGTTATGGGTTGTGGGTGGTATGTAGGGCAACTTAGGGGTGTGGGGTCGTAGCCTCGTCTACAACTCTATGCCCCGACATAGGTTGCAGTTTCCCTAGTTCTAGATTGCTACTAGGGATGGTAGAAGGCTTCTCTCTTCTCCAGTCCTCATTATTTATTTGATGCACGTTCTTATGTGGTGGAGATGGAGTCCTTTGCTTGGAGTAAGCATATTGGCTTGGAGCTTTGGAGTCTGATTTTGGAGATACTCTGGTGGAATTTTCAGCTGCCTCTGTGTAGGGCGGCATGCTTCTGCTATAGCTCTCTTCTACAATCCTCCATTACTCCCTTGCCTCTACCTTCTGATATATATTTCCCTTTTTTCTTCCCTGCATTCCGAATGGTTTTCCCCCTATGGTTTTGTAATCATATTATATCCCAAGGGTTTTTTGGCTGCTAGCTTGGTTATCCATAATGCCTGCAAGCTTTGTGATACCTTCGGGCTTTTGATTTTTCTTATGTAGCACAACAAGTTCAAGCCCCAATTCTTCTTCCCAAAGAAAGGACATATTCCTACACAAAACAATCAATAGCACACAGAAGTAAACCGTAATCAGCTTGGTGTCAAAGATTGCTAGGACTTTGACCATGACTGTACATGCAAACTCGTATATTGACCCACATGGAACGTCTAGATGGCTTTAAAGCCTACCAGCAGAGCTAAAATTATTAACAGATAGAATTCTTATGATAATTCCCTTGCCAATCAGCTAGCTGCATGTCTTGAATGGACACCATCACAGGACATTAAAAACAACACCGCATACATTAGATTCATCTAAAATTAACAATTTCTGAAGTACAAAGAAAGAATGCCAACTTTAGTCTCTAAAGGTGGTTTACATTTTTTATAATGCACAATGTGTCAAGTTTAGACTCTAGAGTGGTTTACATTTTCAATTATGCACAATGTGGCATACCAAGTTCCTCAAACCAAACAAAAATTTCTGAGAGCATGCCTGCAAAAAAGGATGCCTAAGACCAAGCTTTATCCGTTGTATCATCTGCAAAGCAAAAGGCAGTGTTATAGAGATGTGCCTTCTACAGAAAACTCAGTATTTTCGGTAGTTAGAAAAGAATGCCATGAAATCATATTTAAAACTTTGTTTTATTGGGTGTATAGAAAGATTAGGCAGCCTCAAACCTTTTCTACTTTTTATGGACATGAAATGCAACTCTAAAAATAACTCTTTAAGGCTAAGAATCTATTCCAAAAATTCACTTGGGAGGACCTTGCTGACATTTTTGTGGTTGTGTGGTGTCCGTGCCCGATAGTGGGTGTAGAACTAGGTACTAATATACACACCACACACACACACACACACACATGAGCATACATTAACACAAAAGTTCAGTGTACTGAGTTTCTGTCATAATTCCGGAGGTCAAGAGCAGACTCAGCCATAATGAAGCTTAGCACTAAGAGAAGCATTAAAAATGCCAAGTGCAGAAAAGCAAAAAGAAAGAAAAGCCTAGCACTAAGCTTGAAAGAAAAGCAGAGTGCAGAAAAGCAGAAACTTTACTCACAGAAAGAGTTTGACAAAGCTCTTGAAAAGAAGATGAACCAGTTAAGGAAAGTCTTAAAGCACTCTCAAAAGAAGGCCAGAAGTAGACTTTCGAGGTGGTAAGCAGACCCCAGAAGCGTGTTTGTTTCGAGGATGACCCAGATTTTTCTTCATCTTCAGACGAGCTCTGACAGTTCGCCATCCTCTAGTTCCAAAGAGAATGAGAAAAGGGGGAAGAGTCAGAGAACAAGCCAAAAAAGCAAGAAAAGCAAATGTTTGAAAAAGTCTGGAAAGCATGGGAGGCCATCTAGCAGTCAGAGGAGGAGAGCTCATCCTCTTTTGACAGTGAGCAAATGGACAAGAAGACCAAGGAGTTTAAGAATGGGGGTCAAGCAGTCAGGTTTGACACGTTTTCAAGCCACCAGGACACCTATCGAGCCTTTGAATTTATATAGTTTGACATCGCCTTCTCAGGAGATGGTGTCCTCGTTTCGGAGGGTCATTTTGAGGGACCAGATCGGGCGGTTTGGCTATGGTTTGGCAAAAGAGATTCAATAGTATTGTCTGCAACACAAGACTAATTCTATTCACAGACTTGTGGGACATGCCAAACAAGGTTATGGTATGCATGCCGGTACATTGACTTATCCAACGGACAAGCCAGTGTCCACCTCAACAGGGCAAGAGTCTTCTAATGAAGAGAAAGAACCAAGGGAACCGGATGAAAATAAGGGAATCAAATGATAGTGCTTTAGAGGGTGCCGACGAACCAAGGGAATTGGATGAAAGTTTATCAGAGGATTTTGGAGAAGTAAAGGAATTAGATGATAGGGCATACGAGGGTTCCGACAAGGCAAGGGAATTAGCTGATGGTTCGTAAGAGAAATCCAATGATTCAGATTGATGTGCCAATGGACAGGGGAGACCAACGGGGCTACCAACACGTCACAAGGCATAGGAAAAGAACAAAATGTAAGCTAAGCGCAACGGATAATTTGATCAAGGGTACTTTTTGTTGGCCCTCGATACAAAGTCGATGGATAAGGAGAACGTCCCAGATTCTCTTCAGAGAGAGTTGTACCTTGAAGCTTTTGGATTATTAGAGGTGTCTGGATGAGATGACCGAATACTGTTGTGAGTGCATCAAGAGTTCCAGAAGGATGAAATGGTTGCACAGTGATCTAGGTGCATCAAGACTTCTAGACGGAATGAGATGGCTAGATTGAAAGATTGAAACACGGTGTTCAATGTGAATTAAGTGTGTATTTTGTAAATTGCATGCTATGTGGCTACTAGCTGCAAAGAATCGCGCTCGCTACTGCTGCTCCCACCGCTCGCCATCACGCCCCCTGCCTTGTGCCCGTTGCTCGCCCCAACCTCCTCCCCATCGCGCTGCCCTGCAGAAATGTACTGCTTCCCTCCCACCCCAGCCTTCATGACCGCTGCCCTCAACCCTCCCCCTGCGTTGCTCGTTGCCTCCTCCCCGCTGCCTTCCCCCTTTTTTCATCGCCGAACCAGTCCCCCCCCCCCCCCCCCGGCACACACACATCGCCTACTCGAGTGCAACTTGGACCCTCAACAGCCTCATCGGCTTTTGACGGTGAGAGTGGCAGCCAAGTTCCTCCTTCGCCTTCTCTTGCAGTAGCAGACACAAATGGATGTTCGTGCTCCACCCCAAAGGGACTCAGATGAAGCCCCCTCGACCGACCCCGCCGAGCCTACCATCCGACTTGCTCTATCGCCAACAGAGCACGCGAGCCTTGTAGCAGAGGTGGAGCGCCTCCAAGCCACCTTCGTCCTCTGCAAGATCATTGGAAATCGCCACAGTAGAGGGGAAGTGCGAGACCTCCTTCAGGCCCATCTCCTTGCAGAGGTGGGAAAGATCGTCAACATTCAGCTTCTCTCCTTGCAGAGGTGGGAAAGATCTTGACATTCAACTTCTCGGGCGAGCCTACTATCAAATCGAGTTCGAGACCCCGAGATGGCTACCAAGGTCATCTCGATGAGCCCGCTGTGCATTTGTGCAGTCAAGGCTCACTTTAGACAGTGGCACCATGGGTTTGACCCAGCTACAGATGTTCTTGCTGAGGAAGCAGATTTGCCCATCTCGATCTGCTCCCTTAGACTGAGGAGAGAGTACCTCCCGCTCCTTTCCAAGATTGGTTCTGTGATTGGAACCGTCTTGAAGACTCCGTGAACGGCAGCTTCAGTTGCTGCCAAGGCAGCGGGCATCCCATAGTTCACGTTTCGGTTCAGGATACCCACGCTCTCCCGAAAGTAGTCCTCCTTCCGAGGGTGAGTGGTGACTGGTTCCAGTAGCAGGCAAAGTATTCGAGTCTCCCGAATCACCGCTTCATCTGCTGACAGATGGGCCATCTAGTGAGGGCATGTCCTCGTCAGAGACCCCGACCTATGGTGAGGGTGAAGCAAGCTCAGTAGACAGGTACACAGGGCACTCAGACTGCGACAATGCATAGTCACGTGCCCAGGCAGCATATGGCTGGCAGCAGGTCCAAAGCCGTTGGCGACGGGGGGGGGCGCTCGCCACAATGCCCCCCCTGGTGGCCGCCCTGCGCAAGTCCAACAGCATTGGATTCCTACACGGACCCTCTTCAGGAGGACATAGTCAATGCTTCATCTGCCAATAGATAGGCCATCTAGTGAGGGCATGTCCTCGTCAGAGACCCCGACCTATGGCACAAACCCAGCCCCCGAGGGCGGCTCAGGCACTGCAGACAGGTGCACAGGGCACTCAGGCTACGACTTCTGCATAGCCACATGCCCAGGCAGCAGATGGTTGGCAGCAAGTCCAAAGCCGTCGGCGACACGGCGCTCGCCACAATGCCCCCCCTGGTGGCCTCCCTAAACCAATCCAACAGCATTGGGTTCCTATAGGGACCCTTTAGGAGGAGGACATAGTGGAGCCTCCCGCAGCCTCGCCAACCCCCCTCCTCCCCCCCCTCCCCCCCCTGCCGGGATCCTTTCGCCCCCCACTGAGGCTTCAGTCGCTTCTTATGACCCAACTCGTGCCCCTCCTGCACAGGGGACTGGACAATCTTCGACAGTCCGTCGTTCTCTTGGTAGTGCTTTTGCTATGAGCCGTGCGCCTCGGCAGGGACATCCCTACTCGAGGACGCTACTTTTGGTTCAGGCCTCCCCTTTTGAAACAGTCCCTTTAGGATGTCTCAGTTTTGACGTTCGTCGACGTTGGGATGCATTTGACTACAGCTTTACCCGTTTCCTTGATGATCCTTCTTCTGACTTCGAGGCAGCTTGCTTCCGAGCACATGTGGTCTTGTTGCAGCCAAGGGCACAGAGGCGTTGGATACAGCTGTTGGCTTTTCCTTTCCAGTGTGTGGCCAATATCACACTGAGTGGACATTGCAATCAATATTGGATTGGCTGCAAGCCCACGCTGTTGAGTTTTCACACCACACGGCGGATCTAGACGTGACAGATGTGATAGACACTCTCGCCATTGGCCAAGTTATATGCGACAACCCCAGATGCATCTCGATGTAGGCATATTGTAGCTTACCTCTTTGCAGCACTCAAAGCATTCCAAGCTATGTTTTCGTCCATAAGGATTCTTGGTCTAAAGGATGTTGCTTTACGGATTGCACGCCCTTCATGCTTGGATAGTACAGCACATGCATACACGCCTCTCACGGGGTCGCTCGGACGCGGACTATTCCCCATCCCAAGTCATGCTCGAAGATTGCACAGTTGGCTCCAGCAACAACATCAGTTTTCTCTCACTGAGCCATGAGGAATGTCTCATGGAACGTGCAGGGTCTAGGTGGACCCCAGTTTGCGCGACAGAGGGGCCGCCTGCAACAACAGGAGTTACAAAGATGTCTTGTGGGAGGCAGGATTGACATTCTCGTGATAGAGGAGCATCTTCTATGTGATAGCCGTACTTGACAATGTGGTCAGATTTTGTGGGGCCACTCTGAGACCTTTTGGTTAGTTGCCTTTGGGCCAAGAGGCATTCAGGGCAGGGTATGTATGACTATTGCGGATTCATGGCAGCCGGCCACTGCGGAAGGGGCATTATAGTGCCAAGCAAGGAAAAATGGATTACTATGTAGGTTCAAGGCTGCCTCATGGGCTTCCTAAACATCTATGTGCCCGATCATGCAAGTAGTCGGGCAGAGTTTTGGACACACATAGTGGGGTCTTGCCTCACGCGAGCAGTAGTGTGTGGGGAGGGACTTCAACATGTTGGAGGACCCCTCGCACAGGACGAGAGGCAGCCATGCTACAGTGCATGGAGCTGAGTTGGCGACTTGGAGCTATGCATGACCATGAGGATCTCTGATGTATGGCAGCATGCAGGATTTGTACGACCATCAGATAGCCTCTCTTTCTCTCGGCATGATAGGAGAGTAGGAGGGGTGAAACTATCGAGGATAGACCACTTCTATGCTAGTGACCACTTTTGTGACGGGGGAGGAGCTGTATGCATTCTGGCAAGCACCACCTTCTTTGACCATGCCCCGGTGATCCTTTCAGCTTCAGACACACAGGGGGGTGGTAGCACCACGTTGCGCATCCCTCAGAGGCTCTTACTGGATACAGAGTTAATAGAGTAGGTTGTGATGCTTTGGACAGGCAGGGATCCCCTGCTGACAGGGTGGCCACGGGCCTCGTAGAGATTAGTCGCTCTTTTTCCAGGAGTCTGCCGCTCGACTGGCTACGATCAGAGAGGAGGAGAGGCGTCTCCGTCAGGGCATTGCATCCTTGCAGAGGATGCAAGAGCGTCACCCTGATAGACCTTGAATGGAGGAGCAGATGCAGCAGGCTCGTCAGGAGCTGATCACCGTCGAGGAGAGGCGACATCAGTTTGCATACCATCGTCAAGCAGCTCGGTGGACCCAAGGTGGGTGACAGTTACTGGTGAGTTTTTCAAGACTGTGGGCCCTAGACATGCGTGTCAAAGGTGTAGCGGAAAGAAGGTGAATCGGATGAGGAACTGTCTGCAGCTGCGATCAATACACCTCTCTGTGACGGGCAGCCAATAGATCTCGAATCTATCACGATGGATCTCCTCGCATAAAGGCACAAGCACGTACCGCCCACAGAACGGGCATTGAATCTTGTCAGGGATGCACAATTGCCAGGGAGTGGTGGTAACAGGCCAAAAAGGGAAGCGCTAGGGCTAGAGAGAGAGATCGATGGCTGATGTCACCTCCTACAGAAAACGCTAGAGAGAGTGTGCAAAACGCTAAAGAGTGCTCACCACAAAGTGAAAACGCTAGAGAGAGAAAACGCTAACACACAGAGAGAGAGAGAGAGAGAGCCCAAACGCTGGTAATCTGCATTCAACAAGTTGCCAAAAGTACAAGGGGAGGGACTGCTTATATAGGAAAAACTCCAGTTTGCCCTACTCAGCTGGAAAACCCTAAGATTTTGGAAATTGGCTAAAATGGCTAATAAATATGTAAACTCACTGACAATGACCTGGAACACATATTTAATGGCCTAAGTGCAGATGACTCGAGACTCTGACCCCACGAAACCCTAGGAACAGGGGTCCTGTCACATGCCAGCCTATCGGGTGAGCAATACCATGATGTGCACCACCAAGAATAGGTACGTCTACCTCTAGTACGGTCGAGCACAGCCACAAAACAGCCCTCACTCCCTAATCTGCTCCTGGGAGATACCAGAGCTACCACCGGACAGGAAGATGAACTCTAACACCCCCTCTCAACTTCTGGACAAGGAAAGAGTCCAAGGAAGCTGGCATGAGAGGATAGTGTAGCCTGTGAAAGACGTTTGGTAAAGATGTCAGCAAGGTTATCCGAATTCGGGATGTACTCTAGTCGGATAGAGCCGTCCTGTGTCTTCTCATGAACAAAATGGTACCGAATCTCTATATGCTTGGTCCGGGCGTGAAACATCGGATTCCTAGCAATGGCAATACAACTCTGGTTGTCTGAGTACATAATGGTCATCTGTTGCGGAAATCCCATCTCCAAAAGTAGCCTCCTAATCCAAACTGACTCACATGTAGCACTACAAACTGCACGATACTCTGCCTCCGTGGAAGACAAAGCAACTGTTGGTTGTTTCTTGTTGCTCCATGAAACTCCTCTTGAGCCAAAAGAAAAGTAAAACCTGTGGATCACCTCCCCAATCTGAATCACTCCATCCTTGTAGAATGACCTGGGGATCCGAACCTCCAGCTACATAATGAATGCCAAATGACTGGGTCGCCTTCAAATACCACAGAACCTTGATGGCCTGCTGCATGTGTGACTTGGCGGGTTTCTGCATAAAAGAACTGAGTAGGCCCACCGGGAAACTGACATCAAATCGAGTGTTGAGTACCCAAATGAGAGAACCAACCAGTTTCCGATACTCTGTTGCATCTGCTAGAAGAGGAAGATCAAACTGTGACAACTTTTGATTGGGATCCATTGGAGTAGAGATGAATTTGCACTCGGTCATACCAAATGCTTCCAATAATTCTTGGATATACCGCTCCTGAGAGAGGAAGATGCCCCCCTTTGTCTGTCTAACTTCTAATCCAAGAAAATGATGAAGCAAGCCAAGATTTGTCATCTCAAACTCATCTGACAAGGTTGCCATAATACTGCGGATGTGCTCAACATGGCTACCTGTAATCACAAGTTCATCGACGTAGAGGATAACAAGTGTCACTAACCCTCCCTCACGGAAAATGTACAAATCTGGCTCAGTTGAAGATCTCTGGGAGGAGCAGGAATCAATCTTCCGGTACCACGCTCTAGGCGATTGTTTGAGGCTATAGAGAGCCTTAAGCAACCTATAGACCATGTCTAGAAACTCTTGATCTTCGAACCCTGGAGGTTGCTCCACATAAACCTCCTCCTCTAGATCGCCATTGAGGAATGCCGAGACCACATCCATCTAAAAAACCGGCCACCCGTGAAGGGCAGCAAGGGAAAAAACAATCCGAATAGTCGCCATACGTGCGGTCGATGCGAAGGTCTCCTCGTAGTCTACATCAGGTTTCTGGGAAAAGCCTTTGGCAACAAGTCTTGCCTTGTGCTTGTCCAAAGAAACATCAGCTTTATACTCGGTTTTGTAGACCCACTTGACCTTGATCACTTTTCGCTTGGGAGGCCACGGAACCAACACCCATGTATTGTTCTTCTTGATGGAATCAATCTCTTTCTGCATGGCCAACTTCCACTGAGGTAGTGAAAGTGCCTCCTCAACTGTAAGAGGAACTCTGTCGTGGAGCACTGAAGACATCAATGCATAGTTCACCTGTAGTAACGGGTCATCTACCTCAGCAAGTCGGAGTCGATGAGAGCATCGTGAGGTACCGGAATCTCGCCAATCGGGTGGAAAATCTGAGATTGGTGAATCTCGCAGGGTCTCCAATAACCACTTCGGTAGCTTGTCGGGCTTGCTCCCCTCGGGGGGAGCTACAGGCAAATATGTCCCTACATCGGCACTGTGATAAGATCCACTGTCAACTGTATCTTCGGGAATGGGTACATCCTCCTCCGTGGCCTGAGGGACAGGGGAAGGAGAAGAGGGCTCATCATAGGGCAAGTCAAAATCTGGATCTCCAAGAATCGGAAGATCGAGAGTCGTCGTGGAAGGCTTGGGATCGAGAACCCCCTCTGAGGTAAGGTCTCATTGAAGACTACATCATGGCTATGAACAATCTCCTTCTTTCGATCATAGAGTCTATATCCCACTATAAACTCAAATAACCCAAAAGTCGTCCGAAAGGCTGTCTTGTAGACATCTCCCGGCGCGGTTCAGATCCACTTTTCAAGTCGATCATGCTAAAAGCACGAGGATCCCTGAAGTCGATCAAGTATATCATCGATTCTAGGAATCGAAAATCAGTTCTTGATGGTGATTTTGTGGGTTTTGAAGAAAGACGGATCTTGGAGAATGTGCATCGATTATAGAGCTCTCAACAAAATCACCATCAAGGAAAGATTTCCGATTCCTAGAATCGATGATATACTTGACCGACTTCAAAAATCCTCGCGCTTTAGCAGGATCGCCTTGAAAAGTGGATATCATTAGTTCGGAGGAGATGTCTACAAGCCAGCCTTTCGGACGACTTTTGGGTTATTTGAGTTTTCGGTGATGCCTTTGGCCTAACCAATGCTCCTGTGACATTAAACCGGATGATGGACAGGATTTTTCGAGAGTACAAGCTATTTGTTGGCACTTTCTTTGACGACATCATTTTTTCTCCAAGGATAAGGAGAACATAGAGATCATGTGCTTCAAGTCTTTTAGGCATTACGAGATCACAAGTGATTAATACGAAGAAAAGTGAATTTTTCCTACCAAAGATACACTTTTTGGGACACATTGTGTCAGCAACAGGAGTGCAAATGGATCCGGCCAAGATAGAGACTATCCGTGATTGGCCAGATTTGAAGAATGTCCATGAAGTTAGAAGCTTCTTGGGATTGTGTCCGTACTACAGGCGGTTCATTAGAAAGTTTGCAGAGGTTGCTTCCCCTTTGCATATCTTGACACAGAAAGGAGTCCCTTTCTCGTGGGGACCTAACAAAGGTGACTGCCTTTCAGACATTGAAAGAGAAACTAACTACGGGACCAGTTTTGACTTTGCCGGACTTGCAAAAGTCATTTGAAGTATATTCTGATGCTTGTGGTCGTAGTCTGGGTGCGGTCTTAATGCAAAAAGGCCATGTCATTGCTTACGAGAGCCGATTGTTCTCAAGGCCGGAATTGACAGCACAGATTTATGAGAAAAAGCTTTTGGCGGTTATCCATGCTCTTGCTCAGTGGAGGCACTACCTACTCGGAGCGGATTTTACTGTCTTTACAGACCATCAAAGTTTACACTACTTCTTGTCACAGAAGCAGCTATCGGAAAAGCAGATGTGGTGGGCGAACATCTTGTCACAAGTTTCACTTCCAAATTGTCCATGTGCAGGGATAAAGAATTTGGTGGCAGATGATTTGTCTCGGAAGTCGTTGGTTCTAGCTATTTCCGCGATACATCATAGGAGCTTCGAGGATATGGTCGATCAGTATGCCACAGATATGGATTTTGCAAACGTTTTCACACGGATACGGAATGGGGAGACAGTAGCGGGATATTCCATTCGGGATGGCTACTTGATGAGGAAAACCATGTTGTGCGTTACACAGCCGTTGAGGGAAAAGGTTATGACCGAATGCCACTGTCTGCCTTTTATTGGTCACCGCGGCATTGTTACCACCTTGAAAGGGGTAGAGAGATACTTCTTTTGGACGAGACTCAAGAAGGATGTGGACGAGTTTGTGCGCAGTTGCTTGGTATGCTAGAAGGTCAAGTTTGACAGGCATAAAGCACAGGGATTGTTACAACCTTTGCCCATACCTACCCGCCCCTAGGAATATATTGCAATGGATTTCATTTTTGATCTCCCGAGAACACAGAGTGGTCAAGATGGTATCTGGACTGTTATTGACAAGTTTAGCAAGCAGGCTCATTTCATTCCATGGAAGAAAACAGTCAAGCCGGATCACTTAGCAAGATTGTTTGTGGCCCAGATCTTTAGATTACATGGCATGCCCGAGACGATTGTCTCCAACAAGGACCCTAGATTTACGAGTGTGTTTTGGAAGGCAATTTGGGAGAACATTGGCACGCGATTGCAGTTCTAGTCATCTTTCCACCCGCAGACTGACGGGCAATCTGACATTGCCAATTCAGTGGTTTTAGATTTATTAAAGTCTTTATATCTCGGATTACAAGACTCAATGGGAAAAGTATCTAGCTTTGGTGGAATTTGCCTACAACAACACGATACACTCTTCAACGGGGAAGACACCATTTAAGATTATTGAAGGTGCTACGAAGGTCCCACCCTTCTTAAACACGAAAGATAAGATTTTTGAAGCCGATGAGTATACGCACGACTTGGACACGGCTTTTGCCAAGGTCCGCGAGGCTTTGCAGAAATCTCAGGAAAGACTGAAAAAGGCAACGGATCACCATCGTCGCCATTTGAAATTGAAGGAGGATGACTGGGTGCTCTTACGTTTTGAGAAGGCACGCCTGAGAAAGAAAAAGGGAAAGGAGAGGCTTTTTCCAAACCTTAGGATGCGATACTACGGACCTTTCTAGATCTCTGAAAAGATAAATGATGTCTCCTTCCGACTTAAGCTACCCGACACTTGGAGAATTCACAATGCTTTTCATGTGAGTCTATAACCGGCCTATACAACGTAGAGGGCGGTACTATTTCAATTACCTGTTAACTTTACACACAGCACTGAGAAGGGAAGAGAACACAGTTGCGTCCAGCGACTAGAATGTCACTGCGCACACGAGACCGACACCTTGTAGGCCCCAAAGACTGGCGCCCCTTTCGGTATTTCTTTATTCAAATTAAGGTAAACGATCCGACCACTTAGCACAAGCTTTCACAAAGCTGTCCAAACCTGGCGAGGGCTGAAAACGCAAGTTTTTGACCGGATTTCGACATCATAACGGCGCAAAAACCCCTATAGGTCAAAAACACCTGTCTAGGACGGATTCCCTCGATATCTGGAAGCTTTCTAGTGAGCTGTCACAGAAATTCAGCGGGCTGTAATTCTCTGTTTTTCACTGCCAGGAGCCCAAAAGCTTGTACACACATCCCAAGGCTCTCACGAGGCTCCCCCGATGTTCCCTTGCAGTTTAGGTGCGAAACCCTAAACCTGCAGAAAAACACAGCAGGCTGTAATTCCCTGTTTCGGATCGTTTTTAGCAGAGCGAACACGCCTACGCGTGTCCCAAGGGCTCCCGCACGCAATGGGACAGTTCCCCTGTGAATTGGACGAGTTTTCACGCGAGAAAACTCTCCAAACTCGCAATTTTTCGTGATGGAACTTTGCGTACCTATGGGGGATTAGCAATTAGCTAATCCGGTTCCTGTTCAGAAGGCTCTTGCCTTGGCAAACGCGTATAAACCCCCAGAGCTGTACATAGGTCAAATGAGAAGCCCACTAGTGGGGCATAACATATTGTACGTAGTGGAGAAAGAGAGCAGTATGTAGCGTGCGGGGCATCACTCCCGTCACCATACTGTGCATAGAGGGCAAGGTAAGCATTCCATAGCTTCTGTACCTGCTACAATCCACCTGAGGCTGAAAATGGCGCCCCCTTTCTTGATATGCAGCTCGTTTTTGCCTCCCAGAGTAGCAGAATCGCTCACAGGCTGACACGTCGCCCAGTTTCCGAGTTTGGGCTTTCCCTGCTAAAAATATCTCAACTGGTGCGTCAGTTGACTTGGCAGCAGAGCAATAAAATGTTCCCCTTGTCATTCCAGAGCTAATGACACGAACACATTTTCCGTTCAAAAATAGCAGTTCCCTAAATTTTAGGAGATGCTTCCATGGCGTCCCTATTGGTCTCCTGACCATCATTGAAGACTACCATTTGACCAACATCTACAATGTGGGTTAATTTATTGGCTCCTTTCAACTTATAAAGTTGCAGTGACTTGACGAGTGGCCCAAATTCCAGTTTGGCGCACACGAGCTTCCATACTCATCAGAATTCAGTGCTAACTGGCCAGGGCAGTCCCTGTCTGACCGACCTAGATCCCCGATGTGAGAAACCCATTTGGCTGCAGCCGTTTCACACTGGCCATGCAATGTCCACTTGCACCTTTTCAAGGGTTTTGGGACAAACAAGTAAAAATAAAATAAATATATCTAATACTTATTTACGGAAGGCAACAGGAAAAATACACCTCCTGGTGACAGAGTCTCCTGAAGCCTTTTAAAGGCGGTGTGCCCGATGATGGGGAGCCTGATGAGCAACCCGAAGTGGAAGAAAACGAAGAGATCCTTGTTCCAAAACAGATATCGGCACATAAAAAAAGAAAGATTAAGGGTAAAGCGATAAGGCGGTTCTTGGTTAAATTCAAGAATTATCATGCATTGGATGTGAAGTGGATGGAGAAGGAGGACCTAGCAGATACTCCTCAGATTGTGAAACTTTACCTTGAAGCTTTTGGTTTAGCATAGTCCACTCCAAATGGAACCCCGAGTTCAACTTGGCCGGAGATCACGTACAGTGGGTTGCACAAGAGGGGAGTTACTCCGCTCCTTTGTCAACAGATGCCTTGATTTTTAGAATACTAGAGTCACTGATGTCTCTCTGAGCTTCAGGGATACTGAGAGCTGATAGTATTCTGTTGTATGACTTCATGAAATGGAATTCTGGAATATGATCCGAATGAATGTTGAATGTGATGGGTCATGTGATGTCCTGTGATGTCGAGTGATTTCCTGTGATGTCATATGATGTGACTGTCGATTGGTACATGTGCTAGATGTGTGTTCCTATTGCGTCGGTACTAACAATCATGTCTGCTAAGACAGTTTATGGCTTCTGTCTGTTTTGCAGGCGTAATCGAGGGCGATTACAATGCTTTCAAGAGGGGGGTATGTCACAAAATGTGATGACGTTGTCGTGACGCTTCGTGTCCACAATGTGAAGCTCAAATAGGACACATGATTTATTATGATTGTTGGGACATGATCGGCATGGGAGGAGTAGAAAAGGAATGTGACCGACAAAGCCAGGGTTTGATAATTATGTCTACTACAATGCACTTCAGAGGGCACAATAAGTACTTAGGGATGCTTTGGTAGATATGTGTATCGAGTCTTGTCCTTACAAATGCTTTGTCGGTATACAAGCCAAAGATGGAGGGATCATGAAAGCACAAAAACTTCTTGAGGAGCTTCATATTCACAATGCTGGTACAATGCTGGTTCTTGGAGCACATCGATTATGGTATATACTTAGCAGTTTGGGAGGGAAGGTCTTTCTCAAATAAAGCTCCCTATGCTTGCACCTTGATGATTGTGTTTAGTGATGCTTTGGCTAATATGCGAGAGGAGGCTTTGATCATCCGGTGTTTTTTGTATGGTTGTGGGAGGAAAGTGAGGTACCTAGCAATGCTTTGGTTACTATGGAAGTGATCAACGCCCATTCTGAAACGGATCTCAAAGGCAAACTCTTGCATAAGCTCAAGCCATCTAGCCTTCCGGCCAGTGAGATCACCCTTATCACAGACATAGTGCAAAAAACGTAGTCATACAAGTAGTGCCGCCATTTCCTCAAGGTGCGGACTACAACGTAAAGCTCCTTCTCATACATTGGATAACGAATCCCAGCGTCAAAAAGTTTCTTACTTTCAAACGCAACAGGACGTCCATCCTAATATAACGTCGCACCAATGGCATAATCACTAGCATGCGTTTAAACCACACGGTTTGCTAGGATGCACAATGTGCAATATTGCGCAGTATCCCAGCGTCAAAAAGTTTCTTACTTTCAAACGCAACACGACGTCCATCCTAATATAACGTCGCACCAATGGCATAATCACTAGCATGCGTTTAAACCACACGGTTTGCTAGGATGCACAATGTGCAATATTGCGCAGTAGTCACCAAGTGCTTAAGTGTCCAAAAACTCTCGTAGAGACGCTCATTCCAGACCACAAGGGGGTTACCTTTACAGTGAGGACCAGAAGTCTTCGGTCCTTTCACCCCTCCTTTTAAAAGTTGCGTAACCGGAGCAGCAAGTTTGGAGTAATCCTTGATAAATTTACGAAAGAATGGTATAAAGCCTAAAAACTTTACTTGGCGCACATTCTTCAGAATGGGCCAACTTCGCACTTTATCCAACTTTGTCGACGCGAATTCCATCGCGAGTAATAATATGACCCAAATACAGAAGATCTTTCTTGAAGAATTCACACTTGGAAGCCTTAGCATAAAGGTTATGAGTTCTCGGTACCTCGAGAACAGCGCGTATATGCGCTAAATGCTCAGACAAACTTCAATTGTAGATCAAGATGTCATCGAGAAATACAATAACAAAGTTGCCTAAAAACGGTCTCAGCAGATCATTCATCATCTGTTGAAACGTAGTTGGAGCATTGGTTAAAGTGACCATAACGCGTATGGTAACCTGTCTTACGAACATCTTCCAATTTGATCCGTATCTGATGATAACCTGATCGCAGGTCTATCTTTGTAAAATACGGCGCCCCATGGAGCTGATCTTCACGATCGTCCATACGCAAGAGCGGATACTTATTCTTAACATTGAGCTTGTTCAAACCTTTGTAATCCACGCAAAAGCGCATAGTGGTATCCTTCTTTCGAGGAAGCAACACAAGTGCTCCCCACGTGGATTTACAAGGCCGAACAAAACCCCTGTGGAGATAATCTTTCAGTTGCCGCTGAATCTTGTCCTTCTCGGTTTTACTTAACCGATAGGGTTGCTTTGAGAAGGCCTGACTACCAACCACCAACTCAATGCCATGATCTACTCCTCTCGAAGGTGGCAAGCCAAGTGGTAGATCATCAGGAAAAACATCCTTGAAATCAGTCATGATTTCTTGGATCAGATTGGATTCGTCGGAATCTAGAAATTCAACAGAAGAACAAGAAATATTTTTAAGAAATTCAGTGACAAAGCGTACCAACCACTAATGAATCAAACCATGCAGATGGTACACATTGATAAAAGTCAACATCAGAAGACTTTGTATATTTATACATTTCCAAAGCAATAACAATTGGTATTGCAAAACCATTATCTACAGAAATGCGATTACAAAGCGACACAGATACATGAGGAATGTCCTGTTTAACAAAAACAAGAGAGTAATGTACATAGTCTATATACAATGAGTCTTGTTTATCATAAAACCATGGAATTCCTAAAATAACATCTCCTCTATCCAAGCGCATGATGTGAAAATCCAGGTTCTCTTTATAATAAACCAGCTCTGTCACAAATTGCTGACGTGTCAAGTCACTAAAGAACGGAGACAACTTGCAGATCCTGACCGAGGGGCCTAAACCCTAAGTGAAGGAGCAGAAGCAGCAAAAGATGAAGTAGGACCAGCACACACACACACATAAACAGAAGGTACGCAGCCAACTGATGACGTGGCATACCTGTACGGATTTCCGGGTTTTTCTCACACATATTGACGTAACAGACCTGTATTGATTTTTGGGTTTTGCGCTGACATGCTTACGTGGCAGAACTATACGGATTTCCGCATTTCACGTTGGCAATGATGACATGGCAACCTGTACGGATTTCCGTGATTTATGCTTGCAGCTTTTGAGCACCTGCTTTTGGGACCAGTTGCTTTTGAGTTTGAAGCTTTTCACTGGAACTGCTTTTAATGGCCAAGGGCCTTTAAATATGAGGCTAGGGGTCATTCTCTCGCATGTTTCCTGAAGAAGGTGCAGAGTCTGGAGTACCGGCTTGTACTGTGTTGATGCAATATAAAGAAGTAAAGAAATGGGCGCCAAGGTTTGGGGCCAATACTCTCACGGGTGGAATTCCGCCACTCCGTGTCGCGTGTCGTCTCTCTCTTTCAGTTTAGTTGTTATTAAAGTGCTAAAAGTCTGTTCATTCTATTCTCTTCTATTGGCATGTGGTGCCCGTCTTGTGACAGCTCGAGCGACAAATCTGGAACCATCTAATTCCATACATCTGTATCCTCGCCACACGCCATCTTCACACGATACTCATGGTCACTGTCACGCGTCTGTAGACTCACTTTCTGCACCAATTTTGCATCCACAAAATTGTGTGAGCTTCAATTATCAAGGAGTACAGTCACGTCGTGACCATTAATCTTCCCAAGGAAACGGAGAAGATCATGCTTATCAAACATATTGGTGCTAAAAGTACAGTTAGTGCATGAATTGTGCGCTAAGTGATGGATTTCAACTTAAATAACACCAGAGTTACTTGAGATTTCGTGAATTTGAATCGAAGGACGACCCTGCGGTTTCTTAGTCTTCTTCTTGGAGCAATTCTTTATTTTGGTGACCTGTCTAGCCGCATCCGAAGCAAGCCCCGTTCTTCACTGCATCAAGTGAAGCATTTTTGGCTTTCTTCTTCTCCTGAGAAGGTCTCAACGGTGATTTGGACCTTTGGTAGAATCGAGGTCGCTTCCTCGAAGTGCCGTCGCCGGATTGATGGTTCGAAGTTCTTTTCTTCTCATAATTCGCTCCATTTATCAAATGGAACGTCCCTGACCTTTGCCACTGCATCCTCGACATCAATCGGGGCTTTGTCTTTGATCAAGGCCCAGCGGTAATCCTCATGTAAACCCAGCAAGTACATGTGCACAACATGCGTGGAATCCACCTTGCAGAAGGTGAGTGCTTCTTGAAAAGCCGTTGTCTACCTATCAAAAGACAGCTTTCATCGAAAGACTCTGCAATTTAGCGTAAGCTTTCAAAGTATACACCAACTGGAGGAAGACAATGGCTTTCTGGGTTGGCAGTGCTCCCACGCCCCAGTGGGCGTCAAGTGAGGGTTTAGGTGGATCCCCCCTGGGACACCTGTACAATATCTTGGTTGTCTCGTTGGCTTGGACTTAACCCCAAAGCAGTAGATTGCTCCTCTCCTCCTGTCTATTCGGAGGAAGCTACTGCATTGGAGCTCAATGCGGCTGTCTTTGGCTGACAGGGTAGTAGTAGCCAACCAAGCGCTCTTGGCTACTATGTGGTACATTACATCTTGTTGGATCTTCGCTAGCTCATGCATCAGCCAGTTGGAGAGGTTGATCACGGCGGGATACACAATCGGCTCGGGCCAAGATTTCCTGGCAAGTTATCACACTACCTAGGGGGTTGGGAATCATAGACCCAGCACGACAGAGTAGAGCCCTTCCCAAGACGACAGAGTAGAGCCCTCCTTGGGAAGCTGGTGATCAGAGATCATCTTCTAGGCGGGGAGCCCTAGAAGGAGCTGTTGTTGCAGCAAATTAGCATTAGAGTCCCTTAGACGGGGGGGCCATGGAGTACCTCCACACAATGGATTTTCACAGAGATGTGTAGAGTCGGCCTGAGTAGGAGGTGGGAGGACCAGATTGCAGTGAGCCTGTTGTGGGCTTGGGAGCAGTCGAGAGGTGGCTTGGAGCAGCACCAGCCCACTTGCATTGAGGAGCGCCTGATACAGCCACTGGATCTGGGTCCACACTCAGTATGGCCACATGGTCAGGAGAGGACCACGTCTCTTGGGACCCCATGGCAGAGGGACTGGCTACGTTCGCTTGGGGGCTGGCTACAGCTCACAGGTCTTCTAGAAGAGCACACAGTTGCAGGGCATGAGAGGGGCAGCGAGCATGTGTCAGAACATTGCTAAGGCTCTACCGGCAGATTGGCTCATCCCTATGGAGTCGTCAACTCCTCGCTGGATGGGGGCCTTCACGCGACTGGAGTCCTCATAGCAGTGATGGCCAGCTCAGACTCGGGCTCTTGCGGAGCCGTCAACTCCTCGCTGGATGGGGGCCTTCACGCGACTGGAGTCCTCATAGCAGTGATGGCCAGCTCAGACTCGGGCTCTTGCTTGTTCTTTGAGGTACAGAGAGAGGGTTGTCTCGTCAGCGTCCCTGTCGAGGCATCCGAGGTGGTTGAGTGCTGCTTCCAGAGGATTAAAGTGGTGGGCATCAGTGGGAGGACCTGTGTCATCGACCCCGACCCTACTACTCTGGAGACAGGACATTGGCGGCTTTGAGCATGGGAGAGCCAGCCTCTGACGCAGCTACAGTGGGACCCAAGGGAGTGGTTCTAGCGAGACCCCTTTGCGCCATATGACCACCCTGGGACCCCTTTTTTTCAGTACACAGCTTGACTAGGGCGTCACATACTGACAGCTCGGAGAGAGGCTCGACCTGATGTAGCGACCCACTGGCAGGAGGAGGGCCTCACAGCAAAGTTTCTAGGTGACTTTTGGGAGCGGTTGTGGGACAACCGACCGCAGAGGAGAGTTACCTTGTTCCAGTGGCTGGTGACGCACAGAGCGACTGCAGTTGGGAATTGGTTGGTGCACAATGGTCTCTCAGCAGCATGCAGAGCTTCCCGCCATCCACTTGAGACACGGCGACATTGTCTGTGGGATTGCCCCGTGGCACAACAGTTGTGGCTTCGGGTCCTGCAACTAATGCCTACGCTATCCTCTATTCGTCGGTATACTTGGGATGCTGCTGCCTGGTCCACCCTTTCAGACCCAGCACTGCGCTTCGAGATGGCTTCAATTAGCAGGATGATTGTGATAATGGATGGCAAACCTATTCTACAACCAGCCACAAAGATCATCCCTCAGGAGTGGAGCAAGGGGGGAGAGAGAAAGAGAGAGAGAGAGAGGTGTTGGGAGCTCATCTACGGCCTGACACTTTGGTTCATTTAGCGAGCTCGCTACTTTCGCATTTTTGAGGCGCGCCTTGTCCCTCCGGTGGAAACTGTTCACGACTTTTGGCTAGAGTTGGTCCACACACTCAGGGGCCAGTTCAAGCAGCTCCATGATAGCTCTCACCGCATGCATGAGTGCCGAGAGGCTTTTCTGAGATTGTGGCAGCTAGGACCATTCTTCACCATGATTTAGGACGTGCCCCAATGGCAGTACCGACCACCATTGTGGCTCTTCCCCCCACCTATCTCTTGATTTAGCCATTGTATATACCTTGTTTTTTATTGGGAGAGTCTCCCCATCTGCTGATGTAGCCCTCTGTTACAGGGGCAGTTTGTAGCCCATTTGGGTAGGTTTGTTAACTAATGAAGGATCTTTTCTTGGGAAAAAAAATTTGCATGCTATGTGGATGTATTGTCTTGCGGGGATGGCCATAAACATGGTTTGCTTGGTTGAATTGTGAAAAGAAAGGATGTAAATCTAATAGTAACAAGATTTAGTAGATCAAGACATCTGTGAAAAGATTAGCGCGGTCTAGATGTGATTGCTAAATGGTTACAATTATCATGATTTGTATCTGAGACCCTTGACAGAAGTGTGATTGATGGTCTCGTGCATGGGTACATAGAGTCAGTGTCTACTAAAGAAAGGTTTTGTCCTTTGGCTATTTTGCAGGCGTAATCGAGGGCGATTACAATTCTTTCAAGAGGTGGGAATATCACAAAGTGATAATGTGGCGTGCCCAGCTGGAAGAGAAATGGCCAAGTGGACAAGAGGAACTCAAACCAGCAGATGGGCCGAGGGGCCTAAAGAAGGTTAGGGATTAAAAATCCTAACCCCTACCAACTTAAAAAACTTATGAGCACCGGCCAAGAAGCCTAACCCAAAAATACCAAACGCTTGATCTCTCAGGCTGATTTTCATAAATCGCGTTGGCATGCCAACTTGGCATGCCAGTTGGCATGCCAGGTGGCATAGCTGTACGGAAATTCCATGATTTGCATTGATCTAATGACATGGCAGGCTGTCGGATTTCCATGTTTCACGCTCACAGTTTTTTGTAGATTTACGTGGAGCTTATGATGCAAATGCTTTTTGGGTGAAGTGCTTTTGGATCAAGTGCTTTTGGGGCTCTGCTTTTGAGCAACCCTTGTACGTTTATAAGTGCCCAGAGGGCCACTCCTCCAGAGAGCATCTGGACGTAGAGTCTCGGAGAGAGTTAGATCCTCGGGAGTTGTATTTTATGAAGTGAAATAATAAAGCAATACGGAAAGGGGCGCCATTCTTTGGGGCAACTACGTCTTGGCTCAAAACTCCACAGTGCCGTGTCGACTCTCCTCTCTCTCCCTATTTGATTTCTTGCTTGGAATGTCCAAGCTTGTAACAATACGCTCACTATCTTCTGTGAGGGTGCCTATTCCGTGGTCATTCGCGGTAAGCAAAGCATTCCTTCTTTGTCATTAATCTCTCACTCTCATGTTTTGAAAGGGATAAGACACACAGTCCAATAGCATCTCTTAGTACACAATCAAATAGTTCAAGCAAGAATCAATCATTGCAGGATAAGGAACCTCTCTTTGTCATTCATTCTCTAAAGCATGAGAAGCATTCTGAGTATGGTAGAGATTTTAGTTTCTCATTCACAACGGTCTCTTGTATTTTTTTCATAAAGACGTCTCTTGTATTTTTGTCACCATCTTTGTGTGTAAGAAATCCATATTCACGATGCACATGATTCACTCATGGATAAGCACAGAAGCATGAAGACCACTTTAAATAAGGTAGAAAGATTGCATTCAAGGAAAACACATGTTTCACCATTGTAGATCGCGTCAATAAAGTTTTGCAGGCTCATTCCTTAGCAACACACAATAACAACACAAGCATTAGCACGATTGTCCATCAAGAATTATTATTTCCTCGACGTTTCCCGAGTCAATTGTTTCACTAGAAAAGTCAAGTTTAGATCGCATTTTTGGCAAGCACTCTTTGAAAAGTTTGGTATTCCATCATTTTTTTCATGTGCATTCCATCAACAGTCTTTTAGGATGCATTGTCCATATTTAGTCATTAAGCACAACCATGATGTGTCTATGAAATTGAGGTTGCCTAGCTCATGGTCCATGCGCCCCATTTTCCATGTTTGTTGGTTGAGGTTGTTTCAGGAAGATTCCTCAAACGAGATTCTTAAAAAGTACAAACTCAAGATCGTAGACGAGGTTGAAGATAAGGAGCCAACACAATTTTTTCTGCAGTGCTTTCGGCGTGGTTCAAAGACGCAAGCACCGTAGACCTATTTGAAGTCAAGTACCGGGGACCCCACGCAACAGAGTGGGCCAACAAAGAGTTCTTCACAGATTACCCGAAGTTGATGGCAGACTACCATGAACAACCACTACTACATATTGTACGAAGAGATGATCATGCTAGATACATGTGGGTGAGGCTGAGAGCTGACACAGGCCGATTTCTATACATTGCCACATGTTAGTTCCCCCCCAATACATCAGTATATGCTCCATCAAGAGGACAGTCGCCTTTCTCTATACTAGATGATCATATATGGGAGTTTTCTAGGATGGTGATATCATCCTCCTAGGGGACTTCAATGCCCGAACGGGCAACTCTCAGACAGTCTTCTACGACACTTCAGATGAGATGCTTACAGAGCTGGATGTGGGTGAGTTGGGGCTTGACAGATGCTCACACGACAGAGAGCAGACGGAGTATGTGAGATACCTCTGCAAAGCTCGCTTGCATCTGAATTTGGCTTGTCGCCCACCATATCTGGTACTAGACCAGTCATGGGCTTCTTTCCTTTCTTGTCTTCCTTGTCATCAGAATCAGCTGGCCTTTTCTTTGTAGGACAATTGTAAGCAATGTGGCCAGGCTGCTCACATATAAAGCATTTGTTCTCTGTCCTCAGGACCTTCTTTTGCTCTTCTGACTTGCGAGGAAAACGTCTTTTCCATTTCTTTGCTGGTCCCTTTTCTGATTCAGCCGTAGCTTTATCTTTCCCTGCGTTGGCTGACTCCTGAGTCCCTTTAGGAGCCTCATTGGGAACGTGCTTCTTGGCTGAATTTTTCTTGCCTGATCCTGCCTTGACGCCAGTGTTAAATTCACAATCTTCTCCCTTGAGCAAACCATTGCCAGTGTTTGCTACCTCGATGAGCTGCGTCAAAGTAGTGACTTTTGTCTTCGTACAGTACTTTCTCAATCCTTTAGGTAGGCCACAACAGTATTTTTCAATCTGTTCTGTCAATGGCACAAACCTATAGGGAGTTACTGGAAGTAGAGCTTTCCAAAACTTCCGATTGTAATCATCCAGATTTCTGCAAGTGGCAGCATTAAGCTGGTGGCATTCTATCATGACATCTGCTTCAAAGTCATCAGATAACCATGCTGCTGCAAAAATCTGCTTGAAGTAAATCCATGTGGACGGAGCTTGCCCTTGAAGCAATAAAGTTGTCCACCATTGTCCCGCATTCCCTGTCAAGAAAGTGGTTGCCTTGCGGACCTTTGAAGCCTCTGTAAAGTTTCCCCCTGTATAGGCCTTATCAAACTGCTGGAGGAATAAGAGAGCCTTCTTCCTGTCATCAAACCCTGTAAAGGTCGTGAAAGACACACCTTTGCCACCTTCTTTATACGGAGTTGGCCTCTCCAGCGGCGTCAAATTGTCATATGGAAGTGACTGAAACATGGGAACACTGTTAGGGTTCATTTGTGTTCCCTAACTGCAATTAAGTTGACTTGGAAATGCCATATTTGGCTGCTGATTTGTAATTCCAGCCATACCAAAATTTGCCTGTGGCATCCCAAATTGGCCCTGAGTGCTCTGAAACCCTGGTAGCATGCCCGTGACACCATACATGGGGTTAGGCATCATCGTTTGAGCACCCCAGAACACTGTTCCTGGCGTGTAAAACTGATTTCCAGGTGCATGACCAGCCATGCTCTGGAATACCGATCCTCCTCCAAAATAGCCAGGGTGTATTGAAGGTGGTGGGAAGACCTGTTGCATAGCCTGTAGGTTGCTTCCCTGCCCATTAGAACCAGCTATAGGCTGTTGAAAGGTGGCGGGCTGAACTGGTACAGCTTGAAAGACTGGCATCTCAGCCACCTGTTCTTGCACCTTAGGCATAGGTTGTGGAGACTGCATGTTCTCCGTCAAGTGTAAAGGTGTTTCCATTGACTGTGCGGTATGAATCACCTGTGCTCGAGCCTTAACAGGCTTTTGAATATGATCCAATGACCCAACTTGCTGAGACGGAACAGGAGGTTGCAGAAAGGCTAAAAACCTCGGGTTCTGCATTACTTGTGTGAACATAGCCACAACAGTAGCCAACTAGGTCCTGAATATATCATCATCCGTCTGTGGTGGTCTTGAGGACTCACCCACTTCATGTGTCTGTTGACCCTGTGAAGAGGAAACCTCTTCAGTCACATCATCTGGTCTGTCAGCCATAATTGCAATTCCCTGTGTCTGGTCTATGATCCCCTGTGTCTTCAAACTCAAAACTGACCAAGGCTCACTTCTATGGGAAAAAGTGATTTAATCCCGTCGATGGAACCATGAAACCGGCCTGTTCAATCCAAAAAGGGCGGTAGACTTTACTTCAAACCTTGATTTAGCTTTCACCCATTATTAGTCGTCTATTATACCTGCGCTATGGTGACACAAGAGAGGGGAATGGGATACAGATGCTAGAATGCACCTGTATGAGAAGACCGACACCAGATTGGCCCCTAACTTAGGCGCCCCTTTCGGTATTTCTTTATTGTTCAAAGAGGGAATAAACGCTGTGGTTCTTTCCAAGCTGCCTCGCACAACCTTGGCTGAATTTTGACTGTTCTGGCCTGATTTCAGCAACATAATTGTACTAGAACCCTTCACGGTCAGTATTCCCACGCATTAAATGACTTTCCCGACGCATACGGGCACTTTGCAAAACCTGGCGAGAATCTGCAGCACGCTGAATTCTCTGTTTTCAGCCCTGAAAATGCGCCAGATCGCCTGTACAGCGGTCCCCTTGCGTCCCTGAACCTCCTGGGGGTATTAGGGTCCGTTTAGGGCCAAAACCCTAAACCTGCAAAAATACACAGCAGGCTGTAATTTACTGTTTCGGGCTCCGTTTCGCGGGCCGGTCGCATCCGTAGCAAGTCCTCGAGCTCCCGCACCTGTAGGGCTACTTGCCCTTTGAATCGGACGATATTTCTGGCGTGAAACCTCTCCGAATTCACCTGTAGCTGCGGGGGATTAGCCGCTAGCTAATCCAGTACCTGTGCAAGAGGCTCTTGCCTCGGCAATCGCGCATGAACCCACACAACTGTACATTGGTCAAATGAAGAGCCCACTAGTGGGGCATAACATATTGCCAAAGGGGAGAGAGAGGGCAATGCGTAGCGTGCAGGGCATCACTCCTGGCACCGCACTGTGCATAAGAGGAAAAGCAAGCACTCCATAGCTCTTAACCTGTGACAAAAGCTGCAACTCAGCCTCTCCCAGCTTAAAAATCAGCGCCCAATTTTCTGCATGAGGAAAGTGCACAGAATTGTGCCACTTGGCGCATTTACAAGCATTTTCCCGTTTCGGGGTTGCCGCTTAAAAATCTCCCAACCGGTGGCCCAGTTGACTTCACGGCAGAGTAAGAAAATGTTCCCCTTGTCATTCCGGAGGTAATGAGACGCCAACACATTTTCAAGTCCCAAAATAGCAGTTCCCTAAATTTTAGGAGATGCTGCCATTGTATCTATCTAGGTCATCCGACCCTCTTTGTACACTGCGGCCACATCCAGAACTGAAGTGTAGCCTCTGTAGCAAAGGATTCCACTTTGGCTAATCAATGACCCCACTTTGGCTAACCATAGTCCTTGTCCAACCTTAGTGCTCTTTTGCCCTCAGGCCTGGACTCCCTCTGGACAGTTCCACACTAGCTATGCAATGCAGGGCAGTTAGATTTCCCGAGGGGTGTTTCCAAAAAGTGAAAGTAAATAGATAATAAGAAAGAAATCAACAAAAAGGATAGATAGTAGTCACACGCTGGTGACAATGTCTTCTACATTAGTTATCACCAAATCTGAGGGGCATGAAGCCGCAACCAAAATTTCATCAACGTCTGACAACTCCTCAATGACCACACTAGAGGATACATTTGCATTCTCAGCATCCCTGGAGAAATCACTTGCTGATTTTTCCCATTTCTTCTCATCTTTCTTCTTCTTTTCTTGCGTTTCCTTCCTCCTTTCCTGCTCTTTCTTGAAATACCTGCGATCAGGTTTCTTGTGACCCTTTCTCCCACACTGATAACAAGTGACATCCTTATCTTTTGTCTTGCTCTTCTTATATTTTGAGTCCTGTTGCTTGCATCACGCTTTTGATTTCTACCTCTTGCATTGGAGGCAGAACTGCCACCTTCCCCACTAGACTTGCGTCTAATCTCTTCGTTGAGAATAGACCCTCTCACACCGTCATACGTGAGGGTGGGACTGTTGCTCAAGGAGACAACCAAAGTTTCCCAAGTATTTGGCAATGTCATAAGCAAGAAAATAGCTTTCAGCTTATCATCGAATTGTTGAAGCCCACTGTCCTGCAATTGACTCAAATGCTCATAAGCTGACTTCAAATCATCAAGCTGCATATTCACCAACTTTCGCATCAAATGCAATTGGTTCACAGGCGTGGTGTTCTCATAATTGGACTTTAGCTTTTGCCATATTGCATAAGCGGAGTCCAAACGCTTGATGTCCGTCAAAATGTCATCATTGATAGCCATTTTGATGTAGGCCATAGCCTTCTTATTCAACCTGGCCCACTCTTCGTCAGACAAACCTTGTGGCTTATTCTCTTCCAATGCATCTTCACAATCCTTTAAGAAAAGGATACCTTGCATGAGTTCTTGCCAAAGATCAAAGTCTTGACCATCGAACTGTTTGATTTCCATCAAACTTTTAGTGTCAGATGTGGAAGAGCAAGAAGTCATCTTAATTCAACCACAAGTCTGTATACAAGAGAGATGCAATAGGCTGAAAATTTCAGCAAATAGGAGCAACCACAAGACTTTGCATACAAAGAGCCACAGTTTCTTTACATGAACCGGTGCAAATCTGAAATTTCAGTTGAAATGTGCAATTTCAAGCACCTGTACTCAGCTTTTCACTCAATTTGTCGCGACAAACATCAATACATGTGATCTTACAACTTTGGTACACCTACATATTGTTGTTTTGACCTGTAATAACCTGTAAAAAATCACCTGTTTTGACCTAAAAATGGGCTGTTTTCGGCTCCTTTACGACCCCGGAAGCAAGGGGCTTCGCGATGGAAGCAAAATTGAACGCGTGAGAGCAATTTTAACTCGCTGTCCAGCAGACTGTGCAGGGCTGTTTTGAAACCCTAGGGCTCTAATACCAGTTGAAAGCGCGAAGCAAAGGATACCGGTAGGTGCTCGTCGCGATGTAGTGCAAGATTGGGGCAAGAAGCAGGAGGCGGAGTGCAACAGAGAGGAAGCGCTAGGGATTGAAGCAGGGAGAGAGAGAGAGAGAGAGAGAGAGAGAGAGAGAGAGAGAGCTCACGTTTTTGGGGAAAACTCAATAAGTGAGTTTTTGGGTTTTCCCACTTTTATTATAAGTGACTTAAAAAAATGTGTCCAGAATCCAGATTCAATGTGAACCTAGACAAAGTATAAAAATACACAAAACAAGGTTATTTAGGCCTTTAACCCAACACTACCAGCACCTTCTTTACCACTGAGATGGTAAAGAGAGCCATTGACAGGATAAGGAACAGCAGGACATATGATCATGATGGTCTGGTAGCAGAGCACTTTACACATGCTAGAGATATGTTGGTAGAGGTTCTTGCAGTGTTGTTCAATCGTGCCATGTGTGAGGGGTTACTTGAGACTTGGAGGTTGTCTACTATTGTGTCTATCTTCAAAGCAGGTGATCCTACAGAGGCTGGGAATTACCGCACTATCATGGTTGGGCACACATTGGCACGGTTGTATGCATCCATTCTTGAGCAACATTTGAGTAATTGGACAGAGGGTGAGGGTGTACGAGCAAAGGGTCATGCCAGTTTCACGAGGGGTTTCTCCACTCTCGATCATATTCTGACACTCAGAGCCATCATTGAGGAGGGCAGGTCACATGGGAGACGGATTTATTGTAGCTTTGTGGATTTCCGCAAAGCATTTGACATGTTATTGAGAGCACGATTGATGCGCAGACCACTAGAGATGGGGGTGCCCATTGTGTTGATTTGGGGGATTATGGCTCTATACAGATCAGTGATGGGACATGTACGCGCTCCAGAGCGGAGGATAGTGGATTGTCTGTAAACCTTAGTAAAACCAAGGTTATGGTGTTTAACACCACACCACAGAGGATCAGGAGATCAGCACCGACTTTCACATACGGTCAAGAGATTGTAGAGTATACAGATGCATACACTTACCTTGGGGTTGTCTTCATTGGGCCAAGGTTTTCTTTAGGGAGAGAAGCAGAGACTATACTGACTAGAGCTTTTGCGACCTTGGGAGGCTTGGAGAGGATGTGTTCGCAGGTTAAGTTCTAGGAACCTCGGACAAAGTTGTGGCTCTTTGATACCTTAGTAGCCTTAGCTATGTTGTATGGGATGCAGACATGGGCACCTTCTGTAGGCCAGAATGGTTGGAGACGTATGGAGAGGCCCTTGGTATCTATGATCTCTCGACTGATGAAAGTCAAGGCCTCCGTATCCCATAACTGTCGTCTTTGTACAAGTGCTAGATGTGTCTTGTCTAGTGCGTCGGTACTTAAGAGTCAGTGTCTACTAATCTGGTTTATGGCCTTTGTTTGTTTTGCAGGCATAATCGAAGGCGATTACAACTCTTTCAAGAGGAGGGTATGTCACAAACTGATGACATGGCATGACCTTATAAGTTGTTCCATAAGTTGTTCCAACTTATGGGCAACTTATGGGCATTAGCCGAGGCGAGGCCAAGGGACACAAGAATTAAAGGCTGCGGATTGCCAGTTGTACAGACACCGCGAATTGCGTTGAATACTGACTGTACGGCAGATTCTGCAATTTGCATTGAGTGCTGACGTGGCACAGTGTATGGAATTCTGCGAGTGGCGCTAGCTGCTTTTGGCACTAGATGCTTTTGAAACTTAAGCTTTTCATGTAAACTGCTTTTCCAAGGCCAAGGACCTTTAAATAAGACCCTAGGCTCTCCCTTTGGCTCATTCAGAGCTGACGAGCATGTGAGCACAGAAGAGCAAGGGCAATTGTACTTGCTCAATTGTTATACCAAAAGGGACTCCAGTCTTTGGGGCCAATCTCTCTTGGTACGGATCTACACCAGGTTGTGTCGACTCAATTGAACTGTGATTGAATTTTGTGGAGTGTTTTAAGTAAATCTCTCTCGTGTCGCAACACATTTCAGACTTGGGGTGTCCAAGTTTGTTACAGTCCACCAGTGTCTCCAATGCCTGGGCTTGAGAACGCGGCTCATATTCCAGTTCTAATTCCTCTGCAACCGTATTGATGTGATCTTGGTTCTCAATAGCCATTCAAGTGGCTCTCCTTCCGAGTGCTTCACATCGTTTAGGCATTTTAAATAGCTGACTAACTCTGAATCCTAACCTAGGAGAATGGTTCCTGTCAAGAGCTTTAGCTCACCACCATGATCGCCAAAATGGAATGATCTTGGTCACTTAACAGCTATTCTAGAGTTAGGTTCATAGTAATTGAATTAATTTAGATGACCAAACGAGAAACTTCAGACTTCAAATGACCAGATGAGAGACTTCAGACTCCAAACGACCAGACGACAGACTTGAACTTCAAATGAACAACTGAATTGCAATAAAATGGACAATTTTCAGATTATAGAACACTTAATGAAGACAACTCAGCAAGTAGTTCAATTTCAGATTCATAATGAGAATACAATTGCTTACAAGTGGGATCAGATTATAAGACATTGAATGAAATCAACTCAAAATGTAGTTCAGTTTCAGATTCAGATTGAGAATACAGTTGGTTACAAGTGAGATCAGATTCTGGATTACAAACTTCAGATGGTATAACTGATCAGCATCGACTGCTAGTAAACTCTCCTAAGCTCTAGAGTACAAAATACAAGAGACAAGAAGATTAAGAGTCGAGACGAGAGCAAGCGAGCTCGCATAAGAGAGCCCAAAATGAGATTAATGGGTCCTATTTATAGGTGTCGGCAGTGGGTTCTAACTAATCAGCACAGTCCGACAATCTAGAGCTGCTGCCTCCATGTGGCATCTGGCCACTGGAAGTAATTCCAAAAAGCCTCAACATGTAGGAGACTCGTCCCACCATCTACAACTATATACAAAGAAAGGAGCATCTACACCTCTCCGCTGCCCTGGAGGAGCCTATTGAGGTATCCACTGGCTGTGAAGAGTATGTAGCAGCTCAGTCCAAATAGCCTTGGATGTAGGAGAAGACTGTGAGTTCAGAATGTGAGAACAATGAGCCTTCCACGTGGTCCAAAGATTGATGTTGCACTGTAGTAAAAACTCTATCCCGCTAGTAGGGTCCAATTGATGACCTGTATTCGGAATCGCCTGTAGAGTGCCCGGTCTATATCCAATGAAGTAAGAATGAAGACCGGATCTGTCAGTAAGCCCTGAAAAAAGATGTGACCCCGGAAAATGCAAAATCCATGCAACTACCCTCCACGCGGGCGAGCATATGGGTCAACCCAGAAACAGTGCTAAAAGACTCGGGCTACAAAGTACATCTCTGGCAAGTTGGATCACGACAATGATCGCAGCCCAAGTGCCAACAAGCACTCCTGAGTACGCAATCATCCAAATCAATCTCTCTCTCTCTCTCTCTCTCTCTCTCTCTCTCTCTCTCTCTCTCTCTCTCTCTCTCTCTCTCTCTCTCTCTCTCTCTCTCTCTCTCTCTGCGCGGAAGGAGAGTAGTGCAGAATTGAGTCTTCAAGATGTGAGCTAACACTCTCTCTCTCTCTCTCTCTCTCTCTCTCTCTCTCTCTCTCTCTCTCTCTCTCTCTCTCTCTCTCTCTCTCTCTCTGCGCGGAAGGAGAGTAGTGCAGAATTGAGTCTTCAAGATGTGAGCTAACACTCTCTCTCTCTCTCTCTCTCTCTCTCTCTCTCTCTCTCTCTCTCTCTCTCTCTCTCTCTCTCTCTCTCTCTCTCTCTCTCTCTCTCTCTCTCTCTCTCTGCGCGGAAGGAGAGTAGTGCAGAATTGAGTCTTCAAGATGTGAGCTAACACCCTCCTCTCTCTCTCTCTCTCTCTCTCTCTCTCTCTCTCTCTCTCTCTCTCTCTCTCTCCGCCCCCCCCCCCAACCCCCCCCCCCACCCCCCGCGCTGCCCTTGCACTCCCGCCTCCCCTCGCGCCACCCTCTCTCTCCCGCCTCCCCTCGCGCCAGTCGAGAGCAGCCCTTCGCTGCGCCCTTTGCATCACAGGTTTCGGGTGCGCGTACAGTAGGCTACTCGTTCAGTGGGGGCTGCTTTCGGATTCCAGGCATTAACAGAGACAGGCCACCTGAGGGGGCTGTCCATTGCACACTCAACAGGGAGCAGGGCTGCCTGTCACACAAGGAGGGGCTTCGGGCCTTACAGTTTGCAGTCATACAGAGGGGCAGTGAAGGGCTGCTCCCGCTTATCAGTGGTGCCCATATCGGGCTGCGGTGCTGGTCTTATTCGTGAGCACACAAGGGTGCAGCAGGACAGGTACACAGTGAGCCAAAGTGGCTCTGGCAGAGGTGAAGTAGTGGCAGCGAGCTGACACAGCAAGGGGGCCGCGAGTTGTTGATTCCATCGACAGGTGCAGGTGTCCGTAATCTATTACAGAGGGTTGAGCCTCTGGGCTTCGTGACTGAATATTATTTTGCGTGCCCGCGGTGGGCTGTGGATGTGAGAATACCCGCATTGGGTTGTGGGGTTTTGCTTGAGCGCCCGCATTGGGTTGTGGCTCTTTTCCGGACGGCGATTAAGCATGAGGAAGCTGAGTGATAAAGCCGACCCCCTAGAGGATGCCATTCAAAAGTGCAAAGAGGAAATGACGGAGACTATTACCAAGATGAACCGCAATCTATTGGGCACAATAAAAATGCTCGAAGGACGCGTCCTGATCCAAGAAAGCAAGATAAACGCACTGGAAGACAAAGTGACGACTGAGGACGAAGAGATTGCATCACTCAAGCAAGATCTCGCCGAAGCACGATCAAGCAACACACTGGAAGAGGGCGAATTGCAACCCTCAGTAATCGAAGAAATCAACACGATCAAGGAGCAAGTACGGGCCATCAAAGAGGAAGAAGAGCAACACAAAGAGATGATGACTTCTTGGGTGGATGTTCTTACCAAAACTCAGGAGAAGGCGGATGAAGCCGAGAAATGGATCAAGGTGGCCAAGAAAGGAAAAGGCAAGGAGATAACGTCCACGTCCACACCCACATCATTAATCAGACACTAGAGGAGGAGCAAAGACGACGTGTGCGCGCTTTACATGTGAGAATTTGCGGTCTTAAAGACAAAGGCAATGTGGAAAAAGAGGTAAAAGAACTCATGGCCTTGATGGGGGTTCATGAGCCGACGCACACAAGAGCCTGGAGAGTGGGCAACATAAAGAAAAATGGAAGCAGTGGGGAAACCTCAAAGAAAGGGCACTCATCCTCCGTTTTCCCTCCATGGAAGCGAAGAAGTCCTTCTTGAAGAAAAGGCCAACTCTTAAAGAGACGGGCATTTTTCTCGGGGATGATCTTACCCTCTCGCAGATCGCTCATATGCAGGAAGTAATGCCGGAGATTAGAGCGGCAAGGGGAAAAGGCAAGATTGCCTTTTACCGAGATGAAAGAGTAGTAATACTTGAGCGACGCTCCACATGACGGTGCGAGACTTATGGGACCACACTCAAAGTGGCGGCCTGGAACTGTAATGGATCCATGCGTCTTGATGTGGGTGCTTTTGAGGATAGCTTTACTGGAAGAGACATCATCTTTTACTCTGAGACACACCAAGCCCCTGGGCAATCCATGCCTCACATCAGTGGATACAGATGGGAGATAGCTTACAAACAGGAGACACGCTCAGAGCACAGAGGACGGGGCTCGGGGGGAGTGGCAGTGTTATTTAGAGAGGATTTGCAGCCATTGATACATATAGCCCGCAGGTATGAGCAGGCTAGGTACATGTGGGTGAGATTGAAAGGAGAGACAGGCAGATATCTCTACATTCCTATTTGCTACTTTCCCCCGAGTACGTCGGTCTATGCATCACCCAGAGGACAGTCCCCCTTTTCTATTTTGGATGATGACATATGGGAGTTCTCTAGAGATGGTGACATTATCATTCTAGGGGACTTCAATGCCAGGACTGCCCATCACCACACAGTGTTTTATGATACTTCAAAGGAAATGCTGAGAGACCTAGATGTTGTAGAGACGGGCCTCTCCAGAATATCACACGATGCGGAATATACTGAGTATGGGCGACACCTGATAGACATGGGCACCGGACATGGACTGGCCATCTTGAATGGCCTAAAGAGGTTTCCTGCTTCGGGAGGCTTCACATGCTTCCCACACAGACATGGAGCCAGCACAGTGGACTATGTCATGGCACAACCGAGCCTTATCTCTAGTATCCAAGACCTCACGGTTGGACCCAGACCTGTTGGTGTGGCAGTGGATCATGCTCTTGTATCGCTGACCATTTCTTTTCAGTTTAGTGTAGCACACAGGCTACGGGCAGCAGCCCCTACTCGCTACACCTTCACGAGGGAGACGGACTCTGTATACATAGATGGGATCTACAGACGCCTGTGCACAGAGGAGCCAGGGCGACCTCTCGAGGAGCTTACTACTATACTGACACAGACACTACATGATACAGCAACAGAGACATACCCACATACCCAGCCTGAGCAGAGACGCCGTTCGGGGAACATGCCCCAGAACAGTTGGTATGATGAGGAATGCCGAGACACTAGAGCTAGACTTCAGAGGGAGGTGCTTTTGGGGGATACCACTCATAGGCAGTCACGGATTGACTTCTGACGCCTAGTGCCACGGAAGAAGAGGGCATTTTTGGCTCGCCTAGAGCAGGATCTACACCAGCTATTCTTGAGTTAGGACTCACGTGAGGTGTGGAGGCTCTTTCATGAGCACTCCCCCCCCCCCCCCCCCCCACACACACACCTGCCATCACTTCTACAGAGGCCTGGGGCCAGTATGCATCATCTTTGTACACAGATCCTGAGCAGCCCCCCCTTCCCGACCCCCCCCCCCCGATCCATGCCCACACACGTGTTTTTTTCACCGCTGAGATGGTGAGGAAGGCCATTGACACGATGAGGACTAGGAGAGCATATGATCATGATGGCTTAGTGGCCGAGCATTTCATGCATGCCAGAGATTACTAGCAGAGCTTCTAGCAGTTATGTTTAACCGTGCCATGTGTGAGGGCTTGCCTGATACCTGGAGCCTATCTACTATTGTACCTATCTTCAAGTCGGGAGACCCTATGGAGCCTGGGAACTATCGCACTATCATGATTGGACACACATTGGCACGGTTGTACGCATCAATTCTTGAGCAGCAGCTGAGTAGATGGGCAGAGAGGGAGGGGATGCGCGCGGACGGGCGGGCAAGTTTCGGCAGGGGTTTTTCTACTCGTGACCATATCTTGACACTCAGAGCCATCAGTGAGGAGGGCAGATCGCGTGGGAGATGGATCTATTGCAGCTTTGTGGATTTCCGTAAAGCATTTGACACAGTGCCCAGAGCGAGATTGATGCGCAGATTACAGCAGATGGGAGTACCCACAGAGCTCATTTGGGGGGTCATGGCATTATACAGGTCAGTAGTGGGGCATGTGCGCACCGGTTTACTCCACTATTGGGGTGAAGCAGGGCTGCCCGCTCTCTCCTACTCTATTTGGTATGTATGTAGATGAGGTTTCTGAATACATTGAGAGAGATGGTGATAGAGGTGCACAACTGGCAGGGACATGGATTCCACTATTGTTATATGCTGATGATATTGTTTTGATCTCCGACTCTCCGGAGGGGATGCAACGTCACCTGGATGCTTTGCATAGGTTTGCCCAAGAAATTGGTTTGTCCGTCAACCTTGGTAAAACCAAGGTCCTGGTATTTAATACCACCCCACAGTGGATCAGGAGGTCAGCACCCGCCTTCACATACGGCCAGGAGAAGGTGGAGTATACAGATGCTTACACTTACCTTGGAGTGGTTTTTAGTGGGCCAGCATTTTCATTGAGGAGGGCAGCAGAGACTAGATTGACCAGAGCCCATGCAGCATTGGGTAAAATGGAAAGGATGTGTTCACAAGTTCAGTTTCAGGAGCCTCGGACGAAGCTCTAGCTCTTTGACACTTTGGTAGCTTCTGTATTGCTCTATGGAGCTGAGATTTGGGGACCTTCAGTGTTCATTGGACCATCACGGGAGGACAGGCCGCAATGATGGATGGGGGGACATGGAGACGCCTCTGGTCTCTATGATCTCGCGGCTCATTAGGGCCGGGACTTCAGTACCACATGCTATTATACGAGCAGAGCTAGCTGCCTCCCCACTGGTGGTTGAGGCGCTCATCAGATCTGTCTCCTTCATACACCACATGTGGGAAATTCCTAGAGACAAATATGCACGCCTTGCACTTGAGTCCTCTCGACAGTTAGCCATGCAAGGAGATACAGCATGCTGGTATGGGGAGATAACGTCATGGTTTCAAGCGCATGGGTTCAGCATAGACAGATTGCCTCCTTTCCAGTACTCACTGGATGCGCCCTCTCTAACTCTTACACGGTCCGAGATCACCAGGCTCATTCGCCAAGACTTGACTCAGCTAGACACCAAGAGGACATGGATACTGTCACAAAGTGATGACGTGGCGGACAGCAGAAACCCTAATTTCTGCCAGAAACCCTAAAATTCCTGCAAACCCTAATTTCTGGAAATCGCGGAGGCGAAATATTTTTTAAAAAATATATATATTTTGGGAAATTTTGAGCGACGCAAATCTCAGCTTTTCGCTTTGATTTGGAAGAAAGAAAGAGAAAAAGAGAACTTGCTTTTTACTGACTCTCATTGAGAGAGAGAGAGAGAGAGAGAGAGAATCTGCTTTTGCTTTCAAGCTTTTGGGGCTCTGCTTTTGGGCATCCCTTGTAACCTTTAAATTAGTGGTGAGGGCCTCACTTCTCAGAGCATCTGGACGCAGAGTCTGAGAGTGAATCCCGACCCACTCTCTTGTACTTTGAATTCATTAATACAAAAAGAAATACCGAAAGGGGCGCCAATCTTTGGGGCCAATATCTCTAGGCACGGAACTCCGCCGGGCCAGTGCAAATCTATTGTGATCTGTGAATTGTTTTGAAGTGGTTATTTGGTGTTGTCGCGGTTGATTCTTGACTTGGAGTGTCCAAGTCTGTTACAGTGGTATCAGAGCACGGCCGATTTCTCTTCTACAGGAAATCCGATCCCCGAAGATTTTTTTCCGCGGCACCTATTGCTTCAGGCAATGATCAGTCGACTCCCTCTGCATCTGGAGATGCGGGCTGGGATCACAACGAAGATTCAGACAGAGAGTATGGCCCGCCTCGGCCTACTCGGGCGGAGCAAAGAGAGATGGAGCGTCGTAAATTGATTGGCGATGCAACAAAGATGATGCTCAATTTTGCCAAGGACCCGAAGATGGCAAAATATATAAACCAGACCTCTTTGGAAGAGGTACACATGGAGTGGCAAAGAACCACAACACCACTCCCGAAACCCGCTCTCAAGAAACCTTCTGCCTCCAAGAAAATATACGGAGAAGGAACTGGAGAACGTGGTTGATGCACGGATTGCTCAGCTTTTTGACGCGCAAAAGAAAGCCAAAAAGCACGGCAAAAAGCAAAAGAAAAGCACTGACTTTCCAGGTTATTTGGGTCGTCAGTCGACTTTTGACAAGGCAAAGAAACAGAAGAAGCGTGTTCGATTTGAAGGAGTACCCAGTTCTTCTTCTTCTTCTTTTGACAGTTCTTCTAGCTCTTCAGACTCGAGCCAAGAAGACAGAAAAAAAGCAAAAAGCAAAGCAAGAAACAAAGCTTCGGAAAGGGCAAGAAAAAGGGAAAGAAGGCTACATCTCGCCCAAAGACTGACAGTTCTACTGAGGACTCGTGTACACACAGCTCAAATTCTGATCATGGAAACTTTTATGTGAACAAGAAGAATTTTACAAAGCCAACCAGTATGACTTTCTCGAAGATGAAAGCAAGAAAGTCCGAGAGTTTAAGGAAGGTGGCCACTCGATCAAGTTTGATACTTTTCAGGATACTCAGATGCTTCGAAGGCTTTGTCTTTTATACAGCAGTTTGACATCGCTTTCACGGGAGGACGCTATTCAGAGCACTCCAAGATTCAGAGAGCTACCTCTTACCTTAAGGGGAATGCTCGTAGTTGGTGGTCCACGCTTCTTTTAAACAAGAGTGCGCCAGTTAAATGGCTGAAATTTGAAAAGCTTTTTATTTCTTCTTGGTTGACGCAAGAATATGAACTAGATATACGAGCTGCTTGGAACCATCTTCGGATGACCAAGAAAGACACAATCAATGCTTATTGTGAAAGATTCTGGAGCTCTCTTCTACCCACCTCTTCATTCAAGAAGATCTCGTTCAGAGAACAGATTGAGCGGTTTACCTTGGGTCTACCTACAGAGATCCGAGATCACTACTTGGAACAAAAGTCAGCTTCTATTCAGGAGTTGATGAGTCATGCGAAGCGGGGCTTTGCCATTCACTCTGGCAGTTTGACCTACCCCACAGATAAGGCCATGACACAACGAGCCGAACAAACTTCTGGGAATGAAAGTAGAAAGAAAAAGAGCAACCCAGAGAAAAAGGATGCACAACCCAAGCTTACTCCTGAGGAGAGAGCTCGCTTCATCAGAGAGGGGAAGTGCTTTGGATGCGGGGAACATGGACATATCTCCGCGAAGTGACCTAAAAAGGCACAGAAAGAACAGAATGATAAAGACGACGACAGGTCTGAGAGTTCGAGAGCAGCTGAGGAATGTGGCAGAAAAGGCAGATAGAAAAGCAGAACTGGTACCACATAGCGTGGGACCTGCACCGAATCTAATGAATGAAAGTACAAACTTTGCCTCTTTTGGGGCAAAGTGAAGGATCAGGAAGCTCTTTTGAAGGAGCCAAGGCCAACTTCTTTTCACTTGGAATTGGCGGCTCGATTTGGAATTACGCCCGACAGACTGACGCCATAGGCGAAGGTAGTTCGACTGGCACCCGGATGGGATGTTGCCATTACACCGAGCATTGGCAAACTTTGTTTGCAATGATAGGGGTGTTCAGGGCACGGGAGTGACGTTCTACTCGGGATCCCTTGGTACCATAAGAACTACGCCGTGGTTGACTACCGGGCCGAGAAAGCGACTTTGATAAATGAAGGGCTTAGAGATTGTACTTGATGAACTTCAGTTTTCTTACTCATTCTTTTGGGAGAACTGAACGATGGATAAAGGTTGAATATGTTTTGACCTGAAGAAAAGAATACCAAGATTTTTTCTCCACGCTCATGCCGATTGCTTTTGAGAGGGCCTGAAGATCATACCATTGATCTGATATCTGGAAGCACGCCACCGAATCGGCCACCTTATCGTGTGAGCCGAGTACAGAATGAAAAGATTATGAACTAAGTGAAAGACCTCTTGGAAAAGGGTCTTGTCCAGCCTAGTACTTCACCGTATTGCTCTCCAATGTTGTTGGTTTTGAAGAAAGACGGATCTTGGACAATGTGCATCGATTATAGCGCTCTCAACAAAATCACCATCAAGAACAGATTTCCGATTCCTAGGATCGATGATATACTTGACAGGTTACAGGGATCCTCGTGCTTTAGCAAGATTGACTTGAAGAGTGGATATCATCAGATCAGGATAGCGCCAAGAGATGTCTACAAGACAACTATTCAGACGACTTTTGGGTTATTTGAGTTTTTGGTGATGCCTTTTGGCTTAACCAATGCTCTTGCGACATTTAACCAGATGATGGACAGGATTTTTTGAGAGTACAGGCTATTTGTTGGCACTTTCTTTGACGACATCATTGTTTTCTCCAAGAATGAGGCAGAACACACAGATCATCTGCTTCAAGTCTTTCAGGCATTACGAGATCACACGTTAGTGATTAATGCAAAGAGAAGTGAATTTTTCCTACCAGAGATACACTTTTTGGGACACATTGTGTCAGCAACAACACAAGTGCAAATGGACCCGGCCAAGATAGAGACTATCCGTGATTGGCCCGATTTGAGGAATGTCCATGAAGTTTGAAGCTTCTTGGGACTGTGTTCGTACTACAGGCGGTTCATACAAAAGTTTGCAGAGGTTGCTTCCCCTTTGCATACCTTGACTCAGAAAGGAGTACCTTTTTCGTGGGGACCCACAGAGGTGACTGCCTTTCGGACACTGAAAGAGAAATTGACTACGGGACCTATTTTGCCTTTACCGGACTTGCAGAAGTCATTTGAAGTATATTGTGATGCTTGTGGTTGTAGTCTGGGTGCGGTCTTGATGCAAGAAGGCCATGTCATAGCTTACGAGAGCCGTTTGTTCTCTAGGCCAGAGATGACAGCACACATCTATGAGAAAGAGCTTTTGGCGGTTATCCATGCTCTTACTTAGTGACGGCATTACCTACTCGGAGCAGATTTACTGTCTTGCGCTACTTCTTGTCACAGAAGCAGCTTTCGGAAAAGCAGATGCGGTGGGTGAACATCTTGTCACAGTTCCAGCTTCGAGATTGTCCATGTGCAGGGACAGAAGAATGTGGTGGCAGATGCTTTGTCTCGGAAACCGTTGGTTCTGGCTATTTCCACGATACATCATAGGAGCTTCGAGGATATGGTCGATCAGTGTGCCACAGATACAAATTTTGCAGATATTTTCACACGGATACGGGATGGGGAGACAGTAGCTGGATACTCCCTTCGGGCAGGCTACTTGATGAAAAAGACTATGTTGTGCCTTACACAGCCGTTGAGGGAAAAGGTTATGACTGATTGCCACTGTCCACCTTTTACGGGTCACCGCGGCATTGCTACCACCATGAAAGGGGTAGAGAGATACTTCTTTGGGCCGAGACTCAAAAAGGATGTGGAAGAGTTTGTGCGCAGTTGCTTGGTATGCCAGACGGTCAAGTTTGACAGGCATAAGGCACAGGGATTGTTACAACCTTTACCCATACCCACCCACCCCTGGGAAAGTATTGCAATGGATTTCATTTTTGATCTCCCGAGAACACAGAATGATCACGATGATTTTTCGATTACATGGTACGTTTGAGACGATTGTCTCCGACAGAGACCCCAGATTTATGAGTTTGTTTCGGAAGGCAATTTGGGAGAACATTGGTACGCAGTTGCAGTTCTCGTCATCGTTCCACTTGCAGACTGACGGGCAATTTGAGATTGCCAATTCAGTGATTTTAGATTTATTGAAGTCTTGTATCTCGGATTAGAAGACTCAATGGGAGAAGAACCTATCTTTGGTGGAATTTGCCTATAGTAACACGATACACTCTTCGACGGGGAAGACGCCATGTGAGATTGTTGAAAGTGCTGCGAAGGTTCCATCCTTCCTGAGCACGAAAGATTAGATATTGGAAGCGGATGAATATTCGCGAGATTTGGATACGGCTTTTGCCAAGGTTCGCGAGACTTTGCAGAAGTCTCAAGAACGACAGAAAAAGGCAACGGATCGCCATCGTCGCGACTTGAAACTGAAGGAGGATGATTGGATGCTCTTACTTTTGAGAAGGCACGCCTAAGAAAGAAAAAGGGAAAAGAGAGGCTTTTTCCAAAGCTTAGTATGTGATACTACGGACCTTTCCAGATTACTGAAAAGATAAATGATTCTCCTTCCGATTGAAACTACCAGATACTTGGAGGATTCACAATGCATTGCATGTGAGTCTCTTGAACCCTGTTAAGGGTGATGTGCCTGATGATGGGGAGCCTGATGAGCAACCCGCAGTGGAAGAAAACGAGGAGATCCTTGGTCCTGAACAGATTTTGGCACATAATGATACGAAGAAAGGTAAAGTCCGAAGGCGGTTCTTGGTTTAGTTCAAGAACTTTCCTGCATTTGATGCGAAGTGGATGGAGGAGGAGGACCTAGCAGATACTCCTCGGATTGTGAAACTTTACCTCGATGTTTTGGTTTAGCATAGTCTACTCCAAACGGATCCCAAAAACTCAGCTTGGCCGAAGATCTGGTGCAGTGGGATGCACAAGAGGGGAGTTACTCCGCTCGTTTGTCAACAGATGCCTCGATTTTGATACTAAAGTCACTGATGTCTCTTTGAGCTTCAGGGATACTGAGAGCTCACAGTATTCTGCTGGATGACTTTATAAAATGGAATTCCTGATTATGATACTGATTTGTTCTTGACTTCTTGTGAGTGCAGGAACTGATAGACGAAATGACTGCAGCATTTTGGTCTACTTGATCTCGAATAGACATGGTTGCAATAGGGGTTAGTCAATCGGACATCGATGAGGTCCCGATTGGACCTAGATGTGATTGCTAGCTACATTGCCGATAAATCATGGTCTAAGATCCGAATGAATGTTGAATGTCATGTGATGTCCTGTGATGTCTGGTGATGTCCTGTGATGTCGTGTGATGTGACTGTCGATTTTGTACATGTGCTAGATGTGTGTTCCTAGTACGTAGGTACTATCAGTCAGTGTCTGCTAAGACGGTCTACGGCTTTTGTCGGTTTTGCATGCGTAATCGCAGTCGATTACAATGCTTTCAAGAGGGGGGTATGTCACAAAGTGATGACGTGGCGGACAGCAGAAACCCTAATTTCTGCCAGAAACCCTAAAATTCCTGCAAACCCTAATTTCTGCCAAAAATCCTAATTTCCGGAAATCGCGGAGGCGAAATATTTTTTTAAAAAATATATTTTGGGAAATTTTGAGCGACGCAAATCTCAGCTTTTCGCTTTGATTTGGGAGAAAGAAAGAGAAAAAGAGAACTTGCTTTTTACTGACTCTCATTGAGAGAGAGAGAATCTGCTTTTGCTTTCAAGCTTTTGGGGCTCTGCTTTTGGGCATCCCTTGTAACCTTTAAATTAGTGGTGAGGGCCTCACTTCTCAGAGCATCTGGACGCAGAGTCTGAGAGTGAATCCCGACCCACTCTCTTGTACTTTGAATTGATTAATACAAAAAGAAATACCGAAAGGGGCGCAAGTCTTTGGGGCCAATATCTCTAGGCACGGAACTCCGCCGGGCCAGTGCAAATCTATCGTGATCTGTGAATTGTTTTGAAGTGGTTATTTGGTGCTGTCGCGGTTGATTCTTGACTTGGAGTGTCCAAGTCTGTTACAGATACAGCCAGTACAGGAGCTAGGTACGAAGATGGCTTTCTACAGAGAGCATCTCCTCCAGCTTACGGAGGATGGTTTTGTGACGAGGCCCAGATACATGGACACTCCCCTGTCTCATGGGATACGATGTGCTATTGGCCAGATACGCACATCTTCACACCAGCTGCGGATCGAGACTGGGAGATACAACGGAGTACCAGCAGAGGCCAGGACATGCCCCCTGTGTGACATCGAGCCTGAGACAGAGTTGGACTACACATGCCACTGCCCCGTCTACTACGAGATACAAGGCCGCTTCCATTGCTTGTTCAGAGAGGGCTTTGGACCATTCTCTAGAGTCATGCGATACAAGGATCAGAGATGCCTAGGTTTGTTTTTGCTCGAGCTGCGCAGACACAAAAAGAGCTTTGATGAGAGGAAAGACTAGCCAGTCTCAGAGACAGATCATAGACTTCTTTAGAGCTGCCACTGGACACCCGGAGGAGTTACTACCACAGCAGAGCTCGTCGCTTTACACCAGAGGCATACTCATCGACCGAGCGACTGAGTTGGGGAGATCCAGACGCCCACGACTACGGAGGACTACACAACATCAACAGAGGCTGCATCAGAGGATCCGGGTCACTTTGGCTCGACATGCACGATGCCCGGTCAGACTACTGACCATGGAGGAAATTGATGAGATCCGCCAGCGACCGATGCTGGATCTCCTGTGATCTAGCTATCCCAGCTAGCTGTTTTAGCTACTTAGTCCACACCCAGCAGTCTAGGATTCCATAGTATTTTATTTTGTCATCTTGTTACTCTGACTTTGTATCAGATCCACCACATTGTAACTTTCTGGTCTCATAGGTCACTTTGGCCTCTTGAAGACGTTAATATAACATTTCATTTCATCTCTCTCTCTCTCTCTCTCTCTCTCTCTCTCTCTCTCTCTCTCTCTCTCTCTCTCTCTCTCTCTCTCTCTCTCTCTCTCTCTCTCTCTCTCTCTCTCTCTCTCTCTCTCTCTCTCTCTCTCTCTCTCTCTCTCTCTCTCTAAGGGGCTTGATACCCACCATACTACATCAAAGCCCGAAGGCATAACATCATGCTTGAAGGCAAAAGATGCCAAAAAGGAAATCCCATATACAACCAATGGTTAGAAAGCCCTGAAATTTTCAAGGAATACAAATCACGCAAGAAAACCGCTAGTGATCCGCTTATAAAAAGAGGAAATACATAGAATTCAAGGAAGGTTGAGAAATGGATGATTGTGAGGGAAAGCTGCAATGAATACAAACATGGCTTACCATACATTTAGATGTCCTTGCTAGTCCAGGAAAAACATCTTCAAATTTTTGTGTAGCTTAACTGCAAGGAAATGCAGTAGAAGTGTAAATATTACTTTACATCAGAATGTTAAACAAATTCTTTATAAAAGCAATAATATGAACTTTTATAACTTAAGAGCTTTTGAAGAGAAGTCCTCACTTTGCATTTGAAGAGAATGGCCTAAACCCTTATATTTGTTGGATATGCTCTGCAATCAAGGAAGACAAACCGCTACCCACTCTTATCTCAACCTGTTTATTTATAGCGAGTCTAGCATGTTGCTGACATGATTTAGCCAATTTGTATTGAGGAAATATAATTTTTCTGATTACATGCTTTGTTGATAGGGTTCTAAACAGTCTTATGTGTATATTTACTATAACATTTTATTTTTAGTAGGATTTACCTCTGTTTTGGGTGTTGCTTCGTGGGAGCACCAGCATCGGTGATGTGTACGGTCACATTTTGTTTTACTTTGAAGGTGTGTTTTTGCATCGATGTGACGCTGGCCAAGAACTAGTATTTTGTAGGTCAATAATAGCACCTATGCAACAGGTCAAGAACTTGTTGCGACTTGTATTTGCATCGATGTGACGCTGGCCAAGAACTAGTATTTTGAAGGTCAATAAGAGCATCTATGTAACAGGTCAAGAACTTGTTGCGACTTCAAACTTGGCTTAAATTTCAACCATAGCACTGCCAAGCACAGCTCTCACGTTAATTTGAATAAAGATAACACCTCAAATTTGATTTGGCCCTAGGTACAAGCATAATTCTCAAGCAAAATAAGGCCGTATTTAAAGGCACAAACCATTTGTCTGACATAGAAGCACCACAAAATCTAGCATGTCATCAACCCTTCTCACCTACACACTTCTAACAGAGTTTCAGCTGCATGATCCAATGATGATGTTGCATTCCAGCTTAAACGTTATCATTCTTCCATCATGAAGACTTGAACAGAAGTTGTAACCTTAAGCTAATCTAGCAATTGTAACCTTCGAAACAGAAATGCCGCCTGTGATTCACCACATAACAAGAAGCGAGCAAAATCTAGCAAATGCATCAATTGTCACTGTGCAGTCTCTCGCCAAGTGTAGTCAAGTGGATGAGAGCAAAAGTATTAAATAAGCGGATACTGCGTTCTGAGTGTTTGTCCAAAAGGGCGAAATATGGTGGCGAGACATTGCCCGGGACGAACACTGCATTTTGCATGGTTGATCATTTTAGACGTGGAAGCCATCTACGCGCTCTGAGAGACTTGCGACACACACACACACACACACACACACACACACACACAGAGAGAGAGAGAGAGAGAGAGAGAGAGAGAGAGAGAGAGACCTTGCAGCTATTGGGAGGGAGACTTCCGATGTGTCGCTGTTGGCAACGCTACTCTGAAGAGGAACGTTGTACTCGCTCCCGTTAAGGCAACGCTGCTATGAAGAGGAACGGTGAGCTCGCTCCCGTGAATGCAACGCTGCTGTCGAGGTTTAGCAATTCCCGGGGCAGCAATAGAATGCAGGGTTTAACAATGCAGTAATGGAATGCAAGAGCGTGGCACAAAGTTTGCAAGAATTTAGTGAAAAAAAAAACTTCAAATTTAAGGAATTTAACTAAAACTTCCGAAATTCTTGAAAACCGTTTACTTTTCAGCAGTTGAGGGTGGGAAGACATAAAGGGGAGTTGCTTGGTGGGAAGACAGAAAGGGAAGTTGCTTGCCTATCTTGTAAGAAGTGTGTCATTAGTGGAAGATGGACACAGATGTTTAATAGACGGGTGGAAGGAAATGAAAAGTACTTCGTGTCCATTATCTAGGGAGCAATATTTTAGGGCAAGGGTCATGTTCGAGACAACCCTTAGGAAGCTGGCAAAGGCCTATAAATATCCAAGTTGTTGGAGATCAGCCAAACTCTCGTTGTGGGGATGTTTGTATGCAAGTTGTGTAGAGACCAACCAAACACTAGCTATGAGGTTTCACACTAGAGTTCAGAAGAGCTTGACGGTAACAACTATTGAGATGCCAAAGCCGGTGACCTCTCAATGGTATCAGAGCACATTAAAATCGTGACAAAAGACCTCACAAAGGTCGCACCCAAAATTTTGTGGTTCCAGGGATTACATCATTTAGATACGACTGCATGGTGTTCAAGCTCCAATTTTTTGCATACGATTGCATGGTGTTCAAGCTCCAACTTTTTGCATGCATTGCTATTTGTGAAGAATGTTTACATGTTATATGGGCTTCTCATTAACATTGTTAGAAATCACAATCCAAAATTCGATAGTCATATTTTGTGATTCATATTCGAATGGTTGGGTATGATGCTCAAATTAAGCATTGTTGATCATCGATGGGTTGATGGTCATACAGACGGTTAAACCGAGTGATATACCTCAAGTATATATAAGCAAGAAATTGATAATTGGGAAGAGTATCAATCTATATAATGTTTTTTGACAATAGTGCAAAGCATGTAACAACTTGCTATATTGCTTTCAACCTAGGTGACTTGTCATGGTGGGGTTAGCCAAAAAATAAATTCAATGGTAAAGATTTTCTTCACAATCATATGGATATGCTATGCATTGCTTGTTGGAATGTATGTTAGGGTCAGCCCAAATTGGGCGATCACATTTGGTGTGAACATGATGTACTATAAAGGCCAAAAAATCCTAAATGATAACTCTCTTTCTTTTTTGGCACATTCTCACCTTATCTCTTCTTCTACTCTGCTGTGTTGTGCCTATGTTGATTAGGGAACCCCTAGGATATCCCCACAGTTCTTATTAGAGCCTTGGTACTTTGAGCCACCGTCGCCCGACTATTTTGGCTCGACAACTTGCATGCGAGCAGCCTCTTGGAGAGAGGAGAAGAAGAATTTCGAACACTACAAATAAATCACAATTGGTGTCAATAGTTTCTTCGTGCCTTGCTGAATATATTTTGACACAAAAGCTCCCCTAATTCACCCTCCACAACCCGTTGTGAGCAAGGCACTCTCTACTCTACACCCACTCTACACTACCTCAACCAATGTCGCCATACTATTTTTCAAGGTTTCATATTGACGACCATTTTAATTTTTGTTTTGGTCATTGTCAATGCTTTTATGCCTGTGTTCAATTCAACATAAGTCTTTTCGACAAATTTCACAAGATTTTGATATGGTCACCTTGCAAAATTGTCAAAGTTGGCATCAAAGAAGTTACCTTGGCTTGGGAAGGAATTTTCAACACAGCAAGTGCCCTCAATGCCTCCTCAAGCAAAGATGAGCATGGAGAAGGTGACTCTCTTAATGACGACCTGCCCTTTGGTGAGTCTATGGCCAAGCTATATGTTGGAATTCTGTTGTGGATCTACAACAACGAAGAACTTGCTGGCATTTTCCAAAAAGTCGCCATCGCTCAAATTTTCGTTTTTTTATACATTATCTTTGCTCATGTGATTATCTTAACACGATTAGTAGCCATTCCCACAAACAACACACTATGCATACAGGTGTAGATACACACCTAGAGATGGTTTTCATACACATGTTTCTATATGGTGTATGTCAAATAAAGCTTGCAAAAAACGCCGCGTATGTCCACTATGTCTTTCAAGAGGTCATCCTAACCAAATATCTTTGTATTTCTTCAATGACAATTTTAATCAATGAGTTCTTTTATGCTTGTGATGGGATTAGGTGCTACTACGGCTAAGGAAGACCTTCCCAATGTGAATCCCCACCTCTATTGCCACCTCATGAGGTTATTGGTTAAACCTAAACCCAAGGTTTGGGAGTAAACCCGAAACCCCAAGTGTAATGGTAGCTATGTTGACCTACACCCTATGTGTTCAAGAGAAGTTTTGTGTGGTAGCGCTATGTGATGGGTATACCTAAAACCCTTGGTTGTGAGAAAACCTAAAACTCACGGTTTTGAGTACACAAAAAACACTATGTGTCACGAGTGTGGCAAGTTTAGTTCAAGGGGGCAAATTATGATAGTTGCAAAAGTGTCAAGTTTGGCTAAAGGGGGCAGTTGTTGGGGTCAACCCAACTTGGGCGATCACATTTGGTGTGAACATGTTGTAATACTATAAAGGCCAAAAAACCTAAATGATAACTCTCTTCTTTTTGTGGTGCATGCTCGTCTTATCTTTTCTTCTGCTATGTAGTGTCATGGTTATATTGGTAAGGGAAGTGCTACCCTATCTCCACAATGTGCAACAAGAAGAGGACCATTACAAATGGTATGCAAATGCTATCTCCTAAGTATCACATGCCTTTCACAATACTCAAGAAAGTAGGTGAAGTTGTCTAAGTTGTAGTTACCTACTAATTCCTACTTCCATCCACAGTGTTCCATGTGAGTTGGAAACCCACCAAAAAGAGCTGGGTATGGCAAACATTGTGGTTGATTCAAGGGTTTTTTAAAGAATTTATTGAGCGCTTAGTCCAACCTCATGTACTCGAACATATTTTAGATTATCATGAGCAATGTAAGCACCATCATGTCCGCAAACAAGCACAACTATGCGCTCTGGTAGGAGGAGATTAGTCACACACACATACACACACATAGAGAGAGAGAGAGATAGTATACCACCTCAAGATAGCTCCTATTGCACCAAAAGTAGGTGCATTGATAGATCTTCTACTGATAAAAACACCATTAATGTTCTGTGATGGATATTCATCCTCTCCTACCTTCACCTTCTATGTCGAGCGTGGACTCTATAGCTGCACGAGGCTATAGCTTCTATTGATCACAACACCATTAATGTTCTGTGATGGATATTCATCCACTCTTGCCCTCACCTTTTATGTCGAGCATGGACTCAATAGCTACACGAGGCTATAGCTCTGTGTGTTTGCGTGTGTGTACGTGCGTGTTTTTCCTTTCAAGGTCTCAATCATGAATGTAAAATTTCTTTGCTTTCTCTAATTTGTACATGAAGACTTGTAAATATCCTTAAAAATTGTAAAAGCAAGGATTAATCGTTACGATTTTGAGTTCTCTTGGCTCTCTAAACATGTTCACACCATTTGTGCTTCTGCTAGCCCATGGCACACGCACTGAAGCTCTCTCTCTCTCTCTCTCTCTCTCTCTCTCTCTCTCTCTCCTCGGAGCGATCAATGGTGACTTTTCGCAACTGATTGAATGGATTTTGGAAAGCAACAAGCTTGACAGTCTCCGAAGTTGACTCATGTGATAGAGAAGAAGAAGAAGAGCAGAATGCTAACTCTTGAAGATGCAACAAGGCTGTCGGAGATGACTTATTATGATTCCAACTACTATGGGAGACCCCAAACCCTAAAGTCATTAATGGCGACCCTTGCTATGACTCATTGAAGTGCGAAAGAAGAAAGAAGATGACTGGAGAGATATAGCAGAGGCCAACAATATAGGCTTTATCATGTGCTTGAATAGGAGGTAGACGGATACAATAAAAAAGTCATGTTTTGTCGACGATAAATTAAGCTTCATGGATAGTATAGTAGATGCAGATGCGTTCTGTCCTTTTGTAATCTCACTTAGTTTTTGGGTGTGGCTGATCAAGAGCCCTTCGAGCCACGATAGTGAGCATAGATATAGAATTGAAGAAGCGGTGTGCTTACCTCTTATGCCAAAGCTACCACCTGTGCATTTGAAGGGCGGGAAGCTAGCGCTGCATTAATGGCACTAATGGTGGTCAACAAGGAGGAAGCCAGTGGCTTGATCGTTAGTTAATTTCATCATGATGGTGTGGGGAGAGCGAGATGGTGGGATAGTACTTTGCGGTCAGATGTCGCAACCAAGGACTCCGCGACATAGAGTGGGCGTAGATGCTTCTATGGATTGTCCTCAATAAAGAAGTGTGACAACCGCGAGAGAGAGAGAGAGAGAGAGAGAGAGAGAGAGAGAGAGAGAGAGAGAGAGAGAGAGAGAGAGAGAGAGAGAGAGAGAGAGAGAGAGAGAGAGAGAGAGAGAGAGAGAGAGAGAGAGAGAGAGAGAGAGAGAGAGAGGCTATAACTGTAGTATGCTGGTGACATCGATGAATTTGAAGGTTAAAATATTACAAGTTAAATATAGTTAATTCACCTCTAAAAATTTTGAAGATGAGAAACACGAAAAATTAAGAGAGGTTTAGTGTTAAAACCTTTAAATATAACCATCGATGTCGAAAACTCTCCAGTACACTGCTCAAGAAAAGCCTAGGTTTAGTGTAATGCCACCTACAGAATGCCACACATCTTCAAAATGATTAGAGTGTTAATCCTAAATTATCGTCAAATTAGACCTCTATTTTCACTCATTGAGAAATCTCACATGTTATATGTTGGTGCCTTTCTAAGGTTAAAGAGGTCTGTGTGTGTGTGTGTGTGTGTGTGTGTGTGTGTGTGTGTGTGTGTGTGTGTGTGAGAGAGAGAGAGAGAGAGAGAGAGAGAGAGAGAGAGAGAGAGAGAGAGAGAGAGAGAGAGAGAGATTGGGAACATTTGTAGAAGCTACATTCTTCATCTAATACTACACATCTATATCTATTTTACTCTATCAGGGTGGGAAGACATAAAGGGAAGTTGCTTGCCTATCTTGTAAGAAGTGTGTCATTAGTGGAAGATGGACACATATGTTTAATAGACGAGTGGAAGGAAATGAAAAGTACTTTGTGTCCATTATCTAGGGAGCAATAAATGTTAGGGCAAGGGTCATGTTCAAGACAAACCTTAGGAAGCTAGCAGTTTAGGAGATATTTGGAGGCAAAGGCCTATAAATATCCAAGTTGTTGGAGATCAGCCAAACTCTCGCTGTGGGGATATTTATATGCAAGTTGTGTAGAGACCAACCAAACTCTAGCTATGAGGTTTCACAATAGAGTTCAGAAGAGATCGACGGTAACAACTATTGAGATGCCAAAGCCGGTGACCTCTTAGTGGTATCAGAGCACATTACAATCATGATAAAAGACCTCGCAAAGGTCGCACCCAAAATTTTGTGGTTCCAGGGATTACATCATTTAGATACAACTGCATGGTGTTCAAGCTCCAATTTTTTGCATACGATTGCATGGTGTTCAAGCTCCAACTTTTTGCATGCATTGCTATTTGTGAAGAATGTTTACATGTTATATGGGCTTCTCATTAACATTGTTAGAAATCACAATCCAAAATTCGATAGTCATATTTTGTGATTCATATTCGAATGGTTTGGTATGATGCTCAGATTAACCATTGTTGATCATCGATGGGTTGATGGTCATACAGAGGGTTAAACCGAGTGATATACCTCAAGTATATATAAGCAAGAAATTGATAATTGGGAAGAGTATCAATCTATATAATGTTTTTTGACAAAGTGCAAAGCATGTAACAACTTGCTATATTGCTTTCAACCTAGGTGACTTGTCATGGTGGGGTTAGCCGTAAAATAAATTCAATGTTAAAGATTTTCTTCACAATCATATGGATATGCTATGCATTGCTTGTTGGAATGTGTGTTAGGGTCAACCCAACTTGGACGATCACATTTGGTGTGAACACGATGTACTATAAAGGCAAAAAGATCCTAAATGATAACTCTCTTCCGTTTTTGGCACATGCTCACCTTATCCCTTCTTCTACTCTGTTGCGTTGTGGCTATGTCCATTAGGACAGCCCTAGGACATCCCCACAGTTTGTTGGGATTAAAGCCCAAGTGGCCTCTTATGCGGATATGGCCGCCCGCCCGCCTAACTCACTTACCTCTAACTCTTTGTATATACTAACATATTCTTTGTGAATACTAAGGATTTGGGAGATAACCCTTCTAACAGATCTCTGCGTACTGTACTGTGTAAGCTCACTGTGTGTGTGTGAGAGAGAGAGAGAGTCGACCCACGCTCCGCTCCGCGACTTCAATTGGTATCAGAGCCTTGGTTCAGTGCGGATTTGCGCAATCGCGCGCGCGCGCACTTTTTCGGCAGATTCTGGATCCGGAGTTCGAAGATTCACACTTGGCGTTCCGGGAGCGTTTCCATCAGGCGACCTGGGGTTTTACCCCCCTTTCGAAGCCGTTTATGCCCTCAAAATTTCGTTCTGAGCACTACAGCAGAAGATAGATTTCAGCCACAAAGAAATCCGTCTTGTGTAGATTGGCAAGCAGGAGGTGGTCGACATCAATATCGACATCGACATACATCACTTATTCGTCTTCAGAGCATCATCTATAGACCAGGTACACATATATATCATCAGATATATATATTGCAGTCTGCATTGCTACTTCTTGTGCTTGCCAGGTTCCATGGGAGGTGTGGCCATACGACGGCTTGACACCACTGGCATGTATTGCAGATTGATGTACTGTGATTGTGGGTCTGCTAGTTGTGAGTCACGCTAGCAGACAGACCGCCGCAGCGGTCATAGGACAGTGATTGGTCTATTATAGGATGTATGCTAGTTCTGGGCAGTTTGCTGAGCCATCTGAGAGGGTCGTGTGTGAGGTTTTTTGAAGCCAAGCACTGGGGACTGGGTTACCCAGTGTGAGGTGGATTAGGTTGCTGGAGTTCCCCTCTACACGCATCCTCTTCGGCGACTTTTATCCCTTAGGATGTATGACTTTGTGTAGACACTGGATTGCATCTTATGCGTCAGGCCGTTGAGGCATTGTTCAGAGTTCAGTCTTGAGACAGATACAGGTTCTGTCATCGCCCAGAGAGGAGACAGTGTATGCTTACAGGACAGCATATTACAGGGATTTTTTAGATTTGTCACTGGTCAGCTATTTATGATTGTTTCTTGAGCTATCTTTTGGTTCCCAGAGCTCAGTTTACAGGGGAGACTCTGTCAAAAATTTTCAAAATACTGACAGTTCCTGAGGAGAGGTGTTCAGCTTGTTGATTATAGCTTGTTTACTGTGTACAGAGGCCAGTTTACAGGGGAAACTCTGCCGGATTTTTCTCAGGAGTAAACAGTTTGGCAGATATGGCATCTTCTCAAAGTGAGACTCTTTACAACATAAAGAAGCTGGATGGCACAAACTTTCCATTCTGGAAGAAGCAGATTTGGCAGGTTTTGGTGCAGAAAAAACAAGTGAAGCCACTGAAGCTCAAAGGGGAGAGACCAGAAGGTATGGCTGAAGATGAGTGGGAAGAGCTTGACGAGTTAGCTTGTTCCACAATCATGCTGACACTGGCAGAAAATGTTTACTTCAACGTAGCAGAAGAGACTACAGCGTATGGCGTATGGCAAAAGCTATGTGATATGTACGAGAAACAAAGTGCTGCTTCTCAGATTTACTGGCTCAAGAAATTGGTGGATTTGAAGATGAAGGAAGGGACAGCCATGTCAAATCATCTGAATGAATTTCACTCAATTTTCAGCCAGTTAACAGCACAGGAGATAGTCTTTCCAGATTCAGTGAAGGCTATGTTTCTCTTAATCACTTTGCCAGACAGTTGGGATACTTTTCGTACAGCGTTAAGTAATTCTGTCGCGCCAGAAGGTCTTACAAGTGCCAATGTAGAAGGCAGCTTGCTCACAGAGGAAGTGAACAGGAAGAACATTGACAAAGGCAAAGGCAATAGTGCTTTGGTCGTTCGAGGGAGACAACAGTTTAAAGAGAAGAAGGGTAAGAAGGCACAAAACCGAAGTAAGTCTCGTGATTCGAAGTCAAAGGATGACATAGAATGCTACCATTGTGGCAAGAAGGGTCACATGAAGCGAGATTGTACGAAGTGGAAACAAGAAAAAGGCAAAACAAAGAGTTCTGAGCAAGATGAAAAGAAGAGTTCAGTGAAGATTGAAGAGGTGAATGTCACAGGATCTGGTTCAGACAGTGATTCTGGTATAGCAGCTGGTGACATCTTCCTTACAAGCAATCTTGATTCTGTTTTCTTGACTGCAGAGGATGGACATGCTATGAGTGATTGGATTATCGACTCAGGGGCATCTTTACATGTTTCTCCGCACAAAGAGTGGTTTACATCATATGTGGCTACTAAAGACTATGTCAGACTTGGCAATGAGCAGGTTTGTGACATACTTGGAGTGGGAGATGTGCAGTTGAAGTTTCAGAATGGCTCTTCTTTATGGCTCAAGAATGTCAGACATGTTCCAGCAATCCGAAAGAGCTTGATTAGTACAGGGAAGTTGGATGATGCGGGTTATGTGACAGTTTTTGGGAACAACGCTTGGAAGATCTCCAAAGGTTCGATGACTGTAGCACATGGCAGCAAGTCAGGAACTCTGTACACTTTACATGTTTCAGAGGTTAAAAACCATGTAATTAATGTGATTGAGCAGCCAAGTGTGTCACTGTGGCATCGTAGGTTGGGACATATGTCAAAAAGAGGAATGGAAATACTTTCTCATTATGGTTATTTGCCTGGATTTTCATTTCAAGATTTCGAGTTTTGTGAGCATTGTGTTTATGGTAAGCAAACACAGGAACCGCACAGATCAAAGAGGAATCGTAGGGACGAACGGTTAGCTCTTGTACACAGTGACCTATGCGGACCAATGCCTAGTTTGTCACTAGGGGGAGCAGCGTACTTTTGTACATTCATAGATGACTATTCTCGCAAAGTATGGGTTTACTTCTTGAAGCACAAGGATGAGGTGCTCAAGGTCTTTAAGACATTCTTGCAGCTGGTGGAGAATCAGAGTGGTCAGAAGCTGAAGTGCTTGAGAACTGACAATGGTGGAGAGTACGTTTCCAAAGCTTTTCAAGACTTTTGTCAAGAAAAAGGGATTAAGCGGGAACTTACTGCACCATATAATCCTTCACAGAATGGGGTTGCAGAACGTATGAATAGGACCATACAAGAGAAGGTCAGAAGCATGTTGTCAAATGCTGAGTTGCCTAATGGATTTTGGGCGGAAGCAGTGGCTACAGCAGTCCATTTGATCAACAGGTCTCCTAGTAGGGTTCTGGATAAGAGTGCAGTGGCCGAGATGCTATGGACAGGCAAGGCACCTTCGTATAAGCATCTCAGAGTCTTTGGTTGTGAAGCTTATAGCCATATTCCTAAGGAGTTCAGAAATAAGTTAGAACCAAAGAGCAAGAAGTGTATATTTCTTGGCTACGGAGAATCGGGCGAGATGGGTTACCGGCTTTGGGATCCTGAGTCCAGAAAGCTTATTCGTAGCAATGATGTGCATTTCAATGAAGCCAAGTTTCACGCTAAGCCAGAGAAGACAGAGGAGATCAGAAGAGTTGTCTTCAGGGAAGATGGACCTAGTGCTAGCACATCAAGACAGCATGGTCAGGCTCAGGAACAGCCTATAGTGGCTAGAGAGGCAGAATCAGTTGTGGTGAGACGTTCTGAGCGTGTCTCCAAACCACCTGATCGTTATGTGCCATCTCTAAATTATGTCATGCTCACAGATTGCGGAGAACCATCTTGTTACAAGGAAGCATTACAAGTGGTTGACTCGAAAAAATGGCAGTTGGCCATGCAGTCAGAGATGACAGCTCTGCATAAAAACCAGACATGGAAGTTGGTTAAATTACCACAGGGCAAAAAGGCTCTACCTTGTAAATGGGTTTACAGATATAAGATCACCGCTCATGATAGTCAGCCAAAGTACAAAGCAAGGCTTGTTGCCAAGGGCTTTAAGCAAGAACAAGGCATTGACTTTGATGAAGTCTTCTCTCCAGTGGTTAAGATGACTACATTGAGATGCTTTCTTGCATTGGTTGCTATATTGGATTTGGTGTTGCACCAAATGGATGTCAAGACAGCGTTCTTGCATGGTGATTTAGATGTGGAAATTTACATGCAGCAGCCAGAAGGGTTTGTTGAGAAAGGCATGGAACATTTGGTATGCCAGTTGTTAAAGAGTCTTTATGGCTTAAAACAATCACCGAGGGCATGGTACCATAAGTTCCACCAGTTTATGCTTTCTCAAGGCTACAAACGTAGTGAGTTCGATCACTGTCTATATACAAAGAAGGCTAAGGATGGCAGTTGGCTGATCCTTATTTTGTATGTGGATGACATGTTGATTGCTGGCAAACACTTGGAAGAAATTTCAGCTTTGAAGTCAAAGATGGCAAAATCGTTTGACATGAAAGACATGGGTGAGGCAAGTCATATACTTGGTATGCGCATTGAGAGAGACAGATCAAAGAAGTTGATTTGGTTATCTCAAACAGAGTATATTGACAAGGTTTTGCAACGTTTCAATATGGAGAAGGGAAAGGCATTGAGTGTTCGATTGCCACCATATGTGAAACTTAGCAAACAAGATTGTCCTGTGTCTGAGGAAGAAAAGGCTGAAATGGATAAGATTCCATATGCGTCTGCAGTGGGTAGTTTGATGTATGCAATGATTGCTACACGTCCGGATATTGCATTTGCAGTGGGAGTGGTTAGCAGATATATGTCAAATCCCGGCAAGAAACATTGGGAGGCAGTGAAAGGTATCATGAGATACTTAAAACATACAAAGAGTATGTGCATATGCTATGGTAGTCAGGATTTGAGTGTCAGAGGATACACTGACTCAGATTATGCAGGAGACTTGGATAAGAGGAGATCTACATCAGGCTATGTCTTTACATTGGCTGGAGGTGCCATATCATGGCGACCTCGATTACAAGATTGTGTTACGCAGTCTACTACAGAAGCTGAGTATGTTGCAGCAAATGAGGCATGCAAAGAAGCTATTTGGCTTGGTAGATTGGTTGCAGACTTGGGAATCAATGCAGATATGCCAGAGTTATATTGTGATAGTCAAAGTGCTATACAATTGGCAAAGAATCCAGTGTTCCATTCGAAGACTAAGCATATTGATGTGAAGTATCACTTCATTAGGGAAGTACTTGAAGACAAGCAGATACAACTGCTGAAGATCCACACCAAGGACAATCCTGCTGATCTACTCACAAAGGGACTTCCAGGAGAGGGCTTTGTGCATTGTCGTGAGTTATTGGGCATTGGATAGATGGCAGCCATGTAAATCTTTGTACATTTATGTTCATAGATTTACAGTTACTTAAAGTGCCACATTGGACTTTAAGTGGGAGGTTGTTGGGATTAAAGCCCAAGTGGCCTCTTATGCGGATATGGCCGCCCACCCGCCTAACTCACTTACCTCTAACTCTTTGTATATACTAACATATTCTTTGTGAATACTAAGGATTTGGGAGATAACCCTTCTAACAGATCTCTGCGTACTGTACTGTGTAAGCTCACTGTGTGTGTGTGAGAGAGAGAGAGAGTCGACCCACGCTCCGCTCCGCGACTTCACAGTTCTTATTAGAGCCTTGGTACTTTGAGCCACCGTCGCCCGACTATATTGGCTCGACAACTTGCATGCGAGCAGCCTCTTGGAGAGAGGAGAAGAAGAAGTTCGAATGCTACAAATAGATCACAATTGATATCAATAGTTTCTCCATGCCTTGCTGAATGTATTTTGACACAAAAGCTCCCCTAATTCACCCTCCACAACCCGTTGCAAGCAAGGCACTCTCTACTCTACACCCACTCTACTCTACCTCAACCAGTGTCGCCATACTATTTTTCAAGGTTTCATATTGACAACCATTTTAATTTATGTTTTGGTCATTGTCAAGGCCTTTCATGCCTGTGTTCAATTCAGCAAAATTGTCAAAGCTGGCATCAAAGAAGTTACCTTGGCTTGGGAAGGAATTTTCAACATAGCAAGTGCCCTCAATGCCTCCTCAAGCAAAGATGAGCATGGAGAAGGTGACTCTCTTAATGATGACCTGCCCTTTGGAGAGTCTGTGGCCAAGATGTATGTTGGAAATCTGTTGTGGAGCTACAACAACGAAGAACTTGCTGGCATTTTCCAAAAAGTCGCCATCGCTTAAATTTTCCTTTTTTCATACATTATCTTTGCTCATGTGATTATCTTAACATGATTAGTAGCCATTCCCACAAACAACACACTATGCATGATATTTTGTATGTCTTGTGATACAGGTGTAGATACACACCTAGAGATGGTTTTCATACACATGTTTCTATATGGTGTATGTCAAATGAAGCTTGCAAAAAACCCCATGTATGTCCACTATGTCTTTCAAGAGGTCATCCTAACCAAATATCTTTGTATTTTTTCAATGACAATTAAATCAATGAGTTTTTTTATGCTTGTGATGGGATTAGGTGCTACTACGGCTAAGGAAGACCTTCCCAATGTGAATCCCCACCTCTATTGCCACCTCATGAGGTTATTGGTTAAACCTAAACCCAAGGTTTGGGAGTAAACCCAAAACCCCAAGTGTGATGGTAGCTATGTTGACCTACACCCTATGTGTTCAGGAGAAGTTCTTTGTGGTGATGGGTATACCTAAAACCCTTGGTTGTGAGAAAACCTAAAACTCACGGTTTTGAGTACACCAAAAACACTATGTGTCATGAGTGTGGTATTTAGTTCAAGGGGCCAAATTATGATAGTTGCAAAAGTGTCAAGTTTGGCTAAAGGGGGCGGTTGTTGGGGACAACCCAACTTGGGCGGTCACATTTGGTGTGAACATGTTGTAATACTATAAAGGCCAAAAAACCTAAATGATAACTCTCTTTTTTTTCTTGGTGCATGCTCGTCTTATATTTTCTTCTGCTATGCAGTGTCATGGTTATATCGATCAGGAAAGCCGTACGCTATCCCCACAATGTGCAACAAGAAGGGGACCATTACAAATGGTATGTGAATGTTGTCTCCTAAGTATCACAGGCCTTTCACAATACTCGAGAAAGTAGGTGAAGTTGTCTAAGTTGTAGTTACCTACTAATTCCTACTTCCATCCACAGTGTTCATGTGAATTGGAAACCCGCCAAAAAGATCATGGTATGGCAAACAGTGTGGTTGAATCAAGGGTTTTTTAAAGCATTTATTGAACGCTTAGTCCAACCTCATGTACTCGAACATATTTTAGATTAGCATGAGCAATGTAAGCACCATCATGTTCGCAAATAAGCACCCATCAAGTGGAAATATTTGACTTGAGGAAGGTTCCACTTGAAAAGATTTGTGTTCTCAAGAAGAAACTACCTGATTTTGTTTTTAGGACATAAACTCTTCCACATGAGTAAAGATAATACTTATACACAAAAGAACAAAAGACAACTCGCTTTAGACAGTAGGAAAGTGTTTGCACACAAATTTTTATGTATTCGAGTCCCGTCTTTTAAGAAATGTTTGCAATATTTTTTTTTGTGAAAATTACAAGTAAAATCAATAGTTAACAGTTTTTTTGAGCCTTTCAAAACCAAACTAGTGTTAGCTTTAATCTCTCAGACTAGTATGATGACCATCATGGGATACCACTTAATATTTTCAAATCTTAATTGAGGATTACATGCCTAAAAATAGACCATTCCTAGTGCTTGTAAAAATGGTTTTTTTGTTGACTTGTCAACCAATTTGATTATAAAAGGGTAATGATGATTTCTAAAAATGCCAAAATAAAAAATCAACCAAAAGCCTTTATGCCAAAAATACGATCTTTTTGTCGGTACATGTTTATCATTAAATAGAGCTAGTGTGATCAAAGTGTCGCCTCTCGAGAGCTAAAGCTAGACTCAGAGGTGGTATCGAGAACCACCCCTCGTTTTTTTAACTTCCATCCAACCAACATGGTATTTGTATCAAAGCAATATTTTTAGAACCTTCCTTGTGTTATGGTCAATATTAGAGTCTAAGTCATCAACCAAGGCACAATATTGTATCTAGTTATACACTCAATATCCCAATAAGTTTGTTAGAGAGACCCATTACTCCCAAAAATAGATCTTGGTTCATTAGCCTTAGTTTTGCAAGAAAACAAGATTAAGATGATTAAACAAAAATGTAGTAAAAGGTTTCAAATCTAGTCCAAGCAATAAGGGACAATTCCGTGATAAGCTACCAAATTATCCATCAATAACCAATAGCTAAAGAGTTTACCAAATGTTTTCAATTCTCAGTAATAATACCCATGTATATATCCAAGTAAGACATAAAAGATCTTTGTTACTATCAACATACTATGACGTCATGACAAGAGAATCAGTGAAACAAACAATCAATCCTATGGGTAAAGGTGAGTTTTAGAGCAAGAAAAAGTTGTAATATATACATAGGAAAAGGAAAAGCAATCCAAGGTAAGACCATTCAATGCAATAGAGGTAGCAAGATAGGTTAGTAAGCCATTAGAAATAATCCCATATGAAGGCTAGGTAACATCTAGAAAAAAGATCCAAAAACAACTAGAAATAGCAAGCAAAAATGAAAAGAGTATATCAATATATAAAGATAATAACTTAACCAAGTGAGAAGTAAATGTTTACTCAAAGCATGTATATTATGCCCTCCCAAGGTCTCAACATACAAGCCCAACATCACATAGGCAACACGAAACATACTAATATCCATTAGTTCAAATTATAATAGTGCAATCAAGCTAGGTCAGTCACCATTAGAGAGCTCAAGCACATTCCAAGAGTTTTCGACCCCAAAAAAGCCCTAATGCAATCTCATGTTTGCTTTGAAAAATTCTAAAGCAAAGTTGTCTTTGGTCTAATCAAAGCTGAAGAAAAATGCTTTACATGTACAACAAAATAAGAGTTACACAATCTTTGAATTCAATTTATCCCAAGATGTTACTTTTCAATCAGATACCAATCTCCCACCCTTAGATCTCAATAGGCTAGCAATACATGCCAAAACTAGGATCAAACCATAACTAGGTAAGATTTTAACACTCAGTCCAAAGTACAATAGTCAAGCCATCCATTAAGTGGACTAGATATTGGGATCAAGTGAGATCCTAGCCAAAATATGGGTGGATACATCCTCCTTATCGGGACCACATATCAAAAGAGAACTTATATGTTGAACATCAAAGAGTATAAGTCAAAGGATCTAATCCTCAACAAGAGAAACAAACCTTCCTAAATAAAAACCAAGCCTTTTAAGGGCTTATCAAGACATGTATTCAAATGCAAAGGGGTGACAAATATAAACCACCCATACTCATAAGGACATGTCATAATGAAAGCACGTCTTTGGAATGATGAAAAGAGTAATGAAATCATGCAATAATCAAAATAAGAGGTTAAGCCAATGAGAAAAATAGAGGGAGAGAGAGAGGGAGACATCCAATGGAGATCAACATAGAGAGAGAGGAGAGAAATATCGTGGTGCATCATTGACAGTGTGATACCTGCAGGAGGGAAACATATGGGATGGGGTAAAAGGTAGAGTGAAAGTGTTCCAAAATTCCAAGAATCTTCCTACTATTTTGGTAAGGTATGGTCCCACCAAGGTTTTGTAAAACAGAAGAGAAGAGAAAGTCCACAGGGGGACAATCCCACGACATGGTAAAAAGTTACTAAAAAGATACCTACCAAATCAAGCTATATCCATATGAGGTGGCACATGCAATATGGGGTCCAAGGTATCGTTTTGCCACTCAATTCTACTAGGAGCTTTTAAAGACCATAAGAATGAGGCACGAAGAGAGAGATCTAATTAGGTAGGGGTTTATAGTAGGGAATTGACATCTTATCAAGCATAAATTGAGTAAAGGGTTCAACAACCTATGAGATTTAGTTTTTAGATGGGCAGCAAGCTCTCTATTGGTTTAAAAGAGCTATTGGAAGGAGAAGCACCCTTAAGACAATAGCAGGGGATGAGTCCTTATTAACCATGTTTTTGGCTATGAGAAGGTATTTACCAAAGGAGGTATTTGTTCAAAAGAGCTATTGGAGATCAGAAGGAGAAGCACCATTAAGAGAATAGTAGGGGATGCGTCTTTATTAAATATGTTGTTAACCATGAGGAGGTATTTACCAAGTAGGGAAAAATGTCAAGGCATGATGCACAATGTATAGGTGTACAATCTATAAGCAGTGTGCAATTCAGAGGCATGATAACTTGGTCTTAGAGAGGACAATTCCTTTTTATTTCCAGAAGTTAAAGACTTTTATTGTATCTAGCCATGTATAAGGGCATTCCATAATTAACTACAAGAGTTAGTGTTAGGAAGGTGGAATACTCAGCAGAGGTAGTATAATGACAAAGTGTGTGTCTGTGTGTACACTTTTGTGTGGGGGAGGGGGAGGGGGAGGGGGGATTTAGACACAAGTGTATCAAACTAAAAGAAAAATAATAATTATCCATGATTGTGGCATGCATGTTTTAGGGGGGATTTAGACATAAGTGTATCAAACTAAAAGAAAAATAATAATTATCCATGATTGTGGCATGCATGTTTTAGGGGGGATTTAGACATAAGTGTATCAAACAAAAGAAAAATAATAATTATCCATGATTGTAGCATGCATGTTTTAGCAACAACACATACATGTGTGTGTGTGTGTGCACGCGCGCATGTGTGTGTGTTTGGATTAATTATATTACTTACATACAAAAGAAAACCTTTACATGTTCAAAAGACACACGATTCCTCACCTCAAGATAGTGAGTACAAAACTTTGTTTGTATTTCAAAATTTTGCACAAAGTAAGAGTGGAGGTGCATTCAAGTTTTCCTATATTTTGAGAACTTAAAATTACAAAACTAGATGTCATTTTTCTTATCTTTAATGTTGACGAACCATAGTTATTCTAAGCGTGTTCACAAAAATACAGAACTCTCACTTACATCCATGTAAACAAAACAATGAAACGATTAGTTTTGAGTACGTAAATAGGTTTCACTGAGCCTTTCAATTGTTATCCATGTCAAACATAAAAACATTTAGACTAACTACTATCCTATGTAGTACATATCTTTTGACATTCAGGGTGCAGATTGGCTAGCGAAGACCTTGCCTACCTTTTCATGGAATGCCCGGCAATTAGAGGCTTGGCATGGAAGGTGTGCAAATGGATACAAAGAACGTGGAAGATAGGGTTTTTCAAGAAGGGTATGTGCCTTGGTGGGAAACAGTTTCGTAGTCTTGCACTTGTAATCTGTACTCACATTGTTAGAGATTGCTTCTTCTGTAAGATCTGCAAAGCGAGGAACTGCCGTGACTTTGATAGCGACCTCTTTGTGACTAGATTCTTAGAGATTGTACAAGAAAGTAAGGAGTTAATATTTGTGATAGGTAAAAGGAAAAACTCCGATGATTGGCTTAGGGAGACTCTTGCCATCCGGTCGAGCCTTGTTGTGTAAAGGATTGGGCTTTTGGTACTAGGTACTGCTAACTAAGCTTTGATGTAACCACTTGCCCCTTAAGGCTTGGCATGAGCTTGAGGTTGTTTTGTATATTTCTTGGTGTCATGCTAATACAATCACTCACAATTGTGAGTTTTGCAAAGAGAAAAAAAAAAGATGAAGGTAGGTTTTGTGCAAAACATTTGAGTTTAGAATGCTTAAAGTCAAATGATACATACACAATGTATGACATTATGTTTGAGTGTGTTTTTATGTATGCATGTCATTACTGCATGGAAGTACACAAATGTTAATTGTGTGTGTGTGTCTGTGTGTGTGTGTTTAAGGGAAGTTCCTTAATTAGACAATTATACGTAGATCAATAGCATGTGCATAGGAGAGAATTTGAGCGAAGGATAAATGGAGTGTTAAAATTAGGGTTGCAAGGACACAGACATAGCTCAAGTTTGGACAAAATCTGATCAATTTTATCAATTGTTTGGTGTCCGCAAACTCTGATTTCGAGAATCTGGCTTAAGTCTCACTTTTGGGATCCAAATTTCACCAAAATGGATTTGTGAGGTCTACTTGATGTGTTTGACCTTGGTATAGTCAAATTTGCAAAATCATCAAGTTTTGAAGTAGATGTAAATAATCGCAATTATTTACTTCAGCTATATTTTTGCAAATTTTTGCCCCAACTTTGACACAGATCTGTTAAGCACCTTTAGTTAAGGTCACTAGCCAATTTTCATCAAGTTTGGACAATTTTTGGTCAAATGGTCATCAATTATCTGTCCGCAGACTAACTTTGCAATTTTAGTCACAAATTTCAATCCAGTGATCCAAATCTTACCAAATTTGGTTTGTGGGCTTATTACAACATGGTGAAACTAGTGGTATATTGACTTAGTCAAAAAAGTTGAAAAATAGGGCAGATGTAAATAATCGCGATTATTTACTTCTGACAAATTTTTGCAATTTTTGGACAACTGAGCATATACACATGTTTAACACATCAACATAAGCCTATGAATCAAATTTCAACAAGTTTGGATAAATTTTCCCCCAATTTATACTCAAGATTCAAAAAGTCAGTACAAACTTTAGTTTTTACCCAGTTTTTTGCCAGTTTAGTGATCCAAATCTCTTGGGCCTTTACAAAAGTTGTTTGTACACATGCAATGAATCAATGGTATGAACCTTGGTCAATTTAGAGCAGAAAGTTAATAATCGCGATTATTAACTTTAGGCTTCAAATAAGCACTTTTTGCAATTTTCTCAAAGACAGTCTTTATATGAGCTATTTTAAGCCTATGAATCAAGTCAAAACTTAATTTAGCCTAAAATGTCAAGAAAAAGTAAATAATTTGAGTTTTGACCAACTTTAGAAATTTTTACCTCGACGTGTTTTTGAGCTTACCAACTTGTTCAGACAACTCTTAGGCTTACTCTCCAGTCGAATTGAGTGGATTCGAGTCTTTTCGAGCTATTTTTAGCCGTAGACCTGAAATTCTGCAACTTCCAATAACAATTCACACTTGATTCTTTCAGAGAGAGCAATGTTTTGAAATCCACCTCGGATCCTAAATACCCTACTCCTAGATTCTCATGCAATGGGGTTGTGGAAAGTATCCACAAACACTCGTTTTCTTGTGTTTTTTATGTTTTTCAGAGCCTTGATCTTAAGACTTGTTTTGTCTACCAATCATTCTGCGAATCCTAATCTAAATTTACAATCCTACAGTCCTAAAGGTACTCAGCAAGTACGATTACTTCCAAGCTACCTCTACACAACAAAAGACGACAATCATAAGCTATGCGGTTTCCAAAAGAAAGTTTTAAACTCTAAGCAAACCTAGAGGAAGTTAAAGGACAACTACACAAAGACGCCCGTGTCTTCCCTAGTTTAGGTCTCTTCGATCCCCGGCAGCGGCGCCAAATGTGGGACGCATGTTTAACCTCACCATCCTATCTTATTGCAGTATTAGCGATAACTACGATTAATTTGTCAAACCATGGGACGAAGTTGATTTGACTAGTGCATAGAGGCTACAAGAGGTTATCAATCTCTCAAAAAACAACTAACAACTTGCATCTAATTCAGGATACACCCAAGTGACTGAAATCACCAAAAGCCAATCGCTCATTGGCAAGCAAATCACATTCTTTACAGCATCAAATGACATCCAAACGTAACGAAACTTCTATGACAAGTTTATAAGACCTAAGCACACATGCTTATGGTCTCAAACCCCACTTTAGGTCAAGTTCCAAAATCGCGATTATTAATAGCAGTGGATTTTTGACCTAGTCGTTTTCGACCCAGAATGCATCTAAATGATTAGCAATGATGCCCCAATACCCCACCTATGCTTAGTTTTTGATTTAGAAGTGTAAAGTCCTAGTTATGCTGAAATTAGGCCGCGGGTCGGCGACGCCAAAAGCTACGAAATACTGTGAATGGCTTACATCAATGCGTAGAGCTCTTACCTGCGGTTGCAATGCAACAAACACAATCGCAATGTGACAACCGGAGAGGGAGTAGGAAGCACGAGAAGGAGAGAAGTGAGCGCCGTTAGCTCACACTGTGTATTTCTTATCCAAAACTTATAAAAAACTTACAAAAATTGACTTTTATACCTTATCCAAGGTTTTTGGGTGGTCAAAACTAATAATCTAGAGTTCTACCAAAGCTGGGAAATGACTGGCTGATACAATCTGGAAGCTTGTAGCCCCGACTCATTAATTACAAAGTTTATCCAAGAAAATAGGAGTTACAATATCCTCGATTTATCAAAATAATAAATGTTTTACAAAGAGCAATCCGAAAAATGGTGTCCGTGTTAGCTTGTTGCTAACACTCCATGCACTAGTTGAGTCAGTTTTGTCCCATGGATTGCAATTATGTTCATGGTTCTCGCTATGTCTGCAATAAGATAAGAGTGAGGTTAGGAAACCCATCCACAGCTGCAAAGGAAATCTGGGAGAAGTGGAAAAGGACAGCTCTCAAGAAGACACGAATGAAGCTGCAACTTGTAGACGGGATTTGTACAGAGACCTTTGGGTATGTTGGAGCAAATAATCATATCCTCTTGTGAGACAAAATTTGAGCATACTTTTTTCATAGTGGACTTTGCAAAGTAAGAGCAACACTTTGATGTTATTTTGGGGTGGCGATTCATGCATCAACTCAAAATGGTGCAACATTGGGACTATGACCACCTCTAATTGCGACATAAAGGTGTTACCATGAGGGTCGGCCTCAAGAGCCATAGTTATAGAGATGTTAATCAAACCCCTGTGGAAGACTTTGACTTAACTACAATCCATGGCAAACAATTACTTGCATGATTGCAAAAAAAAAACACATATTTGGATGTGCAAAGTATCTGGATTTTGAATCCTAAGGAAAGAAGATTATATCCTATAGAGGTCAAAAAAGATAAGAGCTTTAGGAGCCATCCCGTGAAGATTTTTTTGAAACCCTTTGGATGGGACCAAATACTGGCTACTCTAGATTGTTAGGAAATAAGACGTAGCTAAATAGATAATTGAGTAGATTACTTAATGGAGAGAGACATATTTATATACACGAGATTATAGAGTAGAGAGAGAGAGAGTACACACGATATACGTGGTTCACTCAATGTGGGCTACGTCCACGGGAAAGCAGCCACTGAATGGCTTTAGTACTTCAAAACAAGAAGTAGTTTACAAAGGGATTATACCCTTAATGGAGCTCCCGCCTTGCTTCACTCTCACCACCTCACACTCACCTTGTTGCATCAACTTCACACTATGAAATGTGTGTAGAAATGGCCTCCTTTTATAGGCCAAAAGAGCTGCCCTCTCTTATGAGAGACAGCCATGTGTAGCCGCCCTTGTGCGAATAAATCCAAATCGGACCCTCCAATCCGCCCATGTGTGGCCGCCTTTGAGAAGACAATTCCGCTTTTGAATTCGGCCACCGGCCATTGAATTCGGACACCGGCCACCGGCCATTGACTTTCGACCACCGGCCATCGGCCATTGACTACCGGTACCGGCCAACCGACCGATTGTTTTCCGACCACTTTCCGGCCGCCGTCCGGCCATAATATTCCGGCGAAAAAAAAAGTCTCAGGGGCCTCCGCCCCCGAGGCCTTTAAAGTTGCCCCTAATTCTTGTCCATGAAAATTTTGGTTTCCGGTGAGTGATTTTCCTTCACGCACGATGGCTTCTCCTCATAATGGGGGCCTTACAAATGTGCGCTTTTACCACAGAAAATTACAAGGGTAAATCAGGCTCCATACTTAACAATCTCCCACTTGGAGACTGATCTCCAAACCAAACCTGTGACTGCTTTCCATTCTGGCTTCTTATCCTTGAATGCCGATTGAAGATGAGCAAAAGCTCAACTTCTCCTTGTTGACCACCTTTGTAAACATGTCTGCAGGATTTTCACTTGTATGCACCTTTCCTAGCTTTAGTTGTCCCTCTTCCAAAAGAGTGCGTATGAAGTGATATCTCACCTCAATGTGCTTTGTCCTTGAATGAAAGGCTGAGTTCTTTGCAAGATGGATAGCGCTTTGGCTATCACTGTACAAGACACAATTGTCTTGTTTGAATCCAAGCTCTTCTAAGAATCTGTGAAGCCACAGAATTTCTTTGCTTGCCTCCGTCATTGCTACATACTCTGCTTCTGTGGTAGAAAGTGAAACCACTTTCTGCAGCTTTGAAGCCCAGCTTACTGCTGTGCCTCCAACCGTGAACACATAGCCAATAGTGCTCCTTCAAGTATCTTTGTCACTTGCCATATCTGCATCAGCATACCCTTCTAGAAAAATATCAGTTCCTCCAAAATACAAAGCATTTGTTGTTGTCCCTTTTAAATACCTAAGTATCCACTTCACAGCTTGCCAATGCTCTTTACCTGAGTTGTCCATGAACCTACTCACAACTCCCACTGCATGTGCAATGTCTGGCCTTGTCCATACCATAGCATACATTAGAGAACCTACCGCTGCAGCATATGGAACTTTAGACATATAGGTTATCTCCTTTTGTGTCTTTGGACACATATCCTTCGTTAGTTTAAAATGACCAGCCAAAGGTGTAGAAACTGGTTTTGCATTTTGCATTGCAAACCTTTCTAGTACCTTCTTGATGTAATCTTCTTGAGATAGCTTTATTGTCTTCTTCGTCCTGTCCCTTGATATTTTCATACCAAGTATCCTCTTTGCAGCACCTAAATCTTTCATTGAAAAAGATTTGGACAGCTCCTCTTTTAGGTCTTTGATGTCCTGCATATTAGCACTTGCAATCAACATGTCATCAACATACAACATTAGGATGATGAATTTCCCATCTCCCAAATTCTTCGTAGACGCAGTGATCCGAGTTGCATCTTGTGAATCCATGATCCAACATCCATCGATCAAACTTCAAGTACCATTGTCTTGATGCTTGCTTTAAACCATACAAGCTCTTCTTTAATCTGCAAACCATTTTCTCCTTACCTTTTACTTCATACCCCTTTGGTTGAAGCATGTAGATTTCCTCCTCTAAGTCACCGTGAGGAAATGCCGTATTTACATCCATTTGCTCGAGATTTAGATCATGAGCAGCCACAAGGCTTAAGACAAGCCTAATTGAGTTCATTTTTACAACAGGAGAAAATATTTCATTGAAGTCAATACCTTTCTTTTGAGAAAAACCTTTTACCACAAGCCTAGATTTGTACCTTTTCTTCCCACCTTCTTCTTCCTTTAGCTTGTACACCCATTTGTTTTGAAGTGCCCGCTTACCTTTAGGCAACTCAACCAACTCCCATGTTTGGTTGCGATGTAGTGAGTCCATCTCCACTTGCATGCTCTTCGTCCATTCTTCTTTGGATTCATGTTGCATAGCTTCTTCATATGATTCCGGCTCTCCAGAATCTGAGATCAAGAGATGGTTGAAGAAAGGAACAAACCTTTCTGAAGGTCTACTTGCTCTTGTAGATCTTCGGGGAATAGGTTGAGGCTCCTCATTTGGTTGACGTTGTTGCACATTGTCACCGTTTGCAGTCCTTGAGTCTTCACCGTCCTCAAGCTCGATGTACTCATCACCTGTTTCTTATGTTTGTTTTCTTTCCAAGTAATCTTTGTACATATTTTGTTCGTTAAAAATTACATCCCTACTCCTTAAGATTTTACCATCTTCAGGATTCCATAGGCGATACCCAAAGTCTCCTTCTCCATAGCCAATGAAGAAACACTTTTTGGACTTTGCATCTAACTTTGATCTTAGGCTTCTATCTATGTGCATGAAAGCCTCACACCCAAACACTTTGAGAAATGCATAATTTACCGGTTTACCTGTCCATGCCTCTTCTGGAACTCCCCCATCCAATGCCGTTGAGGGTGACCGATTGATTAAGTACACAGATGTACTTACAGCTTCTGCCCAAAGCTCAAGCGGTAGGCCTGCATGTAGCCGCATGCTTCGTGCTCGTTCCATGATTGTCCTGTTCATCCTTTCCGAAATCCCATTTTGTTGAGGTGTCCTTGGGGTTGTCCTTTGCCTCCGAATGCCATTGCTAGCACAAAAGCTTTCAAAAGCTTGGCTGCAATATTCGCCTCCATTGTCGGATCTGAGGCATTTAACCTTAGTACCTGTTTCATTCTCCACAAAGGCTTTCCACCTTTGAAATATGGAAAATACATCGGATTTATTCTTCATGACATAAACCCATGTTTCTCTAGTCGCATCGTCTATGAATGTTACATAGTACAATGAGCCATCAAGTGATGGTGTACTTGCAGGACCCCAAACATCAGAATGAACTAACTCAAGTTTTTTATTTTTTCTTTCATTTCCTGATTTTTGAAATTTTACCCTCTTTTGTTTACCATAAACACAATCTTCACAGAACTCTAAGTCCACTTCTTTCAAACCTGGTAGAAGCTTCTTCGTTTGAAGGATTTGCATTCCTTTGGCACTCATATGCCCAAGTCGGTAGTGCCACACCGCACTGTCAACTTCTGTAGTTGCTGCACAAGCTGAAGGTTGCGTGCTAATAGTACACAAGTAAAGTGTACCGACTTTTTCACCCTTGGCAACCACCAAAGATCCCTTTGAGATCTTCCACCGTTTGTTTCCGAATGCAATGTTGTGACCTTCATCGTCCAATTGTCCTGTAGAGATCAAATTTTTGTGAAGAGAAGGAACATGCCTAACATCTTTAAGCTTCCATTCATTTCCGTTAGCAGTTTTGACAGAAACTGTACCTTTGCCGACAATCTCACAAGCTTCATCATCTCCCAAGTATACATACCCAAAATTACCTTTGGTGTAGTCTTGGAAATGTTGCTCGTGTGGTGTCGCACGGAATGAAGCCCCGGAATCTACTATCCAGGAATTAGACACATTGTCTAATGAGAGAATTAGAGCATCTTGCTCTACTTTACCTGCCACATTGGCCTCCGATGTTGGCTTGTTGTCTTGAGACTCTGTCTCCTTCTTCTTCTTGGACCAACAATCCTTCTTAACGTGGCCCTTCTTGCCGCAGTTCCAACATTCAAGAACTGACTTTGTGCGTGACTTGCTCCGCCTTGAGCGATCACGACCCTTTTGGTTTTTGAACCTCTCCTTAAGCCTTCCTCTTGTTTCCACTGATAGTGCAGCACTTGATGATTCTCCTGTGCTTCTCCTTCGCATTTCCTCGCTTAGGAGAACACCCACAACATCATCAAACTTAAGAGTATTTGTGCCACAGATAGAATTACTTACAGCCATCACAAGGCTGTCCCAACTATCCGGTAGAGATGATAGTATAAGGAGAGCTCGCACTTCGTCATCGAAATTGATTTTCACTGATCGAAGTTGACTTATGTTTGTGTTAAAGTCATTTAGGTGTTCTTCAACTGAACCATTCTCTGCCATCTTTAGATTGAACAAGCGCTTCATAAGAAATACCTTATTGGATGCCGATGGTTTCTTGTAGAAGTCGTCAAGTGACTTCATCAAGTCCTCCGTGGTCTTCATCTCCGAAACATTGAAGGCCACCATTGACGCCAAGCTTAACCAGATTGTTCCCAGTGCCTTTCGATCAAGGACAATCCATGCTTCATCTGCCATTGTTGCGGGCTTCTTCGCAAGACCGCCTAGTGGCAAATAGAGGTCCTTCTGGTAGAGATAGTCTTCAATCTGCATCTTCCAATGTTGGTAGTTTTTGCCGTTGAACTTCTCAATCTTGAGCTTCCCTTCCTCCGCCATAACTCCCACTCAATTCAAAGAATCCTTTCCTTGAGATAATTTAGCTACGAGCAAACCTTGCTCTGATACCAGTTGTTAGGAAATAAGACGTAGATAAATAGATAATTGAGTAGATTACTTAATGGAGAGAGACATATTTATATACACGAGATTATAGAGTAGAGAGAGAGAGAGTACACACGATATACGTGGTTCACTCAATGTGGGCTACGTCCACGGGAAAGCAGCCACTGAATGGCTTTAGTACTTCAAAACAAGAAGTAGTTTACAAAGGGATTATACCCTTAATGGAGCTCCCGCCTTGCTTCACTCTCACCACCTCACACTCACCTTGTTGCATTAACTTCACACTATGAAATGTGTGTAGAAATGGCCTCCTTTTATAGGCCAAAAGAGCTGCCCTCGCTTATGAGAGACAGCCATGTGTAGCCGCCCTTGTGCAAATAAGTCCAAATCGGACCCTCCAATCCGCCCATGTGTGGCCACCTTTGAGAAGACAATTCCGCTTTTGAATTCGGCCACCGGCCACCGGCCATTGAATTCGGCCACCGTCCACCGGCCATTGACTTCCGACCACCGGCCAATCGATCGATTGTTTTCCGACCACTTTCCGGCCGCCGTCCGGCCATAATATTCCGGCGAAAAAGAATATTCTGGCGAAAAAAAAAGTCTCGGGGGCCTCCGCCCCCGAGGCCTTTAAAGTTGCCCTTGATTCTTGTCTATGAAAATTTTGGTTTCCGGTGAGTGATTTTCCTTCACGGACGATGGCTTCTCCTCATAATGGGAGCCTTACAAATGTGCGCTTTTACCATAGAAAATTACAAGGGTAAATCAGGCTCCATACTTAACATAGATGTGTGTATGAAATTTTGTAACGAGCAGGGATTTCACTAACGTGATTACGTTAATAACACGAGTCTTTACATATGAAAAAGACGTGATTACGTTAATTATTAACGTGATTTTCATGGCAACTTGCAGAAACCACTAGAGCGATAACCTCAATGGGTTTTTTAATTTTCCTGGCCGAACTGCCGGGGAAATAACAAAGCCCGTAGGGAAAATGGAAAAAAACGCGACGGGCTAAACTGTACATAATAAAACCTCTACTAACTTTGGCATTTTTAGTAGGCAAATCCTTGGGGAGTGTACTCGAGCATTGGGTACAATTATCTCCTTGTGAATTGACCTAAGGTTACATAGTCACATGTCCTTTTTCTGGGCCGAGCGTGATTCTTAATACGGTAACCACTTCAAAAAAAAAAAAAATCTTCACTAAAGACAAAGGTATGATGCCAAAACAATTGAATCTTTGGAGAGTCATGCTCATTGCAATGAAGCCATAAAAGAGCTGAAGTTGGTTTTAGAAGATGAGCATATTTAAATAACGAGTTCATAGTCACTAGTCGAATGCCCTGTACTAGTGTACTGGGTATATAAAGATCCTTGAAGTCTTTCATTTCACACCATCATAGGTTTGAACTGATATACATTGTCAATGCACAATATGAGATCTATAATCCTTAATTGGATGAAAATAGCTTTATATATTGATTTGGATGCATTACGAGGGCTACAATACTTGATTGGTTACAAGTCTTCAATTGTGTAATTGTATTGAAGATTTCATAGTCTTGTTTTATACATTGGTTTAGATAGGGAGTGAGTTGTGTATTATAGAATATTGTGAGTGCATGAGATGGCCAATCATAGCTATTATTGCTTTTGTTTGTTTTTCGCAAATAATTATCATGGTTTCAATGTAAAAGTTGATTATTTTTTGTAGCATGTGAAAAGAGCAAATTAAAAAACCTGAAACCTCTATATATACAAACAATTTGAAGGTTTTAGATGTTTCTAATTGTTTGCAAATTGCAAAATCCTCATATTTATAATTGCATTGACAAATTCATAGCGTTGTTGTATGCAAGATGTCAAGTAGAGAGTGCATTGCAATGTATACATATGTGGTCGATATGTGGATTGACAAAAGTGCTTTGCAAATCGCACAATGTGTAAATTGGATTGCTTTCTTAATGAAGGTTTTTCAAATATATATTGGAAAGTAGAATTTGTTTAGTGAAAAATGTACATGGATCACGATACATGTTTGGTCACATTTTGGAGTGGAACTTGGCAAGCACCTCCCTATAGACTATCCTAGCACACTGAGTGAAATAGTTTCAAAGTTCAATATGTTTTTTCTAAGTTTACCAAATTTTCCACTTTATGGCCAAGTTTGGTCCGAGTTTTCCATATTGGATATTTGATGCCAACTTTGATTGATTCCTATGGCCATACCGCTTTGAGTGTTGTAGTTTTGATGATTAGAAGTTGATGACTATCCATAAGACCATTCATCTGTCATTTTTAGAGCATTTGGAGTTTGTTTGACCACCCTGGCCCTGCTGGCAAGTTTTGTCCATTTGACAAGCATTTTTGCATTAGATTGTGATATACTTGAGCATATCAAACTTTTCCTTTCATTATCTTGCAAAACACTTTGACATTAACACTTGGCAATCTGAAACTCCTCAACACTGCTATTTAAACCAACTTGTGCATAAAACTTTGAGAAATTGTCATATCCTTTTGTAATTAACGTGTACAAGCACTATCTGCTCAATTTTTGATAAAATATTCCCTCAGGTATATGGATTGTGAAATATTCCCTCAAGTGTATGGATTGTGATCTCTTTTGTGGCCAAATTTCACCAAACTTGGTGGGAAGGTTCTTGATATGTTCTTTGAGCTATTGGTCACAACATTTTGGACTTTGGATCATTTTTGCATCCCTTGGGTCAAAATGAATTGTAGATTGATTTTTTTGATTTGGCAAGGTTTTGGGGTGAAGTTTTTTCCATTTTCACTCAAACTTCTAGGATGATATCTCCTTGCTGATATCTAACATTGGGCCCAAATTTTGCGTGTTCCTTGCATTGTAGGATCCATGGTCGTAATCCATGTTGGGAAATGTCTTTGATCTGTGATCACACCAACTAATAAGCGTTGTTGAGAGGACCGATTTGCCCAAAAATATTTGGATTTGGAGGTGGAGGAACATGGATTGTGATCCATGTTCCACCCCCTTTTTGGATTGTGATTACATGGACCAATTTTATCCATTGTGGGAAACTCATTGATGAAATATTTTTGAATTTGGAGTGTTTTTGGTGCCCCAATGGACCCCTGACAGTTTGCAAATTTCATGTCTTGGATTTGATTTGTGTAGTTGCTCTTGCTCAATTAAGGATCATAACTGTGAAATCTGGTGCAATATGAGGCCCCTGGGTGTCCGTAGCAAGCAAAAAAATTGGTAGCTCACTCTAGGTCACATTGCTCTCTCTCTCTCTCTCTCTCTCTCTCTCTCTCTCTCTCTCTCTCTCTCTCTCTCTCTCTCTGTGTCTCTCTAGCTCTGACAAATGAAAATGAGCTCTATCGTGCCCAATTTGTCTACATGTGCTCAACCTACTAAAAGTACTAAGTGTTTACTTACCTTGTTCCCCTTGTTTATGATAGAATACCACTTGTGGCTCAGAGAGTTCATCATTTGGATGCCAAGCCACTAAGTGCCCTTGATTTTGCAATTTCTATCCTTCATAAGTTGGTCCAAAATTTAACTTGTGCCAAAACCTTCCAAACTTGTCATGCTCAAAGCTCTTTTTTGTAGATTTGGCGTTTGATTTTGAAACTTGATTTTGACGTTTTGGCTCAATTTTATTGACTTTTGATCCTTATTAGATTAAAAAAGAAAGAATATTACTAAAATTTATTATTATCTAACCAAACATTAGCTAAAAGTATTCCATATGCTCATATATGCATACTCTCACTCTAGACATCATGTATGTCACAAATTGTTTTTATGGCTCATTATTATGCTTGATAAGTATTAAATCCTACTAAAAAGCAACAAAAAAGACAAAATAACACGGCAAAACATGATTTGTACACCAAATACATAATTTCTCAACATCTTGCACCTTTAAATCTTGTAATAAGCTACCAAAACTAATGTTACTCCCCCCTTCCCATTTTGAGTCGTGCCAGACAAAGGTTTGTGTAATGTGCATGGGCATGAATAGTGTGCCTATGCAAGGTCTCTCAATGTGGCCCTATTATGCCCAATGCAGGATCACTTAATAATTATGTGACTATCGCTTGAGTGCAACAGAAGGGATTATTTATTTTCATTTTTTCTCACATTTTCACATACAAAAGAGTACCATAAAATTAAATTGGGAAAAAAATTGAGATTGAATATGAAAAGGGTGTGTTTTATTTTTCAAAATTCATAAATAAAGAGTTTTAAAATAGTCCTTGAATGCACATGATATACACAATCTCTACATAGTGACCCTATTGTGCAAAATGTGTATGATGAATAGATTATTCTTTTTTTTCATTGGTGAGGTTTCATCTATACTACCATGTCCAAATAAAAGCTCTTGAAGCTGGCATGCCCTTTCGTTGATTGTTGGGTTTGTCAATACTTCTAGTTGAATGTTTGTTGGGCCTTAAGTGTCTTTTAGTACTCACTTGTATTTTGGTTATGGAGACTACAAATGTGTTGCCGTTTTGGTTGCTTGGGTCTCAATTGGCAAGTTGGTTTTTTCTCTAGTGTAGACTTGGGAATCCATCCGCTATGTTGATTTTTGTATCCTAGTATAACGGCTTTGAGGTGCACAATTTTTTGTTGGTTGTTATTGAGTAGATATGGAAGACAGTTTGGAAACTTGTGTCTTGGGTAACCATATCTACTTCAGTTTGTGTGTCATAATTGATTTCTTTACTTAAATTTTCCTAATGTTTTTGCCATGGGTTTGAGTAGTTAGTCTATGCCATAATGTAGGCTTCTATTCTATTTGAACTGGTTGGACATTCCAAATATAATATGTCGATGCTAAGGGATTGATGTAAGAGGTGCCCTAAAGATTGAACTTTAACATTTTGTTGTGCCAATCTAGAATTGATTTGTAGGTTTGCATCCATGAGGATCCCAAGACAATTGCTTCATTAAGATCCGTGTTCGCCATTACATGAATTGTGTGTGCAGTGATGGCTGTTGATGTTGATTGATACATTGACTCAACCTAAGCTGACCATTGTCCCTTTGTTGGTTGCTTTGAGCTCGATCTTCATTGGCATCAATATTTCATATGACAACTTTATGTATGTCAAATGATTCATGGCATTAACTCACGCTCTAGTATCCACACATTGTTGTGCCGCTTTGCATGCATAAGCTGAAAAACAAAGTTTTGTCTGTATCTATGAATTTTGAGAATTCTATGAACTATGTTAGAACTGTTACGGCATTAGAGTAGAAGGAATGTATGCATTATTCGGGCTTTTGTAGATCAAAAGTGCCACACAGTGAACCAATTGAACTGACAAGTGAAGATTGAATGAAGGGTTCATTTTTTGCTTAAAAGGTAGAGCTTGAAGTGTTGAGTAAACTGGTCCAGACGACTTATCAAACAGAGCCCTGGTGAGAAAGTTATTGCAGTTTAAAGTTGAAAGTGGTTGCAGATCTGAGACTAGTAGAGCATATGGGAATAGGTGGTCAAACATGATTTGAATTGTTAGGTGCATAAAGCTTGAATTATGGAGCTTTTTGGTCTTGTCAGATTGGCAATCTGAGTCACAAAGATCAAAATATCAAGCTTTGAAGTTTTAGCAAGGGCTAGTTCTGAGCTGGGTTGCCCGCTTTGGAAAATGTGTCATCAGGGAGTTTTTGAGCCTCAAAAAGGTTCTCGAACGTAGAGCACTTCATATGGAGTTTTGAAGAATTGACGGATTGTCAATTGGATGCTCGGTTGCCGAGTTACGTTTCGGTGAAGCTTGGATCAATTGCCCAAGGGGAGATCACAAATGATTTCCAGCTTTTGGCACCCTTGGTTTGCGGAACAAAATGAGGCAAAGATTGCATGGGTTGAAGTCGGCAAATGGGTACTTCCAACTGGATGCTACACTTTGGCCTTCTTCAGGTTTGGGAGTCAGGATTGGGAGCCAACCAAAGTTGGTGCAATTTTTTATTTTTTTTTGCGAAGTTTGTGGTGACCTTAAGGATTTTTAAAGGCTACGCGTTGAGGAGCTGCCACATGGCAAGAGGGCTTGTCCGGTATGCGGATGTGCCACACCGAATGTGTTGGGGTATAGGCGTCTGTGCCTTGCCCGGCCGCCCAGAGTCTGGGCGCCCACAGACTTGTATACCTTATACATAGCATAAGTGTATAGGGGGCTGCTCACTCTTTTGAGTCTCCCCACCCATATCGTGTGTGTCTCCTTCTCTCTCTCTCACTCTCCGTTTGTGGTGCTCCCCGATCCCCTTCAATTGGTATCAGAGCTATGGTGACCGCGGAGAGCACGACGGCTTTGAGAGCTTCGAGGCGATAGCTCGCTCGCTCTCGACGGTGGAGTTCGATCGCAGAGTTTCACGGAGAGCGATTTTAGCTTGAGGAGCATTGTCTTTGGAGCTTAGGAGCTTGGTGTGGTCAAGCTTGGTCGAGGAAGCGGTTGCGGCTTCCTTGGTGAGAGGAGCTTTTGAGCTCAGTGGAGCTCGTTAGAGAAGTGCTCGGCGGAGGAGAGCTTGACATTCGAGTGCTTGGATGCTGTTGTGGCAGAGCTCTTGTGTTGGATCTTGCATTGAGAGGACATTGCATCATGCAGAGTGGAGCAGGAGCAGGTTCAAGACTGTGTGCAGCTCGTTTTTGCCATTTTTGGGCTCTAAAACGCAGTTTTTTGCGTAGCTCCGTCATACAGAGTCAGATCTACATGATCCAGGAGTCTAGGTCAGGGTTTTGGCTCCGGACGCGATGGTGATGTCTATTTGCTGAAATTATGCTTTGAATTACAGCAGGTACAGCAGCAAGTTTATTTGTGCACTCTCGGGTCCCAAAAACACTGTTTTTGGCATAGCTTTCACACCCGGACTCGGATACATATGATCCAGAGTCTACCTTGGGGTTTTGGCACGCTCCGGACGCGCTCGTCATATCAGAATTTTAAAATTCTGAACGCTGAATTTTCTGTAGCAGCAGCAGTTGTTTATTGTGTGTCGAGGATTCCACACATGGTTTGCTCTCAGATGTGAGAGTGATATTTGCTGCAAGTTTCCTCACAGGTGGGAGGATACGATGTATGCCTTATGTGGTTTGATGCTCAGGGAGACTAATGTGATTGCATTTTGAGCTCGGCAATGTATGCCTCGAGCATGTTTTTTTGGCAGTCACAGGTAGAGCAGATATTTGTGTACTAGATTTGCAGGTGCTTGCAATGATGTATGCAAAGTGTGGAGATTGGTGCATGCATTTGGAGTGCGGTTTGATGCGCTTTGGTTGCTCATGGTTTTGAGCGTGCAGTCAGTTTGGTTACTGGTTTTGTGGCCGTTTTACTGACGAAACTCTGGCGAAATTTTCCCAGGAGTTTTATGCGCATCATTTATGCGATCTAGGTAGAGATTGCGGGTTGCACTCAGCATTTGTGTGCGGTGTTCTCTGCAGGTGGGAGATTTGTGCGTGTGTATGCATCGATACTGCACAGTGTGGGCTTGGTAATTAGCTCACGGGTTTGACAGGCGTACAGTTATCTTGGCACACTCACAGGAGTGAATATTGTGATGTATGCTTGTGTGGCTACGAGCTAGGTAGCCGGATTCGAGCACTAATGGCTTGAGGTTTTTCAGCAAGTTTCAGCTACAGGTTTACAAGTTTACAGGCAGGTTTGAGGGCTTATTTGGGTGCTGAATTTTCAGCCATTGTTTCCTCTTTGCAGGTGTCCATGTATGGCTCAGTTGTAGGCTGATTTGGGACACATTTGTGACTTGTTTATGCAGCTGTTTAAGAGCTGAATTTTGGGGCTGTTTTGGGGCTGATTTGCAGCCATATTTTACAGCCATATTTGCAGACTTTTGTTGATGCAATTCGAGCCAGTTTAGGGCTGATTTGGTTGACATTTGCTACTCATTGTTGGTTGCTCTTTGGCGAGCATTATGGCTGATTTTTCATTTGACTTCCAGCGTTATGGTCTGACACAGTTTGATGGTACAGATTTTGTTGCTTGGAAGGAACATATGCTTGTTGCATTGACAGATTTGGGGCAGGATAAACCCTTGCGTGGTTTATCGGCGAAGCCCATGTCTATGAGTGATGATGATTGGCAGGATCTTGATGAGTTAGCAATGTCTACGATTCGTTTGCATCTGGTTGAGTCTGTTTACTGGCAAGTCTCGAGGGAGACTACAACTCATGCTTTATGGCAGAGTTTACATGCTATGTACGCGACATCCATGTCTACAGGGGAGTTTAGTCCCACTTCTATGTCCATGGGAGAGATTGGTCCCACACGCAAGTCTCGACGGCATAGAGACTTGACATGTTGGCATTGTGGACATAGAGGGCACATTAGGCGTCGATGTTTCAGGCGTTTGAGACAACGGAGGCCACAGATGCGTGATGCAGATTTGGGCATGACAGATGCTAGTGAGATCAGTACGGTGGTTACTGAGTATGCTTGTGACGGCGATGTCACATTTACATCTAGCTTGTCTTCAGACGATCTTATGCCTACGGATTGCATATCGGATTGCACACTGTCTTCACATTGGTTACTAGATTCAGATGCTACTTTCCATGTCACGTCGCATCGTGAGTGGTTTAGCACATTTTCTAGTGGGAGACTTGGTTGTGTGCACATGGCTGATGGTGCTGTGTATGACATTGAGGGTACAGGAGACGTATGTTTGTCCTTGCCCAGTGGTATGAGATTTACCCTGCGTCATGTGCGTTATGTGCCAGATCTGAGACGGGATTTGATCTCAGTCAGACAGTTACGGGATAGTGGATGTCAGATTTCGCTACGAGAGCGAGATTTTGTGATGCATTTGGGTTCGCTAGTGATTGCGAGAGGTGCCAGGAGTGGTACAGGTTACCCATTGCATGTGGATCACGCGAGAGACGGTGTTGTCTCTGTGATCATGCAACCAGGTAGAGAGCGAGAGAGCAGGCGAGTCTCTTTTGCTTGTGGGTTGCAGGATGCTTTGCATGGAGTGCAAAGTAGTGAGCTCGTTGTGCACACAGTTGGGGCACGACTTGAGCAGTCACACAGAGAGGTGACAGAGTCAGACATGCATGCTTTGCTAGTGACTGAGCAAAGCAGAGAGTCAGTTGTGCGAGATACTTCTATGCAGGATAGACAGGTAGAGCGGTCTTGCTCTAGTGAGTCACGACAGGAGGACGTTGTGCAAGAGTCTATGCATACGGAGTTAGGGCATGAGAGCTCTAGTGAGTCACAGCAGATTGAGTGGTCATGTTTGCAGTGGATGATTGCAGAGGAGGCTGAGATGTCAGCGATTATGCAGTCATTCCTTTCTATGCTCGACAGTGAGCATGGGGATATAGTTGTGCAGGATATGTCTTCCAGCAGACACCTAGAGCAGCTGGTTTGCTCTGAGGTTGCACGACAGGTTGATGCGTCTTTTGCGGACAGTCAGGAGATGCATGTGGCTGACACGCCTTGTCAGTCAGAGATGCCTATTGCCAAGGATATATATGTTGATGCATGCTCTGTAGAGCTAGCAGGGCTCGCTAGCATTGCATCGGCATTCGGTGGTCTCATGTATGAGATGCTGATCTTGAGACCGGATATCGTAGCTGCAGTGGGAGCATATGTAGTTGGGATTGTCAGTCGTTTGTTGACTGATGATGGCATAGTGCACGAGGGAGATATGCAGGTATTGCGTACATACTTGCAGTACGTGTGCGGTACGTCTGGTGGTGTATGGACTTACACGGGAGTAGGACAGCCGGATGCACACGATCACAGCCAGCCAGTGGGCATCGGTTGAGAGCGGTTTTCTCTCACCTTTTGTAGTCTTTAGACTAGGTTCCCTTGCTTAAAGGCACAGTCGCCTTTAAGTGGGAGGTTGTTGGGGTATAGGCGTCTGTGCCTTGCCCGGTCGCCCAGAGTCTGGGCGCCCACTGACTTGTATACCTTATACATAGCATAAGTGTATAGGGGGCTGCTCACTCTTTTGAGTCTCCCCACCCATATCGTGTGTGTCTCCTTCTCTCTCTCTCACTCTCCGTCTGTGGTGCTCCCCAATCCCCTTCAGAATGAAAGGGTATTTTTATACCTTCATGCCTCATGAGGAGAATGTACAATAGAGAGGGGGAGTGAGCTCCCTCACCTCGTATGGCCATGGCGTCCGTCAGGGGGTGTTGCTCGCACGCAGTTAGGTGGCCCTGTGGGCGGCTCAGGCAGTGTTTTGACATTGGCAGGCTCTTGGTGGCACTGTGGTGGCGGACTCGATAGTGATGACATGGTGCATGCTTCGCGAGCGGCGTTTCCATGCCCATAAGGACCTCTCCAATTTTTTGAAGACAAACACCCCCCCCCCCCCCCCCCCCCCCCCCCCCCCCCCCCCCCCTACACACACACACACACACACACACACACACACTCTAGTGCCTCAGGGAGGGGCTTTCGTGTGGATGAAGGAAGATGCCGATCCCCAGATATAAGGGAAGGTTCTTGAGAGAGAGTGAACGGGAGAGAGCTCAAAGGCAAGGGACATGGCCGGGCAAAGCAAAGGGGCAACGTCGATCAAAGGGGAGGAGTCATGTGCAGCTGAGAGAGAGAGAGAGAGAGAGAGAGAGAGAGAGAGAGAGAGAGAGAGAGAGAGAGAGAGAGAGAGAGAGAGAGAGAGAGAGAGAGAGAGAGAGAGAGAGAGAGAGAGAGAGAGAGAGAGAGATATTAGAAGCTTAACCAATGTGGCGGCCATGCAAGGATGCCTAAAATGAGCAGGCCAAATGGGTGCAATGCAAAGGGATGCTATATTGAGCTCAAGATTGATTGTAAGCAGAGAGAAAAAAACCCTTTTTTTTTTAGCTACTCTATAAAAGGGGATGCACACAATTGTAGGGGGTCTTTTTTTCGTCCTTCTTTTGGGGCCATTTTTGAAGGTTATTGGGAGAACTTTTTGAGAAGGGACTGCAGCAGAAGGCAAAGCTGGTTCTTGGGAGTAGTTGGAGAAGACAAGGGAAGGGCGGGAAAAGTATCGAGAGCACAAAACGACTGGATGGCAAGTGCAATCTGGGGGAGTTTTTTGATTGAGGGATGCAATTCGAAGAGCATACCGAAGTGGGCGTATGCAACGGAATTGTAAAAAAGCAATCAAAAATCTTAAGATGCATCTGCTGTCAGTTGTTGTCAGCATCTCTTGCATCTTGAATCTCTGTTTCTTTTCATTGTATCAATTACTAGAGTTCTTATTTGAAGTCTTCTCTCTTTTAATCTCTCTTTAATCACCAGTATAACGTGTATTAGGCCATTAATTAAGTCTATCTGCACTCTTTTATCCGAGTTTGAGCGTGTGCTAAGCTCCTGTCTACAGCCAAAGTCTTAGTGCTTTCCCGGTCGACCCTAGAGAACCGTGCACTCTGACAATTTGGTGAACCCGACGTGAAATTGACCGGTGTAGATGGAGCCAGTCATGTCGTCAAGCCAAGATAATGGGATGCAGCAATTTATGCAGCAATTTTCTACCCTTATGCATCAACAACATCTACACCATCAGCAGATGATGACTAAAAGCTTGGAAAGAGAAATGGAAGCTTGGATTCCTGAAGCTAGGCAAACAGTGACAGATAAAGTGGGGTGGTTTGAAGGCCGTGATGTTACCAAATTCTGTCAAATATATGAATAGGCTATGGAAGACAAGGGAGCAAATGAGCAAGCTGCAGTGAATTTTTTTGTGTTGGTAGTCGTGCCTGAATTGTGAGCACGGATTGAGGAGCTTGAGACTGCACATGGGGGAACATGGGCGGCGTTCAAGCAAGCTCTCAAAGACAAATATTTTCTTGAAGATAAGGAGCGTATTACAAAGAAAAGCTTTCTTAAGTGGGTGCAACACCGCAATAAGGGGCTTTTTGCACCTGAGTTACTACGAGAATTTGAGAAAAGATTTAATCAGTTATCTACCATCGAACGTACCGCTTTGAATTCTGAAAAGGTAGAATTGTTTGTGTAGGCTGTAGACTTAAAAGTACAAAAGAGCTTAGTGGATCTCCTTGAGGATCTAGCAGGGGAGTTAGGGTTGAAGTACGATTGGAAAGAAGTGATTGAAGGGGTCAATATGGTGGTGAAGCGACAGAAAAGGCTTGACAAATTAGTCGGGATGAATATAGATGTGGAAGAAAAAGAAGAAGAGATCCATGTGGTGCTAAAGGAGAAGAGCCCAAAGCTAGAGGAGTCTTTCATGGATGAGCTTGTGAAGGGAATCCAGGAGTTAAACATCAATTTGAAAGCTATAAAGCTGGAAGAAAAAGGTTCAACTTCTCGATCAAAACAAGATAGTCCACTGTCATGCGGCTCCGCTTCCATGATGGAAAAAAGACCAAAGGGAAGCAGAAAAAGTCTATTTGAAGCTTACACATTTATTGAGCAGCGACTAGGGCTCGAGAACAAGCAAGGAGATCCAAGAAGTGTATGGCTTATGTGGTTATGAAGGCCTAAGCGTAGAGATTTCATGCTTGAAGAAAAGGCTTTAACATGTGAAAAGGCTCTTAGGACATGCAACGCAACTTGGGTAGAGGAAGACATGTGGTCAGTGGTAAAAAGGAAAGTGTGTGAGAGACTTCACAGCTCTGCATGAGGGAGGCCGAAAAAGTCTTACTCTGTAAATTTTTTGTAAAACAGGTTTCTTGTAAAAGCAGGCTGTCTAGGGCCAAGGAAAACGGCGTTGTGAGCATTTTTGCGTCTCACTCACAAGGGCTAATTCTGCACCGATTAGGAGATATTTATGTTTTCTTTCTCTGCTGTATTAGGGGAGTAAAGCCATAAGCTTTGAGCATTCTAATCCTAAGCTAAGCTTCCATAGCCACTCTAATCCTAAGCCAAGCTTCCATAGCCCACTCTAATCCAAGCTTCCATAGCCACTCTAATCAAAGAAGCCGTAATTCCTTCCATAATCCATAATTAATAATTTTCTTGGGATCTCTCTCTCTCTCTCTCTCTCTCTCTCTCTCTCTCAATCTTAAAGAAGCAGAGGAAGAATGAAGGAGAGAAATATTATCAAGGCAAGCTCGACAAGCCAATGAAGGCAGATTAAACTGATGTAAGGAGTTTAAATAAGCAGCGGTACTGTTAATTGTTTGCTTTGGGTAATCAAGCTTCATAATCGTGTTCAAGTTGTCAGTTTTAAGCTTTGTCTACATTAATTGTGTTTGTTGCAACTCTCTTCCACACACCTCTCACAGCCAGAGGCCCTGCGCCTTCCCGGCTCACCTTTCGAACACAAATCCCCTGGACATTCTTGGTGAACCCGACGTGAAACGAGTCGGGGTGGGAGGTGAAGATGGAGATGCCAGAACAATTAATGCTTTTTATTGAAGATTTCAATTCAAATGGATTTGATGGGAATCGAGTAGTTTGAGATGTGCCAAAAATGTTGCAAATGGTTTAGGGATGTTTGCAAGAAGTGAAAGCTATGAAGATGAAAAAGCAGATTGATGATGTAGTAGAGATGGCACTTGATGTTGTATGGGAGCAATATCGTGTTTTTCAAGGATATGATCCAGAAGGAGTTATTGCATGTTATGAAGCCGAGATGAAGAGCCGAAATGTTCCAGAAAATCGGACGATTGCAGCTTTTGAAGAGGTTGCTAACTCAGATTTTAAAAAGCAGGTTCAAGAATTGGCAGAAGCATATCCCACACGGTGAGACTATTTTGCAGGAGAATTTATTTGCGAAAGCTCAAGGATTCTAGATCTAGAAATAATGGAGATTGCTGAACAAATCCAGATTGTCTTTTGTAAAGGAGAAGGAGATCAGATGCAGTTCCTTAACTATGATGAATTTTGGGAAAATATTTCTGCAAGAAGTAAAGCGAAGGCAAATACAGCTTTGAAAGTAGCAGATTCAGCTTTGGAGGAGCATGTTTTGAGCATAGAAAAGGTAAACAATGCATTTAATGCTGAAACATAAATTTATGATTTTTTTTAAAAAGATTGCTCGCATGGCAGTTATTTCAGATAATGATTCTAGTGAAGAGCTTGATTGTACAACAAGTAGTTCGCAAGTTGCTAACCTTGACATGGGTTATTCTTAAGGAGTTCATCAAGCAGATGAGCCTCTACAGGATACCTATGAAACTACCAGCACTATAACCGAGCAAGACAACATGTTTGTTGCAGATGATTGCATCAATAAAGCTATTATATACACAATAGCTGTTGAAGTGATTGAGATTGTGGACTTAGTACAAGATGAGCCTGAGAATGCCAATGAACTTATAATTGCTACTAACGTTATGTTTGCAGATTCTGTTATCATAGGAGGAAGGCCATAATTGATGGTTTTTTTGCAAGATTTGAAGTAGATGGTTATAACAGTATAGAAGAGCTTTCTGATAAGTGTACCTCTTTAGAGGGGGTGCCAGATGAACCTTTGCAGTGCTATGCTGGATTGCTAAGTAACATGGATGCAGATGAGTAAGCAGAGGATGATATTGATGAGTATGAAGATTGCCTAGATCATGCTGATTGTCAGTAGATTATTGATAGGGATTCTACATCTATGCTTATACGTGGGCCGCAAGAGGAGCTAACTCCTACAGTTTTCATAATGTTGAGACTTCTAAGGGTGATTTTTTCAAGGATGGTATGGATGAAGCTCTACAGGACAAAGCTATTTTATATGATCAAGCTAGAATCCCAAGTAAAGATGTCTTTGCTGATATAGGTCCAAATTGTTCCAAGGTTCTTCATGATGGATATGAAGCTAGAGGGGGTGATGATGCTAAATCACCATGGGTACTGAAAAAGGGGTACATGTTTCTTCATTTCATTGGACAATATGCCAATTATTGTAAGATTTGGATGCTATTTTTTTTTAGTGATGTTTATGTCAGTGATGGTTTGGCTGCCAGTAAAAGGGAGTCAATGCTCTTTAAGGCTTATTGGTAATGAGCTTAAGTTGCCAGAAGTTTATGGGATGTGGGTGTTGCACTAGGCTTCAGGTGATGCTCTAGTATATTGTAGGGCCCATCAATGCTATGTCATCTTAATGGTATTTGATCCAAGAGATTCTAAGGATCTTCAAAAGCAGGTTCACTACGGATGGTTACTTGTGGATATGCATTTTGGTTGCATGCTATTTCATCCAGGAATAGCACACCTACACCAGAGATATTTAATGTTGCTTGATACAGGAGATGTATGCTCATGTGGATATTATGTTGCTCCACTATTGGGGCAATTTCTTGTTATCCCATTTGATCCTGGGGGCTACTAAAGTGCAACTTGCAGATTCAAGAATATTAGTTTTTTTCTTGTAGTAGGTTACTTGGCACTAGGTTTTGTTTTTGGATTTATGCTATGAATAAAAGAGTTTTGGGTTTTGTGTTCATAAATCTTACATGGCTAGCTTCCAGTTGACATCTTTGGACAATTGATAAAGTATCTTCACATCTTTCGAGCTGGTTCTGCTACCAGAACTTGAAGTAAAGGACTTGACGGCCGTTCCATGTGCAGACATAGTAAGGCATACTTGAGCTTGACAGGGTTCCCTGAAGCGAGCTTGATGGTCAAGCCGTGTGCATCATTAACTAGAACACTTGAGTCTGGCGAGGTTCACTAAATAGGTTTTTCATAATTGATTCTTTGGAGACACGACATATACGGTTCAAAGATTTGTGATGGACAACTACCAAATAATTGAGCTAGACCATTGACAATATGGATTAAGCCTTATTTTGTTTTACATGTAGGTACCAGTTATGTGATCTTGATGGTAAGAAGCTTAAGCTAATTATAGCAGATATAGATAGAAGATCGGTTGGCACAAACTGGAGGCTGTGTAGGTTCAAAGGGGGTGGATGTCATGCGTCTCCGCTTCCATGATGGAAAAATGAGCAAAGGGCAGCAAAAAAAGTCTATTTGAAGCTTACACATTTATTGAGCAGTGACCAGGGCTCAACAAGCAAGGAGATCCAAGAAGTGTATGTTTTATGTGGTTATGAAAGCCTAAGCGTAGAGATTTCATGCTTGAAGAAAAGGTTTTAACATGTGAAAAGGCTCTTAGGACATGCAAGGCAAGTTGGGTAGAGGAAAACATGTGGTCAGTGGTAAAAAGGAAAGTGTGTGAGAGACTTCACACCTCTAAATGAGGGAGTCCGAAAAAGTTATAGTCTGTAAAATTTTTGTAAAACAGGTTTTTAGAAAAAGCGGGTTCTACGAAGACAAGGAAAACGACGTTTTGAGCATTTTTGCATCTCACGCACAAGGGCTAATTCTGCACCGATTAGGAGATATTTAAGTTTTCATTCTCTGCTGTATTAGGGGGGTAAATCCATGAGCTTTGAGCATTCTAATCCTAGCCACTCTAATCTAAGCTTCCATAGCCACTCTAATCTAAGCTTCCATAGCCCACTCTAATCCAAGCTTCCATAACCACTCTAATCAAAGAAGCCATAACCCAAGTCGTAATCTCTTCCATAAGCCATAATTAATCATTTTCTTGGGATCTCTCTCTCTCTCTCTCTCTCTCTCTCTCTCTCTCAATCTTAAAGTAGAAGAGGAAGAACGAATGAGAGAAATATTATCAAGGCAAGCTCGGCAAGTCAATGAAGGCAGATTAAACTGATGTAATGAGTTTAAATAATTTAAGCAGCGGTAATGTTAATTGTTTTCTTTGGGTAATCAAGCTTCAAAATTGTGTTCAAGTTGTCAGTTTTAAGCTTCGTCTACATTAATTGTGTTTGCTGCAACTCTCTTCCACACACCTCTCACAGCCAGAGGCCCCGCGTCTTCCGGGCTCACCTTTCGAACACAAATCCCCCAGACAGCGTAGAGGGGGAGTGGTAATCAAAACTGCATATGGTGTGACAGTCTTGAGATCTTGTCAGGAGTGAGTACGATGAGTTTGCAAAAGCCAAGCGTAAAGACGTGGTTTTTTGAAAGGATGGGCTAATACATCTATGAGAAATAGGTTTGCCTCTAAAGACTAAATATGGGAAAGGTGGTATGAAAGAAGAGTATGGAAGAGATGTTGCAAGAACATCATACAAGTAGTTGAGGCATTGACTTATGGAGTGCAAATTGAAAGCTAACTACAGGAAAAACCTATTGAAGTTTCTCACAAGAAGGGAATTTTTTGGCCATATGCTATGACAACGGCACAAAAGGGAAAGGTCGAATATCAGCAGCTATGTCAAGTGGGAAACTGCATTAGAAAGACTACTAGGTGGAGGGATCTTGTAGACTCCCTCTCAGTATACGCATATATAGCAAGGTCTCAAAACAATGAGACTTTTGTAGAAGAAAAGCAAAAAAGAAAAGATGACTTGGCAGGGACTTCGAAGATTCAGACAATGAAGTCAGCAGTACAAAAGGAAAAAGAATCTAGCTCAAGCGTGGCTCCTACCCCACCTGATGTTCCAATGGATGAAGCCAAGAAGGAGAAGAAAGAAGGGAAAGCTCGAGGCCCATCATATAAATTAAGATCTAATATTGAACAAGCAACTGATGTAAAGAGGGTACTTGAGGAGCGGATTCTGAAAAGTCGAGTGGAGTTTACCCTAAGAGAAATCCTAGGTATTGAAAAGCGGCAATTTCATGACAGCATCATTGATCTTATGAAGAGGAAGCGTCAAATATTGTACGAGCCTGAAAAAGATCCAACCAGGACTCAGAGAGTGCATAGCATTTATGATGAATGAATGGGGAAGCATAGTCGACAACAACGAACTTCCAAGGCGGGTAAATCATATCAGATTTCATGAGGATGAGAATCATGAAGATGTACCTCGCAACCATTTTACACGGAATCATTGGGCCGGGCTACTACTAAAACTTTGGTGAAGATAGGCGATTTGGACAAGCTGATTGTCGCATTGGTAGATCATGGTTCAAGATTAAACCTTATGTCAAAGAGCTTATATTCAAAAAGGAAGTAGCCCATTGATGTTGAACATGGGTGGCGTATCCGAGATGCTAATGTGCAATCAAGTGATTTGTATGGTGCATATCCTAACGTTAAAGTAACTATAGGGGATGTAAGTGATGAAAATAATTTCTTTGTGCAAGAGAACTCAACTTATCCAATTATATTGGGACAACCTTATATTAATGTGGTGCAAATGGAAACAAAAGTTTTGGATGATGGGTCTGCATATGCCAGGATCCGAAGTCGTGATGGGAAAAGAGCGTTACAATTTCTAAATTTTTGAGTAGACCATGCCAGGAACAAGGACACCTTAAGGGATCATCCATTGCCAAAGTTGACAAAAGAATTTAAAGAGAATAGGGGTTTCTCGGATTTTTTCCAAGTGCCATTCTAAAGCGAGACTATGATGGTGCTTTAAAGGAGAAGTCCTCGTTGATAGCGGTTGTTTATAGAGAGAATTTTTCTTCAGGATTTTTGGGTTTATCTTCAAAAGGATCAATATCTTACAAGAAATTCAACGACTTATGCAAACGGGAGAAGCGACATGTTTGCAATGCCCAAGGTATGTTTTAGGAATGTGAGTAATTGGATCCACATGAATCAATTTCACGGATTTTTAAAGAATATGCATTTGTGGACACAATGGGGGAATTGGATGCAGCCATGCAATCCAATGACCAAGCTGAGATTGAGATTGTTAAGGTAAACTCTTGATATGTATGACATCCTTTTTTAATTCAAAGAAGAGTTGGATGCAGAGGAGATATAGGTAAATACAAAATACAAAACAATGGCAAAGAGGTCAGATGTGTGGCTATTCCATTGCCAAAAGAGAGTGACATTGTTATGGAGACATCATCTTGACAGCCTATTATTCAAGATCCATGTAAAATTGGGCACTCTTTACTAAAGAAACTTTGCAGGAGTTGCAGATTGGTGATGCAGATTTTCTAAATCAAGAAGAGATAGAATGTTTTCAAGAATTTTTAAAGAAACATGGGAAGGCTTTTGCTTTCCAACCAAGTGAAATTGGTTGCGTTGATCGTAGCATGTGGCTCCCATGGTGCTATTCACTGGTCAGGATGGTTGCGATGCACCTGGCTTGTGCTCAACCATGGCGATCCGTGTTTTGTGCTGAAAAGTGCACGACTGTTCTTCTCCACTTGGGGGGGGGGGGGGTTGCCCACCAACTAGTGGTGGGTCCGGAGAGAGACGAGTTTCCTTTTGTCCACAAAAGATGCACGCTCCTTTGCCTCACCCTACCGGTCTGAGCCAAAAGCTCCTCTCCCTATCTTCCTCTCTCACATTGGGCGCTAGCACCAGCCTTGTTTTGAAAAAGCTTGGGCAAGAATGAAAGGAGCACATGAAGACTATCGATGTCTCTCTCTATCTGTCTGCATTCTTCCTCTCTCTATCTCTCTCTCCTATGCAATCTAAGTCTGAGCGCTAGTGCTTGCATTCCACAAGTATGAGTTTCGCATGCTTCACTAGCTTCCGAATGCATGGAGAAAAAACCACGCTACTGCAGAAGTCGAAAGGGGAAGGGGGTTGAAGGCGGGGTTAGTAGTGCATGGGAGGAGGCTCCAATTGCAAGAGTCCGAGAGTGCCGACTCGCATTGACTTGTTGCTGGTGTAGAGAGATCAATAGTAGCTCACCAAACAACGATAGTCCTATTGCAGTCAATTTCACACATTGAGACATTGGATGAGGGTCGAGGCCTTTGTACTATATCTATTTTGATCTGTGTCCACATTCCGTCAGCCTTGCAATAGTTGCCCCCCCCCCCCCCCCCCTCCAAATATGGAAATAGAGGGTGGTACGCTACTAAGGAGGACGGACGCATGCTGTGTACTACGGGGTGGAGAGTTGCACGCCATAGAGGGACGTGAGCAACAAGTGGGGAATGCAGAGAAGCTTGAGAGCAAGGCCACTCGGGGCTACTGAGGTGGGCCGTGAGCAGACCAAGGGGAGATAGGCGTAGCCTCCATACGAAAAAACGCCAAGGGTGAAGGAGATAATTCATGCGCTACTGCCAGTTCCAAGGGAAAGTCCAAAAGCAGGAAAAAAAAACGAAAATGCATTAAGGGTTATTTGCTCTACCGTATGAGAGTTTGCAACACTAAAAGTGAGCGCTAGCGCTCACTTGCAAGAGAGGGAGAGATTGCGTTATTAATAAGCTTGTTCATTGACATAGCTAATGATCTCTGGAGAGAGAAAGGATTAGGAAGAAGAGATAAAGTTAGAGAGAGAGAGAGAGAGAGAGAGAGAGAGAGAGAGAGAGAGAGAGAGAGAGTGAGTTAGATTGCAAATTAGAGGAGGAGGGAGAGGGTGATAGAGATAGAGAGAGATACAAGAGGAGAAAAGAGAGGACTCGATACAGATATAGAGAGAGAAAAGAGGGAGAGAAGATTTTGACATTGTAGGAAACTATCCCAAGAGACCTTAAAGATCTATCCGACGAGGAGAGTTGAACTTAAGAGAGAATAAGAGAGAGAGAAGAATGAGATAGAAAAGCAGGGAAAAGAGGGAGAGAGAAAAGAGGGGAAAAGAAGGAGAGAGATAGAGAAGGTGTAGAAGTTGCTCAATGTGGACAGGGTTAGAGAGAAACAGAGGGCAGGTTTTGCCGACAAGGCTCTCTGATTAGAAACCTATCAAAACGAGTCCGCACCGTCAAGGACTCGTTTTAGTAGGTTTCCAATCAGAGCTTTTCAAAGCTACCTACTATGAAGGTTTTTTTATTTTTTAAAATAATATTACTTTTAGCAGGGGTTCATATGACATTCATGATCATAATTCAAACCAATCTATGGTGGTGCGGAGCGATTTCAGCATGGGCAGTCGCCATTGTCAGCCATGGCAGATCCGGGCGCGATTGCGGCGGGGCCGAGCGTTGTTGTTGTAGGTTTTTTTATTTTTTATATAAGATCAGCAACTTGGTAAAGCTTGATCATAGTTATATTAAAAAAAGGCTCTCAATCATGTTGGAGAAGCTGGACGAAATGGGTCCACGGCATCGCAAGTCAATTCTAGTAGCTGTCCAACTTTGCCTACATGCCCAAGAGCATTTTTTAAAGGGGAAATTACCAAAATACCCCTCATATTTAAAAAAATTCCCAACGAATTCCTCACGTTTGGCTAGAAATTCCCAAAATGTCCTTCAATTGTACCGAAATTCCCATATACCCCTAATTAACCTTGCAAACATCTCTAAAATCTTTTCTTTCCTCAACTCTTTATGGGATGATTGATTCTCCTCAATAAAAGATGATAAATTTAGGATTCTAGATGGTATTGAGGCCTCTTCAGATGAAATTGTTCATCATTTTTGGAGGCGAATGCCTGAATAAATTTGTCTAAGACACTAAAAATAGATAGAGCTTCATCATATGTATTTAATTGTGTCATAGTAAATAGAGGGAATGCATTGCATGCACCAATGCTAGCCTAATGGTTACGTGGATGATTGCGATGCATCTTGCTCATGTTCAACCATGCCTAAGATAGAGCTTCATCACAAGTATTTGATTGTGTCAATTGTCTATAAATATAGGCTAGGGTGTCAGCTTAAATATAGATATCTAGACAGCAAGTAAGCTCTAAAAGATTAAATGAGTAATGGCAAGGTGAGTTTGTTCTTGAATACTGTTAGCGATGAACCTTTGCTGCTTGATTTCCCAGCAAGATTTACCATGGTGAATCTGGAGATTATGGATAGTAGTAACGAAAACATGTCTACCATCATTTCCACTCCGGATGGTGACATTTAGACATTCAGTCATAAACAAGGGTGTCGATATGTCCTCAAAAACAAGTGTGGCAATAGGGGAGTTATCTGACAGCTCCACTGATGAGAGAGAAGTCTTTTTTTTTGGTAAATCAACCAATAACACAGGCTGGGATAGTCGTCGTCGTATGTCATAAAACAAAAATGTAATTAAATTGTTTTGATGACATCCCATAGTGCCCAATTGTAATTGTAGGACACAAATTGTAGCTATAGATTTAATGGAGGAATTCTCTTGAGGAAATTCATGATTTGAGAAGGTGGCTTGTGTCTTCCTGTTCTTCTGCTATGTGCAAAGAATATTTTTTGGTTATTACATGTGAGCTACTAAATTAATATTGTAATTCTATTTGAATAATTTTGTGATTTAATACGGTGGCTTATGTCTTCTTGTCCCTCCCCTATGTGTAGAGCATATTTTCTCGTTATTACATGTGAGCTAATGAATTAATATTGTAATTCTATTTGGAGAGTTTTGTGATTTAATACGGTGGCTTGTGCTTCTTGTCCCTCCCCTCTTTTCAAAGCATTTTTTTCCAGATGTACATGTTAGTTTCAAGGTTCAATTAGATTGAGAAATAACAAAGAAAGCTCCCTGCAAAAAGCTCTCTCCACACATGGCACGGAAAGCTTTATCCTTGCAAACACCATTGAAGTGAAAGGCTTAGAAAAAGCTCCCTTGAAAGCTCCCTCCAAAATATCTCTCCATTCCCATCCCTAGGGAAGTGATAGAAGGATCAAGATGCCTACAACTTGACAATTTCTTCAGATTACCTCCATGGGGTATGGATTTCTAGAGAGCACCTGAACTTATGAGCTCTATCTAGTACAATAGAGAGGCAACACTGACAGACAAAGATGGTACCATAGTTAAAGTATGGATTATAGACGAGATCATTAACCAAGCTCTCCACATTCCGACTGACAAGAACAACCTACTTAACAACACCAAGGCTATAGGCAACGACAAGCCCTTTGTTAAGCTGGGAGGCCACAAATTTACCTACAAGGATTTGATCTACTCAGAAACTGAAGTGTGTTAGCGGGAGCATGTGAGAGTGTGTGCAGCAATGGAGAAGAGAGAAGAAGAGGAGACCTTGTGTTTGCAGGGGCTAAAACTCACTCTCTACATGTGAGCCCCCTTATTCTATTATGTACATAATGAATAAGTATAGGGGGCAGGCAGTTGGCCTAACTAGCCACATGGGGCTTTACCCCAACAACCTCCCACGTAAAGGCCAATGTGGCCGTGAGAGAGAAAAGAAAACCGTACAAAACCTGTACTAGGCCATCACAAGTATGACCTCAGCCAACACCCACTGGCTCACTGAATCTGTGTGTATCCAGCTCTAATTGTCGAGGAAGTATAGAGCGATCGACACCATACTCCTCACCAAAGCCGCACAATCTATGTGCATCCAGCTCTAATTGTAGAGGAAGTATAGAGGGATTGACACCATACTCCTCACCAAAGCCGCACACATCCTGCAGGTATCTCACCATAAACTGCAAAGTGCCCCTATGCTCAGGCCCAACGTTAGTCACTGCACGACTAACTGCTCCCACTGCAAATGCACCTACTGCAAATATAATCTCGGGTCTCGAGATGAGTATCTCGTACATGAAACTCCCGAATGCTGATGCAATCCTAGCAATATCTGCCAATTTGACCATCTCAATCAAATCTGGCTCAGAACTTTACTCATGGAAATCACCCTGACACTCAGAACCCCGATCCATGGAATCCATCCTCGTGTCCATCGCATGTCACATGCTCACCAAGAGCATTTGTCTGCCCTAACCCTGTGTGATAAGAGCAATGCCTAGCTCTAACTCACATACATCAGCCTCTGGCCTAAGCATATCCATGAATGACTGAATCATGACTGAATCCTCAGTACTCAAGCCATCCATATCCATCATCATATCCATGAATGACATGCCCTGCTGTACAATGTCTGCACAACTGGCTCAACATGCTCACAAACTGGAGCATCATACAACCTATCCCCAAAGGAGACATGCCTCGTCTCTCTGCATGAATGCGTACTCACAAAGACTATGCCATCTCGCACATGACGTACTCGCATCGCATGAATCTTGCCAACACTATCACCTCTCGCTATGACTAGCTGTCCACGATGCAATCTGAAACTGTGCTCGTCCAACATTACTTGGCATCCGCTGTCATGTAACTGACTCACAGAGATTAAGATTTGCGTCAAACTTGGCACATGGCGTACATCTCACAACACGTATGATGCACCACTCGACAACAATAGTCGGACATCTCCTGCACCAACTATGTCATGCACTAAACCATCAGCTAGACACACATGTCCAAGCATACCACTAGCATATGTGCTAAACCTCTCATGACTCGGCGTGACAAAAATTCTAGCACTCACATCTAGTATCCAATGCGAAGGTAATGTGTCGTCAAAAAACAACATAAGAAAGTCAAGAGTAAACATGGAAGCAAAGGCAACATCTCCGTCATGCATAGCCACATACGCTACATCTGCTCCCACATCATCCAAATTGATAGCATCCCTCTTGTGCCATCTCTTGCGCTCTCTCATCCGCAAAAAACAACGCCTACGTACATGCCTTGTATGACCACAATGCCAACACACAATATCTCTATGTCTGCAAGATTGTCCTTTGACTGTAGGCATCTCTCTAGACTCATTTGTGCCAAAAGCATTGCACAATCTTTGCCATAACTCTCTAGTTGTACATGCATCCAAATCAATGCGATAGACAGATTCACCAAGGTGTAACATGATGGTCGAACGTGAAAGCTCATACAACTCCTCCCACTCATTGTCAGTCATAGACTCTGGCCTAGCATCCATGCCCTGTAATGGCAACACTTGGCCCAACTGAGTCAATGCATCATGCATACCTGCTTTTCAATGCTCAAAGTTTGAACCATCAAACTTTGTATGGAAAAGCACAAACCCTGACAATGATGTACATGCCAAATCCATGGCAATAACTTGTGACAAGAGCAAGCACAAATCGATCAACTGGTAATAGCCAAAGCTTGGCAACTCATACACAATACTGTTAAAATACAACATAAGATGGAATAAGCTATCTAAGAGAAGTATCAACAAATATGGCGATTAATGTAACGAACAAGTGAGCAAAACCGCTCAAATGATGCCAAAACACCCGCTCTAGTCCAAGAGCACTATGTGGTCATCGATGAAACCATCATCAACAATCTTCCTCTTGAAGAGATTACCACATGTATGTCAAATGACATAATCCAATGAGCAAACACTCTCACAATGCGATGCCAAAACACTATGGCAAAGCAACCAGTGAGTGGCACATGCAATCAAAACACGATTGCAAACCATGCGCATAAACAAATAAACTCGCAAGAAAAATCCGACAGAGTTTTGACAGTATTTGGCTATCTAACCATAATAACCATAGATGCCTTAAACATGCTCAAAACCATGAGCAAATCATGCACAAAATCCGCACTCAAGCATACATGAGCTACCCCAAAGTCTCAACTCCGTAAACTTGGAAAACAATCCTGCAATCGGAAACACAAAGTGCATCAACCGCACTCTATAAGCGAGGCATATAAATAGTAGCATAAACTTGGATGCAAACCAACCAAAATATGACCCAAATTGAGGCTCAAAACAGCTGAAAATCAGCCCACATATGCCATCGCAAGGCGAAGAATCTCATCCATCGAAATCCGCACATCATGTGCATCCACATGGGCAATATAAATGAGCATCAAGCATGTACCAAATATGTATCAAATGAGCATCCGAATCAGCTGAAAATTCAGCTCACAATCATGCTAAAAATTCTTGCCAATCTCTCTGCAAATCCGTGCACCACACTCTTGAAATCTGCTTAATCGCACAAGTCAATGTACACAACCTGTGATGAATCCGACTCTTGAATCCTTAGAGTCCACAAGAATGCATATATCCACAAAGTGTTCTTAACGTATGCACATAAATTTGTTGAAAATATCAACCCACACTCTCTTCACTGAGAGCAAAACATCAGTGCGCAAAAACAAGAGAATGACAAAGCTCAATCCGAGCTCTCCGAATGTAGCAAATCACCACAATAGGCATACATAATCTTCAATTTTTTGAATACCTTGTAGTCGGTCAGCCATATCTTCCAAACCGTTGTTTTTACAGGTCGAAACATATCTGTAAAAATCTGCACCTGTGTACCCTAGACGTGCAGGCAGTCTGAGTGATATATCTCAAAATTGGTGAAGATTTTGAGAAAACTTTCTTTTGCAAAGTTGAAGAGGACAATAAACTGGTCAGGAATTATAGGGAATTGGCTTGAATGAAGATGTTTTGGTAGGCCAAAACAGATTTGCAAAAACGTGCTACAGTTTTTGCTGCTTCTCTGCCTACTTCCCTGCCCGTTGAGCTCCAATGGTGCTCCCAATCCCTAAGCTCTGATGATAGTTGAAGTGCGCGTGTGAGATCGTGTGTGTGTGTGTTTAGAGTTTACCCAAAACCTATGTCTCCTCTCTTCTCCACTGGTGCACACACACACACACACACACACACACACACACACACACACACACACACACACACACACACACACACACACACACACACACTCTCGCACGCACACTTGAGAAACCAAGCTACCCCTTCAACTAATCGCACAACACTTCAAAGTACAAAAGCCACCATGCTATAGTGAGCCAAACTTACAGATTGCAATGGTGATGGCAATGGAGCTAGCAGAAAGAAGGGTGATCAGATGTGACTTGGGGAACTACATCCTCAAGAATCTAGTCAAATCCAACCTCAAGGGGAGTGAGAGGAATAAGACCTACATGAATGCGGGCCCAGTCCTCATAAGAATAGCCTGTCAGGTCCTATGGATGATAGATCAATTGCTAGCAGTAGAATCATAGTTGGACCTACTACACAAGCCAAACATGTTGTGTGATCTGCGGGGTAGAACTTGAGGATAGAGTTCAAGGGCCAAGACACCTAATAATGAGGCCACAAAATTTGATTTTAAGCTTAGCAGAAAGGTCAAGCCAAAAAATCACAATACTCCTTCAGAGTATCAATCCACTATTGAAGAATTTGATGTTAATGTTCCACTGATCCACAGAAAGCCCTAAGCAATTGAACAAATCCTAAAGACACAAGTCCAAAGGTTGATGGAAGAAGGTCAATGGTTGAGATAAGAATGGCTAGCAAAGCTAGCAGTAGGAAAAAAGAAGGTTAAAGAGGCTATCTCGGAGGTTGGACATCCTACAAAATAAACCCATATGTGGAGTAAGAAAACCAAGAAATTATAAATGCCCAAACCTAATGTCCATTCCTTTGTGGATAAACAGAGAATGATGCCTTGCATGTCCATCCTTGATAAAGCCTTAAAATCGTGTGCTTTTGAACTCAAGTCTTTAATTTCATAGCCTTATATGACCATATTTGCCTTGCTCCTTGATGAGGGTGATGCATGGTTCTAAAACCATACTTTGTTGAAGTCATCACCCCTTATCAAGGCCTACTCACGTCAAAAGCCATACTTAGAGCCGTGTCAAGGACCTTGCCAAGATTGTTCCTTGTTGTAGGATATGGACTTGCCAAAACCATGTTTAGAACCATGTCAAGGGCAGTTCGTTGTCGTAGCATGCTCATCCACAACACTGCAAAATTGAAGATGTAGAAAATGTTCTCAATCATACTCCTTCCAGGGTTTTTTTGGTATCCAACTCTTTTTGCAAGTTGCAAAAAACATCAAGTATCCGAGCTTCAAAGGTTTCATGCCTTGGTGCTCGCAAATATTGGCACTATATGCCTCAAGGATCAAGCAAGGGGTTTTTGCATCCACAACTTGAATCAATATGAAATCAAGCTTCTTGTAATGGTGGGAACTCGGAGTCTGGGGAAACTTGAGCCGTTTCACTAACTTATCATTCATGAAGTTGTGCGAAGTACCATCATTCACTAAGATACACATGGTGTGCTCTTGGATGGACCCATGCATATGCACTAGCTCATGTGGACTGAAGGTCAGCTGCCACATGGAGGTAGTGATGCAACATTCATGCACCACCTTGGTGTGTGTTACCTCCACATTGGAGAAATGAGAGGAGGCCTCAAGAGGCAATAGCTGCACCATGTGCACTACTCTCTCTTTTACTTGGGTAGCAAATTTCACCTCGACACAATCCCTTTTGTTGTGCTCACTCGTGAAACATGTGAAACATAATTTTTCTTTTTTAGCCTTCTCAAACTCTTCAATGGACAGTCTCAAGAGCCCTTGGGTTTCTTGGATGCCTCCGATGCAGCTACTATAAAATTTATTTTATTGTGCCCATGTTCTGTGATTGCATTTGCATGTGTAGTGACAGGCACATGAATATTATGCAATGTTTCCTCATCACGATCGTCGTGTATATGCGCTTGCATTATAGCCTCCTCAAGCATTTGAGGATCTGAGCCTTGACATGCTTCTTAAGCCATGGTATCAGCCCACGGATAAACCCACACACTTGTTGAAAGGTATCTAACCCCTCTAGCTTGAGAATGACATCATGATAGTGTGAGATATACTACAACAGTGTTTTATGTTGACGCATAGAATACTTATCCCAAGTAGACCAATTTCTATCCGCTTCATTTGTGGGTAGATATTATTTTCTAAATATAGCGTCAAAGCTGGTCCAAGTCTGTGGTATGATGCCATTCTCCTTGAGAGACATCCACCATTTGTAGGCCTTGCCTTCTAGTGTTAGACTTATTTGTAGTGCCTTAACTCCATCCGGAGTACGTTTAAGATTGTGAATCCCATCCCATTTGCCGAGGAATATATTCATTGTATCTTTGTTATGTTCTCTCTCCTCTCCCCTAAAAATCGGTGGTTTTGTATTTTTCAACAAATCATCGACCTCTTTTTTGGTGAGAGAGTCTAGAGAATCCAGATTGGGACCCTACCCCTAATTGGAGCCTTGCTCGTGCATATGCATACCAACAGAGCCCTTGGTTTGATGTTGCATATTTGCATTACTAAATTTGATAATTAAAAACATTTTTATGTAAGCATGCAAAATTATTCTCTAACAAAGACATGCTTGTTTGTAGTGCACAAAACTCTTGTATGTCAAGCAACTCATAGCCATCATACAGCCATGGTGCCACACGACTACCCTTCATGAGAGTATCCGATCGCGGGGTAGCAACAATTGGCTTTGGTGAAGGATGCTCAAAATCAAACGTATGATTCATGTTAATGTCCGAATCCATGGCGATGGTGTGTTGTGCTAGTAAGAGAAAAGAAGTACCTTGAAAAAACGTCACCAATTGAGAACAATGTCTAAGTGTCTGACTGTCGTACTTAAAGATAATTAGCCATGCTAATTTCAACATCGTGAAGTCACAAAGAAATATTGATGTTGAACTTGTAAAGCCTTGCTGCAACCACCAGCTTTGTGAATTTTCACACGCTTGTCAAAAAAGACCGTATCTTGTCTAATCCACTCACAAAAAAATAGGAGTCAGATACCTTTTTATATTTCCGTTGAAAAGATTTGATGCCAATTACGATGTCCAACCTTGTCGAAGTCAAGTCCCTTCTTGAGTGTGGAGGAGCTTTGAGTTGAAGCCTTTGAAAAATGGTTGAAAATAGTTCCAAAACAAGGTAGAGTACGCCTCAAAATTATGCGATAGAAATGTGTAGACTGTGCAAAATTTTTATGATTGTAAAAGAGCCTAAGAATGCTTCCAAAAAATGGCACCTTGCCGAGATTCTTTGAACTCTACCTATGCGGGGTGTGTTTCAGGGGGTGGGCATGCACCCTTGATCCCTAACTTGGCCAACTCTTATGGTCTTTGGGTACCCATAGTATAAAAAAAACCGACCAACAATGGCGATGGGGGCTACAACAGAGAGCCCAAATGCAATGTGTGTGTGTGTGTGTGTGTGAGAGAGAGAGAGAGAGAGAGAGAGAGAGAGAGAGAGAGAGAGAGAGAGAGAGAATGTGGTGTTGCTCTGTTCGGCCCACCACATAGTCAAAAACTTCTCCCACAAGGCAGCGCAATCGCAACAAGCCCTACCTTGCCCGCATTGGTGTAGGTCGAGCTCGAAGAGAAAATGTGTGTAAGGTATTGCATAGAGAGAGAGAGAGAGAGAGAGAGAGAGAGAGAGAGAGAGAGAGAGAGAGAGAGAGAGAGAACATGGTGTTGCTCGGGTCGGCCCACCAGAGAGTCAAAAAACGCTCCATACGGCATCGCGATCACAACAAGCCCTACCTTGCCCACATTGGTGCAGGTCGACCTCGAAGAGAAAATGTGTGTAAGGGATTTCTCCCGCGTAGGTCTTCTCTCCCCAATGGCTCGTCGTCTCCTCCACGGCTTTGCTTTCCCTTGCATCCACGCAACATGCAACCACGCCCCCTTTGTTTCCAAAAGCCTCAGCCTAATACCACTATGAGATCCGGGGAGACTGCCTGGGTGATCCTCCTCCCCACTGCCCTTTAAATAAGTGTTGGGCTCCTAGTCCTAGCTTACTTTAGGATTCCCTATCCGAAGGTGCAGTTTAGGCCCTTGGCCTAGGTCCATGACCCCCTGGATTGCCCTTGGCCTGGATTGCCCTTGGCCTTACACACACACACACACACACACACACACACACACACACACACACACACACACACACACACACACACACACACACACACACACACACACACACACAACCCTGAGCTTTGATACCATTTTAAATCCAATGGTGATTAAGACATGCTCTTCTTCTCCTCTCAACCACTCTCTATATAGCCCGTGGCCTACAGACCCCTGAACTGCATGCTTAGCCTAGGGCCTTGCCCCATTGGTCTCACCATTGCCCTTACAAATGAACCCCACTTGTGATGTTGATGTTGATACTCTACCTCTGAGCACTATGCTCAAAAAAATTTCTATTGAAAGACCCTAAGAAGAGCCAAAAAGTATGCTCCATGGGTGTGTGTCAATGGTAGGCCAAGAAAGTCCGTCGATGTTGAGGTTGCCTCTAAGTCAATGTGATGCCAAAGACAATGTGAGTTGATGCTATATTTAGTTGTTAGATGGAAGTGTTGAGCCTCGATCTCGATGTCGGGCTCGTCAATGCTCAAAATTATCAAGATGGGGAGCCGGGCTCGTCGACGTTTAATGAAGTGAAGCCGCAATCCAAAGCCAAAACTCATAGAATCCACTCTCAAACTCTCAGATTTGATCCTTCGAGGGAGAGTATGATAGTGGATACTAATGTTTGGGCTCCCTTGAACTCCTTTGCATGTATGTGTTACACACTCTATGCGGTGTGCATGTGCATGTGCATGTGCATGTGTGTTAGACACTCCCTTTCCAAAAATCACGGATGCGAAGGATCCACTAGGAGGTCGCCCATGCCCAAGCTTACGCACAAGCTCCCCGATTTTGTGTGTGTATGTACACACACTCTTCCCGTAAGAAGCTTCAAACCTATGATTTGATTTTTGTTTTTGCATAGATCCACAAAGCTTCACCTTTTTGCTTTTGAATTTGATAAGGTTAAGGCCTTTTGCAAGTTTTTGCAAACCCAAAGCTTCCACGACTTTTTCTTAAGTTGATTTTCCTCAAAAGCTTCAAGAAAGATGAAAAGATAAGGTTTCAAACTTTACATTTCTTTCCAAATCTTTACTTTGCTTATTTTTCAAAGCAATGTACTTTAGCTTCTCTAAGGTCCAAGATTCCCTCTTTTCTAAAAGCTTCAAGACACATTCATGTTTCTCCTCCAGATCTAAGAATAGCCTTGCCAAAACCAAAAATGCTTCTCCAAACCTCTAGCATTGAGCTTCAGACGCGAAGGGAGAGGAGGGGTGTTAGGAAGCTGCCACCTTGCTTTGATACTAGTTGTGTGGGAGGTAATTTATCTGGGTGCGTATGTGTGAGAAGCGGAAGAAGAAGAGAAGAATAATCGAGAGAAATATCACACAATGAGAAGCCACTATGTGTTATCTTTATTGTATATACACTTGAAGAGTAAATCACATTTGTGAGCTAGTGTGTAGAAGCCACTTCCATTTGTGAGGCTGAGTACAGGGCAATCTTCATAGGTATAGTTGCGTGTGTATGACTCAAATGCCTTATGGTTGATTTAGGCGTTGGATAAGACATTGCCAACATCATCTACATTGACAGTCAGCGCATTGATAGTTGCAAGGAACCTAGTTTTCCATGATTGCACAAAGCACATTGAGGCACATTATCATTATGTCAAGGAAAGACTCTCAGTATGAGAGATCAACTTGGCTTATGTGTTGACAAAGTAGAACCTTGTAGATCTGCTCACAAAGGCATTGCCTCGTGAGAAGTTTGAAGCTTTCAACGAAGCTTTGGGCTTGCTTCCATTTGTGGATTGATCATGTCCTTAGGGCACGACACTTCCCTATAGACTATGTGCCAACTCTCATTCACCGCATCACTCCCAAGGGGATTTTGTTACCATATATGCAGTATTGATGTGTATGAACACACTTAGGACCGCCCGAGCACTTTTTCCCTCACTATGTTTTTTGGTCTACCCCAAAGGGGTGAGGCCTTAGTGATGCCTCCCCTTTTTGCTAATGAAAAAGGGAGAATTTTATTTTTTAATGCATAAATATATATTGTTTGGAAGAAATGGCAGATACTCATAACAAAAACACAGAGGAATATATATTCACATGAGTTCCAAATCATGGAAAGGAGTGTTAAATTGTAGGGACATATTTGCATTACTTAATTTTGCTCGAATATTGCTTCCCTCATTGTCTGTGCACAAAAAGAAATGCTAGGGCTAGCATATGCTCCCCCGAAGACCCCTTGCCTTGTTGTTTTCTCATCTTGCACGCCATCCTGCCTGCAAAACATGGTGTGCACCATGACACCAGTTGGTTGTGCACCACCTCACACCTCCGATGCCTTTTGCTCCGACCCTCCCACCTACACACCTATTGCACCCCTCTTTCTTGTACTGCATCACGGCACACCTCCCATGCCCACTCCCAGCCCCCCACATCTTCCACCCTTTTCCAATACCCACCAGCATCGATGCTCAAGCACACCCAATCGTCGCTCGCACTTGCCTGCAAAAGACTCACAAGACTAGGATGGGCGGCATTGGTCGCCTACATAAAAAATATCCCACCCCTCGAGTATGTAGCAACAAAAGCACAAAATATCTCCATCGTTTCCTCTCCCTCCTAAAAATCATTGTCTAGGCCAAGACACCTGTGATGCTCTTGTCTCAACCAAGCGAGAAGAGGTCTCTCTCTCTATATGTGTGTATGTGTGTGTGTGTGTGTGTGTGTGTATGTTTGAGAGGCCGGCACGAGGGTGCAAGGGGTGGTTTGGGACAAGGGAAGATAGAACATCGTGTGTGTGTGTGTGTGTGTGTGTGTGTGTGTGTGTGTGTGTGTGCGTGCATGCGCACGCCTTAACAAAGCCAAAGAAAGCACTATATCCTCATGATGATCAATAAACTGTTGAGATTTCAACCACATAAACGTTGTCCAAAGTGACTGTCCTATCCCCAAAGTAACACTCTCATCATTACAAGTTATATTTAGATTCTATTCAGCAGATTAAGAACATCTTGTCACAAGTATTTTTTCTTTTTAAAAAACCACCAGAATATATACTTTTCTGCCGGACTGAGTAGGTGTAGATGCACCTACCTGGACGATGTTGCTTTCTTGATTGTTGAAGCAGTGTTAGAGCATATGCCGTAGTAGCCCGAAGATACTCCACATCAGCTATCGCAAGGGATACCATCTTGCTTGCCAATATAATTTGATGTACGCACACTGAGACACAGAAGAAGTTGAGGAGGTCGCTTCCAAGTAATGTTGTGCTGCTCGATAATAGAGTGTAGAGGGTGCTCCACATATTGGAGGAGGCATGTGGATGGGGGACTACTCCAATCCCTGTGTGTGGACCCTGATAGAGACGATCCTTGTGTGTGTGTGTGTGTGTGTGTGTGTGTGTGCGTGCGTACACGATAGAGAAAGAGAGAGTTAGAGACTGCGCGCTCGTGTGTGTGTGTATGAGCGCGAGAGAGATAGGTCGCTCGTGTGTGTGTGTGTGTGTGTGTGTGTGTGTGTGTGTGTGTGTGTGTGTGTGAGCGCGAGAGTTAGAGACTGCGCGCTCGTGTGTGTGTATGAGCGCGAGAGAGATAGGTCACTATCTGCGAGAACCAACCTGCGAGGGAGCTGCAGTTATGTACGCTCGATTGCATGTGTGTGTGTGTGTGTGTGTGTGTTGACCTACCACGTAAAGTGGTTAGAATTGTAATGTAGCTAAAGTGGTTAGAATTGTACTACTATCCACTTGGTGGATGATCAATGTAATGCCAGATGGGTTTTTAGTTAAAAATAGAACATGCAAACTATACCACTAGCTATAGGATGTAATCACTAGATACATCTGAGAGATTTTCCACCAATTTTGGACACAGGAGGTCAATACAATGGGTGAGAAAATTTCTAAGATTGGTGTATCATTGAAAGTTTGTGAGATTTCCACAAAGGTAGGACAACTGAATAGCCAGAGTTCTTTCAAGTAAGCTACAAACCAAGTACGGAACCATAATTTAGGAATGTAATAAAAAACCATTTAATTTATTGGATTGGACATCTTCAACACTATTTACCAGGTAGGTGCAGATTTGCAAAGAAGTAACAGCTTCTCGTGATATACAATATCCCAGATCACGGTGATTGTCTGATCATATTTAACTGAGTTGCCTTTTATCAAACACAAATGGGTGTGTTGAAGCAGGTGTGTAGTTGAGTAATTATGAGTGGCTATATATTTGCTCTCATAGATGACATCTAAGATTAGCTTCTGAGTAAATGTGTGTGCAGGTATAAGTCCGAAAGGTGAGGCTCTTTGTCCAAAACCAGACCCATTCTCTAAACCTTGAAAGTTATGTGTATAACAGAGGCCATTCTAAAAGATGTAGGCATGAACTCATGTCCAAAACTGACATCGACCGAAAGCACCAAAGAGGGAAGCAGTTAGCCAAGGGTTAGCCAAAGAATTGTCAGCTAGATAAGTGTGTGTGTCTGTGCGCGCGTGCATGTGCGCCTGCCTTGGATGACAGGATTTGCATGTGCTTTTCCTGCTTTTTGAACCTCAAGAGCAGATTTGGCAAACACACCAGGTTTATTCAATCCAATCTCTTGTTGGCTAGGGGTATGCAGGTGACCTAAGAATGTGGTATTATCATGCCAACAACACATGCAAGCAGCTGGAAGAATGACTACATAGAATTTTGCACCCCGACCAACCGAGGTACATATTCTTATGATGTATTTGAAACTAGAAATGCAATAATTTGTAAGAAAAATTCTAAGAGGACAAAAATATGAAACAACATTGCAAAGTTGTGTGGCTGAAAGCTCAAACATCTATAGACCTGCCCTGGCAAATCAAAAGCTCCTTTTTTTAGGATAGTACTTCTTCAATCAAAGATTGAAGTACTACTTTCTTAGAATAGTCTTTGATTGAAGAAGTACTTTCTTAGAATAGTCCTTGATTGAAGAAGTACTTATTCAATCGAAGATTGTAAGCCTTTCCTAAAATTATTGTAAGATTATTGCTAGCATGTTTTCCTACCTCAAGTAAACGTTCCATCCTTCAAAAACAAAAAGGGTCCAAACCTTTTGCCACAAAGTTGTTCCATGCTCGAGAACTCCACAACCTTGATTGGATCAACAAAGAATAAATTCTTCTCATGATATCTTGTTGTTCCGGGAATAATGCTCACTCTATATCCGAGCTTTAGTTTCATTTGTGTCTCGTTTAGATTCTAGACTCTTGTTCCAGGTAGAGAGATAGGAGGCTTAATTTTTTTCCTCTTGTTACTAAGTTCTTTGGTTTCTACAATTTTTTTTGAAATGCAAGTCTCGTCACATTATTCCAGTTCTCTATCTTAAATTAAGAACAACTACTTTCTTATATTTTTGTGGTAGAATTGTTGGGCCTTTTTGGAGCTATAAACTTTATAGCTTATTGAATGACAACATACAAAAATAGAGTGAGCTTCACCTCACTGGTGTAGCAACCTTTTGTGTAACCTACCCAATTTTTACCCTTAGACATTGTATATACACCTTTCAGTTTAGGGCTATCTTATCTTTCTATTTGTGCACTAAGCAATATACTATGTGTCTTATGCCTTGAGCTTCTTTGTCGTCTCCAAGCTATGTCTGTGTCCTTGCAACCCTAATTCTAACACTCCATTTATCCTTTGGTCAAATGATCTCCTATGTACATGCTATTAGTCTATATGTAATTGTTTAATTAAACATACTTTGAGCTTCTTCTCTATCCAGAGCTTCATAAGTCTATATGAACCTTAGATCTCGTCGGGTACTAGGAAATCATGGCATACTCGGAGAAACCTCCAGTAGAGTATCTACCGAAGAAAGCGTGAATCAAGGCAATTCCTTGCACACAATTCTTCAAGAAGTCTCAGACACTTTTTCAGATTCAACATCCGAAATGTCTTCTTACTCAACTCACTCGGAAACCGGAACGACAGTGCGCTATAAGCATATACTCTCTTTTTACAAGACTAATCGTCATGGAGCCCAGGTTTACTTGGACCCTAACGAGGAGTATGCTATTCGCATTGATGACCATGGTATTGAGTTCAAAGAAAAGGTTAGGGCAAACAAACAAGGAAAAATGTACATGGATTGAAATGGAACTCAATATTTACAGGTCGAAAACCCTGACGTGATAGACAAATGGGGGTTAAAAGTAAATACCATAATTCCAGATATGTCAGCAAAAGAAGGACCACCAACTTTAGAATTCGAGGGATATGATCAAGTAGACTTGAAGCCTTTGAAACGGCTTAGTACGGATAATCCTAGGATAGAAGTCTATTGTTGGGAAGATAGAAACATAAAAGATCTTTTGTGGACTTGTCATGCCAAACCAGGACAATTAACAGCCATGAAGATCATCTATATCTTCAAGATCAAAGATAAAGGATCAGTAGACCTACCAATCTACCTGTTTAAGGATTGTTATAACAACAACTTTGTTATGATGACTCCTGAGGAGGAAGAACAAACCAAATACCAAGGGTATTCCATAGGGGACTGGATATTGGGGAAAGGACCAGAAACAATTCCAAGGGATGAACACTGTGAGAGATCATCAGAGAGTAATGTGAAGAAACCAGAAACCACCTCATCACGTAGAAAACCGGGTGACACTAAAGCCAGTCCAAGGCTACATGAGTCACTATTTCCAACATACTAGTTTGAAGGACTTGGAACAGTACCAACTCCCAGAAGATCGGGAGTTGAACCAAACAGACGCGTCAGACCAGCTGATTTTCAAAAATGAGTCAAAAAATATAGTGGATGAGGGGATCCATACGACCACTTAGCAAGCTTTAAGCAAGTGCTAAGAGCAGAGTGTATATTCGATTTCCATACTCAATTCGAGGGGTTTGGAATGACATTAGAAGGAAAAGCATTGACATGGTTCCAAAACATTCCACCAAGGTCAATCATGGACTTGAACACATTAGCTCAAGGATTTGTAGCTGCTTGTTCCAAAATGGGGATCAAACATAATACGGTAGCTCAAATCTACAGCTTTAAACAGAAACATGGTGAGTCTGTTAGGGATTGTGCAACTCAAATGAAACAATACATTGCCAGATGCCCAGAGATGGAGATACCTGCAAAAGAACGACTTGTATCTTTGTTTCTGGAGGGACTGCTAAACAAAGAACTTCATGCTATATTCTATAGTAAAAAGCATACAACCCTAGAAGTGTGTGTGTCAGATGCTATTGACTTAGGAGACAATTGTGAGATCTTCAATGAAGAAGATGTCCCTAAGGATAACCAAAGCGAGAAGACAACATCCACAAAACCAACACAAGTGGGAATGGCTGCTGTGGCACCACTCTCAGCCATAGAAGATATGCTAAAAAGGATGAATGATATGATGAACAACATGCGAAAAGAACCTATGAGAGGACCAGGACAAGGGATACCTCTACAGGGACAACCAATTAGGCCACAAAAATGGTGTGCAATCGAGGGTAAATAGATCAACCATGAGACTCATGAGTGCTACTTCAGACCAAAGTATAATGGGAATGTTCAGTACGTGCCCATGAGGCCACAAGGACAACCAATGTACAGATATTAGCCTAATATGGCCCAAGCTCAAAGACCACCAATGGGTATGGAAAGACCTCAACTTGTGTTGGGACAACAACCTCCGTATCCATGACATAATGCAGTGCCTGTGAAGTACATGCACTGTGAAGGAGTTATAGATGAACAAGCATTAGTGCCTGCTACAACCTATGCAGAGCCTAGTCCATCTACAGTAATGGTAGAAGGGGATTGGTATAATCCACATCCACCACCAGTGGAAGAAACCGTGACTTATGCTCCACTAGAGCTAGCACCGATGTATTATGTAGCTAATCAAGGTGTCAGACCTCCCTTGGGAAGACCCATGATGAAGCCTAGAACAGGAAATTGTTCATAACTATTGTGCTGATGACCATCGGAAAACGAATGTCCAGAGCCTGACAAAAACCTCAAACCAACTGAAGCCTATTGCATACAATTTTGCAAAAAGGGAGGACACTTTCCGAAAGATTGTCCTAAAAATCCTTTGAACAAGGGTAAAACCATAGTAAACGTATTACAAGTGATGCCTAGTAGCTCATCAGAGAGTGAACCGATTGTTGCAATCAAGGTAATCACTAGAGCCCAGGCAAAGAAAATGATGATTCAAAAAATACGAAGTTTCTTCTCAAAGAATCAAAAGGAGTAGAAGCAAAAGATATGAGATGAGAAAACAAAAACAACGGGTTGAAATCGAGGAGAAAGCAAAGAAGCTACTCCAGGACAAGTTGAAAGAAACTGGAAGTGAATTCAAGGAAACAACCGTGAAATCTGGAGGATCCATTCTGGTCAATAAAAATTTTGAGCCTATTAATGCCACCTTGGAAACCTACCAAGCAGGACTTAAAGCATGCCAAAACATGAAAAACAAATGGAAAAACTATCCATCTCTAGACATGGAAGCAGCTAAGTTGGAGGCTTATCAAAATTTGGTAAGAATCACGCAAGAAATGTTGGAAAAACAAAAGCCCAAGCTTGAAATTATTGCAAAACCTGAAGAGCTTGTGGTAAAAGAAATGAAAGCAAAATCCGATGTGGTGGCAGAACCCCACCTTGAAACAAATGAACCAGAGCTCATAGTGCCTGACAGCGAAGATGCCTTAGATGGAATTCCATTCGTAGAGGAAGACTAGCCAGGACACTTATGGAAAAAAGTAAGAGAGATCAATGATGGGAGCCTAACTCTAAAGTCAGCTCCTATAAAGGAAGTCTGGTTGGATAACCTACCGTCTGATATGAACATGGATTTACAATCGTTGTACGGGGATTGCGGATCGGAAGCTTCAGGAATGTCGAAACCATTGACATTAAAAACATTACCTTCTTACTTGGGAGATAACGAAGATGAATCCATTGTGTGCAAGACCACTCAAGTAAAAAGAGCTGAACAGACCCTAGAAGTAGACAACATTCATTCAATCTTGTCTACACCCATCCAATGCACTCTTACCTTGGGAGAACTGTTAAAACTGAGACCATACTTATGGAACGATTTACAGAAAACCCCAGAGAAGGTGGGGATCACGTGGTTAATCTTGAAGACTTTGGGAAAATTGAAAAATGAAATGAAAACAAAGAGATTCGATCAGTTCCTATGAACAAAGTCGGAGAATATTATGAAGGAGAAGAAGGAAACACCACCCTCCCAGTGAAATATAATGACATTGAAACCATGGAAATACTGGATAGTGGAGCTGGCATAGACATAGCCACTAAAGCAGTATGGGAATCCTGGGGACAGCCATCCATTAGACGAATGAAATTGCAATTGGCTGACGGACACATTGAGAGACCATTAGGGCTACTTGAAAAAGTGATAGTCAATTCCTGTGGAATTGAATATCAACAGACTTTTGCCATAGTAGACTTTGGGAAAAAACTCAACTATGAAATCATATTGGGAAGACCTTTCATGCGACAGGTACAGCTTATCCAAGATTGGAGAAACAACTATCTGTACTTGAAACAAGTGGGATCTATAACAAGAGTCAACCTAAAAGATCACACTTATAGAGATGTCTTGAAAACACCCATCCAAGAGTTTGATTCAGTCTCTTCTTCTGAAACCAAACTCCCATCCTGGTTAAACAAAGACACTCCTATTTGGATGTATGGAGCTTCAGAAAATGGAAGCTTAAGACGAGAAGAATGTATTCTAGAAAGGGACTGCATAGACGAAGCCTACATACCTAAACCCTTTCCAGAACATTTATTTGAGCCATTCGAGTGGACTCAAATTTTAGCGACAATCGATGTATGTGTGAATACGTCTATGCCTACTCAATTTTTCAATGAGGATGGCTATGGCATAATTCCCATCCAAATGATTTCAATCCTCAATATTGAAAACGAAGATAAGGAACCCAAGGACTTAATGAAAGCTCAACAAGTCTTTTCAGACCTCTATTACGATGCAACTGATGAGTTAGATGAACACTCAGCTACCTCAGAAGATTTGGGGTCAGAAAAAGAGCATACGAGAGCTAAGTTACTCTTAAAAGGAGGGGAGGAAAAGTTTTTTGACTTTCCAAACCAGAAATCAAGAAGACAAAAGTGGTATAGATGGAAGAGAGACACCAAAATTGTGAAAACACAACCTATGCCATCAGTCTCCACACAATTCCTAATGCAGATAGATGCTAATGATTGTGTCAAGGACAAAATAACTGGCAGATATCCTTCAAACAAAAACTCAGAAATGTCTCAAACATCGAGAAAAACAAGGAAGGGTACTCAAGAAAAATCACAGGAAAAGAAACCACTCATGACTTGAGTCTAGCGGAAAAAGAAATATCAAGAGTTGAAAAAAGCTCTAAAGGAGATATACACAACCGAAATGGAAACCGCGTAAGAGGATGGTAAGGATGTAATGCATGTTTCATCCCATTACAAAAAGTATACTCTCCAAGATCGGAATATCATAGTTGAACAACCTGTTAGGGAACTACGGAAACATGGCAAGTCTTATGAAGGACCTGAACACGCTAAAAGGATAGACTTGGCTAAACCAGGAGAAGAGCCTAAACCTTGCTTACATTGCGAATGACCTAACACAAGAAGAAGAAAAGATTTTGCTAAGCTTGTTAAAGGAATACTGGGATATCTTGGCTTGGTCTTACAAGGATCTCAAGGATGTTGATCCAGAAATCTGTCAACATACCATACCCATGAGAGATGACACGAAACCAAGTAGACAGAGACTATACATGTATAACGAAACATTTGCCAGAAAAATAAAAGAAGAGATTGAAAAACTGAAGGAAGCCAAATTCATTTACGAAACTAAACACACCGATTGGGTGTCTCCAATTGTGGTAGTACCCAAGAAGAATGGAAAAGTACGAGTGTGTGTTAATCTCAAAAGGGTGAATGCATCTACCATCAGAGACAACTTTCCTCTTCCGATAATTGAGCATGTTTTAGAACGAGTTGCAAGAAAAGAAGCTTACAGCTTCTTAGACGGATTTTCAGGATACAATCAACTTTTGGTTGACCCAAAAGATCAGCATAAAACTGCTTTTGCAACAGAATGGGGTATATTTGCCTATCGGGTTATGACGTTTGGGTTAACTAATACTCCAGCCACGTCGGTGCAGCCAAAGTGTGTCGACTCTAGAAAGTGGAATGGACATATGTATACAGGCTAGCAAAATTATGGCAAAGGGCTGGCGCAGCTAGGAGAATCATGGGATGACAGGTAGCAACAGAATTGTATGCCTGATGCGGCTTATAGGCCAAGGAAGGCTCCATGAGGGGCTAATTTGGGTAGAAGGTGAAGGAGATGCAAAGTGCAGCTTCTGGGTCCACGAATGAAGAGCTTGAAGTGTTGAAGGAGCAGGTCCAGATGGCTCATCAAACCGAGCTACAGAGCCCAAGTTATTGAAGGTTGAAGTTTTAGTGGATTGTAGATTCTTGCCGGACAGGGCGGCTGGAGACAAGTGGTCCAAGTGGAAGTCAAGGTACAGGTGTGTATAGCTCAATTCATGGAGTCTACTCGTCTTTTCGGGTTGTGGATCAGAGCTATGGTTTGCATTTTATGGCCAATTGAAGTTTTACCGGGGGCTGGGTCTGAGCCCACTTGGCCGCATGGGAGGATGTGCCATTTGGCATCTTTTTGGTCTTGCCAAGGTTCTCAAAGGTAGTATGCACTATGTGGAGCTAGTCCGAGTTGACGGCATGCCATTCCGAGGTTGGAGGGTGGAGTAATGATTGATCAAAGTTGACAGTAGATAATGGAAGGGCAATGGCAGATGATTTTTTTCATTTTGGAGACCTTGGTTCGAGGTTGCTGAGGGGTCGAAATGTAGAGATGGCAAGTGTAGCTGGAGCCAGGAAGGTGGAGTTTTAGTGAGTTTTGATCGCTTGGAAGTCGGGTCCGGGGGCAATAAAGTAGAGCCTGAAGAAGAAGACTAGGGAAAAAGATTTTTTAAATAAAGGGGAGGTTTTTTTTGAAAGAGTTTGGAGAGCCCCAAGGGCCAGTGCTAGACAGGATGCCACATGGCGGCCGGGTAAAACCCACATGCGCAGTCGTGGGTAGCAGGATCGTGGTATAAGTGTAGGAGCGTGAGCTCTCATTGGGACACAAGAGGGGAGAGAGAGGGGAGCTCCCTGCCGTTGGCTATGGCGTGCGTGTGGTGGCCCTGCCGGGCGCTGCGCATGGCGCACTGGGTGGTTTTGGCCCGTGGCGGCGGCACGGTGGCACGTCCGCGTGCGTGAGGTAGTGGCCGGCGGCCGTTTGGTTGATGACGTGGCATTTGGATAGGTTGTGGTTCGTGCGGATCCTTGGAGCCCCACATTTTTGAAGGCAAGAGGGAGGGCAATAGCGAGGTCGCTATTGCCTCCCCCCCTCGTGGAAGAAAATGGTCCCACAGTGGATGGAGAGTGAGGCCAAGGACGTCCAAACAGCAAAGCAAGAGAGAAAACTCAAAGGTCCAAGGAGAGCAAGCCGAACGGCCAAATTGAAGGGACATTAGGAGAATGTGCACACCATGTAATTATTTCCAAAAATGAACTATGCCAGGTGTAAGCAATGCAAGAAAATTCTAAAAAGAGCTCTAAGTGAAGGCCACGGGAGGAGAAACTCATCCATCATTTCTTTTTTGAACCTCCTAGAGGCACCCCTATAAAAGGATGTAAATGTGAAAATTTGAGGGTTTTTTTGCCGGAGTGTGTGATTGAAAGTTGCAAGCCTGTGTAGTGTCAAGCTTGCCATTGAAGCTGCATACTTGATTGTACTATTCCCCTATGCAATAACACCACATATTTGCCCCTATCTCTTGTGTTGCTTCTCCCCATTCCCCTCCTTTTCTCTCGCTCTTTGTGTATTGACCGGTGCTTGCAGAGGGTTTGCCTGCAGCTTGAAGGGTGCTACCAAGAGGGCAGAATTGGGGTGCTTTGTGAGTCGGAAAGGGTGAGTTGAGCAGTGTGGGTGCATTTGTGCTGCAAGGTGTTTTTTGCAAGGTGTGAGATAGTTGTTCTGTGTGCTAATGTTGAGTTGTTAATGCAAATTAGCCATTTTGAAGGTGTTCATTAGGGGTGCTGTGGAATCCATGGGCTATAGAGAGGCAGATATTTTGTGTGCTGGGTGTGTTTCCTATTCCCCCTCTCCAACGTTTCAAAGGTTGATGAGCCATGCTTTCAAAGAGTATCTTAGGAAATTCTTAGAAGTATATATGGATGCTCTATGCGTACATTCATCAATCCAGGATGATCATTTTGAACACCTCAAAAAGGTATTTGAAAAATGTAGACTTTATTGGATTTGCTTAAATCCTGAAAAGTGCACATTCAATGGGTAGACAAGGAAAAATTCTTGGACATATAGTGTCTAAAAATGGCATAGCTACTGATATTGAGAAGATTCATGTCATTGCAGATTTGCCTAGACCAACAACAATCAAGGGAGTACAAGCCTTCATGGGGCATTGTGGATATTACCAACGGTTCATCTACATGTACGCTATAATTACAAAACCCATGTATAGCTTGATTACACACTTTGAATGGACCGAGGCATGTGAAGAATCCTTCATGAAGCTTAAGCAAGCTCTCACCTCAGCTCCAATATTGAGAGCACCAGATTGGGATAAGGTATTCCATGTACATGTAGATGCTTCTAATTTTGCTATCGGTTGTATACTAGCTCAACCAGGAGACGGGAAAATTGACTTTCCTATATCTTATGCTAGCTGACAATTGAACAAGGCAGAAATGAATTACACCACCACCAAAAGAGAAGGATAAGGAATGATCTATGCCATTGAAAAGTATAGACATTACCTATTAGCCAACAAGTTTGTGTTCTTTGTGGACCACCAAGCTTTGTTGTATTTGGTCAACAAGCCATGCAGCACAGGGAGAATAGTGAGATGGTTCATCAATCTCCTCGAATTTGATTTCACTGTGGTTGTAAAAAAGGCACTACACATCAACGAGCAGATCATTTGTCAAGGATTGTTTCAGGAGAATCACCTAAAGGACGATGATTTACCAGATACCTATTTGTTCTCCATAGAAATGATACCTAGATGGTCCGAAAACATTGTGTCATTAATGACGATAGCTCAAGTGGATTCACAAATACCACTTCCTATCACAATTGGATTAATCGAGCAATCGGCTATGTATCAATTACTAGCTGGAAGGCTATACAAAAGAAATCGGGACGGAGTATTGATTTTATGTATTATCTTGAAAAAAAAGAACAGTACCTAAGTCAAGCACATGTTACCATAGTAGGACTTCACTTTGCGGAAGACAAAACTATGCAACGAATCTTGAGACTTGGAGTATTTTGGCCGACTATGAGGAGACATGTTAGATCTTTTGTAAAGGATTGCTCTCAATGTCGAAACAAACACCCATTCCTCATGTAACATTGTTTCAAATGTCACCTGTTTCTAAGTAGAGTAATTATTTGGCTACTTACTTATCGAGCCAAACATTTCCTGAGGATATGAGTAAACGCCGTCCAAAGAGCAATTGAAACTGAAGCAAGAGACCATGCTCTTATTGGGAACCAATTGTACCAGAGAGGTAAAGATCAACATTTGCATCTTTGTGCAAATGAAAACGAGTATATTCTGATTATAGAACAAGCACATGCTGGATTAGCTGGAGGTCTTTTCTAGTGAGACCACTTCAAGAGTAATCTTGATGGCAGGCATATGGTGGCCAACACTTTTTGCAGATGCTAAAGAGTATGTTCGAAGATGTGATGCTTGTCAACGAGCAAAAATGCCAACACGAGTAGATAGCATGCCCTTAAGACCAATGATGGGGGCTAGAGCTTTCGCAAAATGGGGTATAGATTTTGTTGGACCGATACAACCACCTGCTTAGAGAACCCAAGCTCAATATATCATTGTAGCTACGGACTATTTGACCAAGTGGACCGAGGCTAAAGCAACTCAAAAGAGTGATGCCAGAACCACAGCTACATTCTTATATGAGTATGTATTCACGAGATATGGACTGCTAATAGAGATTTTCAGTTTGATCGGGGAACTCATTTCCTCAATGAGTAAATAGAGTATTTGCTTGATGAGTTTATGGTCATCCATAACAAATCAGCTCCCTATCACCCACAAGCAAACGGACAAGCTGAGCATACGAATAAAATTCTTAGCTCGGTGCTGACTAAAATGGTTAGTTCAAGAAGTACAGACTGAGAAATGATCTCCATGCTGCTCTATGGGCTTATCAAGTTTCATTCAAAACAGCTCTAAATGCTACACCCTTTAACCTTGTTTATGGTCTTGATGCCATACTTCCAATAGAGTTTCTATTGTCGACATTAAGGGTAGCACAGAATCTTGAGTGGATTGGACATGAATTGTCAGAAAGACTTGAAGATTTGGAAAATCTAGACGAGCAAAGGCTAACTGCTGTAACTCATATCTATGCACAAAAGCTGAAACAAAAACAGTTTTTTGATTCCCACTTAATCACAAAAATCTTCAAGAAAGGGGACTTAGTTCTAGTCTATTCCCTTAAGCAACACATGCCAAGTTTAAGAAAAAGGGAAACGGACCATTTATCATTGAACATGTATCTCCAAGTGGAGCAGTAAAATTGTCCACCTTAGATGGTGAACCAATGGCTAATTGGATTAGTGGATGTCGCTTAAAGAAATACAATTTGCCATTAACCAATGAATTGCTAGAAAAAGTGCATGCAACCAAACAAAGGAAGATCAAACGACAGCATCTTATTGATGAAGCCCAAGAGGAAGCTCGCCTTCGGGTACTCAAGCGGAAAGCTGCTCTCAAGAATCAACAGATACCGATTCCCATCAACACTTTGGAAATAGACGATCGACAATGGAAATTACCTAAAGATGCAGTTTTAACAGATGATGACTGGTTAAACGGGATGGACCTGCGCATCAAAGTACAACTCAACAATCATAGCACCAATGCTTTGGTCGACACATAAGCTAGAGTAAATGCAGTCAGTTATTCCACATACAAGAAGGCCACAAGTCAAGCATTGACGGCAAGAATACCGACAATCAAAGGATGCAACAAGAACCCAACTCCAACATTGGGAGTAGTCAACTTGAACGTGATAGTACATGGATGTTCATGTACTCATTAGTTTGTATGCTTGCCAGATGAACAAACGAATGAGATGATGATTCTTGGAATCCCTGGATGCGTACATACAAAACAATACCAGATTGGGATACGAATCAGCTAAAGCTATCACCTAAAGGAGGGCAACTCATTGTTTCAATTGCACCAAGCAATGAGGAATGGAAAAGAAGCAATCACCAGACCAATCCACAAAGTCAATCTTCTCCATCCCCTCGACAATCAAATGCTACGTATAGCATGCAAGGAGTCAGGAAAATTTGGGTACTAAAAGAACAGCTTAAGGATAAGCCGGTTCAAATCTGGGTGCCTAAAACTTTACCAACAAAACAAAAGAAGGTTCCAAGGGTTAACGAGCATCTCCGAGCAAGGAACCTAACAGAGATATGGTTTGGAAGAAAAAAGAGCACTTATTTTCTCCTCATACTATAAAACCATTCAAGCAATGGCGAGTTAAGTCTCAAAAGACTCCACCACACCATGCAACACCATACCGACCAAACTACCAATGGCGAGAAAAAGCTCGACAACAATCAAAAGTGCTACCAATAGCTCAAACAATCAGTGTGCTAAAGCATCCTGATGGTACAATCAAATAGAGAGCACACAAGCTACAAGAATTGCTCTTTGGAAGACATCAGCAGCAAACCTCGACATCGGAAACCCTTGAGTCAATTACTCAAGACCCAATCTTGCACATCATATTGGTTTGAATCGCATTGATCTTCATAGCATGGTAGAGCCAACTACGGCTATGTCTATACATAATTGTTCATCCCATGCACACAGTCGTCTCGGAGTATGCCATCTAGGAGGGGTGGAAGGGCACTAAGTACTAAGTCCAAGGTACTAAATAATTAAGGGCAATGTTTGAAGAGGGAGGAAAAAGTTCGATGTTAACGTGTGATATTTTACAAAATTACCTAATAATGCCCTTATAATTCATCATCAAAAATAGTCTTTTTTTTGGGTATTTTTCATCATTTTTGTTGATAATGAGGCTTAAAAATAGAAAAATCCAACAAAAAACAATAAAGCTGTGTTTTTCAAGGGATTTTCTTTTTTACTTTACTTTTTTAGAGCATTTTGCTATTTTCTTTGATTTTTTCAAATAAACAGGTAAAAAATTAATAATAAATAGCAGGGAAGCTCAGATGGAAAAAATGGAAGACACGATGGTGATCAGAAAGACAAGGCGCACAAGCAAAAAAATTTTCAATGAAATCAGAAGATGGAAGCGGGAAGCTTAAATTAGGCGGCCAGGCCTACTTTTGCAAAATCTTGCAGAATGAGCTATAGGAATTCGATCAGGGAAATTTTTGAGTCTAACATAGATTTCACGGCCTAGTAGGACTAACGGGGAATTTGGGGAGATTTGGTTTGGGAAGTCCGGGTATAGATATCCAAGGTAGGCTAAAACCACCTCATTTCCACTTGGAGCCTTTGCAGAAAGAGATTTCGGTCTCTTTCGTGCGACTTTTTTGGAGCCCATAGTTGACCGTTTTCAGCGCCGTCTCACACGAGACATGAGGGGTACATTCTTTACTCGACAATGATCCATTTTGTATAGCCGGTAGCTAGTCTAAAGCCCTAGAAAAAACCCTAGAAACCGAGCAGTGCACGAAGACCTACGACCTAAAACTGACCTTAGCGGCCTGCCAGATTGACCAAATCGGATGGTATTTGAACCATAGCATGCTCTAACATAATAGAACCTTTCTATACCATCAAATGACCATTCAGCAGGGGCCGAAGGGGGTCCCCAGTAGAAAAGTTAGATTTTTAGCAAATGCCAAAATTCCGACCTGACTCCACACATGGCTTGTTTATGAGGTCCATATACAATGTATATGATTGGTTTGGTGAAATCCACAAGCAAAGGCCTCAAAAAGAAAAAAATGGCTTGAAGGTTATAAAGCGTCAAATTCGACATACGGGGTCAAATTGACTCCAAATGAAACAGAATTGGACAGATTGCTTCACGACTATGTTGCGGACAACTCCAAAGCCTCAAAGTTGACCGACCAACCCAACAGGAAGTGTAGTCACAAAAAGCGATGATTTGAGACTCGACAAAGCACAAAGTGATGCTGGCATGACCAAACTTGACCAAATTCAATTTAGGACTTGTATTAGGTGTATTGAACATGTGTAGGTCAAAATTTGTAGGTTTCGCAAAGTTTTTGTCATTGTTGTAAATAATCACGATTATTTACTTTTGCATCAATTTTTGCTTGGAAATCGTCAAATCATCTCACCTATCATGTGTACACACCTATTACATGCCAAAAATCAAGCATGAGCCAAAATGACCACCCATTACTTGTAAAATTGCCAAGAAACGCAAAGAAGTCTTTGCAAGCCAAAATTTGGGTTATGGATAACATTTCTTGATCCAAAATACTTCATACCCAAGGTCTATACAATGCCTAGAACCAATTTGTACCAAAAAGTGTCAATTTTGGAAGAAAAGTTAATAATTGCGATTATTTACTTTTTGGTCAAAATTGAGGAATTTTGATATTTTGCCATCATACATCCAAAGTTCATGATGTGTTAAGCCCACTAGCCAATTTTAAATCAATTTGGAGCTCAAAATCTCAAATTTCCTTTATATCTACTGTTTCAGAGACTTAAAGACAAAATCTGGTACCATTTTCACCCTGTGCATCCAAATGAGCCCATATCTCACTCAGAGCATGTCTTTGGTATATACTTCAAGCTTATAAAGCCAAGCTTGCAAAAAGTTGAAAATTTTCCTCAACTGTAAATATTCGCGATTTTTTACTTTGGTTGCAAATTTTTGTTTTGACCATACAATTTTGTTCCTTGTATATTTTTATGCATCTTTGCTTGTTCAAAAGTTGATTTGAAGCAAAGTGGACCAAATTGTCAGCATTTCAGTCTAAAAGGATATTTTAGAGAAAATTTCGACAAATCTGCTAACTTTACACCCTATTCACTGAACAAGAGCCATGCAAGCAGCAAAGAGGGATAAAAAGAAGCTAAACCAAAAAGAGAAACTACAAGAACTGCCTGCGTATCAACTAGACCCCGAGTCAGTCAAAGGAGCAAAGGCATCCTACCTTTCTAGAGAACAGTTAGAAGAGCACCACACTACAGTCTTCACTGGCAGGTTCAAAAGTGAAGAGGGGCATTAGGTGGAGTTGCAACTCCTGTCCAAAGAAGTCTATGATGTAGCCGCAAAGCGAGAGACAAAAGAGGCTAACCGCAGGCTGGGGCTCAGGCATTTCTACGAACAAGAGCCTTGCAGAGTGGATTTTCAAAAGGCTTATGAGCTGCTATCCACCATCAAAGAAGATGGAACCGCACATATATCCGACACCCAAGGGAACAAGGTTTAAGTAGTGATCACAAAAGAGATAGTGGTAGAGGCACTTAGACTGCCCACAGAAGGGATGACCATGCAAGCAAGAGACATGAAAACCGCAGGCACATTTACCAAAGAGATAGTCGCGGCTACATTCGCAGACCTCATTCACAAAGAAGTGGAAGAGCCAGCCAGTTTGTACCACCAGCACTTTCATTTCTTGGCAAAAGGGCCACCGAGGTACACTACACCAATACCGTCGTGGCCACCACATTCACTCAGGTTCTCAAGTCGACAACAAGACAACCAGTGGACCACACGCAGTATGTCTTGACAACCTTGAAGGGCACCAAGAAGGAAGGCAAAATCACGTACTTGGGTGTGCCAGAGGTCTTGACTAGAATAGCATATCATGCCATCGGCATGGCTAACAACCTACCACCTGTCCCTGATTAGAACACATGGATATTGGCAGCACAACCCTCTCCAAGAGCTACAAGGTCAGGTAAGAGATCATATAAATCTGATGAAGAATCAACTGACAGCTCGCAGGAAAGGCACATCAGCGCGAGCTCTGACAACGAAGAAAAGAGAGCTTGGAGAGAAGAGATGAAAAGAAAAGTTGTGGCCGCACACCAAGAAGAGCCAGCTCAAAAACAAGCGTGCTTTGAAAGAGAGAAACAGACGTACCAGCGTAGTAGGTAAGCATAAGGGAAGGACCCAAGAAAATGGGTACCTGTTGGACTTAAAGGTCCTCGAATGAAGCATCATACAAGAAAAGAGGCGGATGATCCAACAGAACGTTTACAAAGAATGTACCAAGAGGCTGAAGCTCTAAAGTTGAAGGAGGCAGAAGAAGCTGCCAAGAAAGCCAAGGAGGCGGAAGACCAAAGGCAAGCCGAGGAAACGGCTAGCCAAGAGAAAAGTCATGGATCTCCCTGACCCACCTCACCGCCTACAGAATGCCAAGACCATCCCATGCCTAATCCACCACCATCACCTGCAGGCAAAGACACCTATGAAGAAGCAGAGCCTGAGAAAGACAAAGATTCCGAGTCCACCAAACAAACAGAATCTGCACAAGAAGCTTACCACCCCGGCAGACAAAAAGAAAAATAAGCCGAGCCAGAACCGGAGAAGGCAGCAGAAGATAAAAGCAAGAAGAGGAAAAGGCAAGTGGATTTGAACAAAAGACTGATAAAGAAGTAGATGCGGGAAAAGAGTCTACCACTGCACATGAGACAGATATTGAGCCAGAGAAGGAAGAAAGGTCGGCACCTGAAGAGATAGCAAGGTCAGAGCACACACCCTCTAGTTCTACTCAACCAAAAACTACCGAGGCATAAAAGCCTCAGGATACCCAAGAAGAAGACCGACCATCTACCTCTACACAAGAACAACCAGCATTTACGATGTAGCAAGAAGCCACACAAGAGGCTGCAGGCACATCCCAATTGGCAAGACAGGAGGAGTGGCAATCAAAGAACGAGGTAATCATCCAAGTCAATGAATATGCACGGCAGATGCAGGAAATGACGGAGCAAATCCGCTCAGCAACACTAAACCGTAGCACCAAGGCCAAAGAACTTGAGATGGTGATCGACGCTCTCCAAGGAGAGTTAGGAGACAGGATGACTGTCATCACTGATCTTCAAAGGCAGGTGCAAGAGCTGAAGGCAGAAGCGGAACAACATCAGTTAGCCAGAGATAGGCAACAAAAAGAAATGGAGGAGTTAGGTGATCTACTCACCAAACTATCCGATGCCTGCAGGCAAAAGATGAGTAGCTGACAGAAGTTACGAATAAACTTCTTACGACATCTTTGTCAGCTCAGAAAATTCAGGTACAATTAGATGTTGCCAATGCTTCTCTGCAATACTCGGAGCAGCGGATCAATGATCATGCCATTTTCTTATGGAAAATCAGAGAAAATCCAGCAGTGGCCTTGATCAAAGGAACTGATGAAGTGTACAAGGCACTTGAAAAGAAAAACAAAGACCTAGAATTGGAATTAAAACTAGAACAATCATAGCGCAAGGACCTGGCATTGATGCGGGTTCAGAGAGAGGAGGAGCTTCTAAAGGAGATAGCAGAACTCAAGCGGATTAATCAACTCCTTAGAGATGGTAAACCAAACACGCAGGAAGAGGCAGGCACTTCAGAGCCGCCACAAATAGACCTACCCTTGGTATCGTTTGCAGAGTTTGAGACACAGTCAATAGCAGAGTCGAATGGTGATGACGATTTTTAGATTAACATCACGAATGAAGACACAGTGCCAATGGTCCAACTGTCAAAAGCTAAAGAAGACGCACTGAAGGAGAAGATCACCCTAGAGGTGGATGAGAAATGAAAAGCGGCAATGGATTTGGAGTTAAGAGTTTTACACTCTGTCAACGTCACTCAACTCACTCCCAATCAGATCAACGCCCCATGGCATCAACAATCCCTACCGTACCCTCTCATCAAAGTAGAATTATTACAGGTGAAAGAGAGGCTGTACAAAGATATGCAAGAAGATGGCGCAAATAAAGACAACCCAAAGTGGCGGTTAAGTTGGCTGAACAAGAATCCAAGATACCTAATTCTGTTCACAAGAGCACCTGCAGCCCTTCAAAGAGATCCAACCTTCTGTCCTGTACCCAAGGTAAGGACATGGCAAGCGCATGAAGCACTGCAAAAGGCCAACTTGGCTTAAGTTCCCCAGGATGCCAACTCCAAAGAGAGGCCAAGCGATAGAGGAATACATGGTGAAAACCCTAACGGACGCCATGTCTTTCTTCAAGAGTCTACCAGATCTCTCCTATGCCATGCTATGTAAGATCTACAGAATGCTGCTCACAAGTATACAAGTTTTTAATGAGCCTAAGCAAGCAAACAGGAGCCCCATGGCTATCATTCTTGGAAGGAAACAAAGGCTTATGCTATGATTTGAGTGGGAAACCTTCAGAAGAAGTCCTTTACGGATTCTATGATAGATGTATGTTCCTACCATCGAATAATATGCTAGACTTTGAAGAAGCATTCTACACTGGATTCTTGACCTGGAGAACGAAGATATTTGCGTCGGTGATCAGCAACCTAACATCCAGGTTTGGAGGCTACGCAACCGTGGAGTTGAAGAATAAAGTAACAATGCAATTTCTGCAAATGCCCGACAAAGAACAAAGATTTAGATACCAGAAGGCACTGGACACGCTTAAAGACCGCCTCGTCAGTTGTCAACCGGAAGACTATTTCAGCCCATAAAGCTGTGTCAAGGGACAACACAGACGAGGAGGGGGAAATTGTTAGCAGCAAGCTAACACGGACACCATTTTTCGGAGTTCTCTTTGTAAAACAATTATTATTTTGATAAATCGAGAATATTGTAACTCCTATTTTCTAGGATAAAATTTGTAATTAATGAGCTGGGGCTACAAGCTTCCAAATTGTATCGGCCAGTCATTTCCTTGCTTTGGTAGAACTCTAGATTATTAGTTTTGACCATCCAAAAACCTTGGCTAAGGTATAAAAGCCAAATTTTGTAAGTTTTTTTATAAGTTTTGGATAAGAAATACACAGCGTGAGCTAACGGTGCTCACTTCTCTTCTTCTCGTGCTTCCTACTCCCTCGTTGGTTGTGACATTGCGATTGCATTTTTTGCATTGCAACCGCAGGTAAGACCTCTACGCTTTGACGTAAGCCATTCACAGTACTTCATAGCTTTTGGCGTTGCCGAGCCATGGCCTAATTTCATCATAACTAGGAATTTACACTTTTAAATAAAAAACTAAGCATAGGCGGGGTATTGGGGCATCATTGCTAAGCATTTAGATGCATTCTAGATCGAAAATGACTAGGTCAAAAATCCAATGCTGTTAATAATTGCGATTTTGGAACTTTACCTAAAGTGGGGTTCGAGACCATAAGCATGTGTGCTTAAGTCTTATAAAATTGTCCTAGAAGTTTCGTTACGTTTGAATGTTATTTGATGCTATAATGGATGTGATTTGCTTGCCGATGAGCGATTGGCTTTTGGTGATTTCAGTCACTTGAGTGTAGTCTGAGTTAGATGCGAGTTGTTAGTTGTTTTCCGAGAGGTTGACTACCTTGTAGCCTCTATGCACTAGTCGAGTTAGCTTCGTCCCATGGTTTGAAAAATTAATCGTGGTTCTCGCTAATACTGCAATAAGATAGGATGGTGAGGTTAGACACGTGTCCCACATGGAGGCTACAGGCTCATAGATTACAATATCTACTTGTCAAATAGGAGTTACAATATTATTGATTTATCAAAAGAATAAGTGTTTTTACAGTAAAGCTCCCAAAAAATGTTACATGGGTTAGCCTACTGCTAACATTCCTCCCCTCCTCGACTGTGTCGTCTCTTGACACACTTTCATGGACTAAACTAGTCTTCGGGTTGACGGCTTGCGAGGTAGTATTTCAGTGCTTGAAGCACTTTTTGATATTTGCTGTGCCGTTCTTTCACACAGACTTGCATAAACTGAAGAATAACTTTATTTTTGAGTTCTGTGGCTGAATAACCAACAAACCTTGCTGTTAAATTGATGATCACTGGTCCAAAAAGCTTTGTACTCCATGTGAAGAACCTGGTGTAAAAAGCTTCTTTGAATGCCAACATATTGCTCGATGGCAAGAACATGCATCTGACATAGAAGTCGTAAAGAGCTTCTTCTGAAGGTTTCCCACTCAAACCATAGCATACGCCTTGGTTACCTTCAAAGAAGGACATCCATGGGGCTCCTATTTGTTCAGGATCATAAAACACTTGGATACATGTGAGCAGCATTCTACAGATTTTAAAAAGCATCACATAAGAGAGGTCAAGGAGGCTCTTGAAGATGTTCATGGTGCCCGTTAGGGTTTTCACCATGTATTCCTTAGTTGCCTGTCCTTGCTCTGGAGTTGGCAATTTTGGGTAGTTTAGCCAAGTCGGCCTTTTCTTCTTCAGTGCTTCATGTGCTTGCCATGTCCTTACCCTTGGTACATAACAGAATGTTGGGTCTTTTTGGATTGATGTAGGTGCTCTTGTAAAAAAAACGAGATAGATACCTTGAGTTCTTGTTGAGCCAACTTTTTCTCCATGTGGGATGGAGAGCATCTGACCCCTCTTCTTGCATATCCTTATAGAATCTTTCTTTTACTTGCAATAGCTCCACCTTTATCAAAGGATAAGGCAACGACTGTTGATGCCACTAAGAATTGATTTGATTGGGAGTGAGCTGAGTTACATTGGCAGAGTGAAGAACCCTCAACTCCCAATCCATATCCACTTTCCATTTAGTATCCACTTCATGAACAATCTGCTCTTTAAGTGCATCTTCTTCAGCTTTAGAGAGCTGGACCATTGGCACTTGTTCCTCATCTGTGATTGATACCTGGAATTCAAAACTTCCTGATTACCTTATGTTGGTTGTGTTTCTATTTCTGCAAAGGATATTGATGGTATCTTTAGATTCGGCTGTTCAAATGTACCTACCTCCTCCTGAGTTTCCACATTCGCTTCTCTCAGCAACTGATTGGCTTTCTTTAATTCCTCTATCTCTTTAAGCAACTGCTCTTCCCTTTGCATACGCATTAGGGAGAGGTCTCTTCTTTGTTCTTGTTTCAGATTTAACTCAAGTTCCAAGTCTTTATTTCTCTTTTCCAATGTCTTGTAAACTTCATCTGTCCCCTTGAGTGAAGCTACTGCTGGGTTTTCCCTTATTTGATTTAGAAATTCCGCTTGGTCATTGATTCTCTGCTCTACGTATTAGAAAGAGGCATTCGCTACATTCAACTATACTTGGAGCTTTTGTACTGACTGAGTATTGCTCATAAGCCCATTTGTTACTTCAGTCAGTTGTTGGTCCTTGCTTTTACAGGCATCCGACAGCTTTGTGAGGAGCTCCCGTAATTCTTCCATTTCCTTTGTTGCTTTTCCTTGACGCTTTGGTGTTGTTCTACTTTGTTCTTGAGATCTTTGATTTCGCCTTCAATATTTTCAATGATATTCATCCTGTCTTAAAGCTTGCCTTGGAGAGCATCAATCACCTGTTCAAGTTGTCGAGCTTTAGCATTACGACTAAGAGTTGTTGTTCGCATTTTCTCCATCATCAACTGCATGTACTTTGCATATTCATTAACTTGGATGATAGCTTTATTTGTTGTTTCCTATTCTTTGGATTCTACTTGAGGCTTTTTAGAAGGTCCAACGCATTCTGCTTGAGGCTCTCTAGAAGGTCCAGCCTCATCTTTGGTTGTTTCCTTGGGCTATTCTTGATTGGCTTCCTCCTCTTTTTTCTCATCTCCTTTTGTATTCTCGCCTTCATTTGATTGGTTAGTTGGTGAAGGGCTTGGACTAGGAAAATGTTGATCTTCTTGTTCGGTATTGGGTGAGGTGGTCTTGGAGAAATCTCACCCTGTTCCTTTTGTGGTTCAGTTGGTTTCCCAACTTCTGCTCGCTGTGGTTGGTGAGTAGTCGACTCTACTCTTGCTTTTCTTTGAGCTTCTAAAGCCTCTTATATCTTCAGGGCTTCGGCTTCCGCATATATATTTTCTAGCAGGTCCTTCGGATCTTCTTGGATCTTCTTCTCAAGGTTTTTTGTTCTAGGACCCTTGACATTCCTTGGACTCCATAAATCTGGATTCTGTCCTGCAGCTTGTCGACTTCGTTCGTAAGATTCTTTTTCTCTTTCAAACCTTGCCTTTTTTTTGTTGAGGTTCTCTTCTCTTCGTGCCCTTTTTTCCTCATTGTCCAAACTTTCTTCACTGCTATAGACTTTAGGTGAGCTTTTGGCTGACTCTTCATCTGATTTATAAATTTGTTTCTTCTTTGATCTAGTGGCTCGTGGAGAGGGCTGAGCTGTGATTATCCATGTGTTATGATCTGGGGTTGGCGGAAAGCTATCGGCCATCCCAATAGCATGGTATGTAATTCGGGTCAAGACTTTTGGAGCTCCCAAGTATGTTACTCTTCCTTCCTTCTTTGTGGTCTTGAGTGTTGTAAGCACATACTGAGCATGATCTATTGATTGACTTGGTGTTGAATTCAATACTTGTGTGAAGGTGGTTGCAACAACATGATTTGGGATAGTGTGTCTTGGTGGTTTCTTGGCGAGGAAGTGGAAGTCCTGGTGATATAGACGGGCGGGATCTTATACTTGCTTTAGGTTAAGGTCGGAGAAGGTGGCGGCAACTGTACTCTTTGTGAATGTACCAACTGTCTTCCTATCTCTGGCTCTCATTGTCATACCTTCAGTGGGCAGCTTTAGTGCTTCATCCACTATGCCTTTGTTAATGACTACTTCAACCTTCTGTCCTTGCTGATCTGTGATCTGGGCAAATCCATCCTCTTCTATTGTTAACAATAGTTCATAAGCTCTTTGGAAGTCTATTCCACATGGTTCTTGATCATAAAATTCCCGAAGTACTAACCTCTTGTTGGCTTCTTTTGTTGCTAGCTTGTTGCTAGCTTAGCTGCTACATCATAGACTTCTTTAAGTAGCCTTTGAAACTCTACCTGATTTCCATCTTCACTTTTGAATCTTCCGGTGAAGACTGTGGTGTTGTGCTCCTCAAGCTATTCTTTTGACAGGTAGGTGACTTTGGCCGTTGTCACAGAACTGGGCTCCAACTGATACGGTGGTAACTCTTGCAGCTTTTCTTTTTGGGTCATTCTCTTCTTTGCTTTCTCAGCAGCTTGCATTGCACCTATTAGGAGAATACAACATCAAAGTTAGAAAATTCCACAAATTTCGCTCTGACAGGCCCTATGTCTGAATTGCTGGCAAATGATGTCCGTTTTGCCTCAAATAAATTTTGGAGCAGGCATAGATGCATAAAAACATGTAAAGATCAAAACCATTCAATCCAGGCAAAAATTGCAAGCAAAGTAAATAATCGTGATTATTTACAGTAGGGAACTTTTTTCATATTTTTACCTTTTTGACTTCATAGGCTTGAAGAATACGTGATTTAGATAGTCTGAGTGAAGTGTGAGCTCATTTGAGTGTACAGGGTGGAAATGGTACCAAATTTAGTCTTCAAATTGTAAAACAATAGATATGAAGGAATTTTGGGGTTTTGAGCTCCAAATTTGATCAAAATTGATTGGTGGGCATGTACTTTGGTCCCATGAGGTCAAAGATGAAATTTGGACTCATTCTGAAAAAAATTGTAAATAATCGCGATTATTAACATTGTTATCAATTGAACATTTTTTCTTGCAAAATGATTCTAAACATGCTATGACCCTCTGTGTGAAATGTGGGAGATTTTGGATCAAAAATGTGACAAATAACTCAAAATTTGGACTGAAGAGATTTTAGTGTGTTTTTTGACAAATCTAAGATTTAATGGACTTTTTGGGCTCATATTTGACATGTGGCATGAGATAGATGTCTACAAGTGATAGGTGAAGCAAAATGATTATTTTCAAGCCAATATTGCAAAAAAATTAATAATCACGATTATTTACAGCATTTGAATTTTTTGCTTAAAAAGACAATTTTATGACCTACACATCTTCATTACATCTAAAACAAGTCCTAAAATGAGTTTGGTAAGATTTGGTCTTGTCGACATCACTTCGTGCTCTTGTCGACTCTGAAATCATCGATTTTTGTTACCACTTGGTGTGTAGACATGTTTAGTCACTTTTGAAGCCATGGCCTTGTCCGCTACATGGTCTTGATGCTGCTTGTCCAATTTGGGCTCATTAGGAGTTAGTTTGATTCCGTATGTCAAAATTGAAGCTTTGTATTCTTTGAGATGTTTCTTGCTATTAGAGAGCTTTGGCTTGACTATTTTGTTGAAACCATCTAGTTACATGGTGTATAGACCTTGTCTATAAGCGGCCCGTGGAGTCAAAATTCAATTCTGGCATGTGGCAAAAACCTAGATTATTTACTTGGGGACCCCCTCGACCCCTGGCAAATGGTCATCTAATGATATAGAAGTGTTCTACTATCTAGGGGCATGCTACAGTTCAAGTCTTGTCCTGACAGGCTGCTATGGTCGTTTTTGTGTTCTAGGCATCCGTACACATATGGGATTCTAGGTTTTTTTCCTGGGCCTAGACCTGCTACCCAACTGCATAGAAATGTTCTTTGATGAGTTTAGAACTTACCCCTCATGTCTCATGTGAAACGGCACTGAAAATGAGTGATTGTGGACTCTGAAAATTGCGCGCGAAGAAGGTAGAGAACTCTCTTCTCCAAGAGTGACTTGTGGAAAGGAGGTGATTTTGGGCTACATAAGATATTTATACTCGGACTTCCCAAACTACTTTTTCTTGATTCCCTTGTTAGTGCTAATAGGCCATGAAATCTACATTTGACTAAAAAATTTCCTCAATCGAACTCCGTTAGTTTATTCTGCAAGAATTTGCAAAAGCAGGACTTGACAGCCTAATATAGGCCTCCTGCTTCCATTTGTCATTTTGATTGAAATTTTTTGTGCCTGTCCGTCTTGTTCTTATGATCATCATCGTATCTTCTTTTCTTTATCTGAGATCATTTGCTATTTATTATTAATTTTTTGACTTGTTTATTGAAAAAATCAAAGAAAATAATAAAATACACTAAAAAAGCAAATTAAAAGATTAACAATTAAGAAAATCCATTAAAAAACACAACTTTATTACTTTTTGGTGGATTTCTCTATTTTTAAGCTCCAATATTAAAAAAAATTAATGAAAATAAACAAAAGGCTATTTTTTGATGTAATTTTTAATAGTATTTACACTATTTACACTCATCGAGGAGATTTTATCAGTAGCTGAAATTTCCCTGTTGATGATTTTTGAGGGGATCATTAGGTAATTTTGAAAAAAACCACACGTTAGCATCCAACCTTTTCCTCCCTCTTCAAACATTGCCCTTTATTAATGAAGTTTCCTTCCACCCCTCCTAGATGGAGTACTCTGGGACGACTGTGTGTATGGGTTGAACAATCTTGTTTATGCATAGCCGTGGTTGGCTCTATCATACATTGAAGGTCAATGGAATTTAAATCAGTATGCAGTGCAAGAGTTGGGTCTTGATTAGTTAACTCAAGGGTTTCGGTGGTCGAGGTTTCTTGTTGATGTTTTCTAAATAGCAAATTTTGTAATTTATGTGCTCTTTGCCTAATTGTACCGTTTGAATGCTTTGACACACTGATTTCTTGAGCTGTAGGTATCAATAATGACGGATGCTGAGATTTAACTTTCCATTGGTATTTTGGTTTTTCGTTGATAGAACTGTCGTGGTGGAGTTTTTTGAGATTTAACTTTCCTTTGATTCATCGGCTTTACAGTTTGTGGAGAAGATAAATGCTCCTTTGGTTTCCAAAACCATCTAGTGATAGTTTCTCTTTTGAAAGATGTTTTTCTCTGAGTAGTTAGACGTGAAACTTTCTTCAGTATGGTAGATAAGTTTTGGGTACCCAAATTTGAGTTGGATTGTCCTTGATTTGTGCTTTTGGTACCCAAATCTTCCTGACTCCCTTGTACCGCGATGCGAAGGTCAATTCCATCCAACCATTCATCATTCATTGATACTGCATCATTCTGTGATTCCCATAGTCTTTCATTTGGTTCCAAAGTGTTGATGAAGATAGGTGTTTATTGATTCCTGAAAGTAGATTTCCTTTTGAGTACTCAAAGTTGAGCTTCCTCTTGAGCTTCATCAATAACCTACTGTTGTTTAATCTTTCTCTGCTTTGCTGTGCGTATTTTTTCTAGCAAATCATTGGTTAGTGGTGGCAAATGGTACTTATTTAAGCGGCATCCACTAATCCACCATCTATAGTGGACAACTTAACCGCTCCACTTGGAGATACATCTTCAATGACGAACGGTCCATTTCCCTTTTTCTTGCATTTGGGAATGTGTTGCTTAAGGAAATAAACTAAAACTAGGTCCCCTCTTTTGAAGATTTTTGTGACTAGATGTGAATAAAAAATTTGTGTTTTTGCTTTCGGTTTTGTGCATAGATGTGAGCTACTGCTGTTAGCCTTTGTTCAACAAGATCTTCTAAATATTCATGACTCTCTAAAAATTTGTGTTCGATCCACTCAAGATATTTAACTACCCTTATTGTTGGCAATAGAAATTCTATTGGTAGTATGGCATCAAGACCATAAACAAGGTTAAAGGGTGTAGCATTTAAAGCTGTCTTGAATGAAACTCTATAAGCCCATAGAGCAGCATGTAGATTCATTTCCAAATCAATTTGTCCTGAACTAACCACTTTAGTCAATATCGAGCTAAGAATTTTATTCGTGTGCTCATCTTGTCTATTTTGTTGTGGATCATTCTGTTAACACTCACCTGGCGGACATAGTGATACACAAGGAAAGGGAGCCATCTAAGCCAAGGGTTGACAAGGATGATCATGAAGAGGAAGTAGATATTACGAATGCGTATACAATGATGTTTGATGGTGCATACAGGAAAGTTCTTCAAAAGGCAAGTGGTGGGGTAATCATTAAGAACCCAAAAGGTGATGCAATCTTTTCTAGAACTTACAATCTTGATGAATCTAAAAGTAATAATGGGGCCAAGTATCTCACGCTTTTCCTTGGGTTGAAGCAGTGTGTTGAGTTTGGCTTGAAGAGGGTCATTGCAAAAGGGGATGCGCTGCTACTCATGAATCAGTTGTTTGGTTTGTGGAATGTTAAGAAAGACAATTTGAAGAAGTGGTTCTATGGAATCGAGAAGCTTTTGCATGTGTTTTAGAAGATACAGTTTAAGCATGTCCCTCATGAGCAGAATAAAGAAGTTGATGAGTTGGCTAGGGACTAGTTGGATGCCTTGGTAGCTCCTTTAAAGGTCAAGGAAGCCTTATATGCAGGAAGGGAATCATTGCAAGATGTAAAAGTTTTTCTTGGTAAATGGAAATGTTCAGAGGGCATGTCAAAGGTTCGGCATAAGAGAATAGTGCAAAAGCAAGAAACTACACATTGGTAGGTGAGGATCTCATGCTTTATGGTGGCAAGGATAGAATTTTGAGAAAAGTGCAGTACAAAGAAGAGATAGGCTTGATTTTGGAGCACTGCCATGAAGAAACAGGCCATCAAGGCAAGGATCAGATTGTCTTTTGTATTTTGAGAGCAGGTTATTTTTGGCCCTCTATGATGAGAGATGCTTATTTTTGGTGCAAGTCATGCCATGAATGCCAAGTGTTTGCAAATCAAAAGCTTTTGGCTGAGCTTCAAAAAGCTATAATTTCTTTTGATGCATTTGCAAAATGGGGCGTGGATGATGCTGTAGGTCCAATGCCTAGAACCAACAATGGCAAAAGGTATATCCTTGTGGCTGTGGACTATTTGACAAAATGGGTAGAGGCAAGAGCAGTAAAAGATGTAACAAAAAGAAGAGTAGCCTCTTTTTTGTATAAACAAGTGTGTTGCAGGTTTGGAGCTCCTATGGTTATCATTTTTGATCGTGGACCAGGGTTTAGGGGAAAACTTCTTGCTGCTCTCATGGGGAAATTGAAAATTCAACATAGGCATTCTTCTCCTTACTAGCCACAATGCAATGGGCTGGTTGAAAATTGCAATGGTCAAATTGTGAAGATGCTATCAAAGTATGCTAGAGAGCATCCTAAAGAGTGGGACTTGGACTTGGAAAAGTGTTTGTGGGCTTATAGAACTGCGTATGGAGTGTCGACATAGTTTACACCATATGAGCTTGTTTATGGAAAGGAAGCTCTTATGCCCATACAGGTGCAGTTGGATGCCTTGAAGTTGTTTTTCAAAATGCAAGGTTTGCATAATGACAAGCTGCAGGAAAGAATTCTTTCTCTAGAGTTGTTTCGAATGAGTAGAGAGAAAGCCAGTGATTATTATCTTCAACAAGCAGAGACAAGGATGGAGAAAATGAATAAGAGGCTGCCACAGAAAGAGATTACAAACGGAGATATGGTGATGAAGTATGACTCTCGCTTGGATTTTACTTTGCAAAAGAAGTTGAGAAACAAATGGTTGGGTCCATACAGAGTGAAGCATGTATTTCCTAATGGCACATATGAGTCGGAAAAATTGTTAGAGGAACGTTTGTGCTATAGAATAAATGGTTATAGATTGAAGAAATATTTTGGGAGGGATGGGGTTCCAGATGCAAATAGTCTCTTGGTTGAGCATAAATGCTCTACCTAGAGGGTGGGCAATGCTGATAGACCACTTTTGGCACGTACAAAGTAGCGTATTTATGCATGGTCATACGTACAAAAAGATGTAAATATGTGAAATTGGGAAATTTGCAAAGCGGTTTCAAGTTTTTAAAAAGATGCAACGTGTACATATTGTGAATAGTCTGGTTCGCGTGCCAGTGTCGGGCACATGTACATGCCTGGATAGGGTATCGAGGCCTTGGATATGGTTCTTGGTGGCTTCTTTTGGCTCTAGGAAATGTTATTGAGCTTTCTAGAATGTCAATAATTCGAGTGGGAAGTGTGGGCACTCTCATCCCGCCCGAGAAGTTTCCGCCCGAGAAGTTTGGCACATGCAGTAACTATCTATTTATGGTGCCTAATCTACGGTGATGCGTGCACCGCCCTAGAAGTGGTCAAAAATAGAATTTGGGGATGTGACAGAGGTCTTTGGCTATCAAGGATCAAGCATACAAACTTTGGTGAAATTTGGAGTCCAATTGGGGTTTTTACCGCGAAAAATGCATGCCAAGATCAAAATTGGCCAAAACTGGTCCAAAAAAGGTAAAAAATGGTCAAAAAAGGTGTGAAAAGGCTTTGAATTGCCACATCAGTCATGCTGGCGTGAGTGCTCAAGCTGAAGAAAAAATATTGAAACTATTACTCGGTACTTTCACCTCTGTGTGTGTGGGAGGAAGCAGGGTTCCTACAGGTGGTCTAGTGCAGTCCCGTCGCGTTTGCGTCCTGTTTTCGAGTGTGTGGAGGAGTGAATGAGATCTTTCTCTCTTCAATTTTGCACTTGGGAGAGTCTATGGAAGTTCTAAGGTTTCCATGTATGTGTGTGTGTGAGGAAGTGAGGGAAGAAGGTGCATTTTTCTCGAAGACTATGTGGCCCTGTATCGGTGCCATTAGGGTTGGCGCTACTCCAAAGAGTCCAACAGAGTTGAGTTAGGTGAAATCTTTGCAATGGTTTGAGGGATGAATTTTGTGGCTGGATTTTTTGGGTTTCTTATGGTTTTTCTTGTATATTTTGGTCACCATCAAGTGTGATTTCAAATGTTGATCAACTCGACTCACCTTGTAGTGTCTGCGGGCAGGCAAGGGCTTGTAGATCGAGGTGTTTGGAGTTTTAATTGAGCTTGTGGGTAGTATATATTGAGCTCTTGAGTGGCGGTGTGTGTGGGTTGGAATTTAAGTAAATTCCTTATGTGGTGTTGAGTTGTCTGGGTGTGTGAGTGTGCGCACGATATCTTTGCTCCATCAACGTGTTTTGTCCCTTAAGTTTTTCTTTTTTGTTGCTTTTTAGTAGGATTTAACACTTATCAAGCATAATAATGAGCTATAACAACAACTTGTGATATACATGATGCCTAGAGTGAGAGTATGTATATATGAATGTATGAAATAAATTTGGCTAATGTTTGTTCAAGTAATATTCATTTTTAGTAATTTTCTTTCTTTTTTAATATAATAAGCATCAAAAGTTAATAAACTGAGCCAAAAATGTTGGAATGAAGTTCTAAAAGCAAACACCAAATCTACAAAGCAAGAGCATTAAGTCCGACAAGTTTGGAAGGTTTTGGCACAAGTTAATTTTGGGCCAACTTACGACGCGGACTGAAATTGCAAAATCGAGGGCAATTAGCAACTTGGCATCCAAATGAAGAACTCTCTGAGCCATAGGTGGTATGTCGAGCACATAGAGGCAAATTGGGGGAAGATAGAGTTCATTTGCATTTGTCAGAGCCAGAGAGAGAGAAATGAAATGAAAAGGAAATGAAATGATATATTAATGTCTTCAAAAGGCCAAAGTCACCTATGAGACAAAAGAGTTTACAAATGGTGAATCTGATACAATGTACTGACAAACTGAAAATTGAAAAATTGAAACTGATTGAGCTAAATTGAAATGGAACAAGACGGAATGGGATGAAATGAAATGAAATGAAAGGCTAAGATGCTGGAATCAAGATCCTATCTTATGATATCCAACATTAGTCTTTAGAGTAGCTCATCAATGTCCTCCTTAGAGTACTTTGATTGGGTGTCTCCCATGTCTCACTAGAATAGTGCAACCCTCTGATGCAGCTTACATCGATGTCTCGATGACCGTCGCTATCGTGGGCGTCTGGATGTCCCAAGTTCAATGGCCCTGTCAGCTAGTGTACCTCTGGTACAGGTGGACTCTGAAATTTGTTGTGATGCCTCCTCATCTAAATGTCTCATATGCAGTCTAAAAAATCCAGTGATCTCCCTCTATGAGTGTCTCCTACTCTTTGGTCTCCTCAAGAGGCTCTACCTATGTCTGTGCAACTCCAATAAAAATAGCTCAAGGAATCTCTGATCTTGATACCTCATAAATTTGGTGAGTGGTCCAAAATTCTCTCTAAATAGGTAGTGGAAATGGCCTCATATCTCATAGTAGACTGGGCAGTCACAGATGTGGTGTAGCTCTATCTCTGGCTCTATATGGCATAGCTATACTAGTCTCAATCTCTAACTGATGTGACAATGTGCTGATGTGAGAATGTGCACATATCTCCTCTAAGTCTACTAGTCTCAATCTCTAACTGATGTGACAATGTGCACATATCTCCTAGCACCTCGTAATCCATGGGATAGATGACCGTCCATGTAGGTGGGTCTGATCACAAAACCATCCTCTGTAAGCTCAGGGAGATGCTCTCTGTAGAAATCCATCTTTGTGCCAAGCACACGCATTGGATGTATCCATGTCCTCCTAGTGTCTAACTGAATCAAGTCATGTTTGATGAGATCTAAGTGATCTCAGTCCATGTGAGAGACAAGGAAAGAGAGAGAGAGAGAGAGAGAGAGAGAGCGTAACTGTGACCTAGAATGGGCTGCTAATATTTTGCTTGCTACAAACACCCAAGGGCCTCATAATGCACCAGCTTTCACAGGTATGAACCTGAACTAAGCAAGAGAAACCACAGAAATCAAATCAAGCTAAGAAATTTGCAAATTATTAGGGGTCCATTAGGGCAACAAAAATACTCCAAATTCAAAAATATTTCACTAGTGAGTTCCCCACAATAGACAAAATTGGCCCATCTAATTACAATCCAAAAAGGGGGTGGAACATGGATCACAATCCATGTTCCTCCACCTCCAAATCCAATTTTTGAGTAGAGCAATCCTCTAAACAATGCCTATTAGTGGTAACTTTGAGAGTCATCCTTTTTATTATTTGTTTTGGGTTATGGGCCAGGTTCGTGGATCCCTTAGGTTTATGCTCTAGGGCTGGTGATCACCGATGAGAGGTGGGTGCACTAAACTGCACCATTTGAAGCAAGGCTTCCAATTTTATGATTGTGGAATAGTACCTTTCAAAGTCTAGCATATGCTATTAGCATACGGACTTAGGGAGGCTTTGCAATGTATATGCATGGTCATAAAATGGGTTTTGGCATGAGCCAAGCCAATGGGCTTGCAAGGTACTGAGGATACTTGTAAACATATCAAAATCTATGGCTATGATCCGGGCTTAACTTTGCTGCCATGACTATGAGATGGTCTTAAAAAGGTTTTTAAGCCTCAATACCATTTCAAACTTCTAGATTTTGCAACAATTAGCACCAAATGGGTGAAAAGGTTGGACAATTTCAAGTTTTTACTCTTTTTTATGACTTTTAAACATTTCATTTGGAAAGTATTATAACTTGCATAATGCTTCAACATGGAGCTTCTCCTCTTTTGACAAGCTCATCCAGCCTCGACACATGTATATCACAAACTGGAAATCTCCAAGGAACACAACCAACCATAGGCATTACCTCCATAGGCTCTACCCTTCAAACAACTGGAACCGCCTTTGGTCGTTTGGACCAAAGAACATTCTGCTCTATCGCCGCAACACAGGCACATAATCTACAGGCTTCAACACGCCCAATTATAGCTTCCACTTTACCTTTTGGCTCTTCATCTTGGCCAGATAGACCACGTCCTCATATGTATCTGCAGTGTCTTCCACCTTTTCTCTAATGCTCGGATGCAAGCACTCCAGAAACTTTGACAGCTTCAAATACTGATTGCTTTTTACCCTAGCAACAACCTCTAACTGCTTCCAACAAGATTCAAATTGTTCAAGAAAAATGGAAAAATCTTTACTTGTGTCTTGGCGTACCGCCTTTAGCTTTGCACCAGCTTTCTCTGCAGTAATCACCTCTCAAAACTGCTCCAAAAACTAATTTTGCAACTCCTGCCATGATTTTGATTACTCCTCTTTAAACCATCAAACCAAATCTTGGATCATCCACGCATCAAGAGAGGCACCGTCTCTGCAGCTTTTCCGCATCGACATCAGTCATAACTCAAAATCTGCTAACCAATCCTCGGGATATTCAACACCTATAAATATGGGGCCAAAACTTGGCTCCACCATCTTTGCCAGGTTCAAACTCGACCATCGAACACCTCGACTGTCAGCCAACCGCTTCGTCGGCTACAAAACCTTGCTTTAAACCTCAAATAGGAGCATCAAATAGCTCCGCAGTGGGGGCACTAGAAGATGGAGAGGGGGAAAGGGGAACACACCCAGCACACAACACAATTCCTCACTATAGCCCAGGTTTGACACAGCGCCCCAATCCACTAGATTTCACCTTCATAACTCAACACCATCCGCAAGCATATCACCGCCTGCGCACGACCTTACGCACACATGCTCTGCAACATATCAAACAAACCCAATCATTCTGCCCCAATCATTTTGCCCTACCCAATTCACATCCTTCCATATGCACATAACTTCTCTCTATCTCTCTTTGCACGACAAACCTCGAGGGGGCACACACGCCGATGCACACCCGAAAACACACGCGCATAAGCAAAGAAGAGAAGGGGGAATCAACACCAAGAGACAGCAATGCTGGATTCCTCTATCACCAACACAATCATACAAAAAAAGCCTTGAGCCGGCACAATCCTCGGCTAAAGAGTATAATGGCAAAAGAAAGCCCTTTCAAAATCATGTTCACTTCCTTTTATAGGGGTTGGCTAAGTCCAAAAAAAGAAAAAAAATGAGAGCTTCCAAGCTTGTGCATTCAACTTCAGCTCCTTATAGCATTTTTAAAAATTATTTGCATACACTTGGTCTCTTCCTTTTTGAAAACCTTGCATGGTGGACACCTCACACTGGTTTTCTGCCTGCTTTACTCGCCCTTTGGACCCTTTTGGCATATGGCACCCCCTAAGGATCTCTTCCTCTCATTGCCTTGGAACTGCCCTCTTTCTCCCTCTCTGCCAGCTATCGTGGGACACCCCCTCATGGCACTAGTGACATCGCTAGTGGGGGGAGGGGGGCCCTTTGCCTGATAACGATTGGCGACATGTGAACCCGGTCCTAGCGGACATTGTGCCACATCATCATCTGCGCACCGCGCCGTCGATAGTGTCGAACATCAACCCACAATGGGCTGCTACCCATGCCATCCACTCAAACCACAAACACCACCAAGGCCGCCCCGCGTAGCGCCTGGAGCGCCACCGGCAAGCCCCGCCATACCAAATGGAGGGGGAGCTCCCTCTCCCTTTGTACATTCACTTAGAGGGACTTGCTGAAGTCTATAATGACTCCGCCAAGGGCCTCAAGCTCCACATATGGTCTCAATACCTTGCCACGTGGTGCCCTGGTAATCGCCTTCCAAACCGCCAAAAAGTTTGTCTCTTTTCCAAAAAAACCCCCAAGCATTGCAATTTTTTTGGGCCTTTTTTCCTTGCTTGCCAACTGTTGCACCATGCTCCGATTGCTGAGCCATCAAGGCCGACCAAAACTCCTTGCCTCCATCTTCAAGCCGCATAACCCCCGCCTTATCTGGAATTTGGGATGACCTTTAACCAAGGCCTCAAATACATGAGAAAACCATCTCTAGCCAAACTTGAGCAACCGCACCCTGACTTTCAACTTCTATAATTTTCCGCTTTGAGCTTCTTTTGACAAGCAGTGACTTCTTTCCATCTCCATATGAAGTATTATACCTTCCAAAACCTTGTCAAATCCAAAAAAATGCTCAATGGACCGATTCCCAATGCAGTCAAGTGGACATCAACCTGGCCCCTGGCAAAACTTTGACTGCTAATAACTTAACACCTGGGACTCACATTGCCGATTTGAAAAGACCACTAGACTCCATAAATTAGGCCCTATACACCCACATCTCCAAACTGGCTTGGATCATCGGGCTCCACCTGCCCTATCCGGCTTAGATCCACAATGCACTGCACATTCAAACTCAAATATCTTGGGCTCTGTAGCTCGGTTTGATGAGTTGTCTGGCCCTGCTCCTTCAACACCTCAATCTCTACATTTCTAGGTCCAAAGATTGCACCTTGAACCTCTTTCATCTGCTACCCAAATTAGTCCTTTTTGGTGGCTTTCTTGGCATATAAACCACATCAGCCATACATATCCATTGCTACCTGTCTACGTGGGATCTTTATAGCTGCTCTAGCCCTTTGCCCTGCATCTGCAAGCCTGCATATACCTTCCCATGCCATCATCTATGATCGACCAATTTTGGTTGTACCAGAATGTGTGTGCATATTGACGTGGCAAATTGAGCGTGTACAAGTGAATTTTCATGGATTTTGAAGGTGAATCCCAATGGATTGGGGTGCTTGGGGTGCTATGTTTACCTTAATGTTAGAGAGACACACATTTCGTGTTCTGGGTGTGTAGCCCCCTTCCTCCTTTCCAACGGGTGCTTTTTGTACTTGACGGATGTCACCTTTATAGGCATCTCTATCTAAGACATATTCCACAATGAGTCTTTGGGATTGACACTAGCAGCTTTTTCTTCATTATGTGTCGTGACAAAGTCCTTATATGCTGGTCAAATTTTTTTGTTAGACCATTTCAAGCATTCCATATCATGAACAATTTCAGTGACCAAAAATCAGCAGATACCTAGTCACCGTGAAAATGTTTCATTATTTTCACCTAGATGTGGTTTATGTTCACATTCTATTATGTTTCAAATCTTTTTGCAAGGCTAATTAGTAATTTTCAAAATTAATATTTTGGCTATTGTTCAAGCTAGGGAGTATTTAGTTATTTGTGCATGATCTATTTACACATAACCTTCACCAAACTCCACTTTGTTAACTCTTTGGTGTAGCCTCAACCTTAGTGGCACTGATATAGGGTCATATAGTCTTGCAAAAAGTTGCACCTTCTTCCCTCATTTCCTTGCACACACACATCCATGAAAGCCTCAAAACTTCCATAGACTCTCCCAAGTGCAAAATTGAAGAAAGAAACTCTCATTCACTCCTTCACGCACTTGAAAATAGGACGCAAGCAAGACAAGACTTCATAAGACCACCTGTAAAAAACCAACTTTCTCCTCCACATAGAGTGGTGAGTGATGTGGCAATTTTTAACCTTTTCACACCATTTTGACACTTTTAAAGCTTTTTAGGGCCAATTTTGGCCCATTTTGACTCTGGCGAGCATTTTTCGCAAAACAAATTACCAAACAGATTCCAAAATCCATTAGATTGTGTAGGCTTGGTTCTTGATACCCAAAGTTTATTTCCACATATGAAAATTCTTATTTTGATAACTTTCAACGCGATTCATGCATCTCTGCATTTTAGACACCACAAATAGATAGCTACTGCATGTGTCAAACTTCTAGGGTGGGATGAGAGTGCCCACACTTCCCACTTGCATTATTCACATTCTAGAAAGATCAACCACATTCCCTAGATCTAAAAGAATCTAGTTGGAACCATATCTAAGGCATGTACATGGTCGTGTCGCTGACACACAAGCTTTACAATGTGTACAAATTGCACCATGTTTGAAACCCATCACATTGTGAAGCCTCCAAATGCATGTATTCACATTTATTTGTACACATGTCCATGCATATACACACTACTCTATACACGCAGAAAGTTGTCTATCATCATTGCCCACCTTCTAGGTCGAGCATTTATGCTCAACCAAGAGACTATTTGCATCTGGAGCCACATGACACCGATGTATTTTTTTTTGGCTAAAAATTGCCACTTTGGCGAATCTTGAAGATTTTGAGCATTTTATTGGCTCTCATTGGTGTAGACCTTAAGATGATTTTTGCTAGACTTTGCTATAAGGTTTTGTATTTTGGGGTAGCTAGTCGCCAAAGATATACCCACTGAAGAACTTGATGGTAGGGGAGATTGAGGGCCAAGCAGGTTTGCTTAACTAGATTTTATGTAGGGGGTCTAAGATCTTCACACTTCTTCATTTCGTTTTCATCTAGATCTCAAAGACCTTACCCTACTCAACAAGATGTTGTCTCCTAGCAAAACCCTAGTACATATAAGGTGTGTTGTGACATTGATACTTATTTGAAAAGTCTAGGTGGCACTACTTAAATCACTTCTTTCTGTTATATAAAAGTTGTAAGAGATGTTCCTTTTATCCTTACATGTGATATTGAAAAAAACGACCAATTAAGGTCTAAATTAATTTTTTTGAAAAATGATAAATTTAATTTTAAAATATTTTGCTCACCAAATTCATAAATCTAGGTTCATTTTCTCGCCAAAACCTTGAGTAATATTTCAAGGTCAATGTCCCAAAAAAAAACAATGGCCACATCCCTTGCAATATTTCTTCAACCTATAACCATTTGTGGGACGCATGTCTAACCTCACCATCTATCTTATTGCAGTAATAGTGAGAACCACGATTAATTTATCAAACCATGGGATGAAGCTGACTTGACTAGTGCATAGAGGCTACAAGAGATTGCTAATCTGTTGGAAAACAACTAACAACTCGCATCTAACTCAACCTACACTCAAGTGACTGAAATCACCAAAAGCCAATCGCTCATCGGCAAGCAAATCACATTCGTTACAGCATCTAATGACATCCAAACGTAGCGAAACTTCTAGGACAAGTTTATAAGACCTAAGCACACATGCTTATGGTTTCAAACCCCACTTTAGGTCAAGTTCCAAAATTGCGATTATTGACAGCAGTGGATTTTTGACCTAGTCGTTTTCGACCCAGAATGCATCTAAATGCTTAGCAATGATGCGCCAATATCCCGCCTATGCTGAGTTTTTGATTTAGAAGTGTAAATTCCTAGTTATGATGAAATTAGGCCGCGGGTCGGCGACGCCAAAAGCTATGAAATACTGTGAATGGCTTACGTCAATGCGTCGAGTTCTTACCTGCGGTTGCAATGCAACAAACGCAATCGCAATGTGACAACCGAAGAGGGAGTAGGAAGCACAAGAAGGAGAGAAGTGAACGTCGTTAGCTCACGCTGTGTATTTCTTATCCAAAAACTTATAAAAAACTTACAAAAATTGGCTTTTATACCTTAGCCAAGGTTTTTAGGTGGTCAAAACTAATATCTAGAGTTCTACCAAAGCTGGGTAATGATTGGCTGATACAATGTGGAAGGTTGTAGCCCCGACCGACTCATTAATTACAGAGTTTATCCGAGAAAATAGGAGTTACAATATTCCCAATTTATCAAAATAATAAATCTTTTACAAAGAGAACTCCGAAAAATGGTGTCCGTGTTACCTTCAGAAATTGCATTGTTACCTTATTCTTTAACTCCACTGCTGAGTAGCCTACAAACCTGGATGTTAGGTTGCTGATCACCGTCGCAAATATCTTCGTTCTCCAGGTGAAGAATCTAGTGCAGAAAGATTCTTCAAAGGCCAACATATTATTCAATGGCAAGAACATACATCTGGCATAGAATCTGTAAAGGACTTCTTCTGAAGGTTGCTCACTCAGATCAACAATAGCCTTTGTTTCCTTCCAAGAATGATAGCCATGGGGCTCCTGTTTGCTCAAACTCATTAAAAACTTGTATACATGTTAGCAACATTCTACAGATCTTACATAACATGGTGCACGAGAGGTCTGGTAGACTCTTGAGAAAGACATGCCGCCCATTAGGGTTTTCACCATGTAATCCTCTGTCGCTTGGCCTCTCTCTAGAGCTGGTAGCCTGGGGAAGTTAAGCCAAGTTGGCCTCTTCTTTTGCAGTGCTTCATGCGCTTGCCATGTTCTTACTCTGGGTACAGGATAGAAGGTTGGATCTCTTCGAAGGGCTGCATGTGCTCTTGTGAACAGAATCAGGTATCTCGGATTCTTGTTCAGCCAGCTTAACCTCCACTTTGGGTGGTCTTTATCTGCGCCATCTTCTTGCATATCTTTGTACAGCCTTTCTTTCACCTGTAATAATTCCACTTTGATGAGAGGGTACGATAGGGATTGTTGATGCCATTGAGGGTTGATCTGATTGGGAGTGAGTTGAGTGACGTTGACAGAGTGTAAAACTCTCAACTCTCAATCCATTGCGCCTTTCCATTGCTCATCCACCTCTAGGGTGATCTTCTCCTTTAGTGCGTCTTCTTCAGCTTTTGGTAGCTGGACCATTGGCACTGTGTCTTTATCCATGATGTTAATCTAAAAATCTTAATCACAAATCGGCTCTGGTGTGGACCGTGTCTCAAACTCAGCAAACAAGACCTAGGATATATCAATGTGTGGCGGCTCTGAAGTGCCTGTGTCTTCCTGCATGTCTGGTTTCCCATCTCTGAGGAGTTGATTAATTCGCTTTAGTTCTGCTATCTCCTTTAGAAGCTCCTCCTCTCTTTGAATCCGCATCAGTGCCAGGTCCCTGTGCTGTGATTGTTCTAGCTCTAATTCCAATTCAAGGTCTTTGTTTTTCTTCTCGAGTGCATTGTACACTTCGTCAGTTCCTTTGATCAAGGCCACGGCTGGATTTTCTCTGATTTACCGTAAGAAAATTGCATGATCATTGATCCAATGTTCAGAATACTACAGAGAAGCATTGGAAACATCTAGCTATACCTGAATTTTTTGAGGTGACAAAGATGTCGTAAGAAGTTCATTCATAACTTCTGTCAGCTGCTCGTCTTTTGCTTTGTAGGCATCAGATAGTTTGGTGAGTAGATCACCTAACTCCTCCATTTCTTTTTGTTGTCTATCTCTGGCTAACTGATGCTGTTCCGCTTCTGCCTTCATCTCTTGCACCTGCCTTTGAAGATCGGTGATGATAGTGATCATGTCTTCTAACTCTCCTTGGAGAGCGTCGATCACCATCTCAAGTTCCTTGGCCTTTGTGCTGTGGTTTAATGCTGTTGAGTGGAGTCTTTTTGTCATTTCCTGCATCTGCCGTGCATGTTCATTGACTTGGACTATTACTTCGTCATTTGATTGCCACTCCTCCTGTCTTGCCAGCTGAGATGTGCCTCCAGCCTCATGTGTGGCTTCTTGCTGCGTCGTAACTATTGGTGGTTGTTGTGTAGAGGTAGATGGTCGGTCTTCTTCTTAGGTATCCTGAGGCTTTGATGCCTCGGCAATTTTTGGCTGAGTAGAAGTAGAGGGTGTTGGCTCCGACCTTGCTGTCTCTTCAGGTGCCGGCCTTTCTTCCTTCTCTGGCTCAGGTTCTGTCTCATGTGCAGTGGTAGAATCTTTTTTCACATGTGCTTCTTTATTAGACTCTTGTTCAGATCCACTTACCTTTTTCTCTTATGGTTTTTGAGTATCTTCTTCGGCCTTCTCCTGTTCCGGCTCGGCCTCTTTTTCTTTTTGTCTGTCATGCTGGTTAGCTTCTTGTGTGGATTTTTTTTGTTTGGTGGACTCAGAATCTTTGTCTTTCTCAGGCTCCGCTTCTTCATTGGTGTATTTGCCCGCTGGTGATGGTGGTGGGCTATGCATGGGATGGTCTTGTTGTCGTGTAGGCGGTGAGGTGGGTCAAGGAGATCCATAACTTTGTTCTTGTCTAGCGGTTTTCTCGGCTTGCCTTTCGTCTTTCGCCTCCTAGGCTTTCTTATCAGCTTCTTCTGCCTCCTTCAGCTTTAGAGCTTCAGCCTCTTGGTACATTCTTTATAAACGCTCTGTTGGATCATTCGCCTCTTTTCTTGTATGATGCTTCATTCAAGGGCCTTTAAGTCCAGAAGGTACCCATTTTTTTGGGTTCTTCCCTTGTGCTTGCCTACTGCACTGGTACGCCAGTTTCTCTCTTTCAAAGTGCGCTTGTTTCTGAGCTGGCTCTTCTTGGTGTGCGGCCACAACTTTTCTTTTCATCTCTTCTCTCCGAGCTCTCTTTTCTTTGTTGTCAGAGCTCTGGCTGCTGTGCCTTTTCGGCGAGCTGTTAGCTGACTCTTCATCAGATTTATATGATCTTTTTCCTGACCTTGTAGCTCTTGGAGAGGGTTGTGCTCCCAATATCCATGTATTCTGATCTAGAGCAGGCGGTAGGTTGTCGGCCATGCCGATGGCATGATATGCTATTCGAGTCAAGAACTCTGGTGCACCCAAGTACATGACTTTTCCTTCCTTCTTGGTGCCCTTCAAGGTTGTCAAGACATACTGTGCGTGGTCCGCTGGTTGTCTTGTTGTCGATTTGAGAACCTGAGTGAATGTGGTGGCCACGGCGTGATTTGGTGTAGTGTACCTTGGTGGCCTTTTTTCCAAGAAATGGAAGTGCTGGTGGTACAAACGGGCTGGCTCTTCCACTGGTTTGTAAATGAGATCGATGAAAGTAGCCGTGGCTGTCTCTTTAGTAAATGTGCCTGCGGTTTATCTATCGCTTGCTCGCATGGTCATTCCTTCTGTGGGCAGTTTGAGTGCCTCTGCCACTATCTCTTTTGTGATCACTACTTCGATCTTGTTCCCTTGGGTGTCGGATATCTGTGCGGTTCCGTCTTCTTTGATGGTGGATAGAAGCTCATAAGCCTTCTAAAAATCCACTCCGCAAGGCCAGTGTTCGTAGAAATCCCTGAGCCCCAGCCTGCGGTTAGCTTCTTTGGTTTCTCTGGTTTGGCAGCTACATCATAGAATTCTTTGGGCAGGAGTTTCAACTCCACTTGATGCCCCTCTTTACTTTTGAACCTGCCAGTGAAAACCGTAGTGTGGTGCTCTTCCAGCTGTTCTCTAGAGAGGTAGGATGCCTTTGCTGCTTTGACTAAGTCGGGGTCTAGATGATAAGCAGGCAGTTCTTGTAGTTTCTCTTTTTGGTTGAGCTTCTTTGTAGCCCTCTCCGCTGCTTGCATGGCTCCTGTCCAGTGAATAGAGTGCAAAGGTAGTAGATTTGTCAAATCTTCTCTGAAATGTCCTTTACGCTGAAATGCTAACAATTTGGTCCACTTTGCTTCAAATCAATTTTTGAACAAGCAAAGATGCATAAAAACATGCAAGGAACAAAACTATGTGGTCAAAATAAAAATTTGCAACCAAAGTAAATAATCGTGATTATTTACAGCTGAGGAAAATTTTCAACTTTCTGCAAACATGGCTTTATAGGCTTGAAGTATATACCAAATACATGCTCTAAGTAAAATATGGGCTCATTTGGATGCATAGGGTGAAAATGATACCAGATTTTGGCTTTAGGTCTCTGAAACCGTAGATATAAAGAAAATTTGAGATTTTGAGCTCCAAATTGATTCAAAATTGGTTAGTGGGCTTAACACATCATGTACTTTGGATGTATGATGGCAAAATATCAAAATTTCCCAATTTTGACCAAAAAGTAAATAATCGCAATTATTAACTTTTCTTTCAAAATTGACATTTTTTGGTACAAATGGGTTCTAGGCATTGTATAGACCTTGGGTATGAGATATGAAGCGATTTGGATCAAGAAGTAATGGCTCCATAACCCACATTTTGGCTTGCAAAGACTTCTTTGTGTTTTTTGATAATTTTAGAAGTAATGGGTGGCGATTTTGGCTCATACTTGATTTTTGGCATGTAATATGTGTGTACACATGATAGGTGAGGTGAGGTGACAATTTCCAAGCAAAAGTAAATAATCGTGATTATTTACAAAAGTGACAATATCTTTGCAAAACCTACCAATTTTAACCTAGACATGTTTCATACACCTAATACAAGTCCTAAATTGAATTTGGTCAAGTTTGGTCATGCCGGCATCACTTTGTGCTTTGTCGACTCTGACATCACCTCTTTTTGTGACTACACTTCCTGTTGGGTTGGTTGGTCAACTTTGAGGCTTTGGACTTGTCCGCAACATAGTCGTGAAGCAACCTGTCCAATTCACGCTCATTTGGAGTTAGTTTGACCCCGTATGTCGAATTTGACGCTTTGTAACCTTCGAGCCGTTTTCTGCTTTTCGAGGGCTTTGGTTGATGGATTTCACCAAATCAATCATATACATTGTATATGGACCTCATAAGCAAGCCATCTGTGGAGTCAGGTCGCAATTCTGGCATTTGTCAAAAACCTAACTTTTTTATTGGGGACCCCCTCGACCCCAGCCGAATGGTCATCTGATGGTATAGAAATGTTCTATTATATTAGGGCATGCTATGGTTCAGATCCCATCTGATTTGGTCAAGCTAGCAGGCCGCTATGGTCAGTTTTAGGTCGTAGGTCTTCGTGAACTGCTCGATTTCTAGGGTTTTTTCTAGGGCTTTGACTAGCTACCGGCCATACAACCGAGGACTTTGTCGTGACACATAATTGAAATAATGGCGCCAGTGTCAGTCCAAAGACTCATATTCTCCACCTGTTGAATATGGATCATTGTCGAGTAAAGAACTTACCCCTCATGTATCGTGTGGGACGGTGCTGAAAAAGGTCAATTGTGGGCTCCGGAATAGTCGCACGAAAGAGGGCTAAATCTCTCTCTGCAAAGGCTCCAAGTGGAAATGAGGTGGTTTTAGCCTACCTAGGCCGTTGTCGGAATGTGTGCAGTCTAGCTGGGAAGGTACAAAACCTCTGGCTGTGAGAGTTCGTGATGAGATTCACAAACACTTTGTGAAAAAGCGTTTATGGAGAATCACCAACCCTCTTTCTAAGGGTGACAGAAAATCTAAGAGCGTTCGTGACAGCAAAGTCGCAAACCCTCTTTCCTATCGTGCTTGGAAATTGCTTGTTTGCGCGATCGAGATTATGATGAGAGGATCACCAAACCACATTTAATTTCACTTAAAAAGACCATTTAAAAACACCAAAGTTTCAACCATGAAACCTCGATGCTCATACAAGAACAAATCTCAATCAAAACCCAAACCTCTTTCATGGCATCATGTAGCCTCGCCCCCAATTACATAGTCGTAACATCAAACGGCTGAAAGGAATACACGAGCTTCCACCTTCATGGCGACCATTTTCTGAATTTGCAGAGATTTAAGAGCTTTGAAAGTGAAGCCACAAACCATTTTGATAAGGGTAAACCCTAATTCACTCCCTCACTAGCTCAGATACAAGATTTTGAAGAGGCGGGACTGCCTTACACATAGATTGAGCAACCATGGAAGCCGTTACACAATAGTGATAAATTGCAGGTTTTTCCTGTAAAAAGTCCCCTTCTCTCTCCTCCCCCTTGGCATTATGAGCTGATGTGTCAATTTTTGCGCCATTTTGCCACTTTGGACCACCATTTTCAGCTTGTTTTTGACCAAAAAAATGTCATTTTATTGTGAAAAATCCCAAACGGAGTCAGGAAAATCCCTAAATTTGTGGGATCACTCGCATAAGCATAAAAAGCATAATTTTTCATCAATATACCATTTTGGGTGACTTTCCATGCAATTCTGCAACGACGCCTGTTAGTTGCTATTTTTGGCAGTTTTTACCCGCATCAGTCTTTGTAGGCGAGATGAGTGTGCCACCATGAAACACTTGGACTATGTACATTGTCAAACCAAATTAGGCATCTTATCAAGTGAAAAAGCACGCAAATGAGCCACATCAAGGGCCACGACTCCCCGGATAGGTATGTACATGATAGCGACCGCAGTAGCCGCTCTAGCATATATCACGATATGTACATTATTGTTTTTCTTTCTATGCATCAAGAAGTGTCAAAAGTGAGGTGAATGTTTTTATTTCACACTATGTACGTGCCACGGCATGACATCCACCCCCTCTAAACCTACTCATCCTCCGGCATGTGCCAACATTTTCCCTATATAGATTTAATCTTCATTAAGATCCACAAATATTTGGATGTCATTTTTATCTTGTGCAAAGTCTGGAAAATCATCCTCTGCTTCTTCATCCTCATCTGTAGCAATGTGATTAGGTTCTTCATCATCATCTTGTTGTGAATCAAAAGGATCATTATCATGTCTCCTCTTGAACGTCTTGATTCTTTTGCCCGCTATGGGAATTTTAAGCTCTGTTCCATCGAGCTCCCTCAAAGTATATGTAGCATTTTCATGCACATGTTTGACAACATAGGGACCAAACCACCTTTTTGCAAGTTTTCTTTGTGTGGTGTGTTGGTTGTCAAGGCTACTGTCGTACATTAGGACCCAATCACCCTCTTCAATAGGCTTTGGTCGAAGCCTATGTATTTTATCAAACCTATCTTTATTCTTTAGTCTTGCATCCTTCAATCGAGCTTTAGTAATGTATATGTCTTCCTGTCTTCTTTCCAATTGCCTTATGCGCAAAGCAAGTAGATTTTCCCTACTTACACCATCTTCCCAAGGTAGCATGTTCCAAGTAGGAACCACATCCTCAATTGGCATGACTAGCTTCTGACCATACATCAATTCAGTAGGCATGTAACCAGTCACTGAGCTACGAGTTGTACGATCAACCCACAAAGCATATGGTAGCAACCTTGGCCACTTACGCATTATACCTTTGCATGCCTTAGCCAAAGCTTTGACAATAGGAGGATGTCCTCTTTCACTTTTCCCATTTCCCTCTGGATTATAAGCACAAGTCAGGGCTAGCTTGATACCAATTCTTGTAAAGAAATCCCTTGCTTCATTTGCATCTAACTCATCTCTATCAGCAACTATCTTTCCCACACAGCCATAGCGGCAAATTACATCTTCAAGCAAAAATTTACAAACATCTTTTGTCGTTTTTGTCCTCAATTCACGCCCTTCCACTGGGTTTGTCAAGTCTTCTCGTGCAAGTACCAAGTATCTCATTTGCCAAAGTCCTAAAGGCATCGTGACTAGATCAACAACCCATTTATAGTGCATGGCTAATGGGTATGTAGAATGCAATCCATCACGATGACGTACATTGGAATATATTTATCATGTGACACAAGACTTCACAAAATCTGCTACATCCTTATACATGTATTTCCACCAATATCTCTCTTTCACTTTGAAGAAAGTATCCCATACACCTTGATATCCAACGTATAGGCTTTCATGAAGCTCTTTGATAACTTTGTGCTGAGTAGGCTAATCACATACTACTTGTAATGGAGTCCCATCTCTTCTTTTAGGATGTTTCCATAAGTAGCCATCCCTCAAGAAGAATCCATATGCTTTCTTTCTTATCCCTTTGAATTCTGATTCATTCCAATCATCTTGCTTCTGTAAAGTACTCAGGTAGCGACCTATGAGCAACCATTCATCCTCATAGAACTCCTTTGAAAAGGACTCAAGTGAAGATACAATGCATATATTATCACACTTTGCATGCGAAATTCTGTAGAGTTTTGTGTCCACATCTTCTTCCTCATCAATCATATCATCCTCATCTTCATACCTTGCCCTTGAAAGCATATCTTCCATTGTATTATCTTTTCCTGCAATGTGATTCAATTCTGGGTTCAAGGACTTTATATAAGCAATCCACCTAAGCATAGCAATATCAGGAGTAGAGAAGCTTGCAATCATCCCGAGAAGTGGTAAGCAATCAGTCTCCACAACTACAGATGCTCCAATGAATTACTCTTTGTCACACTTTAATGCTGTAAGCACCCCCCATAACTCCCTTTTTACTTGTGGATATACTCTTTGGCGAGAGCTTAGAACCTTGGCCCCAAACCTCACCACATACTTGTGTTTTTCTTCATCGTCTTGTCCACTGACCATCCAATTCCCGTTGGACTAGTGTCCACTGTTACAATCACCGGTCTTCCACATTCATACTCAATCTTCCTCAAAGTTGGTGAAGACAGCAAAAATTGCTTCAACTTCCTCATAGCTTTTACATGTACATCATTCCATTGAAACCTTTGATTCTTCCTTAGCAATTGATAAAGAGGATCTGCAACATGTGCATAATGTGGAATCCATATGAGATAGAAGACACATGCACCTAGAAACCTTCTCACCTCCGTGATATTTACACATACTTCTTTCATCCTTTGTATTGCATCCACTTTAGTTGGACAAGGTCGGCGGCCATGAGGATTACAAAGATGTCCCACTATCAATATTTCTTCGACCCCAAACACTGACTTTTGCCCAGATAATGCAAGGTTCACTTCTTCTAGCCTTGTTAAAATTCTATCACAATCATTGATGTGATTTGCTACATATTTACGGCACCCCCTCGAATCTAGAGCCTCATATTTTTTAGCTAAGTTGCATCCTTTGATTGGAACATCATCAAGAAAAGGCATTGTAATTTGAGGTATGAAGTCACGAAGGACTTTGTTCATACCGTTCATCATGTGCGCAACCGAGTTGGTTGCTCCCTGCGGTAAGGTGCACATCCTTACCAAAACCAAGGGTGTTCTCATGGTAGTCAAGTCCCTGCTTTCCATTGCTAGTTGGAACTGATCATACCCTGAGTACAAATCCCCCATAGAAAATATTGCCCTTCCTGCAAATGCTTCTCCAAACTCATCTACAATTGGCCATGTACCCATATTCCTGATTGTGACTTTGTTGACAGGTTGCATGTCTTGAATGAAGCGTAGAGCTTCATTTTTCTTTGGTACTATGAACCATCTGCTTGAGTAGGGGGCACATGAAGGTTCCAATATCCCCATCTTTATCTTTTCATTGAGTAAATCTATAAGCTTTGGCAAGAGTGCTTTTGGCACTAGAATTGGTCGTAGATTCCAAGGCACATGAGATACAATGAATATTACCATTGGTTCGACTATAGATGGATCCACACACCCTACCTCATGTGGCTCAAATGCAAAAGCTTTTCCATGTTTGGAGAGTGTCTGTTCAAAGCATTTTCTTTCAATCTCTGTCAAGGACTCATTGCCTCCAACTTTTAACATCTTCAATGACTCTTGCGTAAACTTGTGTCCAATTTTTTTGGATCTCGGAGACTAGGTTGCAAAGGAGCCTGATCCATCGTTTCCTTGCAATCTGTAGGCAAAGGCAATGCCACCGGTTTCACCTTCTTTGCTATAGTTTTGTACTTTGTCTCCACTCGCACTTCTACAATTTTTTGCACATTGAAGAACTCCTCATCTTTGAAAGACTCAATGATTCTATACATGTCCATAAAAGCTACTTTTACCAGGTCATTTCCTTGTTGGAAACTAGAACTTGTTATAGCATTGAAATCACCCATAGTATCTACAAAACAAACCTCCTCAAAAACACCTGAAATGTACTCGTCTTCATCTAGCAAATTATTGTTTTTGTATTTTCTCTATACACTATTTACATATTGTTTTTGTCCTTTCTTTAAATCTCCAAGCTTTGTGAAAGATACTGATCCATCCTTTGCTACTAGGGCACCTGTAGAAAAAACTTCATCTCCCTTCGGATCAGGCAAGAACCTTTTTCTTTCTGTACCACTGCACTCTCGCTTCAACAATGGTACTCGGCCAAAACCCCTCATCTCCCTTTGATCTCAAAACTCCTTGCTTGATTTTGGTAGAGAATGGTCCCTTAAGCTGTCACGATTTCACTCATGGTCAACGCAAACTATCAAGAATTGAACAGCTTGTTTTCCATCTTTGCTTTTGACCGTGGCATAGGCAGATCCATCATCCAATACTTTTGTCTCCATTCGCATTGCGGTGATGTATGGTTGTCCAAGGATTAGAGGATAACTTAACATCTCTTGAACAAAGAAATTTTGCTCACCTTTCACGTCCCCTATGGTTACATTAACATTTGTACAAGCACCATAGAGATCCCCGGATGAGTTGTTTGCAGCCCTAATCATCCACCCATGGTCAGTATCAATTGGCCACTTTCCCTTCATATAGAGACTCTTGGACATGAGGTTAATCTCTGAACCATGGTCTATCAAGGCCACATAAGGCTCCTCAAGATCTTCCACCTTAACCAAGGTTTCTGTTGTAGCCCTTGCCCAATGGTTTCTAGAATAGTGGCTCTTATGAGTGGCTTCGTCTTCATCTTCATCTTCAAATTTAACATGCCTATTTCTGCCGCCCGAAGACTGGTAGCAGCTTACAAAATTCTCATCTTCATCTATTTGTTGTACTTGTATCACATGTGTCTTTGAAGAACTCTCTTCAGCCTCTGATTGGATAAACTCCATTAAAGCTTGTTGCTTCCTTCTTATGATATCAACGATTTCCTCATGGAACTCTCTTTTTGCAATGCCAAGGACTTCTCCCAATGTAAACTCCACCTTGCTATTTAAGATCCTTTCCTCTAAAACTTTCTTTAAATCTATGGCAGCTTCAATATCTGATTGTAGCTTGTATGATGGGCTTTTCCCCTTGCTCTTTTCTTTATCTTGCTTCTCCTTTGATGCCGTATCTCTCATTGGTACTTCTTGTGATGGAGGCTCCCTTGCCATGGGCTCTTGAGAGGGACTCGGATCCTTTCTCCCTCCACCTCTAGTGGCCCTCTTTGAGGGGCCTTCATCCCCATTTTCTCTCTTGCGTTTTTCTTCAACAAGTGCCTTGTTTCCTCGACACTTTGCAATGTAGGCATGCAATGACAAAGCATCTACAGGTTCGTTCCACCCAGTCTGAAGACGGATACAATCTCCTACTTCATGTAACAGTTCTTTAGTCAACTTTCCCTTCATAGCTAACTCCATCGCCGATGGCTAGACATCTTTACCATCCTCACTCACATCTTCAATATATTTTGACCCTTTGAGCATGACTTGGCCAGCCTTTAAGCCAAATGCTGTTGCTTTAACCATTGAGATAGCATGACTGGTTTCCATGTCCTCAACTAGCTTTTTCATCCCTCCTTTGCCAAAGTTGGTCGCCAAGGGCTTCCCTGTTTCAATAAGATGTATCTTCCCTTATTTGAAGAAGACAAGATCTTTACCCAAGGCATCTTTGAAGCTTTCACAGTCCCTTATTGGATGGTCTGGGCTGTCACACCATATGCACTCATTTACAAATCCCTCTCTGTTTTGAGGTCTTTAACTTGATGACTGTCCAGACGTTTGCCCCTTTTCTTCAAGCCTTGCTAGCTTTAATTGCAGCTCACGCATGCCCTTCACAAGTTCTTCAAGCATAGACCCATCATCCTTAGAATCTACAATAGAAGGTTTTGGCTACTTCTTAGTAATAGTAGGAACTAGAGCACCATTGTTCACCACCATCTTATCTCTTCTGCGTTGTCTTTTTGCCAACAGGGAAACTGCATCTTGTACATCATTCCACCTTGTCTTCAAACCTTGCTTTGCATCTTTGTCTTCCAAGAGAAGCTCTAACTTTTCTTCAATTTCTTTGCCCGCTGCTTGTAGGAAAAGTTCTACCTTCTCCTTATCTAAGGAAGCTTGTTCAGTTTGTGATAGTTGAGCATAGCGTCGCTCAAACTCTCTGAGAAGATTTGTAGTAGAAATCCCTTCTTTAGGCTTTGTAACCCAATCTAAGAAAGTTCTTTTGGTCACCCTCTCAGAGTCATCCATAAAGTAGTTTTCTTTTAGAGCAAGCTTGAATTCCTCCCAATTTCTTCCATGAGCATTTTGAATTGCCCTAATACGGTCTCTGATCTTTGGGACACAAACTAGCTCAAAACTTCGAACCATGTCTTCCTCACACACTCGGTTCAACTCCATTTCCTTGATATAATCTCGTAGATACTTTGTGATATCCTTGCCATCAAACTGGTCAATTCTCTTCACAATGGACTGTAGTGATGTTGTGGTTGAAATCTGGCTTCTTTCTGCTGCTTGTTGTTGCTGCATGTACATGGCAAATGCTTGAAACATCTGCATGACTGCAGGATCAAAGTGCAGCCCATGTTTCTCTTGATTTTTATCCATGGCTAACAAAGTGTCTAGATCAATTCACAAACTCCCACCCCAGCAACTTCACGTCGGGTTCACCAGAAATGTCAGAATGTGTGCGGTCTAGCTGGGAAGGTGCAAAACCTCTGGCTGTGAGAGTTCGTGATGAGAGTCACAAACACTTTGTGGAAAAGCGTTTGTGGAGAATCACCAACCCTCTTTCTAAGGGTGACAAAAAATCTAAGAGTGTTCGTGACAGCAAAGGCACAAACCCTCTTTCCTATTGTGCTTGGAAATTGCTTGTTTGCGTAGTTGAGATTATGATGAGAGGATCACCAAACCACATTCAATTTCACTTAAAAAGACCACTTAAAAACACCAAAGTTTCAGCCATGAAACCTTGATGCTCATACAAGAACAAATCTCAATCAAAACCCAAACCTCTTTCATGGTATCATGTAGCCTCGCCCCCAATTACATAGTCGTAACATCAAACGACTGAAAGGAATACACGAGCTTCCACCTTCATGGCGACCATTTTATGAATCTGTAGAGATTTAAGGGCTTTGAAAGTGAAGCCCACACACCATTTTGATAAGGGGAGACTCTAATTAACTCCCTCACTAGCTCAGATATAAGATTTCGAAGAGGAGACCATTTTATGAATCTGTAGAGATTTAAGGGCTTTGAAAGTGAAGCCCACACACCATTTTGATAAGGGGAGACTCTAATTCACTCCCTCACTAGCTCAGATATAGATTTCGAAGAGGCGGGACTGCCCTACACATAGATTGAGCAACCATGGAAGCCATTACACAGTAGTGATAAATTGCAGGTTTTTCCTATAAAAAGTCCCCTTGTCTCTCCTCCCCCACGGCATTATGAGCTCATGTGTCAATTTTTGGGCCATTTTGCCACTTTGGACCAAAACTAGGTCATTTTCAGCTCATTTTTGACCCAAAAAATGTCATTTTTAATGCGAAAAATCCCAAACGGAGTCAGGAAAATCCCTAAATTTGTGGGATCACTCGCATAAGCATAAAAATCATAGATAAGCATCATTTTTCATCAATATACCATTTTGGGTGACTTTCCATGCAATTCTGCAACGGCGCTTGTTAGTTGCTATTTTTGGCAGTTTTTGCCCGCATCAGTCTTTGTAGGCGAGATGAGTGTGCCACCATGAAACACTTGGACTATGTACATGTCAAACCAAATTAGGCCTCTTATCAAGTGAAAAAGCACGCAAATGATCCACATCCAGGGCCAGGACTCCCCGAATAGGTATGTACATGATAGCGACTGTAGTAGCCGCTTTAAGCATATATCATGATATGTACATTATTGTTTTTCTTTCTATGCATCAAGAAGTCTCAAAAGTGAGGTGAATGTTTTTAATTCACACTATGTACGTGCCACGGCACGACACCGTGAATCTATGTTAGACTCAAAAATTATCCTGATCGGATTCTTGTACCTCATTCTGTAAGAATTTTGCAAAAGTAGGCCTGGCCTTCTAATTTAGGGTTCCCGCTTCCATCTTCTGATTTCATTGAAAATTTTTGTGCTTGTCTACCTTGTCTTTCTGATCACCATCGTGTCTTTCGTTTTTCCATCTGAGCTTCCCTGCTAATTATTATTAATTTTTGACTTGTTTATTTGCAAAAATAAAAGAAAATAGAAAAATCCTTTAAAAAGGTAAAGTAAAAATCCAATAATTAAGAAAATCCCTTGAAAAACACAGCTATATTATTTTTTGTTGGAATTTTCTATTTTTAAGCTTCATTATCAATAAAAATGATGAAAAATACCCAAAAAATGACTATTTTTTATGATTTTTTGATAGTATATACACTCTTTACAATCATCGGGAAGATATTATCAATGAATTTTCCCTTGATGATGAATTATAAGGGCATTATTAGGTAATTTTGCAAAAAAATCACACGTTAACATCAAACTTTTTCCTCCCTCTTCAAACATGTTGAGGTATGCTGCTAGTGTCTTCCAAAGAGAAAATCTTGTAGCTCGTGTGCTCTCTGTTTGATTGTACCATCGGGACGCTTTACCACACTGATTGCTTGAGCTGTTGGTAGCACTTTTGACTGTTGTCGAGCTTTTTCTCGCCATTGGTAGCTTGGTCGGCTTGGTGCTGCCTGGTGTGTTGGAGTCTTTTGAGACTTAACTCTCCATTGCTTGATTGGTTTTGCATTTGTGGAGAAGATAAGTGCTTCTTCTTCTTCCAAACCATTTCCACGTAAGGTTACTTGCTCGCAGATGCCCGTCTCTCTGTTTTAACCCTTGGAACCTTCTTTTGTTTTGTCGGTGCAGTTTTAGGTACCCAGATTTGAATCGGCTTATCCTTAAGCTGTGCTTTTGGTACCCAAATTTTCCTGACTCCTTGCATGCTATATGTAGCATTTGACTGTCGAGGGGATGGAGAAGATTGACTACTTCTTGGTTTGGTCTGGTGATTGCTTCTTTTCCATTCCTCCTTGCTTGGTGCAATTGGAACAATGAGGCGATAGCTTTAGCTAATTTGTATCCCAATCTGATACTGCTTTGTATGTTCGCATCCAGGGAATTCCAAGAATCATCATTTCATTCATGTGTTCATTTGGTAAGCATACAAACTAATGAGCAGATGAACATCCGTGTACTATCACGTTCAAGTTGACTACTCCCAATGTTGGAGTTGGGTTCTTGTTGCATCCTTTGATTGTCGCTATTCATACCGTCAATGCCTGACTTGTTGCCTTCTTGTATGTGGAATAACTGACTGCATTTACTCTAGCTCCCGTGTCGACCAAAGCATTGGTGCTATGATTGTTGAGTTGTACTTTGATGCGCAGATCCATTCCGTCTAACCAGTCATCATCTGTTGAAACTGCGTCTTTAGGTAATTCCCATTGTCGATCATCTATTTCCAGAGTGTTGATGGGAATCAGTATCTGTTGATTCTTGAGAGCAGCTTTCCGCTTGAGTACCTGAAGCCGAGCTTCCTCTTGGGCTTCATCAATAACCTGCTATCGTTTGATCTTCCTTTGTTTGGCTGCATGCACTCTTTCTAGCAATTCATTGGTTAGTGGCAAATTGTATTTCTTTAAACGACATCCACTAATCCAATTAACCATTAGTTCACCATCTAGGGTGGACAATTTTACTGCTCCACTTGGAGATACATCTTCAATGATAAACGATCCATTTTTCTTTTTCTTAAACTTGGGAATGTGTTGCTTAAGGGAATAAACTAAAACTAAGTCCCCTTTCTTGAAGATTTTTGTGATTAAGTGGGAATCAAAAAACTATTTTTGTTTCAGCTTTTGTGCATAGATATGAGCTACAGCAGTTAGCCTTTGCTCGTCTAGCTTTTCCAAATCTTTGAGTCTTTCTGACAATTCGTGTCCAGTCCACTTAAGATTCTGTGCTACCCTTAATGTCGGCAATAGAAATTCTATTGGCAGTATGGCATCAAGACCATAAACAAGGTTAAAGGGTGTGGCGTTTAAAGCTATTTTGAATGAAACTCGATAAGCCCATAGAGCAACATGGAGATTCATTTCCCAGTCTGTCCTTTCTGAACTAACCACTTTAGTCAGTACCGAGCTAAGAATTTTATTCGTATACTCAGCTTGTCCATTTGCTTGTGGGTGATAGTGAGCTGACTTGTTATGGATGACCATAAACTCATTAAGCAAATACTCTATTACCTCATTGAGGAAATGAGTTCCCCGATCACTGACAATCTCTATTGGCAGTCCATATCTCGTGAATATATACGTAGCTACAATGATATATTGAGCTTTGGTTCTATAAGCAGGTGGCTGTATCGGTCCAACAAAATCTACACCCCATTTTGCGAAAGCTCTAGCCCCCATCATTGGTCTTAAGGGCATGCTATCTACTCGTGTTGGCATTTTTGCTCGTTGACAAGCATCACACCTTTTTAGCATGTGCAAATAGTGTTGGCCACCATATGCCTGCCATCAAGATTGCTCTTACGGTGGTCTCACTAGAAAAGTGACCTCCAGCTAATCCAGCATGTGGTTGTTCTATAATCGGAATATACTCGTTTTTATTTGCACAAAGACGCAAATGTGATCTTTACCTCTCCGATACAATTGGTTCCCAATAAGAGCATAGTCTCTTGCTTCAGTTTCAATTGCTCTTTGACGGTGTTTACACATATCCTCAGGAAATGTTCGGCTTGATAAGTAAGTAACCAGATAATTACTCCACTTAGGAACAGGTGACATTTAAAACAATGTTACATGAGGTATGGGTGTTTTTTTTGACATTGAGGGCAATCCTTTACAAAAGATCTAACATCTCTCCTCATAGGCGGCTAAAATACTCCAAGTCTCAAGATTTGTTGCATAGTTTGGTCTTCCGCAAAGTGAAGTCCTACTATGGTAACATGTGCTTGACTTAGGTACTGTTCTTTTTCTTCAGGGTTAATGCATAAAAGCAATATCCCGTCCCGATTTCTTTTGTATAGACTTCCAGCTAGTAATTGATACATAGCCAATTGCTCGATTAATCCGCTTGTGATAGGGAGTGGTATTTGTGAATCCACTTGAGCTATTGTCATTAATGACACAATGTTTTTCGACCATCTAGGTATCATTTCTTCGAAGAACAAATAGGCATCTGGTAGATCATTGTCTACCCCTTTAGGTGATTCTCCTGAAACAATCCTTGACAAATGATCTGCTCATTGATGTGCAGTGCCTTTTTTTACAACCACAATGAAATCAAATTCCAGAAGAATGATGAACCATCTCACTATTCTCCCTGTGTGCATGGCTTGTTGACCAAATACAACAAATCTTGGTGGTCCACAGTTGGCTAATTGTTGGCTAATAGGTAATGTCTATACTTTTTAACGGCATAGATCATTCCTAGTCCTTCTCTTTCAATGGTGGTGTAATTATTTTCCGCCGGCTAGCATAAGAAATAGAAAAGTCAATTTTTCCGTCTCTTGGTTGAGCTAGTATATAACCGATAGCAAAATTAGAAGCATCTACATGTACGTGGAATACCTTATCCCAATCTGGTGCTTTCAATATTGGAGCTCAGGTGAGAGCTTGCTTAAGCTTCATGAAGGATTCTTCCATGCCTCGTTCCATTCAAAAGTGAGTAATCAAGCTATACATGGGTTTTGCAATTATAGTGTACATGTAGATGAACCATCAGAAATATCCACAATGCCCCATGAAGGCTTGTACCCCCTTTATTGTTGATGGTCTAGGAAAATCAACAATGACATGCATCTTCTTAATATCAGTAGCTATGTCATTTTTAGACACTATATGTCCAAGAATTTTTCCTTGTCTTCCCATGAATGTGCACTTTTTAGGATTTAAGCAAATCTTATAAAGTCTACATTTTTTGAATACCTTTTTGAGGTGTTCAAAATGATCATCCCGGATTGATGAATGTACGCATAGATCATCCATATATACTTCTAATAATTTCCTAAGATATTCCTTGAAGCATGGCTCATCAACCTTGGGAACCTGGCTGGAGCATTAGTTAACCCTAACGGCATAACCCAATAGGCAAATATACCCCATTCTGTTGCAAAAGTAGTTTTGTGATGATCCTTTGGGTCAACCAAAGTTGATTGTATCCCAAAAATCCGTCTAAGAAGCTGTAACTCGTTCCAAAACATGCTCAGTTATCGGAAGAGGAACGTTGTCTCTAATGGTAGCTGCATTCACCTTTTTGAGATTAGCACACACTCATAATTTTCCATTTTTCTTGGGTACTACCTCAATTGGAGACACCCAATCTGTGTGTTCAATTTCGTAAATGAATTCGGCTTCCTTTAGTTTTTCAATCTCTTTTTTTATCTTCTTGGCAAATGTTTCGTTAACGTGTATGGTCTCTGTCTACTTGGTTTCACATCATCTCTCATGGGTATGATATGATGACAGATTTATGGATCAACGCCCCTGAGATCCTTGTAAGACAAAGCGAAGATATCTTGGTATTCCTTTAACAAGCTTAGCAAAATATTTTCTTCTTCTTCTGTTAGGTCATTCGCAATGTAAGCAGGTTTACGCTCTTCTCGTGGTTTAACCAAGTCTATCTTTTTAGCGTTTTTAGGCCCTTTGTAAGACTCACCCTGTTTTCGTAGTTCCCTAACAGGTTGTTCAACTATAATTTTCGTTTTGGAGAGTATAGGTTTTGTAATGAGATGGAACATGCATTACATCCTTACCATCCTCTTATGTGGTTTCCATTTCGGTTGTGTATATCTCCTTTAGAGCTTTTTTCAACTCTTGATATTTCTTTTTCCGCTCGACTCTTGTCATGACTGATTTCTTATCGTGTGATTTTTCTCGAGTAACCTTCCTTGTTTTTCTCGATGTTTGAGACATTTCTGAGTTTTTTTTTGAAGAATATCTACCAGCTATTTTTTCCTTGATGCAGTCATTTGCATCTATCTGCATTAGGAATTGTGCTTTACTGGAGACTGATGGCATAGGTCGTGTTTTCAGAATTTCAGTGTCTCTCTTTCATCTATACCACTTTTGTCTTCTTGATTTCTGGTTTGGAAAGTCAAAAGAATTTTCCTCCCCTCTTTTTAAGAGTAACTTAGCTCTCGTATGCTCTTCTTCTGACCCCGAATCTTCTGAGGTAGTTGAGTGTTCATCTAACTCACCAGTTGCATCGTAATAAAGGTCTGAAAATAATTGTTGAGTTTTGATTAAGTCCTTGGGTTCCTCATCTTCGTGTTCAATGTTGAGGATTGAAATCATTTGGATGGGAATTATGTCGTAACCATCCTCATTGCAAAATTGAGTAGGCATAGATGTATTCACACATACATCCATTGTCGCTAAAATTTGAGTCCACTCGAATGGCTCAAATAAATGCTCCGAAAAGGGTTCAGGTACGTAGGCTTCATTTGTGCAGTCCCTTTCTAGGATACATTCTTCTCGTCTTAAGATTCCGTTTTCTGAACCTCCCCACATCCAAATAGGAGTGTCTTTGTTTAACCAGGATGGGAGTTTAGTTTCAGCTGAAGAGACTGAATCAAACTCTTGGATGGGTGTTTTCATGACATCTCTATAAGTGTGATTTTTTTAATTGACTCTTGTTATAGATCCCACTTTCTTCAAGTATAGATAGTTGTTTCCCCAATCTTGGATAAGCTGTACCTATTGCATGAAAGGTCTTCCCAATATGATTTCATAGTTGAGTTTTTTCCCAAAGTCTACTATGGCAAAAGCGTGTCGATATTCAATTCCACAGGAATTGACTATCACTTTTTCAAGCAGTCCTACTGGTCTTTCAATGTATCCGTTAGCCAACTGCAATTTTATTTGAGTTTGTCTAATAGCTGGCTGTTCCCATGATTCCCATACTGCTTTAGTGGCTATGGCTATGTCCGCTCCACTATCCAGTATTGCCATGGTTTCAATGTTGTTATATTTCACTGGGAGGGTGGTGTTTCCTTCTTCTCCTTCATAATATTCTCCAACTTTGTTCATGGGAACTGATCGAATCTCTTTGTTTTCCATGTCATTTTTCAATTTTCCCAAATTCTTCAAGATTAACCCCTTTATCCCCACCTTCTCTAGGATTTTCTGTAAATCATTCCATAAGTATGGTCTGAGTCTTAACAGTTCTCCCAAGGTAAGAGTGCATTGGATGGGTGTAGACATGATTGAATGAATGTTTTCTATTTTTAGGGTATGTTCAGCTCGTTTTACTTGAGATGTCCTGCGATGGATTCATCTTCGTTATCCCCCAAGTAAGAAGGTAATGTTTTCAAGGTCAATGGTTTCGAAATTCCTGAAGCTTGCGATCCTCAATCTCCGTACAAGGATTGTATATCCATGTTCATATTAGAAGGTAGGTTATCCAACCAGACTTCCTCTATAAGAGCTGAATTTAGAGTTGGGCTCCCATCATTGATCTCTCTCACTTTTTCCAATAAGTGTCCTGGCCAGTCTTTCTCTACGAATGGAATTCCGTCTAGGGCATCTTCGCTGTTAGGCACTATAAGCTTTGGTTTGTTTGTTTCAAGTGGGGTTCTGCCACCACATCGGATTTTACTTTCGTTTCTTTTACCACAAGCTCTTCAGGTTTTGCAATACTTTCAAGCTTGGGTTTTTGTTTTTCGAGCATTTCTTGCGTGATCCTTACCAAATTTTGATAAGCTTTCAACTTAGCTGCTTCCATGTCTAGAGATAGATAGTTTTTCCATTTGTTTTCCATGTTTTGGCCTGCTTTAAGTCCTGCTTGGTAGGCTTCCAAGGCGGCATTAATAGGCTCAAAAATTTTATCGACCAGAATGGATCCTCCAGATTTCACGGTTGTTTCGTTGAATTCACTGCTAGTTTCTTTCAACTTGTTCTGGACTAGCTTCCTTGCTTTCTCCTCGATTTCAACCTGTTGTTTTTGTGTTCTCATCTCATATCTTTTGCTTCTGATCCTTTTGATTCTTTGAGAAGAAACTTTTGTATTTTTCAAATCATCAGAGGAGTTGTGTTTCTTTTCTTTGTTTGGGCTCTAGTGATTACCTTGATTGGAACAATCGGTTCACTCTCTGATGAGTTACTAGGCATCACTTGGACTATGTTTACTACGGTTTTACCCTTGTTCAAAGGATTTTTAGGACAATCTTCCGGAAAGTGTCCTCTCTTTTTGCAACATTGTATGCAATAGGCTTCAATTGGTTTGAGGTTTTTGTCAGGCTCTGGGCATTTATTTTTCCAATGATCATCAGCACCACAATTATGACAAATTTTTGTTCTTGGCTTCATCATGGATCTTCCCATGGGAGGTCTGACACCTTGATTAGCTACATCATACATTGGTGCTAGCTATGGTGGAGCATAAGTCACGGTTTCTTCCATTGGTGGTGGATGTGGATTATACCACTCTCCCTCTACCATTACTGTAGATGGACTAGGCTCTGCATAGGGTGTAACAGGCACTAATGCTTGTTCATCTATGACTCCTTCAGAGTGCATGTACTTTACAGGCACTGCATTATGTCCTGGATACAGAGGTTGTTGTCCCAACATAGGTGTTAACCCTCACGCACATTCTTATCACCTACAACGGACACTGTATTATTTATTTGGTAGAGTCAGGTACCGGGCTTGTCGGTCCAGTAGGAAAAGGGTAAGAGTGATCGCCGATGAGAGGTACACTCTAACTGGAACATTCAAGGCATTAGTTGGCTGAGCATAGGTGCCCAAGTGTGAATGGGGCGAGCTAATATAAAAGTCAACTAAACCTAAAATTCACTCATTCATTTGTGCAATTGAAGAGTGCTCTTGCTCCATCTCCATCTTCTTCTTCTTCATCTCCTTGTGTGTGTGTACGTATGCGTGAGAGAGAGAGAGAGAGAGAGAGAGAGAGAGAGAGAGAGAGAGAGAGAGAGAGAGAGAGAGAGAGAGTGAGATCGAGCATTGGGGCGGCACGATGGTGGCAAGGCGGTTGAGCACGGCATAGCGGCGTCTCCCTCTTTTTTGCGACGAGGAATCCTCCACGACGGCAAGCGTAGAGCGGTGAGTGACACACCATCACCATCTTTGAGCTACTAGTTTAGGCTTGTTGTGTGCTTGGAGCCATTTGTGGCTCGCACACAGTGTATCGGCAAGTTCCTTGCATTGACACGTGCGACATACGCGCACATTTTTGGCGCCGTTTCCGGGGAATGCCATACACTAAGCTTGAATGGCACTCTGTGCTTCTTTTGTGGTGAAATTTCAATTGTAGGAAAGGTAAGGAAGGAGGGTGTGTGTGTTGAGAAGAAGGATTTTGTGTTAATACTGTGTATTTTTTTTGTTAATGGAGTTTTCAAAGGTACTGTGTTTTTTCCTTGTGTAAAGTGTTAGTATTAAGGTTGTTAGTTCTGTGTAATGTAATGTACAGTAAGTAGGTAGTATATTTGTGAGAGCTAATAGAGTGTGTTAGTGTGTAACAGTAGGTGGATTAGTTGGAAGTAGGTAGGTAGAGTGTGTGTATGCTCTCGCGCAGGCCGCGACAACCTTATCCTTTTTTATATAAAATAAGGTAGGACCGGGATCAAGAATATCTCCCAGACCCAAGCCCAGACCGAAGCCCAAGCTCACACTCAAGCTTAGGCCCCAGTCGCCTTTTAAAATTACGAATTTTAGCTGCACACGTAGCTAAAAATTGATTTTTTGAGGACCAACGTAGCTTCAGGTGACCGAACGTTGTGCTATAAAGCACACCACGATCCTTTGAGTGATATGCTCGTTCTGAGCTATCACACACCTTAATAAAAAAATTGATCATTCAAAAATATTAAAAAACATAAAAACACGAGTGAAAACGAACGCCTAAAAAAGTAAGCGGTTAATCTTCGAGGTTATTCACCGACGCTTGTAGGGTGCCAAAGGCACATGCATCTGCGCTCTGATTGTGTGTTAGAGACGGAGCAACTAGAGAGAATTTCGACTTACGCGAGTTCTCAATATCCACCTACTTTAGGTTCCGGGCCCTTAGCGGGGACCTAAGGTAGTACAAACCAAGACCCAAATATAGCGGCTAGTGACTCTTCCTCTGACTACGACATCATGGAGGGTTTCCTAATGCCTAATCTTGATAGCTCAAGCCAAGACATGCATGCCATGGGCCCGCGGTCCGGGTCGAGCGTGCTTAGCTGCTTGAAGGAAACCTTTAGTAGGGCCACTCACTCCGAATATGGAGCGAATGATGTAAATGAGGGGGGTGGGGAAGTAAATTCTTCATTCGTGACCAACGTAGACCCTATATCCTTAGAGAATGGGCACGTGAATACTTCATTCACTGCACCGCCTGACTCTTCAGAGTTATTTTCCTCCGAGGTCATATTACCCCATGGTAGAAGCCTTGCTGAAGTGCAAGAGGTTGAGCGGTATACCCTTGCAGCGAGGGAAAAGGAAATTGAGAGCTTACGCAAGACGGAGCAACAAAGAGAGTTAAAATCAAAAGCCCCTATGGCACTATCCTTGATAGGAGAGCAATCGAGTGCTCCTGACTTAGCAACCGCTAAGGGCCAACCCCTAGAAAGCAACATTGCATCTAACTCAAAGGACACCCCTAGCACCTTAATCCTAGATGGAGCGTTCTTAAATGAAAACTGGGAGTACGAACTACAAACGAAAACTCTAACCGACCTATACACAGGTCACACCTATCACCTGGGTTGGTTAGATATCCTACAATCCACAATGGGTGCTACTAGTGTGGAGGATCAACAACAAAGAGTTTGTGAGGTCATCCATAGGGTCATTGAGTCAGAGAGACTGAACAAGGGGATCAACATGCCTTCAACGGGTCTCATGAGACTCTTAGATACAGGAAAGACTAAACAATCAATCTTATTGCAAATGGAGACTCCCTCGGTAAGTCCGATGGATCCTCCATATGTTGTTTCTCCAGGGGTCTCAGTGCAATCTGAGCCCACAAGTGATAGCTTAACCTTTCCAAATCTAGCTCATCTTTCCCTTGATGACACCACCGCTACCATGCCTACCCCAATGATGGGCATGCCAAGAAACACGCCATGGACCTCATTTGTTAGTAAAGCACCACTACATGGTAGCTCAATGCTTGCAATAGTACCTACAAGTGTGTACCAATCGTATACACCCATGGGTCCTTGTACTCATGTAGTCCCTACTCCTCCCATTGTTTCAACTACCTATGCTCCACAACCACAACACCCAATCTCTTATTTCCAGGGGACTATACCGGCTAGCATTAGCATGTCACATCCAACATCTGCTATGCCTAGGGCCACACATATGATGTCATAAAATCTAATATCTAACCAACCCAAATGATTTTCTCATATTAAATTGATCACTTAATGTGGGAGAATAAACGGGAACAAGTGTTAAGATATAGATATGTGCTTATAGATCTATCTCAACACGGGGCCAATGGTAAAGGGGCCCAAAAGGGAGGTGGTCTATCAAAGAGCAAGGCTAACCAATGGAGCATAAGACCTTAGGGTTAGCTTCATTGAAGATCTCCAATAAATGTGTGTGAAAGTCCTTTGACCTTAAGTAAGCTAGGGCTAAGCTTGAGGTGGGAACCCGGCCCAAGCTCAAGGTGCTTGTCCTGCTTGAGGTGCTTGTCGTGCTTGAGGTGTTTGTCATGCTTGAGGTGCTTGATTATAATGCTTGAGGTGCTTGACTGGCTCCATGCTTGAGGTGCTTGACTTGCTGCATGATTAAGGTACTTGAGGTGCCTTGAGAAGCTTGCCTGAGATGCTTGTGGGAACACCCCTAGTTCAAGTGCTTTGTCATGCTTGGTGAGTAAGGTGCTTGATCACCTAAAGTCAAAAGCATTCCTACAAGAGGGGGGGCGAGCCCTTTTCCTAGGGGCTAGAGAGAGAACACCCACTCACACACACAAGGGAAGCCCCAACTTGAAGAGGCAGCAAGGACACATGTCAGGCCCCTACCCATGTTACCTTCATGTGTTGCTTGAAGCCTATTGGCTAAGCTTCAAAGGGGTCTAATGATAAATTACTTGAATTATCTAATTGATTTTGCATTTATCAAGTCCTCTCTCTCAAAGGGGAAAGGGGGACACTTGTCCCAAGGCTACCCATGTTGCTTGTAATGGCTCCTGCTTGTGATTGGCTAGGCCTGGAGGGGTCCAATGAGCTTCAAGCATGAGCTACAAGGGGGGGTCGACCCAAGCTAGCTAGGGGCTTTCTTGAGGGGTATACTCACCCAGACACACTCACAATCACTCTCATTGTGTGCTATGAAAAGTGCAAGAGCTCCCTCTCCAAGCAAGTAGAGGTTGAGAGCCTACACCAACACTCTTGGCTATGGAGTGCAAATCCAACCAAGAGCCATGCTTCAATGCTTGAGCTTGTCATCTCCTTCTTCTTCATTACTATGCTATTATATATGCTAGCAACAAGAGTATGATAAGTGAGGAACTCGTTCTTTCTCCTATGAAATGTTTCTTCTTCCTCTTCCCTACCCTCATTCCCTGCTAGCTCTCTCCACCTTCGAAGGTGTCTGAGGCTTGGGACAATTAAAGCTTTCTTCAAGTTCATGCTATGCTATGATTGTGATGCATGAAGCTTTCCATCTTCATTGCATCACCTAGGTCACAAGGAACACAAAGAATGTATTGTAACAAGTCTCTCTTAATGGGAGAAATCATAATACAAATGCCTATTGGAGGGGGGACCGGCTCCACATAAATCCGGTCCTCAACTGTTGTCATGTTCTCTAAATTCTCTCTCTTGCAAAAGTATTGTTCATGCCAAGTTAACTAATTGCTATGATTATGTTGCTATCTTCAATTATGTCTACCCTCGATGCTCACAAAGTTATTTCTCGAAAGTATTCTCATTAATTTTCGCTATTCTCAAGATTGAATAGGCTAATTCCATTACATATGAACTTTGGGCCACCACATGGCACACCATCATACCAAACGTGGAACCCAAGGGCTTCCTATGCGCCAAGCCCAATGCCAATACCTACTCCACATGTAGTCTCTGGAATGCCTCCACCCACGTTGCCTGCTCACTTAGGTGACTTGGCAACATTTTCTCAAGCTATTGGTCGATCTATTGCTGAGAATATGCGTAACACGCCTGAAAGAGAGCCTAGAAGTAAGGTAGTACAAATAGCCAAGCTCACACAAGAATTTAGTGGAGACGGGGATGTGAGAAAGCATATCGAAGTGTTCGAACAAATATGCGATTCTCTAGGAGAACACAATGACTTGCATAAGAGTAATGCTTTAAGCCTAACCTTAAGTGGGAAGGCAAGGGATTGGTATAGAACCCTAAGGGTGGAAGAAAAAAATGATTTACCCTACTCTTAGGAGATTGTTCTTGAAAGAATACATACGAGAGGGAGTGCTTTGGGGTGTAGCCTCTCAGCTCCAGAAAGCCCAACGAGAGGCAGGAGAGTCAATGAGAGACTTTATTAGTCGACCGAAGAATTTGAATTCTCGTTGTAATCCAAATGAGCGCTTCAATAATAATCAATTGCTTGATATATTCATTAGGAGATTACGACATGAGGATATCTACAATGGCCTAGTCAGTAGAGGTATCAACACTTGGGAAGCAGTCACCACCAATGCAATCCAACTGGAGGATAATTTAATGATTCAAGGAGAAAGAGTGTCCGTTGAGCCTAAATCTATTAGCTCGCAAGCATCAAGGCATCAACCAATGACCCTAAAGCCTATTGCTAAGGAGCCAAAGATATCTCATATGACTTTAGCAGATATCACCAAGGCTATCCAAGAGAGTCTTAGAGACAATCGTGCTCCGCAAAACAATCATATGTATCCAAGAAGGGAGCAACAATGGTGCTCAGTATGATATGGACCGCATAGTACCAGTGAATGCCCTACTTTTAGAGTAAAATTCAATGGGAACTGCAATGCCTGTGGGAGGTATGGTCATCAAGCTAAGGATTGCATAGTATTTAAGCGCGTGATGGCCAATAGACCAACCTTATCATGGCCAGACACACCTCGAGTGCTTGCATTGATGCCGGTTCCACCTCTTGAACAAACATCACAACACATGGTGCCTAGGGCCCAAAATATTGTTCAAACAACACCCTTACCACCTCCAATGCTAGGACCGCAACCACCACATCCGAGAATCACTTCTGTGAATCAAGTGGGTTGTGAGTCATCTATTGCTTTTTTGGAAGGCTGTGAGGAAGATATAGATCCTAATATTGCCCATGGGATGGATGTGCTTGAAGAAAGTCCTCAATACTACATGGAGGAATATTGGGGACAAGTCAAACTTGTCTATCAAGTAGCTGCTCTTGCGGCAAGAGGCCAAAATATCAATTACACTGCTAAGAGACCACCTCTTCAATGCTATGAGTGTGGAGGTCCACATCGTGTAGCCGAGTGTCCTATAAGGCTACAAAAGAACGCCACACTAATGCAAACCAGTCAAACGAGCACGTCTACAATGCCGATACTCATGTGTAATGGATGTGGCATAGATCATTTGATTGCCCAATGTCCAAATAATCCAAATGCACTGAAGATCACGCCATTAAACTTGATTGAAGTTACCGAGGAGCCATCACAAAGTACACCTGTGGTACCAGTAAACGTACTCACACGATCGATGCTCCAAAAACAAAATTATATTCTTGAGGAAAGAGACACGGTATCAATTGTCTAATCTCAAAAAAAGAAGAAAACATGAAGGAAGAGATCACAAAAGCAGCGAGGTCAGACCCCATTTCAAAGACCAACATAGGGACTGGTGATGACCCCGTATATATAAATGATGTTGAAGAGGATTCTGATTCAGCTAAAACCATGGAGAGAAAAACAACCACTAAGATAGAAACCAACAAGAAAGATCTTCATGAGCCACAATGGCCAGGATCCAAGAAGAAGATAGGAAACTTATCCAAACCCTACAGAGGAGATTGAGTGAGTCAAGCAATTAAGGATTTTGGTAGAAGGTACCCAAAGGGATCTAGAACCAGCACCTAGGCAGATCCAGATTACAGACACCATGTTACCTACGCAACAACAACCTTACCAAGTCCATAGACCTAGTGTCATCCAAGAAGAAAGTGACTTAAAGTCATGGGAAAGTGGGCGTACTCACTTCTTGATGGAAAGAATGTTTACAGAGGGACTACTTGATCCTATCGAAGAAATGGAGATCCCATATTCCCCACGTCAAGGGACTGAGGTCCAAAAGGTGTGGTTAAACATTGCCAAATTGATGGATTTCATGTCTTTAGAAGTTAGAACCACCATCATGTCCAAACTATATAAAGACCCTGAGCTAGTCTCAGCTCTTCGAGCCTTCCTCAATGGAGAACTGAAGTTTGGGCTACCACAATTTTCATAGATGGATGGAGCTAGGGAGATGCCAATAGAGGAGGAACACTTAGATCCACAACTCAGATCCACAACCCAACCTAGATGAGAACCTTGTTATAGAAATACCTGTTAACAAGTTGGGACAATACTTTGAAGGTGATGAATCCAATGCGACCATACCAATCACTACTAAGGGATTAACTGTGAAGGGAATCCTTGATGGTGGCGCTGGGGTTAGCATTGTGACTAAAAATTGCTAGGAAACTATGGAGAGACCTCACCTTGCAACCACAACCATAGTAGTGAAGATGGCCAATGGGTCTATTATTAAACCTATTGGGATGCTAGAAGATCTCAAGATCAAGGTCTTTGGACATAAAATAAGGATTACCTTCATTGTTATGGATTTCTCCAAACACACTATGGCATCGGAGATGATCTTAGGACGTCCTTTCATGAGGGAAGCAAAAATGATGCATGACTGGTCTAAAAACCATGTCTACTTGCAGTTCCAAGATTCTGTCATTCGAGTGGATCTTGTGACTAGTCGAGCACATCCTCTAGGAAACAAGTTTATAATTGATCATAGATCTGACACCACAGTTGTGCGCTCCTTGCCGCACTGTCGAAGCAAGGGACTTGCCTAACACTGTGTGCGAGCCACAGACGGCTCCAAGCACACAACTAGCTTAACTAGTAAGCTCAAAAGAGGGCAATGGTGTGTCACTCACTGCTCTATCCTCCTGCCGTGAAGGATTCCTCGTCGCGAAGAAGAAGGAGACGCCGCTACGTCGCGCTCAACCACTTCACTGCCGTCGTGCCGCCGCAATGCTCAATCACACACGCACACTCTCTCTCTCTCTCTCAAGTACACACACACACATACACTAGTACACAAGGAGATGGAGCAAGAGCACTCTTCTTGCATTGCACAAATGAGAGAATAAGTGAATTTTAGGTTTAGTTGGCTTTTATATGAGCTCACCCCATTCACACTTGGGCGCCCATGCTTAGCCAACTAATCCCTTGAATGTCCCAGTTAGAGTGCGCCTCTCATCGGCGATTCTTACCCTTTTCCTATTGGACCGACAAGCCCGGTACCTGACTCTACCAAATAAATAATACAATGTCCACCGTAGGTTACAATGTCCGTCTCGTAGGTGATAGGGTGTCCGTGAGCCGTGAGGGTTAACATGCCCCGCTTCTTGATGTAGATTCCGTCCTCGGAAGCTATTGAGTTGAAGCTCGTTGGTCGAGGTGGAAGAGCATTTGAGATGAACGTCCTTAGCCTTCTTCAGTCACTGCAAAATCAAACAACATTGCACAGTAATTGCATTCTCATAAGCGATTAAAAAGCATATGCAATTTTAGGCAGACAATTGATTGGTAACAGAATTTTAAACAATTTGTCAGCAATAAGCATTAAATTGCAATGTAATCAAATGCATAAACAGATGTAAAGGTAAAAAATTAAACAAGTATGGAGTCGCTAATTTAACGGTCGAAAGGCACTAGAGATCGACTATTAATACCATGGGTAAGCTTCTTAATTTTCTCTGGTTAATTAAGTTGTTTAATCGCGAGAGCCAAGTATTTCATGTTCGAGGGCTGACTAGAGGCTATACCTAGAGGACCTTGTAGTTAAGCTACGATAAAAGGAATTTCTCATAAAATCATCGCCTGACTGATTACCTTTGCTTTGACCCCCCAAAGTCTTTTCACAGTGATTCAATTGTGATGTGTGTGCTTATTTTGTATGCCTTGGGTTTTTTGCTTTTCAAGGAAAAGCGCCCACACTGGGAACCTCTAGGGCTCTAGTACCATAGGCGATACATGTGAGTGGAGTACCAATTTAAGTAGGGATTTCTCTTCCAGCTTAAAATTTTACATTGTGGCACTTTGATATTTTTTTGTGTTGTTTGTTTTCATCATTTTAATTTTGTAGCTTTGGGGGGTCATATAACTCTGATACACCTCCCCAGGCTCATCACAATAGTAAACTCCCTTTATAATACTTAAGCTAAAGGTCAATAGGGTCAAGCCCACTAGAAAGCCCTAGTACATTTCACACAATTCTGCCTAAATCGGATTAAGAACCTAAGTAACCATTGCTTATTAGGAAGGCATTCCCCATGGTATTAAGAGAAGATTTCTAACACCTAGCTTGGTCAAACTAGCTTAGTCGGATTGCTTGATTTTTAAACCTAGACAAGTGATTATGACAAAAAATTACATTGAATTAAATGTTTGATACTAAGCAAATGCGGTGAATATTAGGCTACCAATCACAATTAAAGCAGACAAACATGGATGCAAAATAGATAGGGGCAATGCTAATGGACAAAAAACACCTGTTTGTGTTGATGGTCGCGCTTGATCTGAAGTGTGAACGAGAGAAAGATTCCATGAAGGTCCAAATCCTATCAATAGCAACACGCTCCTGTACACACTAGGAAACAAAAGGAATACCTCCAGGAGGCACATTAGTGGGAAAAGGTACCAACACTTATTGAACACAACAAAAAACATAAGGAACCCTAACCTAATTATTTGCACTCCCCCTAGAGAGTCAAGGGAATAGGATATTGTAGAGGTTGGGGGGAAACCCTAAGGCTAAACCCCTATCCTCGTCGTCGAGATAAACAAAGTCATCATCCATGAGACCATATGTGCCATCCGTGTAGTCATGTAAATTTTCTTCTTCATCATAGGTGCCCATGTTTACTAAGAAGGTCACTAGACGCCTATAGTCATCTTGGTCAAAAGGGTAGGCTTGTGCAATGGGAGAAACACTCTCTACTAAGTATGGATCAGACGTGGTCAAGAGACGTATCAGCCATTCTAACTCCTCAAAATTCATCTCACATGCTAGCGTACCTATCAAATCCCATTCACATGCAAGCACTGGAAAGACCATGTGAAATATTTGTGAAAAGTAACGAGGGTACCTCTCACCCAAGGCAAGAGTGGATGACTCTAGAGTACTAGCCATATTTGTACACGCAAATAGATGATGGTTAGAGTGCAAATATTACAAGGGTCGTGTTCTTGTGCATAATTTGTTTTTATGATTTTGTGTTATGGCTCTTGCTCGTTTACTTTTTTATCTTGTTTTTGTGAGTATAAGGCTTTATATATACATTCCCTAAGATTGGAGATTAAGAGTTCAGGGAGAAAGGTTGAGAGGGAAGCAAGTGAATAATGGATGTCAACAAACACTCCTCCCTTCCTTGGGTAGATCATACCGTTTGAAATGATGTCGTCACCATTTGAAACCAGTTGTTCCAAGTTGTTATAGGTGAAGATTTTTGCCAGTAGTTTTCTATTACCTTAGGTGCCTCGTTGAGTTACAAGGGTGGTAAGGTACTCTCCCAGGATCGAACTTGAAGTGGTTCATCAGTTGATTCTTGAACACTGGAAGGTGTGGATTCCTTTGTAGCTTCATGGAGGTCCACTATTGTAGGTGGAGGCTGTGTAGAAGCTTTTACCTCTATGGATGTATTACATGAGGAGCTAGAAGCTTCATGGAACTCCCCCCTTCTTGAGCTAGGTGGAATAAATTGGTTTTGCCTTGGAGCCCAAACTAGCTCTGGACTAGGTGTGTAGCATTCTGTGATCTTTCCCTTCCCACGGTCTGCCATTGGCTTTAGCGTTACACTGTTTGACTCATATGGGTTTGTTGTCGATAGAGAAGGACACATTTTACATTTAGGTACCCAAATTTGCTCATTTCCATCATAGTAGCCTTGGGCTTCTAATAGTCGTTTTGGAATCCATCGTGATTTGGTCTTGACTCTCCTAGAGCGCGCTCTTGGTTTTCCAGGGAAATTTTTTCTTGGAATGGATGGGAGGGTTGAGGTAGTTGGAAGTAAGGCCTTGGGGACCCATTGATATGTACTCTTAGGTCGTGCAAGTTGAGTACTTGCAATATTACTGCTTGTTGCAACTACAAGTGTTGAAGTGCTAGGTTCATGGGTAGCCGGCAAAGACGAGTTAACCACCTTGGCTTGTGAATGTTGGCTATCCTTCAACTTTGCTAGAGTTTGTAACGTAGGTGAATTTGCTTGAATGATAGGGGTAAGAGTCGGTGGTCGCGTTGTGACACTACCAGTATCCCAATCAATAGTGCATTTGGTTGCCAACATCCACGTGCGTCCCAGGTTTACGTTGCCTTCCATAGCTCCCGCGGGCATGACTAGAAACCTCTGCACTATGCTTCCATTGTCATAGACAACAGGGGTCTAAAGGACTCCAAGAATAGCAGTTTTCTTTTTATTAATGCCCTTGACTTGCATCGTACTCGGGGATAGGGTCATTTTCCCTAATTGACACCAAACTCCATAGGATAACAAATTGTGTTAAGCTCCCGTATCTAATAAGGCATTGTATAGTACTTTCCCATAGGGGCTATTTAGCTCAATTGGGTATCGTAGGGGTGGCTTAGATTCTAATGAGTCGTCATCTGTGTCCTCGAAAAATGCTTGCGTGATTCCCAGATTAGCCTCTCGTTGGCGTCTAAGACATTGTTGTCGTTCTCGAGCCTCAACTCTTGCTTGGATTTTTCTAAGCTCTGCTTGTTCCTTGGTAGCCTTCTTTTGATGGATGGCTTGCAACTCTTCTTGGCTTTGAGGATCATAATATCTTTTGAATTTACTCCCATTAAGGAATCCAATGGTTTCAACTCCATCTAGAGTCTCCACACGAATGGTACCTTGCGGGGTAATTTCACACACTCGATATGGTCCCTCACCAGCGTATTTCAATTTCTTCTTTTCATTACGTACCCCGTACATAAGAACTTTATCACCAACCTTTATGTCTTTATCCTTTAAATGGCTATCAAACCACTTCTTTCTCCTATCCTTCTCCACTAGAGCATTTTGCACAGCTAATTGCCTCTCTTCATCTAGCCTTTCCAGGATATATAATCGCTCCACTAAGGGGTTACCATCCCAACCTTCTTGAGAAGCTACTCGAAGACTAGGAATGACAAACTCCCATGGCATAACTGCTTCTTGGCCATACACCATCTTAAACGGTGTGCAATTAATAGCAACTTTATACGCAGTACGATAAGCCCATAAAGCTGATGTAAGCTTTAGGTCCCAATCAGTGCGATGAGCCTCGACTGTCTTTGTCAAAATGGAGATGAGAGTTTTGTTGGTACTCTTAGCTTGGCCATTTGCTTGGGGATAATAGGGTGTAGACTTGTGGTGAGATATCATGAAGTTTGATGTGAGTTCTTTTATTACTTCATTTATAAAATGAGTTCCATTGTCACTCACAAGTTCAAAGGGGCATCCAAAACGTGTGATAATGTTCTCAAAGAGGAACTTAGTTGTTGTTTTTGCATACACCTTTCGTGTTGCTTTTGCTTCAGCCCATTTGGTTACATAGTCGGTAGCCACAATGATATATCGTGATTGCGTGTTACGTGCAGCCAGACTAATCGGTCCTACAAAGTCTAAGCCCCACTTTTCAAATGGTTGGGTTACCTTGATGGGATGTAGAGGCATCCTATCCCTTCTTTGTGGCTTCTTGAAGCGTTGGCATTCATCACATCCCTTTGCAAAAAGTGATGCATCCTTAAACAGAGTGGGCCACCAATAGCCTGACTGTAAGATCTTTCGGGCAGTCAGCTTTCCTGAAAAGTGACCACCAGCTACGCCCATGTGTGCCTCTTGTAGAATATATAAATACTCATCCTGGCGGGCACAGCGTCTAAGAACATCATCTTTTCCTCTCTTATAGAGAGTTCCAGCCAGTAAGCAATAGGGTTCGCATTCCTTGATTAATTTTCGAGCTATATCTTTTCGCAGCTCTTTGGGTGGAAAACCATTAACTAAGAAGTTAACAATCTTTTCACTCCATTCAAGCATTGTCTCAACAATGAACAAAGGAGTATCAGGCAATTCATCATCAACTCCCGTAGGAGCTTCGCCATTAGGGATACGAGATAAATGATCCACCATGACATGTTTCCTCCCAGGCCTCACAACAACGGTGAAGTCAAACTCAAGAAGAATTAACAACCATCGTGTAATTCGACCTGTGGAACACGGCTTGTTTACCAAATATAGCAATGCTTGATGATCAACATAAAACACAAACTTGGTAGCAAGAAGGTAATAGCGAAATTTTTTTACTACGTAAATCATAGCTAGACCTTCGCGCTCTGTAGTAGTGTAGTTCATCTCGGCATCATTTAATTGGCGACTTGCAAAGCTAATAGGGTAGTCCAATTTATGTTCTCCTGGTTGAGTTAGAACACACCCAATAGCAAAGTTTGATGCATCAATATGCACATGAAAAGGTACATTCCAATCAGGTGTTCGCAGGATTGGAGCACTTGTTAGGGCCTTCTTTAATAACTCATAAGATTGATGACATTCTTCCGTTCAGTGAAACTCGATAAGAAGCTTGTACAATGGACGCGCTATCTCGGCAAAGTTTAAAATAAACCTTCGATACTAACCAACATGGCCCATAAATCTTTGAACTCCTTTATAGTTCGTAGGTGGTGGCAAATCGGCAACGACTTTAATCTTACTCTCATCTGTGGATATCCCGTTCTTGGACACTATATGCCCTAGAATGACTCCATGCTTAACCCAAAATTGGCATTTGAAAGGGTTCAATGAGATGCGATAAAATCTGCACCTTTCAAATATTTTTCGTAGATATAACAAATGCTTCTTCCAAGAAGAATAAACACAAAGGTCGTCTAGGAAAGCTTCACAAAAGTCCCTTAGAAATTCTTTAAACGCAATGTTTATTAATCGTTGGAATGTAGCAGGGGCATTTGTTAAGCCCAAAGCCATAACACGAAATGCAAACACTCCAAACTCTGTGATAAAAGCAGTTTTAGCTTGGTCCTCTAATGCAATTGTGATTTGATTGTAACCAGAGTACCCATCTAAAAAGCTATAAGCTTCCTTGCCCGCAACTCTTTCAAGCACATGTTCTGAATATGGCAAGGGATAATGATCTCTCCTAGTGGCTGCATTAACTTTCTTGAGGTCCACGCACACTCTTGGTTTCCCATTATTTTTTGGCACAATGACTATTGGAGAAACCCATTCTGAGTGCTCAATAGGGTATATAAATCCACATTGGATAAGTTTTTCAATCTCCTCTTGTACAATTTTGGCGTACTTAGGATTCATTGGATAGGGTCGTTGCTGGACGGGTTTAGCAATGTTGATCATGGGAATTGTATGTTGCACCACAGAAGGTGGAATGCCCTTCATGTCATGATATGTCCAAGCAAAGATATCCTTGTATTCCTTGAGGAGCTCCTTGAGTACAACCTCTTCAGTTTTGGTAAGGTCTTGAGCAATAAAGACTGGTTTAGACTCCTCACCTGCTTCTGCTAATTCTATCTCTTTAACTACCGCTGGACCATCATAGACTCCACTGATTCCATTGGTAGGTATTCGTTGGGCTTTGGCATACACAACCTTTTGCTCCTCCGTGGTATAAGATTTAAAATGTTCAGGAGCCGTATGAAAGTCAGCAGGCTCTTGTCCTGACAGAGACCTTTCTTTTAGTTCTGCCTCCTTTTGTTGTTGTGCTAACTCTCGGTTTTGACGTCTTCTTATAGTTCGACTCAATTTCGGCTCTGTAACCTCCAATTGAGCGAGGTCAATGGGTCGCGGGCTGCACCACATGACACTCTGGAGATGTTCACCCCAATTGTCTACTAGCTTTCGATGAGCATCACATGCCCCTAGATAGCTAAGCCATTCTGCAGTAGATCTTTCCTTGTTTATCCTAGCTCTCACATTTGCTCGATATCGTCGTCTCTTATATGACCTTTGTTTCTTGTTAAGGTTTTGATTTTGGTAAATGTTTGAACTCGACTCGCCTGATAGGTCTTCGCTTGTATCTTCTTCACTCTCATATAAATTACCATAGATGGTCGTACTAGGCCTTGAGTGTTTAGTTTCTATACTTGGTTCACTCGATGTTTCCTCAGGTTTTGAATCCATTTCTCCCTGAGATTTCGTTTCTGATGTGTATTGGCCTGAAGCCTTTGAGGAATCATCAGTTTCACTCTCAGGTAGGTGTGCCTCTTTCTTATCATCGGATGTTACATGCGCTACACCTAACATGTTTACTGGTGCAATGTGTGGTATCTCTTCCCCATCTGGTGTTACCCAGGTTGTTCCTCTAGCTCCCCATGTATCTATAGTTGCCGCTAGGTGTACCCAATCGACATTGTCTGACTCAGCCATTCCGGGTTGGATATCCATATAAGGAGAGTTCTCCCCAATATCCGTGTCTTCGTTACACGTGTAAAAACACTATAATGGAGCTGAGTGAATTGTTGTGTCTGATCGATTATCAATGATGAATTTATTTCCTAGAGGATGCATTCGACCACTTAAAAAATCAACTCGAATGACAGAGTCTTGGAACTGTAAGTAGACGTGGTTTTTGGACCAGTCATGCACCATTTTTTCTTCCCTCATGAATGGACGTCCTAAGATCATCTCAAATGACATAGGATACTTGGAAAAATCCATAACAATGAAATTCTGCCTTACCTTGTGTCCCAAGACCTTGATCCTGAGATCCTTTATCATTCCAATAGGCGTAACAATAGATCCATTAGCCATTTTTACCACTACGCTTGTGGCTTCAAGGTGAGGTCTCCCCATAGGCTCCCAACAACTCTTTGTCACCATGCTGACTCCCACACCACCGTCAAGGACCCAGTAGTGATTGGTAGAGTAGCATTAGATTCATCACCTTCAAAGTATTGCCCCAACTTGTTAACAGGTATTTCTATAACAAGGTTCTCATCTAGGTTGGGTTGTGGATCTATGTGTTCCTCCTCTATTGGCATCTCCGCAGCTCCATCCATCTGTGCAAATTGTGGTAGCCCAAACTTTAGTTCTCCATTGAGGAAGGCTCGAAGAGCTGAGACTAGCTCAGGGTCTTTATATAGTTTGGACATGATGGTGGTTCTAACTTTTGAAGACATGAAACCCATCAATTTCGCAATGTTTAACGGCACCTTTTGGACTTCATTCCCTTGATGTGGGGAAGATGGGATCTCCATTTCTTCGATAGGATCAGGTAGTCCCTCTGTAAACATTCTTTCCATCAAGAAGTGAGTACGCCCACTTTCCCATGACTTTAAGTCACTTTCTTCTTGGATGACACTAGGTATGTCCAAGGGTCTATGGACTTGGTGAGGTTGTTGTTGCGTAGGGAACACGGTGTCTATAATTTGGATCTTCCTAGGTGCTGGTTCTAGATCCCTTTGGGTATCTTCTACCAAACTACTTAATTGCTTGACTCGCTCAATCTCCTCTGTAGGGTTTGGGTAAGTTCCTATCTTCTTTTTGGATCCTGGCCATTGTGGCTCATGAAGATCTTCCTTGTTGGTTTCTATATTAGTGGTCGTTTTGGTCTCCATGGTTTCACCTGAATCAGAATCTTCTTCAGCGTCGTTCATATATACGGGTTCATCACCAGTCCCTATGTTGGTCTTTGAGCTGGGGTCTGACTTTGCTGCTTTCTGCGATCTTTTTCTTCATGTTTTCTTCTTTTTCTGAGATTGGGCAATTGATGCCGTGTCTCTTTCCTCAAGAATAGAATTTTGTTTTTGGAGCATCGATTGTGTGAGTGCGTTTACTGGTACTATGTTTATAGTTGGTGGTGTCCCATCAACAATCTCTATTAAGTTCAATGGTGTGATTTTCGGTGCGTTTGGACTGTTAGGACACTGTGCGATCAAATGATCTATGCCACAACGATTACAAGTGAGTATTGGCATTGCCAATGCACTCCCTTGACTTGTTTGCATTAGTGCAGCATTCTTTTGCATTCTAATGGGGCACTCAGCTACTCGATGTGGTCCACCACATTCGTAGCCATGAAGAGGTGGTCTCCTGGCAAAACTATTAATGTTTTGGCCTCTTGCTGCTAGCCCAGTAGCTTGATATACCGGTTTGACTTGTACCCAATGGTCTTCCATATAGTACATGGGACACTCCTCAAGCATGTCGACTCCATAGGTGATACTAGAGTCTATGTCCTCTTCGCAATCTACATAAGTACTAGATGACTCGCAACCTATTTGGTTCATAGGTGTACCTCTTGGATGAGGGGGTTGCGGTCCTAGCACTGGAGGTGGCAACGGTGTGGTTTGGACCACATTTTGAGTTCTAGGGACCATGTGCTGTAATGGAAACTGTTGACTCATCCTAATATAATGAAAAAAACATACAAGTGGGTCCCTAAAGCTTCTTTAGCGACCATAGCTAGTGCTAAAAAACAGAAGCCATGTAAGAAACGTCCCACTCGATCCAAGAAATGTAAGGAAACATGGAGGTGTATTCCTAAATGACTATTGGAAGCCCAAGGCTACTATCAAGGAAATGATCAAATCTGGTTTCCAAAACGTAGATTGTATTCTTACCTGTCACCTTACCCATGTGAGCCCAATCCTGTAGCTCCAAAACGGATTGACAATCACTGAAAGAAAGAAATCACAGATTGCTACACACCCGCTCTAGAGCTAGTTTGGGTACCGAAGAAAGAACGATTTGTTCCACCTAGCTCAGGAAGGGGGGAGTCCCATGAAGCTTCTAGCTCCTCATGTAATGCATCCATAGAGGTAAAAGCTTCTCCACAGTCTCCACCTACAATAGTGGACCTCCATAAAGCTATAAAGGAATTCACACCTCCCAGTATTCAAGAATCACCTGATGAACCACTTCAAGTTTGATCCTGGGAGAGTACCTTACCACCCTTGCAACTCGACGAGGCACCTAAGGTAATAGAAAACTACTGGCAAAAATCCTCACCTATTATTAACGGGAAAAATTGGTTTCAAAGGGTGACGAGTACATTTCAAACGATATGATCTACCCAAGGAAGGGGGGAGTGTTTGCTGACAGTCATCATTCACTCACTCCCCTCTCAACCTTCCTCCCTGACCTCCCAATGTCCCAATCTTAGAGAATGTACATATAAAGCCTTATACTCACAAAAAAAAATAAAAATAAAGAGCAAGAGCAATTAGCAAACAAGTATGCACAATAAAAGTCAAAACATTGACTCAGACCTACACATTCGCATCCGGTACATTGAAACAGAAACCTATGTCATCAAACACCTTTGATCCTCATCACTCGAGTGATGAAGGGTAGGTAGGATTAGTACAATAGGAGTGTTTCTGTTTGAGAGTTTAGCGATTAGCAAAGTTCTTTTTTCCCACTGATGTGCCTCCTAGAGGTATTCTTTGTGTTTCATAGTGTGTACAGGAACATGTTGCTGTGGTTAGGATTTGGACCTTCATGGAATCTTTCTCTCGTTCACACTTCGAATCAAACACGACCATCAACACAAACAGGTGTTTCTTATCCATTAGCATTGCCCCTTATCTTTTTGCATATATGTTTGTCTGCTTTAATTGTGATTGGTAGCATAATATTCAGCGCATTTGCTTAGTATCAAACATTAAATTCAATGTAATTTTTTGTCATAATCACTTGTCTAGGTTTAAAAATCAAGCAGTCTGACTAAGCTAGTTTGACCAAGCTAGGCGTTAGAGATCTTCTCTTAATACCATGGGGAATGCCTTCCTAATAATCAATGGTTACTTAGGTTCTTAATCCAATTTAGGCAGCATTGTGTGAAATGTACTAGGGCTTTCTATTGGGCTTAGTCCCTATTGACCTTCAGCTTAAGTATTATAAAGGTAGTGTGATGAGCCTAGGGAGGTGTAACAGTGTTATATGACCCCCCAAAGTTACAAAATTAGAATTCTGAAAACGAACAAACAAAAAAATCAAAGTGCCACAATGTAAAATCTTAAGCTAGAAGAGAAATCTCAGCTTGATGTGGTACTTCACTCACATGTATCGCTTCACTCACATGTATCGCCGATGGTACTAGAGCCCTAGAGGTTCCCAGTGTGGGCGTTTTTCCTTGAAAAGAAAAAACCCAAGGCATGCAAAATAAGCACACACATCAAAATTGAAACAATGTGAAAGGACTTTGGGGGGCAAAGAAAGGAAATAAGTCAGGAGATGATTTCATGGGCAATTCCTTTTATCGTAGCTTACCTCCAAGGTCTTCTAGGTATAGCCTCTAGTCAGTCCTTGGACATGAAATACTTGGCTCTCGCGATTAAACAACTTAATTGACCAAAGAAAATTGAAAAGCTTACTCATGGTATTAATAGTCGATCTATAGTGCCTTTCGACTGTTAAATTAGCGACCCCAGACTTGTTTAATTTTTTACCTTTACAATTGTTTATGCGTTTGATTATATTGCAATTTAATGTTTATTGTTGACAAATGGTTTAAAATTCTGTTACCAATCGATTTGTCTGCCTAAAACTGCATATGCTTTTTAATTGTATATGAGAATGCAATTACTGTGCCAATTGCTTTTTAATTGTATATGAGAATGCAATAACTGTGCCAATGTTTTTTGATTTTGCAGTGACTGAAGAAGGCTAAGGACATTCATCTCAAATGCTCTTCCACCTCAATGAACGAGCTTCAACTCAATAGCTTCCGAGGACGGAATCTACATCAGGAAGGGGGGCATGTTAACCCTCACGCACATTCCTATCACCTACGACGGACGGTGTATTATTTATTTGGTAGAGTCAGGTACCGGGATTGTCAGTCCAGTAGGAAAAGGGTAAGAGTGATCGCCGATGAGGGGCGCACTCTAACTGGAACATTCAAGGGATTAGTTGGCTACGCATGGGCGTCCAAGTGTGAATGGGGCGAGCTCATATAAAAGTCAACTAAACCTAAACTTCACTCATTCTCTCATTTGTGCAATTGAAGAGTGCTCTTGCTCCATCTCCATCTTCTTCTTCTTCATGTCCTTGTGTGTGTGTGTGTATGCGAGAGAGAGAGAGAGAGAGAGAGAGAGAGAGAGAGAGAGAGAGAGAGAGAGAGAGAGAGAGAGAGAGAGAGAGAGAGAGAGAGAGAGAGAGAGATGTCATTATCGTCCTCGGAGGTCAAATATGACCCATGGGACCAAAACATGCATACAAAGGGTATCTCCTCTCATCAAGGAGAGGGTAATGGTTGTTACATTAGCATGTGCGACCAAAAAAAAAAGGGGTCGGTAGGGCTAGGGTAAGATCTAGTGGATAGGTGGGACAACCTTAGGATGCAATACAAAATAAAGTAGGGTAAATGGGAACTATGGGGCTAGGGGGTGGTATCCGGCGGTGTGATAGGAGGCTTGGGAGACCGAAACTCCTGTATGAGACCCTTTCCTCCGCGATATACCGCCCACTTCCCTTGGGCTCTTACTGCGTGTACTTTTTTGAGTTCGCTACCTTTTTGTTTTAGTTGTGTCGTGGTGATCTCCTCGGTAATCCAAAAGCTGGTGCCTTTGAGGAGGCGCGATTGTTGGAGTAGCCGGAGTCGTCCTTCTTTGTTGTCAAACTCGAGGATGGTATGTCCGCTTGGTGTATTTTTGTGGTTGAGCTTGTTGGTGATGCTTTCGATCATGTCGTAGTCCACATGGATTGGCTTGAGGGTTTCGTTGAGGAAGTTGATGCGTTCAGAGAAATCGTCTTCACACTTGTCCCATGTTTGGGGTAGGCCCCCAATGCGAACCTTGAGTGTGTTTTCTTCTTTAAGGTGTCGTTCTCGGAGCTCTCCCTTCACACAGGTTTCGACATTGGTCAATGCCACTGTGTGAGCTTGGGTAACCTTGGCCTCAACTTTCTTCACTTTGCTAGTGGCGAGCCCAACCATGGTGTCGAAACGCCCCTCAATCACACTGAGACGTGCTTTGAGGTCACGGTTTTCTTCCATCACCCTGTCAAGGGTTGCGTGGAGTTGCCCGATGCGATCCGCTTTGCTCGGTGCTGCAAGGACCGTGGCAAACTTTGGGCAGGGTCGCCGCGGTGTCAAAAACTTTGAGTTACTACTTAGCTTGTCTGGTTCTGCAGACATATCTTGGACAATGTAGCGGGTTGTTGGAACAGTGGCACGAGGGAGACTCTATCTAGTTCACAACAAAGATGGGAGGCCCGTGCTCTGGCTGGAAGACAGCGAGCAGACCTTGGCGGGGCTCTGTCGCGCTCACAGCTCGGGACCTCTTGTGTGGCTGGGCAGCAGCGAGCAGTGGAAGAGGTCGGCAGTGACGCGCGACCATGAACTGAGGAGGAAGGACGGGCAGGGCTGAGGCACTAACCCTCCCCCTCGGGCGCTGCCCTGCACCCGGGGAGAGGAGATGGCGCAAGCTTAGGCTTAGGCTGAGGGTTGTCGCGCTAGAGAGAGAGAGAGAGAGAGAGAGAGAGAGAGAGAGAGAGAGAGAGAGAGAGAGAGAGAGAGAGAGAGAGAGAGAGAGAGAGAGAGAGAGAGAGAGAGAGAGAGAGAGAGAGAGAGAGAGAGAGAGAGAGAGAGAGCATTGCAGCGGCACGACGGTTGAGCGTGGCGTAGCGGCATCTCCCTCTTCTTCGCGGAGAGGAATCCTTCACGATGGCAAGCGTAGAGCGGTGAGTGACACACCATCGCTATTTTTGAGCTTCCTAGTTTAGGCTTGTTGTGTGCTCGGAGCCATTTGTGGCTCGCACACGATGTATCGGCAAGTTCCTTGCATTGACACATGCAACATACACACACAACAGGTTGAGGTCTTTCCATACCCATTGATGATCTTTGAGCTTGGGTCATATTAGGCTGATATCTATACATGGGTTTTCCTTGTGGCCGCATGGGCACGCACTGAACATTCCCATCATACTTTGGTCTGAAGTAGTACTCGTGAGTCTCATGGTTGGTCCATTTACCCTCGATTGCACACCATTTTTGTGGCCTAATTGGTTGTCCGTGAGGAGGTATCCCTTGTCCTGGTCCTCTCATAGGTGCTTTTTGCATGTTGTTCATCATGTCATTCATCCTTTTTAGCATATCTTCTATGGCTGAGAGTGGTGCCGTAGCAGCCATTCCCACTTGTGCTTGTTTAGTGGATGCTGTTTTCTTGCTTTGGTTATCCTTAGGGACATCTTCTTCATTGAAAATCTTGCAATTTGTCTCCTAGGTCAATAGCATCTGACACACACGCTTCTAGGGTTGTATGCTTTTTACTATAGAGGATAGCATGAAGTTCTTTGTGTAGCAGTCCCTCCAAAAACAAAGATACAAGTCGTTCTTCTGTAGGTATCTCCATCTCTGGGCATCTGGCAATGTATTGTTTCATTCAAGTTGCACAATCCCTAACAGACTCACCATGTTTCTGTTTAAAGCTATAGATTTGAGCTACCGTATTATGTTTGATCCCCGTTTTGGAACAAGCAGCTACAAATCCTTGAGCTAATGTCTTAAAGTCCATAATTGACCTTGGTGGAATGTTTTGGAACCATGTCAATGCTTTACGTTCTAATGTCATTTCAAACACCTCGAATTGAGTATGGAAATCGAATATACGCTCTGCTCTTAGCACTTGCTTAAAGCTTGCTAAGTGGTTGTATGGATCCCATGATCCACTGTATTTTCTGACCCATTTTTGAAAATCAGCTAGTCTAACGCGTCTGTTTGGTTCAACTTTAGGTCTTCTGGGAGTTGGTCCTGTTTCGAGTCCTTCAAACGAGTCTGTTGAAAATAGTGACTCATGTAGCCCTGGACTGGCCTTAGTGTCACCCAGTTTTGTACGTGATGAGGTGGTTTCTAGTTTCTTCACATTACTCTCTGATGATCTCTCACGGGGTTCATCTCTTGAAATTGTTTCTGGTCCTTGACCCAATATCCAATCCCATATGGAATGCCCTTGGTATTTGGTTTGTTCTACCTCCTCAAGAGTCATCATAACAAAGTTGTTGTTATAACAATCCCTAACAGATAGGTTGGTAGGTCCGTTGATCCCTTATCTTTGATCTTGAAGATATAGATGATCTTCATGGCGGTTAATTGTCCTAGTTTGGCATGACAAGTCCACAAAAGATCTTTTATGTTTCTATCTTCCCAACAATAGACTCCAATCTTAGGATTTTCCGTACTAAGACGTTTCAAAGGCTTCAAGTCTACTTGATCGTATTCCTCGAATTCTAAAGTTGGTGGTCCTTCTTTTGCTGACATATCTGGCATTATGGTGTTTACTTCTAACCCCCATTTGTCTATCACGTTAGGGTTTTTGACTTGTAAATACTGAGTTCCATTTCGATCCATGTACATTTTTCCTTGTTTTTTTGTCCTAACCTCTTCTTTGAACTCAATACCATGGTCATCAATGCGAATAGCATACTCCTCGTTAGGATCCACGTAAACCTGGGCTCCATGACGGTTAGTCTTGTAAAAAGATAGTATATGCTTATAGCGCACTGTTGTTCTGGTTTCCGAGTGAGTTGAGTAAGAAGACATTTCGGATGTTGAATCTGAAACAGTGTCTGAGACTTCTTCAGGAATTTTGTGCAAGGAATTGCCTTGATTCACGCTTTCTTTGGTAGATACTCTACTGGAGGTTTCTCCGAGTATGCCCTGATTTCCTAGTACACGACCAGATCTAAGGTTCATATAGACTTATGAGCCCTAGATAGAGTACTCACCTTTGGATTGACTGGTCGTCAATTTTCACTTGATTCAATTGCAACTTTCTGTCAAGCCACTGATTCCTCGTCTGCAACCTGATTCTTGTACAAATTTGACCAAGTTAGCTATTCTTCTATAAATATAGTAGAGTTTTTGCTACTCTTGTGATTGGTCTTTATGTATCACTTCAAATCCAGCTATGAGAGTCAAAATTTGACTTTAGCAAAAAATCAAAGGTCTAATTTGCAACCTGTAACTGAGTGTACATGTATCAATTTTGATCCGATTGAACCCAAAATTGCCCTGTGGCTTTGTATTATGTTGGTCTATCACTATATAAGTTCAAAAGTCAAAATTGATGTCTTTGGATAGCAAAAGTAAATAATCGCGATCGCGATTATTTACTTTTGTCAAATTTTTGCACTTTTTTGAGTAGTTTCGCAAGTATACAACTTGTTAAAGTCCCTGAACAAGTTTCAACAAGTTTGGACAAAAGCTGATCAAGTGTATCAACTGTTTGGTGTCCGCGCAGACTCTGATTTTGAGAATCTGGCTTAAGTCTCACTTTTGGGATCCAAATTTCACCAAAATGGATTTGTGAGGTCTACTTGATGTGCTTGACCTTGTGGTATACTCAGCTTTGCAAAATCATCAAGTTTTGAAGCAGATGTAAATAATCACGATTATTTACTCTAACCATATTTTTGTAAGTTTTTGCCCCAACTTCGACAAAGATCTGTTAAGCACCTTTAGTTAAGGTCACTAGCCAAGTTTCATCAAGTTTGGACAATTTTTGGTCGAATGGTCATCAATTATCTGTCCGCAGACTAACTTTGCAATTTTAGTCACAATTCTCAATCCAGTGATCCAAATCTTACCAAACTTGGTTTGTGGGCTTATTACAACATGGTGAAACTAGTGGTATGCAGACTTGGTCAAAAGAGTTGAAAAATAGGGCAGATGTAAATAATCACAATTATTTACTTTTGACAAATTTTTCCAATTTTTGATCAACTGAGCATGTATACATGTTTATCACATCAATATAAGCTTATAAATTAAACTTTAACAAGTTTAGATAAATTTTCTCGCAATTTATACTCAAGATTTAAAAAGTCAGTATAAAATTTAGTTTTTACCCAGTGTTTTGCCAGTTTAGTGATCCAAATCTCTTGGGCCTTTACAAAAGTTGTTTGTACACATGCAATGAGTCAATAGTATGAACCTTGGTCAATTTAGAGTAGAAAGTTAATAATCATGATTATTAACTTTAGGCTTGAAATGAACACTTTTTTGTAATTTTTTCAAAGACAGTCTTTTATGAGCTATTTTAAGCCTATGAATCAAGTCAAAACTTAATTTGGCCTAAAATGTCAAGAAAAAGTAAATAATCTGAGTTTTGGCCAACTCTTGAAATTTTTACCTCGAAGTGTCTTTGAGCTTACCAACTGGTTCAGACAACTCTTAGGCTTACTCTCCACTCGGATTGAGTGGATTCGAGTCTTTTTGAGCTATTTCTACCCGTAGACCTGAAATTTTGTAACTTCCAATAACAACTAACAGTTGATTCTTTCAGAGAGAGCAATGTTTTAAAATCCACCTCGGATTCTACTTACCCTACTCCTAGATTCTCATGCAATGGGGTTGTGAAAAGTGTCCACAAACACTCGTTTTCTTGTGTTTTTTATGTTTTTCAGAGCCTTGATCTTAAAACTTGTCTTGTCTACCAATCATTCTCCAACTCCTAATCTAAATCTACAATCCTACAATCCTAAAGATACTCAGCAAGTACGACTACTTCCAAGCTACCTCTACACAGCAAAAGACGACAATCTTAAGCTATGCGGTTTCTAAAAGAGAGTTTTGAACTCTAAGCAAACATAGAGGAAGTTAAAGGACAACTACACAAGACGCTCGTGTTTTTCCCTAGTTTAAGTCTCTTCGATCCCCGGCAGCGGCGCCAAATGTGGGATGCATGTCTAACCTCACCATCCTATCTTATTGCAGTAATAGTGAGAACCACGATTAATTTGTCAAACCATGGGACGAAGATGACTCGACTAGTGCATAGAGGCTACAAGAGGTTGTCAATCTCTCGGAAAACAACTAACAACTCATTCTAACTCAACCTACACTCAAGTGACTGAAATCACCAAAAGCTAATCGCTCATCGGCAAGCAAATCACATCCGTTACAACATCTAATGACATCCAACAGTAACGAAACTTCTAGGACAAGTTTATAAGACCTAAGCACACATGCTTATGGTCTCAAACCCCACTTTAGGTCAAGTTTCAAAATCGCGATTATTAACAGCAATGGATTTTTGACCTAGTCGTTTTCGACCCAAAATGCATCTAAATGCTTAGCAATGATGTCCCAATATCCCGCCTATGCTTAGTTTCCGATTTAAAAGTATAAATTCCTAGTTACGATGAAATTAGGCCGCAGGTCGGCGACACCAAAAGCTACGAAATACTGTGAATGGCTTACGTCAATGCGCAGAGCTCTTACCTGCGGTTGCAATGCAACAAACGCAATCGCAATGTGACAACCGGAGAGGGAGTATGAAGCACGAAAAGGAGAGAAGTAAGCGTCGTTAGCTCACGCTGTGTATTTCTTATCGAAAAACTTACAAAAATTGGCTTTTATATCTTAGCCAAGGTTTTTGGGTGGTCAAAACTAATAATCTAGAGTTCTACCAAAGCTGGGTAATGACTGGCTGATACAATCTGGAAGCTTGTAGCCCCAACTCATTAATTATAGTGTTTATCCGAGAAAATAGGAGGTACAATATTCCCGATTTATCAAAATAATAAATGTTTTACAAAGAGAACTTCGAAAAATGGTGTCCGTGTTAGCTTGCTGCTAACACCATTTATTCTATAGCACAAACATTCACTAGAATTTTTTTTTGACTCATATGTGCCACTTGAACATACTTCACTCTGTACGGCCCCAACCATTTGTTTCTCAGCTTCTTTTGAAAAGTGAAATCCAAGCGAGAATCATATTTCATTATAAGATTTCCCTCTTTAATCTATTTCTCTAGCAGCCTCTCATATTATTTTCTCCATCGTTGTCTCTGCCTATTGAAGATGATAATCATTGGCTTTCTCTCTAGCTATTCATTTACATAAATTGTAGAGCTAGAATTCTTTCCTACCACTTTTCTTTATGTTGACCTTGCATTCTACACAACAACTTCAATGCATCCATTTGCACTTGTATAGGCATGAGAGCTTCATTTCCATAAACAACCTCATACGGTGTAGCTTGTGTAAACACTCTATAAGCAGTCCTATAAGTCCACAAACACTTTTCCAAGTCTAAGTCCCACTTTGTGGGATGCTCTCTAGCATACTTTGACAACATCTTTACAATTTGACCATTGCAATTTTCAACTAGTCCATTGTGTTGTGGGTAGTAAGGAGAAGAATTCCTATGCTAAATTTTAAATTTCTCCATGAAAGCACCAACAAGTTTCCTTCTAAACCATGGTCCACGATTGTAAATGATAACCATAGGAGCTCCAAACCTTCAACACACCTGCTCATACAAAAAGGAAGACACCTTCTTGTTCTTACATCGTTTACAGATTTAGCTTCCACCCACTTTGTCAAATAGTCTACAACCACAAGGATATACTTTTTTCCATTATTGATCCTAGGCATCAGACATATAGTATCCACTCCCCATTTTGAAAATGCATCAAAAGATAGTATTTCTTTTTTAGGCTCAACCAAAAGCTTTTGATTTGCAAACACTTGGCATTCATGGCATGAATTTCACAAAAAATAAGCATCTCTCATCATGGAGGGCCAACAATAATATACTCTTAGAATATCTTGATGGTCTATGTCTTAATGAAATTGTTTCAAAATCAAACCTATGTCTTCTTTGTATGGCACTTTGGTTAGAAGTCTATCTCTATCATAAAACGTGAGATCCTCACCTACCAATGTGTAGTTTCTTACTTTTGCAACTATTCTCTTACGTTGAATCTTTGACTTGCCTTCTAGACATTGGCCTTTACCAAGAATTTCTTCCACATCTTGTAGTGATCCCCTTCTTGCATACAAGGCTTCTTTGACCTTTAAAGGAGCTAGTGAAGCATTCGACTTGTCCCTAGCCAACTCATCAGCTTCTTTATTTTTCTCACGAGGAACATGTTTAAATTGTATCTGCTCAAATCATGCAAAAGATTCTTGATGCCATAAAACCATTTCTTTAAGTTTTCTTTCTTAAATTTCGACAAACCAAGCATGACTAGCAATGAATCCCCTTTCACAATGACTCTTCTCAATCAAACTCAACACATTTCTTCAATCCACGGAAAGGAGTTAGGTACTCAACCTCATTGAATGAATCCCCTTTCACAATGACTCTTCTCAATCAAACTCAACACACTTCTTCAATCCACGAAAAGGAGTTAGGTACTCAACCTCATTGTTTCTTTTAACGTAACCTCTAGAAAGAATACTTCACCAAATCAATTTGTTGGTAATCTAACTTGTGTCCTATTATTTGCTACAAGGGAGTGCTTGAGATGGCCGAGAAAATGGAGGGCGAGAATTAGCACGTTGCTATCCAACATGAGAAGGCTGAAGAGAGGCATGGTTGCACACTTGCACACACATTACAGAAATACAAACGGAACCACTTTGACAAAGCCTTCAAGAAGTGGAGTGCACGGATCAAGTCCACACAAAGATCCCGAAGAGCAACCGCACTTTGCTTGCACGGCACAATGCATGTTGTACATGTTTGACATCTTTGATTGACACATTAAGAATGTTGTTTTATACACTAATCTTGTTCTTGGTAGCTCAAAACATTGTGCTCTATCTTGTAGATGGTGAAGAGATGCTTTAGTCTTCCCCATTTCTGAGCACCCCAGTGATGCATGGTGCAGGTCGGAGAGAGAGGAGACTGGCTTATATCTGTACGCGTGGATAGACGACTTGTGGCCAAAAATGAGCATGGCTCAAGTGTCCTTGGTGGCTGGATTACTCGGACAAGGAGTACCCACCCAAAGAGGAAGTGCTTTACATAGATATCATACTATGTAGATTTTATCTTTGCCATGCAATACGACATGGACACAATAACTGTTCTTTTTTAATTAATAGCGGAGCATACTACTTCATGATAGAGGATGCACTATCTCCAAACACAACAAAGAAACTGGACAAAAATAAAAAATCCTCAAAGAAAGACCCAAAGATTGGCTCCACATTGGCGCCGCAAGCACCATTTGCTGACCAGCAACGTGGGAAGAGAAAAAAGAGAGTTGTTGCTTCCAATGATAGTGTTTATAACTGAGGATATTGTACTGATCTAAGCAATGGATGTTGTGCTATCTCATTACTACATGGTGCTTATATTATCATAACTTGTTTTTGTTTTTCTTTGTTGGTGCTTTTGGAGAAGTAGATGTTGGATTCTGGCACTGGCCTTTTCCTGCATATAATTATTAGTCTAGTTTTCACTGTCTGATTTCTGCCTCGTGCTAGATTGTTTCATCCTTTTTTTAAACTCTCTAACTATATAAAGCATTCCTTTTCCTGGTTTAGCATTACTTTTTACAAGCTTAGTAACTTCTAATCTAAAACAAGGCCTTTATTTTATCTTGCTATTAGATTACTACAGGCAACTTGGCATGAGCTTAAGTTTGGTTGCTCTTCTAATCTTGCCTTACCAAGATGAGGTTATACCATTTTTGAAAAGCTAGATTGATGAGCTTAAAGGATTTTAAATACTTTTTTCACTATGGTGTATAAGATTAGACTTTGCATATTAAAAACCACTTGGTAAGATTGAAAGCTATTAAGTGCCTCAATCCTATTTCATGACTGTTTCAGACTGCAATACTTGGACATATGCTTGAAACATATACCGGGCCTACTATGCTATTGGTTTTGAGTTATGCTTGGCCTTGGTATGAATTGCTAAGACCTACTAACATGGCTCATACTCTCAACTGGTTACTGGCGCTTATTAATTTCTGAGCAATAGTCCTAACTCTCAAAACTGAATGAGCATATGATTAGATACGTGGATCTGCTGGTGTCAAGGGTTTGAAGATGAGCCAGAACAGCATCGAGCTTCTAGCTATAAGCAAAGTGAGGAGAGGAAGAAGCACCACATAGTACAATAGACCAATAATTGCCTCGAAATAAGATTATTTATGGAAACAGAAGGATATGCTAACATGAACAAGAAAAGACACACAATGACCAAGCGGCACCGTTATTAGCACCACAATGTAATTAAGCTGTAGAATATGGAGTTTAAACTCCTTACAATGGGTTAACCCGCCTGACTACATGTAAATAGAGAGATTAGTCACATGTATAATTATTTCTTTTGCTAAATCGTCCCCACACGTTGTAATGACACTTTTAGGGGGAGGAGAAGAGCAGCAAAAAATTTTAGAAGCTCACCTCTCCAATCCTATATTATTGACCCACACCAAACAATGTGCTCATGCTGCACAATACAAAGTTCTAATAGCCTTGATCAACAAGATAGTCTCCAAGCTTCTCCACAACACTGTTGTATTCACCCCGTGTCATAGGCTAATCATAGATTCCAAACACAATGCACAAATTTTTCGTCTTTATAGTCACTCTGCCAGCACCCTTCTTTCCACGAATGACCATGTCCTTCTCACCCTCAACAACAAGATACTTTGCATCACCAATGAATAAACCTCGCTGAGCAAGTTCATCCCCATCACTATTGAAAGCATTCACTATAGCAGTCACTTCAGCAGTCTTGATCTCAGGGAACTTGTTATTGGCAGTCCAAACAGAGCCATCTAGGCCAATTATACCCACAGAAGTGAGGGTATTGCCCGTGGGAAAGGCGCACATGAGATGGTTGTCAACATAAGCATCCCAAGACATAGCTGCTGACTGCAAAGGTAGAGAACCCAAAGAAAAGAGAAGCCTGAGAAGAAACACAAAAGATCGATCTCCTCCCCAAAATTGAGTAGAGATCAAGCCTGTAGAGCACTTCAAGTACTACAATTCTAATCAATAAAATCCCAGCTATAACCATTTCAAGAATAATCTCTTTTAGCATTAACAAGGTAACTTTTGGCCCTTTTTAGTCGCATTTAGCATACTTTTAGCTTAAAGTTGTCTTGTTATCAAAAGCCCTGACCACTGATCACTAAATACATAGCTTTGAAAGAACCTTATTTTGCCTCCTTCTAATCACTTTTCCTTCATGGAAACGGAGTTGCATGACATCCACCCCCTCTGAGTCTACACAGCCTCGGGTCTATGCCAATTTCACTTAATCAGCTTCATCAACAACATCATCAGACACTTTGTCTGATGCATACATAACATTATCTTTTGGAGGTTGATTTGAATCGATATTTCCAAGGACAATCTCGCCTTCTTGCTTCTTGAATAGATTGATCCGTTTTCCTGGCACCTTGATCATAGTGCCATCAAGTTCATATAATTAATATGCTGCACTATAAAACATGAAGCACCATATATGGTCCAAACCATCGTTTAACCATTTTCTACATAGCAATATATTGATTCTCCAAGCTACTATCATAAACAAGTACCCAGTTGCCGTCTTTGATAGCATGAGGGCATAGTCTATGCTTTCCATCAAATACTGCTTTATTCTTCAACCTTGCCTCCTTAAGCCTCTCTTAAGCCTGTTCGATATCTTCTTGATGCCTCTCAAGTTGGAAAATACATAGAGCAAGCAAACCTTATGTAGACATATCCTCTTCCCATGGCATTATGGTCCAAGTCATAACCGCTTCCTATGTAGGCGTAATGGGTTTTTGCCCATACATCAGCTCAAATGGCATAAAACCTATAATAGAACTGTGTGTAGTGCAATCAACCCATAAAACAAATGGCAGGAGTTTAGGCCAATCACCAATATGTCCTTGGAATGCCTTTGCGAAAGCTTTAACAATAGGTAGATGCCCTCTTTCACCTTTACCATTACCCTCTTGATTGTATGTTGTAGTGAGAGCCAATTTAATTCCCATACGAGCAAAAAACTTTGGAGCTTCATCTGCATCTAGCTCTCCTCTATCAGCAGTAATTCTACCAACACATCCATACCTGGAAATAACATCTTCAAGCAAGAACTTGCATACTGAACTGGTAGCTTTGGTACGCAAAGCTCTACCTTCAACCTGGTTAGTAAGGTCTTCTCTGGCAAGAACAATGTACCTAATTTTCCACACACCTACTAGCATCGTAATCAGGTCCACCACCCACTTGTAGTGCATATCTAGTGGATAGGTGGGATGCAATCCATCTCTATGTTGCACATTAGAATATCATTGGCATATTAAGTATGTTTCCACAAATTGAGCCACATCTTTATACATACCTTTCCACCAGTATCGGTCCCCATCTTTACTCCTCTGTGTCCAGCCCATAACTTTCATAAAATTCTTTGATAACCTGCTGTTGAATCGCTTTATCAAAAACAACCCATTGTGGTACCCCTCTTGAGCGCTTTGGTTGCTTCCATAAATGTCCATCCTTCAAAAAATAGCCATAGGACTTTTTCTTGATCCTCTTGTTATCTTGGTTACTCCATCCTTCTTGTCTAGTGAGAGTGCTAAGGTAGCGGCCAATCATAAGCCACTCTCCCTCATAAAATTCTTCAAAAAACACTTCAAAAACATAAGCAATATTACCACAATTTTCATACGCGTAGATAAGAAGATGTATAGAACTTCAAGCCAACATCATCACTTAGGGTAAGCATCTCTTCTTCATCTTCAAACCTAGCCCTTGATAACATATCTACAACAAGATTATCTCTACATGCAATATGAAAAAATTCAGGGTTAAGAGACTTAATATAGGCTATCCACCATAGCATGGAAATTCGAAGTAGAGCAGTTTGCAATCATCCCTATCAATGGCAAAGCAATCTATCACTACATTAGAAATAGAATGGGGTCTAGGAGGACCTCTTTATTTGGAAGTTTAAGGAAGTCAAACCTTTTGTACGAAGAAAGTAATCAAAGGACAACTTTTGAATTCAAACAGGCAAAATGGCTAGTTTATTTGAATTCAAAGTTTCCCCCCCAAAATGGAATTTAAAATCTAGCGGGTGAAACCATAATATGTAGCATAATTCTATGGAAAGAGATCGACGCATAGATTGTAGATCTTTGATCTCCACTCAAATCAAAGATCATATCTGGGAGTTATGAAGGCCAAAAATCATAAAACTTTCCATCTCCTTTTTTGGGGGGGGGGAAAGTGCATCCTTTGACCTCTCTTACACATCTCTTACACACCCACCATTCTTGCACACATGGCGTATACCTTTTCATCAAAATGTTAATCACGTCCATAAGCTCATGGAAAATAAAGAGGCCCTCCTACACCCCATCCTCTTCCTAATGACCAAGACTAAAGCTCCAATGAAATATTCTTTATCAGACCTTAGAGTAGTAGCAACACCCCAAATTTCTCTCTTAACCTGTGGATCCTTGTTGACGAGCATTGAGCACCTTGGCTCCAACTCAAACTGCATACATGTGCCCTTCTACATCATCTTGAACTATAGCCCATGCACTGCTGGACTAGTGTCAACTGTTTAAATAATTGGTCTTCTGCATTTGTAGTCGACTTCCTCGAGGTTAGAGCCTCGAGAAGCATCTTTTTTAATTTCCTAATAGCCTGTGTGTGAAATTCTTCCCAAAAAAACCTTTTACCTTTCCTTAACAATTGATAAAGCACCTCTGCAGCATGAGCAAAGTGTGGCAACCAAATAAGATAGAACATACACGCACCGAGAAACCGATGAACTTTAGTAACCGAAGAGCATGCTTCCTTCATCTTTTGGATAGCTTCAACTTTAGCTGGACTTGGATTTCTACCCTTAGGACTGCACATATGCCCCACAATTAAGACCTCTGTAGCAGCAAAAGTTGTTTTTTGACCTGAAAGTGTTAAGTTAATTTCTTCAAGCCTGGATAAAATAGCATCACATTGAGAATATGTTGAGCAACAAATCGTCGGCATCCCCTCTGATCTTTTACTTCATCTTTGGATCCTTCTTCACATCCTTTAATTGGTAGATCATCAATGAAAGGAATAGTAAAAGTCCCTTAATACCTTATTCATATTGTTCATCATATGAGCTACAAAATTAGTAGCACCCTATGGCAGAGTGCACATCCTTACCAAACCAAGATGAGTACGCATTGTAGTAAGATCCTTGCTCTCCAAATCTATCTGGAATTGATCGTATCCAAAATAAAGATCATCCATGGAGTAAATAGATTTTCCTACAAAGGCCTCAGTAAATTCATCCACAATTGGGCCAGTACCCACATTGCGGATTGTTACCTTATTAACCGGCTCCGACTGCATATCCTGAATGAACCTTAACATACCGTTTTTCTTCGGAACAGTTGCATCTTCTCATTAAGCTAATCAATAAGCTTTGGCAAGTGAGCAACGGGAATAGGACGTAAGCTCCATGGCATGTGAGGAATAGTGAATATACGCATAGGTGAAACAACACTTGGATCCACACATCCAATCTCACTTGGATCAAAAGAAAAAGCTTTACCGTGTTTTTCAAGCATACCTTGAAAGCACTTGATTTCCTCTTCATTGAGGAAACCATCTTCTCCAATTTTTAGTCGTTGCTGCAATGTCTCCTTAGTGAATTTATGCCCAATGTTCTTTGGATTTTTGAGTATAGGCTGTCGTGACGTCTCCTTAATCAATCCATTACTCCCTTCTGGTAGAGGTGTAGCCACCGGTCTCACTTTCTTTGCAACAGTCTTGTACTTTGTCTCTACCTCTGCTTCAACTACTTTACCTGAATCATCCTCAATATGCATAAGTGCTTCATATATGTCCATCTCTTCATACATGTCCATTGAATGGACCAACCACTTCAATTCCACTTTGTAACCTGTATTTCCTGATCTCCTCAAGCTTTCACATAGTATCTATATAAGATACCTCTTCAAAGATCCTTGAAATCACATCATCTGATTCAAGCACATCACATCCCTGCAATTCACTTTGGATACTTGAAACATATATTTTTTTCCCACTTTGGTAAATCATTAAATTTTTTGTAAGATAGTGAACCTTCAGATGTTAACCCCAAAAGCCCTGAAGAGAAAGTTTCTCTTTGCGAGAACTTCTCCTCACTTGTACTACCATAGTCCCGCTTTATAGTGGCACTCCGAGAAAATCCTGTGCAAACCTGTTCTCTTTGAAGTCCTTGTGTATCTTTGATAGTGGATGATCACATAAACTATCTTTGTTCCTGGCATGGTCAACACATACAGTTAAGAATTGAACTATTTTCTTACCATGTCGGCTCCAAACCCTGACATAGACTCATCTAGAACCTTGGTTTCCATCCACAAAGCCGTAATGTAGGGTTGTCCCAAAATCAATGGGTAGGAGGAATGCTCCTGTATAAAGAAATTTTGCTCATCACAGACATCCCCTACAGTTACCTTAACATTTGCACATGCACCATAGAGGTCACCTGGAAGCATGTTGGCAACTCAAATCCGCCAACCGTGGTCTACATCAATAGGCCATTTCCCCTATTTGTGAAAGATTTTTGCCATTAGATTTATCTCTGATCCATGATGTATTAGTGCTAAGACCGGTTCTTCAATGTCGCCAACCTTTACCACAGTTTTGATTGTTGCCCTTGCCCAATGAGTCCTTGAAATGTGACTCCTGGGTATACTTTCATTGTCTTCACCATCATTAAAATGAACATGTCTTGCCTCAGGTACAATTGGGTTTGAAACAACCATAGACCTCGACTCTTCTTCTTCAAGATCTGCCAAATATTCTTCATAATCATCCAAAATTTCTTCAATGTGCCAAATTGTCTGGCTCTTAATTGATTTTGGATCTTGCTGCTCACTTGGTATCTGCCGCTTCCTCTTGATAATATCAATAATCTCCTCATGGAACTTGTGTTTGACATTTCCCAGAATATCACCCAATGTGAGCTCCACTTTGCTATTCATAATGCACTCTTCAAAAACTTTCTTTAGATATGTATCTAATTCAATATCATATTTAAGCTCATATGATGGACTTATGGGATTACCTTGCTTTTTGTCCTTGGGTGCCTCGTCCATAACAACTTCAAGAGCGGGCTTAGGAGTAGGACCTTCCTCTTTCTTGTTGCCGGGTCTCATTGCCCTTTTTGATGTCCCTGCAACTTCTTCATCCTTTTTTTGTTTTTTTTCCATCATAGCCTCATTAGCTTGAGACTTAGTAGTAAATGCCTATACGGAGAGGGAATCTATTGGATCAGTCCACCCTGTGGTTTCTTGAATAGAATTCCCTAATTGTTATAGCTTCCCATAAGTTATCTTTCTTGCTTCTGTTGTCTTCAAAGCATAAGGCCGCAATTGGCCCTTTGTACCTGCACCATCATTAACTCCCTTTTCACAAACATGTAGCCCATATGTAGCCTCTTCCACAAGAGCAACATTATGATGAATTTCTTCAACTAGATTTTTCATGCCGCCCCTACCAAAGTTCAAGCGGAGCATCTCAGCTGTTACCCTGAGGTGAATTTTCTTGTCCTTCCAGAAAAGCACATTCCCTTTGTAAGCTTCATCAAACTCATCACATTCCTTAACATATCTATGGTATTCACTATCGCACCACATACATTGATCCCAACCTTTGCATGGAGGTTGCTGCCTAGGCTCATAAGTAGACCCCTTTACAACTAGCCCTTCAAATTTTACAACTTTGAAATTCAAATTTAACTCTTGAATACCTTTAACCAGTTTGTTGAGAACTGCTCCTATCCATGACATCAGTCACAATCAGCTTATCAACTCTCTGTCATTTCACGATCATATTTATTGCTTCAGTGACTATCTTCCAATAAGACGTTAAGCCAAGGATTCACCTGTTGAATCTTCCAGTAATTGCACCAGAATCCACCAGACTCTTCTAAAGCCATGGATCAACAGCCTGAATGAATAGTTCAACCTTCTGATCCTTCATTGAACGCTGCTCTGTCGAGGAAAATTGGTCAAATTTCTTTTCAAACTTTCGTAAAAACTCTCGTGTAGATAAATTTTTATTTTTTCTTATGCACCCACTTCATGAAGCTCTGTCTGGTTACCCTTTGTGAATCCTCAAGATAATATTCCTCCTGCAATGCCTTCTTAAATTCCTACCAATTTGGGCCTTGAGCTGCCTGAATCTCTTTAATTCGGACCTTAAGCTCTGGCACCACAATTAAATGAAACCCTTCCATTGTATTCTGATCATTGATTCCATTATCTTCCATTGCCTGCTTATAGATATTGCAAAATTTGCTAATATCCCATCCTTCAAATTTTTTAAATTTATATGTAACTATTTGTTGAGCTTTAGGAATCCACTCTTGCAAATTATACTGATGTTGGGCAGCCTGTTGTTGTTTCATATACGCTACAATCTGTTGCATCATTTGCTGCATGGCTACTTCTTGCGGTATCGGCATCTTCCTTCACAAATTATTCCCACCTCGCCTCAGTTTCACATCCGGTTCACCAAGATGTCGGAGGTTTAAGGGTTCGAAGATGAGCCAGGACAACAACGGGCTACTAGTTGTGAGAAAAGTGAGGACAGGAAGAAGAACCACACTGTGCAGTAGACCAATAGTTGCCTTGAAATAAGATTATTTATGAAAATAGAAGGATATGATAACATGAACAAGAAAAGATGCACAATGACGAAGCGGCACCATTATCAGCACCATAATGTAATTAAGCTGTAGAATATAGAGTTTAAACTCCCTTACAACGGGTTAACCCGGATGATTACAAGTAAATAGAGAAATTAGCCAAGGGAGATATGTAGAGGAAGTGTAAGATCTCTCCCTAACCTTTCTATCTACACTAAAAAATCTCTCAACAACAACAACTTAAAAAATGGCTAAAGATTTTGTGTTACAGCTACCCCTCCTTGTTTTTTAGTAAGTACCCTTATTGCATGTTGAACTAGTTCTTTTGTAGAGCTTCAAAAACTTGTCCTTGCATTGCATGTGGAATTGCCCCTTAGGGGGGTGACTTCTCTCTCTCTCTCTCTCTCTCTCTCTCTCTCTCTCTGTGTGTGTGTGTGTGTGTGTGTGTGTGTGTGTGTGTGTGTGTGTGTGTGTGTGTGTGTGTGTGTGTGTGTGTGTGTGTGTGTGTGTGTGCGCGCTTTATACACTGCGGGGAAGGCGCCCTGCACTAGAGATATTGCTAGTGGGGCTCCCCCTTCCCTTAAAAAAATGTTTGGGCCCTTAGGGCACGGGACTGAATCCTGTCAGATTGCCACATCATCATCGGCTACGCTCGTCGCCCACCAGGTGCCACCGGCCACTAGCCCACTACCGCGCTGCCAGAGCCCCCCCAAAAGGAATCAATTTCCCACGAAGCACTCAAATATGAGGAGAGCATCTAATGGGTATGTAGGGTGTTCTCAATAGCGTGCGGGTATAATTGTTTCTTTCGCTAAATCGCCCCTACACGATGTACTGCCCCTTACAGAGGGAGGGAAAGATCAACAAAAAATTTTAGAAGCTCACCTCTAAAATCCTATATATTGACCCATACAAAACAATGTGCTCATGCTGCACAATACAAAGTTCTAATAGCGTTGATCAACAGGCTCATCATAGATGCCAAACACCATACAAAGTTCTAATAGCGTTGATGAACAGGCTCATCATAGATGCCAAACACCATGCACAAATTTTTCTTCTTTATACTCACTCCGCTAGCACCCATCTTTCCAAGAATCACCATGCCCTGCTCACCTGAACAACAAGGTACTTTGCACCACCAATGAATAAACCTTGCTGAGTGAGTTCACCCCATCACTATTGAAAGCATTCACTATAGCAGTCATTTCGTTAGTCTTGATCTCAGGGAACTTGCTACTAGCATCCCATACAAAGCCATCTAGGCCAATGATAGCTGTAGAAGTAAGGGTATTTCTTGTGGGAAAGGCGCACATGAGATGGTCATCGACATAAGCATCCCAAGACATAGCTGCTGACTGCGAAGGTAGAGAACCCAAAGAAGAGAGAAGAAACGCAGAAGATCAATCTCCTCCCCGAAGCTGAGTGGAGATTAAGCCTGTAGAGCGCTTCAAGTACTGCAATTCTAATCAATAAAATCCCAGCTATGACCATTTCAAGAATAATCTCTTTTAGCATTAACAAGGTAACTTTTGGCCCTTTTTAGTCACATTTAGCATACTTTTAGCTTAAAGTTGGCTTGTTATCAAGCCTTGACCACTGATCACTAAATACATAGCTTTCAAAGAAGCTTATTTTGCCTCATTCTACTCACTTTTCCTTCATGGAAACGAAGCTTCATGACATCGGGCTTTTGCCTGTTGTTTACTGGTTCTAACTCTAGTATCAATGATTCTTACCAACCTAGATTTTGACAGGGTTCTCTCTTTTGTTAATTTGTTGCATATCATCATTAGCTTTGAGGAAACTTTGATGATAAAGTTTTGATAGTAACTTCTCTTTAAACTACCCAAAAGTGGAGGTAGTTGGGTTATGGTTAAGTTTCTGGCACTCAAACTTAAGATGTGGTTGATGATCTGCTAGTTTGGATTTGGCTCTAATAGCTTGGATATAATTGACTTAAGTTTTAGCTCATCTGCTTACAATACTTTGCTTGGGCTTTCCTTAGTTATTATTATAGACTCTCTATGAGCTCTCCTTAATTGACTTTTAAAAATACTCTCTCCATATGAGAAGTTTCCCAATATGTGAATGGTTCCACTTTGGCCCATACATTATGTTGTAATTACAAATCAAAGCATTGAATACAAAGTTATCTTTTAGTTACAAAACAAAGCATTGCATAATTTGTTTTTGATTAACTCATGGATGGATTGACATTTTTCACAATACATGGTTTCTATATAAAGTAGTTTTTAAGATCACATGTTAGAATTTTGGCAGAACTACTTTTAAGGAAATGTGGGAAAAACTTGAGATTTGACAAAATTTTAATATTTAGGACAGTAACTAGTCTGATAATTTTTAAGTTTGACATGGATAACAACTGATAGGCTTTTTGAAGCTTGCCATACATAGCCAAGTCTTAACATATATGTTGTCTTGACTATATGGATGCATGTGAAAATTCTATCTTGACTTAAAAAGGTTTAGCGCGTTGTAGTTTCGACTTTGAAGACCCCTGATGATTCAACCAAAATGATCTCAAGAATTCTGCTAGTTTTGTACAAAATCATTAGAATGATACCTCATTCTTATTATGGTGTATATTAATGAATCAAAGACCGAGTCATTTCTGTACAAATCCTTGCCTAGTCACCTAAAGCTAGTTGTTTTTTGAACGCTGTGTTCTTTTGTGTATATGTAACGAAATTATCTTTTCAACACACACGTCCCAAACACAAGGCTCTCCCAAAAAACTGGATGGACTAGGACACTGGCTTTAGATTATTCTTGTCTATAGGCTTTAATTGACCCAGTGTCTATAATTCCTTGCTAGGTTAGGTGGTCTTTCCTTGACTATAGACTAGGTTCCTGCTCACGGCTATTGTAGTCTTTTGGCTCTGCCGGTTTTAGGTTACAGGTTAATCCAAATTTGATCACCCACTTTTAATTCTTGTGATTTTAGGTACATGCTATTATTGAAATGACTGCAGTTATGTGGTTTTTCCATGTTCTTGAGTAAAAATCATAATATACATCATCTAAAGACTATGAATGACAACCGTAATTTTTTCTACTAGCTATCAAAGTCTTAAAACTCCTACTAGAGTACAATATTCCTTGAAGAATTTATCAAATATTGTGTTGATAAGAATGGCTTTACTTTATTCAGAGGCACTTTGATGTGGCACATCACTATACTTGACTATTTTACTCTCATCAACTTGATGAGGGAGTAGGCCCATACTCATGGGACTATTCCCTTAACATTGATTTTGGTGCCTGGGTAAGGGTGGGCATGCACATACACACACGCACACTTGGTCACTTCATTTGGATGTGAGTGATAAATCTAGCTACACACACACACACTTACACTTGAGCTACTAGTAAAGCTGAAGGCTGTATTATCTGGTGGAGGATTGAGTAGCTACTTGGCATTTCCTCAATGAGTGATTCTGGCTCATGATATGCATGATGAAGCTGGTAAATTTAATGTACCAAAATGTTTACCATAACCCCTTACCTTTTGATCTCCTCTTAAGATATAATGATCGAGGATTACCATAAGTCTCTACTTGGCACTTCTTACCTATGGATGGAGTGACCTCCTTGAATGGTACTCCTTGCCTTACAATCTAACCCTAGTGGGACCCTCCCTTACTTAAAAAGAGTAATAAGGGAGGGATGCAATGTGAGTTCTCATTTGCTAGCAAAAAGTGAGCAACCGTTTTGATGCATCCCACCCTCATCACGATGGTCTCTTGCCTAGTTGTCCCCCTAGTTCATTTGCTTGGCGGGCATTTCTTGGCCACTTACCTTCTCTCCCACCCCTCGGATCCGCCGATTGGTGTCTTGGATGTGATGAACGATCTTGTTTGCTTATTATACCTAGTTTGGGATTCAATGCTACACACACACACACACACACACACACACATAGTCAATGCTTGCTGCTATGGGTTTTTAGATCTGCACATTTTCCCCTTGTACTACCCTTGATGGCTATACTACTTGGGTTCAATATGTTTGCAGGTTCTTTCCTCCCCACACACACTGTTATTGATTGGATTTGGGCATGACTAGGGTAGTGCAATGCAATAAAGATCGAGGAGCTTTCTCCTACCTTTTTCCTTTTAAAAACAAGGTGAGGGATTCTTCATCCCTCACTTAGCTTGGTTACAATTAATGAGAAAAAAGGAGTGCTCACCAAAAAATTGTTGAAAACCACTTCAAAATTTGATAGAAAAGAAAATCTCTCTTGACAGTCTTTTTAATGGAAAAAATGTCAAATTTTATTGGGTTCCCGCAAGGAAACCTTGTAGCCTTGAAAAAAATACATGGAGGGTCATGAGAGGGGAGCCCTAATTGGAATTGTCTCAGCTTACAATTCTTCCATTCGCAAATATGCAAATTAGGAGGATGAAAAAACGGAAATACTTGACAAAGGATTTGAGAAAGATAGTGTAAATATATGTGAAAAAATATTGCATAGATTTTGAACTTCCTAGGCTTTGAAAAAGCATAGAGAGGGTTCGTGTGTGATTAGGAAATGGTTTTTTCTTGGCATTTGAGGGAAGCCATACTAGCTACAATAGGATTTGATGCACACATGCCCTTCTTAATGCATTTTTTTATTGTATGAAGGTCAACACGTTAATGAGTCTGTCTATTAGAAGAAGGGCTTGTTTAAAATGAATGCTCTCTGGCACTGCAAGCTCTAGGCAAGAAGAAATCCCCTGGTTGGATCAGGCTAACAATGGAGTTATTTAAGGAATTATGGGAGGATCTTAGGGTCCGGATAACACGCAGGGCTAACAAATCCCTCCTCAAAGGTGCTCAAATGAAAGCATTAAAAGGGGCCTAATTAAACCAATTCCTAAACAATTCTACTACTACCAAATGAAGCACTAGAGGCCCATTGCTATGATGTCAGTGGCTTATATTATTATTGCCAAATCTATTACTCTCATACTATTTGGGGCCTACTACTGGCTCTACTTTCTCTTTCCATTACACAGAATCTCCTCAAGATGCTTCATCATCTCCAATTAGCATCTCCAATCAACTCACGATTTAAAACCATTGCTAATGGACATGATTTGACCTCAGCACGTAGGAGAACAAAGACTCAAGCTTAACCACTAGGCTATACGCCTGTGTTGCCCTATGGTTTCCCCTTAAGCATTAAAAAAAAACAATCCCCCCTACCCTAGCCCCGTACCCTTTCTCCTTTACCTTTCTTTTCCCCACCCTTCCCTTTTCCTTTCTCTCCTCCCCCCCCCCCCCCCCCCCCCCTAAACTAATTAATTAATAGGTTTGTGAAAACAACGTTTTGGCTCCCTACTCCCCTGCTAGACAAAGCGACTACCACCCATCGACATGGATTTATTAAAGGAAGGTTGATCTATGACAATATTCTTGTAACAATGGTCTAAATTGAATACGCAGCATTCTCCAAACAAGAGTGCGTTCTCCTCTAGCTTGACTTGGACAAAGCATAGTACCGGATCACATGGTCCTTCATAAAAGATGGCATGATTTTTTTGGGCTTTGGCCCATGTATATGTCGATTGGTACTCACCCTTAGTGTTGGAAGATACAGGCTGAGCTTCTTTTTAGAAATAGAATTGTGGGAGATTTTGCAATTCAAAGGTCAATCAAGAAGGGTTGCACATTGGTCCCGTTGCTATTCGCCATCGGCTCTCACCCTCTACTTGTAATGCTTGAAGCTAGTGTTGCAACATGGGAGATTGAAGGGTTGTCCTTACCCAATAATAAGCAAAGTCCTAGTGTATCTTTTTGCGGACGAGTCGCTGTTTTTTTGGAAAGTCTGCACTTAGGTGTTCCAAAAAGTCCTGGAAATTGTACAAACTTTTGCCACTATCTCAGGATCAAAGTGCAACGATGAGAAGTCGAATGATTTCACTTTCAAAAAATGATTCATTTAACCCGTCTGGTGGATAGGAGGAATTTTGACAAAAGGACAAATCTTTTGACACTTGGGAGCCTCACTAGGGTTGGCATAACGCACAAACAAAAGATTCTAGTGGGTTTTAGACAAACTAAAGGCCAGATGGAAGTATGTGTTACTTCCCTTTTCGAGCAAGTTAAAGTGATTAATTCGTTCATGCTCTCGTATATTCCCTTCACTAGGTAAATCCTAAAGATGGCCAAGTGCAACTTGAAAGAATTCTTAGAACCAGTAAAAAGGTTCTTGCGGAAAAGAACACTAACCATTCGTTGCCCTAGCAATGGGCGAAGTGGGAGGCGGTTGCTACGCTAGTGGAGCAAGAAAGTATCGGGATGATTAACCCGGTTGTTCATGCAAAAGCCCATTGTGTCAAGTTTGTGGTATCAATTACAAAGCAGGACCAGACATGGGCTATTATGAAGAAGGATATGATGGAAAAAACTAAGTTTGTCTCCCAAGGAGGGTAATGGAAAGGGGTAGAATCTCATGACAAATTATTGACCCCTAAATGGTCCACCTGACGACTAGGTGGCTCAACAGGAGAGCTTGTGATGAGTAAGTATAACAAAGCAATGGAGGCCCTAGAATGGGATGAGGTTACAAGATGTTTCCAAAATTCCATAACAAATCGGTCCCCTTGAATTTCCAAAGTAGATGTCGCACTCTTGAACCCATATTGGAGAGAAATATCCAAAAAAGTGAACAACAGAGGTCTTCGATGGTCAGCCCATGTTTTGGGATATCAACAATAAGAGATGGAAAGAAGTAGACCAATTGGCTACTGAATACCATTGAAATGACACTAAAACTGCTGGTGAACATGATTGTGGAAGGGTTGGGAAAGCCTGTGATGCCTATTTGCGAGTCAAACCTCGAGTAAAAAGTCTAGAGACGACCCAAATGTAGGTAGTTTGGTATCCCACATACCAAGAGTATAGACCACACTTAAATGTTCAAGATTGATTGGTTCTCCCCCCTTAACAAACAATGGAGCTTGCAATGGTCGTAATCAAAATGGGTAACATCTACAAATAACATGTGGAACCCACAGTGGCCTTATTCGATGAAGATATTCTTGTGGAAGGTGTTTGGGGGGCATTGCCGATAGGAGTGAAGGTCATGGCCAAAGGTATTGGGTCAGATAGGTGTTATGGACGTAAAAAGGAAAGTGAGAACCTCTCTCACTTATTCATCAGGGGATGCCCAACGATTTGTGGCCTAGAAGGAAAGTTATGCAAATGGGTCCAAGGGACCTAGAAGATAGGGTTATACTAGCACAATCTATTCTTTGGAGGGATGGTGATGAAGGGTCAAGCGATTTTGATCTGCACACAACCAGTCAGGTTTTGCTTTTTTCAACATGTCTAGAAGGCCAAGAACTGACAAGTATTTGAACATGATCGCTCTATTGCAAGCTAAACGGAGATTATCCAAGAGATCAGGGAAATGGCTTTTGCCATGGAAAAAAGGAAGTTTTTGAAAGAGTGGAATCACGCCTTGCCTCCCGCTTTGAGGTGATATTGGATGCCAGCTTGCCTAGGGCAACCCTTTTAATTTGATATGTCGATAGATATCTCAAGGCTTGCTACGGGCTTGAGGATGCCTCAACTCACAATTGTGAGTCTGGACAAGAAAAAAAAAGAAAAATTTCTCGGGTGAATTGAGGAGAGACCTCTGCTATGGGGGTGCACCCAGGGGAGGGGGCCATGGCTGGGCCTCTAAATTTGCATGGCCCCGACTCTCACTGTGAGCTTCACTTTTTCAAAACAAGGCTCATAGGGGGCTACACACAACCATATGAGGAAGCAAACTCTAAGGGTGCATATTTTTGGCTTCGAATGAAGCCTCTCTTGAGAGCTAGTGCTGATTTGTTGGGAGCAGGAAATGCTTACCTAATTCGAGGGCTACAATGGCTCATCAAGTCCTTGTGCGCATGTGGGGGGACGTAGGGGCTATTAAATCGGACAGAAGGTCTTCTTGGGGTGGTAGCTCTCAATTTTGGCAATAAAGTCTCAAGTGCAAGTGGGTTTGGAATCGGTTAGCAATTCCATTTTTTTGGTGTGGATGTCTCTCTTGCTTTCCTTCTGTGTACGATGGTCCGGTCACTTGTGGAGCAATGGGGAGGATGTCTTGGTGTTCGTGTAAACAGAGACTTTGTTGCATACTAAGTGTTGTCGACCTTCGAGGTTTGGATGTGATCCATTCTCGGTTCTACCATCATGTATGTGCTTCATGATTTATGTGCGGGTATTGTGCAGCAATGGCTTGTTGGGCCGTGGTCAAGTAGGTTGTCTGCGGTCACCTAGTGTAAAAGCCCAAGTCAGCTTGTTGGTGGTTGGTTTGTCCTCGTAATTCTCTATGTCATCCCTGGGCCCTGGCTCTATTCGAGCAGGGAGGTGTTGTATTTCTTTTTTGCTATTATGCTTTGACATAGTTCTCCACTCATAGTTGTGAGCAACAAAAGAATTTCCTTTCTATAAGAAAGGGGAATAAAATAGGGTACCTATCAACGGAAGGTGAGTATATTGAGATGTTCAGTTAGTTAGTTTAGTGTGATTAATTAAAAATGGGAAAGTACTCAGTAAAATAGGAGCCTCTTCTAGTTTTTGTGTATTTTAAAGTATGTAGTGCGCTAAGGCTTGTAAGTAGAAATTGTATTGGGCCTTCTAGTATTCTTCACCAAATATATCGCCAAGTTAGGAGTGTAATTTTACGACGTTTTGTCATTGAAAGGCCAACCTTTTGAAGGAATGGGGGCTCGTCAAATCTTGATAGTGCATGGTGATACTAACAACCAAAAGAAGGTGGAGAAGCCTCAGGACTAAATGGTACGGGGTCTTGAATGAAGACCTCACCATGGGATCCACGAACGAGAATTGCATGCACAAAAGCAGAGGCACGCTCGGTCGTTCGATGTTTAAAATTTAAACTTGGACATATTTTGTAAACTCGGACATCCGAGGTGTAAACTTAAACAAGCATAAGTACACGTGAACACGCATCCATTTCAGTGAAATGAACACGTGTGCACGGTTAGCTCACTGGGCTGCCACAACTCTCGTTTAGATTTGAATCCCTCGGGGTGACCCATCGTCATTTTTTTCTCGCCATCCGATCGCCTCGAGATCCCTCCCAACCTGTCATCCGTCGTTGATCCCATGGCGGGGTCTTCATTCAAGACCCCGTGTCATTTAGTCACGAGGGTGGAAAAGGTGATATGAGGTAATGGGCATATGATTGCCTAGAAAGCCCAAGATAGACAATGATGTTGCCAAAGAGAAGGGTGGGTGAGTGATGCCAGAGGCACACTTTGTAGGTCATGAGCGGGAATGCCTTTACCAAAAAAGAGAGAGTGAGAGAGAGGTGGGTGAGGGTTTGTGCGGAGTCGTGAGAGGAGCTCTCTTGCACATCCAAGAGAAAGCTTTCATGGGTTTATTCTTTAATGGGCCTTATGTGCCCACAAAAGCTCAAGGTGGCATCATGTGGTGGACCTTGGCACCAACATGCTCCCTTCTCACTTTCTCCATGAACGAGGATGATCTAGGTATGTTTTGTCCAACCCTGAGATTACATCGCTTCAAAAGAGGGTTTTTGGCCTACATGAGGCCTTACTGGCTCCCTACTCGACGCTTTGGAACTTTTGGGAGCAACGATTAGTGTCACATGGCAACGATTTTCTTCTTTAGAAAGGCAAATCAGCCACATCATGATGCAACTTGTTTTATTCCTATTGAGAGGTGCCTTAATTAGAGGGTTGGGCTCTCTCTCTCTCTCTCTCTCATCCTTTTATGTTTTATGTAGGAATCTGTCTTCCTTCACTCGCTCAAACAAAACAAAGGGTTTTTCCTTGAATTTTTTAAGGGCATGCTATGGAAATGTCGACACTATACACGAAAATTACAATTTTGATGCCCAAATATTGACTTCAAAAATAATGTACGCTAAATTTAGAGGTGAGAGTTGTACTTTCAACCAATATTTCATGCCATAACTTGGGATATGTTATCGCCGACATTTATGCATGAGGTAAACGTATTCATCAATCGATATTAACACAAAAAATTGTGATTTTACTTATTACAATTTATTGTTACACGACAGTTCCTAGCCTTCCAGATGTGCTTAAAGTAACAAAACCTGACAATTTAAGTGTTGATGGTTGGCTCATGAACACTTTCCCACCCAAGAAGAGATCGTTCTTACAGAACCCAATCTTCCATGTCTTTTGAACCCACTTGTATGTCTTTCCTGCCAGGCCACAGATCCCCGGGTAGTCCTTAAACAAGTGGGGGAGGTTCTCACTTGCTGATTTTCATTGTGGGACCAATATCTGGACCAATACCTCTAGCTAGGACCTTCACCCTAGTCGACAAGGCCCCCTAGACTACCTTCCATACAAAGACCTTCATCCTAAGTGGCCATCTTGGGCTCCATATGTTCTTTACAACTGTCACCAATCTTGCCTCCGGCCATTGCTGGCCCCATTGCTTGTTCAGGAGGGAGAACCAATAGAGACTATGAGGATGTTGTACACCTCCTTGGTATGTGGTTTACGAAAGTGTCTATCTATGGGCCACCGCCACGCTTTCCAATCAAACCTAGACTCATAGGTCGGTAGGCAACAACTGTCAAGCCGTTCTAAAACTCTATTTTTGTCAGCAATCTTTTAGTCCCATTGAGATTGAATTGGGAGGCTAGTTGGTCAGATCCTTTCCAATCATTGCTACTGTAGTCTCGAAATTGGCCCGAATCCTTTGTTGTTCATTTTTCTAGCCACCTCCCTCCAAGTAGGGTTCAACACGATGCTTCCCACCTTAGAAAGCCAAGGGGACCATTGAGACATCGAGTTGTGAAACATATATCCCAAAAAATGAAAGAAAAAACACAAAAATAATTCACATGAATCTATTGGCCAAATATTTCGTTTTTCCACTACGAACTTATCTCATGTTCAATGAGATTGTGGAAGCTTTTTTGAATCTCTTAAAATTAGATACAACACGGAATCTCCATGAGGCGGACTTAAGGAAGCATCACATACCTTATCTTATAAGCATACAAATACCCACTAAGGCTAAGTGTCGATCAACTTTCCAAGGGAGGTTGAGCCCAACACCTTGATTTGGCATGGAGGCCACAACTTCTTGGGAGGTCACCCATTGAGTATTAATTCTACAACATGCTTAATGATAACTAGTGTGACCTGCATGTTGTTGCTACGACCAAGAAAAGCATGGCCATTGGGTCTCACTCACACACACACACACACAAGGAGGGTGTACTTCAGTCCGTATAATCACTCGAGGAAGATGGAAATTCCCTCTCTAGATCTTGAGATTAAGACTCGTCGAGTAGTTCTTTGATATTTGTTTGGATTGTCCTTATGACAATAAAAATTCTCTTCTTCTCCTCCCTCCCTCTCTGTCCTCCTCTCTCTCTCTCTCTCTCTCTCTCTCTCTCTCTCACTCTCTCTCACACACACACACATTTTTGAGTTTAATACTTGTTGACGAATAGATCTTTGGGATCTCTCTCAGTGAATAAGAAAATAAAACTATAATAACCTTTGAGTGTGATAGATTGGTTATCACAATTTCCTCTTAAATACCAAGTTTTAAATTCAAAACTTGTCAGCTAGAGCTTTTAGGTCTCTTGATGTATCCCTATGATATTAAAACTTCTCTCTCTCTCTCTCTCTCTCTCTCTCTCTCTCTCTCTCTTCAAGTTTTGACCAGATGGATCTTTGAAGTTTTTTGAAAATCTTTTTTTTGGTGGGTTGGAATTCTCTTTTTTTCCTCTCTCTCTCTCTCTCTCTCTCTCTCTCTCTCTCACACACACACACACACACACACACACACACACACACACACACACACACACACTAGCGTTCAAGCTCTCCGTTACCATTTCTATCTCCGTCCATCAATCTTTATCTCCCTATGGGAAAATGTAGGCTCGTACGGAGCTGCAACTATTTGTATGTGTGGGTGAATTGTCGTCATATAGTGACTCCACAAAGATGACGATTCTCTCTCTCTCTCTCTCTCTCTCCAAGTTTTGACCAGATGGATCTTTGAAGTTTTTTGAAAATCTTTTTTTTGGTGGGTTGGAATTCTCTTTTTTTCCTCTCTCTCTCTCTCTCTCTCTCTCTCTCTCTCACACACACACACACACACACACACACACACACACACACACACTAGCGCTCAAGCTCTCCGTTACCATTTCTATCTCTGTCCATCAATCTTTATCTCCCTATGGGAAAATGTAGACTCGTACGGAGCTGCAAATATTTGTATGTGTGGGTGAATTGTCGTCATACAGTGACTCCACAAAGATGACGATTCTCTCTCTCTCTCTCTCTCTCTCTCTCTCTCTCTCTCTCATTATACCTTGAGATCAAGATTTATCGAGTAGATCTTTTATATCTATTTGAATTCTTCTTATGACAATAAACATTCTCTTCTTCTTCTTCTTCTTCTCTCTCTCTCTCTCTCTCTCTCTCTCTCTCTCTCTCTCTCTCGTGCGCGCGCGCGCACACACACACACAAACTTTTGAGTTATGGACTTGTTGGATAGATGTTTGGATCGCTCTTAGTGAATAAGAATAGTAAACTATAATAATCTCTAAGTGTTGTAGATTGGTTATCATAGTTCCCATAAAGTTCTAGGTCTTAAGTTCAAGACTTGTCAATGAGGTCTCTGAATGTATTCCTATGACATTCAAACCTCTCTCTCTCTCTCTCTCTCTCTCTCTCTCTCTAAATTGTGCAATGTGTGGAAGCGTCGAGAGCTTGGATTTTTTGAAGCTCTTAAAGATAAAGTATAAAAGTAACCATCGAATTTGAGGGCTAGAGTTTCTTTCACTACAAGAGGTTGTGTGCTCTTGTGACGCTTTTAGCGACAAAAATACACTGGGTTTTTATAACTCCCGACGTTGCTAAAAGCATCGCTATCAGCGTCGATACGGGGACGTCGCTAAAAGCGTCGCTATGCTAGTCGCTATATGCATCGCTATAGACGTCGCTATATAATGATGCCTATAGCGACGATTATAGCGACGCTGCAGAGCCATCTATAGAGACGCTTATAGCGACGCTGCAGAGCCTTATGTAACGACGTTCATAGCGACGCCCGAGAGAATTTTTTTTTGGTGGCAGGGCATTCACCCATCAACCATATTGAATGTTTCATATATATTCTTCACCTTTGAAAAAAAGTGCAAAGGTAGATATAGACCCAAAATAGTCACCCACAAGACAATATAACCATTAACTCGATCATCCATAGTACGTATTGTTTGACAAATAAAAATACAAAGTGACAAGCGTGAATTGATGAAAGTAAATCAATGACAATTGTACACATAGGCAAAATCCTTGATTGTTAAACTTTGCAAATGTAATAGTTACAAACCATTGTCATTATTACATGGTTTTCAAAAAGACGTATAAAAGTCGTCTCATGATACATAAGCTATGACAAAAATAAACTAATGCTATCTAGCTATGGCTAAATTGACGTCGTCTAATCAGACGTCTCATCGCGTCCAAGCGGCGTATTTGTCGGATTCTGCAAAAAAAACAATAAGATAGCTTTTTGTAAGTATAAACATATAGCGACGTTTATAAAATAATACAACAAATAGAAAAGAATAAACCCTAATACTAACCATGCCACCGTGAGAACTCAGAATGTCTATAAGGGCGTTTAAGCCCTTCCTGCCTGCGTACTCACGCTCGTACGGTGTGGGATCACGTCATCTAAACGACCACTGTCAAAATATACAAAGAATCCATTATGTTAGAATTTAATACCCATAAACCCTAAACTATCAAACATAGAGAGCAATGCGAAAACACTTACAAAATCGGCCTCAAATGATGCCCACCCGCCGCTCCGCAAGTGGTGCGAGCTCCCTGCCTCTACTCGCGCTCTGGCTGCCTCCTTTTGTTGCTTCCACTTGTTGAGATTTTTGTGCGTTGCTTTCTTCGCATTATTCCAATCTTCTTTGGCCAGCCAATCTAGTCTGTTCAACCATGCTTGATTGTTCTTTGCATTTTGGAACGCTTGTGCTTGCAGTATTCGCGCATTCGAACCTTCATCACGTCTTCATTGAAGCGGTCCTCCCATGTTGGAACGGGAAACTTGTCATGAAACATGCTGATGACTTTGTCTTTTAAATCATTCGGTACTTCACTCCAGGTGTGTTTAGTATGTAGTGTCTAAACACCTGAGTGCAAAGACCGCGCATGCGCGAAATCACCTTCTTGCCTTCATCATCTAAGATGATACCGCCGCTGAAGTCGACGGAGTAAGGCAAGCCCTCTCGCCGCTGACGCGTGAACGTGGGTGTCCCGGCAGAAGTCTCTAGCGGTGTGTCAACAGGGGTACGGACGCAGGTGTCTCCACTGGAGTCTGAGCCCCAAAGCGAGGAGTGTCCACTGGAGTGACTCCTGGTGGAGTAGCTAGTGGTGTGTAGCTCTTAGGAATGGCAGTCAGCCGCGTAAAACCTGATGTCGATGGCAATGTCGTGGCTGGTGTTGGGATGTGCAAAGAAGAGGAGGGTAAAGAGCCTTGTCGAACACGAGGCGGTGTCGAAGCATCAGTGGCGGCACCCCCACAACAACCGCCACCGCCACCACTAGAGCGCCGACGCCTAGACGAGTGTGAAGATCATCTCGTCGACACCGAAGCTTCGAAGCACGTTAAGGACTCCGAAACAGAGGGAGATGCGGATGGAGTAGGAATGCGCAATGGTGCGCCAGAGCGATGACGCTCCACGTACCACTGTCTCTGTTGGGGTGACAAAGAAGAAAGAAACTCCTCATCATCCATATATGCATTAAACACACGAACATTTAAACTTAATATTGAATGAATGGAGTAGAAAACATGGACAAGTAGATAGATAGAGAGAGAGAGAGAGAGAGAGAGAGAGAGAGAGAGAGATAGATAGATAGAGAGAGAGAGATAGAGGAGGAGGTGCTCGTCGTCTCTGCTTGTGAGAACATACCTAGAGCATACGTACTTGGAGTGGACACAAAGACCATTAAATACAATGACGCAATGACCTGTTCTTCTTCTATTCAACTTGAGTGATGGAAGAGTCAAGTCGAAAACTCAGAATTTTCAATAGAGAGAGAGAGAGAGAGAGAGCGCACACAATCAAATCTTGCGTGTCGAAAAACCAGGTGGTGAAGCTGCATGTGGCCATGGATTGCCCAGGATGTGAGCGCAAAATCAAAAGAGCGTTATACAACATGGAAGGTACTTAGAGAGCCAGAGTTTTTACAAAACGGAGCAAAATTGTTCAAAACGGAGAATCGTACATGAACTTGAAGGTGCTTGTAGCTTTGGAATGTTCAAAGGCTAGCAGCAACAGAAAGCGTTCTTCTTCTATTCAACTTGAGTGATGGAAGAGGCAAGCCGATAACTCAGAATTTTCAATAGAGAGAGAGAGAGAGAGAGAGAGAGAGAGAGAGAGAGAGAGAGAGAGAGAGAGAGAGAGAGCGCACAATCAAATCTTGCGTGTCGAAAAACCAGGTGGTGGAGCTGCATGTGGCCATGGATTACCCAGGATGTGAGGAAAAATCAAAAGAGCGTTATACAACATGGAAGGTACTTAGAGAGCTAGAATTTTTACAAAACGGAGAAAAATTGTTCAAATACAATATTTATGGCTTTAAGAGATCTCTCTCTCATCCTCGCATAGCTCAGCATAACTTCCTATATCTATATAGAGCTCTCCGTTTAAACAGATGTCCTCTGTTTCATTTTGTAGATCCTCTGCATGCATCCCATAAAGAGTAGCAGCTTGATGTTCGTCTATACACGCATTTGTTACACAATTCTCACTATGAACATACCTGACACATTTTATGCCAGTCATGTGACATCAAACCGGTAAGCTTTCCTTCTTTAGTAAAACACGTTCGGAGCGAGTGCATTACGCCAGTGGGGGTCCGCAAAGATCGAATGGTCTCTTTTACTTTGCGTTCTTGGGCTCCTGTGAAAATCCACGGTGCTTTAGGGAGTTTTATCGATCCATGGGACGCTGTTTGCGGCCAATATTGCTCCATACGATCCACATTTCTAAGGTCAACTCTGGCTCCCAAAGTATCTTTCTTGCCGGTCAAATGGTCCCATAGTAGATTACCCACATTCTTGAATATGTGCATTGGATCGAGCAAGTGATTGATCATGAGTGGGGGCCAGTATGGTAGCTCGTACCATAGAGATAGTCTCTTCATCCCTGGGGGCAATTTGTCATGACACTTCTGCTTCTGCTCTAACCATGCTTGTGCAGACATCCTCAGTGGATCTCTTCCCAAAAAGCTGTCACGTAACACATGATTCTCTGGAAGATACGCTTGATGACCTTCGTAGATTTGATTCTTCAATGAGGGTGCCTTACGTGCATTCAGTCTAGGTCCACATGTGACACATGCTCTGTATCCGCTTTTTTGAAGCCCTGCATGTATACACATGATAATAGAGCAGCTTGAGAAAAAACAGGATTTACAGTGTCTGAGTGAGGAGTGTAAATAGATCACCTGAGCATTCTGTTAGTCCGGGATAGTCATGCATGGTCCACATTAGAATGCCTATGATCAAAGCATTCCGTCGACCTGTGTGTCGGCTCATATCCACCACTTCTATGCCAATCTACAATTGTTGTAGCTCTTCCAATAGTGGATGAAGATACAAATCCATATTCTTCACTTTATATCGCCCCGACACAATCAAGCTTAGCTATAGGTGCCCCTTCTTCGTAGTCAACCACGGGGGAATGTTGTAGTTGATGATGACAACGGGCCATACACTGTGAGATGTTGATCTTTGACCAAATGTATTTACGCCATCCATAGCCAGGCCTAAGCGCAAATTTCGAGCTACACAATCTGCACGAATCCGTAGCACACCATCCATCTACATGTTTCCAAGCTGCACAATCTGCACGAATCCGTAGCACACCATCCGAAGATTTATTCTCCTCATGCCATGATGCTAGGGCGGCCATGGACTTACATTCGAAGAAATGCATGATGCGAGGAAGCAGAGGAAATGTCACAAAACCTTTTGCAAAATTTTTGTTTCATGGAAATCTACTCGATATCTCTCGGAATCACATTTCGGACACTTCTCCATGTCTATGTATTCCCCTCTGAAAAGAATGCAGTCACTAGGACAAGCATGGATCAAATTGTAATCCATCCCCAAGTTTCGCAAAATCTTTCTTGCTTCCTCTAGGGAATCTGGCATCACATTATCAGCTGGTAGTATGTGCTCTTTGAGCAATCTACACAATTGTGTAAAAATATATCAGATCACATTTAGAGTTTTATTAAAGTAAACTAATTGTAATAGATCACCTGAAAAGCGGTGTGACGCTAGTGTCACTCCATCGAAACTTTGTCTGCATGTTGAGAAGAGCCAGGAGCGCTTTCAATCTAAACACACGTACTCCATTATACAATGGCGTATCGGCTTCACTTTTCATATCATCATAGATAAGCCTTTCTGAATCCATGATCGTCTCGATCATTTCATCAATCTCGGGCTCAAACATTGCCTCGTTGGGAATGTGGTCTTCATGATCATCCCCCGAGCTGTCAAACATTGGGCTCAAACATTGCCTCGTTGGGAATGTAGTCTTCATGATCATCCCCCGAGCTATCAGAGGCTACATCTTGTGCCCTCACATATGCTGCTTGACCAAAGAGCCTGTGAATACGTCTATTGGGTTGCAAGATTGCTGCATGTTGACCAGCATCAGAGTTCGACGAGTTATAATTGGGAAAAAATCGATCTATAATAGATGGATCGAACTCTCCAAATTCGCGAACGTGCTGCAAAGAAACGTGTCTTGTTCGTCGCACAGCATGCTTGCAATGATTACAAGGACATAAGATCCTCGTTGAGAGATAGGTGTTTCGGTTGGACGGCCCCACATCCTCGTCACTACTCATAATGAGGGTAAAAATCTTATAACCTGGACAACAAATTTAATCTTCTATTGGCATTCTTCGTCTTCTCTCTCTCTCTCTCTCTCTCTCTCTCTCTCTCTCTCTCTCTCTCTCTCTTTGTTCACACTGTAAACTACCTCACATTCTCTAGTCATGTCCAATCCCCACACACCTCGGTCTAGAGGTGCACGGAGATCAGAACCACCGGGTTATAATTTCGTCTTTATTGGTCAATGCCTATATTTGTGGGTACAAGAAATCTACACACCCACGTCTACATGATACTGCATGTAGTGGACAAAACCCCTTTGCCTCTTCTCTAGCTGTAGCATTTCACAACATCTTAACATCTTTTCACAGTAGATATTTGTCTGTAGCATGCAGGTACTCCATTCTTACAATGTAGCTGATGCCTGCTTTGCAATGTAGCTAATGCCTACTCAAAGCACTTAATTCTTACTCTAGATTTGACGGGTTGTGTAGTGTGTGTGTGTGTGTGTGTGTGTGTGTGTGTGTGTGTGTGTGTGTGTGTGTCTGACCCTTGGAATCGTCATCTTACATCACTAATTTTTGTGTAGGCTGAATTTTCTCTTCCATTGGCTGATCATGACGGCTTATTGTATGGTAGTAGCAATCGAACATGCAGGTGGAATTGCTAGTCTGCATCGACTATCGAGGCTGTGAGTGCAGGAAATTTTCTCATGTAGGAAAACGGAGTCTTTTTCCATGTTTTTCATATGAGCAAGTGTTTTTCATACAATGCTTAACATCATGAGCGCACCTTCATTGACATGCACTAATATCTGACCTAAATCTAAATAAATCTAGTCCATCAAACATAAATCTAGATCTAATTTAGTCTTAAACCCAAAATAAACATAAATCTAATCTAATCTAACGTAAATCTAAATCTAATGTAAATAAACATAAATATAATCTAATCTAACATAAATAAACCTAAATCTAAATCTAACCTAATCTTAAACTTAACATAAAAATAAATCTAAATGTAATCTAACCTAATCTAATTTAAATTTTAACATAATCTCTTTAATTTCTCTCTTTGTTTTCTCCCCTTACTTCTCTCATAAATAAAATAAACTTAATCTAAATCTAACTTAAATAAACCTAAATCTAATCTAATATAACGTAAATCTAAATCTAACGTAAATAAACCTAAATCTAATCTAATGTAAATAAACTTAAATCTAATCAAACGTAAATCTAACTAAAAATAAACATAAATCTAATCTAATTTAACTTAAATAAACCTAAATCTAATTTAACGTAAGTCTACATCTAACCTAATCTTTAACGTCTTTTGGGATAGTTTCCTACGACGTTAAAACTCTCTTCTTCTTGTGTGTGTGTGTGTGTGTGTGTGTGTGTGCGTGGGTGTGTGTGTGTGTGCCAATAAAAAGAGAAAAATGGTATAACCTTTCTATCACCCAAGTGTGGTAGATTGGTTATGCCATTTCCCTCTTGAATACCAGGTCTTGAGTTCAACTCCTCCTCGGCTAGATCTTTAGGTCTTTTAATTAGTTTCCTACGACATTAAATTAAACTCTCTTCTTCCCGGGTGTGTGTGTGTGGGTGTGTGTGCACGCCAATAAAAAAAAGAGAAAAATGGTATAACTTTTCTATCACCGAAGTGTGATAGATTGGTTATGCCATTTCCCTCATGAATAACAAGTCTTGAGTTCAACTCCTGTCGACTCGATCTTTAAGGTCTCTTGGGATAGTTTCCTACGATGTTAAGACTCTCTTCTTCTTCTTCTTCTCTCTCTTTGTTTTATATCTTTCTCTTTCTCTCTCTCTCTCTCTCTCTCTCTCTCTCTCTCTCTCTCTCTTTTCCTCTCTCAATGTGTGTGTGCATTCTTTGTTTATGCATGTGTGTGTGCATTTTTGGTTTATGCATGCTCTCTCTCTCTTTTTATCTCTCAATGTGTGTGTGCATTCTTTGTTTATGCATGTGTGTGTGTGTGTGTGTGTGTGTGTGTGTGAGAGAGAGAGAGAGAGAGAGAGAGAGAGAAAGAGGGGAACGGAACATGAGAGTGAGGAGAGGGAAGGAGCATACCTGGCTCTCCTTCCTCTCCTCGTGTGTGTGTGTGTGTGTGTGTGTGTGTGTGTGTGTGTGTGGAGAGGAAAGAGAGAGAGAGGAAGAGTGCGTTACCTTGCTTGCTCGAGCGCGCGCCGAAAACTCAGATCTGAGATCTGAGTTTTCGGATGCTCTCGGTTATTTTTTTTACCCCTGACGGCGTCGCTATGAGCGTCACTAAATTACAAGTAATTTAGCGACACCGTGGTTTTTCACATTTGAGCGTCGCACTCTGAGCGTCGCTACTATTAAGTATCTCTTGTAGTGACCTTCAGAAGGAAAAGTAGAGTCACCCTTTAAATGACACATTGATGTCTACAGAGCTCATCTCTCTCTCTCTCTCTCTCTCTCACACACACACACACACACACACACATTTTCTAAACCAAAGTAGAGTCACCCATCAGATTTGAGGACTAGAGTTTCTTTATGGCCTTCATAAGGAAAAGTAGACTCACCCTTTAAATGAGACATGGATGTCTCGAGGTCTCATATCTCTCTCTCTCTCTCTCTCTCTCTCTCTCTCTCTCTCTCACACACACACACACAAACACACACACACACACACACCTATCAATGTCTCATGTGTGGGTGTAATAGATTTTCAATAGGTGTCCCCATCCTCTCTTGGCATAGCATGTTCTCGAGGTGGTCGAAGTGTGATTGTGGATGTACTGGGCAATGAACTTTTCGAAATCCATCATGCCCTTCCATTTGGGGCTATTTAAGATCGCAAATATTTACGATAGACCACGATTTAGTATATTTTTTAACGCTAAAATTTCAAATTCTTGACCAGATTTCAAGCTTACTTTGAAGAAAATCGGCAAAATTTTGCAAATTTTAGTGTAAATGCCATCATTGTTCAAATTTTGACCTAGAATCCAAAATAATTTTATTGTGTTCTTATTTATTTTAAAATTTCTTCTATTAAAAAAACATTTTTGGCAATCCCTATTCAAGACCTCTCTCTCTCTCTCTCTCTCTCTCTCCATGCTCATGGTGTCCCACATTAGGTGTAGGTAGAGCTAATTTACTTTAAGAACATCAGACTTTGAGCCTTTACACAAAGCTACAATGTGCAATATGCACATCCTTGATGCTAATGGGACAATGATACATGAAAATGCAAAGTGTGAGGTTTTGGCTCAACATTATGTGATGCGTGGAAGCTTCAAAAGTTTGGTATTTTTTCAAAATTGATTATTGAATTGAGACATCCTTCAAATTTAAAGACCAGGTGTGTATTAGTGTAGAAAGAAAAGGAGAGTTCTTTATGGCATTCAAAATGCAAAGTAAAGCCATCCTTCAAATGAACAAAAGTTATCACCCTTCAAATTTAAATTTGAGCTGTGGAGTGAAACTCCATGGCCTTCCCTAGGACTATAAACATTATAAATATAGATAGAGTACTAAGGTTTTTGACTTTACATTGCCATAACTTAGATGCCAAAACTCAGAAGTCTTTTCATTTTAAATCATCTATTTTATTTGTTTTTGCAGTACTCTCTCTACTCTCTCCAACTCTCTTAGTACTCTCTCCAACTCAAGAGAGTTAAAATATATTATCAAAACAATATATACGGGACTCCATGCTCACAAAGAACATGTACCATTCTTTGGAGTAGCATCATTTGTAGAGTGCGTCTCAATCGACCATTTTTTTGAATTTGTGCTTCATCAAATGGGAAAGACTCTTCCTCATCATACATACTAAACACAAACAAAACATAACAATTTGATTCGTAAGAGACATGTTGAGAACCTAAACAAGTACAAGTAGACAAAGGTGCAACCAATTTGGTATCTAACTCACACAAAGTTTGCACCAACCCTCTTGGAATGCCTCTATCCTGCTCACTTTGAACTCTATCTTGCTCACTTTAAACTCTATCCTTCAAAAATGAATGATCTATAATACCATTCCAAACCCGCATAAGTTGCACATATGCAACAACGTATCAAGTACAATTTTTAAGCTCATATTTGTCTCCTTAGTGCACGCTAGGAAGGATTTGTAAAATGTAAGCTACAAAAATACATTTCAACAACCTCATCATCCAATGTTTCCCCTAATGCTTAGGCATAAAGCATAATACAAGCAATTAAACACACAAAAGTAGCGAATCGATTGCCTTGTCAAGACTCATATGGAGTCATAGACTCACAGGGTGTGCAACGCAAAAATTCCTAAGTTTCGCATGTGATCAAAGACCCCCTCTACACATGTTCTAGTTTTGAATAAAACAGTCACTCTTTCTTCATAAACTTATATGTTTAAAATATGATTAAAAATCTCCTATTGTGAGTGTAATTCTACAATTGATAAAAACTATAGTATACCCTCTTGTCACAAGTGTGTGACACCAACGTATCCACAAGGTGCACCCTCCAAGTATAGAAACAATGCTTTAATGGGACACCTATTTAGTGGATACATAGCACACATGATAGCTTCAAGACAAAACTAAGATAAAAAATCTTGGCTTTTTGAACATAGATCATGCATCTTTGTAAGTGTCATATTTTCCCCCTCAGCAACACCATTTTGTTGAGGAATATATGGAACTATGCATTGGTTAAGTTTATCACTTGACTCGCTATAAATGCGTTGAATTCCTTGGACATATACTCCCCCTTGCCCCCCAATAGTACAATATGATACAATTTTATCCATAAGTATAAATTTCTTAAATCACATAAACACTTCAAAAGTTTCCCTAATCTGATACACCCATGCATGGATGGACTAATATCAATAAAGTTCACAAAGTACAAATGATTCCCAAAAGATGGAGTATGCATTAGACTACAAATGCTAGTTTGGACAATCTACAATTTGTGACTAGCCCGTATAAAAGTGTCCTTAAAAAACTTGATAAGCTGCATTGTACCCAAAATACAATCTTCAAATACATGTTTCAATGGTGCTTCAAGATGGGACAACAAAGCAACCATATCAGCAAACGTAACAAACTGCAAAATTTAGATAACCAAAATGTGTGTGCCAAAGTTTTGCAATTAAAATAGCCTTCAAATAAAAAATAGCACAAATTTCTCGTAATCAAGACTCAAGAAAGAGATTTTAGCTACCGAGCTTCTTGTTGTATGTATGTGCATCTACAAATGTGTGCTTTCATGCCAAAAAAAAAAAAAAACTCCCTTCTTGATCCATTGATAATTCATTCCCCTTTCTTATAGAAGGGCAATGTTTATGGAATGATAGCCTAATGAAGATTTTGAACATCATACGATGAAATAAATGCCTTGACAAGGGCAAGTGGCATCAAAAGCTATTGTTGGCTCAACTTCCTACTAAATTCAATAAGGTGTAGTTTTGGGAGTAGTCTTACAATTATGCGATTGAAAGCTTAGTTGTTTCAGGTGCTCTTGTGTGCACACTACCTAATTGTGTGTCTCTCTATTTTGAAGAAATCTTTTGTAATGTAGGTTTATAAATTTTTCCTTCCAAAAATTGTGTGTAAGAGTCTTTACTGCAAGTGATCAAGTAATCATGGAGTTGCAGGGTAGCTCCACTATCAACCAACATACCTATGCCTATTGGGAGATGTCATGGCTAGACTCGAGCATGACTTGAATTTGTAAATTTTTGGTTATGCTAATATAATTCACTCACAATTGAGAGTTTTGCAAAAAAAACAAGAGTCTTTATGACAAATCATAATTTTTTTTTTCCATACTCACAATTGTTAGTGGAGATGTTAGATTAACTAAGTAGAGGAGTATTGCCATACTCACAATTGTTAGTGGAGATGTTATATCAACTAAGTACAGGAGTATTGACTACTCTCAATTTTTAGTGAAGATGCTATATTAACTAAGTAGAGAAATGTAAAAATAACCTAAAGCACAGCTTGTGCCTTGAGGGAACAACATTCCCAAGGAGGGGCTGTTGGGTTACAAACTCAAGATAGTTTATAAGATAGATACAATGGAGGGTAGCACCCTAGAAATGGGTTAGAGAGCTTCCTTCCAGACTTCAAAGCACAAGAGTTTTCCCGTGGCAATGAGAACATCCCTGTTTTCTTGTTCAACATCTAAGAGTCTAGCTATCCAGTGGTTTGGGTGCAGAGGCGAGATAGGAAGGGGTTGTATCCAGTCGTTGTAATTATTTTTCATGATGATACCCACACAAGAGGGAAATGGTTTGTACTACTTGAACCAACTCAATAGAGTTGCTCCTTTTCCCAGTATATATTATCATTTCCATCTTTTATTGGATAATCTCATTGAAGCCAGTAGAGGAGAGGTAATTTTCAAAAATATGATGGTACCTAGTCCTCTAGACTTGTTTAAAATTGCAAAGGAGACAACTTTCTTGTAAGTAAGAAGAGACTAGTTTTTCAAAATCTTCCCTCCCAAGATTAACTCGTTCTTGAAGATATAATCCCCTAGGTCTTCTAAATTCACTTGCAAAGTTGGCCTACTAAGCCGCTTATAGTCGGGGGCATTCTTTGTGAGCATGTGTGAAAGATCTTCACTTGTCGTTTTGCATCTTAAGCACCTACGTGATCCAATTCTGTGTCTAGAGCATTAGTGTCAGTCATAATAGTCCCTCATTGGATGGGGCCACTTCCCCACCTAGATTCTAGACATTGCTTATGCCATTATTTATTGAGAGGGGAGAACCAATCTATCAAGCATCAGGTTGAAGAAAATTTCCTTGGTTTGCAGTTTAGGAAACGTTTTGATCATAGTCCAAAACCAAGCTTTCCACTCAAATTCAGACTCGCAAACAGCATCAAAACTTAATCGAGATCTGTGACAGATCTATTAATTATCAGGCTTTTAATTCCATTGAGGAGAAATTGAGTAGTCAACTGGGTAGATTCTTTCCATCTCGTAATGCTACCATCCCAAAACTGAGCAAGATGACATTAACATTTTTACTGATCTTTCTAGAAATCTCTCTCTAGAATGGATTTACTAATTCCCTTGCCACTTTAGACTAGTGTGTTATGGAGTTTTGAAAATATCTGGCGGTCTCCCCCCACTCAAGGTTCTTTGCATCTCTAGAACACTTACGAACCAGCTCACTCATGATGCCATCCAATCTCAAACTTGCCCATCGAGGTTCCTGTAGCTTGCAACAAATCACAAAGTTACAACAACCTTATTTACCATCCTCATATGGTGAGAGAAAAAAATAATTCACCGAATACTCTTTCTTGTCAATGTTGATCTATAGAGTGCATTTAATATCATAGGAATTAATCCAATTCACTTGAGCAGCCAGTCAAGGCTCATAGAAAACCACTTCACCTATTATATGTTGGTGTTTAGTTTTTATATATATCAAAGGTTTCTTGCTTTGTAAGTTTTTTTGAGATAGCAAAATTGGATGATATGTGTGCAAACCAAAGTGGCTTGATTATTGAAAACCTTTCCTCCCATGACCATATCATTCTTGTCAAAGTAGATCTTTGACGTTCTCTACACCCATTTGTAGATTTTGCTTGCAAGACCTCTCGTGCTTGGGAAATCCTTGCATACATGGAGGGGATCTTTGATTGCTGCTTTACATCCTAAGAACACGTCTATTTATCCCTTTGATCCTTGTGGATAATGTCACCATAGCACCTTCTAGATAAAGAACCTCATTGTGCTAGGCCATGGAGGATCCCAAATGTTCCTTGGAACTACCTCCCACTAGGCCTCACGTCATTGCAATCTCCATTGTCTGTTAAGCAACAAGAACCAATATGCTTTGTATCTTAGTTTAATGAGGTATAATCTCTTTATTTGTGGCAAAGCAAAATTCCTATTATTAGGCCATTGTCAGGCTTTCTAGTCAAATTTTGACTCAAAGATAGGCGCTAAAATATTGGTCAGATCTTCAACCACTCTGTTGATCAGTATCCTTTCATTCCCATTGAGGTCGTACTAGGTTATTAGTTGGTCTGCTTCTTTCCACTTAAGGTTTCTTTTGTCCTAGAATTGAGTTACATGTAGTAATACCTTATTGTCAATTTTCTTAGCAATTTCTCTCCAAAAGGGCCTTAGAAAATTACGTCCAATATTGTTGATTCAGGGGGGACAAATGGGTGATGGAATTCTTGGAGTATTTGGTGAAATCTCCCCATTCTAGTTCTTCCGATGCTTTGGCAAACTTGTGCACTAGCTCACCCATGTTCCCGACTAGTTTCAAAATTTCCCAGGGTGGTGCTAGTAGCTTGTCCCAATACTTACCTCTTTCCATGAGCTTTACCTTGTCTATCATATCCCACTCCATGCTAGCGCAAGCCTGATCCTGTTTCACTATTGCAACCATAAATTTGTCACATTAGGCCTCCTCATTTGAGTAATTATTGCCTTCATTGTGTGGACCATGTATGCCTCTGTTGGTGTGTAGTTGTTGGCAGTCTTTGAGAGTACTGGGTAGTTTAAAATTGAGGGCCTCCTACTCCTCCATGCATAATATGTTTCCTAGGATTTTCCTCTTGGTATTGGGCAATGGGTTGGGTTGATCCTGAGGTGTTGTGAAGCATTCATGTAAGTGGTTTCATTTTGGGTCCATTTCTCAAACCATTGTTTTCTCCGTAATGGTTGGCTCTTCAAGATGAGAAGCACTTGATCTGTTATTACTTGTACATCCTTGTAGTAACCCTTCGCATTGGGTTCTAGTGCTGGTAGAATCTTCTGTTACCATATACATGTGGTAGTGATGTGTGTGAACACACTAGGACCGCCGGGGCATTTTTTCCCTCTTTAGGAGGTTTTTTCCCCCGTGCATTGTATATACGCCCATCACTCTAGGGCTATCTATCTTTCCATTGCACACTAAGGAATACACTCTCTATTGTGTACCTTGAGCTTCCTTCGTCTTCTCCAAGCTGTGTGTGTTTCTCTGCAACCCTAATTCCAACAATTGGTATTAGAGCAGGTCACGTCCTCCCGGGCTTAGTCGCCAGCTGCTCCAGCACACGCCTGCTCACTTTCTCCGATTTCAGTGAGCTTTGGCAAGGGTTCGCAGGTCGACAAATATTTTGGGAAAGCTCGAAGAGCTTGGTCTGCTCAGAATTTTGATTTGGGCTCATTTCGGCCTCCGTTTCCACTACGGGCAGTACTGCACAGGTTATTTCGTCATTTTGTGCAGATTTTTTGTCAGTGCCGTTTTCTGCATAACAGGTGCCTTATAGTCTTCCACGGTTTGTGCTATATAGCACAAGTTGTTCCCGCTCCATTTCTCCTATTTTCGGGCAGTTTTCACATCAGGTGCAGCATTTACCATGGCTGACAACAACAACACAGATGTGTTCAAGATGTTTACTGCTGAGGACAGGTTGGATGGGGACAACTACCCTATGTGGGCTTATATGATGCAACACGTTCTTGTGTCAAAAGGTGTCTGGAACATTGTGCAGGGCATTGATGTATGTCCTGGTTCTGAAGATGTAGGCGATATTGAGGATGTTGCAGGTCTTGCTGCAAGGATTGCAACTGTTAGAGTTGTTTTGCCTACAGCAGAACAAGCTCGTTGGGATGTTAAGGATGCGCAGGCTCATGCATTGATTGCGTTGTCTGTGAAGCGCACCATTATTCCTCACATCCGTTCAGCAAAATCTGCAAAACAGGCTTGGGATATTCTAGCAGGTCTTTATGCAAGCCGCAATGAGGCTAAAATTGCTTTGCTGCGTAAAGAGCTAGAGTGGAAGATTATGCATGAGGAAGATGATATGGACACTTTCCTTGCTAGTGTCAAGGATATCAATGAGCAACTCATTTCTGCAGGTGAAGTCATTTCTGACAGTTCCCTTGTGCAGACTGTTCTTGATGCCTTACCAGATTCCTACCAGACTTTTGCTAGTACTTGGAGACTGATGACCCAAGGAAATCCTGAAGTTGTCAAGTTTGATGCATTATGCACATTGCTGTTGCAAGAGTCACTTTCTAGAAAAAACAGGACTAGGCAGCGTGCAGTTGAACAGGCTTTTATTGCTTCTCAAAGAAAGGGTGGTAACAGTAATGCAGCCACTTCTTATGGTTCTGCTGCGAGTGGCAAAAATTCTGTTCCTAATGCTTCTGCTGGCAGCACTTCGTCTGGCAATTCTGGTGATAAGGGCAAAAAGAAGATGCGTTGCCATTATTGTAAAGCCAATGATCACTTGATCAAGTCGTGTCCTAAGTTGAAGGCCAAAGAGGCTAAGAAGAAAGAGGGTGGTTCCACTGCAAATGCTGGTTCCACTACAAATGCAGCCATTGTTGAGTCTTCTGTGAAAGGAGATTGTGATGCTGATGTTGATGCAGAATGGGCTTTTAGCGCAGAGTGCACTTACAATCCTGCTGTCCATGATGCATGCTTGTCAGTTGCTGCAGATTCACATGTGTGGTATTTCGACAGTGGTGCTACAAAGCACATTACCTCACATCGTGAATTGTTTACCTCTCTCGAGTCTGTCCCTCATGGGAATTCAGTCACTTGTGCCAACAACGCCTCTTATCCAGTTCAGGGAGTTGGAAAGATTGTGCTCACTGCTGCTAATGGCAGTTCCTTCACACTTGTTGATGCACTTTATGTACCTGGGATCAAGAAGAATCTATTGTCTGTATCCGCACTTGCTAGACTTGGACTTGTAGTCAAATTTGTGGATGACAGATGTACAGTTCATGATCTCAGTTTTGGTGATGAAATTGTTGCATCTGGGCTTTTGTGCCGTGGGCTGTATAAGCTCACTTTGTATGACAAGTGTGGACAAAATTTTGCAAATGCTGTTGCAGATTCAAGGGCTATTTCAGATGCAAAACTTTGGCATGCACGTTTTGGTCATCTGAATTTTGCCAGTTTGCTGCGTTTGCAGAAATCTGATATGGTTGCTTCTTTGCCGCCTCTTGAAGCACCTATCAAACATGTTTGTGAAGGCTGTATTCTGGGTAAAATGCAGCGTTCTAAGTTTCCAAAGGATGGTTCAGTTAGGGCCACATGCAGGTTGCAGCTTGTACATAGTGATGTTTGTGGGCCCATGCAAACTCCGTCCTTGGGCAATTACCTGTACTTCGTGACTTTCATTGATGATTACTCCAGGCATGCATGGGTATTTCCGCTTAAAGCAAAGTCCGAAGTTTTTATGTGCTTCAAACAATTTTTGGCTATGGCTGAAAATGTCTCAAAATGTACTATGGGCACCCTCCGTTCCGATCGAGGGGGGGAGTATATGTCTCATGAATTTAATGCATTTCTGGCTAGTCGTGGGATAAAACACCAATGTACAGTGCCTTATACACCTCAGCAAAATGGTGTTGCTGAGAGGAAAAACAGGTCACTAACGGAAATGGCACGATGTATGGTCAAAAGTCAAGCTTTGCCGCATTCTTTTTGGCTTGAGGCCATCATGTGTGCCACTTATGTACTTAACAGGTGTCCTACGAAAGCTTTGCAGTCTATTACTCCATATGAAGCATGGCATGATAGAAAACCTTCTATTGAGCACATGCGTGTTTTTGGTTGTTTGGCATATGCTTTGGTGCCACAAGTGCAGCGCAGAAAATTGGATGATAAGGCTGTCAAATGTATTTTTGTTGGTTATAGTGCTGAAAGCAAAGGTTACAGGTTGTATCATCCGCAAACAAAACGTATTTTGGTTTCACGGGATGTAGTGTTTGTGGAAGATTCTGTTCAACCCTTGCTGTCATGTACTAGAGACAGTAATGTAAGCTCACAGGACATTTATGACACTTTGTTGCCTCTTTTCAGTGGTGGAAATACGAATGTAAGTTCCAATGAGGCAAATGTACAGCCTATGGGGGTTTCTGAAAATGTTTTAGAACAGCCTATTACTGATGCAGATGTACATGATGTACTTGATGAGGAAAGGGCTGAAAATGAGCAGGCTAGAGGTATGCCAAAATGGCTGGTGCACACTTTGCGTGACAGTAAATTGGATGCACCTTTATCTAGTCGTACTCGTTCAGGCTCTCGCCATGCATCTTATGCATCAGATTGTTATGCTTTGGCTGTGTCTAGTTTACATGATGTTGAGGAGCCTCTGTCTTTTGATGAAGCACAGAATTCAGAAAATTGGATTGCTGCCATGAAATCAGAATATGATGCACTTATAGAGAATGACACATGGACTTTATGTGATTTGCCTCCTGGCAAAAAGGCCATTGGTACCAAGTGGGTTTACAAGTTGAAACGCAAGCCGGATGGTGAGATCGATCGCCATAAGGCTCGACTTGTTGCAAAGGGTTATGCACAACAAAAAGGCATAGATTATGAAGAGACTTTTGCTCCCACTTGTCGTATGACTACTGTGCGTTTTCTATGTGCATTGGCAGCTCATTTTGGTTGGGATGTACATCAATCAGACATTGTTACTGCTTTCTTGAATGGTGACATATTTGAGGAAGTTTATGTAACGCAGCCTCGCGGTTTTGTCATAAAAGGACAAGAGGACAAAGTGTGCAAATGTAAGAAGGCTTTGTATGGGTTGAAGCAATCTCCTCGTGCTTGGTATGAGAAAGCTGACACTCATTTGGTTAAACGAGGCTTTCGTAACAGTCCAACAGAAAGCACATTGTATGTAAAGCGTGAGGATGATGTATTTCTCATTGTGGTTCTTTATGTTGATGATTTGCTGATCACTGGACCAAATGAGAGACATATTGCTGAATTTAAGGCTGATTTGAATGCTACTTTCAAGATGAAAGATTTGGGGCTGTTGCATCATTACTTGGGTATACAGTTTAAGCAGTGTGATGGTGGTATTGCCTTGTGTCAGAAAAGTTACATAGAGACATTGCTATGTAAGTTTGGACTTGAGGATTGCAAACCTATTGCCACTCCCATGGAAACAGGTTTGAAGTTGAGTCTACATGATGCTGGCGATCCTGCTGATGTCACTCTTTACCAAACTGCTATTGGCTGCCTCATTTATGTATGCAACACGAGGCCAGATATTCAGTTTGCAGTCTCGCAGGTCAGCAGATTTATGCATAGCCCAGGGTCTAAGCATTGGCAGGCTGTCAAGAGGATTTTCCGCTACCTTAGTGGCACTTTACATCTTGGCTTGTTTTATCCCAAGGGGGGATCATTGCCGCCAGACTTACATGCTTTTTCGGACTCAGATTGGGCTGGTTGTTTTGACACGCGAGTGTCCACAAGTGGTTTTTGTTTCATGCTTGGCAGTTCATGTATATCATGGTTGAGCAAGAAGCAACCTACTGTGGCCACTTCGAGTTGTGAGGCTGAGTACAGGGCAGTCTTCACAGCTACGGTTGAGTGTGTATGGCTCAGACGCCTTATGGCTGACTTGGGTGTTGGACAAGACACTGCCAACACTATCTACACTGACAGTCAGAGCGCATTGGCAGTTGCGAGGAACCCAGTTTTTCATGCTCGCACAAAGCACATTGAGGTGCATTACCACTATGTCAGGGAGAGGCTCTCAGCAGGAGAGATCAGCTTGGCTTATGTGCCAACACAGGACAACCTTGCAGATCTTTTCACAAAGGCATTGTCTCGTGAGAAGCTTGAAGCTTTCCGCAAAGCTTTGGGCTTACTCCCCTTTGTGGACTGATCCTGTCCTCAGGGCATGGCACTTCCCTTTACTCATGTGCCAGCTCTCGTTCACCGCATCACTCCAGGGGGGATTTGTTACCATATACATGTGGTAGTGATGTGTGTGAACACACTAGGACCGCCGGGGCATTTTTTCCCTCTTTAGGAGGTTTTTTCCCCCGTGCATTGTATATACGCCCATCACTCTAGGGCTATCTATCTTTCCATTGCACACTAAGGAATACACTCTCTATTGTGTACCTTGAGCTTCCTTCGTCTTCTCCAAGCTGTGTGTGTTTCTCTGCAACCCTAATTCCAACATCTTCTTTCTCTATAGTAGAGCTTCCTATTTCCTAAGAGGGAGTGCCACTATATCATGTCCAAATTTTTTGACAAGCTCATATGGCTTGATGATTAGGAGTTCGGCCAATTCTAGCACTGTCATACTTCATGCACTCCTTCTGTGAGCCTTCTAGCATATCCTCAATCCATATCCTTAGCTCATGTCTAGCATCTGTGTGCTCTGTTTCTTCTTCAAATTCATGGAGACCTCCCCTGGATGATGTGCTTAGGATGTCCACTGGGGATAGATCTGTACTCTCAAACTCTATCATCTGTTGATTATGTGTGATAGGCACAATAGTTTTTTTTTGTAGAGCATTGATCTCTAAAGCTTTAGCTTGTACCTCCATCTTGTTCATTTATGCCTGCTGGGGGGTTAGCTCTCCTATGCTTTAGCTAGTTGGTCCTTGATCTCTTTGATTTCTTGCTCCCTTTGAGAGTTTGTTGCCATCAAATCCACCATAAGGAGCTACTACTGCAGTTTCTTCGTTTCCAACTCCTTCTTCAATGCTTTAATGTCTTCAACATTAGGCATAGGTGCTTGAGAAGTCTATGTAGGTGCATGTACATATTGGTTTTCTAAGTGGGTGGACAGGGTTTCACAACATCATATGGATCGCAAAGCTTGGATACTTATTTTGCTCCCCCTCCAACACGGCAAATGTTGGTGCAAGATTGAAGGCGGTGTGCCATTATGTAAGTGAAGACTTTTCCGTTTTCTTTGAGCAACTTGAAGCCTATTGGAGGTAGTTGGAGATTGCCACAAAGGTGAGAGGCAATCAATTTTTGAAGTTACCAAAGTTTCTTGAGTGCTTGCATCCGAGGATCAAAGATAAGGTGGAAGACGATGGTGATACCTATGAAGACATGGTGTATCTGGCCAAGATAAAGAACAAAAAGGTGAAGCGAAAGCTGGAGCTCGGTTTGTTGAAGACTTCAGATTATGTGCCCGTTGCAAAGCTAGTAGAGTATTCTATGGTTCAACCAAAGGCAGTGCCAGTTGTGCAAAATGTAAAACCCGTTAAGGTAAGGCCAACATGATTATGTTCCTTGGAGGTTTCCAGTTTATGTTGTGCATGTGCCAGTGATGGATGAGCTTGTCAAAGAGGATAAGCCCCTCGTTGAAGTGAGCCGGTGTGCCAAAGAGGTAGCAAATGTGGGGCTTCTAGAGCAGATTGAGGAGGTTGTTGTGGAAAGTGAGCAAAGCCTAGATGAGGGTCAAGCATTTGTGGAGCAACAAGTGGTTGAAGATGTTGATATCGAGGCAGTGTATGATGCTGATGAAGATGGAGAGGCCAGTTCCAATTTATAAGAGACAAGAAAAGAAGATAGATTGGATGAGCCCACATCCTATGGTGAGGAGACCGGGTCTGATGAGCGCGTGATAGTAAAGGTAAAGCAGCCTGATTATGGAGTCAAGGTGGTCGGCTTCAGGTAGAATTTAACATCTAGGGAATCAGATAATCAAGCCTCAAATGGCATGCAATGGAAATGAGGACAAAAAAAGGAGTTTTATAAGGTATTTTGAAGTTTTCAAGTGGGGAGCTTGGAGGGCCATTGGAGGGAAGATCCCCATGGGACCGCCACATGGCATTGCCGCATAGTACCACATACGAGCACAGGGTTAATCATCTCGGGCTTCATATCCCAGGGCGTGACATAATTTGAGGCATGAGCACGAGAGAGAGAGAGAGAGAGAGAGAGAGAGAGAGAGAGAGAGAGAGAGAGAGAGAGAGATAGATTTGATGGTGTAGCCATGGCGGAATGCCTTTCGGCGGAGTAGTGGTTGTGTGTATGGCATCCACGGGCGGTAGTGGGCGCCCTCTGGCAAATTTTCGCACCGCGGTAAGAGTCGCAATGGAGAGCCCACAAATGTGGCTAGAAGAGGAAAGTGTGTAGGTCTAAGTCATGACTAAAAATATGAGCGAAGCAAGTTTGGATGTGACCAAAACTTGAGCACTCTCTAACAACTTGAATTTGTAATTGTTTGGTTAAGCTAATATAGTACACTCACCATTTGTAGTTTTGCAAAAAAAAAAGTAGTTTTAAGGCATCTCTCTCTCTCTCTCTCACACACACACACACACACACACACACACACACACGAATCCTAACCCTGCACAACAACCCTTCTCTCTCGTCGAACCCTAACCTTGCCTGCAAAGCAGCCCGCTGGGTGCGAGGGCGGCACCTGGCTTCACATGACTACTCGATAGCTTCGCCCTTCCACCTCGCCAAGGCAACGTCGCAGCCCTGCAACCCCTGGTCTCCCTGTGTACCTGATTCTGCTCTATGACCCTGCTCTATGTGCGACCCCGCTACCCCGCTCTGTATCTCGCTCTACAGTCGCAGATTCCGATTCCTCCTTGCTCTACAGTCGGTCGATCCCAGCCAGTCAAGGTTTTTATCACAAGGGAGGTTTCCCACATAAAGGGATAATTGACGGGCGCACACAGTCCCACACAACAAATCTATGTTGTAGGTTCCATGGCAGAACGCAAATGAGCACCCCCGACATCAAGATGTACTCATTCTTTTGTGGTCCCCCCTCAAGTGGATCCGCTGGACCGCATCCAAGCCGAACTCAAGGAGTTGAAGGTAGAGAATTCCGAGCTCAAAATGCACCTCACCGCCCTCAAAGCCCAACTCCCATCTCTCAAATCTCATAAACAAGCAGACACAGATCGCATTTTAGCCAAGGCCAAGGAGGTAGAGCACACATTTACCCAAAATATGGCCTCATTAGCCACTCAAACCCAAGAGAATGCTTCCATTGTCTCCTTCAAAGTGGAGGAGTGCTTGCAGGAGCACCACCATCGCGAATGTCTTGCATTGACCGTTCACATTGGTGGCTTGCCCTCCACTTGGTGGGAAGAGGGTGACAACTTTCTTGACACATGTACACTAGTCAAGCTCAACGAGGCCATCCAGCCCATCAAGTTCGATACCTCGACCATCGAGTGCGTACACTGTGACCACCGCACCAACCAAGGGAGCCTTGTCTTCAAAACCAAAGAGGACCGCACGGCACTCCTAAAACAAACTCACCTTCTAAAGGGTACAACCATATGGATTAGTGAAGCTGTAACGCCCATGCAATTCAAGATGAAGAAACAAGAGTTGCAAAAAGTAAGAGAAGCACGGGCTGCAGGTAAATGGGCCATCTACCGTGATGGTAGAGCCATCATTGAGGAGTTTCGGGCACAAAAAGGCCCATAGTATTCTCTTGGATACCCCCCCCCCCCCCCCCCCCCCCTTCATTTTTCCCATAGCCACCTTTATCACATAAGCAACATGTGTTGCAGTTTTGTTGTAAACACCCCCAACAACTTTTCTTCCCCCTCACTTTTATTTTCTTATTGCCACACTTGCCTTAGCCGTTGTAAATTTGACACCCTCTTTGTTAGAGGAGTGCTTTTGTATGCCCGTTTTTTGGTCCCATGGGTCATATTTGACCTCCGAGGACGATAATGAATCTCTCTCTCTCTCTCTCTCTCTCTCTCTCTCTATGTCTAGGTTTAGAGACTTTGGATAGATCTTTGAGGTCACTTGGGATTTTTTGTATAACATCAAACCTTCTATTCTTATTCTTCTTCTTCTTCTTCTCTCTCTCTCTCTCTCTCTCTCTCTCTCTCTCTCTCTCTCTCTCTCTCGTGCACGCGTCTGAATCACTTCCAATTGAGGTTATGGATATGGAGTCTCTCTTCCAAGGGGTTCACCATGGAAAATTTATCTCACCACGTAAGTGGGGGGGTATCATATTTATATGGGGGGTGGGGGGGGGGGGGGGAAGAAGTAAGAAAAGGAGAAAATGAGAGGAAGCTTTTGTGTTTCAAAATTCATGGCTTCCCGAAATAGTTTGGCCTCAAACTTGTGAGGCATTAGCTACAAACATACATGCAAGGACTAACACTGCTTTGTATCAATTGCTTGTTTTGTGATTATAGTTCATTTGTTGAGGGATAAAAGGTATAAAGAGTTTGTATAGATGCAAATTTACACAGAGAACCTAACAAAACTTTATAACCATATTTTTTGAGTGATTTAGATGGGTCAAAATTGGACGAGTAGCTAGAGTGCAGGCTGAATGGGTACATAGTTTGAAAGTCAAACTAAGACACATTGAGGGTACATCTAGTTATCAACCGAAGTGGTTAGTACGTTGCCAGTCACTATGCTACACGCTTTTTGACTAATTTTACTCAATTAGATTATTTGAGACCTAAATTTTATATGTAACATAAGGGTATGACAGTTTTCAGCATTGATTATTGTATAAGCGTAGAAAGGGGGGTCATATTCCCTAATATGAGTCATATATATGGGCTTTATCAAAGTTGTCTGCTCGTAAGTGAAATCCCATTTTGTATATAGAGTGAATCCCCCTGGAGTCTCTCTCTCTCTCTCTCTCTCTCTCTCTCTCTCTCTCTCTCCTTGAGAGAGAGAGAGAGAGAGAGTCATGGAGTACATTGTTAAGATGCGGCAAAACCCCTTCACATTGACTTCCAAGAATTGTATGGGAAACAAGTAAAAAAGTCCAAAAGACGCACAAAACAAAAATCTTAAGTTCGGGATGGATGAAAGACATTAAGAAAGGGTTTGGAAGATGAAATTCATTACACGTGATTCATCCTCAATAGACCAAAGTAAATGAGGCTTTTTTATAACGTCAATGTATCATGGCTTCGTAGATTTTTGAAGCTCTGAATCATGCTACATACATTACATCACATATGTAGCACCCGACTACAAAACCATTTTCTTGTCTGAACGAGGGAGCCCACACCCACCCTTATGTACTCGAGCCCATCCCCTTGAGTGTGACCAGTTGCATTATTGGCTCCATCTAGCTCACCTCTCATTCTCTATGATGCGAGATTGGGCATTGGGACACCAACGGGGAGTCTCATTGACTATGCACTTTATGCCCTCCTAAAGGTCATGAGTCGAAGTATTGCACCCCACTTGAGTTCTCAGCTTTTGATCACATTAGAGCTTGCTTTCCCCACATTTTCAGCCATGAGATGTCTCTACACTCATTACTCTCCCAACCAAGATGAGGACTCTCTATTGCAAAGCTTATTTTCCCAATTCTTGATCATTCAGCGTTACTTATTATCAACTCCACACACCCACACTAGAGGTCATCTTTGACCTTTGAGCCGGATAATGAAATGGGGCACTTGAAACCAAGTCTTGAGAGAGTGCAAGGGAGAGGTGCCACATGGAGGGCAAGCGTGAGACTAAGCTATTCTTATGAAAATGCTGATCCAATTACATACAATACTATAACAAGGAATATCAATAGGTCATGGCTTTATATTTAATCCATCAAGGAATAAAATCATGATTTAAAGAAACATAAAACTCTATTTTTTGAAGAGTGGGTTTGGAATATTTTAATTTTAATCAACTGAAAACAATGGTGTGATATTTCAATTACATCAAGGTGGAATATTAATTAGAATCTTTGGACGTTGAATATTTTGATCATTATTAATTGGTGGTCTAGTGAGCCCAAATTTTTTTTGCAAAACTCACAATTGTGAGTAGATTATATTAATATAACAAAAAAATTACAAGTTCTTGTCATGCCATGATAGCTTCCTAGGGTCATCATTACATCGGCTCACAAGGAGCCACCCTTTGGCAAGAGATCTAAGAGAGTTAGTCATAGCAATGCCTAAGGCCTTGTTCCCCTCATCTAAGTCATTCTATTTCCCGATGGCAATAATGGGTGGTCTAGCGAGCTCCATTTTTCCTCGGAAACATCGAGATTCAAGAAAACCTAGAAAACCTTGAGATTCAAACCTTGGTTACAAATTTTCCCTCAAACGACAAGACTAAACTTAATTTGAATAACACTTTCTTTATTTACAATTGACTATCTCAATTTTGCATTTGAAGTTTTCTATTAAAGATAGCCCTGACCAGGATGCTCTTCTTATCTTGTGAGCCAATATTTATACCCACTTCAACATTATTTAATACAATTTCAAAAACTATACCAATCAGTCGCTCTGGTAATTTCTTTGCAATTCTTAATAGGTGAATATGTTAAATAACTCACATTTTTACACTATTTTATGCTAAATTCTTATCGGAATGTTTCCTCTTTCCTATTGTCATGATCGGCTAGTTTCAATTTCCAACGGTCCAAGGCTAAGCTGAGGCACACTTTTCCCAAACACTTTAAATAATAATATTAAATATTATTAGCAATGGAATTGATATGTACCATATTTGACAATTGGTTTCATGAAATTGGTGCAAAACCTTATCAATTTAGCCCTAGGGTTTTGCACCAGAAGCTCTTGAGTTTAAAACATTTTGGAATCTTGAAATTGTTTCTTGGGGGATCACTATTTATAAATTGTGTATATGGCATGCATTCAAGGATTATTTCTGTTTATGTGTGAATGTTTGACAAATAAAATACACCCCTCTTTTATTCATTCTATAAGTTTTTTTCAATACCATTTTATGGTACCCTTTGGTATGTGAAAATTTGAGAAAAATAAAATTTAATAACCTGTACTCACGTGATAATCACATAACCATTAAGTGAAACCCCACCCTCGACAACGGCCAGAGTGCTTATCGATCTTGAACTCAAGAGTTGACGAATAGATCTCTAATGTACATCTTGGGATTGTTCCTCCGATATCTCTCTCTCTCTCTCTCTCTCTCTCTCTCTCTCTCTCTCTCTCTTGGTAAATTCTTTATCATGTTTTCCTAGTAGGTCTTGAGTTTGTCGGGATTAGTTCTATGAGATCTCTTGGGATTGTTCCTACGGTGTGTGCATGTGAATAAGAAGAGGAAAATGCAATAACCTTTGTATCACCCACATGTGCTACACTCATTATCCAATTTCCCTTTGGAGTAATAGGTCTCGAGTTCGGACAGAACTGTGAGGTCTCTTGGGATTGTACGTAAGGCGTAAAAAATCTCTTCTCATGTGTGTGTGTGTGTGTGTGTGTGTGTGTGTGTGTGTGTGTGTGTGTGTTGAGTTCAAGACTCGTTTAAAAGAACCATGAGATCTATTGATATTGTTCCCACAGCGGAAAAAAGACTAAGACCAAGAAAATGGAATAACCTTTCTATCACCCACTTGTGGTAGATTGGTTATCCATTCCCCTCTTGAGTAATAGCACTTGAGTTCAAAACTCGTCGCATAGAACTATGAGGTCTTGTGGGATTGTTCCTACGGTATTAGCTCTCTCTCTCTCTCTCTCTCTCTCTCTCTCTCTCTCTCTCTCTCCACACACACACACACACACACACCCAATGAGAGGAATTGAACTTGGCACCCACACAACCTTTAGAGTGTGACTAGGTGAAGACCATGTTGCCCCAAATTTCAATACAATTCTATGATGCTTTTCATGGGAATATCAGCCCCAATTTGGGGGTGGACCCACTAGCTTGTTCAAGGATAATACAAAAATCTTGTTAAGGAATATTCTATTTTACAACAAAGTTTAATAATCAAGGTTCTTCAAATAACTATAGTTGGTTGGAAGATTATATTTGGAAGTGTCTAGCAAGAGATGATAACAAGGAATGGGTCTCTCTCTCTCTCTCTCTCTCTCTCTCTCACACACACACACACACACACATACAAACGCGGTTTTCTTTGGTGTTTAGCTAGAAGACTAATTGGATCCAACTCCTAAGCAAAGGAACGAGCAAGGGGGATTAGGAGAGTGTGGCGATAATCATTAAGGGATTAATCAAGAGTATTTATAGAGATTGTGGGCGTGAGTGATGTCTTCTACGTCGCGAGAGAGAGACTGAGAGTCTAGACAGAGCGCGATAGAGATGCTTAATGGCATGCATGGGTTCGGGCTTCTGAGTATGCATTGAGTGCTCTTCTCTCTCACACTCATTATATGGCTTCCCATCACCAGCTTGCCATTAATGCTTCAACAGCTACCTCCTCCTGCTCTACTGCTACGTCCATCAATGGCAAGCACTACTACTCTCTCAGATCTTCTAATGCAGAGAATGATGTGGCCAAGTGTGAAAGCCAGGAGGAGAGCAGGGATGATGCAGATCCCAAGCTGAATCATGACCTTGGTATAAACAATGAGGAAAGCTGCAGTGATGGAAGCTCAAGTGCAGCCAATCATGAAATCAATCACAGCAGTACTGGAGAGCAAGTGGAGGTCAAGTCAAGCAGTAGCAAAATGGATGGAGATGTCAAAGGCGCTGATGGACATAGCCCCGATCCATACAGCAATGCCGATGTAAATGCCGGCACGGATATCAATCCTGCACCAGCGCCGGAGATAGCTAGTGCAGTGCCAGGAAAGCTGAGAATGAGAAGAAAGAAGTTTCTTGGTGTTCGCCAGCGGCCCTCGGGGCGTTGGGTCGCAGAAATCAAGGATACCACACAGAAGATCCGCATGTGGCTCGGCACGTTCGACACCGCCGAGGAGGCGGCACGCGCCTACGATGAAGCAGCCTGCCTGCTGCGTGGCTCCAATACCCGCACCAATTTCCTTCCCTCTCCGTCATCTTCATCCCCTTCCTCTTCGCCACTCGCTTCACGTCTCGCCCATTTGCTTCGAACACGCCGCAGCCAGAGCAGCAGCGCTCCAGGGTCCCCAGAGCTGCCAAATATATCGGCCGCCACCATGCAGGCGCCGGCTATGCAGCCTAATCCAAGCAGCCCAGGGATTGTAGCATCATCCCACATCAATCCATTACTGCCTCCTCCTTTCAGGGGCTCTAGCCAAGGCCTCCAAGGGGGTAGACATTTCCCGAATCGTTTCCTCAGTCACCCGTTCTCGGGCCCGACAGCAAAGCAGAGCTTAAACAGTCATTTCCTTCATCACAAACATCAACAAAGCCTTCAAAACTTTTCACACAGGAAATCATTGCTGAACCATGGATATTCCTTGCAACATCTCCACTCTCATGATGCTGAAGCTCAACCTAGGGTTGTCCAATCATGGATTTCGGAAGCTCGCAAGCCGGCCAATGACAGTCCTCCATCATGGAGACCATATTCCAAACTTGAATCTGAGTCTTCCGACTCCGATCCTTCCTCTCCCCAAACTGACTTTCTAATGAAATACATGCCTAGAATATCACACCATTTCGATGATGATTGCCAGGTTATGACGATGAGTGACAGCAATGCCTTCCATTCATCCGAGCATCTGGCATTTGATTACATGAGCCTTTTATCTGGGCAGATTCTAAGCAGCACAAATCTACATGAGAGTGCTGATCAGGAGATGGAAATGGATGACCATAGCCAAATTTTTGCAAGAGACAAGCACCTCATCAATGCAGAAGATATCGACGATTTGACGCACGATCAGCATTCAATGAAGAGCAGTCATTACCACCATAACTACAGGGGTTCAGGCAGCTTCATGAATGCATTGCTGGGATTCAATGACGACATCATATTGGATTCGTCCGATCACACGAAAAGCATAGCACCTTCATTTGATCACAACAAGGGCTTACCGTTCGCAGATTTCAATGTGGACTCTTCTCTAGCTGGTACAAGCCTCATGCATGTGGATGATTTTCCACTGATAAGTGAGCTTTCAGGGAAGCTTGAATTAGCAGAGAGCAATCATGATTACACTAATAATCGCAGCAATGACGCGAGCAATCATAGCAGCAGCAGTAGCAGCAGCAATATGGGCAACAATAATGGTCATGATAAAGATGACAAGGTGGGATTACATGCGAGTGCGAATGCCGACTTGGAGATGAAGAGATTGCAATTCGAGCGGAGGGCGTCGACTTCCCTCTACACATTGACGGGGGTGCATGAGATGCTAATGAAGCAAAATTCCATGTCCAAGTCCGGGGTTGGCAGCAATAATAATGTTTTAGCAGGGAATGTTACTGCCACTTCTTCATTCAATTTTTTGAGTACTTCCCCTTCTTACATCCATTCATCACCGTGGAAACCATTGTCAGGGTCATCCTTGTCAATTTCCAATGGTGACGAATCGACAGCAACAGATGCAAATGTAGTCAGTGGAGCTTTAATGATTGCACAATCATCAATGCCCGCTAGATCAAGTTCCCCATCGGACAACATGCGCTCTGACACCACAATTAATGGCACTACAACTAGTAGCATAAGCAGTAATAACTCAGATGCTCAGAGCCAACAGGAAGCTGCCATGTGGAATTCATGGGACCTTGCTCCCCTCTGCACTTTGGTTGCATGAGAGAGAGAGAGAGAGAGAGAGAGAGAGAGAGAGAGAGAGAAAGAGAGAGAGAGAGAGATGATTGATTAATCATCCTTGATTTGTTATAATTTCACAGATTAAAGTGTAATTAACTCTAGACTATGCAGAACAATTACTGGTGGGTTGGTCAAGTGATTATATGTAATCCTTGTGATATTGCATTTATACCATAAATTCAGATTTTTTCAATATCTTGACACAATCCAATGCATCATTAATGGTGGTTGCAATCTGCAGGTATGGTGTACAACACTCTGTTGATTGTAGAGTGTAGATTGAATTTGGCTTTCGATTAGTGGGCATATAAAACTCATAATTAAGCAATTTGATCTCAGCGCAATAATTTCAATCTTCACTTAAGCTCATGTACGAGGGTGCATGGATTGGGTTCATCAATGTCTGCGTAATGTGTGCTAATTAAGCCTTACATGCTAATAGAGGAAGATTAATCGTGAGTGATTAGTGAGTGCTAATTTTCCATTAACTGGAAAGAGAGTTTCAAGGTCAAAAGTGCAAAGACCATTCGCCAAAAATGGCTCAAACAAGTCGTGCTTGACGACGAAGGCGAATCCCTACATTTCTACAAGAGGGGTTGTAGGTTCACACCACATGGCTCGTCAACCGACTCACGACCTGCGCACCATCAAATATCGGCCAGGCTATCTCAGTTCTATTTATAGTCTTCGAAGGGCCCGTGTTAAATAGGCCTCAAATATATATTGGTAAAGTTTTAAACTCAAGACCTCCCATATTCCTCTCTCTCTCTCTCTCTCTCTCTCTCTCAACTCTTTTGTCTATTTTACATGCCTCTATATTACATCTTTTGATTTCTTACAGAGCATCTATATACTTTTGTATATGTTGTTGGGCTGTGTGTGTGTGTCTCTCTCCGCACACGAGACGTTCAAGAGCCTCCATTCAACAGATTTTGATCAAGAGCTTGGGCCACTTCATTTTGTCCTCAATTGTATTGTGCTTTGAACTTATCACAATGACACCCCCCCCCCCCTCTTCCCCCCTCCCTCTCTTTTGGAAAACTCTTTGTCTATTTTACATGCTTCTATATCACATCTTTTGATTTCTTACAGAGCATCTATATACTTGTGTGTGTGTGTGTGTGTGTGTGTGTGTGTGTGTGTGTGTGTGTGTGTGTGTGTCCGTACACGAGACGTTCAAGAGCCTCCATTCAATAGATTTTGATCAAGAGCTTGGCCCACTTTAATTTGTCCTCAATTGTATTGTGCTTTGAACTTATCACAATGACCCCTCCCGCCCCCCTTCTTCTGCGTCCATACTACATAAACATTCTCGCTTGTGTTTCCAATGGTATCTATTATAGATGTAGCTTGCAAGAAGAAACTATTCATCACACTTTTTTCAATTGTAGACATAATGTCGAGTGTATAGAAGAACTGCAAAAAGTTAGTGCTACAGGTCATTCTCAAGTCTCTTGGAGAAATTTACTTCTAGGTGAATGCGCATGCTAGTATATGGATGCCCCTCTCTTTACATGTCTGAGAGGAGCCTACTTGTGGCAAATTTGGTCTAAGAGGAATAAAGCATGCTTTGAGTTAACACATTCCTCTTCTACTGTTCCAATCTCTCTTAGCTTCATTTATGTTATGAAGGAAATCAAAGGTCAAGTTAAAGATGCAGATCAATGTGATGTGAAGGACGTACAAAAGCCCCTTAAATGGTAGAAATGGAGATCAACTATTCTAGATTTGTATCAACCCTCAAGACTTCTTGTTATCCAAAACTATCTTATTGTCCAATACATGATCTGATAAGATCATTACATGCTTTGCTCATTGTACTTTCACCAAGTTTTTGTTGGTCAGGATAGCCCCACTACAAGAAATCACTCCATTACCGACGCCAAATTAGTGATGTCGTTGGTGGGCATAGGTATATGCATTGCTAAAACTGGAGGGAAACCCAATTTTTTTAAAAGTAAAATTTTTAAATATTGATGTTGATATCGACACCCATATCAACGCCTATAGCGACACCGCCTACAAAATAGAACTTGCAACTTCTTTTTTGTGTTTTCGCTCCATTTTTGCCTCTTCTCCTCTTACTCTGTACTAGTCTCTACTCTTCTCCTTAGATCTGCTAGTGTTGGGCTCACCTGGCTCAAGATATCCACTCACACACTCCCTTGCAACAAGAAGGTAAGATTTTGTTCGAGATTCATGGTAGATTATTACGTTTTTGCGTGTGTGTGACATTGTGTGTGTGTGTTTTTTTCCCCCAGGTTTGGCAGCACTCAAACGCATTGTGCTCACATAGGTTGCATGTGAGTGCCATATTCTTTTCTTTTCTTGCATACACACACACACACACACACACACACATAGACATAAACACGTACATAAATACAAAAGCACATATATTCACACATAATTAAACACACTATGCACGCATGCACACATACATTTTCAAAGAAAAAAAATAAATTATATATTAAATTCGTTCTTTTTAAATTTTGACTAAATGTTATCATTCACAAACAAACATATTGAAATTTGGCAACAATCAAAAATATTTTTAAAAAAATTTATTGAGTAATTTCAACTTTGATTAGTTTATAAAAAAATTTATATGCAGTTTTATTTAAAATTTATGATGTACTTTTAAGTTGTGGCTTGTCGTAGGTGTTGTAAATGTTAGTGTTAGAGTGTGATCTTGATACAGCTTTAATTTGACCATCTTAACATGTTTAGGTTAAATTATTAGGGTTAGCGCCTTAGGTTTAGGTTTAGGTTATAGTGTTAGGTTTGAGTTTAATTATTAGGGTTTGAAGGCACTTCCCTCTCCCAATCATTGAAGAAGAAGAAGAAGAAGAAGAAGAGAATTTTAACGTCGTAGGAAACCATCCCATGAGAACTTAAAGACCTATCCTTTGTCTGAGTTCTGTCAAAAAGTGAAAATCTAAAGTTCCAAATCTTCTCACTCTTTCCCTCTCTCTCTCTCTCTCTCTCTCTCTCTCTCTCTCTCTCTCTCTCTCTCCCCGCCCCCCCTCTCCTCATGCTTCTCCATCTCCACCTCCAATTTAGAGCAATGGTTCTACCTATGTGCAATAATATTTCTCTCTCTAGTATATCCATTTCAAAAGACACTAACTAGCATTCCCTCCCTTTCTTCCCTCCACAACATCATCCAAATCTCATATCTCTGATTTCTCTCTATCTCTTTCCTCCATAGCCAACATCCTCTACTTGTAGTTGCTCCATTGATAAATCACAATTACACCTTCTCTCTTTAATTAGCTTGATCAAGCTAACTCAAACTGCCATTCAATACACTTTTGTTTCAAGACATTATTAAGAGGCCAAAATGATATTGCCCAACTGCTGATTTGGAGAAATAATATGTAACCATGCGAATTGGCACATCCAATTCCAATGTTGGAGATCAGCTACAGCTCATTGGATACAAAACAATCAATTTATGGGTTGATGGTTATATTTACCACAGCAATCCTCTAACCAATGCATCACCATCATTTCAAAATGTAATTGAGCTATTGCGTTTTGTAGGTGATGGAAGAGAATGCCTATTTGGCTATTGCAGGAGATTTTATTCTATGTTCTTTGATAAAATGGAAGCAAGAAAGCGACTCTTTGTTGCATACTCTTTGTTGTAAGAGTGTCAAGGACATTCAGCAATTCCAAGAGGAAGCCAATGAGAAGACCAAGCAGCTCAACAAGGAAATGGAAAAGCTCAAACAAAAATTAGAGCAAGAGCGGCGATTGGACAACTATGTTCAACTATAGCACATTGCATGTAATATGCGACATCGAATTGATCATCTCACACACATTCCACTTGGCTTCCACGTTTATAAATGCAAGAGAAAAGCGTTGGCCATGCTATCTTCAGGTGGTAGATCTCAAAAGAAATGTATCCATCAAACTAGGTAAGGACAAGGGTGCATGCTTTTGACATGTATTCTATAAATTTTGCAGGCTATTGAAACTTTATTATAACCTGCAAGCATCTGGCTCAAATAATAATGAAAATCAATTCCGATGCTCAAGCATCAGAACGTATTCCCGGGGGATTCACCAAGAGAAACTTATCGTACCATGTAAGTGCAATGAAAGGGGGTTCTTTGGGAGTTTAGATAAGCGTATAAGTTAGGGGTAGGCCCCTAATAATTTCTCCTTCGTTCATAAAACATAAGGGAGTGGGGTTGCGATATATACTTCAAGGGGGGAATAAGGGGTATTTGGGGGTAGTGGCAGAGATTAATAACATACATGCGTGAAAGCATGTTAACGTGTCACGCTTTTTGTGCTAGTTAGCATTTTCAAGTTAGCACATTTTAAAAAAGTTGGGCGTCCACTAAATTTTCTACAACTTATATCAAAATTTGTCGGAGGTTGTATATTTGGATGCCTTGTTTCAAAAGCTTTTTATTGATATATCATATGTCATAGACCTTGGAGATGTAGCTCATGTTATTGTACTAGTTAGCATATGTCCAAATTGTACTAGTTAACATTGTCCGGGACATGAAAAAGTGTGACACGTTAACATGCTTTCACCCACATATGGATATATAGATCATGGTTTTTTTATAGTGAAGAAGCCAATTATTGCTAGTGAATTACATTGGTTACCCCGTTGCCTGCCCCTATAAAGAGAATGCAAGCCAATATGATTAAGGTATTGACTTTAAAATTGTAACTTGTATGGTATCAAATTTGGCTTTTTTTAACTTGAAGGTGAGAAATTATACCAAAACCTTATAAATAATTTAGGGGAATAATAGTTTTAGTAGCTACATGTCGTATAAGTATAGAAAGGGGGTTCATTTTTACTTCACATGAGTCATAAATAGGGGGTTTTCCAAGACTCTCTGCTCATAGGTGGCATGTTATTTTCTATAGAGAGTGAATCCCCCGGGAACGTACGTACTCTACTACAACACATCTTCAAGACAAAGGAGCTTGTGGAGCTATTGGATGACCCATCCAATACTAACATTGCCAAATTTTTGTACCACATATATTTTAGTGAAATGAAGAACATTGTGTCGCCTTCATGATGGAGATATGTAATAGTGCAAGAATAAGTTGGATGTTAGGGTGCAGATCAAGCACATGACCTTGTGAGTGTGTTCGAAGTCTCTATCAACATGCACGCCACTGCCAACCTCCATGCAAAGGCCTTCCAAAGCTTTCTTGAGTCCATGGAGCATCACATGGAAGAATATACCATTGTGTTTGAGGGATCCAACACGGTCTGGTTGCATTTCCTCAAACACCTCTATATGCAACTGACAAAAACTTTAGCTTTTGCCTAATGAGGTTTGTTAAAGGGCTCATCAAACAAGACTCTAGGATAGAGAACAAGGATGATCTCATAGACTTGGGCATGGGGTGTATAAGTACGTAATTCATAGCTTGGGACATTGGTTTGGTTTTACTAATGCTCGAGGGCATGGAGAAGGGAAAATCAAAGAAATAAACCCCTTGTAACCATTATGGTGAAGAGTTAAATAAGGTTTCCAAAGAAATTACTGAGCAGATGGAAGCATCCATGGCACTCGTCCTCTTACAATAGCCTAGCTCCAATGAGGAGGAATATCGGATGATAGAGGGAGATGAAGTGGGCATGACCTCCAATTACTCACTTTTCATGCAGTGGATGTGGATGGTCATCAATTTTTATTCCTTGACAAGATTGCTACATCACTTGGACTCAGAGAAGATGAGTTGCTCTCAGTGCTTGCTATCTATGCTGGCATGAAGGATCCAAGTGGAAAGGCAGAGTCGGCCAAATTTGAAATTGATTTTGAAGACCAAAGTCTCCCGGCAAGACTCTTTTACCTCCCAATGAAATTATTTTTTTTTTTGTTCAAACGGTGGCAAATCACTCTAGTGGATAAAATCATGTGTCTCCTTCTATGAAAGTGTGCCAAAAAGTGCTTTCCACCTATACACCAACCACTGATCCCAATGGGTGGAGATGATTGCTCTAGCATTGACCTTACAAGGAAAGCTCTTGAAGAAATGAACGAGGATACTAAAGTAAACTTCTTACACCTCAATGATTGTCTACTCTTTTCTTACAATTAGTGTTAATGAGCTTTGAAATGTTCCACAAGCCACATACCATGTTGATAAGTTCACAATGCAAATTGGAGATTCTCTCGCAATGTGTTCATTGTTATGGATATCTCTTTGTGGCATTACCTGAGCCACTTAGGACCATCCATTTTTTAAGTTGCTCACACACAGTTCTGCAGAGCTACTCAAGTGCAAAGCATTAAGTGTCGTCCTTACTGAAGATTCCTTTACTCTTAATGCATAAAAATGTATATTATTGGATTGCAAGGCCACCCTATATGCCTTTACAAGAAAGCATCGTAGGTCAATCCTATCCCATTGTGCCTTAAACCTAGGTCAAAGGGTGACAAACTCTGAAGATATTGTAAAGACCCTTGGTATTAGGCCCCCATGGCCCCGTTTTGACAAAATTTCGCCAGGTGATATCTCCTAGCTACCCAGACTACGTGATCGCGGGTCAGTACTTAAATTAAACAACTTAAGATGTACAATTACTTTAAAAACACAATGTAAAAAACTAATTTTACAATTGCATGGTAGAAATCAATTCATTCATATTATATGAAAATATTACAATTCTCAAAAGAGAGGTTGCATGGGAATAATATAATTCTTATGGATGCAACCTTCGGTTTGCAAGTTGATGGAAAGGGCTAATTATGTGTTTTTAAAGTGATCCACTTTGCATGCACCATACAAGAAACAGCATCTTGGAATAATTGCACCAAAATAACCTCTAAGATGTCTTATAGGGCCAATAGGATAGCACATTTTATCCTAGTTATTGAATCACTATATTCTTTGATAATCTCTCTCACTACTCGAGAGAAGGTCATTTTGGAATGATTGGCTCGGTGCTCTTCTAATGTTTTTTAATCTCCCATGAGCCATTGTTCCCAGCCTGTCTGGCTGATTTTGATGAGCTAATGTGAGTAGTAATAGTGTGCGTCACAGATCATGCAATCAATGCATGAGGTTACACATTTCTAACATCCTAACAAGATCGCTCATTCGTAAGCAAATGAACTCTAGTAGCAATAGACCTGTCGGAACCTACAACATCCTCAGTAGAGCTTGTATCCACAGAAGGCGGACGTATATCAATGCCTTACAAAACATTCTAAATGCCCTTTGACACAAGAACATGTGTCATCATGTAAAGCCCACATTGGGTATAGGCGCTTGCCCAATTTTTCCTTTACTTGGTTAGCCTAGCATGCTTTTTGCAAACTCTCAAAGAAGAGAAGACCACCACCAACAAAGAAACAAATCAGCATTGTCCCTATGATTGCAACAAATAGAACAAGTTCTTGCTTTTTTTGTACACGATAGCAACCAAGATTTGCAACAAATAGAACAAGTTCTTGCTTTTTTGTACACGGTAGCAACCAAGATTTGCAACAATCAAAAGCAACCAAATGCTTGACATTGAGAACATGTGATTCTACTCAACTTTTGGTAATCAATAGACTGAAATATTTAGCAACTTGTTTTAGAAGCATCCAAACTTATAGTTTCTAGGACAACTAGGACAACTATAGGACAAGGTAAAGCTAGCTTGGAAGAAAAATTGATAGTGCAATCGAGTTTCCATCAAGATGTCAAATTTCACGACGATTGATACGATTTTTACTTTGCGGCTCTTCTAGCCCATCAACGTGTAGTTAATTAACTTGTTTGTGTGTGTGTGTGTGTGTGTGTGTGTGTGTGTGTGTGTGTGTGTGTGTGCGTGTGCGTGTGCGTGTGCGTGTGCGTGTGCGTGTGCGTGTGCGTGTGCGTGTGTGTGTGTGTGTGAGAGAGAGAGAGAGAGATTTTAACATCGTAGGAAAAATCCCAAGAAACCTCGGAGATCTATCTGAGTCTTGAACTCAAGAGCATTTTAGTAAAAATCATTGAGCTTACATCTTATGTAGTGCACCAGGAGGGAAATTCTGAGATGGCTGCAGTAGTGAAAGGATTTGCACAAGGTAGAGAAGGTGTTGCAACAAAAGGGCTTAGTTGCTCTTCATTTCTAGCCTCATCCTGTTGGCCCAGCTCTACTAGTTTACCCTCGGGACTGTTTGACACCCCCTTGTCAAGTGGGATCGACAGTCCACGATCTTTGGAAGATGTGGGCCGTCTATTTATTCTCAAGAATAAAAATATTTCGGCCGTGTTGAGCCCCCGTGACTTGAACCCACCACCTACCACACTTGACGTTGAGGCTCTTTCATTAAACTATCGTGAGTGACTTGAAATGAGGTGAGAATGTAAAATCATTTGCAAAAATAACGGGGTGGTGTACACTTAGGGATCACTTTGAAATAGGTGGGTTCACAAGGTGATCACATCTCGATTGAAATTCTCACAGGGATCACTTGGCGGTCACTTGATGTTCACATTGAGTGTACTTGGGGTTCACTTTAATTGTGATCACTTGGAAATTAATCTTCCATCCGATGGTGCAAAACCAATCCCACTGCCCCCAATTAATAGGGACCATTGGTCTAGGCTAACGAGGGAGGTGTCAAATAATCACGAGGCTAGTTTACTACGTATGTATGCACTTATTTTTTTCACTACAATTTTGTGTTGGTACTCTCCATGAGTACGATTTCACACCCCTTTTACGAGAGAGAGAGAGAGAGAGAGAGAGAGAGTTACCTACAACTTTATATGGAACAAAAAAATCTTTTGGCTTTCCATTTTCATGTCTTTTCATTTCCTAAACTCACCCTTCACTTATGCGCTTCGGATGTTTTGAAAGGCTTTTCATTTTCCCGAGATTGGGGAGACCTATAACTTTAAAATTACAACACACATACCGAAACCTTGTAGGTGGAGGCAGCCGACTCTTAAGGTGACTCTTCCCGGCGAGATAAGGTCGGCCAACAAACCACATTTTGGGCTCAAAATTGCAAAGATACATTTTTTAGGGGTTGCTATGATTGACATATTCGAAATTGCAAACATACATTTTTAAAGGGTTGCTATGATTGACATATTGAAAGCACTCAAAAAGGCTTTTCTAGTGTTAAAGTTGCTTGCCAATCAAGGTAACCTAAGAAACAAGAAACTTGAATATTAAGTTTAATGTTACTTGCATCTATTCCAATCTCCCGACATAAATTTGAAGCCGAGTTCAAATTGCATTGTTTCCACACTACCCTAGATGACGTTCCTAGACATGTTTATCACCCATGCAAGACATTATAACGTGGTATAACAAGCCATCTAAGGAAATCAAACCCCACGAATATGTTCTATGTTTGAGGTTGGGTGGATGCATGAATAGGTGGCCTGGTTTTAATCGGTTGAAAGTTTCTTTTGGAGGCTTAAAATTTAGGGGGTATGAAACTGGTGTTATGGGCAAGAATTGTTTGAATTAAATAATCGTGTGGAGGATACAAAATCTTAAAAATCATGTGGAGGATTCAAAAACACGTGTGGAGTCCACAATAGAACGAATGTTCAGTCGAATGTTTTCATGACTGTGACTTCTCTGTATCTTTGTGCCTTTCTCCTTCTGCATCTTTCTCAGCTCACTCTACAGCCCCCTGTGCACGCTACTTATCCTTCGCTATAGATAGCAACCTAAGAAAGAGCCCAAGGAATGCAACTTGACAGGTCTCCCCCACAAAGACCTGACATTCTCCCATGAAGGTATGTCACCTCTCTCTGTCTCTCTCTGTGTTGTGTACAGCGGGCCTGTATGTGTAGTAGAGTACTGAGGTGTGGATACATTGAGTAATGAATATGGATTTATTCCTCTCAGAGACAGAAGTTACAGCCTCCTCCCAAAATCAGCCGCTTTGTTCACCCCAAGGATGTGGAGGTGTCATTAAAGGCATTCTCCACGACAAAGGAGGATTTTCACAGGGAATATGGGTTAAGTCTTGAGGGGAAAGATGTTAGGAAGTTGACAGATGTAGATGTGTCCATATCCGACTAAATGAAAGTTTTCACGTGTCTTCCAGTGAAGGAGAAAAAAATGCCGGTAAAAACAGCATGGCCGGATCACTACAAGGAACTCTACCAGCTCTACAAGCAGGTGTACCAATCCAAACCACCAAACTATCTTCTGGGAGTCAAGTTTGCACGCGGATATGTTTATTTCGTATGCACAGGTCCGGTAAAGTGGGCTGAGTTTGCATCTGAGGTGGTGAAGAATGTGACCAATGAAGGTCACTTAGATACGAAAAGAGAACAATGGAAGTTAGAGACTTCCCAAGTATCCACAGGAACCCCAAGTGGCTCTGTCATCTTCTTAGTAAATACCCCATCCGGAAGTACACTAGTCGGAAGTGGGATTTTTGCGACTACTCAGTCTGCGTTTAGTGTTGAAGTATCCACTTCCTTGCAATAAATTCTTGTTGAGATTCAGTGGTCAAATCTGTTGCTGATGTACACCGTTGCGAGGGTGCCCTTGACACCATCCGAATGCACTTCCCTGACGATGCCAATGTACCAACAGGCTTGCTTGACAGCCTCCAAGAAAAATTTGACTAAGCAAAAGCCACCCTACATCAGGCACAGGTATGGTTTTAACTCCATCTGATTGTAGTATAATACCTGCAAAGTACCATACGGTATGATTTTTCATACCAGTAGGATTATATCATATTCGGTAAGGGTAGATGACAATACCGGTAGGATATTAGCATACCGGTAGGATTATACCCTACTGGTATGATTACATCCTACCGGTATGATTACATCTTACCGGTAGGATTTAGGATATAATCCTACTAGTATGATAACATCCTACCGGTATGGTTAGATCCAACCGGTATGATAAAATCCAGCCGGTTTGATGTTATCTTTCCGGTATAATGGTATCCTACCGGTATGATGTTACCGGATGTTATCCTACCGGTATGATGTTATACTATCCAGTATAATAACATTATACCGGTGGGATAACATCATACCGGTAGGATGTAATCATACCGGTATGATAACATCATTATACCGATTGTCAAGAATTCATACCGATTTTATACATGTTTGACATTGTCGGATAACAGAGGTCTCTTGCCTATAGGAAGAATTATCCAAATGCTTGGACCGTGAGGAAACCTTTGGTCTCTATGTCACATTTGTGACAGACATGATTAGTCAACCAATGCTACCTGAAACCATAGTCTTGCCTGCACGAGTTTCAGCTCCTGGACATAGTGTTGTTCTCATTGATGTGTGCAATGCTTGTGGTGTAAAAATTCATGATCACAATCGCTCAAGCCATGTTGTTCTATTGCCTTGTTCACGTGCATACCATGCATTCTGCTATGCTCACTTGGCTGAGAAAGGAAAGTGCATGCTTAAGGATTGCCCCGGAGTTATTTCTGCAGAAGACCAATCCCTTCTAAAGAAGAAGCCAGTTGAACCATGCCCAAAAACAGGTGAGAAAATTGTTTCAATGGGTAATCAGGTGGTTGATTTTTGTCTTCTCTGATGTTTTTTCAGGTGTTTGATTTTTGTCTTCTCTGATGTTTTTTCATAGTCAAGCTGCTTCAGAACTACTGCCGGTAAAGACACATGGAACGATGCAGTGACGCCTGCATACAAGACACCTGTGGAGGTATTGCTTGATGAAACTGTCCCTGGTTATACTGAGAAACCTGTTTCAGAAACAAAAGAAGAAGAACAAAACTTTGAGGTAAAGGAGCAGAGTATGACTGGTGCTGAGGGGAAAACCCAGAATGAGGAAGACGATGTGTTGCTAGACACTGGCGTGCGGGTGACAAGATCAAAGACCCCGAGAAAACGAGGCCAACGTGGCAAGAGTAAGTTATTTCATTGATTATGGCTCTAATAAGTGATCTTTTGCTGCACAGCTTTAGAAGTTTTTTCATTGATTATGGCTCTAATAAGTGATCTTTTGTTGCAGAGCGTTCTAAAGCTGATGGTCGTGTAGATGTCAGACTGGAGGGAAGTCCCGAGGAGACCCTTGCTCAGCATATAAGAAAGGCAAAAAGAAAAAAATTTGAGAAGACTGGAGATGAGAAGCCTGAAATGGAGCAAAAAAGCAAGGAGGAGGAAGAGACCCAAGGGCAGCCAGAAGAGGAGATGGACATAGAAGACACTAAGGAGATGCAGAATACCGGCACAAGTTCTGGCACAAGTTCTGGAACAAGTTCTGACCCTAAACCCAGAGCCTGCAAAAGATTATAGTTTGCCCCCCTTATGTTTCTTTTTATGTAACCACTTCTGAAATTAATATAACTTTCTTTCCCATTCGACGTCTCTTTCATCTTGTGCCTAATTTTTGAACATTGTGTATTTTTATTGTATGATTTCAATCTATAGATATGTCCTAATTGCATATTTAAATTTGAGTCTTGTGTAATTTTGCATCTGCAGATATGTTTTCAGTTGAAGAATGGCGCCTTGCAGATAGGTTCAGGGCTAACAAGCAGAATGGCAGGGCTGACATTCGTGCAATATGGAATTGCGTGTTGTCTCCTGCAGTGCTCGTGTTTCCTCTATGGTATAGACTAATTAAAAGAATCCCACTAATATGGCCAAGGCCACCACCTCCGTTGAGCGTCCAGCGTAGGGTTCTCATTTTGGACCTTAATGGATTACTGCTCAAGAATTTTGATGGAAAATATGGTGAAGAATTGCCCCATTGGCCAGAAATGCGGTATGTTGTTGAAGGCGATACACAGTTTTGGGTAAGGCCCGTTGTAGAAGTGTTTCTGAATTTTTGTTTCAGATGGTTCGAAGTGTGGATATGGAGCTGCTACGAGTTTGAGAAGCTCAAACGCACGCTAGCGACAGTGTTCCCTGACCACCACAAAAGATTCAATAGAGTGGTAAGTCAGGCGCAGTGCACAAGGGCCCCTTTTAAATTGGGCGCGACAGATAAACCGGTGTTCCACAAGAATCTCGAAAATTTTTGTGACCTACCACCTGACACACTTATCTTTGATGATTCTGGATATAAGCTAATGTTTAATCCATTGGGGTCATTTCTTGTTTTTCCCAAGCTAGAAAAGCAATCTAAAGAAGTGCGCGCCTGTTTTCTGTCAACCACTGTCATAAACTGGCTGGCACACTGGTTGTACTCTAAGGATAGAATTGAGTATACAAAGAGGACTGTAATTTGTGCAGACGGGCACACTGGTTGTACTCTAAGGACAGAATTGAGTATACAAAGAGGACTGTAATTTGTGCGTCGTTTTTATTGGAAATGGCGGATTGAATTTTTCAAGAAGAAAGGAACATAATTTTTTTTATAAAAAGAAAGCTTCATAAAGTCTGCGAAGTGGGCGACTTTTGTCGATGGATGTAAATGGAGAATTACTTAGCCTTCTTGTCAATAAATGTAACAAAATTCATGTATAATACATTTACAAGCAAGTTGCACGGAAATACGTTGTATTCTATATTTGACGTATCTTGCAAATAAAAGAGAGAGAGAGAGAGAGAGAGAGAGAGAGAGAGAGAGAGAGAGAGAGAGAGATAGAGAGAGAGAGAGAGAGAGTCGGATAGAAATAAGTGACTTTTATGATACCGGTATGATTCTTTGAAGTGACAGGTATGATACCGATATGATACTGAGAAGTGACCGGTATGATATTGAGAAGTGACACACACACACACACACACACACACACACAGACTTATACTCAGAAGTGATTGGTATGATACCGGTATGATACTGTGAAGTGACTAATATGATACCGGTATGATACTGAGAAGTGACACAGAGAGAGAGAGAGAGAGAGAGAGAGAGAGAGAGAGAGAGAGAGATTGTTATGATACCGGTATGATACTAAGAAGTGACACACACACACACACACACACACACACACACACACACAGGGAGGGAGGGAGAGGGACTGGTATGATACCGGTATGATACTGAGGAGTTACTGGTATGACACCGGTATGATACTGAGAAGTGACTGGTATGATACTGAGAAATGACACACACACACACACACACACACACAGAGGGACTTGTATAATACCGGTATCATACTGAGGAGTGACTGGTATGATACCGGTATGATACTCAGAAGTGACTGGTATGATATTGAGAAGAGAGAGAGAGAGAGAGGGAATGTATGATATTGGTATGATACTGGAAAATGACTGGTATGATACCGTATCATACCGATATGATACTGGGAATTGACTGGTATGATACCGGTATGATACTGAGAAGTGACTGGTATGATACCGAAATGATACTGAGAAGTGACAGAGAGAGAGAGAGAGAGAGAGAGAGAGAGAGAGAGAGAGAGAGAGAGAGAGAGAGAGAGAGAGAGAGAGAGGGAGAGGGAGAGGGAGACAGTTCAATTTACAGTTAAAGGCAGATATACACAAAATTATGCATTATGCATTTCTTAAGATGGTTACAGCTCAAAAGGCATACTATTGCATACTATTGTAGATAGACTCACTGACATCAAGTGATATTGTATATAGTTTTGAGTTGTTGGGATGTGGTATCATGGGGATTTTGATTTCCCGAACAAGATGTGAATATATGAACACCTCTGGCCTATGAGCTTTTTGTCCAAAAGCTCATAGGTCTGCTCATTTATCATACGATAGTAAAACCCTTTGATAGCATAGGATCCTCGCCCAATGATATTGCCCCAGTCATCTTCAGCGTCGGAATGAAACTCCTGAATCGCTGCAGTGCATTTCACTATATAGAAATCCACTTTTTCTTCATTGTCATTTGGTGCGGGAACAACAAAATTATCACCAACAATAAGAGCTTGACTGAGGGTGTCATAGTGTCCTTCATACGCTGTATCCTCATTTATTTCGTCATCATTGTCTTCCCCTTCTTCTGTAGGCTCCAAAATAAGGTATGTCCAGAAAGGAACGTGTGACTTGCTCACACATCTCCTCCACTTTTCCTGTTTACATGCACTACAGAAACAAGACAGTGAACGTGATCTCAAAGCAGTTGTATCATGCTATGAATATGCAGAAACAGAGTGCATTGAGCGGGTATTTTTTACAGCCATCGCATCCCAATTTTTCCCCTTTCGACATCTCCCAATTCAATCTCCCAAAAAATCCTGCTTACATAACGGGCATGGGATGCATAGGTGGCTGTAGCACCATCTGACAAGGTCCGTCTCAATAATGCCACAACATCTGCAGCACAGTCTATCTTTGGGCAGTTTGGCTGCAATTGGTATTGAGTTAAAGACCTTTTTATCAATGCTCCCGCACCGTCGTGTTCTCCCTTACCATGGCCAGATCCAAAAAAGTTCCAAGACATTTTCCATCCCGTAAAAACATTGTATTTGCAATTTATTCAGTGGATAGAAAAAGATTAATATACTCTTGGCACGATAAAATTACCCAAAAAAAAACACGTATTATAATATTAATGCCAATATTATAGGTCTCTATAGTAAAACCACCTTCAGATAATGTTTGTTAGAACATGGTATACCTGGCAAGGAAATAGAATGGTCTTCTTGCTTTGAATTGTGAAGCTGCTCCATCAGACCATACCCAATGACACCTTATGTTTAGACCAAATTGCTTTAGCCATTCCGCATGTTTCAGAAAACAGTGTTGAACAAAATGTCTGTCATGTTGCTTATCATCTGAAATAAAGAAGTGAATTGTCTTGTGGATGTCACTTGCATAATATAAAAATCAGAAATTATTGAAGGCTTAATACAAAAGAAATAATACTGATCTAGGGTGATGTCGTTACCTACAATTCGGAAATATGTTATGTGCACAAAAATAGTTACTTGATTTGAATACCAGTGCATGGATTGAATCTCATTTTGTTCTTTGAAACTATAATTTTCAGCAAAGTCAACAACTGACACAACAACATCTTCTGGAAAGCTTTGTATACATTCCTTATATTGTTCTGCTTGCCATCTATACACAAAATTATGCATTATGTATTTCTTAAGATGGTCTTTGAACATGACTAAGAGATCGTGGCATGATATTTCCTTATGCGACAAGACTTTCCTTTTCTTCTTCAGACCGTCATGCGCAGTTCCTACTTCTAGGTCCTCAAAAATCTTCACCACAATCTTTTTAGCAATAAATGCAGCCTCTGCAGCACAAAAGTCTAACTTATCCGAGCCACACCTTTTACATTGACCACTCAAGCAGGCAAGGGCATGGAAGGTGGACGTATCTGATTTTGGACACAGTATAGAGTCCAATAAGGCTGTTACACTTTTGATAGGGTTTTTTGGTGCCTTGCATCCACCATTGTCTTTGCATATGTTGCATTGACATTGGCAAGCTTTTCCATGCATACCGAATATAGAACTTCGCATGTTATTTATGGCATCCTTTAGGAAGGACATTTGAACATGTGAAATGCAGCAGCAAGTATATCGGTCTCTCAATTTTCGCACAAAATATGGCTTCATGTACTCAAACGCCCGTTGCCTTATTACAATTTCAGGGTATTGTTCTTTGAAGTTGAGAAAGAGCTCCACCTACAATGAAAGACATATATGGTTAAAGAACATTGAAGAAAACTGCAGGTTTTTATTATCTTTGAGAAAAACTGTTACATTACTATAAACCAGTATTTTTATTTCAAACCACTATGTTTTTTCACTTAATTGGTTAGGTAAACCAGTATATATGAACACATGTCCTTGGTACGTACCAGTGGTATATAAGTGTCAGCCAGTTCAAATGTTCTGACTGCTGATGTAAACCAGTCTTTTCATTTAAAACCGGTATGTTATTTACCTAACCAGTACATGTGAGCACTTAACCACGATGTATACCAGTGAGAAATAAGTGTTAAAAAAATGAACACATATCCTTGGTACGTACCAGTGGTATATAATTGTCAATCAGTTCAAATGTTCCTACTGCTGATGTAAACCAGTCTTTTTATTTAAAACCGCTATGTTATTTACCTAACCAGTACATGTGAGCACTTACCCATGATGTGTACCAGTGAAAAATAAGGGTTAAAAAAATGAACACATGTCCTTGGTACGTACCAGTGGTATATAAGTGTCAATCAGTTCAAATGTTCTGACTGCTGATGTAAACCGGTCTTTTCGTTTAAAACCGATATGTTATTTACCTAACCAGTACATGTGAGCACTTAACCACGATATATACCAGTGAGAAATAAGTTTTTAAAAAAATTAACACATGTCCTTGGTACGTACCAGTGGTATATAAGTGTCAACCAATTCAAATGTTCTTACTGCTCATGTAAACCAGTCTTTTCATTTAAAACCGCTATGTTATTTACCTAACCAGTACATGTGAGCACTTAACCACGATGTATACCAGTGAGAAAAATGTGTTAAAAAAAATGAACACATGTCCTTGGTACGTACCAGTGGTATATAAGTGTCAACCAGTTCAAATGTTCTGACTGCTGATGTAAACCAGTCTTTTCATTTAAAACCGGTATGTTATTTACCTAACCAGTATATTTGAGCACTTAACCACGATGTATACCAGTGAGAAATAAGTGCTAAAAAAAATTAACACGTGTCCTTGGTACGTTCCAGTGACCAGTTCAAATGTTCTTACTACTGATGTAAACCAGTCTTTTCATTTAAAACCGCTATGTTATTTACCTAACCAATACATGTGAGCACTTAACCACGATGTATACCAGTGAGAAAAATGTGTTAAAAAAAATGAGCACATGTCCTTGGTACGTACCCGTGGTATATAAGTGTCAACCAGTTCAAATGTTCTGACTGCTGATGTAAACCAGTCTTTTCATTTAAAACCGGTATGTTATTTACCTAACCAGTACATGTGAGCACTTAATCACAATGTATACCAGTGAGAAATAAGTGTTAAAAAAAATTTACTGGATATGTAAACCAGTATTTTCCTTTCAAACAGATATGTTTTTTACCTATCTAACATGACAAACAGTACATGTGAACACTTAACCATAATGTATACCAGTGAGAAATAAGGGTTAAAAGATTTTTACTGGTTATGTAAACCAGTTTTTTACCTAACCAGTTTATACATATCATACGCGTGTGAAAGTATGCGTCTGCAAAACGTATGTTTTAGCAAACATACGCGTATGATAAAAACTATGTTTCCATTTATATTCTCCTTCACATCCAATATTTATCTACTCTTAGTCTAGGACCAAATACAGATTCCCCTTATTTCCATTTATAACTTCCTTTATATCCGATTTCATATCTACTCTTATCAACCCAATTATAGTGAATATAGTCATGAATGCAAATATTAAAAAACAAAAATGGATATAGTGAAGCAAGTTATTACCTGAGAATGTTCAAGAAGATGCACAGGATGTTTGACATATGAATTTCTTCCAATACGCTTTCTGTACATATCCTTCTTATTGGGTGAAACACGAGTGTTAGACATCCAAAAAGAGAAGATCAACTCTTTCTCATCAGGTGTTATGAAACCACGATCCATGGGCTATCGAGCACACAAAGAGATTGGAAAATTGCCATCACTTGCTGCCCTCAACCGATTCTTTGCAGCTATGAAGTTCCTCTTGTGCAAATTTAGCAACTTAGATGCAGCTGAAACATTCACTTTTGAGGTAGATGTACATTCAACATTCATAAGCATTGTGCTGATGAACCTTTTAAGAAAGAGCTCCTGTCCGCTCTTGGGTAATTTGATTGCATCTATTGTGTTGCGTATGGCTTCAACGAAGGTTGTTTGTGCCCTGGGCATTTCAAGGTCTCCAAGAGAAGGATGATTGACAAACTTGCACAAAATATCTGAGCGTGATGCAACATCGAGGGCCTTTGTACGCCGATTGAAGAGCATAACAAGGTCATTGCAAAGTCTTTGACGCTTTGTATCATCAGCACCATTTTGATCATTATCTTCCTTACGTGCTACCTGCTCAAGCTTGTTCTTAGCACGCTGCTCCCTCTTTCTCCTAGCATGATATTCCTTGACCACATCAACAGCATACCTAGCACACAGTTCACAGTGAGGCTGAGAGCAGTCACATACAGTGTGAGATTCTTGCTCCATGCTGGAGAGGGAGAGATTGAGCGAGGTGATAGGCCTACAGAGAGCAAGAGCAGTATATGACAACAATAGATGTGTGATAGGCCTACAAAGTAAAACAGCAATCTGTGCTCCTACACAGAGAGTTAGAAAGAGACAAGGAAACAAGAGAGTGGGAAGACAAAGAGCTGGCTGACGGGCATAGTTAAGAGCTACATAGCCGTCTTCTATATTTGAAAAAGAGACGTGGAAATAGTAATGGTGTAAAGAGCTGGCTGACGTGCATAGTTAAGAGGTACAGAGCCATCTTCTATATTTAACAAAAAGCTGTGGAAATTCTATAGTTAATTAAAAAGCTGTTCAAAAGAATATATCGAATTGAACTAATAGAGATGGTTTTATGTACCGGTTATAAAACCTCTGTCCGGGACAAGGTTTTTGGTCCACCTATTCATGCATCCACCCGGTTCCTTGCAATTTGCATCATAGTAGCTAAAGTATCTGATTTTTTTTTTGGAATAATGCCCTTTTCATCAGCAACATTTCTTGCCATTGTACTGCAAACAAAACACACACACACACACACACACACACACGCACTTTGGAGATTTCTCCTTTTGGGTCCTGTACAAATCGATAAAAAGGATGCTCCAAGGTATCACAATACTACAAAAATAGAGAGTAGTTTTGAAGTGTCAATGATGCAGTTCAATATATTTGACCAACCATTAGCTACTGCATTTAATAATAAACCACCATCGCCACAAGATTCACTTGACTAGCATTGTGTCTTACAATCTCAGATCTGGCAAAGTATAAATAAGTATAAAGCTTACCAATCCTCCTGCCAAAACCCACCATAACCTTGCCATTCATTAGAGTAAGAGTACAATACCTAGATAAAAATCATTGCATTCTAATTCGGGCCTATTATCTAGGTATTGTACTCTTTGCTCTAATAAATGGCAAGGTTAGTGTGGTTATCGGCAAGAGGATTGGTAAGCTTTATATTTATTTGTACTTTGCTAGCTTTGAGATAATAAGACACAATGCTGGTTAAGTGAATCTTGTGGCGATGAAGGTTGCGGTCACCAATCCTTCAAGCCTACCCAATGCTTCCAGCTCTACTCTGAATCAATAATTTGCGTATATTGGAGGGGGTCTAGGCATCATTGATTTTCAAGACTTGCCACGAGCAATTGGATACCTGATCGCATTTGTCAAGTGGTGCAGTCCAGGAAGCAATAGAGCAAGAGCGGGCCATGAATAAGCCCGATAATTTGGACTCCATGCCCATGTGCATGCAAGGATATTTGAGTTTCATTGCACATACATGCCAACTTCTTTAAAGCTCACACATTTTATGTTTGCTTCATTGCTTTTGATCAACGATGACTCAACGCTCACATGGCAATGTCTCAATCCGCTTAGTATTTCAAAGATTGGCCTTGCTATTAAAGACCACAGAGAGAGAGAGAGAGAGAGAGAGAGAGAGAGAGAGAGAGAGAGTAAAATCAAAGTAGATTTTAAAATTTCTTAATGTGCCTTGAAATAGGTCTTCAAATACAAACTGCAGTAATTTATAATTGAAGTGCAAGCTTGTTAGAGCTTTTTTCCCCTAGTAGATGCATGCATGTGTAGTAAACTAGTAGCACAGAGAGAGAGAGAGAGAGAGAGAGAGAGAGAAGAAGAAGAAGAAGATTGTTTTAACGTTGTAGGAAACTATCCCAAGAGAAGAAGAAGAAGAGAATTTTTAACGTCGTAGGAAACTATCTCAAGAGAGTGAGAGAGTCCTCATGAGACATGTCTCGAAATAAGGGTAGAAAAGTTGGCATTGGCCTTCTGGTCCACCACCATCAATGGCACATTAACACAGCTTCTTGCCCCTATGTGCTCAATGTGGCGTCCATAGAAAGCTACAACAAGACCAAGTCTTTCCAAGGAAGATGAAAAAATGACCATTGAACCTCGCTATGACGGGAACGCAAACCAAAGTTGACCATGTATGCACATGCCTACATAAGCACACATTTTGCTCACATGCCTCCGTGCATGTGATGTACATGTGTACAAAAGATGCATGCTTATAGAATGAACAATAGCCAACAAGACTTAAAATCCAGCCAGCATAAATATGGCATTTTATTGAGAGACCCGTAGTCGATGTGCATTATCCAAGATCAAGTAGCACCGGTGAACAAAAAGGCAAAGAACTTGATTGCCTACTTCACCTTCTTGAAACAAGTTTGCTTGTGCACGTCTTCACAAGCGGACAATATCTCCATGCTTGTACAATAAATGTAGGCCGCAGAGCTTCATACAGCTGTAGATTTTCTCTCATTGTTTTGCATTGGCTTTTGATAGCAAATAGACCTAGAGCTTCTCTAAGAAATGGCCAGCTTGCATATCTCAAGTGCCTATGAATTTAAGAAAACAAAATTTTTCGTGATCAAATACGAAGACCATAAAGGCACTTGTATGCAATATAGATGACACAGAACCACAAGCTGCTTTCAAGGACTCATATGCTCTCCTTCGTATGAGCTTAGTGTCCGGTTCGGGAAATGGTGAAAGACAAGACCCATTTTTTTCCAAAAGGGATACACAGCAGTAAAAAAGACATGGTTCTGCTGAAAAAAGTTCTTAGGTGAGCAATAAATCCAATTTTCCTTTTTTTAGTATAGTAAAAAAGACATGGGGATAACCCTTAGTAATTCTCTGTGGGATGGCAGGAGGTAAAAAATCTAAATACATGTCATCAAGCATGTAAGGGGTAAGCTCAATGCCACAACCAAAATTTTGACCCGACTTTAAAAAGTCAACAGGTCTAATGCTTTCTCACTTGTGTCAAGTGTCCGGAAGTCCTTTTAGTAGAAGCCACACCATTTTAAGTAGCCTTTGGAAGTGTGGATGCCAATATCACAAGTGCACCATATACAATCAAAAGCAACCCAATACTGTTGACAAACAATGCCTCCAGGCTGAACCTTCCAATCACCTTATTCATCATTAAGAATGTCAATTTCTCAAGAAGCCCAGTTTCTGCAGTTCCCAAGGCCATACAATAAATGATTAAGCCCATAAATACATGCCAGGGCAGGACAGACGTTCGGGTCTTTCCTGCAGCCCCAGGGTACCAATATATCGCATAAGCGCAAATCCACTGCAAAATTCAAGACCAGTAATTAAGAGAAGTGCACGAGTAAATCTCTACACTTTTGAAATAGTGTAAAACCTTCAAAAAGATTTTTGGATGCAGAAGTGAAAGTAAAAGAATTTCAAAAGCAAGGGAAGTTAAATGCTATGAGAAATGAAAAGCCTTATGTAACTAGAAAGTCTGAATAACATGGTTGCATCCATTTGCTTATGTAAAGCCCCAAACCATAGTCACCAAACATACCTTAAGTATTCTATCGGTTTGTTCGCCTCACACACTATATTTTCTAAAATGAGAAAAAGTGTGGTGGGTAGAGCCATACTTCACACTTTCAAGTTCTTTCTGATAGTTAGATAGCATCATAGTAGCCTCACTTGAAATATCTGCCTAAACTTTTATCTTTGATCAACAATGCAGATAAAAAATATTTTTTAAGTTTGTTTCCATACCTTATCCAAGGGTGACAACAATACGCGCATCAATCCATACCTAATGTATGGCACCTAACTACCTTACTATATAAGGAAGTCAAAAGTCATTAAATTCTCTATGTAAGGGAGGCCTCACGTTGTCGGGGGCTATAAGGTTCGAAAGGTGAGCCGGGTCAGCACCGGGCTGCTAGCTGTGGGAAAAGAGAGAGAAAAGGTATACCACACTGCACAGTAGAGTAATTATTGCTTGGAAATGCAAACGGAACACGAAACCAATTGAATTTGATAACACGATCAAAAACCGACGCACGATTGCCAATATAAGGTGCAGCGGAAGTGAATGTTGAACTTTGCTCAAGATGAGTGCTCCGAACTGAGATCAAGGGTTCCTTTTACTTACGGAAGGCTCTCCCTTCTGTTCCTTTATTGAGAGTGTGCAAATGATCACAAACAAAGTGAATGAAGGTGTTGAGACTGAGAGAGAGAGAGAGAGAGAGAAGAATACGACACCAGACGGTTGTCAAACCCTCCTCCAAGGGGCTTTTCCCCCCCCCCGTCATCGCTCTCCTCTCCCCCCCTTCGCCCTCGCGCTGCACGCTGCCCCCCGCCTACGCGCTGTCCCTATCCCGCGCGCGTTGCTGTGCCTGCGCCCAGCCAGCGCGCAATCCAGCCAGCGTGCAGTCCAGCCCGCTGCCCCCCGCCTACGCGCTGTCCCTATCCCGCGCGCGTTGCTGTGCCTGCACCCAGCCAGCGCGCAATCCAGCCAGCGTGCAGTCCAGCCCGCTGCCCCCCTCTCGTTTGCTGCCCGCTGCCCCCCCACACTTCCAGCCCCCCATATCCTCACGCCCCATCCTTTGCGGATCCCCCCCCCCCCCCCGCCGCCGCCCCGAAGGCCTCGCTTGAATAGCCTTGCAGTGGATTTCACATTTGGACTCTACTCGCCAAGTTCTCAGGCGTTAGCCTTCTCGCCCTCCCTTTTCCTACAGAGCAGCAGACACAAATGGAGGCTCATGGTCTGCCCCAGAGGGACTCCTCAGAAGCCCCGTCGCCCGACCCAGCTGAGCCCACCATCCGACTTGCTCCTTCACCGACAGAGCAAGAGAGCCTCGCAGCAGAGGTGGAGCGCCTCCAGGCAACCTCCGTCATCTGCAAGATTCTCGGTACCCGACCCAACAAAGGAGAGCTGCACGATCTTCTCCAGGCCCGCCTGCTCGCAAAGGTGGGCAAGATCTTGGACGTTCAGATTCTCGGACGAGGCTACTATCAGATCGAGTTTAAGACCTCCAAGATGGCGTCCAAGGTCATCGCCATGAGTCCCTTGACCATCCGAGCAGTTCGAGCTCACTTTCGACAATGGAGACATGGTTTTGACCCTGCTTCAGATGTTCTGGTAGAGGAGGCATACATTCCCATCTCTGTCTGCTTTTCTGGTTTGCAGAGGGAGTACCTACCACTTTTGTCCAGGATAGGCTCAGCGATTGGGATTGTCCTGGAGACTCCTCGCACGACAGCCTCTAGCTGCTAAGGCAGCCGGCATTCCCTCAGTTCGCGTTCTGGTTAGGGACACTAACACTCTCCCGAAGGTCATCCTACTTCCTTGGGTGAGTGGGGGTTGGTTTAGACAGAGCGTGGAGTATTCGGGCCTCCCAAATCAGTGCTTCATTTGTCGACAGATGGGCCATCTTGCGAAGGCCTGTCCACGGAGGAGGCCCCGACCTACACCACAGGCCTCCCCAGCCTGCAAGGACTGGCCAGCAGCCACAGGTAGAGACACAAAGCACACATGCAGATCCACCCTCCGAGCCTGGGGCTCCAACGGAGGAGGGATGACAGCAGGTTCGTGGTCGACGACGGCAAGGGCCACAACGACAACCTGGCACTCAAGGTGGTCCTCAAGCGCCTACCCAGCAGCAGTGGGTTCCCACGGAGAACCGATTCGGTCCTCTTGAGCAGGACGAGGTCCCTGCTCCTTCCCTACCCCCACCTCAGCTTTCCCCTCGACAGCCCCCCCTTCCCCGCCCCTCTCCTCATCAGCTCTCCCCCCGCCTCCTGCTCCCGCCGCCGCCACTCCTCGCCCCTCTCCTCCCCCACTTCCCCCTGCTCCTGCAGCCCCCCCTTCTGCTCCAGTTCCACAGTCGACCCAAGGGGCAGGGTCATCACCGGCTGCTAGGAGATCTCTTGGCAGCACCTTTCCCACGGGTCGCTTGGCAAGAGAGGGACAGCCTTTTTTGCGACCCCCTCTACCGGCACAGACATCTCCCTTTGCAGCAGTCCCTCGTGGTCTGACGAGCTTCGACATTCGGCGCCGATGGGACTTCTTTGCCTACGATTTCACGCGTTTTCTCGGCGACTCCTCAGCAGACCTTGAGGCAGCCTGCTTCAGGGTTCATGTTCTATTCCTTGCAGCTAGGGGGATAGAGGCCTTGGACTCGGCGGTTGGCTTCTTTTTTTCCCTTTGCGGCAAGGACCAGACTGAGTGGACTCTCGACTTAGTGTCGGAGTGGCTCCACACACAAGCCCTAGAGTTCTCTCACCATATGGGAGACCTAGGAGTTACAGACATGCTTCAAACTCTATGGCCATTGGCCAAGTTTGTTGTGACCCCTCCAGATGCAACAAGATGTAGACACATTGTGGTTCACTTCTTTGCTGATACACAATGCCCGCCATGCTATGTACACATTCATGAGGACTCTTGGACAGAGGAGGTTGCTATACGCACAGCTCGGTCTACTTGGGCTTGGGCCAGGCACTCTTTGTAGTCACGCCTATCTAGAGGACGCTCGAATGCGGATTACTCCCCATCCAAGCCAGCCTCGAAGATAGCACGTTTAGCTACTGCGGCAGCATCTGTTCTCTCTCGCTCCCCATGAGGATTGTCTCATGGAACGTGCAGGGACTAGGTGGGCCCCAGTTTCAGCGTCAGAGGGGCCGACTGCGTCAGGAGCTTTAGCGTTGCTTTGTGGGAGGAGAGATTGATCCTTATGCTACAGGAGCATCATCTGTGTGAGAGCCGCATTAGACGATGTGGTCAGCTCTTGCGTGGACGATATGATACTTTTTGGTCAGCTGCTTTTGGACCTGGAGGCATCCAGGGTGGGGTATGTATGACTATTGCGGATTCTTTGCAGCAGGCCATTGTGGGCTTTCTGAACATATATGCGCCCAATGTGGCGAGTGCACAAGCAGAGTTCTGGTCACAGATTGTTGAGTCTCTGCCGCAGCTAGAGCAATGGTGCATAGGGGGTGACTTCAACATGTTGGAGGACCCTTCTGACAGGATTGGTGGTAGCCATGCTACTGTGCATGGAGTTAAGCTGGCAGCTTGGGAGAGATTTTGTATGACTACGGGTTTCGGATATGTGGCAGCACTCTAGCTTTGTGAGGCCCCCAGACAGCCTGGCCTTCTCTCATTCGGACCATAGAGTGGGAGGAGTGAATCTATCGCGGATAGATCGCTTCTACACTAGTGACCACTTCTGTGACTTGGGTGGGACAGTTGGCATTCGGACTTCCTTCTCGGACCATGCACCAGTGATCCTCACAGTGGCAGATAGGCAGAGAAGGGGGAGCACGATGCTTCGCATCCCTGAGAGGGTCTTGATGGACTCTGCACTCAGAGAGCGAGTAGAGGCTCTCTGGACAAAGAGTTTGGACATGCAGGATTCTCCCGTTGACAGAGTGGCCTCAGGACTAGCTCAGCTTAGTCGTTTCTTTCTCCAGGAGTCTCTCGCTCGCCTGGCTGCAGCGAGAGAGGAGGAGCAACGTCTCAGACGGGGTGTTGCTTCCCTACAGAGGATGCAGGAGCAGCATCCAGACAGTCCTTGGTTAGAGGAGCAATTACAGCAGGCTCGCCAGGAGCTTGTTAGCACAGAGGAGCGGCGCCATGAGTTTGCTTTCCATCGACGGGCATCTCAGTGGACACAGGTGGGTGACAGAGTGACTAGTGCTTTCTTCGAGGCAGTGGGACCTTGACATACGCATGCCAAGGTCAATCAGTTGAGGAGGCCCAACGGGTCAGTTGCTTCTGAGCCAGAGGACATGCGTGCAGTTGCTACTGACTTTTATTGTGAGTTACTATCTGCAGAGCCTCAGTCAGAGCGTCAGGATGCATGCAGAGAGCAAGTGAGGGCACAGATGCCTTGTCTTGTGTGACTGAGGAGATGCATCAGAGGCTTGAGCTGCCACTTCAGCTTGAGGAGTTGCACAAGGCTCTTAGTGCACTCTCCTGTGGTAGCTGTCCAGATGAGGATGGCTTGACTCCCAGCTTTTTCTTGGAGTACTAGGACTTGCTTGGCTCAGATCTTTGTAGTGCTTTCCAGTACATCTTGCACACAGGAGAGATGCCTGACAGCATGAGTGAGGGCCTAATCTACCTCATTCCCTAGGAGGGTGGCTCCTTGGATGAGATTCGACAATGGCGCCCCATCACCATCCTCGAGTCAGCCTACAAAATTCTTGCCAAGGCTCTGAGTTTGAGGATCCAGCCACTTCTAGAGAGCCTTATACATGGGACTCAGACACAGATAGGTTTTGTCAAGGAGCGCAGTATCCTTGACAACATCTTTACTTTTTGGGAGGCTTCTACCCTAGCGTGGCTCCGTGGTGAGGATCTGGTGATTCTTCTTCTCGATTTTAAGAAGGCCTACGACAGAGTTGATTGGGACTTTCTAGAGGGCACTCTACGCACGATGGGATTCTCAGATGCTTGGATCAGAGGGGTGTCAGCTTTGTACAGACGGGCACACAATCAGGTACTTTTGTCAGGAGGTAGAGGTGATCGTTTCATGCTCACACATTCGGTCAGACAAGGCTGCCCTCTTGCCCCCTTCCTCTTTCCATTCTATGATGAGGCGATGAGCAGGTTTTTGGTGTCGCAGCAGGTTGGTTTACGAGGCTTAGCACTCCCTATTCGGAGAGATGAGCTACTGGACGTTGAGTTTGCTAACGACTCAGCCTTGTACTTGGATGGCCAGGAGGCCAACCTTCACAAGTGTGAGCAGGCTCTAGAGACCTTCTGTTGTGCATCTAGCACACTCATCAACTGGAGAAAGACAGTGGCATTCTCGGTTGGTAGTGCTCCTGTGCCCGATTGGATGCCAGGTGAGGGTTTCAGGTGGATCCCCCCAGGGACTGCAGTACGGTACTTGGGCTGTCAGTTTGGTCTGGACTTGTCTTTCAAGCAGCAGATTGCCCCCCTCCTCCTGTCTATCAGGAGGAAGTTGTTACATTGGAGCTCCGTACGACTTTCTTTGGCTGGCAGAACTGTAGTGGCCAACCAATTGTTGTTGGCAGCTATGTGGTACATCAGTTCTTGCTGGATCTTCTCGAGTTCTTGTATCAGCCAGGTAGAGAGGCTGATCAGGAACTTCCTTTGGTCTGGACGTGACACTCAGATAGCCCGGGCGAAAGTGGCTTGGCAGGTCATCACTCTTCCTTGTTCACAGGGAGGGCTTGGGATCATAGACCAAGCATAGCAGAGCAGAGCCCTTGTTGGGAAGTTCATCGTCACAAGACTTCTTCTAGGTGAGGATCCCTAGAAGGAGTTCTTGCTACAGTGGCTTCGTGCTAGGGTGCCTCAAGCAGGAGGCCCCTGGCGACCTTCGACTAGATAGATCTTCACAGAGATGCGCAGAGTGGGTTTGAGCAGGAGAGTGGAGGACCGCTTCGCTATGAGTTTGCTTCGATCTTGGGAACATTTGCGGCGAGGCCTGGAGCAGCGGCAGCCTGCTTGCACGGGGAGCGCCTACGACAACCCCTTGTTTGGAACCCCATGGTTAGCACTCAGAGAGGCCACTTGGTGGGTAGCCAGCCTCATGTTTCTTGGGGTCCCATGGCAGCGGGTCCAGCACGCTCTTTAGGTGACTGGTTACAGTTTTCAGGCTTGTCAGAGGAGTTGCAGGGCTTTTAGCTACAGGGCATGACAGGGTACAGAGCCTGTGCCAGGACATCTCAGAGGCAGTACCAGCTGAGTGGCTCACACCTCTCGAGCCAACAGCGCCCAAATGGATGGGAGCCTTCACGCGACTGGAGGTTCTCATCTCAGTTCGGGCTTGCTCAGAGACTCTTCCCTCCCTATTTTTTAAGTTACAGGGTGGGGGACGCTTACAGCGAGTTGCAGTAGAGGCCCTGCAGGTGGCAGAGTGCTGTTTTTAGAGGATTCGAGTGGTGGGCATCTGTGGGAGAACTTGTGTCATCGATCCTGACCTAGCAGCTCTTGAGACTGGACATTGGAGGTTGTGGGCCTTGGAGTGTTGTCCACTGGCACGAGTACAGTGGGACCCTAAAGAGTGGCTCTGGAGGGACCCTTTCTCTTCTGCAGACCACCAAGGTGTCCCTTTCTTTCAGTACACTGTTCGACTGGGACGTCACATACTGGCAGCACAGAGAGAGGCTCGCCCTGCTGCAGCACCTCATTGGCAGGAGAAGGGTCTCACAGCTGAGTTCTTGCCAGCTTTTTGGGAGAGGTTATGGGACTCCAGACAGCCGAGGCGAGTCACTTTGTTTCAGTGGCTGGTCGCACACAGAGCTACAGCAGTTGGGAGATGGCTTGTGCATAGTGGTCTCTCGGCCGCATGTGCAGCTTGTGACCACCTTGTGGAGAGTCAGCGTCATTGTCTTTGGGGCTGTCCTTTGGCACAGCATGTGTGGCTTCGTGTTCTTCGGCTGATGCCTGCTCTTTCCACGGCTCGGCAGTACACTTGGGTGGCAGCGGCTTAGTAAGGGTTCCTTTTACTTACGGAAGGGAGAGCCTTCCGTTCCTTTAGTGAGAGAGTGCAAATGATCACAAACAAAGTAAATGACACTGTGAATGAAGGTGTTGAGACTGAGAGAGAGAGAGAGAGAGAGAGAGAGAGAGGAATACGACACTAGACGGTTGTCAAACCCTCCTCCAAGGGCCCCCTTCTCTATGGCAAGAGAGGTCTATGCTATTGATTGCACAAATCTGGTACAATGGTCTAGAAGCAATGGATTGGCCGACGATATCGACAACAATGAGGACGACGATGAGACGGGCTGAATCTGAAAACGCTAGGGGCTGATGTAACAGACTTGGACACTCCAAGTCGAGATTCTACCGCGACACCACAAGAATTCACTTCAAAACAATTCACAGTTCACAATTGATTCGACACTAGCCCAACGGAGTTCTGTGCCTAGAGATATTGGCCCAAAATTCTGGCGCCCCTTTTGGTATTTCTTTTTGTATTAATCTGCAACTCAAAGTACAAGGGAGTGGGAGGCTCTCACTCTCAAACTTTGCATCCAGATGCTCTGAGAAGTGGGAAGCCTGCCCATTTATTTAAGCGTTACAAGGGATGCCCAAAAGCACAGCCCCAAAAGCTGCCATTGTTTAAAAATAGGCTTAAAATAAAAAGCAAAGCCCAAAAGCTTCCAAAACTTTGCGTAGAATTCTCCTTGCACAAAAATAAAGCAAAACTTGCGTAGCTTTTTCTCAGCCCAACCTGCGTAGGCTTTCCGTACACTACCCAACGCTTTTGGCGCCGCAATTCGCGGAGGGTCCATAACGACATGCCATGTCAGGATTTTTCCCGCGTTTCGGGCATGTGTGTGGGTACGCCACGTCACATGTTTGTGACATACCCCCCTCTTGAAAGCATTGTGATCGCCCTCGATTACGCCTACAAAACAGACAGAGGCCATAAACTGTCTTAGCAGACACTGACTGTTAGTACCGACACACTAGGAAAACACATCTAGTACATATACCAATAGACAGTCACATCATACAATATCACAGGACATCACTTGACATCACATGACAAATCACATTCAACATTCATTCGGATCTCAGACCATGATTTATCGGCAACGCAATCAGCAATCGCATCTAGATCCACTCAGGACCTCATAGATCCCGATTGACTAGTCCCTATCACAACCATGTCTATCGAGATCATTCAGACCAAAATGCTGCAGTCATTTCATCTATCAATTCCTACACTTAATCAAGTCAAGAACAAATCAGTATCATATTATCGGGAATTCCAGTTCATAAAGTCATTACAGCAGAATATTGTCAGCTCTCAGTATCCCTAAAGCTCAAAGAGACATCAGTGACTCTAGTATCAAAAAATCGAGGCATCTGTTGACAAAAGAGCGGAGTAACTCCCCTCTTGTGCATACCCGCTGCACCAGATATCCGGCCAAGCTAAATTCGGGATTCCATTTGGAATAGACTGCCAAACCAAAAGCTTCAAGGTAAAGATTCACAGTCTCAGGAGTATCTGCTAGGTCCTTCTTCTCCATCCACTTCGCATCCAATGCAGGATAGTTCTTGAATTTAACCAAGAAACGCCTTATCACTTTACCCTTAATCTTTCTGTCTTTATGTGCCAATATCTGTTCTGGAACAAGGATCTCCTCGTTTTCTTCCAATGCAGGATAGTTCTTGAATTTAACCAAGAAACGCCTTATCACTTTACCCTTAATCTTTCTGTCTTTATGTGCCAATATCTGTTCTGGAACAAGGATCTCCTCGTTTTCTTCCACTTCGGGTTGCTCATCAGGCTCCCCATCTTCAGGCACCTCGCCTTTAAAAGGCTTCAAGAGACTCACATGAAAAGCATTGTGAATCCTCCAAGTGTCGGGTAACTTCAGTCTAAAGGAGACATCATTTATCTTTCGGAGATCTGGAAAGGTCCGTAGTATCGCATACTTAGCTTTGGAAAAAGGCTCTCCTTTCCCTTTTTCTTTCGCAGGCGTGCCCTCTCAAAATGTAAGAGCACCCAATCGTTCTCCTTCAATTTCAAATCGCGACAATGGCGATCTGCTACCTTTTTCTGTCTTTCTTGAGATTTCTGCAAAGCTTTGTGAACCTTGGCAAAAGCCGTGTCCAAGTCACGCGTATACTCGTCGGCTTCAAAAATCTTATCTTTCGTGCTTAGGAAGGGTGGAACCTTCGCAGCACCTTCAATAATCTCAAATGGCGCCTTCCCCATCAAAGAGTGTATCGTGTTGTTGTAGGCAAATTCCACAAAAGGTAAAGATTTTTCCCATTGAGTTTTTTGATATAAGATGTAAGATGTAAGACTTCAATGAATCTAGTACCACTCAATTGGCAATCTCGGATTGCCCGTCAATCTACGGGTGGAAAGATGATGAGAACTGCAACCGCGTGCCAATGTTCTCCCAAATAGCCTCGTGAATCTAGGGTCCCTATCAAAGACAATCGTCTCGGACATGCCATGTAATCTGAAGATCTGGGCCACAAACAGTCTCGCTAAGTAATCCAGCTTGACTGTTTTCTTCACTGGAATGAAATGAGCTTGCTTGCTAAATCTGTCAATAGTAGTCCAGATACCATCATGACCACTCTGTATTCTCGGGAGATCAAAAATAAAATCCATTGCAATACTTTCCCAGGGGCGGGTGGGTATGGGCAAAGGCTGTAACAATCCCTGTGCTTTATGCCTGTCAAACTTGACCTTCTGGCATACCAAGCAACTGCGCACAAACTCGTCCACATCCTTCTTGAGTCTCAGCCAAAAGAAGTATCTCTCTATCCCTTTCAAGGTGGTAGCAATGCCACGCTGACCCGTAAAAGGTGGACAGTGGCATTCGGTCATAACCTTTTCCCTCTACGGCTGTGTAACGCACAACATAATTTTCCTCATCAAGTAGCCATCCCTAAAGAAATATCCCCCTACTATCTTCCCATTCCGTATCCGAGTGAAAATATCTACAAAATCTGTATCTATGGCATACTAATCGACTATATCCTCGAAGCTCCTATGATGTATTGCGGAAATAGCCAGAACCAACGGCTCCCGGGACAAAGCATTTGCCACCAAATTCTTTTGTCACTGCACGCGGACAATCTGAAAGTGAGACTCTGACAAGATGTTCGCCCACCGCGTTCGCTTTTCCGATAGCTGCTTCTGTGACAAGAAGTAGCGTAAACTATGATGGTCTATGAAGACAGTAAAATACGCTCCGAGTAGGTAATGTCGCCACTGAGTAAGAGCATGGATAACCACCAAACGCTCTTTCTCATAAATCTATGCTATCAATTCCGGGCTTGAGAAAAATCAGCTCTCGTAGGCAATGACATGGCCTTCTTGCATTAAGACCGCACCTAGACTACGACCACAAGCCTCATAATATACTTCAAATGACTTCTGCAAGTCCAGCAAAGTCAAAACTAGTCCTGTAGTCGATTTCTTTTTCAATGTCTGAAAGGCAGTCACCTCTGTGGGTCCCCACAAGAAAGGGACTCCTTTCTGTGTCAAGATATGCAAAGGGGAAGCAACCTCTGCAAACTTTCTAATGAACCGCCTGTAGTACGAACACAAGCCCAAGAAGCTTCTAACTTCATGGACATTCTTCAAATCGGGCCAATCACGGATAGTGTTTATGTTGGCCGGGTCCATCTGCACTCTTGCTGCTGAGACAATGTGTCCCAAAAAGTCTCTGGTAGGAAAAACTCACTTTTCTTCGCATTAATCACCAACTTGTGATCTCGTAATGCCTGAAAGACCTGAAGCAGATGTTCTCTATGTTTTGTCTCATCCTTGGAGAAAACAATGATGTCGTCAAAGAAAGTGCCAACAAATAGTCTGTACTCTTGAAAAATCCTGTCCATCAGTCGGTTAATTGTCGTCGGAGCATTGGTTAGGCCAAAAGGTATCACCAAATACTCAAATAACCCAAAAGTCATCCGAAAAGCTGTCTTGTAGACATCACGCGATTCGGATCTAATGATATCCACTCTTCAAGTCAATCCTACTAAAGCACGAGGATCCCTGTAGTCGGTTAAGAATATCATCGATCCTAGAAGTCGGAAATCTGTTCTTGATGGGTGATTTTGTTGAGAGCTCTATGATCGATGCACATTCTCCAAGAAACGTCTTTCTTCAATACCAACAACATTGGAGAGCAGTACGGTGAAGTACTAGGCTGGACAAGACCCTTTTCCAAGAGGTCTTTCACTTGGTTCATAATCTCTTCATTCTAGGCTCGGCTCACACGGTAAGGTGGCCGTTTCGGTGGTGTGCTTCCAGGTCTCAGATCAATAGTATGATCCTCAAGACGAGCTGGTGGTAACTCGCCTGGCAGGCCCTCTGAAAAGCAATCGGCATGAGTGTGGAGAAAATCTTGGTGTTCTTTATCAAGTTTAGACATATTTGTCCTATCCTCATCATTCAACTCTTTCAAAAAGATCGAGTAAACAAACAGAATGGATTTCATTAATTTTGAAACGGCCAAAGCCGATACAATAGGGACAGACTCGCTCTTAAGTTTTACATCAAGTACAATAGTTCGGCCCTTCTCTGTAGTCAAAGTCACTTTTCTCGCCCGATAGTCGACCACGACGTTGTTCTTGTGGTACCAGGGAATTCCCAAGAGGACATCACAACCTTCCAAAGGCATTATGTAGAAATCCTCATGCCCCAAATACCCCTGACAATGCAACTGAAGTTTGCCAATGACACGTGTAATGCCTACGTCCCTTCCGAGTGCCGCTAGAACTGCCTCTGCTAGTGGTCCCATCCGATCGGGTGTGATCAAGAGCCGCGCCGCCAATTCAAGTGAAATGAAGTTGGCCTTGGCTCCTCCATCAAAGAAGATCAAGGCTTCTTGGGTTTTCACTTTGCCCCATGCTCAGCGAATTTCTGTACTCTCGTCCATCGTGCTTGGGTCAGTACCCACGCAATCTGGAACCAAGCCTGTTTTCATCTTGCCTTTTCGTCCACATTCCTCGGCTGCTTTCGAACCCTTTGGCCTGTCTTCATCCTTGTCGTTTTGTTCTTTCTGTGTCTTTTTAGGGCACTTCGCGGAGGTATGCACAGTTCCCCGCATCCAAAGCACTTCCCCTCTTTGATGTAGAGAGCTCTCTCTCGAGGAGTGAGTTTGAGTCGTGCATCCTTTTTTTATTCCCTGGGTTGCTCTTCCTCTTTCTACTTTCATTGTTCGAAGTCTATTCGGTCCTTTGCATCATGATTTCATCTGTGCGGTAGATCAAACTGCCTGAGTGAATGGCAAAACCCCGTTTCGCATGACTCATCAGTTCCTGAATAGAATCTTACTTTTGCTCTGAGCAATGATCTCGGATCTCTGTAGAAAGACCCAAGGTAAACCGCTCAATCTGTTCTTTGAACAAGATCTTCTTAAATGAAGAGGCTGGTAGAAAAGAGCTCCAGAATCTCTCGCCATATGCGTCCAAAGTATCCTTCTTCGTCATCCGAAGATGGTTCCAAGCAGTTCGTATGTCTCGTTCGTACTCTCGAGTCAACCAAGAAGAAATAAAAAGCCTTTTAAATTTCAGCCATTTAACTCGCGCTGTCTTGTTCAATAGAAGCGTGGACCACCAAGTTCGAGCATTTCCCTTGAAGTAAGAGGTAGCCCTCTGAATCTTGGAGTGCTCTGAGTAACGCCCTCTAGAGAAATCTATGTCAAATTGCTGTATGAAAGCCAAAGCCTTCGAAGCATCTCTATAACCAGAAAACGTGTCAAATTTAATTGACTATCCACCTTCCTTAAACTCTCGAACTTTCTTGCTTTTATCTTCCAGAAAGCCATACTGGTTGGCTTTATAAAAATTCTTCTTCTTTGCATAAAAGCTGCTGCCGTCAGAGTCCGAACTATCCAAAGACGAGTCCTCTATAGAACTGTCAACCACTGGGCAAGATTTAGACTTCTTTGTCTTTTTCTTTGCTTTTTGCTTCGCTTTTTGCCTTTTCTGTCTTCTTCGCTCGAGTCAGAGGAGCTAGAAGAACTCGAAGAAGAAGAAGAAGAAGAATTGGGTACTCCTTCAAATCGAACACGCTTCTTCTGCTTTCTTGCCAATGCAAATGTAAACTGACAACCCAAATAACCCGGGAAGTCAAATCCTTTCTTTTGCTTTTTGTCGTGCTTTTTTTATTTGTTCCGTGCGTCAAAAAGCTGAGAAATCCGTGCATCAACCACCTCTTCTAATTCTTGCTCTGTATACATCCTTGGAGTAGGTGGTTTCTTGAGTGTCGGTTTTGACGGGTGGTTCTGTGGTTTGCCGCCACTGAAAATGCACCTCGTCGAAGGAGGTCTGGCTCATAAATTTTGCAAATTTCGGGTCCTTCGCAAAATTTAGCATCGTCTTTGTTGCATCGTCGATCAATCGTCGATGCTCCATCTCTTTGAGCTCCGCCTGAGTAGGCCGAGACGAGCCATACTCCTCGCGTGAAACCTCTTCGTGATCTCTTCCAAGTTCCCGCATCTCCGGATGCAGAGGAAGTCGACTGATCTCTTTCTGAAGCCATAAGTGCCGCGTAAAAAGGATCGGATTTCCCGTTAGGAGAGAAATCGGCCGTGCTCTGATACCACTGTAACAGACTTGGACACTCCAAGTCGAGATTCTACCGCAACACCACAAGAATTCACTTCAAAACAGTTCACAGTTCACAATTGATTCGACACTGGCCCGACGGAGTTCCGTGCCTAGAGATATTGGCCCCAAAGTCTGGCGCCCCTTTCGGTATTTCATTTTGTATTAATCTGCAACTCAAAGTACAAGGGAGTGGGAGGCTCTCACTCTCAGACTCTGCGTCTAGATGCTCTGAGAAGTGGGAAGCCTGCCCACTTATTTAAAGATTACAAGGGATGCCCAAAAGCAGAGCCCCAAAAGCTGCCATCTTTGGCTTAAAATAAAAAGGAAAGCCCAAAAGCTTCCAAAACTTTGCGTAGAATTCTCCTTGCGCAAAAATAAAGCAACACTTGCGTAGCTTTTTCTCAGCCCAGCCTGCGTAGGCTTTTTCGTACACTGCCCAGTGCTCTTGCCGCTGCAATTCGCGGAGGGTCTGTACGGCATGCCACGTCAGCATTTTCCCCGCGTTTTGGGCTTTGCCGTCAGCCAAAGAATGTGTGTTGTGTGTGTGTGGGCACCACGTCTTACAACTGAAATCTGCAAATCTGCTAACTGCTGAATCCTGACACTGTGTCGGTGATGACGCGACATCGATGCACTGAAAACGCAGATGCTGAAATCTGTGGACAGCGGGCTGAAACTGAAAACGCTGGCTGATTTGACCGTGCGGCGAGGATCTGCTACGGGTAGGTGAGATCTGCGAGGCTAGGGGCGGGATCTGCTGTGTCTAAGTGCTGAAAACTGAAAACGCTGATGCAAGGGCTGATCCAACGCCGGAAAATTGCAAAATGCTGATGCTATCTGCATAATCGCCTAGTCTGATCTGCTGAAAAAACGCTAGGCTGATTCTATTGCAAAAACGCTATGCTGATTTGCAATCTGCTAACACCATCTGCTGGGATCTGAAAACGCTGGCTGATCTAGAATCCAAAACGCCAGGCTGTCTTGTAGCTGAAAACGCTTAGTCTTCTGCCGGTCTTGCTGAGAAGGTGCACTACCAATTGCTAGAAATCTGCTGCCTCTTCTGCCAGAAAGTGCTAGTACTAGGTTTTTATTTATACCTGCTTAGCAAAGTTGCCCTACCCAGTTTTCCAACAAGTCTCTTATTAATAATAAGTGAAAAATGGATAAAATAGAGAAAATGGATTCTGTGCACTGTAAAATGCCCATGATGGGTACAAACTGTAATGCTGATGATCATGCTGTGTGCAACCAAAGGATATGCAACTACTCTGAGTGTCTGGACATGCACGGCCTGCGCACAGGCTCACAAAGGTGCCAGAATACTTCCTAAGCTGACCTGAACTCTGGACCTGAAGTAGCTTGTCCACATGCACATAGGGTTAGATGTGCACGTGACAGCCAAGGGGTGTCGTTAACAGCAACGTTAACTCAATTGATTGTAGATTAAGGAGTTTTAATCTCCCTTTACAAAAGCTAAGCCACATTAAGTTAGACTCCACTGAGTTCGAGCGTTCGTCGATGCTCTGTGTTGATGAATGTAAAGTTTTATACGATTATGAAGAAGAAAGCAACGGCGAAGCTCTCCCTATGCTTGTCTTGCTCGCAAAAACTCCTCCTTGCTCACTTCCTTGCTCCCAAAGTCTTCTTGCTTGCAAAAGACGACTCCCTTCCTCACAAAGAACGCCTCTTGCTTGCCAAAAACTCCCTCTTGCTTGAGAGAGAGAGGCCTCCTTGGTTGCCAAAAGAGTTCTTTTTCTCTTTGCCCGTATCTCCTTCTTTTACTCCCCTTCTTTCCTTATTTTTAGCTTGCCCTTTTGCATGTGCGAGCACCTCTCTATTTAGGCTTGCTTGGAACTCTAGATTACCCCCCTTGAGGGTTGTTAGAGCCCCTCATGGGGTTTAGTCCCCTCAATGAAAAAAAGATGGCCATTTGATGGCGGGTGTGTGAACCATCGCCTAGGCGGACGCGCCACATCATCATCTGCTTCCTAGCGCCGTCGATGGGGTGGCAAGAGCTGTCTGAGCTGATCCACACACGGCACGGCAGCGCCGGAAGCAGCGCCTGGCGCAAGCCCTCCATAGCCACTAGAGGAGAGGACTCCCTCTCTCTCCCCTTTGCTTGATCAAGTGAGAGTCACGGCACAATACTTACAGTGTGCTAGTTCAGGTTTTTGCACCCCATGTGGGTTATTCGTGCTGCCACGTGGCAGCTGTATAGCCCTCAGCCTCTTAAGGCTTCTCGAAACCACCACATATATTAAAGAAAAACTTAGTTTTTCTCCCCAGCTTCAACCATCTGCAGATTAATGCTCAGGAACTCGATGACCGAGCCGTCAAGCCCAGTGAAACTCCATCACCCTGACTTCAAACTGCTTGGCCTTCCAGACCCGCCAACCGAGGCAACCAAAACCGAGAGAAGTTATATGGTACCTCACCGTTAATAACTGACGTCGACTTCAACTCGCATTATCTTATTGATCCGCACTCCGATTGACAAGCCATAAATTCCTATGGCCTTCACTTGCCACATACTTTGCATACAAACCCTGACGAGGCTGCAAAATCTTCTGATGGCACACCAACCAAGGCGACCAACCTGGCACAGAACTGCCCCCCCCTCCCCCGATGAAACTTTATTTAGCAATATCTTGGAAACCGAAGCTCCAATTCCCGATCTGAAAAGCTCGACATGCATCATATGATGAGCACTTCAGGTCATGTACTCGCTTCATCTCCGATCTTCCATCTAAGGTTGCCCAATCCCGTACAAATCTGCAAACCCCCATAACTTCTCATCGTAGCTCCAATCGACGAGCCGTAAAGACAAGTCTGTAGAGCACCTCGAGTACTGTACTTCTAGTCTATAAACTCCCATTTGTGATCACTTCAAGCATACTATCTTTTAGCATTAACAGGATAACTTTTGGCTCTTTAAAGCCACATCCGGCATACATTTAGCATAGAATTAGCTTGTTATCAAGCCCTGGTCAACAATCATGTGGACTTCAATCAAGCACAATGTGCATCCTTCTGATCTTTTTCCCATCATGGAAGCGGAGTTGCACGACATCCACCCCCTCTGAACCTACACAACCTCCGGTCTATGCCAACTGCACTTAATCAGCATTATCAAAAGCATCATCAAACACATCGTCCGATGCATACATATCATTGTCTTCTGGAGGTTGATTTGAAATGAGATCTTCAAGAACAATCGCGCCTTCTTGCTTCTTGAACAACTTAATCATTTTTCCTGCAATAGGCACCTTGAGCACAGTGCCATCAAGCTCACATAACTTATATGTTGAATTATTATAAGCATGTAGCATCACATATGGTCCAAACCATCGTTTAACCATCTTCCGCATAGCAGTATACTAATTCTCCAGGCTACTGTCATAAACAAGTACCGAGTCGCCATCTTTGATAGCATAAGGTCGTAGTCTATGCTTTCCATCGAATGCTGCTTTATTCTTCAACCTTGCCTCCTTTAGCTTCACTTTAGCCTGCTCAATATCTTCTTGACGCCTCTCAAGTTGGCGAATACGTAGAGCAAGCAAATCTTCTGTAGACATACCCTCTTCCCATGGCAATATAGTCCAAGACATAACCGCCTCCTCTATAGACATATTGGGTTTTTGCCCGTACATCAACTCATACGACATAAAACCTGTAGCAGAATTGTGTGTAGTACGATCAGCCCACAAAGCAAATGGTAAGAGTTTAGGACAATCACCAATATGCCCTTCGCATGCTTTGCTAAAGCTTTAACAATAGACGGATGCCCTCTTTCGCTTTTTCCATTACCCTCTGGATTGTATGTTGTAGTGATAGCCAATTTAATGCCCAAACGAGCAAAGAAATCATGAGCTTCATCTGCATCCAACTCTCCTCTATCAGCAATAATTTTACCAACACATCCGTATCTGGAAATCACATCTTCAAGCAAGAACTTGCATACTGAACTGGTAGCTTTGGTATGCAAAGCTCTGCCTTCAAGCTGGTTAGTAAGATCTTCTCTGGAAAGAACAATGTATCTCATTTGCAAAACACCTACTAGCATTGTAATTAGGTCCACCACCCACTTGTAATGCATGGTGGGGTGCAATCCATCTCGATGTCACACATTAGAATATTGTTCGCATGCTAAGCACGTCCCACAAATTGAGCCACATCTTTATACATACCTTTCCACCAATATCGGTCCTTGATCTTGACAAAGGTTTCCCACACTCCTCTGTGTCCAGCTCATAAGCTCTCATTAAACTCTTTTATAATTTGTTGTTGAGTTGCTTTGTCACAAACAACCCACTGCGGTATGCCTCCTGGACGCTTTGGCTGCTTCCATAGATGTCCATTCCTTAAAAAGTAGCCATAGGCCTTTCTCCTGATCCTCTTATAATCTTGGTCACTCCATCCTTCTTGTCTAGTGAGTGTGCTGAGGGAGCGGCTAATCATAAGTCACTCTCCCTCGTAGAATTCTTTAGAAAATACTTCAAAAACATGAGCAATAGCACCACAATCTCAATATAAATAAGAAGTGTAGAACTTCAAGCCACCATCAACACTTGTGGTAAGCATCTCTTCTTCATCTTCAAACCTGGCCCTTGATAACAAATCTGCAACAAGATTATCCCTACCTGCAATAAGACAAAATTCAAGGTTAAGAGATTTAATATAGGCTATCCACCGTAGCATGGCAATGTCCGGAGTAGAGCAGTTTGCAATCATCCCTATTAGTGGCAAGCAATCTGTCTCTACCACGACTGACGCACCAATAGAAACTTCTTCCCAAACAAACCTCTTTCCTTTCCTTAGCAATTGATAAAGCACCTCTGTAACATGAGCAAAATATAGGAACCAAAATCATTTGGTATATACGCTTCCTTTTGATGATATCAATAATCTCTTCATGGAACTCGCGCTTGGCAATTCCCAAGGTATCGAGCTCCACCTTGCTATTAAGAATGCGCTCTTCAAAGACCTTCTTTAGATCTGTAGCCAATCCAATGTCAGATTTGAGCTTACAAGAGGGTCCCCTAGGCTTACCTTGCTTCTTGTTCTTTGGCGCCTCCTCCATGACCACTTGGAGAGCAGATTTGGAAGCACGCCCTTCCTCTTTCTTGCTACTAGATCTTGTTGCCCTTTTGGATGTCCATGCATTGTCTTCATCTGTTTCGCTTCTCTTCCACCATAGCCTAGTTAGCTTGAGACTTAGAAATAAATGCATATATCGAAAGAGAATCCACTAAGTCAGTCCACCCCGTGTTTCCTGGTATGCAGTTCCCCATCTGACGTGATTTCCCATAAGTCAACTTACCTGCTTCTATTGTCTTCAAAGCATGAGGCCATAGCTAGCCCTTAGGACCTGCACCTTTATCATCTCCCATTTTAAAGACCTGCTGTCCATATGTAGCTGCTTCCACAAGACCAACATTATGTTGCATTTCTACTACTAACTTCTTCATTCCACCTCTTCCAAAGTTCAAGCAAAGCAGCTCACCTGTTGCCCTTAGATGGAATCTTCTTATCTTTCCAAAAAACCATGTTTCCTTTGTAAGCTTCATCAAAGTCATCACACTCCTTCAGTTTTAACATATCTATGATCTTCATTGTCGCACCACATGCATCAATCCCAATTTTTGCGCGGAGGTTGCTACTTAGGCTCAGAGGTAGATCCCTTTGCAGCTAATCCTTCAAGTTTCACAGCTTTTGGATTCAAATTTAATCCTTGAATACCTTTCACCAGTTCATAGAGAACGGGCTCCTCCACCTTGGGTACTGTTGAGAATGATCTCTCCTTAGTGTCCTCTTCAACAACATCCATAACATCGGCTACAATCAGCTTGTCAACCCTCATCTGTCGTTTCTTCAGTGACTTTCTTCCAATCAGACGGTAACCCTAATTCACCTGTTGAATCTTCCAACAATTGTACCAAACTCTTCTAAATCTGCGGATTAGCAGCTTGAATAAACAATTCAACCTTCAAATCCTTCATCGAACGTTGCTCTGTCGAGGATAACTGGTCAAATTTCTTCTCAAATTCTCGTAACAGCTGGTGTGCAGTTAGATTTTTATTCTTCTCCCCCACTTCATGAAGCTCTGTCTGGTTACCCTTTGCAAATCCTTAAGAAAATATTCCTCCTGTAACATCTTCTTGAATTCTTGCCAATTTGGTCCTTGAGTCGCCTGAATCTCTTTAATTCGGCCCCTAAGTTCTGGCACCGCAATTAGATGAAATCTTTCCACTGCATTTTGATCAACAATTCCATTATCTTCCATTGCCTGCTTATAGATATTGCAAAATTTAGAAATATCTCGACCTTCAAACCGCAGCAATCTATCTATAATCGTTTGTCGGGCTTTACAAATCCACTCTTCCAAATTATACTGCTGCTGGGCAGCTTGTTGTTGTTGCATACACGCTGCAAATTGTTGCATCACCTGTCGCATGGATACCTCTTGCGGTGTAGACATCTTTCTCAGTAAAAATTTCCCACCCCGGCTTTGTTTCGCATTGAGTTCACCAAGTTGTCGGGGGATATAGGGTTCAAAAGGCGATCCAGGTTAGCGTCGGGCTGCTAGCTGTGGGAAAAGAGAGAGAAAAGGTTTACCACACAACACAATAGAGTAATAAGTGCTTGAAAATGCAAATGGAACACGAAACCAAACCGAAGTACGATTGCCAAGGGGTGCCGTTAACAACACCGTTAACTCAATTTATTGCAGATTAAGGAGTTTTACAAAAACTAAGCCAAATTAATTTAGCATGCACTGAGTTCGAGCGTTTGTCCATGCTAGGTGTTGATGAATGTAAAGTTTTATACGATTATGAAGAAGAAAGCAACGGTGCATCTCTCCCTATGTTTCTCTTGATTGCAAAAACTACTCCTTCAAAAACTACTCCGTGCTCGCTTCCTTGCTCCCAAAGTCTCCTTGCTTGCAAAAGACGACTCCCTTCCTCGCAAAGAACGCCTCTTGCTTGCCAAAAACTCCCTCTTGCTCGAGAGAGAGGCCTCCTTGGTTGCCAAAAGAATTCTCTTTCTCTCTGCCCGTATCTCCCCCTTTTACTCCCCTTCTTTTCTTATTTTTAGCTTGCCTTTTTGCATGTGCAAGCACCTCTCTATTTAGGCTTGCTTGGAACTCAAGATTACCCCCCTTGAGGGTTGTCACGACTCTTCATGGGTTTAGTCCCCTCAATAAAAAAAAAGATGGCCATTTGATGACGGGCGTGTGAACCATCGCCTGGGCGGACGCGCCACGTCATCATCTACTTCCTAGTGCCGTCGATGGCAAGAGCTGTCCGAGCTCATCCACGCACGGCAAGGCAACGCCGCAAGCAGCGCTTCGCGCAAGCCCGCCATAGCCACTAGAGGAGAGGACTCTCTCTCTCTCTCTCTCCCCTTTGCTTGATCAAGTGAGGGTCACGGCTCAGTACTTATAGTGTGCTAGTTCAGGTTTTTGCACCCCATGTGGGTTATTCGTACCGCCACATGGCAACTGTATAGCCCTCAGCCCCTTAAGGCTTTTCTCAAAACCACCAAATATATATTAAAGAACCTTAGTTTTTCTCCCCAGCTTCAACCATCTGCAAATTAATGCTTAGAAACTCGATGACCAAGCCGTCAAGCCCGTTGAAACTCCATCACCCTCACCTCAAACAGCTTGGCCTTTGTCAATTTCCGACCTTCCCTTACCCGCCAACCAAGGCGACCAAAACCGAGAAAAGTCATTTGGTACCTCACCCTTAATAACTGACGTCGACTTCAACTCGCATTATCTTGCGGATCCGCACTCCGATAGACAAACCGTAAATTCCTATGGCCTTCACTTGCCACATACTTTGCATACAAACCCTGACGAGGCTGCAAAACCTTCCGATGGCACACTGACTAAGGCGACCAACTTGGCACAGAGCTGGCCCCCGATGAAACTCCAACTAGCAATACCTTGGCAACCGAAGCTCCGATTGCCGATCTAAAAAGACCGACGTGCATCATATGCACTTCAGGTCCATGTACTCACTTCATCTCCGATCTTTCATCTGCAGTTGCCCAATCCGGTACAGATCTGCAAACCACTTAACTTCAAACCGCAATAACTTCCTCACTGTAGCTCCAATCGAAGAGCCGTAAAGGCAAGCCTGTAGAGCACCTCGAGTACTGCAATTCTAGTCTATAAACTCCCATCTGTGATCACTTCAAGCATCCTATCTTTTAGCATTAACAAGACAACTTTTGGCCCTTTAAAGCCGCATCTAGCATACATTTAGCATAAAATTAGCTTGTTATCAAGCCCTGACCACTGGTCAACAATCATGTAGACTTCAATCAAGCACAATGTGCATCCTTCTGATCTTTTTCCCATCATGGAAGCGGAGCTGCACGACAACGTGCCTGCAATTGTATGTCTTTTTTCATCTATCCTTCTTCTCTTGATCTTTCCCTTGAGTTTACTTCTCCTTGTAGTTTCCTTGAAGTTTATGAGTACGCTATGACCACAGATAATAAGACACATGCAAGTACCTATAGATCCTCCCCAGCAGAAGCCGCACACATGCACACACACACACGAATAAACAACACTTGAGACAGCATATAGATTACCATACCTGGAGTCCAAACAGTAATACAGTTGTAATTCCAAGCCAGGAATGCAAACTGTAAAAGTTATCTATCCCTTTAGCATTGTGGAATCTCAAGGCTGCCCATATCCCAAACACAGCCATCCAGAAACCCAGCCCTTGGATTGTAAGGTGAACCGCCTTCTTGTAGCTCTTTGTGCCATGTACACCCCTAAATACCAAAATTGCTGCGACAAGAAAACATAAACCGTACACATTCTTTCAATCACTAACACTTGCAGGAACAATATCAGGTAGTGAAGTATGGCTTACCTTCACTTGTCAAAACAATGTACCCGACAACCATCAACACTGGGTGAGCCTGTAAATTGTACAAAAAGAAGATTATGATGAGAAACAAATAACGAATAATTACACACTTAAAACAATTAAGAGCTTCACTCACACTAAAACAGAAAGTTCCAGAAAATGAAAAATAGCCCCTGAGGCAGTCAACAGTATAAAAGCACAACCATCCAGGCACTCTAGGATGAATGTGTTAAGACTTTGGCATCTCTCTGGATTTGTCCAGACAGTCCCCATATCTCGTATGGACAGGGTCACAGGTGATAGGGACAGATGGCTGTATTGTGGCTGTGCGCAGCTGGCGCAAGGTAGACTTATTCTATGTCGGGTCATGTGTGACCTAGTATACCCCGGCTTCCCGCTCTGTCCATAGCCTAGTAGCCTCCTATAGGCTTGGGATATTTTATCTTAGGCTTGCCCTGTTTTGCCCCTAGGCCCTAGGAGCCTATGATGCCCGTTTCCAATATTTATCATGTCATGGTGTGGGTCAGGCAGCCTCTAGGAGTATATGTGAGGGCAGGGGGTACCTAGAGGCAGTGTGTGTGCTCATCAGATTCCCCCGAGGGCAGCCCATTAGGACACCTTAGGGAAACCCTATAGATGGGACAGCCTGGCCTTTTTCCTTGGCAGCAGCCAGCGTTTTTCCGTGCAGCTTTAGGTTTAGGGCAGCCCCTAGGATATATTGTGGATACCTTGTGGCATGGGCAGTCCCTCATGATGGGGGATGAGCAGCCAGGTGATCTTCCGTAGTCTTTTCTCCTCAAGGCACCTGTTCAAACCCGATCCATGCAAAGGCAAAGCATCTGAAAGATTGTGCATGCCTAGGAGAGCAAAGAGCCTTAGTCCTTTTCATAGTAGCCATGAGTTTCAAAACGGGTTTCAGAGGTTTTGGGAAGTTTCAGTCCATGTCTGAAATGCTGTCCGAAAGGTTTTGTACACAACTTCACCATAATCCTTACAACCTCACCATAAATGTCGACAAATATCCATGGACACTAAATGATCATACACATTGAACAGCATGTAAAAGTCCGATATGAATAAGGTGTATTATGTGCTAGAGAACTCATGGATTACTTGAAACTCCAACCTCAAATAGAATAAATGGCAACAACATCAATGAAAAATTTTCTCTTCAAAGATATGTGGAGTTTTAGAATCGTTTCCCCAAAACCTTTTGTGGAAGAAACAGGTTCCTTGGCAACTATGGTTCTTTTAAGGGCACCATACATGGCAGCCTTGAGGCATGTGGCTCTCTCCCCTATATCAGTCTTGGGTGCCAGGAGGAGATACAACAGTGTTTTGTTCTTAGAGCAAGCTATGGTTGATGCCCATGTTGAGGCTGAACCAGAGGTCTCATGTGCAGGAGCAGAAACAGGTTCCTTGGCAACTATGGTTCTTTTTAAGGGCACCATACATGGCAGCCTTGAGGCATGTGGCTCTCTCCCCTATATCAGTCTTGGTGCCAGGAACCATGTTTTGTTCTTAGAGCAAGCTATGGTTGAAGCCCATGTTGAGGCTGAACCAGAGGTCTCATATGCAGGAGCAGAGGGCAGTAGTAGTTTTCTGTGCCAAGGGTCTATCCATCAAGGGCATTTCACATCTATGCTGGACCACCCTTGAGCACTTGTATATGCAGCTTTGTTATCAGCATGGAAAGCCTTTCCCAGATTTCTCTCTTGGAAATTGTCAAGGCCACCGTGGAGAGGACTCAACCAAGAAAGGATAGACAACCGAACCCCACCTCCAGGGAGTCAAGGAGGAACTCAAAAAAGGGTGGGTGGATGCCATGAAGGAAGAGGTCTAAGACATGCTTTTAGCAGGACCTCAACCCACCGCCGCCCCCCCCCCCCCCAACTCAAGCCACCATCTGTACATAATTCGCAGCTACAGAAAATTCTACCAAAAAGAATTAAAAACTAAATACTATTACAGGGGCGAGGAAACTTCAGCAGATGCAATGAAATTACGGAGTAAATCTTGTGCTCGGCTTAGCTTTGTTTAGCATGTATGCCAAATGTAATGCTCTTTCAAGGGCTTGACAGGTTTCCACATCAAGAAACCGTCTCTTGTAATGCATTGTTCGTAGGTTTTTTTCAACAAAGCAAAGCAGAGCAAGATCTAGATCGTTTGGACAGATGGAATGAAAAAGTATCTTGGGATGCTTGTCAAAAACGGAAAATGTGGAGCTTAGAAGGGTCGCTCAAAGTCATTTCAGAGAGCAAGTTCGTAATTGGGATTTGCCCAAAGCAGCATACGATGTGTGTTCATTTTTAGGTCTGTGTCAAGCATATAGTTCGCATATAGAAAATTTTGCACGCATTGCAACATCAACGACTGATGTTTTGAAAGAGATTAAAACTCGTTGTCAACGTGTTGTCTTGCCCGAGGTACCATGGAGGCTTTCAAAGATTTTCAAGGTTGCCATGACTGAAGCTCTGTCTCATCCTCACCTCTTGGGATGACCCTCTCGAGGTATAGACAGACGCAAGCAACGTCACCATAGGAGCTGTGCCGCAGCAACATGGCCTAATTACTCAATGTACAAAAAGAAACTTCTCTCTATCATTCATTCTCTAAAAGCATTGGAAGCATATATTGTATAGTAGAGAATTTATTGCTCGTACTAATCATCAAGCCCTCAAATGGCTCTTGTCTATGTCTAGTGCACATTGGAGTGACCGCTAGGCAAGGTGGTCTCAGTTTTTTGAGCAATTTGGTGGTTTGATTGAAGATGTTCCTAATAAAACTAACCCCGTTGCAGATGCGTTAAGTCACGAAGGACAAATCTTAGCTCTTGAGTCAAGTTCCACGGTCTCCATTCAAGGAGTATCTTTTGACAACATGAAAAATCAATATCCAGATTCCGAGTTCAATGGTTGCAGGCTCTTGCCGTCCAAGGACCTAGCAACTATCTCATTTGAGATGGTCTCTTGTATTTTCATCACTGTCTTTGTGTGTTACCTTCTCTAGGCAAGCTATATTGTCCGATACACATGATGCACTCACGGGTGGGTCCAGAGGCATGAATACCACTTTAGAAAAAGTAGAAAGATTCTTTTATTGTCCTAATATGCAAAAAAGACGTGTTTAAGTATGTCACACGGTGCTCCATTTGTGATGTCACATGCACATCTAACCCTATGTGTACGTGGACAAGCTACTTCATGACAAGGGTTCAGTTCAGTTAGCTTAGCTTTTGAAGAGTGACAAGAATCCCAAGAAAGAAGAGCTTGTCCAGACTCCCCTTGTTTCTCTTTTCACTCATTGAGAGCGGACCGTGCACTTAGCGACCGGCCAGTCGACGTGAGGTGGGAAAAAGCAACCTTGGTGTGAGCGCATAGACCTATTTTCCCTATTTTAGCCAATTTTCACTTATTATTTTTAAGTGACTTTTGTTGGGAAATTGGGTAGGGCAATTTGACTCAACAACTATATAAGTAAACCTAGCGCTAGCACTTTCTGGCAGAAGAGGCAGCAGGAACACCTTGTTCAACAAGCACCTTCTCAGCAAGACCTTCCCGGCAGCAAGCCTAGCGTTTTTCATCAGCAAAAGCCCAGCGTTTTCAGCCATCACTAAGCCCTGGCGTTTTTGCATTGCAGATCAGCCCGGCAATAGCAAAACAGCAGAAGCCTAGCGTTTTTGCATCAAGGACCCAAATCAGCCCCTAGCCTTTTTGGATCTGCACAGCAGCCTAGCGTTTTGCATATTCATCGCGACAAGATCATCATTAGCATCAGCGTTTTCAGTTTTCAGCATCAAGACTCCGCACCGCAAGTCCCGAACCTCGCAGATCTCACCTTCCCGCAGCGGATCCTCGCCGCACGGTCAGATCAACGAGCGTTTACAGTTTCAGCCCTGAAAACGCAGATTTCAGCATCTGCATTTTCAGTGTGTCGTCGTCATCACCGACATAGAGCCAAAATTCAATAGCTAAAGATTTGTAGATTCAGCCATTAGCATTTTCAGATTTCAGCCCGTCTCGTCGTCATCGACATCGTCGGCGAGTCCATAGCATTGTAGAGATTTGTGCAATCAATAGTAGACCGCTCTCGCCATAGAGAGTGGGGCCTTCAGAGGAGGGTTTGACAACATTCTGGTGTCGTATTCTTCTCTCTGTATCTCTCAATCTTAGCATTTTCATTCACAGTGTTTGCCACTTTGTTTGTAATCATTTGCACTCTCTCACTAAAGGAACGGAAGGCTCTCCCTTCCGTAAGTAAAAGGAACCTTGAGCATAGTTCGGAGCACTCAACTTGAGCAAAGTTCAACATTCACATCCGTTGCACCTTACACAAGCAAGGTCTTTTGATGTCGCTGCCTATTCCTGAAGGCCCATTCCAGGACATTTCCATGGATTTTGTGACTAAACTTCCACCTAATTTGCATTCAAGGACGTTTCCATGGATTTTGTGACTAAACTTCCACCTAGTTGCATTCAAGGAACACACAACTTGTTGTAACAATCCTTCATCGTTTCAACAAGTTTTGCATACTCATTGCCACAGTCACAACACAAGATATAGCCAATTGTTCATTTAAGCATCAGTATCCTCTTTGTAGTTTGCTAAAGTCGAGTGTCAGATAGAAATGTCAAGTATACATCCCATTTTTTGGCAAGCACTCTTAAAATATTTTGGTACTAAGTTGAATTTCTCCTCAGCTATAATGTGCAACGGAAGTGATTGACGATGAATGCTCAGGAAGGGTACTCAGTTCGTACTCAACGTTCCTTTTACTTCATGAGAGAGTTTCCGTCTTGATTGTCTAGCTAATTTTGAAAAAGAGAGTTCATAAGCTTGTTTTGGAAAAGCAAGGCGGTCGGCTAATTTTGGAGCACACCCCATTTGCCATGCAGCACAGCGTAGCAAAGAGCTACACTGCCTGATGGCTTTATCGTACCAAGCAACAATTGGACTACATAAGAAGGTTTTTTTTCCAAGAAAAAGATCCTTCCATTAGTTGATAAAACTGCCCATAGGGCTACAAACCGCCTCTACTAGAGAGGGCTATAACAAAGGCATGGGGAGACTCTCCCAATGAGTAAACAAAATATGTACAATGAGGCTAAATCACTAAATGGGAGGAGGGAAGAGCCACACAAGTGGCCGGTAGTGCCATCTGGGTCCACCCTGGACCATGGAGAAGAAGAGCCCTGGGCGCCAAAGTCGCAAGAAAGCCTCTCTACGCTTCCGCATGCGGTCGGAGCTGCCCTAAAGTCTCTCAAACTGACCCCTGAGAGTATGAATCAGCTTCAATCAAAATTCACGAACAGTCTCTGTCGGTGGGACAAGGCAAACCTCGAAGATGCGGCAGCAGCGGGTCCGCCAGATAAACCAAAGTGCCAAGCCACAGATGAGCTCCCAGCACACCTCTCTCATTGCACCACTCCTGGGGGGTAAGCTCTGTGGCAGGCTGAAGTGTAGGTCGGCCCCCTTGAATCACAATCATCCTACAAGTGGAGGCTAACTCAAAATGGAGCGCAGGACCCATGAGGGTGGACTAGGCTACAGCACCCCAAGTGAATTGTTGCGCGGTGGAAAGAGCTAGCATCAGTCAAAGTACTCGAAGCCAAACCTGTTGTGCCATGGGGCAATCCCACAGACAGTGACGCTGACTCTCCAAAGGATGGTCACAAGTTGCGCATGCTACCGACAAGCCACTATATACTAGCAAGCTCCCCACTATTGTAGCTCTATGTGCAGCTAGCCACCATAACAAAGTGACTCGCCTGGGCTGTCTGGAGTCCCACAACCGCTCCCAAAAACCTGACAAGAACTCAGTTGTGAAACCCTCCTCCTGCCAATGAGGTGCTGCAACAGGACGAGCCTCTCTTCGTGTTGCTAGTATGTGTCGCCTCAGTCGAACCGTGTACTGAAGGAAGGGGGTCTCCGGGTGACCGGCTGAAGAGAAGGGGTCTCTCCAAAACCACTCTCTAGGGTCCCACTGCACTCGTGGCAGGAAGCAGCTCTCCCAAGCCCAAAGCCGCCAGTGGCCTGTCTCAAGATCTGATAGGTCAGGATCTATGACACACGTCCTCCCATAGATGCCCACTGCACGTATCCTGAAAAAACAGCACTCTCCTACCTGAGGAGCCTCTACGGAGACTGTGTAAACAACCCTCTCCCTGGAGCTCAAAGAACATGGGGGGTACGGCCTCTGAGCAAACACGAACTGCGATGAGGACCTCAAGTCGAGTGGAGGCCCCCATCCATTTGGGAGCTGTTGTCTCTAGAGGGGTGATCCACTCAGCTGGTAAAGCCTCTGTAATGTCCTGGCACATACTTTGCACCCCTCTCATGACTCCTAGCTGGATGCTCTGTGTCTCCTCGGGCAACCTTGAGAACTGAAGCCAGTCGCGCCGAGAGTGCGGGCTAGGCCCTCTGCCATGGGACCCCAAGAAACATGAGGCCTACTACCAGCCAAGTGGCCTCTCTGAGTACAAACCATGGGGTTCCGGGTTGTCTCAAGCGCTACTCCATGCAGGTGGCTGGTGCTGCTTGAAACCGGCCCGTAGGCGGGTAGACTTTGGCTTTCACCCGAAACTTTACTTTAGACTTTAGGACACAGAGAAACTTTGCAACCAAAAACCTGTAACGGGAATTGACACTTCAAACACACACGGCTTGGAAGCTAGAGCGCTATCAAGCAAACGCCAACAAGTTGTTGGCCCCAGAAACTGGTGCCCCTTTTGGTATTTCTTTATTCTTAATGCAAAGAAACGATCCGATCACTTTCACCTAGCTCCGACCAAGCTGTTCGGACCTGTCCATGGCTGTGATTGCAGATTTTTGACCCAATTTCGCCAACATAACGACGCAAAATCCTTGTAGGTCAAAAGTACACGCCTAGGACGCTTTTCCCCGCATTCTGGAAGCTTTACGGTGAGCTGCAGGTCAATTTTCAGTGTGCTGTGGTATTATTAGTCAAGGGATGTTGGAAAAGATGCCGTGCTCGGCAATGCCTTGGTTGACACTTATGCCCATTGTGGTGTACTCCAGACAATCAAGAAGGTTTGGGCTGTTTTCAGCAGATATGCCCAACAGGGTCAAGCCCGAGAAGCTCAGGACTAGGAAGCTTTGGACTGTTTTCAGCGGATGCATTGTGCAGGCGTGTCTCTATAGATGCAAGCTACTACGCTTGCATCTTGAAGGCATGTGGTAAGATGTTAGGCAAGAAGATTGTGGTGGCAGATGCCTTATCTAGGCAACCACATGTGGCAACTGTCTCTATTGCTTTTCAGCATGAGTTAGATGCGATACGTGATCAATATGTGACTGATGATGATTTTATGATGCTCTTCTTAGAGGCTTACATCCAGAGTATTACGTTCTAAAAGATGACTTTTTGACACGACAGGGCAAGCTTTGTGTCGCGAAGATTTTAAGAAAGAAGATCCTTATAGAGAGTCATGCTCCACCTTATGCTGGTCATAAGAGGTATTGACAGTTTGATTAACGCTATGAAGATGTATTTCTATTGGCCTTCTTTGGGCAAGGATACAGAAAATTTTGTCAAGAGTTGTTTGGTTTGTCAGAGAGTATCGAGGAAACCTTCTTGGTCTACTTCATCCCCTCTTGATTCCTTTGTCTCCGTGGGAAAGCATTGCCTTGGACTTCATGTTTTATAATCCGAGAACTCGGTCTGGGAATGATGGTGTTTGACCATCATTGATCGATTCAGCAAGCAAGCACATTTCACTCCGGTTCAGAAGAAGATTACATCACAACAAATGGCTAAGATGTTTTTAGTCCATGTCTTATGTATCATGGGATGCCAAAGTCTATTGTTAGTGATGGCAATCCAAGGATGACAGGAATTTTTTGGTAAGCTTTAGGGCAGAATTTACAATCTATCTTCAAATTTTCTTGATCTTATTATCCACAGAGAGATGGACAGTCAGTGGCAGCGAACTTGACACTTCTTAATTTGATAAAGTGTTATGTGTCAGACAATCGAGTACAGTGGGAACATTATTTTCCTTTGGTGAAGTTTTCTTATAACAACACCATTCATAGCTCTACTGGTAAAGCACCCTTTGAGATTGTTAAGGGAGCAACCTTCCACCTATGGTAAGGTGATGGAAGACATATTTCAAGCTGACAAGTTTGTGGAGGATTTGGATGTTGCTTATGAGCAAGTGAAGACAGCCATTCAAAAAGCTCACGATAAGCAAAAGAAAACTACAAATAAGTATCGACGATGACTCCGCTTTAATGAGGGAGATTGGGTGCTTTTGAGATTGGATGTCCAGTGAAGTAACACTTCGAGAGTGCACCACAGCATGGCAATTTAGAATATCACAAGATGACATAAATCAGCAGTAACAAATTCTTCCTTGTGCAACTGCAAGATTTTTTAAATAAGAAAGCCCCTCCAACACTGGAGGAGAAGCATAAATCCCCCCTTCAACACCGGAGGGGATAAAAGTGGCGGAGGAAGGGCACGTTCCCTATGGTATTATTTAAATGTGGAGAATGGTGCCTACTCTACACCATAAGTATGTATGGTTTTTCTTTTTTCTAATGGGCATAGGCATCCCAATGCACGAAATGCATCTTCTTCCATCTTTAAATTTTACTATACAAATTTTCTTCTCTATACATCTATAAATGCAAAATCTCATTTCTCTTGCAAGGTCGTGGAGCTTTTCATTAAAGCTTGGATGAGAGATACTACCAAGCCTTCAGAATAAGAGACGATATGGGAGGAAAGGTACAACACTGCTCCTCTTCTTTATTCACACTATTTTCACAATGAATCAATCAAGGCAAACTAGTTTTACTTCATGAGAGATATGCAAAGACTCAAGAGAAAAGAGAATGATACTGTTAGTGAAGGTTCTATGAGTGATAGAGAGAGAGAAGACTTAACACCAGATGGGGTCCCAAACCCCCCTCCAAGGGCCCCCCTCTCTATCGCTAGAGAGGTATTTGCTTTAGATTACGCAAATGCTGATACAATGGTCTTAGATGGTGATGGGATCTTGCCGTAGATGCTTGGATGCGAGGCTAAGAGCAGAAAATGCAATACGCTATGGATATTGAATGGAATTTGCAAGCTCAATGAGGCTATGGGCTGATTTTCTATGGCCAACGTCGAGGTTGGGCAGAAAATTGAAAAACGCTGGCTGATCTGAGGGTTGAATCTGAGAACGTTGGTTGATCTATCACCTTGGGCTGAAAACTGAAAACGTTGGTGCTGATGGGGTGCTATAGGCTAATCTGCTGCAAAAACACTAGAGATGTTAAGCTACTGCGGATACTTGGTGTTGGTACTCTAGGTACTGACTTATATCTTAGAAGTGACCCCTAGGGTCACTTATATATGGAATTAAAGCTAAGTTGTGAGATGCCAATTAAAACCCACGATTTGGTAATTGCTGGCTAAAATGTCACTTATTGATAAGTTGATGAACTACTAATGAGAGGTGCTTCACATGCAAATAAATACCTAGGCTAGGTACTAATGCAACTATATGGGAACACTCCCCGATGCCTACACCTAGCACACATTGGTTGTGTCACAAGACGAGGCACCACGTGCCAATAGAAAAGAACAGACTGAACAGACTTTTAGCACTTTAATAACAACTGAACTTAAAGAGAGAGCACACGCGACACGGAGTGGCGGAATTCCACCCCAGAGAGTATTGGCTCCAAACCTTGGCGCCCCTTTCGGTATTTCTTTATATTGCATCAACATAGTACAAGCTAGTACTCCAGACTCTGCACCTTCTCCAGGAAGCCTGCCCGAGAATGAGCCCTAGCCTCATATTTAAGGGCCCTTGGCCTGAAAAGCAATTACAGTAAAAAGCTTCAAACTCAAAAGCAACTGGCCCAAAAGCTGCCATCGTAAATCACGGAAATCCGTACAACTGCTACATCAGCAGCCAACGCAAAACACGAAAATCCGTACAATCTGCCACGTCATCATGGCAACTCAAATTGCGGAGATCCGTACAGCTCTGCCACGTCATCAGTTGGTTGCGCAAGCTTTTGTGTGTGTGTGTGTGTGGGTCCTGCTTTATTTTAATTCCTTTATGACTCTTGGGCCCCATCGGGTGGGGTCCCATAAGTTGGTAGGACATCTTCTGTTGCTGTTGCTTGTTCTTCTTAGGGTTTGAGCCCCTCGGCGGATGATCTGCACAGTGGCTCCGTTCTTCAGTGGCTTGACACGTCTCCAGTTTGTGACATCCCCCCTTCTTGAAAGAGAGTAATCGTCCGCGATTACAGCATATCTAGAAAACAGCTCAACTTAGCTCAAAATTTCCGAGGGACATTCCAAACGACAATCCGAGGGACAATCAATTTGCTCTTTTTTTTTTTTAAAGGAGTTAGCTTCTCCTTTCGGCTCTTTTGATCAAGGAGTTGGCTTCTCCTTTCGTCCATATCAGAACTCTTAACATTCCGGTGTAGTAAAATTAGCCATCACACCTAGACCGCACTGATCTTCCGTAGGCGTCTTGATGCACTAAAATTACATACCTAGGCAATCTCATCAAATTAGGAATATTCAGTGGTTGGCACATCACAATGCAACACAAATGCTCACATATGCATGTTACAAGACTTGGAAACATAAAGCCGCTCATGAACACTCCCCCCACAAATAACCATCCCGGTCTGGGCCATGAGCTGCTCAACGACTCCCTCATCACTCCTTCCACAAATAACCTAAAAGGTCCGAGCCATGAGATATCAATGTGACAAAAACGCGTTTCATGCAGATGAAACCCTGAAACGTTTTGCCGAAACGCATGAAACGAACATGCATTTTTTATGAAACGTTTAAAATTGGGGCTTTTTTTCCAGAAACCCAACGTTGTTATGAGAGAGATGATGCCATCTGATGAGAGTGGTACTTCATCTTCGAGTGGTCACATTGAGATGGATGCGACTTCATACTCAGATTCTACATGATCCTAGTGATGACTTTATAGTGGATAGTTAGCGAGTAGCTACTATGTTGGATGGCTTATGTATTAGAACTTAGTTTTCATTGGTCGGGATTGCTATTATGGAGTCTGGACACATTTTGATGTGGTTTCATTGCTCGTTTTGATTTTAGGCTTCGGTTTTATGCATTGGTTTTTCATTAAAGTTTGAGGTCTAGCTCCAGTTAACAGATGATTGTGGTCCCTAAAACTTATGGTTTGTGACATTGAATTAAGTTTGAACTTTGTTCAATACAAGTACTTTGCTAAATGAATCAATGATGCATCAGTTATGATTCATGAAACTAGTGGCTGTGTTTTAACTTTCATCAATACTGAGCATCTCTTTGATCGTGCTCGCTTGAAGTCGCTTCTAAGCAGTGAGCATCTCTCTCTCTCTCTCTCTCTCTCTCTCTCTCTCTCTCTCTCTCTCTCTCTCTCTCTCTCTCTCTCTCTCTCTCTCTCTCTCTCTCGTGGACATTAAAGTCTAGAGTCATGTGTGCTACTTTGTACACATATTTATCATATAAATTTAATGTTGTTTATGAAACCTGTTTCATGTTTTTGACGCTATGAAACGAAACGTTTCAAAACCTCGAAACCCTGAAACCACGAAACGTTTCATGTCACACTGTGAGATATAGAGGCCTTGTGTGCCACGTAGACATGCTTCATCAACTTCCAGAGCCAGTTTTCTCCTCCTCCCTAGAGAGGGATGTCTAGAATCCTAGGAGGATTTGTTCGCAGGACCTGCATGTCCGGACAAGTCCATTTTCCATTTTTGAAACCCTCTTGCATAAATGGTTTGTACATGAGTTTTGACAGATGTTATTATACTACGGTGAGCATCTGGCATGATGTGCATGTAGTTCTAGGTTAGAGAAATCCAACGAGCCATTCCCTGCGTCGATCGGAATCTCGGGTGGGCAGATGTGCGACAGTTTCACCCAAACGGATACCCCCTGGCTCAATTTTAAGAAATCAATTTATTGATTAGTTTGTTGAGTAAGTTGGTGGACAGCTGCCCTACCTAAGGCCTAATAAGCTTATAACCTACTAACCTCACCTATAAAAGGGCCCAAGGAGCTAGCGCTAGAGATCAATTGGAAAAGCGCTAAGTTAAGGAGCAGAAGCAGCCAACGTTTCTACAATCAGCCCCAGCGTTTTCTGATTTCAGCCCTCCTCCCCGCGACATTCTTGTTCTGGTGAGAGAGAAGTAGCCATAGAGGGAAGAGAAGAGAGAGAAGAATGTTGTGTTGAGGAACTGCCATTTTAAACATTATTAACATTTGACAAAATATGACACAAAGTGTTCTTCTATTTCATCTTGAGAAGAGATCTTCATAAACTTTTTGGCTATACAAATAAGTGGCAACGAAGAAATATCCTTCTCCCCCAATAGCAACACGTGCACGCCATTGGCATCAAATATCAAACTATTATGCTCATAGCCCATGGCATTGGATTTGAACATCAAAATATTATGCTCATAGCTATATGCTCGTACTTGTGAGCTTGTACATAGGACGTGTATTTCCAGGCACTTTAGAGTAGCTGCATACCCTTTGATTGCACACGAGCACAACTGTCACAAACTGGAGACGTGTCAAGCCATTGAAGAACGGAGCCACTATGCAGATCACCGATCGAGGGGCCTAAACCCTAAGAAGAACAAGCAACAACAGAAGAAGAAGGCCTACCAATTTATGGGACCCCGTCCGATGGGTCCCAAGAGTCATAAAGGAATTAAAATAAAGCAAGACCCACACACGCACACACACACAAAAGCTTGCGCAACCAACTAACAACGTGGCAGAACTGTACGAATCTCCGCAATTTGCGATGACATTATGGCGTGGCAAATTGTACGGATTTTCGCGTTTTGCAATGATTGCTGACATGGCAGCTGTACGGTTTTCCGTGATTTACGATGGCAACTTTTGGGCATTGCTTTTGGGCCAGTTGCTTTTGAGTTAGAAGCTTTTCACAGTAATTGCTTTTCAGGCCAAGGGCCTTCAAATATGAGGCTAGGCTCATTCTTTGGCAACCTTCCTCAGAAGGTGCAAAGTCTGGAGTACCGGCTTGTACTGTGTTGATACAATATAAAGAAATACCGAAAGGGGCGCCAAGGTTTGGGGCCAATACTCTCTGGGGTGGAATTCCGACACTCCGTGTCACATGTGCTCTCTCTCTCTTTCGGTTCAGTTGTTATTGAAGTGCTAAAAATCTATTCGATCTGTTCTTTTCTATTGGCACGTGGTGCCCCGTCTTGTGACGGTGGTATCAGAGCATCAAGCATGTGCTTTTCTGAAAGCATACCACTCCTACAGAAAGGGCAGACAGAGCAAACCAGAGACTACTGGAATTTTATTTGAAGTATCTTCGGGTCCTGACCCCGGACTTATTAGCCACTCCCACCGTTACTTCATCGCGCATCGGACACGCTCCCGTCTTCATCGCTCTGTCTTACAGGGCATAAGCCATAAAGAACCCAACAAAACAGCAAAACTGCAGCAAACAGCATTTTTCCTTGCGTTTTTGGCAACAGCAGATTTCAATCATTGGCGTTTTTGGACAGCAAATAAAGTGCATCAGTTTTCAGCCTTGGAGTCGGTCTCGTCATCCTTGTCGTCGACATCGACATAGCCTAGACTTGCATCAGTCTCATACATCCACTTTGTACCAGTTTGTGCAATCAATAGTAGACCACTCTCGCCAATTAGAGTCGGGCCTTCCGAGGAGGGTTTTACAACGTCTCTGGTGTCGTATTCTCTTCTCTCTCTATCTCTCAGTCTCATACACTTTCTCGCACTGCGTCCATTCACTTTGTGTGTCCATTGCACTCTCTCATTAAGAACGGAAGGCTCTCCCTTCCATAAGAAAAAGGAACCTTGAGCACAGTTCGGAGCACTCATCTTGAGCGAAGTGCAAACATTGATTCTGCTGCACCTTACATTGGTATGAGAGCTTTGGCAGTGTTCTTTATCACTCAAGGAAAGAACCACAAGAACCACAGAATTTTTTTTGCTTGTTGAGGTCGCACGAACCCAAGTTCACTTGGGCGTGTCGATTCCTAATCGTGTTTTTGAAGAGTGACAAGAATCCCAAGAAAGAAGGACTTGTCCAACCTCCCCTTGTGCCTCTTTTCACTCATTGAGAGCGGACCGTGCACTTAGCAGCCGGCCAATCGACGTAAGGTGGGAAAAAGCAACCTTGGTGTGAGCGCAAGGCCGCCAAGGGGTGCGCCCGCGGAAAGGAGCAGGACTCGGGTGAAGAGAAGATCCTTCTCGAACACAGATTGCAAGCGAAAGAAGAACCTCAAGAACCTCAAGAACTCAAGACGCTCAAGAACCGAAGAACCCAAGACCCACAAGAACCCAAGTTCCAGGTGAACTTAGGAACCCAAGATCACAGTGTATGGTCATCACTCGAAGCGGAATGAATACTTCGCTTGAAGGTGATGAGCATGGGAGAGACGACGAAGAATTTTCCCCACCAAGAGGTTTTTCGACCCTCCCCCTTCCCCATCTACGCCACGAGTTGTACCAAACCCTATGGAGGCGATGGTCAAGTCGATGTTGGAGATGACAGCACAACAACAAGAAACGAATCGCGTTGCGATGGCACAACTAGAAAGAAAAGCAGAACAACAAGAAGCGGCTCACATTGCTTTGGAACGCGAGCGCGATGCACGAAAAGAAAGAAAAGCACAAAGAAAGGAGGAAGCCGAAGCAAGACGAGCGGCCTTGGAGGCCAATCGTGAGATTCAAAGAGACCTCTGCACTCAAGAATTGGTTCAACAAGTTCTTGCCAAACCAGCCAAAAGATGTTGGTAGTTTCTCAAGTGACGCAAGCCGTGATTCGGACTCCAACAACCTAGTCACAGAGAAGATCCATTTCAATAAGTATGATGGTAAGATGGATGCTACGGTTATTCATTCTTGGATGCATCAATTTAATGCTTATATTGCGACAACTAAGAAGACAAGAAATAGCAAGGTTTTGATGGCAGTTATGTACCTTGCCGGTGATGCCATCAATTGGTACCACGCATGGCAAGAGGCATAGTTAGCCCCGCACCTAGAGGAAGCCGATGAATTCACGCCCCTTTCCTTCAATTGGGTTGATTTCCAAAACAAGCTCAAGGCACGGTTTATGACACCTCAGTAGCTCGCACGATTGAAGGACGATTGGCGCGCTCTCAAGTAAAATGGTATGCCAGTTATGTCTTTCTCTAATAGTGTTTTGCAGCTAGGTACCCAATTACGCAAGTCGGGTGATGAGCGCAAAGAGGCATTCCTTTTTAGGTTAGACGAATATATCAAGTTTGATGTAGAAGTCTTCGATCCAATCGATCTCAACAAGGCGGTAGCGATTGCTCTCGCACAGGAGATGAAGCACAACAAGGGAAAGCCTAAGGAGAACAAGACTTCCACAAGTACCTCTCAGACTTCTCCGAACCCTCATAACGGTAAGAATGGTAAGAACGGTAACTCTTCTAACCAATCTTCCAATAGTCTCTCAGAAAAGAACTCTTCCAATGAACCTAAGGGTAAGGCTAACACAATTGCTAAACCTAAGCTCACTCCAGATGAAAAGGTAGCACAAAGAATTCTAGGAGGATACATCACGTCGGACGAGCAAAGCACTTATTCTAAGGAAGGTCGTTGTTTTCATTGTCACATTAAGGGTCACATAAAAATAACATGTCCTAAGCTTGACTTTAATGAATCTAAAGAATCCACAGAACCCACTTCCTCTGTCAATGCAATCAATGACAACACGAGTGTGCCCCAAGTTTCTCTTGACCCTCCCATTGATGAGTCTCTCATTAAATGTTATGGTCATATGACGGGGCAACGTTTTGTCATATTGTTTGACCCAGGCAGTATGCATGATGTGATTAGTCCCTCTTGTTGAGAAAGCCCGCCTAGAAGTTAGTCAGAAATCTCCTCTCGAGGTCTCTGGCTTTGCTCCTGGTATGGACTCTCTCATCACGAAAGAGTGCCTTGATGTGTTGTTTACAGTTCAACAAGTTGCTTTTCATAGAAAATTTTTTGTCTCTCCTCTCTCAGGATGTGATATGATTTTGGGCATTCGATGGTTTCGTGAGCATAACCCTCTCATTGATTGGGCGGAAAATACGTTCACTATCAATGCCAAAAGTGACTCTCCCATTGTCATTCGTGGAGAGCAAGTTGTTCATTCTCCATCTCTCATTGCTAATGTGCAGGTAAAGACTGAACGGATTCAGGAGAAGGAGACTCTCTCAGTCTCTTCTTCTCCAAAGCATGACACACAAGATTTGAATGATAATGATGAGCATGATGATTTGGATGACAATGACAAAAGTATGATGATTTGCATGATCAAGATGTTATTTCTCACAAGCATGATGAGTTGCATGAAGAAGATGTGATTGTTAACAAGAAGGATGAGTTAGTGGATACTTTTTCTAGCGAAGCTAACCTCATTGCAGATTCGACCAATCACGAAGAACCGATCTTGGCTCTCGAGCCTAGGTCCAAAGAACCTTACAGGAAGTACTATATGTTCGAATGATTTGTCAGCACGCATTGTACGAGTGTTTCATTCGTGATCGTTTCCTGTATTTTCGTCAACGTCTTTATGTGATCCCTTTTCCTAGGCATCACATATTGTAACGTTGAGCACGTTTCACTCATGAATTAGCACAATTGTATGCGGATTGTTCATAAAAAGCTGAAAAGTATGTATGTAAGGAAATCCCATTCCATGTCTCTCCCTTGGCACGACACAGTTGTAGAAAGAGCACATGAAAAGTATATGAGCACCAAGAATGGGCATTTCCGTTGTGAATTGCCATAGTTGATTGCTTTAGATCAAAAGAGAAAGATTCGATCTCTTCGCGAGTGTGTGGTGAACGGTTTGGCACTCCGTCTCTTTGTTCATCTAGATTGCATGCACAGTCTTTTAGGAAGACAAGATTTTTTCCAGTCACTTTACATGGAATAGGTATGTTCATGGTTTTGTGTTGGAAATGGTTTCACGAATTTTCAACCATGGAGATTGTTGAAGGAGAAAGAAGCATGACTCTAGATGAAGTTGAAGCATCGAAGGAGCCTCAGAAGACTTTGTGTCGCTTTCGGCGCGGCCCAAAGAAGCAAGCGTTGCGGACCTTTATGAAGTTCAAGTACCGCACGACCCACACATCAAAGTGGGCCGGCGAAGAGTCCCTTCCAGGATTCCGGATGTTATTGGCAATCTCCCTCGACGCCATACAGTTCGGTACCAGTACCTCACTTTGAATAGGAGGGGATGTCACATGACACATCCAACCCTGTGTGTTCGTGGACAAGCTCAGCACGACAAGGGTTTCGTCAGTCCAGTTAGTCTAGATTAGCAAGTGTTCTGGCACTTTTTGTGAGTCTGTTCGCAGACCGTGCATGCCCAGACACTTAGTGTAGATGCATATCCTCTGGTTGCACACAGCATGATCATAAGCATTCCCATCAGATCCATCAGAATCCTTCAGGGGAATTTTCCAATGCATTTTGCCTATTTTCCCTATTTTTGACATTTTTCACTTATTAATTTAAGTGACTTTTGTTGGGAACTGAATAGGGCAAATTGGGTAAGATAATATATAAGCAAACCAAGGCTAGCACTATTTGGCAGAAGAGCAAGGAGAACACAGGCCACAGGCAGCAAGTTCCCCCTCTCTCTCTCAACAAGACTTTCCCCCTTGGGCGATTTCCTCTCAAGCAAGACCTCCATCTTCATGGCGTTTTTCAGCAGAGCTTCATCGCCATAAGAACCCCCAGCACCTAGCATTTTTCAGCCAAGCCTCATCCCCATAGACCACCCAGCCCTAGCGTTTTCAGCAAACCATTATAGCCCACTTCCTTGGCGTTTTCAGTAGCACCATAGCATCAGCAAATTCAGCGATTAAGCATCAGAATTTCAGCGTCTAAAGACCAGCCAAATCAGCGTTTTTGGAGCACTTCAAAGGCCCACAAATCTGCGTTTTTTAGGGCAGCCAAAGACACGAAGAACCTGCAGCAAAACAGCGTTTTTCCTTGCGTTTTTGGCTGCAGCAGATTTCAGCCATTGGCATTTTTGGACAGCAGATAAAGTGCATCAGTTTTCAGCCTTAGAGTCGGTCTCATCATCCCCGTCGTCGACATTGACATAGCCTAAACTTGCATCAGTCTCATGCATCCACTTTGTACCAGTTTGCGCAATCAATAGTAGACCACTCTCGCCAATGAGAGTGGGGCCTTCGGAGGAGGGTTTTACAACGTCTCGGGTGTCGTATTCTCTTCTCTCTCTATCTCTCAGTCTCATATACTTTCTCGCACTGTGTCCATTGCACTCTCTCATTAAGAACGGAAGGCTCTCCCTTCCATAAGAAAAAGGAACCTTGAGCACAATTCGGAGCACTCATCTTGAGCAAAGTTCAAACATTCATTCCGCTGCACCTTACAACCAAACTGCAAACAGCATGGATGCTCGTAGAGCGAATGGCTGGATATGCAAACGCCGATGTCCTCGAAGGTTACCGACCAGCCTAAGCTGCCTCTACGTGGAAAGATTGGCGAGAGCAACGCCGAATGGGAGATGAAGATGGACATGTCCTTTGGAATGACCACGAACCATGGCAAGTCCTTTGTATGATGTCTTAAGAAACCACCAAGTAACTCCTCAAAGATAGAGGCTCCTCTTGGGGCTTCGACCAGATTGTCGTCTTATGGAAGCTCTGGATAAATCCTCGTCTCTGCAACGGATGTGGCTACGAATGTAGTCTCACAATGCCTGCGGAACTCCCGCGGTAGTTGCCTTGGATTGGAACCCTTGCTCCGGATTGATGGCTATGGATTGCTAAGAAGATGCAGATGGTGTGGACCCAATATGCTACCAAAGATGTGTACAAATCAATGACGATGCAATGCCTCCTCTGGAATGATGGAATTCTCCAAGAAGATGGGAGAGATGGTTCTTCAAACAACACCAAGACCCAAAGTTGATAGGCTGATCTAGATGGCGCCTTCCTTTGTCGTCATAGGCCGCTAACAAATCCTGATCCTTCCAATCAACATCTTCAGGTTTCCAATGTATGTCTTCAATGGTGCAATATATCATGTCGAAGAATTTTTAACTATAAATATCCATGCTAGGATTTCTTTATGTCGAGGTGATCGAGGGCGCACACCAAGTCAACTACCCTCTCGCAGGCGCACCACAACTGTAAACCCCCGTATATAGTGTTTGCCTTTCCTACGCTCAAGGCGCATGGTCCTACGTGCAATGGTAGGTCATGCAGCTTCTTGAGTGAGAGAAGCGTCCAAGGGCGAAACGCTACAACACACTCAAACACGAGGAAAAAAATTTTCCAAAGATTAGCGGATTAGTGCAAAATCTTCAAAGCTCTGATACCAATGTCACGTGCAACGGAAGTGAATATGGTGATGATCTATATTTACACTTCCACAAATCCTTCTTCTTCTTTTCTTGCGTTAGTGATTTCTTTTAGCTTCAATGATTGTTCCTTTTACTTTTCCCTAAAGAGGGCTAAGAGAATGCAATAGAGATGTGTAGAGAGAGAGAGAGAGAGAGAGAAAAAAAGAGAGAAGAAGAGAGCGGTACCCGATGGGGTCCCAACCGACCCTCTCAAGGACCCCCCATACCGTTGCTGATGTGGTATTTGCTTTAGATTGCGTAAATGGAATGTACACACAATGCAATACCTCAATGCAGATGCTACTGACTCGAGCGATGACTATCGCCGCGGTAACTCCTCAGGAAGAGGCACCTCCGGGGCTGATTTGATGCACCTTGGATCCTTCTAGATGTGGGATTGCCGATGGCACCACGGGGCTGATTTGCACTCCCGATGTGAGAGGAATGAAGGGCTGTAAACGCAGATCTCAACAATGCCGATGATGGACAGCAATGGACCACTCGATGTCGGCGAGGGAATGGCCGAGGAGAGGCTCGATGGGCTGCCGAAGTACGAGGTTGCAACGGGAATATGCGAGTGCAATTTTCAAGCCGTTCCGTCGTAGGGAGGAGGGTTGAAAACTAAAAACGATGGACTGATCTGCTGCTGACTGATCTGAAAACGCTGGAGCTGATTGCAGAAACGCTGGCTGCTCCTGCTCCTTCACTTAGCGCTTTTCCAATTGATCTCTAGCGCTAGCTCTTTGGGCCCTTATAGGTGAGGTTGGTGGCATAAAACGAGCCTTGAGCTTGTCTTGGAAGTCAGCCCAGCTGTAAAACAGTAGTGCGTTAGCCGTGGCATGCTCAACATGCTCGGCCAGCTGTGTCTCTTGCCAAGCTTGATACCAATTAATGGCATCACCCGACAAATACATGACAACAATCAAAACTTTATTGTTATTGTTTATCTTGATAGTAGCAAAATAAGCGTTAAATTGATGCAACCAAGAATAAATCACAGAAGCATCCATCTTACCATCATACTTACTGGAAGAAAACTTTTCAGTGACCGGATTGTTGGGAGTTGTCGTCTCTGTCTGGTCTATGTGATGACTCGTCAGCCTCCTTGAGTATACCGCTCTTCGAGAAGAGCACTTGCAAGACCTAGTCTTGCATGTGTTGGTCTCGCAACGCCTCACGCTCTAGCTCCATAGCTGCCCTCTTTTCTTCAGCCGCTATACGTTGAGCTTCGCGTTCCCTTTCCGCAGTGGCCCGCTGAGCTTCTTGTTGTAGCATCATCTCCCTCATAGACTTTACCAAAGCCTCGATAGAATTTAGTGCAATCCTGTAATGTGCAGCGGAAGTGAATGGTGTATGGCTCAAGATGAGTGATCAGCCGTGCTTAAGGTTCCTTTTACTGACGGGAAGGGAGAGCCTTCCTTGACTTAATGAGAGAATGTGCAATGACCGGAGTGGAATGCAAACTGAGTCAAAGTGTAAGAGAGTGCTAGAGAGAGAGAGAGAGAGAGAGAGAGAGAGAGAGAGAGAGAGAGAGAGAGAGAGAGAGAGAGAAGAGACAACACCAGATGGGGTCCCAAACCCCCCTCCGAGGGCCCCCCTCTCTATTGCTAGAGAGGTATTTGCTTTAGATTGCACAAAGTCTCGTACAATGCTTCTAGATGTTGTGGTACTTGACGACGACGATGACGATGTCAACGACAACGATGGTGTCCATAACGACGACGAGGTCAATGCTGAATCTGAAAATGCTAGATGCTCTGCTATGGATCTGCTATTGTGGTTGTACTGCGGGGCTGATCTGCAACCGCCAGAGTTGTGCGAGAGCTAAGAATGCAAAACGCTGGCTGATCTCTGCTGAATCTGAAAACGCTATGTTGTTCTTGGTTCGGATGGTCGATGCGGCGAGGATCTACTACGGGATGTGGTGGATCCTCGAAGCTAAGGGCTGAAAACTGAAAATGCTGGTGCTTGTGGCTGAAAACATTGGGTCTGTGGTCTAAGAAAACGCTCCGAACCTGTGGGTCCCTGCCTACTCTGCTACGGGTGCTTGCCCTTCTGTGTCCTGCTTCTTCTGCCTCTTCTAGGCGCCTGAGGGGCTGCATTTATAGGTGTTTTGAAGTGGGTCAAGCAACCATCATTCAGCCTCCACGATTTGGGAATAATCAATAAATTCACTTTTAATAAAATGACCTGTAAGAGGTGTTTCCCAGGCTGTCACAAGCTGGGTCAATGCGGTGGAAAATGTTCATGCTTGGAACTGAGTATTGGTACTAATGATCATGCTATGTGCAATCAGAGGGTATGTAGCTGGACATGCACGGCCTGCGCACAGGCTCGCATGGGTGTCAGAACACTTCCTAGGCTACCTAAACCCTGCAAGTAGGAACAGCTTGTCCACGTACACATAGGGTTAGATGTGCACATGACTCCCCCCCCTTTTCAAGGTGAGATAATGGTATCGAGCTGTATGGCATCCGTAGATTCCGCCAACGACTCTTGGGATCCTGTGAAGTGCGCCTCGCCCACTCTGCAGCGTGGGTCGAGCCGAACGCGACACAGAATGATCTGTTGCGGCTCCAATGCTCCAACTTCGTCTATGGTTGCTAGTTCACCTTCTTCAAAAAACTAATTGAGGGATATCCCTGAAACCACTTCAAACACAAAACCATAAATGTATCCGTTCCATGTAGAGTGACTGGAAAAATACTATCCTCCCTAAATGACTATGCATGCAATGCAGATGAACAAAGTGACGAGTGCCAAACCATTGACCAAACACACGCAAAAATTGAGATCGAAACTTGACTTTTCGACCTAAACCTATCAATTGTGGCAAGTCACAACGGGATTGCCAATGCTTGATGGACAATCATGCTCGTGCTTTTTCTGTGAGGGTGTCATGCCAAGGAATAACGTGACAAATCGACTGACAAAAGGGACAATCGCGAAACATGGTGAATTCCTTGAATGCAAATTTTCGTTCTTTTCGAGAGTGATCCGCATGCATCCGTGCTCATCCGTGAGTGAATCATGTGCATCGTGCAATACAGCATATCTGTGAAAAGGGAACACATAAAGACGGTGATGAAAATACAAGAGACCATCACGAATGAGAAACTCGAACAATGCATATTGACTAATCATGAGAAGACCAAATACTTCTTGAATCGGTTCTTTTAACCTCGACTCGAGAGTCAAGATCGGTCCTACGAGACGGATTGTATCTGCAACAAGGTTAGCTTTGCTTGAAACATCATCATCCAAACCACCAAATTTCTCCTTACCAACAATCACATCCCTATCATGCAAAAAATGTGTGTCGTGCTTCAGAGAAGACATGACAGCAAAAGAGTTATGTTCATGCAGCGGCTCATGCTTTTCTAGATTGTGGGACTGTGTACTGAGAAAAACAATCATACTACGTGTTTTAATCTCTTTCGAATCATGAGAGTGAGAGACTAATGGCAAAGAAGGAATGTTCTTATCACAGCGAAGGACCGCGGGAGATGCTCCTTCAACTGTGTGTGTGTGTGTATGTGTGTGTGTGTTTTTGTGTGTGTGTGTGTGTGTGTGTGAGAGAGAGAGAGAGAGAGAGAGAGAGTTTTCTTTCCAATCAATGCGTGGATTATAACCTTTAATTCACTTAATGCCAAAAATCAAATCACATCCTTTGAGAGGAGAAACCACAAAACAACGACGAAAACCGACATTTTGAACTAATACTATCACATCAAGACATTCATGCATGAAAGAAGAGTGCATGCCAAGAGAAAATCAAAGATCACAATGGGATCTATGGGAAGAGCTTCGAAACGTGCGATCTTCACGAGAGTCACTAACATCACATCATGCATACTACCCAAATCAAACAAGATCACAATGCGTGACCATAACACAACATGAGAGACTCATTATACATGATCATGAGAAACTTCAGACACTGAGTGTGCTCACTGAGTTCTATGGGTCCTTTTGTGGGTTCTTTAGGGTCTTTTTTCTTAGGACAATCTCGTTTCATGTGACCTTTAGTGTGACACTCAAAACATCTTTTGTCTCGTGCATATTCGGCTCGGTCTTTAAGAGTTAACCAACCTCCTACAATTCCTTGAGCAGATTTTTCATACGGTGTCAACTTAGGAGGTCCTGAGTTTTAGCCTTCCTTTATCATCATTATGAAACTTCGGTGCTCTAGGTGTAGAAGAAGATTCAGAAGAAGAATTACCATCTTGCTTACCAATGGTCTTACCGTGCTTACCATTCGGTTGGTCTTGCGAAGTACTCGACTTGTTCTCCTTCGGCTTGCCTTAGTTGTGCTTCATTTCTTGTGCTAAGGAGATTCTGAGGGGGTTAGTCACCTTTTGCCATATATATATTACTCGTTTCATAATATACCCTCTCTAAAACCTTTCAAAATATTTGTTGTGAAAAAATAAATCCTACAAATACAACTCTAATCTACTTTTGCATTAGATTTTTTTAGCAGGCCACCATGATTCTTCACCTTGTTTTTGAGACTCTTCATAGGAAGATCTGTACTCCTATTGAAGAAGAAAATAGAACTAGGATTTCACATGATCTTGTGGGCTCTCAAGATGAAATCATTCATTATTTTTATACACAAGTGCCTCTATTTGTGGTGAATTGTTTTGTTGAAGACTCTTAAAGATGGAACTCTACTGTAAAAAAGATCAGACTATACAAAAATTGGGGTACTCCATCCAAAAAACGGTAGAGGTGTATACTGGGAATTTTTCAGAGCTGAAAACTTGCACATCGAACTTGATGTACTCGTCTAACTCAAAGAGAAAAGCCTTCTTGCGATCCATCCAACTTACGCAATTGCACGCCAATCTGCAAAATACGGTTAGAAAGAGACATAGCAAGGGGTCCATTCTGCTTAAGACCACGCCAATCTTCTTTTAACTGATCAAGGTACTATGGTGGTATGAAGCGAGCCTTGAGCTTGTTTTGAAAGTCGACCCAACTGAAAAAGAGGGGTACGCCTTCCTCGGCATGCTCAAGATGCTCAACTATCTGTGACTCTTGCCAAGCTTGATACCAATTAATGACATCACCCGCTAGGTACATGGCAGCAGTCAAAACTAAATTGTTACTTGTTTTCTTGACAGTTGCAAAGTAAGCATTAAATTGATGCAACCAAGAATGAATCAAAGAAGCATCCATCTTACCATCATACTTACTAAACGTCAACTTCTCAACGATTGGGTTGTTGGAATCTTTGTCTCTACCTGTGCTACATGATGAATTGCCAACCTCCTTGGAGTGGCTCGGGCTTCAAGGAGAGTACCCGTAGGAACAATTGCATGTGTTGGTCTCTTTGTGCCTCTCGCTCTAACTCCATAGCCGCTCGCTTCTCTTCGGCCGCTATGTGTTGAGCCTCGCGTGCTTCCTCACGCTCGAGCTCCATAGTTTCCCTTCGTTTTTCAGCCGCCAGGCGCACTTGCTCACGCTCACGCTCCATGGCTGCCCTTCTTTCTTCCATGGCGGCACGTTGCACCTTTTGTTGTACATCATCTCCATCATCGACTTGACTAAAGCCTCCATAAGATTTAGTTCAATCCGTGGCGTAGATGGGGATGGGAAAGGATCGGGGAACAATCCTCCTGGTGTAGAAACTTCTTCTCCTCAAACTCCACTCTCATCACCTTCACGCAAAATATCCATTCCGCTTCGGGTGATGACCATGCACTGAGTTCTTGGGTACTTGGGGTTCTTGGGTTCTTGAGATCTTGAGGTTCTTAAGTTCTTGAGGTCTTGAGTTTCTTGAAATCATGAGGTTCTTGAATTCTTGAGGTACTTGGCTTGCAATCTACGTTTAAGAAGGCTTTTCAATGTCAGGTGCAGCAGAAATGTTTAAGGATTTAGCTCGGATATAGTACTCCGCACAAACACAAGGGACACTTTACTTCACTTAAAAGAACTGAAGTGAACTGAATGAAAGAGAGAGATAGGCAAAGTGAGAGAAAAGAGAGACAACACCGAATGTCAGGTCCCAAACCCTCAAGGGCCCCCTTGCTCTGTTGCCAGAGCAAGTACTTTCTTTATTCTTGCACAATGCTGATACAATGATGCTAAATGTTAAGATGTTGATGCTAATGGTACTGATCCTACTCATGCTGAGTATTGAGGGGTATTGCGGGGTACTAAGGTATAGCGGGGTCCTGAGTGTCGACGACGATAATAACGACGACGACGACAAGGTATTGATGGGTTCTATGTTGACGACGATGACGACAATGACGAGCGACTGAGGGGTTCTATGTCGACGACGATGATGACAACGACGGGGTACTGAGGGGTTCTATGTCGACAATGATGACGAGGTACTGATGGGTTCTATGTCAACGACGATGATGACGACAACGAGGTATTGCTGGGTTCTATGTCGACGACTCCGAGGTACTGAAGGGTTCTATGTTGATGACGACGACGATGACGACGATGTCGAAGCTAATGGGCTGAAATCTAAAAATGGTCTTGATGCTCGTGGCTGAAACCTAAAATCGTTGGGAATGCTGATGGGAATCTGCTAATGCGGCACGGCTACGGATTGATCGGCTGTCGTCGTGGATGACGATGGCTGAAAAGTGAAAAATGCTGGCTGTTTTGAGGGCTGAAAACTAAAAACGCTCGGGTAGACACTGCGAGGACTGCGACCACGGCGAGGCTATGGCTGTCCGCAATGGATCTACTGCACGGTGCCGAGGGCAAAGCAAAACGCTGCTGCTGGCTGAAAACGAATCTTGTTGTCTGTGTGCAGATAGCTAGTAGGAACGAGGAACATGCATATGAAAGCATTTGGAAATTTTGAAACTGGACATCGACTCTTTTGCAACGAGGTGAACCATTTGCTTGACATTTTGCCTGTTTTGCAGGTGAAATCGAAAATGACAAGAATTTGCATCTGAAAGCAATCGGGAGCAACGACAGCTCAGGAATGAATCCGTCAATTCAAGATAAAAATGATAAATTTTGTTTTGAAATTTGAATGAATGAATGATGATGCATGAGGAATATTGAACGATGATGAATGATTCTAGTGCATCAAGGTTCCATATGAATGAGATGACTGGATATTGTGTTGAGCGCATCAAGAGTTCCTACGGGATGAGATGGCTACACAGGGATCTAGGTGCATCAAGACTTCTCGACGGATGAGATGACTAGATGATTGAAACATTGTGTTCAGTATGAACTAAGTGTGTGATTTGTGAACTGCATGGAAATTTCCCAAGATGAATTTGATTTATGTATGAAATAAATGTTTTTTGGAAGAACTTCCTAGTTTGTGCAGATAACATGTGAAAATCGAGAATGAGATTGTCACAAACTGGTGACGTGTCATGGCCCTGGACAGGTGGGGCAGCAAGGGACACACACACCGGCTGGCAGCACCCCGCGGAGACAAGCTGACGTGGCAGATTCCGAAAATCGCGCCGAAATTTCCGCTGACAGGTTGACCTGACTCAACATACGGAATTCCGTGATTTACGGGCAGGCTATACGGAAAGCTGGTTTTGCACAGCTGAATTCTATGCGAGCCATTTTTGAGAGGCTTTTGGAACCTTGCTTTATTTTAAGTTGATTTTTAAAAGAAGCTTTCGATTTTGAAGCTTTTGGGGCTCTGCTTTTAGCATCCCTTGTAACCTTTATAATGAACCCAAGGGGGGCTCCATCTGCAGAGCATCTGGATGCAGAGTCTTAAGAAAGAGCACCCGTGGGAGTTGTATCTTGCTCGAAGATTAATATAAAAAGAAATACCGAAAGGGACGCCAGTCTTTGGGGCCAATATCTCTAGGCACGGAACTCCGTCGGGCCGTGTCGAATCAATTGTGAACTATGAACTGTTTTGAAGTGAATCTATGTTGTGTCGCGGTAGAATCTTGACTTAAGAGAGTCCAGTTTGTTACAGTGGTATCAGAGCGCAGAAAGATTCTTGTTCTACGGAGGATCCGATCCTTTTTACAGCGCACACAGCTTTTGAGAAAGAATCTTCGGGGCCCGACCCTGGACTTATTAGGCACTCCCACCCTTCATACATCGCGCATCGGGCGCGCTCCCGTCAAATCTAACAGAGATGACACCTCTCACTGGGAAGACAAAGAAAAGTTGAAGATCCGACACGGGAACTGAAGAAAAGAATGAAGATTTGGGCAAATTTTTCCCAAACAAGTTTGCCAGAAAAGGAGTACAAAAGTCAAGTGCAGATTGGCATATATGTAAACAGATTGATTAAGTACTCCAAGGACCCGAGATTGGTGATACAATGAAGAATTACCCGATTCATAAGATTTACTCAAGATGACATATCGCCATTGCCTCTTGTCACGTGACACATCCAACCCTATTTGTCCGTGGACAAGCTACAGCACGACAAGGGTTCAGTGTCAGTCCAGTCAGTCTAGATTAGAAGTGATCTGGCACTTTTGTGAGTCTATTCGTAGACCGTGCATGCCCAGTCACTTAGTGTAGATGCATATCCTCTGGTTGCACACAGCATGATCATAAGCATTCCCATCAGAATCCTTCAAGGGAATTTTCCAGTGCATTTAGCCTATTTTACCTATTTTTAACATTTTTCACTTATTATTTTTAAGTGACTTTTGTTGAAAAGTAGGTAGGGCAATTGTGCTAAGTTTGTATATAAGCAAACTAGAGCTAGCAATATTTGGCAGAAGAGGCAACAAGAGCCAAGCTCAGCAAGCAACTTCTCAACAAGACCTTGGTGGTTTCCCTCCAAGCAAAGAACCCCATCACTAGCGTTTTCCTCCCACAAGAATCCATCACCATCCACAAGCATCCCCAGCGTTTTGCATCAAGCATCATCGCCCAAGCAAACCTCAGCATTGGCGTTTTTGGCATCAGATCCTCCTGCAAGCAGATCGCAACAGCTAGCGTTTTTTGTTACCATCAGCCTAGCGTTTTTGGAAATGATAAAACCCTAGCGTTTTGGATTTCCCCAGCATTGGCAGACATCAGCCTTTACAGCCTTCAGCCCGGCGATTTTCAACATTAGAAGACCTACAAGATCAGCCCTAAAGAGTAGCAGATTCAGCCCTTAGGTCAACTTCGTCGTCATCGTCAACATAGCCTAGACTTGCATCGGTCTCATGCATCACCATTGTACCAGATTGTGCAATCATAAGTAGACCACTCTCGCCGACGAGAGTGGGGCCTTCGGAGGAAGGTTTTACAACGTCTCTGGTGTCGTATCTCTCTTCTCTCTCTATCTCTCAATCTCATACACTTGCACACACAGTGTCCATTCACTTTGTTTGTGATCATAGCATTCTCTCATTAAGAACGGAAGGCTCTACCTTCCATAAGAACAAAAGGAACCTTGAGCACAGTTCGGAGCACTCATCTTGAGCAAAGCGCAAACATTCATTCCGCTGCACCTAACATTGGTATCAAATCACTCAAGGAAAGAACCACAAGAATCACAAAGTTTTTTTTTGCTTGTTGCGGTCGCACGAACCCAAGTTCGCTTGGGCGTGTCGATTCTTAATCGTGTTTTTGAAGAGTGACAGGAATCCCAAGAAAGAAGGGCTTGTCCAGCCTCCCCTTGTGTCTCTTTTCACTCATTGAGAGCGGACCGTGCACTTAGCGGCCGGCCAATCGACATGAGGTGGGAAAAAGCAACCTTGGTGTGAGCGCAAGGCCGCCAAGGGGTGCGCCCGCGGAAAGGAGTAGAACTCGGGTGAAGAGAAGATCCTTCTCAAACGCGGTTTGCAAGCGAAAGAAAACCTCAAGAACCTCAAGACCTCAAGAACCCCAAGAACCAAGACACACGAGAACCAAAGTTCCTCGTGAACTTAAGAACCCACAAGAACCCACGACTTCAGTGGATGGTCATCACTCGAAGCGGAATGGATACTTCGCTTAGAGGTGATGAGCATGAGAGAGGCGAAGAAGAATTTTCCCCACCAGGAGGTTTTTCCGACCCTCCCCCTTTCCCATCTACATCAAGGATTGCACTAACTCCTATGGAGGCTTTGGACCAGATGTTTATGGAAAGGAAGTTAGAACGCGAAGCAAGAAGAGCAGAAAGAAAAGCAGAAATGGAGCGCGAACACCAAGAAAGAATGGCAGCCATAGCACGTGAGCGCGAGCAAGCACGCTTTGAAGCCAAAGAACGACAAGCCAAATTGGATCGTGAGCGTGCAGAAAGACAAGCAGAAAATAAAGCAATACAAGAACAGAGCGACCGACAAACCAAAGAATTCTGGCGACTCTATTCTCAAGTTCAGGCACAGATGCAAGAGATTTGGGGAAAGGAGACTCTCTCAGTCTCTTCTTCTCCAAAGCATGACACACAGGATTTGCATGGTTCTAAGAAGCATGATGATTTGAATGACAATGATTTGCATGATAATTTGGATGATAATGATGAGCATGATGATTTGCATGATCAAGATGTGATTTCTCACAAGCATGATGAGTTGCATGAAGATGACGTGATTGTTCACAAGGATGATGAGTTAGTTGATGCTTTTTCTAGCGAAGCTAACCTCGTTGTAGATTCGATCAATCACGAAGAACCGATCTTGGCTTTCGAGTCGAGGTCCAAAGAACCCCCACAAGACGATTTGATCATTCAGGAAGAACCGATCTTCGCTCTCGAGCCTAGGTCCAAAGAACCCTCACAGGAAGTATTATATGTTCGCATGATTGATACGCATGCATTGTTCGAGTGTTTCATTCGTGATCGTTTCCTGTATTTTAGTCAGTGTCTTTATGTGATCCCTTTTACTAGGCATGACATCTTGTACGTTGAGCACCTTTCACTCATGAATGAGCACGGATGTATGCGGATTTTTCATGAAGTATGCATTCAAGGAAGTCACATTCCTTGTCTCTTCCTTGGCATGACACATTTGTAGAAAGAGCACATGAAAGTATGAGCACCAAGCATGGGCATTTCCGTTGTGAATTGCCACAGTTGATTGCTTTAGATCAGAAGAGAAAGATTCGATCTCATTGTTTGCGTGTGTGTGGTGAATTGTTTGGCACTCCGTCTCCTTGTTCATCTACATTGCATGCAGAGTCTTTTAGGAAGACAAGATTTTTTTCCATTCACTTTACATGGAATGGGTATGTTCATGTTTTTGTGTTGAAAATGGTTTCAGGAATTTTCAGCCATGGATACTTGAAGAAGGAAGAAGTATGACTTTAGACGAAGTTGAAGCAAGGAAGGAGACTCAGAAGACTTTGTGTCGCTTTCGGCACGGCCCAGAGAAGACGGCATTGCAGACCTTTCTGAAGTTCAAGTACCGCACGTCTACACATCGGAGTGGGCCGGCAAAGAGTCCCTTCCAGGATTCCGGATGCTATTGGCGATCTCCCTCGACGCCATACAGTTCGGTACCAGTACCTCACTTTGAAAAGGAGCGAATGTCACGTGACACATCCAACCCTATGTGTCCGTGGACAAGCTACACCACAACAAGGGTTCAGTCAGTCCAGTGAGTCTAGATTAGAGGTGATCTGGCACTATTGTGAGTCTATTCGTAGACCGTGCATGCCCAATCACTTAGTGTAGATGTATATCCTCTGGTTGCACACAGCATGATCATAAGCATTCCCATCAGAATCCTTCAGGGGAATTTTCCAGTGCATTTAGCCTATTTTACCTATTTTTGACATTTTTCACTTATTATTTTTAAGTGACTTTTGTTGGAAAGTAGGTAGGGCAGTTGTGCTAAGTTTGTATATAAGCAAACTAGAGCTAGCAATATTTGGCAGAAGAGGCAACAGGAGCCAAGCTCAGCAGGCAACTTCTCAACAAGACCTTGGTGGCTTCCCTCCAAGCAAAGAACCCCATCACTAGCGTTTTCCTCCCACAAGAATCCATCGCCATCCACAAGCATCCCCAACGTTTTGCATCAAGCATCATCGCCCAAGCAAGCCTCAGCATTGGCGTTTTTGGCATCAGATCCTCCCGCAAGTAGATCACAGCAGCTAGCGTTTTTTGTTACCATCAGCCTAGCGTTTTTGGAAATGCTAAAACCCTAGCTTTTTGGATTTCCCCAGCATTTGCAGACTTCAGCCTTTACAACCTTCAGCCCGGCGATTTTCAGCATTAGAAGACCTCCAAGATCAGCCCTAAAGAGTGGCAGATTCAGCCAGGAAAGACCATCAGTTTTCAGCCTAAAGAAACCTCAGTTTTCAACCCTAAACCTGCGGATTTTCAGCGTCAAAGACCCACAGAAAACAACCCCAAAATCAGCGATTTTGGCTCGGTCGCAGATTTCAGCCCATAGCGTTTTTGGACAGCAGTAGGAAGATTGCAGATTTCAGCCCTTAGGTCGACTTCGTCATCGTCGACATAGCCTAGACTTGCATCAGTCTCATGCATCACCATTGTACCAGATTGTGCAATCATAAGTAGACCACTCTCGCCGACGAGAGTGGGGCCTTCGGAGGAGGGTTTTACAACGTCTCTAGTGTCATATCTCTCTTCTCTCTCTATCTCTCAGTCTCATACACTTGCACGCACAGTGTCCAGTCACCATTGTTTGTGATCATAGCATTCTCTCATTAAGAACGGAAGGCTCTACCTTCCATAAGAACAAAAGGAACCTTGAGCACAGTTCGGAGCACTCATCTTGAGCAAAGCGCAAACATTCAGTCCGCTGCACCTAACACTTCTCCTCTCATGCAGGGAATCAAGCCGAAAAGACAGACAAGTGCAGAAAAGCAGAACATGTACTCGCAGAAAGACATGGACAAGCGAAGCAAAAAGAAAAGCTTCGAAAAGGGCAAGAAAAAGGCAAAGAAGCCTAGATTTCGCCCAGTTTCTATCAGTTTTACCGAGGACTCATCCTCAGATACTTTGGACTCCGACGATCACATGTTTTATGCAAAGAAGAAACATTTTTATAAAGCCAACCAATATGACTTCCTGGAAGATAAAAGCAAGAAAGTCAAAGAAATTAACAAAGGTGGGCAGTCAAGTTGAATCCTTTTCTGGGTTCCGTGATGCTCGAACATGGTGGTCCACTCTTCTATTGAGAAAGGAAGCTCTGGTTAAATGGTTGAAAATTAAACGGCTTTTTATTTCTTCTTGGCTCACTCGGGAGTACGAACGAGATATACGAACCGCTTGGAATCATCTTCGGATGACGAAGGGAAATTCTTTGGAGCTCTTTTCTACCAGCTTTTTCATTTATGAAGGTCTTATTTAAGGAACAGATTGAGCGGTTTTGCTGCGGACTTCCTACAGGGATCCGAGACTATGCTTGGAACAAAAGTCGAATTCTATTCAAGAATTGATTGGGTCATGAGAAACGGGGTTTTGCCATACACTCGAGCAATCGGACTTACCCACTAATGAGATCTTGACTCAGAGAACTCAACACACTTCTAATAATGAAAGTAGAAAGAGAAAGAGTTCCTAGTGTCACCAACGTGTGACTACTATCTATCCTTTTTATTGATTTCTTTCTTATTATTTATTTACTCACTTTTTGGAAACACCCCTTGGGAAATCTGACTGCCCTGCATTGCATAGCTAGTGTGGAACTGTTCAGAGGGACTCCAGGCCTGAGGGCAAGAGAGCACTAAGGTTGGACAAAGACTATGGTTAGCCAAAGTGGGGTCATTGACTAGCCAAAGTGGAATCCTTTGCTACAGAGGCTACATTTCAGTTATGGGTGTGGCTGCAGTGTACAAAGGGGGTCAAATAACCTAGAAAGATACAATGGCAGCATCTCCTAAAATTTAGGGAACTGCTATTTTGGGCCGAGAAATGTGTTCGCGTCATTACCTCCGGAATGACAAGAGGAACATTTTATTGCTCTGCTGCCAAGTCAACTGACGCACCAGTTGAGATATTTTTAGCCCCGTTGGCCAAAATCGGAAACTGGGCGAGGTGTCACTCTGGGAGCATTTCTGCTACTCCTGCCAGAGAAGGGGGCGCCTAAAATGAGAGAGGAGGCTGATTTGCAGTTTGTGTCACAGGTTAAGAGCTATGGAGTGCTTCCTTTCCCTCTTATGTACAGTGCGGTGCCAGGAGTGATGCCCTGCACGCTACGCATTGCCCTTTCTCTCCTCTATGGCAGTATGTTATGCCCCTCTAGTGGGCTTTTCAATTGACCAATGTATAGTTGTGTGGGTTCATGCACGATTGCCGAGGCAAGAGCATCTTGCACAGGTACTGGATTAGCTAGCGGCTAATCCCCCGTAAACAGGTGAATTCGGAGAGGTTTCACGTGCGAAATCTCGTCGGATTCAAAGGGCAAGTAGCCCTACAGGTGCGGGAGCTCGAGGACTTGCTACGGATGAGACCGACACGCGAAACGGAGCCCGAAACAGTGAATTACAGCCTGCTGTGTATTTTTGCAGGTTTAGGGTTTTGGCCCTAAACGGACCCTAATACCCCCAAGAGGTTCGGGGACACGAGGGGACCGCTGTACAGGTGATCTGGCGCATTTTCAGGGCAGAAAACAGAGAATTCAGCGTGCTGCAGATTCTCACCAGGTTTTGCAAAGTGTCCGTATGTGTCAAGAAAGTCATCCAATGCGTGGGAATACTGACTGTGAAGGGTCCTAGTACAGTTATGCTGCCGAAATCAAGCCAAAACAATTGAAATTCAGCCAAGATTGTGCGGGGCAGCTTGCAAGGAACCACAGCTTTTATTCCCTCTGTTAAAGAATAAAGAAATACCGAAAGGGGCGCCTAATTTAGGGGCCAATCTGGTGTCGGTCTTCTCATACAGGTGCAATCTAGCAACCTGTATCCCTTTCCCCTTTGTTGTGTCTTGAAAGTACAGGTAAAGTGGGCGACAAATTAAATGGGTGAAAGCAAATAAGGTTTAAGTATAAGGTCTACCGCCATTTTTGGATTGAACAGGCCGGTTTCACCCAGAACAAAGAAAAGAAAGATAAACGTCCCAAACAGACTATCTCAAAGAGGGAAAGTGTTTTGGTTGCGGGGAATTTAGAAACATCATCGCAAAGTGCCCCAAAAAGGCACAGCACGAACAGACTGAAGACAGGCCAGAGAGTTCTAGAGCAGCAGAGGAATGTGGCAGAAAAGGCAGATGAAAACAGAACTGGTAACACATTGCGTGGGGCCCGAACCGAATCAGATGAACGAAACTACAGACTTTGCCGCACTTAGGGCAAAGTGAAAGAACAGGAAGCCCTCGTTTTTCTTTGATGGAGGAGCCAAGGCCAACTTCTTTTCACTTGAATTGGCAACTCGATTTGGAATTACGCCCGATAGGCTCAGGCCACAGGCGAAGATAGTTCTAGCAACACCCGGACGAGATGATGCCATTACACCGATCATTGGCAAACTTTGTTTGCAATGTCAGGGGTGTTTAGGGCACGAGGACTTCTACGAATGCCCTTGGGAGGTTGTGACGTCCTCCTCGAAATCCCTTGGTACCATAAGAACAATGTCGCGGTTGACTATCGGGCTGAGAAAGCGACTTTGACTATTGAAGGGCACACAGATTGTACTTGATAATATTCAGCTTCTTTACTCAATTTTCTTAAGAGAGTTAATTGAAGGTTGAATATGTTTTGACCTTAATAAAGCACGCCAGGATTTTCTCCACACTCATGTCGATTGCTTTTCAGAGGGCCTGCCAGGCGAGTTACCACCCACTCGTCCTGAGGATCATACCATTGATCTGATACCTGGAAGCACACCTCCGAACCGGCCACCTTACCGTGTGAGCGGAGCCCAAAATGAAGAAATTATGAACCAAGTGAAAGACCTCTTGGAAAAGGGTCTTGTCCAGCCTAGTACTTCACCTTACTGCTCTCCAATGTTGTTGGTTTTGAAGAAAGACGGATCTTGGAGAATGTGCATCGATTATAGAGCTCTCAACAAAATCACCATCAAGAACAGATTTCCGATTCCTAGGGTCGATGATATTCTTGACCGACTACAAGGATCCTCGTGTTTTAGTAGGATCGATTTAAAGAGCGGATATCATCAGTCCGAATCGCGCCGAGAGATGTCTACAAGACAGGTTTTCGGACAACTTTTGGGTTATTTGAGTTTTTGGTGATGCCCTTTGGCCTAACCAATGCTCCAGCGACATATAAAAGGATAATGGACAGGATTTTTCGAGAGTAGAGACTATTTGTTGGCACTTTCTTTAACGACATCATTGTTTTCTCCAAGGATGAGGCAAAACATAGAGAACATCTGCTACAAGTCTTTCAGGCATTACGAGATCACAAGTTGGTGATTAATGCGAAGAAAAGTGAATTTTTCCTACCCAAGATACACTTTTTGGGACACATTGTCTCAACAGCACGAGTGCAGATGGACCTGGCCAAGATTGACAATGTCCGTGATTGGCCCGATTGGAAGACTGTCCATGAAGTTTTGAAGCTTCTTGGGCTTGTGTTCGTACTACAGACGGTTCATTAGAAATTTTGCAGAGGTTGCTTCCCCTTCGCATATGTTGACGCAGAAAGGAGTCCCTTTCTCGTGGGGATCCACAGAGGTGACTGTCTTTCAGACATTGAAAGAGAAATTGACTACAGGACCAGTTTTGACTTTGCCGGACTTGCAGAAGTCATTTGAAGTATATTGTGATGCTTGTGGTCATAGTCTGGGTGCGGTCTTAATGCATGAAGGCCATGTCATTGCCTATGAGAGCCGATTGTTTTCAAGGCCGGATTGACAGTACAGTGGGTAAATACTCCCCCCGTAAATAACCACAAGGGTCCGGGCCATGAGTAAAAAAAAACAGCACTTTTCAAACGTTCAATACTCCCCCCGCAAATAACCACAAGGGTCCGGGCCATGAGTATGAACAAGCATTCTCAAACATCATTTCTCACTTCTCCACCCGGGAGTAAAATCACCAATCATTGAAACCAGTATCAAACCAGAGTCGAACAATTCAAATCGGCACCAAGACAGGTTCAAAATAGATACCATCCATTTCAAACAAATTTCAAACAAAGATTCAAACAATACTTTCTCAAACAAAGTTCAAAAGTATCTAACTATAGAACAACTAGAGAGTTCATTCAAGGTTTTGTTCGGACAACCGAACTTTGAGGACGACTGGCTTGCCCTTTTGCATCACGGTGATGGTTCGGTTCCGAACTTGGAGAGTCGCATCATTCTTGTCATGCCAAGGCATGCCTAATAGAACGTCACAATTGCCCAACTTCATAATGTGGAAATCGGCTTTTCCATGATAATCTTGGATAGTCACTGGAAGAGCACCAATGAGTGGTACCACTTTCTGAGTTTGCCCTGTGGCTAGCTCAGCTTCAATTTCTCCACCCTCTGCATCATAATCAAAGTCCATCTGCTTCAAGAATTGTGGATGGATAAAGTTCTCTGTAGCTCCTGGGTCAAAGAAAATTAGGGCTTTCAAACCGTTGACTTTGCCATATGCTCGACACAATCCATTTGTACTTTCAAGGCGTATGCCATAGATGTCAGGTACTAATCCAATGGCCGGTTTAGCTCGTTTGGCTGGAGATGGTCTTGGGTTTCTGTCGACCGTCGACGCGGGAGTCAGCTCCGCAGGTCTATCAGTGCGTTGGGAACAACCAAAATAGTTATGTCCTGTTTGAAAGCATCCAAAACATCGGCCTTCTTGTAGTAAGGTGTCTCATTGTTGAGGTGTCAAACGAGGCCTTTGTGGTTGACTTTCACGAGACTCTCGAGAATTTGTTCGTTGTTGCCGAGAGTTGTGGTTAGCGGCCGGAGATTCTTCTGTGGTAAACTCTAGCTTTCCCTTCATCAGTTTGTAGCCGACCGCCGCATGGTCCATAAGTTCTTGCATGGTAGAGACTTGCTTGGATAGACAATATTCTTGCAATGGTGATGGTAGTCCAATGGTGTATCGCTCGCACTGGGCCTCCAAGGGAACAGATCTAAAAAAGGACACCGGAAGGTATACGTCGAGAAACCTTTGGTTATATTCGTCCATGGTTTCGGTGGCAAGCATTTTCAAGTTGCCCCACTCTGCCAAAATCTGGACTTCAAACATTGAAGTCATGTAACTACGTGCAAAAACTGTCTTGAAAGCTTGCCAGGTCCTTGGAGCATGTTGTTGTGTCACGATTGAACTCCACCATTGCATAGCATTGTCTTTAAGAAATCCCGCTGCTCGAGAAATCTTGGATTCTTCTGTATAGTTCCCCAAAGCATAGATGTTGTCGAATTGCTGTAGGTACTGCAATGCTTTCTTGCGATCTTTCACCCCAGAAAAAGTGAAAAATTTGACTGTCGTGCCACCATCCTTGAAATCTTTGGGTTGGTAAGGCGCATATCCCGAGTATGGATAATAAGGGTATCCATATGGGCTCCAACCATTGTACCCTGGTGGCGGTGGTGGTGGAGGTGGGGGCAATGGCGGTGGCAAAGGCGGTTGCACTGGATCAGGGTCAGATGGCTGCACCATATTCCTGAAGACTCCCCCGATTGGAACAGACGGCTGAGAAGGTTGCCGGTTAGAAGCTCTCGTACTTTCTGGTGCCAGAGGAGGGGTACCACCTGGGGCATCAGAGGGGGTAACATGTAGTTCAAAAATTGTTGAAAACTTTGCAGCATCGGAAGATTCTGCTGAGGATGCCGCGAAAGAATGTCTTGGAGTTCGTTGAGCAGGAGCTGCAAATATTCTGCTGAATCCATGAATTCCAAGTATTCGGTTCTTAATTGGCTTATGCCCTGTAAGACACTGCGGTGAAGACGGGAGCGCGCCCGATGCGCGATGAAGTAAGGGTGGGAGTGGCTGGTAAGTCCGGGTTGGAGGACGAAGATATCCTCGAATAAAGCTTTGTCTGCTCTTTTGTGGGACCGGTATGCTTTCAGAAAAGCACACGCCTAATGCTCTGATACCACTGTCACAAGGCGGGCACCACGTGCCAATAGAGAAGAGCAGACTGAACAAACATTTAGCACTTCAATAACAACTGAACTGAAAGAGAGAGAGAGAGAGAGAGACGACACGCGGCACGGAGTGGCGGAATTCCACCCCAGAGAGTATTGGCCCCAAACCTTGGCGCCCCTTTCGGTATTTCTTTGTATTGCATCATCAAAGTACAAGCCGGTACTTCAGACTCTGCACCTTCGTACTGAAGCATGCCAAAGAATAAGCCCTAGCCTCATATTTAAAGGCCCTTGGCCTAAAAAGCAGTTACAATAAAAAGCTTTTAAAACTCAAAAGCTTCTAGTCCAAAAGCAAATCCAAAAAGCTGCCAGCATAAATCACGGAAATCCGTACAGCTTGCCACGTCATCAACCAACGCAAATTTCGGAAATCAGCCTGCTGCCCTTAGGGTTAGGGTTAGGGTTTCTGCAATTTTAGGGTTAGGGTTTTCAGAATTAGGGTTTCAACAATTAGAGTTTCCAAAATTAGGGTTTAGGCCCCTCGGCCACATCTGTACGTTGACTCCATTCTTTAGGCTTTGACACGTCACCAGTTTGTTACAGGCATAAAGCACAGGGATTGTTACGACCTTTACCCAGACCACCCACCCCTGGAAAAGTATTGCAATGGATTTCATTTTTGATCTCCCGAAAACCCAGCATGGGCACAATTGTTTATTGCCCAGATATTCAGATTACATGGCATGCCTGAGACGATTGTCTCCGACAGAGACCCCAGATTCACGAGTTTCTTTTGGTAGGCTATGTGGGAGAACATTGGCACATGATTGCACTTCTCGTCATCGTTCCACCCGCAGACTGACGGGCAATTAGAGATTGCTAATTCAGTGGTACTGAGTTTGTTGAAGTCTTCTTCTTTGAATCTGACGACTTCATGGAAAAAGGGTTTTTACCTTTGGTGGAATATGCCTACAAAAACACGATTAACTCTTTGATGGGGAGGGTGCCATTTGAGATTATTGAATTTGCTACGAAGGTTCCACCCTTCCTTAGCACGAAAGCCAAGATTTTTCTTTGAAGCCGACCAGTTCACGAGGGACTTGGACTTGGTCCGGAAGGGTTTGCAGAAATCTCAGAAAAAGACGGCAGATATACATCGTCACGATTTGAGATTGAAGGAGAACGATTGGGTGCTCTTACTTTTTGAGAAGGCACGCCTGACAAAGAAAAGGGGAAAGGAGCGGCTTTCTTGAAAGCTTAGCATGAGATACTATGAACCTTTCCAGATTTCCGAAAAGATAAATGATGTCCCCTTTAGACTGAAGCTGCTCGACACTTGGAGACTTCAAATGTTTTCATGTGAGTCTCTTGAAGCCTTTTAAAGGTGATGTGCCCGATGATGGGGAGCCAAGTGAGCAACCCGAAGTGGAGGAATACGAGCACATACTCATTTCAGAACAGATATTGGCACAAAAAGATAGAAGGTAAAGCGACATGACAGTTCTTGGTTAAATTCAAGACCTACTCCGCATTGGATGCGTTGGATGCGAAGTGAATGGAGGAGGGGGACTTGGCAGATACTCCTCAGATTGTGAATCTTTACCTTGAAGCATTTAGTTTAGCATAGTCTATTCTAAATGGAACCCCGACCTCAGCTTGGGCGGAATCTGGTGCAGCGGGTATGCACAAGAGGGGAGTCGCTCCGCTCCTTTGTCAACAAATTGCCTCGATTTTGATACTAAAGTCACTGATGTCTCTTCTGAGTTTCAGGGATACTGTGAGCTAACAGTATTCTACTGTATGACTTTATGAACTGGAATTCCCGAACATGATACTGACTTGTGCTTGATTTGTTTAAGTGCAGGAACTGATAGACGAAATGATTGCAGCATTTCGGTCCGAAGGATCTCGATAGACGTGATTGCACTATGGATTAGTTAATCGAGTATCTATGAGGTCCTGCGTGGATCTAGATGCGATTGCTAAATACGTTGCCGATAAATCATGGTCTGAGATCCGAATGAATTTTGAATGTGCTTTGTCCTGTGATGTCAAGTGATGTCCTGTGATGTGACTGTCGATTGGTACATGTGCTAGATGTGTGTTCCTAGTGCCTGCTGAGACAATTTATGGCCTCTGTCTGTTTTGTCAGTTTATTTCTTTTTATATTAATATTCGAGCAAGATACAACTCCCACGGGTGCTCTCTCTCAGACTCTGCGTCCACATGCTCTGCAGAGGGAGTCCCCCCTTGGGTTCATTATAAAGGTTACAAGGGATGCTAAAAGCAGAGCCCCAAAAGCTTCAAAATCAAAAGCTTCTTTTAAAAATCAACTTAAAAATAAAGCAAGGTTCCAAAATCCTCTCAAAAATGGCTTGCGTAGAATTGAGCTGTGCAAAAGCAGCTTTCCGTACAGCCTGCCCGTAAATCACGGAATTCCGTACACTCAACCACGTCAACTTGTCAACGGAATTTCTGGCGCAATTTCCGAAATCTGCCACGTTAGCCTATCTCCGCGGGGTGCTGCCAGCCGGTGTATGTGTGTCCCTTGCTACCCCACTTGTCCAGGTTCCCCACTTGTCATGAGCACATCAAGAGTTCCAGCGGGATGAGATGGCCACACAACTAGAGCTGAATGATTGAACCACTCAGTTCAATATGAACTCATTCTGTGATTGATGGATTGGGATCCTCATAAATGATTACTCGCACATGACATTGTCACAAAATGATGACGTGGCAGTACTGCCCGGACACAACGAATGACGTGGCAGAAACCCGTAAAACACACTAACAGTTGGCTATACGGAATTTCACTTTTTGCGCTGAAATCTTTTATTGGCAACTTTTTGACCGATTGCTTTGGGACTTGATGCTTTTGGGACTTTGCTTTTAAAGCACACCCTGTAAGAATAAATAAGCCTCACTCTTCAGACCATCTGGACACAGAGTCTAAGAGTAGAGGTCCCCTTGGGCGTTGTACTTTGCTGAAGCATTAATATAAAAAGCAATACCGAAAGGGGCGCCAGATTTTGGGGCCAATACCTCTGGGCACGGAACTACGTCAGACCATATCGAGCCTACTTTTAAGTGTGATAAAGTTGTGAAGTATTTTCAGTGATTCTCTCGTGTGTCGTGTCGGATTTCCAACTTGGGTGTCCAAGCCTGTTACAAACAGTGTTTGAGTGCAGATGGAATGATTGACCAAATGACTACAGCATTTCGATCTCGGAAATCTATGGACATGATCGCAATATGGGATTAGTTAATCCAACATCAGTGAGATCCGGGATGGATCTAGATGCATTACTAAATACGTTGCCAAGAATCATGATCCTAGATCAAAACAAAATCTATGGACATGATCGCAATATGGGATTAGTTAATCGGACATCAATGAGGTTCGCGATGGATCTAGATGCGATTGCTAAATACATTGCCAGGAATCATGGTCCTAGTGTCACGTGACACATCCAACCCTATGTGTCCGTGGACAAGCTACAGCACGACAAGGGTTCAGTCAGTCTAGTTAGTCTAGCTTAGGAAGTGTTCTGGCACTTTTGTGAGTCTATTCGCAGACCGTGCATGCCCAGGCACTTAGAGTAGATGCATATCCTCAGGTTTCACACAGCATGATCATCAGCATTATCATCAAAATCCAACAGAATCCATCAAGAGCATTTTCCAGTGCATTAAACCTATTTTCCCTATTTTGATATTTTTCACTTATTATTTTAAGTGACTTTTGTTGGGAACTGAGTAGGGCAATTTGGGTAAGATAATATATAAGTAAACCTAGGCTAGCACTATTTGGCAGAAGAGCAAGGAGAACACAGGCCAAGGGCAACACGTTCCCCCCTCTCTCTCTCAAGCAAGACTCCTTCCGTTGGGTGGCGATTTCCTCCAAGCAAGGCCAGCATTCGACCACCATCTCCCTGGCGTTTTTGAGCATCCAGCCATCATCGCATAAGCTCCAGCATCTTGGCGTTTTCAGCACTCGGTATCATCACCATACACCACAGCAGATCAGCGTTTTACCCTACAGCAAATCAGCATTTTAAGCCTCAGCCTGCATCGTTTTTCAGCCTCAGTGCAGCGCTTATAACCAGCGAATTCAGCAAGCATATAGCCTCAGCGTTTTTCTTGCAACCTAAACCAGCGTTTTGGAGAGCATATCTCAGCCTAAAACCAGCGTTTTTGCATCATCAGATTTCAGCCCTTTTGGCGTTTTTGGACAGCAGAGCAAGCACTCAGTTTTTCAGCCATAGAGTCGGTCTCGTCGCCCACGTCGTCGACATCGACATAGCCCCTAGACTTGCATCAGTTATCAGTCATCCACTTTTGTACCAGATTGTGCAATCAATAGTAGACCACTCTCACCAACGAGTCGGACCTTCGGAGGAGGGTTTTACGTCTCTAGTGTCGTATTCTCTTCTCTCTCTATCTCTCAGTCTCATACACCTTCACGCACAGTGTCCATTCACTTTTGTTGTGTCCATTGCACTCTCTCATTAAGAACGGAAGGCTCTCCCTTCCATAAGTAAAAGGAACCTTGAGCACAGTTCGGAGCACTCAATCTTGAGCAAAGTTCATCATTCATTCCACTGCACCTTACATTTCGGAGCACACATCTTGAGCAAAGTTCATCATTCATTCCGCTGCACCTTACACCTAGACTCTATGTGGTATGATCTGAATGTGATTTGATGTGACTGTTGTCTTTGTACAATACAGTTCAGAGCACTCATCTTGAGCAAAGTTCATCATTCATTCTGTTGCACCTTACACCTCTATGTGATATGATCTGAATGTGATGCGATGTGACTGTCGTCTTTGTACAAGTGTTGGATTTGTGTCGTCTAGTTCGTCAGTACTTAGAGTCAGCATCTATTGAACTAGTTTAAGGCTTACGTCTGATTTTGCAGACATAATCGAGGGCGATTACAGTTCTTTCATGAGGGGGGTATGTCACAAAATGATGACGTTGCATGACAACTCGTGGACAGAGTAGGATGACGTGGCAAAAAACTGTACGGACAGACAAACAGATGCAACAGGGCAACAGTATGGAACTCCTGAAATTCACGCTGACGTGACGGACGCTACGGACTTCTATGATTTGCGTTGACAAGTGCTAACGTGGCAGCCCGCACGGATTTCCGCATGTTGTGCAAACTGATTTTTGGGGCAGATTTTAGACCAGATGCTTTTTGCATTGACTGCTTTTGAGTTGAATAGCTTTTTGGGCTCTACTTTTGAGGCAACCCTTGTAAGAATAAATAAACCCTTTGGGGCCTCACTCTTTAGGCATCTAGACGCAGAGTTTGAGAGCAAAGGACCCCTCGAGTGTTGTGCTTTGCTCAAGCATATATAATAAAGAAATACCGAAAGAGGCGCCAAGTTTTGGGGCCAACACCTCTAGGCACAGAATTACGCCGGGCCGTGTCGACTTAAATTTTGAAGTTGTGAAGTATTTTAGGTTATTCTCATTCTCTCATGTGTCGTGCCCGATTCTCGACTTGGGGTGTCCAAGCTTGTGACAGAACCACCTCTGAGCAAACATTTTATTGATAAGTGACTTTTCCTTTACCCTTGTTGGAATGCAGGTAGGGCCAATGGCTAAAGGATCTATAAAAGAAACCCATTGGGCGCTAGTTGAAGGCAAAAGGCACAGAGGAGTAAGAGCCCCAACTGTACCAAGCCGTACCCGCATGACCAGCTTCTTCTAGCGTTTTCTCAGCAAGACCACCAACGTTTTAGGACATCAGCGTTTTCAGCCAGCAGTGTTTTTGTTCACCATCAGCGTACTGCCACAGAACCTCATCAAATCAGCCTTTCTTCGCCGCAGTCAATCTTCTTATCGTGACAAGGTCAGCGTTTTCAGTTTTCAGCCTTCATCGTCATTCCCGACGACAGATCAGCCCCTTAGCTTCGCCGCACAACCCAGATCTCATTAGCATCCCTAGCGTTTTCAGTTTCAACAGATTCAAAGCTTAGCCTCGACCTCGTCGTCGTCAAGTACCACAGCATCTAGAACCATTGTACCAAACAACTTGTGCAATGTAAAGCAAATACCTCTCTAGCAATGGAGAGCAGGGCCCTACGAGGGGGGTTTGGGACCCCATTTGGTGTCATCTCTCTCTCTCTCTCTCTCTCTCTCTCTCTCTCTCTCTCTCTCTCTCTCTCTCTGCGCTATTCATTGCACATTCTCTCTCTAAGGAAGGCTCTCCCTTCCTCTAAGTAAAAGGAACCTTGAGCACTCACTAATCACTCGTCCTGAGCTTACACCATCATTCACTTCCGCTGCATATAACAAGCTTTTCTTGTGATGCCTTCACGCTTTGTAATCTGATTATGTCATCCAAAAGGGCACAAACCCTTCTTTTCTTGCAAAGGGAGAGAGAGAGAAAGAGAGAGAGAACTAGAAGTTACTCTTGTTCCCTCTTGAACAAGTCTTGAGTTCAAGACTCATCGGATAGATCTTTGAGGTAAATTCAAAATGGTCCTGTGACATTCTTCTCCTCTCATGGGTGGGTCGGTGGGTGGTTGTGTGTGAAAATAAGAAGAAAAACTGGAACAATTTTTCTATCACCCAAGGTTATCTAGCTCCCACTTGAATAAGTCTTGAGTTCAAAGCTCGTCGGTTGAGGTCTCTTGTGAATGTTTCTATGGTGTTAAAACTTATCTTCTCATGCGTCATATAGATCTTTGAGCTCTCTTGAGATAGTCCCTACAAAGTTACAACTTCACTTCCCTTCTCTTCTACAAAAGTCTCGTGTTGGATAGTACTAGCCAAGCTGAATTGAGTGTTTACAGTGCAGTTGGTGGCACAAATCAATTAACATGGCAATCGGTCAGTTGAAGTTGATAAGGAAATGTTTTGGGCTGTTCCTACCCAACAACAGGTCATAGATCTTCTCGTGGAACAGGTTCCAGATTTCTATTAGCAACTCTTTGAAGAGATTCATGTCCCTTAGCCATAAGAACTAATGTTGCAAATGCACTCAAGAGTCCAGGCATCTGAGGATTTCCCATATCACTGCATACAAATATGATTGTCTTCTCCCACAGAGGAGAGCTTTGTTTCACCAGTTACACTTAGGCCAACAACCGGCTTCAGCTGTTCCCTTTTCTCAAATCACAATCGATTTCTGATAAGTTGAAACTTGATGCCGTACAAACTCTCTCTCTCTCTCTCTCTCTCTCTCTCTCTCTCTTTGGGTGGGGGGAGGGGGGGGCTTCAAGAGGGGCTCACATTGAAAATCAAATCGTTGTGATCGGCAAGGGAAGGATTGTGAGCAAGGAAGGGAAGGCCTCCACGGAAGCGCAGGACCCACGCCAGTACTAAAACAGAGCAGGCAAGCCCCAGACAGTGTACCCACAGAAGAAGAGAGCTCACGGAGGGCCTCCACCATTGCTGCGGCCCTCCACCGGCTTTGCTCCCGCTTCTCAAGGGAGCTCCAGCAGAGGACTCGACGTGAAGCCTGTGCAGTGGGCGCATCTGTTCTTATATTATAAGTCACGGAGACAGCGCCAAAAACTGATCATGTATCTTGTTTGAGAGGGATGGTCATGATAATAATAGTTTCAACTCCTACTCTAAGGGTAATGGCGACAAAAAAAGAAAAAAAAATGGACACTTTAAAGAGAAGAAAATGTTTTAAAAAAAATAAAAAAGAAAATGTAGCAATGTGAAGGGGAGGGTTGAGAGCTCTCATGACGACCAAGAGATCTTATAGGCCTCTCTGCCTAGGGAAGATGCCCTTCCCTGGTTCCTAGGCCCTCTTGCTCACCCCACGGCCCCTGCTTCGACTAATGCTTGGGATGCGTCCAATCCCTTGCCTCACATCATCATGAGTAACGTAGCTACCCCGTTGTCACCCATGATGGCTTCCCCCCCCCCTCCCCCCCACAGAGCCTCTCACCCCATCCCAGGTGGAGCACCTCCAAGCCCCTCTACAGCAGTTTCTTCATCACCCTCCCCCTAGCCCCAACAAGACGTCTTCATCACCCTCCCCCTCAGCCCAGCAAAAAGGGATGCCGACTCCCCAAGACCTGTTGGGGTAAAGCCCCATGTGGCCGGTTAGGCCAGGTGCCCGTCCACTATACTTATTCATTATGTACATAATAGAATAAGGGGGCTCACATGTAGAGAGTGAGTTTTAGCTCATGCAAACACAAGGTATCCTCTCTTCTCCATCGTTGCACACACTCACACACGCTCTCGCTCGCGCACTTCAACTGGTATCAGAGCTCAGGGATTGGGAGCACCATTGGAGCTCAACGGGAAGCAGGCAGAGAAGCAGCAAAAACTGCAACACGTTTTTGCAGATCTATTTTGGCCTCTCAAAACGTCTTCATTCAAGCCGATTCCTACTCTTCACGACCGGTTTTTCGACCTCTTCAATACATAGTTTTCTCAAAATCTTTACCAATTTTGAGATATGTCACTCAGACTGCCTACACGTTTAGGATACACAGTTGCAGATTTTTACAGATCTGTTTCAACTTGTAAAAACAGCACATTTCAGGTCCATTCCCATGTCTCCCAACCGTTTTTTGCGCGGTTTTAACTTTGCAGAAGGAAGTTTCTGTAAATTCTGAGCGGTTTGGGAGATATGGGTTGACCGGCTGCAGGGTATTCGGAAAGTTGAAGACTATGTATGTCTATTGTGGTGATTTGCTACATTCGGAGAGCTCGGATTGAGCTCTCATTGAAAAGAGTGTGGGTTGAGAATTTCAACATGTTTATGCGCATGCATTGAGAATACTGTGTGGATGTATGCATTCTTGTGGACTCTCAGGATTCGAGAGTGGATTAATCACAGAGTATGTGCATTGACTTATGCGATTGAGCAGATTTCGGAAAGTGTGCTGCACAGATTTGCAGAGAGATGCTTGATGCTCGTTTATAGTGCCATGTGGATGCACATGATGTGCGCTTTTCGACGGATAATATTCTTCGTCTTGCAATGGCATATGTGGACTGAATTTCAATTGTTTTGAGCATCAATTTGTGCCATATTTTGGTTGGTTTGTATCCAAGTTTATGCTAGTACATGCCTCGCTTGTAGAGTGTGGTTGATACACTTTGTGTTTCGGATTAAAGGATTGTTTTCCAAGTTCAGGGTGTTACCATATACATGTGGTAGTGATGTGTGTGAACACACTAGGACCACCGGGGCACTTTTTCCCTCTTTAGGAGGTTTTTTCCCCCGAGCATTGTATATACGCCCATCACTCTAGGGCTATCTATCTTTTTATTGCACACCAAGTTATACACTCTCTACTGTGCGCTTTGAACTTCCTTCGTCTTCTCCAAGCTGTGTGTGTTTCTCTGCAACCCTAATTCCAACAATTGGTATCAGAGCAGGGTGCGTCCTCTCGGGCTTAGTCGCCAGCTGCTCCAGTACACGCCTGCTCACTTTCTCCGATTTCAGTGAGCTTTGGTGAGCGTTCGCAGGTCGACAAATACTTCAAGAGGCCTCGTAGAGCTTGGTCTGCTCAGATTTTCGATTTGGGCTCATTTCGGCCTCCGTTTCCACTACATGCAGTACTGCACAGGCTATTTTGTCATTTTGTGCAAAATTTCTGTCAGTGCGTTTTCTGCATAACAGGTGCCTTATAATCTTCTACGGTTTGTGCTATATAGCACGTGTTGTTCCGCTCCATTTCTCCTATTTTCGGGCAGTTTTCACATCAAGTGCAGCATTTACCATGGCTGACAACAACAACACAGATGTGTTCAAGATGTTTGCTGCTAAGGACAGGTTGGATGGGGACAACTACCCTATGTGGGCTTCTATGATGCAACATGTTCTTGTGTCAAAGGGCGTATGGAACATTGTGCAAGGCATTGATGTACGTCCTGGTTCTGAGGATGTAGGTGATGTTGAGGATGTTGCAGGTCTTGCTACAAGAATTGCTGCTGTTAGAGTTGTTTTGCCTACGGCAAAACAAGCTCGTTGGGATGTAAAGGATGCGCAGGATCATGCATTGATTGCGTTGTCTGTGAAGCGCACCATTGTTCCTCACATCCGTTCAGCAAAATCTGCAAAACAGGCTTGAGATATTTTGGCTGGTCTTTATGCAAGTCGCAATGAGGCTAAAATTACTTTGCTGCGTAAAGAGTTGGAGTCAAAGATTATGCATGAGGAAGATGATATGGACACTTTCCTTGCTAGTGTCAAGGATATCAATGAGCAACTCATTTCTACAGGTGAAGTCATTTCAAACAGTTCCCTAGTGCAGACTGTTCTTGATGCCTTACCAGATTCCTACCAGACTTTTGCTAGTACTTGGAGATTGATAACCCAAGGAAATCTTGAAGTTGTCAAGTTTGATGCATTATGCACATTGCTGTTGCAAGAGTCACTTTCCAGAAAAAACAAGACAAGACAGCTTCTTGCAGTTGAACAGGCTTTTATTGCTTCTCAAAGAAGGGGTGGTAAACAGCAATGCAGCCACTTCTTATGGTTCTACTGCGAGTGGCAAAAATTCTGTTCCTAATGCTTCTGCTGGCAGCACTTCGTCTGGCAATTCTGGTGATAAGGGCAAAAAGAAGATGCGTTGCCATTATTGTAAAGCTAATGATCACTTGATCAAGTCGTGTCCTAAGTTAAAGGCCAAAGAGGCTAAGAAGAAAGAGGGTGGTTCCACTGCAAATGCTGGTTCCACTACAAATGCAGCCATTGTTGAGTCTTCTGTGAAAGGAGACTGTGATGCTGATGTCGATGCAGAATGGGCTTTTAGCGCAGAGTGCACTTACTATCCTGATGTCCATGATGCATGCTTGTCAGTTGCTGCAGATTCACATGTGTGGTATTTCAACAGTGGTGCTACAAAGCACATTACCTCACATCGTGAATTGTTTACCTCTCTCGAGTTTGTCCCTCATGGGAATTCAGTCACTTGTGCCAACAATGCCTCTTTTCCAGTCAAGAGGATTTTCCGCTACCTTAGTGGCACTTTACATCTTGTCTTGTTTTATCCCAAGGGGGGATCATTGCCGCCAGACTTACATGCTTTTTTGGACTCAAATTGGGCTGGTTGTTTTGACACGTGAGTGTCCACAAGTGGTTTTTGTTTCATGCTTGGCAGTTCATGTATATCATGGTTGAGCAAGAAGCAACCTACTGTGGCCACTTCGAGTTGTGAGGCTGAGTACAGGGCAGTCTTCACAGCTACGGTTGAGTGTGTATGGCTCAGACCCCTTATGGCTGATTTGGGTGTTGGTGAGGAGACTGCCAACACTATCTACACTGACAGTCAAAGCGCATTGGCAGTTGCGAGGAACCCAGTTTTTCATGCTCGCACAAAGCACATTGAGGTGCATTACCACTATGTCAGGGAGAGGCTCTCAGTAGGAGAGATCAGCTTGGCTTATGTGCCAACACAGGACAACCTTGCAAATCTTTTCACAAAGGCATTGTCTTGTGAGAAGCTTGAAGCTTTCCACAAAGCTTTGGGCTTACTCCCCTTTGTGGACTGATCATGTCCTTAGGGCATGGCACTTCCCTTTACTCATGTGCCAGCTCTCGTTCACCGCATCACTCTAGGGGGGATTTGTTACCATATACATGTGGTAGTGATGTGTGTGAACACACTAGGACCGTTGGGGCACTTTTTCCCTCTTTAGGAGGTTTTTTCCCCCGAGCATTGTATATACGCCCATCACTCTAGGGCTATCTATCTTTTTATTGCACACCAAGTTATACACTCTCTACTGTGTGCTTTGAGTTTCCTTCGTCTTCTCCAAGCTGTGTGTGTTTCTCTGCAACCCTAATTCCAACACAGGGAGTTGAGACTTTGGGGCAGTTCATGTATGCTTGATTGTGGATTTGCGCATGATTTTCTCATGGTTTTGAGCATGTTTATGGCATGTATGGTTCTTATGGTTGGATAGCCAAATACTGTTGAAACTCTGCCGGATTTTTCTTGCGAGTTTATTTGTTTATGTGCATGGTTTATAATCGTGTTTTGATTACATTTGGCACTCAGTGGTTGCTTTGCCATAGTGTTTTGGCATCACATTGTGAGAGTGTTTGCTCACCGAATTGCGTCATTTGACATATATGTGGTAATCTTTTCAAGAGGGAGATTGTTGATGATAGTTTCATCGATTACCACATAGTGCTCTTGGATTAGAGTGGGTTTTTTGGCATCATTTGAGTGTTTTTTCTCATTTTGTTTCGTTACATTGATCGCCATATTTGTTGATACTTCTCTTAGACAACTTATGCCAGCTTATGTTGTATTTTGACAGTACTTGGTGTATGAGTTAGCCAGGCTTTGGCTATTGTCAGTTTATCGATTTATGCTTGGTCTTGTCAAAGGTTATCGCCATGGATTTGGCATGTACATCATTGTCAGGGTTTGTGCTTTTCTATACAAAGTTTGATGGTTCAAACTTTGAGCATTGGAAAACAGGTATGCATGATGCATTGACTCAGTTGGGCCAAGTGTTACCACTACAGGGCATGGATGCTAGGCCAGAGTCTATGACTGACGATGAGTGGGAGAACTTGGATGAGCTTGCACGTTCAATGATCATGTTATACCTTGGTGAGTCTGTCTATCGCATTGGTTTGGATGCATGTACTGCTAGAGAGTTATGGCAAAGATTGTGCAATTCTTTTGGCACAAATGAGTCTAGAGAGTTGACTACAGTCAAAGGACGATCTTGCAGACATAGAGATGTTGTGTGTTGGCATTGTGGTCATACAGGGCATGTACATAGGCTTTGTTTTCGACGGATGAAACGACGCAAGAGACAGCACAAGAGGGATGCTATCACTTTGGATGATGTGGAAGCAGATGCAACGTATGTGGCTACACATGACAAAGATGTCGCCTTTGCTTCCATGTTTACTCTTGACTTTCTTGTATCGTTTTTTGACGACACATTACCTTCGCATTGGATACTAGATGCGAGTGCTAGATTTCATGTCACGCCGAGTCGTGAGTGGTTTAGCACATATGCTAGTGGTATGCTTGGACGTGTGTGTCTAGCTGATGGTTCAGTGCATGACATAGATGGTGCAGGAGATGTCATACTATTGTTGCCGAAGGGTGCATCATACGTGTTGTGATATGTATGCCATGTGCCAGGTTTGACGCAGAGCTTGATCTCTATGAGTCAATTACGAGACAGAGGATGCCAGGTAGTGCTGAATAAGCACATGTTTAGATTGCATCATGGACAGCTAGTCATAGCGAGAGGTGCTAGTGTTGGCATGATTCATGCGATACGAGTACGTCACGTACGAGACGGCACAGTCTTCGTGAGTACGCAGTCATGCAGAGAGATGAGGCATGTCTCCTTTGTGGATAGATTGCATGATGCTCCGGTTTGTGAGCATGTTGAGCCAGTTGTGTAGACAGTTGTGCAATAGGGTATGTCATTCGTGGATACGATGACAGATATGGATGGCTTGAGTGTTGAGGATTCAGCCGTGATTTAGTCATTCATGGATATGCTTACGCCAGAGGCTGATGTGTGTGAGTTAGAGCTAGGCGTTGCTCTTGCCACACAGGGTTCAGGATAGACAGATGCTCTTGGTGTGCATGTGGCATGCGATGGATTCTAGGGATCGGAGTTCGGGTGTCAGGGTGATTTTCCTAGTGGAGTTCTAAGCCAGATTTGAATGAGATGGTCAAATTGGCAGATATTTCTAGGATTGCATCAGCATTTGGGAGTCTCATGTATGAGATACTCGTCTCGAGACCCGAGATTACATTTGTGGTAGGTGCATTTGCAGTGGGAGCAGTTAGTCGTGCAGTGACTGACGTTGGCCTTGAGCAGGGGCACTTTGCAGCGTAGATACCTGTAGGATGTGTGCGGATTTTGTGAGGAGTATGGTGTCGATCGCTCTATACTTTCTCTATGATTAGAGCTAGATGCACACAGATTCAGTAAGCCAGTGGGCGTTGGCTGAGGTCATACTTGTGATGGCCTTGTACAGGTTTTGTTTTCTCTCTCACGGTCACATTGGCCTTTACATGGGAGGTTGTTGGGGTAAAGCCCCATGTGGCCGGTTAGGCCAGGCGCCTGCCCACTATACTTATTCATTATGTACATAATAGAATAAGGGGGCTCACATGTAGAGAGTGAGTTTTAGTCCCTGCAAACACAAGGTCTCCTCTTCTCCTCTCTTCTCCATCACTGCACACACTCACCCACCCTCTCGCTCGTGCACTTCAAGACTCAACAAGAACGCATCCACGAACTCGTGGCAAAGATGTGGAAATACACGAAAAGCATACCCCCTCGCTTCTCAGCAAACAAGGCACGGGAAATTCTCTTAGAGCTACAGGAGCATGTTCGAGAGGCAAGCCTTCCATCACCCTACTTGCTTCTCAGGTTCGTAAACTTCAAGCTGAACTTGAGTCTCGAGCTGTCATTGGTCTGTTGGCTGGCCCTCGCCCTCCTATTGACGTCCTCAAAACCTAGATTAGGAATCACTAGGACACTAGAGGGGCCGTCGTAGAGTCCATCAAAGCCCTCCCTGAAAATCATTACCTCTTTTTGTTCAAAGACGAGACGATGGCCTTCGATATCTTGGGTCACGGCCAATGGATGATCCACAACTCTCTTTTGGTGCTCTATAGGTGGAAAAAGTAGTTTGACCCGTCTGTTTTAGCCATCATGAACTATTTGGTATGGGTTGAGCTTCCCAAACTTCCCCTTCATCTTCACCAGCATCTCAGACTTATTTCCTTTGTGGGTAGAGTCATTGGAGGAAGGCCCACGCGGGAGTTCAACCATGTATGGCACCCTCAGGTCCTTGTTGAAATGGATCTAGGAGGTCCCATGCAAGACTGCGTTGAGATTTTGGAGTCATTGGAGGAAGGCCCACGCGGGAGTTCAACCATGTATAACACCCTCAGGCCCTTGTTGAAATGGATCTAGGAGGTCCCATGCAAGACTGCGTTGAGATTTTGATTGATGATGGGGAGGTATTCGAGCAGAAGGTTGAATACAAGTATCTCCCCTAGTCCTCCTTCTTTTGTGGAATTGAAGGTCATTTCGTTAGAGGCTGCCCCAATCGCAACCCATGTCTCTATCCCTTCCCCTGCTCTACCCACAACTCGCGCCCTTGCTGCTTCATTGACATGGGATAAGACCCAAGCCTTTGAGCAGTCTCCTCTAGGTCGCCAAGGCAATGTGAATGGCAAGAAGGTACCTTGGCCCCAAGCTATCAAGGACAAGGGGAGACAAGCCAATCACTTCGTCATCCTCCCACCTCTCCAAGATGAATTTTTGATTCCTTCAACTCCAATGAGGGTGAGTTCATCCCCCCTACCCAATAGGATCAAGCCTTCCCCAACCCTAACCTTGTTTCCTCGTCATTGGAAGCTCAGGTGAATGCAATGGACCATGAGTCCATGTTGGATCTCAATAAGGACACATCTCCTCTTGACCCCACTCCTGCCTCGCTCTAGCTGGTACCTGCTAAGTTAGGTCTTCGAGCGAGCTCAAAAGAGAAAGATTTTTTTCGTTTGAGGGCCGCCTTCCCCTTCCTCCTCTTACCGCCCATGTGCTTCCTCCTCTTCCCTTGCTCCTCCTCCAACATCCTCCTCTCTCCATCTACTCCTCTAACCGCCCTCCCTTTCTCCATCTCCTCCTCTAGCAACCACCCTCCCTTCCACAAGGTCCTCCTCTTCTCCCACTCCCTTCTTCCTCTCTCTTTCCCTGTCACTCTATAACACTTATCCCTCTATGTGTGTGTGTGTGTGTGTGTGTGTGTGTGTGTGTGTAATTGAGGACCGGATTTATGTGGATCCGGTCCCCCCTCCAATAGGCATTGGTATTATTATTTCGCCCATCAAGAGAGACTTGGTACAATACAATCTTTGTGTTCCTTGTGACCAAGGTGATGCAATGAAGATGAAAAGCTTCATGAATCACGAGCATAACATAAAATTTGTGGGAAGCATTAACTATCCCAAACCTCAGTCCCAAGGTCTCAAACACCTTTGAAGGTGGAGAGAGCTAGCGGGGAATGAGGATAGGGAAGAGGAAGAAGAAACATTTCATAGGAGAAAGAATTAGTTCACTTATCATCACTCTTTTCGCTAGCATAGTAATGAAGATGGAGAAGATGGCAAGCTTAAGCATTGAAGATGGCTCTTGGTTGGATTTGCATTCCATAGCCAAGAGCGTTGGTGTAGGCTCTCAACTTCTCTACTAGCTTGGAGAAGGAGATGGAGCTCTTGCACTTTGCACTTCACACAATGAGAGTGTGTGTAGGAGAGTATACCCCCCAAGCATACCTCTAGCTTCCTTGGTCGACCCACCCCCTCCCCACCCCCCCGTCCCCTTGTAGCTCATGCTTGAAGCTCATTGGACCCCTCCAGGCCTAGCCAATCACAAGCAAGAGGCATATCAAGCAAGCATGCTAGTCTTGGGACAAGTGTCCCCCTTTCCCCTTTGAGAGAGAGGACTTGATAAATGCAAAGACAATAAATTAAATTAGCTAATTTATCATTGGATCCCTTGGGAGGCCAACCAATAGGCTTTAGGCACACCATGATGGCAACATGAGGAGAAGCTTGACAAGTGTCCCTTTTGCTTTCTTTGTACCAAGCTTGCCTCGTGTGAAGGTGTGTGTGTTCTCTCTCATATGACCCCATAGCTTTAGGGCTCGCCCCCTCTCTTGTAGGGATGGATTTGAGTTTTTGAACACCTTAGTCAGCAAGCATGAAAAAGCACCTCAAGCCTGGGTAGTGTTCTCACAAGCACCTTAGGCTCCCTAGTCGGCAAGCACGATAAGCACCTCAAGCATCTTAGTCATCAAGCACGACAAGCACCTCAAGCACCTTAGTCATCAAGCATGACAAACACCTCAAGCATCTTAGTCATCAAGCACGATAAGCACCTCAAGCTTAGGCCGGGTTCCCAGCCCTAGCTTACCTAAGGTCAAAGGACTTTTTAACACTAACCTTTGGCGGTCTTTAATGAAGCTAACCCTAGGGTCTTTAATCTCCATTAGCATTTCTCTTTGATAGACCATCTCCCATTTGGACCCATTACCTTTAGTCCTGTGCTGAGATACATCTAAAGCACATACCTATATTCTAACCCTTGTTCTCGTTTATTCTCCCACATTAAATGATCAGTTTAATATGAGAAAATCATTTGGGTTGGTTAGATATTAGTTTTTATGACACTCTGTCTCTCCCCCCCACCTCTGTGTGTGTGTGTGTGTGTGTGTGCCATTTCGCCCTTGCCTTCCCTCCCATCCCAGATTGAGCTCACCCCCCATCACCCCTCTCACCCCCCATCACCCCTCTCTCCTCCCTTGTCTTCTCTCTCTCTCTCTCTCTCTCTCTCTCTCTCTCTCTCTCTCTCTCTCTCTCTCCCCCCCCCCCCCCCCCCCCCTTGCCATCCCGCCCTTCCCTTCCTGCGCGTCCCAAAGTGAGCTCCATCCTCCACCACCCCTCTCACCCTCCTTTGTGTGTGTATGTGTGTGTGTGTGTGTCCGCCCTCAACACCATGCGGTAACACTAGTGCCTCTCGTTTTTGTAAAAAAGGGAGAGAAAGAGAGAGCGATAGCCAGAGGGGGGGGAGGGGGGATCATGAGGAAGAGAGAGATAAAGGGAAGAGAGAGAGAGAGAGAGGGAGGGTATTGTCTAAATAAACCTTTTACTTACCCCCTAATGTAAAGGGTAGATTTACAAAATTTCAGCTATTGCTATTTATGATCCAAAGTGTGCAAACTTTAGGCAACAATTAAGGTACAAAAATAGAAATGGGTAATTATTATTTTTAATTGAAAAGTTACTTACAAAGCTTAAAAATTCACATTTCAAAAAACTTTGAGCTATTAATTGTTTGCAGTATGGATTCTTAGAGAACCTTATTAAAAGGGCTCTAAAAGCATGCCTCCTTAGATGCATCTTGCTCTATCTTGCATATTAAAGAGATTCTTTTATAACTAGTTAATGTATTTGAAGAGATAACTATATATATATAGATATAGATATATGTATAGAGAGAGAGAGAGAGAGAGAGAGATTTAGAAATCTACTTTAAAAGGATGTTTGGTTTAACATTTAAAATATGATATGAAAATTTGACATTAATCCATTTTTGGCATGTACAAATGGCATTGCATTAACTTGCCTTGCTCTTTTTGCCTTGTCTAAAAAGAACTTTGCATTTTTTGGTTCCTATTGGATACAATTATAAATCAAAACTCTTCACCAAATTAAATCAAAACTCTTCACCAAATGTCTTAATTTCAAAGTGATTAGGTATCCACAATCGGAAAAAATGTCTTAATTTCAAAGTGATTAGGTCTCCAGAATTGGAAAAACTAAAGTGATTAGGTCTTCGCAATTGGAAAAAATGTCTTGATTTCAAAGTGATTAGTCTCCACAATTGGAAAAAATAAAAACTCCTTTCAAAACATCTAAAATGCAAAAGTGAAGGGTGAGAAAATTAAAAGCTTCTTACAATTGGGAAGTGAGAAGACTTTTATTTTATTCTATATAGAGGAGCCCATTTTATGAGAGAGAGAGAGAGAGAGAGAGAGAGAGAGAGAGAAGGGAAGAGTGAGGGGGAGGCGGAGAGAAAGAGGTGGGGGGCCAGAGAGAGAGAGAGAGAGAGAGAGAGAGAGAGAGAGAGAGAGAGAGAGGGCGGGAATGGCTTGGAGGGATCATGAGAGGGGGAGGGGGTTTGAATAAAAAAGAAACCCAAAGGCACTAGCAAAATCGCTAATGCCTTGGATTTTTGAGAGAGAGAGAGAGAGAGAGAGAGAGAGAGAGAGAGAGAGAGAAGAAGAGAATTTTTAAGTCATAGGAAACTATCCACACACACACACACACACACACACACACAGAGAGAGAGAGAGAGAGAGAGAGAGAGAGAGAGAGAGAGAGAGAGAGAGAGAGAGAGAGGAAATCCTTGGCTACTCCACTTGAGGGAGGGGCGAGGGGTAGCACATGCTGGTAGTAAAATAGCACCACTAACCACCATTGGCGGGCTAGGGTGGTAGTTATGGGTTCTAAGGGGCGACAATGGGAGGTAGTGGTGGTGGGATGAAAAAAAAGGAAAAAAGCTCGTTCCGTTGAGCTCGTTCCATAACTGTCCTCGTACCTACTAACCTTGTTCCTATGGAGGTTGCAATAGACAATAAGCACGCACACTCAAATGTAGCTCAGACCCCTCCTAGGGGAGGCAAATCGGGTAAAATTCCCCAAAGATCTAATAGATGAGAATCGTATCTTGGAACATCAAGGGCATTTTTGACCCCTGCAAGGCCAAGAGAGCTACCTCTACTAGTGTCAAAATCACCCTGTTGAAGTCATAAACTTACATGAAATCAAGGTCACTGGGGACGACCTGGTGAGAGGACTCCTTGAAGTCTTCAAAAACAAGGATTGGTTTGCTTCTAACCACCCTAGAGGTTTAGGAGGATCAGCCATTGATGTCCCCCCCCCTCACGAGGATTCATTGCTGACAAGGTAAGAACTGGCACCAACTGGTGTGCCCCTCAAATGCCCCATCATCTCGGTGTATGGGGGAGGCTCAATGGTGGATCGAGCTAGGCTATGGGTGGAGCTCTCCTCATTCTCAGGTCCCTGCATCCTTGTAGGAGACTTTAACATGATTGAGAGCATCCATGACAGATTCATGTGTCTAGGCAATGTCATCTCAGGGCAAGAAAAATCTCATTAGGACTCCCTCAAGGAAAATCTTTAGGTTAATGACATAGGAATTGAGGGTGAATTTACAACCAAGGCCAGCTTGCCAGGAAGGCTTGACTAGACAGATGTTATATTGACTCTACCACTGCCAACCTGTTTTGCAGAATCAAAGCCAAGGTGGCTAGAAGCGGTTGTCTGTTTGACCACTATCCCCTGGTAGTGACTCTTGATAATAAAGCCAACAAGGTCCGTAATCATTGGTTTCACACAAACCTGGAGCTCTTTCAACTTCCAGACGTCCAACAGGCTATTGAGAGTCTCTGGTCAAAGCATTTCTCCACTACCAAATCACCCTCTAAGGGCTGGTCAATTGTTATCAAAGAAACACAACAACTCCTCATCACCACAAGAAAGCATGTTAATGCTTTAGACAGCAACGTAGAGACAAGATCTACACATAACTCAATTATTTGGAGTCCAACTGCTCTTTGGTTGCAGACTAGACCAAGGTCTCCATGTTGAGACATAAGCTTCGACTGGAGGAAGAGCTCACCCTCAAACACAACTCCCTATTTTTCTAGGAATGGTGGGCTGGTAAAGTGGACCACCCCTCAAAGGCTTTGCTCGAAAAGTTTCCTAGGAAGAATTCCAAGAAAGCAGTCCCCCTTTTCTCTAATCCCTCTTGGCCCATCAACTCCTAGACTAAAAACATGGAGTATGCATGTAAACACTTTGAAACCTTATTTAGCCCTAAAGAGGCCATCACACTAGAAGTAAAGAGCTTCCGAGAGAAGGTATGGTCATGCATAACCAGGGTCATACCTCAAGAGTGCCTACCCCAGCTCAAACAACCTCTCTCTCTCTCTCTCTCTCTCTCTCTCTCTCTCTCTCTCTCTCTCAAAATTGTATGCTGTCATTGAGGCAATAAAGGACAAGAAAACACTTGGTCTTGATGGGCTACCGACTGACTTCTTCAAAACCTTCAAGAGAAATTTGGATCCCTGCCTCCTGCTAGTCTGGGAAGAGTCCCTTAAATTCAAAGCCTTACCTTGCTCCATCAACATAGGGGTTATCAAGCTCATTCATAAGAGAGGGCCTAAGGATGCCTTGTCTAACCGACAGCCTCTATTTATGTTCAATACAGCCTACAAAGTCCTTGCCCGAGCGGTTGCTTACATGCTGACTTTCATTTGATGACATGAATCTCCCAAGAATAGAAAGGTTTCATTAAAGGGAGGCATATAATGGATGTTGTGATTGCATTATGGGAAGGCATTGAACATTCCCAAGAATCAAACCAGGACTTTGTGTTTGTAAAAGTAGACTTTGACAATGCTTATGATAGGCTAGAGTGTTCCTTCATTCTTAAGAGCCTGTGCTTCATGGGCTTTAGTCCAATCATTGTTTCTTTTATCAAGACCTTGTTAGGCAATGCTCGGGCCAGGGTAGCCTTTAACGGCTTGCTTTCAAATGTCTTTGATCTCAACCGCTCAGTTAGACAGGATTGCCCATTGGCCCCTCTATTGTTTGTTGTCTTTATTGATGGATTGAACTACCTCAACAAGGATAAGATGGAGCAAGGGATTATCAAAGGGAACACTCTACCAGATGGGGATTCTCAGCAATGCCTTTCTCAATTTGCAGATGATACCAACACCCTAATAGCTAACAAACATAACACTCAAAAGGAGTTTTGGAGTTGCATGGAAGTCTTTTGCACTGCCTCAAGTTCAAGAATTAACCACTCTAAGACTGGCGTCTTCCAAGGGAAAGTTCCCCTCCCCCAATGGTTGCTCAACTCGGGATGTAAGCTTATCAAGGAGGAACCAATCTTTTGCCTCCTAGGCATTCCTATGGGCTTCAGAGTAACTGTGAAGCAGAGATGGATTGGGCCATCCAAAACTTGAGGTGTAAGCTCAATCGATGGGTTGTCTTCCAAGGTTCACTAACGGGCAGGGTGATGGTCATCAATCATTACATAACATCTTGTGTCATCTTCTTCCTGGCATGTTGGAGGCCCTCAGACTCTCACCTTAATGAGATAGCCAAAATTTGTCGTAATTTTTTATGGACTGGAGATCCCACACAGTGAAGACTTGCAAAGTTAGATGGGATTTTTTTTGTTTGCCCGAGAAACTAGGAGAACTTGAGATCCAAAATCTCCCTCTCATAGTTGATCGAATGGCCGTCAGAACCATCATTTTAAAGTTGTGCAAAATCTAGGTGCAAAAGGTATGTTCTTCTCTTTAGGTAGCTAGATGCCTTCGACATCAAAGACCAGAAGGAATGGAAGAATCGCTCCCCCTCTACAATATTCTTTAGCGACCATCTAGTCAAAGCAATCAGGTTTGACCTGGTCAAGTCTCTTTGGCTTGCATGGGAGAGACATAAACATCTGATCAATCCCAACAAGCTATTCAAACACAACCTCCCCCTCACCCCAATTGACTCTATCTAGTGGCCCAATAAGTCCTTAACGGGAATCAATAAAGATGCCACAGGGTAGGCCCTCTCGCTCCACAACAAGGGAATAGTGTCCTGGTATCACATCTGGGACTCGGCTCAAAAAAGCTGGCTCTTAGACTTGGACCTCTCCACGCAATTCTCCCTCACCCCCTGGGAAATCTCCTACCTCAAGAAACGTATCGAGCAATTTCCTCCTCACCAAAGTTGTCTCCTACAGGTTTTCGGTTCTTTCTCCCTAAAAGGCCTCTATTGAAACAAAAGAGCTCTGCTTAACACCCCTCTTCTCTCATACTTTGTCTCAACCCCCCTACCCACGAGATCATTAACTGGAGATGGAAGGTCACCCTCCACCCCAAGCAATGGTCTTTTAAGTTTGTGAAGTTGTGGACCAATCCCTCCACCCCCCGGCGGAAGACTGCCCTACTCTGGATTATTTTCTTCAAAGGAATTTTGATTGGGGAGAAGGCCCTCAAAGAGGCAAAGACAATGGTCTCTTCCCCAGATGTAAATGAGTAGTAGAAGACCTTTTGGCTATTTGTTTGAAGGGGCTTACCAGAGTTCATCTATGAGAATATTTGTTGATGATGTTCATCTTTATCTCCCAACGCCGGCTCACACTTGATCAAGTTAGGAGGGATTGGATCAAGGAGATCGCGTTTGATGTGGAAGAAGTTGAAGAGGACCTAGCTAGGGCCATGGAGTTTCTTGAAGCCATCTAGGTGGAGATTGATATCTTCCTTGAGTGATTGGATGTCCCCTTGTCGGAGGCCCCCCTGCTAGATGCCCTTGCTCTCCTTGCGTGGAAATATACCAAGTGTAAGCTGCAATTTTTGTAGAAGTATCAGTTTGTACACCAAACTTATGCAACCTTACACTCTTTTGAAGTCTCCCTTGTTTGTGGTGAGCTTGTGATGGCTTAGCAAATACTCAAGATCGTGTTTATGCGTCCAAGTTAATTGATCTTGGTACCGAATTTTCTTGGGTGATAATCTAGCCAACACAAACTCACTTGTGTGCAACATGTTTCTCTTTTATCCACCCTAGCTAGCACCATCCCATTTCCATCAAGTGGTATCAAAGATTTAGGTTATGCTAGCTAGGCTTGTCGTTATGCATTAGTGTGTTAGTGATTAGCATCTCCACTAGATTGATTAGCATTTCTTGATTACCATTATGGTCCATTGGGATTTACATAATTAGTTTCACCTCTTGCTAATTAAACCCTAAAATAGCTATGTGTGGGCATGTCCTTGGCACACCCAATAGGCCACTACCCTCCATGGCTAGGTTAGCTTGATTAGGGAGAAGATTAGTAATCGCTTTTGTGTTCATTTTTGCTTTCTTTACGACATAATTACTCTCATTGCAAGCACCATTAGCTAGTGCAACCTGTGTGTGTGTGTGTGTGTGTGTGTGTGTGTGTGTGCGCGCGCGCGCGTGTGTAGCCCTATATGAGAGCTTCCCGTCAAGCCTACCCATGCTAAAATCACACTTCATTTGCCTATTCTAGAGCTTGATTAATTTTTCTCTCTTGCACACTTTCACTCTTTGGAATTGCTGCACCAGAAGCTTGATGTGTGTGGCTTTTGAGAGCATTAAATGCTTGACTTCTTTTTTGTGTGTACCCAAGGCCTTTTTCAATGGAGAAGGTCGTGTGGAGCACCCACTATTTTGGGAGGATTTGACCCCTTTTGAAAGGGTCAAAAAGGTCACCTGGCCACTTGGGCATCCATACACACAAGGAAGCCAAAGGTGGACTTCAAGCTGGCGGTAAAGTAGACTTTAAGTTTGTTTTCGGGTCCGATCGAACCATCACCGGCTAACAATGCCATTACACTCCCCGTCGCTCGATGCTCATCTGTTGGTGGACTTCTAGAAGCTGTAGCCGATCGAATGCTATCTGTTAAGTATGGAGCCTTGATTTACCCTTGTAATTTTCTGTGGTAAAAGCGCACATTTGTAAGGCCCCCATTATGAGGAGAAGCCATCGTGCGTGAAAGAAAATCACTCACCGGAAACCAAAATTTTCACGGACAAGAATCAGGGGCAACTTTAGAAGCCTCGGGGGCGCAGGTGATGAGTACATGGAGCTTGAGGACGGTGAAGACTCAAGGACTGCAAACGGTGACAATGTGCAACAACGTCAACCAAATGAGGAGCCTCAACCTATTCCCCGAAGATCTACAAGAGCAAGTAGACCTCCAGAAAGGTTTGTTCCTTCCTTCAACCATCTCTTGATCTCAGATTCTAGAGAGCCGGAATGCAACATGAATCCAAAGAAGAATGGACGAAGAGCATGCAAGTGGAGATGGACTCACTACATTGCAACCAAACATGGGAGTTGGTTGAGTTGCCTAAAGGTAAGCGGGCACTTCAAAACAAATGGGTGTACAAGCTGAAGGAAGAAGAAGGTGGGAAGAAAAGGTACAAGTCTAGGCTTGTGGTAAAAGGGTTTTCTCAAAAGAAAGGTATTGACTTCAATGAAATATTTTCTCCTGTTGTAAAAATGAACTCAATTAGGCTTGTCTTAAGCCTTGTGGCTGCTCATGATCTAAATCTTGAGCAAATGGATGTAAATACGGCATTCCCTCACGGTGACTTAGAGGAGGAAATCTACATGCTTCAACCAAAGGGGTATGAAGTAAAAGGTAAGGAGAAAATGGTTTGCAGATTAAAGAAGAGCTTGTATGGCTTAAAGCAAGCATCAAGACAATGGTACTTGAAGTTTGATCGATGGATGTTGGATCATGGATTCACAAGATGCAACTCGGATCATTGCGTCTACACGAAGAATTTGGGAGATGGTAAATTCATCATCCTAATGTTGTATGTTGATGACATGTTGATTGCAAGTGCTAACATGCAGGACATCAAAGACCTAAAAGAGGAGCTGTCCAAATCTTTTTCAATGAAAGATTTAGGTACTGCAAAGAGGATACTTGGTATGAAAATATCAAGGGACAGGACGAAGAAGACAATAAAGCTATCTCAAGAAGATTACATCAAGAAGGTACTAGAAAGGTTTGCAATGCAAAATGCAAAACCAGTTTCTACACCTTTGGCTGGTCATTTTAAACTAACGAAGGATATGTGTCCAAAGACACAAGAGGAGATAGCCTATATGTCTAAAGTTCCATATGCTGCAGCGGTAGGTTCTCTAATGTATGCTATGGTCTGGACAAGGCCAGACATTGCACATGCAGTGGGAGTTGTGAGTAGTTTCATGGACAACCCAAGTAAAGAGCATTGGCAAGCTGTGAAGTGGATACTTAGGTATCTAAAAAGGACAACAACAAATGCTTTGTATTTTGGAGGAACTGATATTTTTCTAGAAGGGTATGCTGATGCAGATATGGCAGGTGACAAAGATACTCGAAGGAGTACTACTGGCTATGTGTTCACGGTTGGAGGCACAGCAGTAAGCTGGGCTTCAAAGCTGTAGAAAGTGGTTTCAGTTTCTACCACAGAAGCAGAGTATGTATCAATGACGGAGGCAAGCAAAGAAATTCTGTGGCTTCACAGATTCTTAGAAGAGCTTGGATTCAAACAAGACAATTGTGTCTTGTACAATGATAGCCAAAGCGCTATCCATCTTGCGAAGAACTCAGCCTTTCATTCAAGGACAAAGCACATTGAGGTGAGATATCACTTCATACGCACTCTTTTGGAAGAGGGACAACTAAAGCTAGGAAAGGTTCATACAAGTGAAAATCCTGCAGACATGTTTACAAAGGTAGTCAACAAGGAGAAGTTGAGCTTTTGCTCATCTTCAATCGGCATTCAAAGATAAGAAGCCAGGATGGAAAGCAGTCACAAGTTTGGTTTGGAGATCAGTCTCCAAGTGGGAGATTGTTAAGTATGGAGCCTTGATTTACCCTTGTAATTTTCTGTGGTAAAAGCGCACATTTGTAAGTCCCCCATTATGAGGAGAAGCCATCGTGCGTGAAGGAAAATCACTCACCGGAAGCCAAAATTTTCACGGACAAGAATCAGGGGCAACTTTAGAAGCCGGAATATTCCTTTTCGCCGGAATATTATGGCCGGACGGCGGCCGGAAAGTGGTCGGAAAACAACCGGTCGGTTGGCCGGTGGCCGGTAGTCAATGGCCGATGGCCGGTGGTCGGAAGTCAATGGCCGGTGGCCGGTGGCCGAATTCAAAAGCGGACTTGTCTTCTCAAGGGCGGCCACACATGGGTGGATTGGAGGGTCTGATTTGGACTTATTTGCACTAGGGCGGCTACACATGGCTGTCTCTCATAAGAGAGGGCAACCCTTTTGGCCTATAAAAGGAGGCCATTTCTACACACATTTCAGAGTGTGAAGTTGATGCAACAAGGTGAGTGTGAGGTGGTGAGAGTGAAGCAAGGCGGGAGCTCTATCAAGGGTTTAATCCCTTTGTAAACTACTTCTTCTTTTGAAGTGCTAAAGCCATTGAGTGGCTGCTTTCCCGTGGACGTAGCCCACATTGGGTGAACCACGTATATCGTGTGTACTCTCTCTCTCTCTCTCTCTCTCTCTCTCTCTCTCTCTCTACTCTAGTATAATCTCTTGTGTGTGAAATCTATCTCTCTCCATTAAGTAATCTACTCAAAAAATCTATTTAGCTACGTCTTATTTCCTAACACTATCGATCGGAGATCCATGTCCTCACGACTGTCCGATCACCTAGCAGTCAACCACAGCTGAGTCTCATTTTGGCTCCTCCCCAACGGGGCCCTCCTTCCCACGCCCTGCTACTACCCGCCAAACCACCTTCTCGCGGATCTCGTGGCCCCATCTTGACTTAAGAGGCATCCATACTAAGCCTGCTTTCCCACGGCCCTATTGCACTGGGGCAGAATCTAAGCAATAAAGGGGCATTATCACCAAAGTAAGGTGTATCAAAGCTTACCAAGGGCTATATAGGAGTTTTCCAAGGCCCTCCAAAGTCTTCAAGCACAATCAAAACTTCAAGGCTTGAACAAGCATTCAAAGAAAGCTTTCAATTCAAGCATCCAAGGCAGAGGACTTTCTGTGAAGAGGAGCTTCATAAGATCACAGGAATTTCTCTCTCTCTCTCTCTCTCTCTCTCTCTCTCTCTCTCTCTCTCTCTCGCAATAAAGCCTGAAATTTTGCAACCAAGCACAAGTGCTTTTTGCAAATAAATATTTGTTTTCTTAGTTGTGCACTTGTAAAGAGGTAGACATTGGCTAGGAGAGTCTCCTAAGCTAAGACCCCTCTATTAACGCAATGGAAGAGAAATGGCTTAGCAAATTTGATGGCGAGGGCTTTCACACTTGGCAAACCAAGTTGAAAAGCTACTTAATGAAAAAACAGTTGTGGAGGGTAGTCAAGCCAACGCAACACTTTATTGATGATTGTGATACATCATCACCTGCACAAGAAGCACTAGAAAAAAACTTTTGTGTAAGATGCAGGGACTGGACCATGCAACTGTCCACCCAACCGTACCCTATATAGGCCCTGCTTGCTAATTATAGGGATCCCCTTGACTGCATGTCCTTCCTAGCCCTTGGCCCGGCCCTTGGCCTGACATTACTCCCCCCTTGGAGAGGTGTTTTTGTCCTCGAAAACACAAGTGGTGGGATCTTCATAAGAACACTAATGTTTTCCACCGTGGCATCCCTCATGGATCCAACAGTTCGTTGGATCGGAGCCTGGTTCAGTAGGAGGTTCAATGAAATCAAGAATAACATCTTGATTTTCCACATTGTTGTCCACGTGCAACCGGCTTGGTTAACGACCCATAACCAGCATAGTGTGGGACTCCATTTAGAACTCACTTGAGTATGCTAAACGAGTTATTGCCACAACTAAAAGGTGTCTAACTGCATACCCAGGTTTCAAACTTTTTGAAGGTACTAGAGCATGCAATAAAACCTGTGCTCAACTTCCCATGAAAGTAATGTGCTAACATACTCATCATCAGTAACCAAGTCCTTGACTTGAGAATAACAGACAGAGAATAAAACTAGTCGGAACATGCCTTTCATCATGTGAAGCAAACTCCAAACCAGAAAGGTAACCGATCTAGTTGTTTTGCTTCTTGCCAACATACGCACTTAGCATATCCTTTAGCGTGGTTTACTAACGTATGCGCTTAGCATATCCTTTAGTACTAAATAGAATTCTTGTAAGCTGCCTAAGCTGCCCATCCAACGCGGGATGAATAACGGTAATAAGAGTGAGGTTTTTTCCCCAACCACTTACAGACAGTCTTCCACGACTGACGATAAACGATGACTCACCGAGTGAGATTCCAATCGTACCCTGGATGTGAATTGGACAAAAGTAAACTCATAGAGTTTAGATTACCCAATCACAGACACACATACTAAATCATTATCGTATATGGCCGGGTGTGAACTCATACTAAATCTGCTAGAGAGGTGGCACTTGAAGTGCAAACACTTGCAGAAACAATGAAGTCCATGAATTTTCATGCCGGTCTGAACAAATCTGTGTCAAACACTAGGGCCCATAACACCTAGTGTGCATGCATTTAACACAAAAAAATCCGAACTGCAATTTCATGACGAGACTTTCCACGACACGTACGTGAAAGTCTGGCAACAAAGTTGGACCATAATAGAATGTGACAACCTAGTCACACCTAGGTACCAACCATGAGACTTTCTCATGAACATAGCATACTTTGCTATATCTAGAAACGACCCTCCGTTAAGGTGGTTTGACAACACTTGTAATAGCAACAAGTCTATACTTAGTACGCGACAATTTCTGGCCACTGAAATTGTGCTTGGTACTGTGTGCTTCAAATGGTCTAATGAACGGATGCGACCAACACCTAGGGACTTCGTCGTGACACATCAATAGGAATTGGGCGCCAGTGTTAGTCCCAGAGACTCATATTCTCCACATGTGGAATATGTCTCAAATAAGGATACCAAGAAAAGTGTCATCCATCATGTGTGGAGTTAACTACAGAGACTCTGCGATGCGAGTGAGACGGACCCTCATTATCATGCTCCACACTGGCTAAACCGAACTCCTTGAGTTCCTAGACCATGTTGTATCCCATGTGACAACATGTGCCACATTGAACTCGACAAGTGGGCTCATAATAACATAATGTATATTGGACACTACGGCCTTAAATACTTTGTTTTGACATGCCCTTGGCCCGGCCTTGAAACATTCAAGCGTATTTATACGACTTGAAAAAACCAAGCAACATTGCACTGGAAACCCTGGGTGTTGCCTTCACAATCCAAACCCTTTGGTTAGAATCTACGTAGTCAAACCCCTTGGTAAGACCCTTTGTAGGAACTTGCTAAGACCCTTTGTAGGAACTGCTCAACTAGCACGTAAGGGTAACCAACATAGTCAACTGTGTACAGAATGATTAGAGTAAACTTGAAAAGTTGAATTTGTCTGCTACCGCGTGGTAGATTGCAGACTGCTTTCCTTGAAAGTATAATGGGAATAGATCAAACTGTGATCCTTAATGCCGATGGGATGATTTGGTAAACATCCACTCGGTCTTACCCCAAAACTGTACTTCCATAGACACTCGTAGTGCTATAGAGAGAGCAAGAGATCCACACAAGTGAAATGCCCAGCTCTTACCTAGGTCTGCTGACTATGGCTCTTAGCCGGTGTGGCTCATAGCCTTTATGATAATAACAAAGTAGTGCTCAATCAAGGAACCGATGAATACTAATTGGAGTGGCATCTTTGTTACCATATACATGTGGCAGTGATGTGTGTGAACACATTAGGACCGCCGGAGCATTTTTTCCCTCTTTAAGAGATTTTTTCCCCCGTGCATTGTATATACGCCCATCACTCTAGGGCTATCTATCTTTCCATTGCACACTAAGTAATACAGTCTCTATTGTGTGCCTTGAGCTTCCTTCGTCTTCTCCAAGCTGTGTGCGTTTCTCTCCAACCCTAATTCCAACAATTGGTATCAGAGTAGGTCACATCCTCCCGGGCTTAGTCGCCAGCTGCTCCAGCACACGCCTGCTCACTTTCTCCAATTTCAATGAGCTTTGGCAAGCGTTCGCAGGTTAACAAATATTTTGGGACGGCTCGTAGAGCTCGGTCTGCTCAGAATTTTGATTTGGGCTCATTTCGGCCTCCGTTTCCCCTACAGGCAATACTGCACAGGTTATTTCGTCGTTTTGTGCAGAATTTCTGTCAGTGCCGTTTTCTGCATAGCAGGTGCCTTATAGTCTTCTACGGTTTGTGCTATATAGCACAGGTTGTTCCCGCTCCGTTTCTCCTATTTTCGGGTAGTTTTGACATCAGGTGTAGCATTTACCATGGCTGACAACAACAAGACAGATGTGTTCAAGATGTTTGCCGCTGAGGACAGGTTGGATGGGGACAACTACTCTACGTGGGCTTATATGATGCAACATGTTCTTGTGTCAAAGGGTGTCTAGAACATTGTGCACGGCATTGATGTATGTCCTGGTTTTGAGGATGTAGGCGATGTTGAGGATGTTGCAGGTCTTGCTGCAAGGATTGCAGCTGTTAGAGTTGTTTTGCCTACGGTAGAACAAGCTCGTTGGGATGTTAAGTATGTGCAGGCTCATGCATTGATTGCGTTGTCTGTGAAGCGCACCATTGTTCCTCACATCCGTTCAACAAAATCTGCAAAACAGGCCCGAGATATTCTAGTAGGTCTTTATGCAAGCCGCAATGAGGCTAAAATTGCCTTGCTGCATAAAGAGCTGGAGTCGAAGATTATGCATGAGGAAGATGATATGGAAACTTTTCTTGCTGGTGTCAAGGATATCAATGAGCAACTAATTTCTGTAGGTGAAGTCATTTCAGACAGTTCCCTTGTGCAGACTGTTCTTGATGCCTTACCAGATTCTTACTAAACTTTTGCTAGTACTTGGAGATTGATAACCCAAGGAAATCTTGAAGTTGTCAAGTTTGATGCATTATGCACATTGCTGTTGCAAGAGTTACTTTCCAGAAAAAACAGGACTAGGCAGCGTGCAGTTGAACAGGCTTTATTGCTTCTCAAAGAAAGGGTGGTAACATCAATGCAGCCACTTCTTATGGTTTTGCTGCGAGTGGCAAAACTTCTGTTACTAATGCTTCTGTTGGCAGCACTTCGTCTGGCAATTCTGGTGATAAGGGCAAAAAGAAGATGCTTTGCCATTATTGTAAAGCCAATGATCACTTGATCAAGTCGTGTCCTAAGTTGAAGGCCAAAGAGGCTAAGAAGAAAGAGGGTGGTTTCACCGCAAATGCTGGTTCCACTACAAATGCAGCCATTGTTGAGTCTTCTGTGAAAGAAGACTGTGTTGCTGATGTTGATGCAGAATGGGCTTTTAGCGCAGAGTGCACTTACAATCTTGCTGTCCATGATGCATGCTTGTCAGTTGCAGCAGATTCACATGTGTGGTATTTCGACAGTGGTGCTACAAAGCACATTACCTCACATCATGAATTGTTTACCTCTCTCGAGTCTGTCCCTCATGGGAATTCAGTCACTTGTGCCAACAACGCCTCTTATCTAGTTCAAAGAGTTGGAAAGATTGTGTTCACTGCTGCTAATGGCAGTTCCTTCACACTTGTTGATGCAGTTTATGTACCTGGGATCAAGAAGAATATCTTGTCTGTATCCGCACTTGCTAAGACTTGGACTTGTAGTCAAATTTGTGGATGACAGATGTATAGTTCATGATCTCAGTTTTGGTGATGAAATTGTTGCATCTGGGCTTTTGTGCCGTGGACTCTATAAGCTCACTTTGTATGACAAGTGTGAACAAAATTTTGCAAATGCTGTTGTAGATTCAAGGGCTATTTCAGATGCAAAACTTTGGCATGCACGTTTTGGTCATTTGAATTTAGCCGTTTGCTGCGTTTGCAGAAATCTGATATGGTTGCTTCTTTGCCGCCTCTTGAAGCACCTGTCAAACATGTTTGTGAAGGTTGTATTTTGGGTAAGATGCAGCGTTCTAAATTTCCAAAGGATGGTTCAGTTCGGGCCACATGCAGGTTGCAGCTTGTGCATAGTGATGTTTTTGGGCCCATGCAAACTCCGTCCTTGGGCAATTACCTGTACTTCGTGAATTTCATTGATGATTACTCCAGGCATGCATGGGTATTTCCGCTTAAAGCAAAGTCCGAAGTTTTTATGTGCTTCAAACAATTTTCTGGCTATGACTGAAAATGTCTCAAAATGTACTATGGGCACCCTCCGTTCCGATCGAGGGGGGGAGTATACATTTCATGAATTTAATGCATTTTTGGCTAGTCGTGGGATAAAACACCAATGTACAATGCCTTATACACCGCAGCAAAATGGTGTTGTTGAGAGGAAAAACAGGTCACTGACGGAAATGGCACGATGTATGGCCAAAAGTCAAGCTTTGCCGAATTCTTTTTGGCTTGAGGCCATCATGTGTGCCACTTATGTACTTAACAGGTGTCCTACAAAAGCTTTGCAGTCTATTACTCCATATGAAGCATGGCATGATAGAAAGCCTTCTATTGAGCACATGCGTGTTTTTGGCTGTTTGGCATATGCTTTGGTGCCACAAGTGCAGCGCAAAAAATTGGATGATAAGGCTGTCAAATGTATTTTTGTTGGTTATAGTGCTGAAAGCAAAGGTTACTGGTTGTATTATCCGCAAACAAAACGTATTCTGGTTTCTCGGGATATAGTGTTTGTGGAAGATTCTGTTCAGCCCTTGTTGTCATGTACTAGAGACAGTAATGTAAGCTCACAGGACATTTATGACACTTTGTTGCCTCTTTTCAGTGGTGGAAATACGAATGTAAGTTCCAATGAGGCAAATGTACAGCCTATGGGGGTTTCTGAAAATGTTTTAGATCAGCCTATTACTGATGCAGATGTACATGATGTACTTGATGAGGAAAGGGCTGAAAATGAGCAGGCTAGAGGTATGCCAAAATGGCTGGTGCACACTTTGCGTGACAATAAATTGGATGCACCTTTGTCTAGTCGTACTCGTTTAGGCTCTCACCATGCATCTTATGCATCAGATTGTTATGCTTTGGTTGTGTCTAGCTTACATGATGTTGAGGAGCCTGTGTCTTTTGATGAAGCACATAATTCAGAAAATTGGATGGCTGCCATGCAATCAGAATATGATGCACTTATAGAAAATGACACATGGACTTTATGTGATTTACCTCATGGCAAAAAGGCCATTGGTACGAAGTGGGTTTACAAGTTAAAACGCAAGCCGGATGGTGAGATCGATCGCCATAAGGCTCGACTTGTTGCAAAGGGTTATGCACAACAAAAAGGCATTGATTATAAAGAGACTTTTGCTCCCACTTGTCGTATGACTACTGTGCGTTTTCTATGTGAATTGTCAACTCATTTTGGTTGGGATGTACATCAATCAGACATTGTTACTGCTTTCTTGAATGGTGACATATTTGAGTAAGTTTATGTAACGCAACCTCGCGGTTTTGTCATAAAAGGACAAGAGGACAAAGTGTGCAGATGTAAGAAGGCTTTGTATGGGTTGAAGCAATCTCCTCATGCTTGGTATGAGAAAGCTGACACTCATTTGGTGAAACAGGGCTTTCGTAACAGTCCAACAGAAAGCACATTGTATGTAAAGCGTGAGGATGATGTACTTCTCATTGTGGTTCTTTATGTTGATGATTTGCTGATCACTGGACCAAATGAGAGACATATTGCTGAATTTAAGGCTGATTTGAATGCTACTTTCAAGAAGAAAAATTTGGGGCTGTTGCATCATTAGTTGGGTATACAGTTTAAGCAGCGTGATGGTGGTATTGCTTTGTGTCAGAAAAGTTACATAGAAACATTGCTATGTAAGTTTGGACTTGAGGATTGCAAACCTATTGCCACTCCCATGGAAACAGGTTTGAAGTTGAGTCTATATGATGCTGGTGATCCTGCTGATGTCACTCTTTACCAAATTGCTGTTGGCTGCCTCATTTATGTATGCAACACAAGGCCAGATATTCAGTTTGCAGTCTCACAGGTTAGCAGATTTATGCATAGCCCAGGGTCTAAGCATTGGCAGGCTATCAAGAGGATTTTCCGCTACCTTAGTGGCACTTTACATCTTGGCTTGTTTTATCCCAAGGGGGGATCATTGCCGCCACACTTACATTCTTTTTCGGACTCAGATTGGCTGGTTGTTTTGACACGTGAGTGTCCACAAGTGGTTTTTGTTTCATGCTTGGCAGTTCATGTATATCATGGTTGAGCAAGAAGCAACCTACTGTGGCCACTTCGAGTTGTGAGGCTGAGTACAGGGCAGTCTTCACAGCTACGGTTGAGTGTGTATGTCTCAGACGCCTTATGGCTGATTTGGGTGTTGGACAGGACACTGCCAACACTATCTACATTGACAGGCAGAACGCATTGGTAGTTGCGAGGAACCCAGTTTTTCATGCTCGCACAAAGCACATTGAGGTGCATTACCACTATGTCAAGGAGAGGCTCTCAGCAGGAGAGATCAGCTTGGCTTATGTGCCAACACAGGACAACCTTGCAGATATTTTCACAAAGGCATTGTCTCATGAGAAGCTTGAAGCTTTCTGCAAAGCTTTGGGCTTACTCCCCTTTGTGGACTGATCATGTCCTCAGGGCATGGCACTTCCCTTTACTCATGTGCCAGCTCTCATTCACCGCATCACTCCAGGGGGGATTTGTTACCATATACATGTGGTAGTGATGTGTGTGAACACATTAGGACCGTCGGGGCATTTTTTCCCTCTTTAGGAGGTTTTCCCCCCCGTGCATTGTATATACGCCCATCAGTCTAGGGCTATCTATCTTTCCATTGCACACTAAGTAATACACTCTCTATTGTGTGCCTTGAGATTCCTTCGTCTTCTCCAAGCTGTGTGCATTTCTCTGCAACCCTAATTCCAACAATCTTAGCCACTTACTAGCGGAGAGTTAGGGCACCATGGCTCAGACTGACTCACGAGCAAAACATGTATCAAAATATTCTTAAAAAGTTTACATTATTCTTCAAGAGAAAGAAGAAAGAGATAAAAGAAGAGCAGGCTGGGTTGAGGAACCTTCCTTAAAAGACGATGACGTGCATAGTTGATTGCCATGCTGTTGTGTATCTTATGCCTAATGTGCAGCTTATCCTATAAGCATGCAATAGTTTTCTACTATGACTCTCTCATCGAGAGAGGTAACAAAAAAATACAAACAAGGCACAGACTGACCCACCTATCGTGTATGTGGTTGTGACGACACCAGTGTGACTTAATGATAGCACTTTGCCTTTGAATTAAGGGTGAGTTTTAGGTGATTTTTAGTGTTGTTGTGTGTTGATAGCAACCCAAAAATCATGTTAAACAATCCAGAACTCATCTTGTCCTTGACAAAGTGTCTGGTGTTATAGCGAACGCGTGTTGGATAAGGCGATAGAATTGAATCCACCTGGCTAGCATGCCATGCATATATAATCATAAGCCCTTAGCAAAAGTGATGGCCTCAAACGTGAGAGCCAAAACCATAAGTGCCTTGCACAGGCTAAACTGGTAGGGATTTTGTGAGGTGATATTCCCTTTTTTGCTAGTTTTTTCAAACTTGTGTGCCATTGCCCTTCATGCCAAGTCATTGGGCAGCACCTTGGCACAAGGCAGAAGCCTTGCTTCATGTAAAATTGTCAAAGCACTTTGCTTTGCACAAAAGCAGTAATGTCCAATCAAAGGTGTAAACATGGAAAAATAAGGAGAACGTAAAACAGGCTAACCTGATCGTTACTGTAACCAGTTGGCCCGAGATTCCATGGAAGAAAACTCGCGTAAAAATGGCTCATAGCCATATCTACTGCACGGGTGGGAGCTGTCATATGTACATATACGTCCCTTGTATCATATACGCCCGTTTGTCATGTAATGAAATAAACTGCAAGCATATTGCCAAATCCTTCCCAAGTTTGTATGTTTATAGCATATGCCAAATGTGGGGAGTCTCAATGCAAAACACATGAATAGAAGCCTTGCTTCACAGAAGGTCATCAAATGGATGAGACAAGAATGTAACCCGAGTGCTCATAGCTAACAGATGCTGTTGGTGACACACATATGTCCGAGCAGAAAAAGATTGACCTTGTCAAAATGTCATAGGGAAACGGCCTTGCCAAATTCTGCTACTGATTGAGAATCATAACATTGCCCGATGATCATCTACAACTGAGCTATCAAATGGCAGTTATTGTCAAACACTGCTTGATCAAAGCAGCCTTTGCTTGACAAGTTGGCACAATGAAAATTCATGTGGTGGTCGACATGGAATTCAGCTCATAGCTAGGGATGTCCACTATGCTTCATGTACCTATACCGCCTGCTCCCTGGTAAGCTACAATGGCATCGACATACTTATGTATCTAATGCACAAAGAGATAGGGATCCATGTCCCTGAAACCTTGGTTGTATACCACTTTTAGAATCGACCTTGTTGAGTAGGATACCATACTGAAAACATAAAATCACCAATAAAATATTGCACAAACAAAGCGTACCCGTTGCCCAATACTACTGGCATGCACGGTTTGCCAGGTACTCTTGAAACCTTGTAGGGATCTTCCTTCAGTGATTGCAGAAAACTTGTTGAGGAGCCATGCTTTGGCATACATGATCAAAACCAGCAATAAGCTTTGCTTGTGCATCAAAATTTGAACTTGACAAGTTCCATCTGGAGGTTCCTGATGACCATGTGGATATTGCAATACACGTCAAATGTTACTCCACTGGTCGAGGGCCTTGCCCAATTCTCCACCTAAGGTGAAGCTCGTGAAAGCAATATCCGCTATGCGCATGCCTTGCATGATAGGTGTATGCAGCCTTGGTGGTTGGCGTTCCTCTACCTCCATGCCTGAGTCGTGGTTAAACTCGAATGGTTACTATGTGACCATGTATGTTGTTCTTCAATCGTGATCCAAAAAATACCAAAAACTTTTGATTTGCTGAATTTTTGATTTTTTGTTGGGTTTCTGAAATTGCAAAAATCCATGCTAAGTTCCCTGTCGTGGAAGCCTCGAACTCCAAGAAGGGGGGGGGGGGGGGGGGGGGGTCACCCTCCCTTAAACTTTTAAATAATTTTTCCCTAAGGCCTCATGGCCTTGGGCGTTAAATGTGAAGGGGAAGCTTCAAATAAGACTACAATGGCGGAATCGGCCACCTGCTGCTGCAGAGCTTGAGACAGAGAGACAGACAACTGCTTAGTTCCACTAGCCACGCACCTGTGACATGAATTGGTCCTCCCGTCCTCACGCTCCTGTAGAACCCACCCTTGCGGCGTTTGGCGACGGTCGACATCTCTTCCCCATTTGCTGCAAGTGGACCTATTCTCGCAACCCTCTTTGGACCTCCTTCCTTGCAAGCAACCTTCCCCATGGCTTTGTTCTCTCATCCATACCCCTTGCCAAACATGCCCTTCCTCCTCCTTGAAGGCGAGAGAGAGATATCAAACATGCATGCAAATTCATGCAAGACAGGCTTACAACTCGTGTCCTCCATAGCCTTCCTCAAAAACAAGAGTCATGTTTCGCCATGCGAATAATCACGAGAGAGAGAGAGAGAGAGAGAGAGAGAGAGAGAGAGAGAGAGAGAGAGAGAGAGAGAGAGAGAGAGAGAGAGAGAGAGAGAGAGAGAGAGAGAGAGAGAGCATGCAAACTCCATGTGAGACCTCCATCTCCCCTCTTCCATAGCTCCCTTCTTCCTTCTCCCACCTTGCTCTGATACCAATGTAAGACCCAGGGGACTGGACCATGTAACTCTCCACCCAACCGTACCCTATATAGGCCCTGCATGCTAATTATAGGGATCCCCTTGATCGCATGTCCGTCTTGGCCCTTGGCCCGGGCCCTTGGCGTGACATTTTGAGCTAGGAAAAATAAGAGCAAAGTGAGCTTAAAGAAGGATCTATACAAATTAAAAAATGGAACATAACAAAGATATTGCAAGCTTGGTCAATCGCCTTAAAAGCATGACCACACAACTAGCTTATGTAAACATTGCAGCACCAGAGGAGGACAAAATTGTAGTTCTTCTAACAGCCTTACCGCCTAGCTTTGACCAGATCATGACCGAAAAGGAGCCGTCAACAGATTTCCAAGATGTTATCAACTCTTTAATGTCCGAGGAGAAGAAGCGAGGGAGGAATGCTACTTCAGGGGAGGAGATTTAGCAATTGGCTTTGTTTCAAGTGTGGCAAGGAAGGGCACATAGCAAAGGACTATCTAGCATAAAAAACTTGCAGCATTTGCCGAAAGAAGGGCAACCTTCCTTCCATGTGTTTCAAAAAGGACAGAGGCAGCACTAATAGAAATCCAAGGTCCAAAGTCTATTTGGCAGAAGAAGACAAAGATGAAGATGAAGAAGAAGGCAGCAATAGCCTTATAGTCTATGACGACATTCTCTAGCTTTTGTTTTGGCATTTCTCCTTCAATTGTATTATGTTTGGAGATAGATTGGACTAGCTTGGTCTCATATTTATACATCTGTTGAGTGTCTCTTGGATTAGAGATAGTTTGTCCCGTGGATTGGGGATGTTCTTTTTGCTGCTAGATTGGAGTGTACCAGAGATGTCAATTTCTTCCTAGTCCAAACCTCAAGGGCAGGATTGTAAAGTGTGAGCTTTGTCCTGGAATATGAGTCAAGGAGAGAAGAGAAGGAATTATCCCACATGAAGTGGTGCAAGGTTGTAGAGCTACTTAAAGCTCATTTCATGAATGAATAAACCAATTCCATTTTGCATTACATCTCCCTTGTTTTTGTGAGCTTGTGATGGCTTAGCAAATACTCAAGATTGTGTTTATGAATCTAAGTTAATTGATCTTGGAACCTAATTCGCTTGAGTGATAATCTAACCAACACACACTCACTTGTGTGCAACATGTTTCTCTTTCATCCACCCTATCTAGCACGATCCCATTCCCATCACAAAGGGACGACCACAAAAGGGCACTAAAAACCCCTTTTCAACTTCTCTCTCTCTCTCTCTCTCTCTCTCTCTCTCTCTCATTTCTTATAAGTTATCATATAAAACAAATTGGTTGCTAGAAATCATTCACTTCCTTAAAAACATTCTATGTGTAAATGCTCTATCACATACAACAAATTGGTCGCTAGAAATCATTCACTTCCTTAAGAATGTTCTATGTGCACATAGAACAAAATGGCTGCTAGAAATTGTTCACTTCCTTAAAATATTTTTATGTGCAAATGTGGTTGTCCATGCATGTTTGTGAGCCCACATGTGCTACATGTATATGCTTGGGATGTGTGCCTATGTTTATTTTTGTACATGCATTTGCATTTCCATCTATATCCACAAAGTAAAAGTTCTCTAGGGGCGTGTGTGCACCAACTGGTGACCACCCAAGCTTGCATACATGTGCATGCATGGCACATCTTATTTTTAAGAATACATGTGATAGTGAGTCCTCCTCTTTAATCATCATCAAGCATTGGCCTTTGAAATCCTGCAATACCTTGGCTGCTTGATGCTTTGCTTTTGTGGATGTGCACACTTTTTTTTTTTTTGGGGGGGGGCGGGGGGGGGGGGGGGGAGAGAGAGAGAGAGAGAGAGAGAGAGAGAGAGAGAGAGAGAGAGAGAGAGAGAGAGATTTTGCATGGCCCTTGTAAGGCCCCATCTCAGAGAAGGAATTGAGGGGCTATAACCCCTAGATGCATGTGGTTCTCCTATCCCTTTCCATGCACTTGTGCAACATGAAGAGGCTTCTGTCTAATCTAGAACCCTATACACTTCATGAAAAAGGATAGAGTAGACTAAAAGTTTTGGCAACTGAGGCTGCTTTTGGTAGCATTTTTCATGCCGCCAAATCATTTCCACTATTGCAACCTTGAGATAGCATGCAAAATGGTAATAAAAAGGGGTGAGAGAACGCATGGGAGTCCAAGGCACATCTCTCCCTTTATTTTTTGTGTGTGTGAATAATAAGAAGGGAGCAAAGTGCTCCATGAGGAGGCCAGATATCCTATACAAGAGAAAGAGCATGGGTAAGTTACAAGATATGCACAAGGTACACAATAATGTGTCATTCTAGTTGCACCAATGAGGTGTTGAGCCCCTAACCTTGGCACAAATATGTCTTACTTCATGGCAAACTACACAAACCCTAGATGACAATCTCTTAGTATTTTTGTTACAAGGTTGCAGCTACGCACAATCAAGTTTGCATCGGCCTATCTACAATGGTGGCCTAGCTAGCCCGACCACCCACAATCTTCATTCAAGTGTTTTATGAGTAGACACAATGCTCACTTGATTTTAAGGCTACTTGAAATACGATTTGGATTATTATGTATGATAACATACTATTTATGGGATGTGGCGGCTTCAACCATAACGGCTTGACTTATTGAAACCAATTCAATATAATCTCTCCCACTAGCCCATGCAAATGAAAAGTTGTGAAAGCTAGAAACTCAAAGCAAGCAAGGCCCACTAATAGGCTATCTATGACTTCAACGGTGAGTTCAACCGAGAGATATAGAAATGCCATGTTGGAAGAAGTGGTTTGGAAGAGATATAAGTGAGACACCATAGTTGATGGCAACACAATTATGTTCAGGGGGAGGGACAAAGAGAGAGAGAGAGAGAGAGAGAGAGAGAGAGAGAGGCTACCTCTTTGGACCAACAAAGTAACACAGGATGACGAGCCACACACAATATGGTTAGAAAGAGACCAATGGAACTAATAATTAATTCTTGTGGAAATTTAAGCAACTTAATGACATTTGTATAGCAAATCAAATTACAATTACAAATTGGTTATCAATCCACTAATACTATCTAAAGCATAAATCTTCAAGTATCCAACGACTTACGCAGCATGCTCTAGCCTAGAAAGTTTCTCAGTGGTTTCAAGATTATTGAGTTATGCAATGGACGAGCGGGTGTAAAAGAACATATCCAAGAAGTTGTGCAAAAAAGAACGATTTTAGCTAGTTCTTTAAGGCCCCTCACAAGTGAACCCCAAAATGCTTAAGGAACTTATTCGTGCCTTGACATGCTTTAAGTGCCTATGTCTCTACTATGGTGTTTCAAAAGTACTAAAACTTTGAAGTGCATAAATATAGCTTTAAAGTGGAGCATGCTTGCCTTTGTCTCGTGCAGCCTCCTATGATGCCACAGAGCGAGGGGCTCCTTGGTGGTGCTATGACAGGGTGTGGGACATACATGGCAATGTTGCTTGAACACACACATACACACACACACACGCACACACACAAAATTGAATGCAAGGAGATTAAAAAGGAAGATTTGGGGCATCTTGCAATTCAAAGCATTTTCATAGCGCTGGCAAGCAATTGAAGCGTGTGTGTGCGTGTGTGTGTGTGTGTGTCACACACACACTTAGAGTTCAACAGTAAGTAGAGAAGAAGGGTAATTTTTTAAAAAATTTCTCTCTTAGAGTGTTTGCACACACTCGTTAGCAAGAAAGAAAGTTTAGAGCCAGCATCGACGGCAGAAAGTAGATAGAGAGAGAGATAGAGAGCGTGCACTCTCAGTTGCATATCCCCATCTCGATTCAGCGTTTTTGCCTTCGATAGTCCCTTTTTTGGTGCCACATACAGACGCATAGCGGCCGATGGCCCATTTTGGAGAAGTTTTACTCATGAGTGCTGCTCTTGGATAGTGAATTCCACCATTGGCAGCTGATTGATTGTGCTATCTGTTTGATTTTTGATCGATGTGTTTTCCGACCGATGAGGTAGTGCGCCAGTTTTCAGGCAGTTTTGCACACAGGTTGTGAATTCTTTGTGGAACATAGATAGTGCTCATGTATGACTGTGTGGGTCAGTCCAAAGATTTTTTAGCATGGTTTTATCAGTTTCATGTTATGTATGCATTTGTGGATACATCTTGAGCTGAATATTGCTCATAGGTAGCAGGTTTACAGGGTTTTTGGATACGTATAGTGGTCCATGGAGCCGCTCGTTTAGGAGTGAGCTTGTTTGCTCATATATATCATTTGTGGATCTATTTTTTGAGACACTGAGTGTCTGTTTTTCATGAGGTTTTGGTAGGGAAAACTATATCGGATTTTTTCCAATTTCTCGCCATACTCTATGCGTATCTTCACTTTTACTCTCTAATGGTTTAGTTGTTGGAATTAGGGTTGCAGGGAAACCACACAGCTTGGAGTAGATGAAGGAAGCTCAAGGCACACAAAAGAGAGTGTATTACTTAGTGTGCAATAGAAAGATTGATAGTCCTAGAGTGATGGGCGTATATACAATGCACAGGGGGAAAAACCTCTTAAAGAGGGAAAAAATGCCCAAGCAGTCCTAGTGTGTTCACACACATCACTACCACATGTATATGGTAACAAATCCCCCTTGGGAGTGATGTGGTGAATGAGTGCCGGCACGAAGAGTAAAGTGAAGTGACGTGCCCTAAGGACAGGATCAGTCCACAAAGAGGAGCAAGCCCAAAGCTTTGCGGAAAGCTTCCAGCTTCTCACAAGACAATGCCTTTGTGAAAAAATATGCAAGGTTGTCCTCTGTTGGCACATAAGCCAAGCTGATCTCTCTTGCTAAGAGCCTATCCTTGACATAATGGTAATGCACCTCAATGTGCTTTGTGAGAGCATGAAAAACTGGGTTCCTCGCAACTACCAAGGAGCTCTGACTGTCAGTGTAGATGATGTTGGCAATGTCTTGTCCAGCACCCAAATCAGCCCATAAGGCATTTGAGTCATACACACTCAACCGTAGCTGTGAAGACTGTCATGTACTCAGCTTCACAACTGGAAGTGGTCACAATAGGTTGCTTCTTGCTCAACCATGAAATACATAAACTGCCAAGGATGAAACAAAAACCACTTGTGGACACTCGCGTGTCGTAACAATCAGCCCAATCCGAGTCCAAAAAAACATGTAAATCTGGCTGCAATGATCCCCCTTGGGATAAAACAAGCCGCCAAGATGCAAAGTGCCACTCAAGTAGCAAAAAATCCTCTTAACTGCCCGCCAATGCTTAGACCTTGGGCTATGTATAAATCTGCTGACGTGTGAGACTGCAAACTGAATATCCGGCCTCCTGTTGCATACATAAATGAAGCAGCCAATAGCAGTTTGATAAAGAGTGACATCAGCAGGATCACCAACATCATGTAGACTCAACTTCAAACCTATTTCCATGGGAGTGGCAATAGGTTTGCAATCCTCAAGTCCAAACTCACATAGCGATGTCTCTATGTAACTTGTCTGACACAAGGCAATACCATCATCACACTGCTTAAACTATATGCCCAAGTAATGATGCAACAACCCCAAATCTTTCATCATGAAAGTAGCATTCAAATCAGCCTTAAATTCAGCAATATGTGCCTCATTGGGACCAGTGATCAGCAAATCATCCACATAAAGAACAAGAATGTTAAGTACATCGCCCTCACGCTTGACATACGATGCGGTTTATGTTGGGCTATTACAAAAGCCTCGTTTGACCAAATGAGTGTCAGATTTCTCATACCAAGCACGAGGAGATTGCTTCAACCCATACAAAGCCTTCTTACATCTGCACACTTTGTCCTCTTGTCTTGACAAAATCGCAAGGCTGCGTTACATAGACTTCCTCAAAAATGTCACCATTCAAGAAAGTAGTAACAATATCGGATTGATGTACATCCCAACCAAAATGATCTACCAATGCACATAGAAAATGAACAATAATCATACGACAAGTGGGAGCAAAAGTTTCTTCATAATCTATGCAATTTTGTTGCGCATAGCCTGTTGCAACAAGTCGAGTGTTATGGCGATCAACCTCACCATCCGGCTTGCATTTCAACTTGTAAACCCACTTTGTACCAATGGACTTTTTGCCAGGAGGAAAATCACATAAAGTCCATGCGTCATTTTCTATAAGTGCATCATATTCTAATTGCATGGCAGCCATCCAATTTTTTGAATTCTATGCTTCATCAATAGATAGAGGTTCCTCTATATCACATAAGCTAGACACAGCCTAAGCATAACAATCTGATGCATAAGAGGCATGGCAAGAACCTTAATGAGTACCACTAGACAAAGGTGCCTCCAATTTACTATCACGCAAAGTGTGCACCAACCATTTTGGCATACCTCTAGCCTGCTCATTTTCAGACCTTTCCTCATCAAGTACATCATGTACATCTACATCAGTAATAGGCTCATCTGTAACATTTTCAAAAGCCCCCATAGGCTGTACATTTTCCTCATTTGAATTTACATTCAAAATTCTACCACTAAAAAGAGGCAATAGCTATCATAAATGTCTGGTGAGCTTACATCACTATCCTTGGTACATAACAACAAAGTCTGAACAGAATCTTCTACAAACATAACATCACGTGAGACCAAAATACACTTTGTTTGCAGATGGTACAACCTGTAACCTTTTCTTTTAGCACTATAACCAACAAAAATACATTTGACAGCCTTAGCATCCAATTTTTGCGCTACACTTGTCAATAAGTGATACACATGACAGCCTCAAGCCAAAACGAATGTGGTAAAGCTTGACTCTTGACCATACATCGTGCCATTTCTATAAGAGACCTCTTTTTTGTATCAACAACACCATTTTGTTGAGGCATATACGTCACTGTACATTGGTGTTTTATCCCACAACTAGCCAAAAATGCATTAAATTAATGAGACATATAATCCCCCCCCTCGATTGGAATGGAGGGTCTCCAAAGTACATTTCGAAACATTTTCAGCCATATCAAGTAATTGCTTGAACCACATAAACACTTCGGACTTAGCTTTCAACAGATATACCCATGCATGCCTCGAGTAGCCATCAATGAAAGTCACAAAATACAAGTAATTTCCCAAGGATAGAGTTTGCATAGGCCCACAAACATCACTATGCATAGTTTGCAATCTACATGTATCACGAATTGACCCATCCTTTGGAAACTTAGCACGCTGCATTTTATCCAAAATACAGCCTTCACAAATCTGTTTGACAACTGCTTTAAGAGGCGGCAAAGAAGCAATCATATCATATTTTTGCAAACGCAACAAACTAGCGTAATTCAGATGCCCAAAACGTGCATGCCACAATTTTGCATCTGAAATAGCCCTTGAATCTGCAAATGCATTTGCAAAATGTTTTCCACATTTGTCATACAAAGTGAGCTTATACAGCCCATGACACAAAAGACCAGATGCAACAATTTCATCACCAAAACTAAGATCATGAATTATACATCTGTCATCCACAAATTTGACTATGTGACCAAGTATAGCAAGTGCGAATACATACAAAAGGTTCTTTTTTATCCCAAGTACATACAATGCATCAACAAGTGTGAAAGAACTACCATTTGCAGCAATAAGCACAATCTTTCCAACTCTTTGAACAGGATAAGAAACGTTGTTGGCACAAGTCACCGTATTCCCATGAGGGACAGACTCAATAGAGGTAAACAAATCACGATGTGAGGTAATGTGCTTTGTAGCACCACTGTCAAAATACCACATATGTGAATCTACAACAACTGACATACATGCATCATGGACAATAGGATCATAAGTGCACTCTACACTAAATGACCATTTTGCATTAACACCAGCATCACAATCTCCTTTGACTGAAGACTCTACAATTTTTGCACTTGTATTGGACCCTATAGTGGATCCAGCCTCTTTCTTCTTAGCCTCTTTTGCCTTGAATCTTGGACAATGCTTGATCAAGCGATTATTAGCTTTACAATAATGGCAACGCATCTTCTTTTTGCCGTTATCACCAGAATTGCCAGACGAAGTGCTACCAGAGAAGCATTAGGAATAGAAGTTTTGCCACTCACAACAGAACCATAAGAAGTGGTTACATTGCTTTTTCCACATTTTCTTTGAGCTGCAATGAAAGCCTGTTCAACTGCACGCTGCCTAGTCTTGTTTTTTTGGAAAGTGACTCTTGCAATAGCAATGTGCATAATACATCAAACTAGACAACTTCAGGATTTCCTTGGGTCATAAGTCTCCAAGTACTAGCAAAAGTCTGGTAAGAATCTAGCAAAGCATCAAGAATAGTCTGCACAAGTGAACAGTCAGAAATGACTTCTCCTACAAAAATTAGTTTCTCATTAACATCCTTAACACCAGCAAGGAAAGTGTCCATTTTATCTTCCTCATGCATAATCTTTGATTCCAGCTCTTTACACAGCAAAGCAATTTTAGCCTCATTGCGGCTTGCGTAAAGACCTGCTAGAATATCCCAAGCCTGTTTTGCAGATTTTGTTGAATGGATGTGAGGAGTGTTAATGCACTTCATAGACAATGCAATCAATGCATGAGCCTATGCATCTCTTACATCCCAATGAGCCTGCTCAGCCGTAGGCAAAACAGCTCTGACAGCACAACAACCCTGGTAGCAAAACCTGGAGCATCCTCAACATCGCCTGCATCCACAGTAGTAGGATGTACATCAATGCCCTGCACAATGTTCCAAACTCCCTTTGATACAAGTACATGTTGCATCATGTAATCCCACATAGGGTAATTATCCCCATCCAATCTTTCCTCAGCAGCAAACATCTTGAACACATATGTGTTGTTGTCATCCATGGAAAATGCCTGCACCTGATGTGAAAACTGCCCGAAATGAGGAGAAACTGAGTGAGACCATCACGTGCTATATAGCCCAACCTGCAATAGAATGTATGGGACATGTTGGCACCGACAGAAAATTTGCACAAAATGACAAAATTACATGTGCAGACTTGGCTGTAGTGGAAACAGAGGTCGAAATGAGCCCAAAATTAAATTCTGAGCAGACAGAGCTCTTTGAGCATACCCAGATTTTTTGTTGACCTTCTGACGCTCGCCAAAGCTTGTTGAAATCTAAGAAAATAACCAAGGGTGTTCTAGCAATGCTGGCGACTGAGCCCAAAAGACGTGACCTACTCTGATACCAATTGTTGGAATTAGGGTTGCAACAAAACGCACACAACTTGGAGAAGATGAAGGAAGCTCAAGGCACACAACAGAGAGTGTATTACTTAGTGTAGAATGGAAATATTGATAGCCCTAGAGTGATGGGCGTATATACAATGCACACGGGAGAAAACCTCCTAAAGAGGGAAAAAACTACCCCGACAGCCCTAGTGTGTTCACACACATATCTACCACATGTATGGTAGCATTAGTGGTCAAGTTTGACTCCCACTTTGATAGGTTTTGTCAACCTTGTACACACTCTTGCAGGAGTGAGAGTTGCATATGCTCGTTTGGCTACAGACAGATAATTACATGCTTTATAGGTTCTACATGTTTTTTGGTAGATCTTTGTAGGCTTACTTGAGTTGCATTTTGAGCATTGTTTGCTCACTACTTACATATATGGTTATGCGCTTTACGCTCGATTGAGCTCTTTGTCCCAGACTTGTCTCACTTGGTTAAGTGATCTTGTTTATGCTTGCAGATTCTGGACCTTTTGTAGAGTTGTTTAACGCATATATGAGCATCATCTTTTATGTGATTGATCATGGTATTCATGATTGTGTAGTGGTCGAGTGATCTCCCACTTTGTTGCCATTTTGTCATGGTTTATGGTAAAGATTGTACTACAATTTTTGCTCGGTTTATAGGGGAGACTCTTTCAATTTTCTCCCAAGATTTCTCGCCGTAGATTTGGTTTTGTGGCATCCATATTTCAGTCATGTGTGACAATTTAGAGTCTACATTGATGACTCCTGAGAGATAGCGGTCTTGCAGTTTTCGATACATGCGATGTTGGTATTACCGTCGCACAAGGCATATTAGGTATTGTTGTTTCAAACGTATGAGATAGCAACGGAGATGTATGTGAGATGCAGATGAGGTTTTGACACATGCTAGAGTGGTGGCTTCATATGTCAGTGTCAATGATGTCACATTTTTATTTAGTGTTCCTCCTCCTTACATGTCTTCTAGAGGTGACACATCTTCCCGTTGGTTGCTAGATGAAGATGAAGTTTCCCACGTCACATCACATCGTGAGTGGTTTAGTAATTTCTTTGGTGGGAGATTCAGCTATGTGCACTTGGCCGATGGTTTGGTGTTTGTTGATATTATAGGTGTTGGAGATGTTTGTTTGTCATTGTCCACCAGTGGTGCATCATATACGCTACAGCATGTGCATTTTGTTCCTCAACTGAGATAGAGTTTGATCTCAGTGAGACAGTTCGTAAATTTTGGGTGTCAAATACTTCTTAGAGAACAATCTTTCCAGATGCATTGTGTCTCATTAATGATTGCCACAGGAGCCCACAGTGGCTTGGTATATCCTATGCATGTATTCGAGGTTCAAGACGACATGGTCTTGGTATTGTTGTTGGCATGCTTTGAGCAAGAGACAAGACATGTCTCCTTTGCGGGTGAGCTCCACCATGCTCACGAGATAGAGCATTTAGTTGTGTAGGATGTGCCAGTAGACTTTGTATTTAGAGATAGAGCAACAGTTCTCTAGTGAGACACAACAGGTGTCATTGGAGTCTGTGCAAGCAGAGGTAGAGTGGGTCCCTCCCCTAGAGACACATACAGAGGTGACCGTCATGGAGTTTTTTATATGATCACGCTAGAGACTGATGAGTTGGTAGTCAGGGTGCATAGTTCCGCCTATGGGTGAGAGGACGTAGCCATCCGAGTGGCGGCGTTGACACATCCATACATGTTTAGTAGTGTTGATGATGTAGTACATGCAAATAGTGTGGGGGGGTTAGAATAGCCAGGTTTGCACAGATTTCATCAGTGTTTGGGTGTCTTATGTATGACCTACTAGTGTCGTGGTCTGACCTAACAGCTACACTAGGAGCATTTGCAGTAGGGATTGTCTGTTGTATGATGATTGACACTAGCACGATGCATACTAGAGTTTTGAAAACCATATAGAGTTTTCTATGGAATTTACATGCATGCTCTGGCATGTGCACACATGCTCACCTATCCCTAGAGTTGATACAGCGGCATGTAGATCAATTGATCGAGCCAATGGACATAGGTTGAGAGAGTCTCCCACCAGTTTTCTTGTACATTCTAGTAGTTTAGCTAGTATCACCCACTTACTGGCATGTTCACCTTTAAGTGGGAGGTGGTTGGGGTTAAAGGCGTTATGCCTTTGCGCGAGGCCAGACATCCAGTGTCCAACCGCCCATTGACCTTATTCTTGTACATATATAGATAATAAGGGGCATTCACTTTGAGACTTGCTCCACCCACACATCACCTTGCACTCTCTCCTTCTCCCCTTCCTACATGCACACACCGCACCGCAATGCATGTATTTCGCACTTTTCACCATGTCAACCAAGTCTACATACAATTATGGTATGAATATTTGCTAATCTGTATGAACCCATGCAAGATGAAACTCCTCAATGTCACAATATGCATCGACATAAATTGTTGAAGTAAACAACCCCCACAAAGCAAGCACGATTCTATATTAGCAGTCATTTTCATCTCCACACCATGGCTATCATGAAACATTCTACCAACATTGTAGAAGGCATTTGTATATGGATTACATGATTGCATCAACATTGATAACGCTTCAAGAGTGGAAAAATCCAAACTATCCAACGCACTCATAGATGACTTTGCTCAAAAAAGAGTGGGTCTCCCTCTTGAAGAGGAAAGAGAAAGTCTTTAGTGTCATTCAAAAGTTCTTAGCTATGGTTGAGAACAAGTCAAGCAACAAGTTGAAGGCTTTGCGCACTGACAATAGGGGAGAGTACATCTCCATGGAGTTTAAGGATTTTTGTAGCAAATGAGGCATTTAAAGATATTTTACTACGTCGTACACACTTGCTCAAAATGTAGTTGTTGAACGCATGAATAGGTCTATTCAGGAGAGGATCACTTCCATGCTATCTATGGCAAATTTACCTCAAGAGTTTTGGGAGAAGTTGTCATGATAGAGCCTGATTATGGTAGATTACATGTGTTTGGGTGTGAGGCATTTTCACATGTGCCTGGAGAGCTTAGAAAGAAGTTAGATCCCAATCACACAAATGCATCTTCATTGGCCATGGTGCAGATGGAGAGATGGGTTATCATCTGTGGCACCATATAAAATACGTATATGACAAGATCAAAGATGCATAGACAACCTGTGAAAGAGGTTGAGTATTGCAAAGTGAGATTTGATGATGTAGGAGCCTTAGGTCGAGCTCTGCAAATCGCTCAGTCTACTAGCGATGTACCTAAATTTAAAGTGCTCGTGAGAGAGCTAATGATGCTCTTGAGAGAGGAGAGTCCAGTAGTCATGCATTGAGGAGATTTGCATGTGTATCTTGTGCCCTTGATAATTTCTAACGTGGGTTAGACCATTTTTTGGTCAATGAATGCAGAGAGCCTACCTGCTGTCAACATGCTATAGAGATAGAAGATAGCATGAAGTGGGAGCACGCAATGCAAATTGAGTTTATTATCAATTATGGAAAATAAACTTGGGAATTGACAAAGTTGCCAGCCATAGACTTTGGTGAGATTTTTTTCTTTGGTAGTCAAGATGACTACATTGCATCTTGTGCTTGGACTGGTAGCCATTGAGGACATGGAACTTGCTGAGATGGACGTGAAGACTTCACAGGAAACATGATGAGGATGTCTACATGAAGTAGCCAGTGGGTTTTGAAGTCAAACCTAAAAAGCCTACTAGGGCAAGACTTGAGTGTAGATTGCGTAAGACATTGTCTGGCCTAAAACAAGGCTCAAGGCAATGGTACATGAATTTTGACAAGTACATGGAGTCCCAAGGGTATGTAAGGAGCCTAGTTCATTGTTTGTACACCACAAAGTTGAATGATGCCTCACTTATCATCTTGATACTCTATGTTGATGGTATGATCATTGTTGGGAAGGCTAAATATGACATTGCCATCTTGGAGAAGTCACTTAGCACAAGGTTTTCTATGAAGGATTTGGGAGATGCAAATTGATATGCATATCAAGAGGGATAGAAACGTGAAATATTGGAGTTGTCTTCAGGAATGCATATCCAGGTCTTGCAGCATTTTAATATGCAAGGGGGAAGGCTATATTGAGTACTCCAATGCAGACATATGAAAAATTAGCAAGAATGATGCTCCCAAGTTTGATACTGAGACAGAAAAAATGGACAAGGGGCCATATTCTGCAGTAATTGGTAATATTTTGTATGCCATGGTATGCACAAGACTTGACATTGCATTTGCACTGGGAGTGGTTAGCCACTTTATGGCGAATCCTGGTAGAAAGTACTAGAAAGTGGTGAAGCAGATTTTGGGATATCTAAAAGATATGACAGACAAGTGCTTACGCTTTGGGAATAGTAATGCATTCATTATTAATTACACAAATGTAAAGTATATGGGTTGTGTGGATAGTCGACAATCCATATCTAGCTATGTTTTCCTATTTGTTGTTGGAGCAATCATGTCACCGGTGTTGCATTGTGATAGTCAGAGTACGATTTTGTTAGCAAAGCACCTTGTGTTTCACTCCAATTCAAAACACATAGAAGTCTATTATCATGTGATACGTGAAATATTGGCTAGCAAGCACATTGAGCTAGCCAAGGTTCATATGGGTGACAACCGTGCAGATGCTCTCACGAAGGGCCTACCCTCCAAGCTGTTTGCACAATACATGGAGATGATGGGTGTTGGGGAAAGCCACTTGGATGCTTCACAATTCTATATATGTACATACATAGGCCACTTGGGCCACATTGGCCTTCAAGTGGGAGATTATTAAGGTTTAAGCCAATTGGCTAAACACCCATCCCACTGACCAAATTAACCTTATCTATTATTCAATCATATAGAACTATAAGGAGTAGTGAGGCAATTTTGAATCCTCACCTAAGAGCTCCACCCACATCACACCCGTGTTTGCTCTTCTTCTCCCTCGCACTCCACACGCACTGATGAGTGCATGAATGCGGTCCACGTTTAGACAGGGAGAAGGAGGGAGGGGGGGGGGGGAGAGAGAGAGAGAGAGAGAGAGAGAGAGAGAACACAAGATGTGGGTGAATTAGATCACCCCAATATGTGAGAGAGCCCCTTATTCTTCTACCTAAGGGAAAATAAGGTGTGCACAAATGATGGGCGATTGGACGCCTTTGGCATGTCCAAGTGGGATAAGAGGCACACCTCCTTTACACCAACAATCTCCCACTTAAAGACAAATGTGCCAATAAATGGTGCTACTATAAGACCTAGTAGTATATACAAGAGGTATAGAGGAGGATCTTATCTCAACTTATACCCATTGGTTCTCTCAAAGTCAATGCATATTGCCGTGTAGACTCTAGCGGTGTGCAAAAGGGTATATCCTACTAGAATCAGCATGCGTATCCTACATGTATCTTGTAATGACATGCAGTTTTCTATGATGCATCATGCTAGAGTCAGTTATCGCTCGATTGGAAACCCCAACAATTGCAAACGCTCCCATCGCATTTTTTGTCTCGAGTCTCGATACTAAGAAGTCATACATGCATCCGCAGTAGGTATCTCAACATTCATTGCATCACCACCAAAACCAGTCACGCATGGACGTCTCAATCTTGACTCCATGGTAGTTACCACTCCCTCGTCATACATAGGGACTGTATCCACATATCTTGGAATCACCATATCAGCCTCTAGCATGATTATGTCAAAGAAATTCATATCGTTCTCATCTCCATGGGAGGAGGCATCTCTGTCCTAAGAGGATCAATCCAATGTGCCTCACTAGAGCATGGCCACTCTAACTCTACATCTATAGACATGTCGTGCACAACACTCTAGAGCTCATCTATGAAAGATATGTGTCTAGTCTCTCACTGGCATGGCTATAATGTAATCAAGACTATGTCGTCTCGCACCTCAAATACATGTATAGGATATACCAAGCCACTTTGGGCTCCCCTAGCAATCATTAAGGATTTGCAATGCATCGAAAAGGACTGCTCTTTAGGCAATATCTAACAATTACAACATGCTAGCTATCTCACTGAGGTCAAACTTTATCTCAACTAAGGAACATAGCATACATGTTGTAGCATGCAGGTTGCACCATTGGGTAAAGGCAAACATACATCTGAGCCATCAACTAGATGCACACAATCAAGGCTCCCACTAGCAAAAGTGCTAAACCACTCATAACATGATGTGACATGGAACGCTTCATACTCATCTAGTAGCCATCAGCATCTCAATCATACATAAAAGCAACATGAACACTAGAGGTAAATTTGACATCACCATCACAAACATATGAAGCCGTCTCTCTAGTATGTGTCAAAATTGTCATTACATCACACATACATATGTACCACTGCCTCATGCATCTAAAGCAGCGATGTCTAACGTGCCATGTGTGACCACAATGCCAGCATCTCAAGTGTTGACATGAACAAGACTGTTGTCTCACATGAGTCATTGTCATGAACTCAGAACTATCACACATATCAACTTCCATAAGTGAATCTATGGCTCTACAACATGTATAAGGGCAATGTGTATAAACCAGTATCAAAGAGAAGTGAACCAATCGGAACAAACGGGTCTCCCTGCTGTGCAGGGAGAAAATACTCTCAAAAGACCTCACCAATACTCATAGTACTCAAGCGCATTGACACATAAAATACCCCGCAGTAGTGTAACCACAATGTGCTCTGCAAACATCACACTAATGCAAGTCTCAATTGACGGTACATGGAACATGTAACCAGTGACTATATGTAAACTATATGCATTAGACTCACAATCAAAACAATAGTGCATACCATAAGTATATATGTAGTCACTAGGAGCACACATAAATCTCACTCTTGTGAGAGTGAGTACAAGAAGATCAGTTTGTTTGTCCAAAAACAACCATGTTCCTATCAATGTGGGAGCAAAGTAAACCACAACAAGAGAGAATAATCATCTCAATCCAATGACTACAAATGCATCAAAAGAGTGTATGGAAATCAAGCCAAAAATATGGTGAGAAATTTAGGGAAAATTATACAAAGTCTCTCCTAGAAAATGAGTGAAATCTCAATGCAAACTCTTAAACCATAAACTGCATCCAAGATGCTGAAGTGAGAGAATATCTCGACCTCTATAAACTGACCAAAAGCTATCAACAAAAGATAAGGCTGTTAAGTATGGAGCCTGATTTAATCCTTGTAATTTTCTGTGGTAAAAATGCACAGTTGTAAGGCCCCCATTATGAGGAGAAGCCATTGTGCGTGAAGAAAAATCACTCGCCAGAAACCAAAATTTTCACGGCTAGGCTCGAGCCGGATTTCACGGCCAAAAATTTCACACCGCAATATTCCTTTTCGTCGGAATATTATGGCCGGACGGAGGTCGGAAAGTGGTCGAAAAACGACCGGTCGGTTGGCCGGTGGTCAGTAGTCAATGGCTAGTGGCCGGTGGTCAGAAGTCAATGGCCGGTGGCCGGTGGCCGATGGCCAAATTCAATGGCCCATGGCCGATTTCAAAGAAGGACTTGTCTTCTCAAGGGCGGCCACACATGGGTGGATTGGAGGGTCTGATTTGGACCTATCGACACAAGGGTAGCTACACATGGCTGCCTCTCATGAGAGAGGGCAGCTCTTTTGGCCTATAAAAGGAGGCCATTTCTACACACATTCCATAGTGTGAAGTTGATGCAACAAGGTGGGTGTGAGGTGGTGAGAGTGAAGCAAGGCGAGAGCTCTATTAAGGGTATAATCCCTTTGTAACCTACTTCTTGTTTGAAGTACTAAAGCCATTGAGTGGCTGCTTTCCCGTGGATGTAGCCCACATTGGGTGAACTACGTATATCGTGTGTACTCTCTCTCTCTCTCTCTCTCTCTCTCTCTCTCTCTCTCTCTCTCTCTCTCTCTACTCTATATAATCTCTTGTGTGTGAAAATTACCTCTCTCCATTAAGTGATCTACTCAATTATCTACTTAGCTACGTCATATTTCCTAACAATGGCAAAGTGGGAGTAAACCTCGATCAGTACTATAGTCTTCGAAAGAGGACTCAAAATCATAAACCATAACACTACTCAATGCCAATAAGTAGAAATGTCAAAGCGGCTCCACAATGTCACATACAATGGAAATCCACACTCAACATACATAAGCAAAGTGAACACACATAAACAAGCACCAACAAATTTACAATTCAAAAATTGATCGATGCAAAGACAATGATCTTAAGAAATCTCACAGGCACTTGAAAGTGCTCGCCAAAACGTATGTACAATGGGCATCAACCTGTTGGGGGGGGGGGGGGGGGTCCACCTTCCAAAAAATACATATAGCACGTGTGCTCAAGAGGTATTTTTAAAACCCCTCTACACACACACACACACACTTCATAATGAGTTAAAAGAATCCTCTTCCTTCATAAACCTATACATTTTTTTCAATTTTCCATTTTTAGACCCCTCTTGTACATGTAATTCTGTAATTGTTTGATATATAAAAAAACCCTCTGGGTAAACTCATGTGCTACACTTATTTATTTTTAGGTGGACCCCCCAAGGCATCAGTCATGCACTATTACCATGTGCAAATCAGTCTGCAAAGATCATAAACCAAAGCATGAAATCACTGCCAAAGTATCTTGTGAAAACCTCTGAAAGAAACTCCCCTTATGTGCTCAAAGATCCATGTCTCTCAAGAGACCACTTCGATGGTGTGTAAATGCCTTTGTGATTCTTTACCCACATCTACCAATAAACCCCAAGCCTCAAGCACTGCACAAGATGAAATTGCATCTTCACACCTAACTTTGAGCACCTATCGTACTTCCAAAAGTGCATCAAACTCGCACATTGCACAAAACCAAAAAACCTAAAATCTCCTACATTCAGTCAACCTGAGTTGAATATTAGCAAATCTGTAAGGAATTTAAAAAACAAAATCTTCTACAAAGTTGTAGACCATGTCAAAACAGAGAGGCAAGATGGAAAACTTTTCAGATCTACAATCTACAAGGGAAAAAAATGAATTTGAAAACGGTGCTACTGCGCCCACAATTTTTAGGGAAGCACCTTCACCTACACACTATCTTTCACACTCTCTTCTGAGCTTCCACAAGATCATACATCACTCTCAGCTCAGCTCACAAGATCATACATCACCCTCAGCTCAGCTCACAAGCTCCCATCATGTTCTCACAAAGCTTCCAAACTTTCTTGATCTCTCCCACCGAGAACAAGTAAGCTATCCCCTCGCAGCTCTGGATGCTGCCATGCTCCCCGCGATCGCCATGCGCTCTCATACCACTTGAGAAGTGTGATGGTGCATACGGAGTGCGAAGGAGAAGAAGAGAAAACCCAAGCACGATGTGGGTGGAGCTCTTAGTGAGGATTCAAAATCGCCTCACTATTTCTTATTGTTCTATATGATCAAAGAATAGATAAGGTTAGTACGGTTAGTGTGATGGGTGTCCAATCAGTTGGCCTGACACTAACAAATCACACAATTTCAAACCTCATTAATATCATATACATACATATGTACAAATTTTGACACCCCTACGTCATGTGGTAGCAACGAACAAATTTGATAATACACATCACCATGTACACCCGTCAAGGGTAGCTCCAAGAGATGCAAATGCCATCACACTGTTGTAACTCCTAATGTTTCTTCTAAATGACCTACTCAAAGCCTCACTATTATTGAGTAGCCTCTCCAATACATATGGTGGTCCTGTAAGAGGAAAGAGGGATACTTTCCAACCTTGGAAACAATATCTTCCTATAGATGGTGTATATTCATTCTTCATTTCACATGGCCAAAGATGTGCACCACAAAACTCACAGGAGGAGGACATGGTTCATGTATGATCTCTAGTTAATGAGACATGTGGCAGTGGCATCATGAAAGGGTAAACCCCTCATATACAAGGATAGGCATGTGGAATGCAATCAATGCCCCCAAGTGATGTGTCATGAACATATGGGGCATGCTCCTCATTTTGAGTGTTTGTGAGAGAATAAAAGTGGTCTTCACATCAATGGCATTGCTCTCTTATGTTGGAGGTGTGTTGCCTTTCCCGTTGTCATTGATATCTTCTTGTTGCATCCAAACATGAAAGAGTGTATTGCCTTTGTGTCTATCCTTGCATGACAATTTGTAGAGGGACTTGTTGAACATCAACATTAACATGGACACAACCCTCCACAAATGTGGAGGGACTCCTATCATGACCATGGTCATTTTTCTCTAAATTCTAATTTAAAGGTTAGGACACCCACAATGATTAGAGGAAAAAAGCTAGGTTTGGTATAATCCCACTTATAAATTTTGAGATTCACCTCTAAATTTCAAATTGAAAGTGAGAACACCTACAAAGTTGAAAGAATCTACAAAGCTCATAGAACTTAGAAAGTTTAGATTTTTTTTCAGAATCTCACAATATGTAATAGGTTATATTAAAATGAGAAAAGCTATTACATTAGCACCATGCTCAATCAAAGCCATGGCCACATATATTTTATTGAAAACTATTAGTTAACCCTCAAAACGTCATGGACTTGATGCTAAGAGTTACCCACTTCCATTCTTTAGAGGTTTTGCTTTTTTCAATCCCTTGGATAATAACCTTGCTAGCTTGAATGATTTTTGCATAGCTGGCTCTAGAGAGATCCTGGGCAAACACATGGCCATTCTTGGCCTTCCAAACACATGGTGACAATAGCAAAATATAACCACCTGAGTACATAAGAGGACCGGAAGGCTTTCAATTCCGTTTCCTTTAAAAAGTAGATCATTCTTGGAGAATCCAATCGTCCAAGTCCTTTGAATTATTTTACATACTTTCCATGTTAGTCCTCTAACTCTCGTGCGTTCCAAGATAATTTAGATAATTTACAAGGGAACCTAGAAAGTTTAGATAATTTACAAGAGAACCTAGAAACTTTTGAGAATTTACAAAGCTCAGACATAGTAAATTTGCCTCTTGAAGTTTTTAAATGTACGTTTTTCAAGTTTTTGAAAAAAAACATTGTATAGCTCAATGCTTTTTTTTTTTAAAGGTTTAGTATAATCTTGCCTACACACAATAAATTTACCTCTAATTTCTAGATTTAAAGGTGAGGAAATCTACAAAAGTCTAGAGAAATTTAGTGTAAAAACCTTCAAATATAGCATGTTGCCTCTAAACTTTCTCATATGTAAGTTTTCCAAGTTTTTGGAAGAAAGCGTTGTGTCTCGGAGTGTCTCAAAACAACCCAATTCAGTGTAACCCCGTCTATAAATTTTTCCATTTGTATCAAAATCTCTAACCTGCCTTTAAGTGCTCTTTATAACCTAGGTTCAATGCATTCTCACCCACAAATGTTGAGATTTAGCTCTAAATTCCAACTCAAAAGCAAGAACACCCACAAAGCTCCAAGAAATTCAGGGTGTAAAAACCTTCAAATATAGGCAAGAGTTGCCATTTTCCACCTGCCTTCACTAACGATGTTTTGGAAAAAAGCATTGCGTATCGGAGTACTCGAGAAAGACCCGTTTAGTGTAATCCCACCTAACAAACTTTTAGATTTACCTCTAAAAATTTGTTTTTGAAATTCTAATTTTGAAGGTGAGAACACCTACAAAGATATGAGAAAAATTTCTAGGTCTAGAGTAATTTCTAACCTACATGTACCTTGAGGATGCAAAGATTCCAAAAGGTTCATTTGCCTGGAGGAGGCAAAGATTCCAAAAGATTAATAGACATAGGCTGATGTTGTGGAGAAAAATATTTACAAAATTTTTATTTTGTAAGATGATTCTCAATGGATTTCATCCATGGATATTTGTTTTTAAACAAGGTGAAGAATCACGATGGCCTGCTAAGGAAATGTAATGCAAGAGTAGATGAGGGTTGAATTTATAGAATTTTTTTTTTCACAACAAATATTTTGAAATGCTATAGAATTTATTTTTTCAAACAAATATTTTGAGATGTTGTGGAGAGGGTATTTTATAGGGAGTAATAGATATAGGGTAAAATATTTGTACTAGCAAATTAGGTTTGTCACATAGCTATTGGCTCCCTACTGGCTCTACTCTTTTTGTTTTTCATTAGATAGAATCTCCACAAGATCCCTTAGGATCTCCAATTAGCATGTCCATGCACGTCACCATCTAAAACCAAACTTAATGAGTAACATTTGAACTCATCACGTAGATACTATGAAACTCAAGCTAAACCACTAGGCTATACGCCTTGCGTGCCCTTAGGCCTCCCTTAAGCACTAAAAAAAACAAATATGCCCCCCCCCCCCCCCCCCCCCCCCCCACCCCCCCTATCCCCCTCCAGCCTTCCCTTTTCCTTTCTTTCCCCCCCCCCCCCCCCCCCCAAACTAATTAAATAATGCCTTTGTGAAAAAGTTGTTTCGGGGACCTACTAGGTCAAGTTATTTCAGTGGTATATATGAAGAAGTTACTTGTTGAACAAACTTGGCCAAAGTTGGAAGTTTAATTTAGTGTTTTTTGAGATAACTATTGTTGTGAACTATGTAAAGAAACCAATGTGATTATTTCAATATAGGTTGGCATTTTAGAGTTGATATTGAAATTTTAAGGACGTGGAAGTATGATCTAATGACATTGATCATTGCGTTATGGAAACATTTTTAAAGGAATAATGGACCAAAGTAATTTTGTGTGAAAATGTAAGTTAATAATAATAATATTTCATGAAGATGACACCAATTCATGGCATTTTTCTCCTTGCAACATTCTCTTGATCAAGTGCTACATATGACATGTATATGTTAGTTTTTTCTTTGAATTATATTTTATCAATATTGGAAATTTTTAAACCTAATCCCTAATAATGATACATGTTACACTTATGTAAAAAGGTGACATTTGCATATTAAAACCAAAGTTAAAAATTTATTATTTGTAAAGAAATTATTTCATTAAGGATAATTTACAATTTTTTAGTTGTAGATTGTTTTTGAATGAAAGAAAAATTTACAACTAAAAAGTATGTACGAAATAAAAAAGTTGAAAAAAATTCAATAGGTCCTGGGCGTTTACAAACTAAACAAAGACAAAAAAAAAAGGTAAGTAAAGCGAGCATTAAATGAAAGGACCAAGTTGCAATGATGGAAAGGCCCATTTACATTATAAAAGAAAGATATAATGATTGAGAAAACCTTCCTTTTCAATCAAAAAAGACATTTATCCACTATCGACAACATCTATATCAATGGCTCAAAAGATGCACATTTTCTCAACCTTTCCCTATGGCCTTCTTTAAACCAAAAACGGGGGCAAATAATGCCAATCATGATAGACCCAACCACAACATTGACTCTAGGCGAGACCAGTTCAACCACCACCTAAAAAGCCCTTTGCTTCTCTTTTTGGTCTCAAGAGAAACTACACCCAGTCAAAAGACCATCACTCACCAATGCTTGGAAAAGTGCAATCCCACCTAAAAATTTGAGATTTACCTCTAGATTTTACCTCAAGGTGATAGCACCCACGACACTCAAAGAAATTTAGTGTAAAAATCTTCAAATATAGCATAGGGTTGCCCTTCATCACCCACCTTTTGGGAAAAAGCATCCTAAGTTTAGTGCAATCCTACCTATGAATCTTAAGATTAACCTCTAAATTTCACCTCAAGATGATAGCACCTAGAAAACTTAAAGGAATTTAATGTAAAAATCTTCAAATATAGCGGAGGGTTTCCCTTCACCGCCCATGTTTTGGAAAAAAGCATTGTCTATCACAGTGCTCGAAAAAACCGGTTTAGTGCCTAACACATTCTGATATTTACCTCTAAAAGTTCTAATTTTGAAATTATCATTTCGAAGGTGAGAACACCTCAAGGTGATAGCACCCATGAAAATCAAAGAAAAATTTAGTGTGAAAACCTTCAAATAATGCCGAGGGTTGTCATTCGCCGATTGCAACTCACTCACTCCCACCTTCACTGCTCGCCTTGGCCTCCAACACGTTGCTCGTTGTATAGTGGCAGAGATAGCGCTCAACCTCTCATGTTGTTTCTCTCTCTCGTGACTCAACTCCAAGTGGTGCTCTCTCTCTCTCACACACACACACAAAGTCACTTAGCAGCTCGAGGTTGTGTTGAGTCACCTGGACGATTCTCTCTCTCTCTCATGCACATAAATACAGTCATTCATTTTGTTGATGATTCTCCCTCTCTCATGTACACGAACTCACACATGGGCCATGTTGCTGCAATGCAACATTCTCTCTCTCTCTCTCTCTCTCTCTCTCTCTCTCTCTCTCTCTCTCTAAGCACGCACGCATTGCACGAACATGGAAAGCAGGTTCTGCAAAACTCTTCCCATGCATATTATCGAGCTTGTTGGCACCTCTTACAACACGCACACAAACACACTATGCATGCACAAACAACAGATTCTACATGTTGCTTCTCTCTATATCTCATGCAAATTTTTGAGTTCACTGGATGATATTAAATGTGAGAACCTTGTGCAGTTCTCCTTGGAGAAGGAGAATCGGACATGTGGATGCCTTCTTTGGGCTTCAAAATTTTAAGCCACAATATATATAGTATATATTGTCAACTCAAAGTGAGTCACAATGTGTGTGTGTGTGTGTTGTGTGTGTGTGTGTGTGTGAGAGAGAGAGAGAGAGAGAGAGAGAGAGAGAGAGAGAGAGGAAGAAGAAGAAGAAGAAGAAGAGAGGGGGGAGGGGGGGTTTGCTCAATTGTAAGTCTTCCTATTACCTAATATCACACCATCATTTTGGTTGATAGTATAGAGATTGATTAATAAGCTTTCTATTGTTGCTGCAATAGGCAACATAGTCGTCAGAGGCGGCGGCCGGCACGAGTGCCACTAGTCCTCACTTAAGTAGCCTAATTGATTAGCTAACTTCTCGAAAATGATGTTACCGAAACAGTTGCCTTTCCTTGAAACCCCCCAAAAAGATATTGGTTATTGAAGAAACAGAAAAGAGGTGCAAAAGTTGAGCTTTTCTGTTCAGAGCATGCTTTTTATTTAAAAAGGATATCTTTGCAATATAGACTTGCATCAATTTCAAGTGTGCTTGAGGTACTTTGTACGTTTCTTTGCTGAGTTAACATAACATCTCCACTCACAATTGTGAGTTTTAAAAAAAAAACAAATGAAAGGGTCATCGTGGCTTTGTGAAAAAAATAAGAAAGTGATAAAGTCATTAGGTTGAGTTTTGTGAAAAAATAAGAAAGTGATAAAGTCATTAGGTTGAGTTTAACTCAGTTCAGCTCGAAAAAGATTACCTCAACTTAGCTTTGAGCCAGTTGAAAATCTAGAGTAGTCGGTTGCAAACCATGATAAGGGAAGTAAAACGGTGAAATATGTGAGAAAATAGTTCAAAATTCTTGCAAAATTATGCTAGTATGTTCGGTTCTCTTTTTTGTGATGAAGAGGAAATTTGGCCAACGAGCGCTTGATAAAAGAGACTTTCTCGAATATTGATTAGAATTAATTTATAGAATGCAAGAAAAATCAAGCCATGTGAAGCTGTGAAATGAAATATGAAATAAAAAGAACATATCAATGTGTGTGTATATCTATAGAAATTACTAGAATTATGCAAGGTGAATCTTCACTTTAACATTCTAAAACAATAGAATGCAAGAAAAGTAAAGCATAAGGATGTGAAATGAAGGGTGAAATAAAAGGATCCATTTACTATTTTAAAATTGAAAAACATTTAAGTTAAATCTCAATCATCACTGAAAACATTGAAAGTATGCCTAACCCATCACTCCTCTAAGGCTTTTTTTAGAAAGCCAAAAAGATGTGAAATGAAGGGTGAAATAAAAGGATCCATTTACTATTTTAAAACTGAAAAACATTTAAGTTAAGTCTCATTCATCACTGAAAACATTGAAAGTATACCTAACCCATCAGTCCTCTAAGGCTTCTTTTAAAAAGCCAAAAAGTCGAAAACATGCCAAACTTTTTTTTTTGGCCATATTTACATTTGTGAGTGGAGAAGTTAAACTGAAGAAGCTAAATTAACTCAGTAGAAGAATGTACAAAATACCTCAAAGCACAGTTCATGCCTTGAGGGGATCAACAATACTACAAAGGGTCTTTTTGGTAGCAGACAGAGAGAGTTACTTCAGATATATACAATGTAAGGTAACACCCCCAAGCTGATTTGTATAACAACTTTTATTTATTTATTCTTTCTGGGCACCGACGACCTCATTGGTGGAAGGGATCGCCCAACCATCTATCTTTTATCTCTCTATCTATCGTTATCTCTTCTTTCTCTAATCAACCTCAATCCTACTCTCCCGACCTCTCTCACCCCTACCCTCTACTATACCACTATCACCTCTACCTCTCTCCTCCATATACGCTTTGTCTCTCTCCTCTCTCTCCACCCTCCTCTACCTCAATTCTCTCTCTACCCTCTACGTCTCTTATTCTTCTCACCCTTCATCCCTGTACCTTCTACCCTTTACTTCCCTTCTCCCTATACAATTTTTCTATTCTCTTCTATATACCCTCTACATATCCTCTTCCTCCATCATCAACTTCTCTTATCCCTCCCACCCTTCATTCCTCTATCCTCTACCTCTCTCATCACTCACCTTTCCTTCATCTCATTCCTCTACATTTACATCGACGTGTTTTGAATGAACATAAATTACTATACATTCATCCACCAATTTAGTTTGGGCGATCACAAGTTCAATATTTTGTTGCAAGGCAAAAAGCTGGTAATATTTCTCCTAAGTTATTGTAAAATCTCTATCGAAGTTGAGAAAACAATTTCAACATTTTAGTTATTATGAATAATGTGTTAGTCAAGGCTCATATTTTGTTCAAAAAAAATTATGCATTTGATTCGAACTTTTACAGATAATGTTTTCTCACTTAGGGACACATCTCGATGGAACATTGAGAATAGTTATGTGCACTAAACCAACATGAATTCCTTGCTACAGGTGACCATTGTGATGCTTTTGAAATAGATATAATGCACAAATATGAGAGAGATAGAGTACGAGAGAGAGAGAGAGAGAGAGAGAGAGAGAGAGAGAGAGAGAGAGAGAGAGAGAGAGAGAGAGAGAGAGAGAGAGAGAGGCACATTACCTAAGAAAAGAAGGGGAAGAGATGGATCTCAATAGAGTGAGATGGTGCTAGATAAAATAAATACATACAGAAATGAAAGGAGGGAGAGCAAGAGATAGAGACAAAGAAGGGATAGAGAGAAAGTGTATGTGTTGGGGTGTGTGGGGGGAGAGAGAGAAATGGGGTGAGAAAGGAGAAATAAAGAATGCAAGAAGAGGAAAGAGAAATCAAGAGAGATAGTGTGTGAGATGGAAAGGGACATGGAGAGACAGAGAAGACGATTGGAGGTTTAAAGATACAAAAATTAGAGAGAGAGAGAGAGAGAGAGAGAGAGAGAGAGAGAGAGAGAGAGAGAGAGAGAGAGAGAGAGAGAGAGAGAGAGTAAACCCTTAGAAAATTAGGGAGAGAGATGGAGATGGATACATAGAGATAATTATACACACACATGCATAGTGAGAAAGAAGGGAAAAAAAAAGGAGACGGGGGGAGAGAAATCAAGAAATATTGTGTGAGAGATGGAGAGGGAAAAAGAAAGAGAGAGAGAGAGAGAGAGAGAGAGAGAGAGAGAGAGAGAGAGAGAGAGAGAGATGTTGGAGGATGAGAGAGGAGGGGGGTTGGAAGTTGGTGGTCCAATGTGGAGGAGCAAGAGAGGTTGTAGTGGCTCAAAGGAAGGCCCACTTGTCACCAATGGCAGAGGTGACGATGGGCAACATTTGGTGGTAGTGAGAAGCAGGAGTGGGGGAACAAAAAAACTAGCTCCAAATCCATCCATGTTGGTTCTTGCAGATACAAGAAAGACTACAGACTTTTGATGAGGTTCATTGCCTCTTTTGGGTTGAAACCAGTAGAGTGCAAAACATTGAGCAGGAAAGGAAGTTATATCAGCTAAACGTTGATTGGTTGAATACGCCTACATCCATCTTTGGGATGCACTAAGGCGATGTTCAAAATTTGCAAGGATAAGTCGTTGGCTTAGTTATGGCACAGAAAGGATTATGGAGGTGTCTAATAAGGCTAGTTACACATCACGTTACCAAGGTGGAGCGCTAGATATGGAGGCCAACGGGTATTTGTTGATACATTATGTAAAAAGAACAGAGGACAAGTACTTGGTTAGTTGCTACCCCCTGCCCAAGCTCAGGTGGGGATTGAGCTTCTGCTACCTCACCCAGAAATAAACATTGAACCAATATGATGGACATTTCTATTGAAAAGCCGCTGCCTTTTTAAAAATATATTGTAGCTGGTGTGTAATGCATGCATGCCCATCCCCAAAAGAGATAGGTAGGCATGTATTTAGTGTGTATCCAACATAAGAGGCGTCGCCCATTTTTACGCGGCTTTACTTTATTGGTGTTGAAGTTTAAAAAAGAGGGCATCTGCATAGTGTGCAATCGACGGTATCAGACTTGGACCGGCTCAAGTGATGAGACTGAGTTGGTGGGTGTCTATTTGCTGGAAGAGAAGGGAAATTTGGCTTCGGGTCCGTGTTAGAGGGCGGCCTCAACATCCCCCTAGCCAACATTGAAATGTCATGGCAATTGCAAAAGTGTAAGCATAAAGGCAGCTAGTAGGCATTGAGTGATGGCAATCACCAGAAAACCTGGAGCCCTTGCCGCTTGACTGAAGCTGATTCGTTGGCGATAGCAATTTTGGGATTTCATTATGTGACACCAAGACGGAGGACATACCTACAAAAGGAGGTTGGATGCATGCCCAAGTGTGATGCAACATGGTCGGATCTACCTAACAGCTCCCCCTCTAGCCACCAACATCTCCAAGAAGACACCTACCCTATAGCAACACTTTACAACTATATTGCTGCCTTGTGTTAGTTCTACTCATGCTGCCCAACTTATGCTACTCGTGAGGTGCCCAAAGATTGGATCTTTTCAATTTTGCCAGCACTGCAAAATTTCCTTACTTTGATGGCTTCAAACCCCCCCCCAAGTCAGCCACTCTGCACACGGCCTTACTTATAGAAATTTTGCAGCGCTATCTACTGCAAGTGCCTTGACTCTCGCGCACTTCCCTTTTTAAGCTTGTTCGACTTCTACCTGATTCACTCCCTTGAGCTTTGGATTTCACAATGCTCTTCCACTGTTGACTTTTCTTCTTCCAAGCCTTGCTCAACTCTACTGAGGTCAACTTTTGCTTGTGGTTCAGAGTCGATTCTCGCAGATTGTTCAAGTTACTCAATTCTCCCTTCAGTTTCATGCTTAGCTCTCACAATAAGAGCCCGTAAGCTGTTCAAATCCCCTCTAAGCCTTGATCTCACTGCTTGTTTCTCTGCCTCATGTCATGCTCACAAGCTCTCAAGATTCCATGAATCAAGAGGGGCTACGCAGGTGGTAGGATCCATTAGATCTCCTCCGATCCTGTTTTGCCATGCCAGATCTACCACCACCAAGTTCAAGCTGAGCTCCGTTGCTTCCGCACCAATTGCTGGGAAGCCATTGCACGTGTGCCAATTGCCATCGTGGCTCTGATACCGGTTAAAGAGTGAAGTGCACAAAATGCGTGCATCTGGTGCAGTGTGTTGAAATATGCAAGTTCACATTATCTCTACCACATGTTTGAACAAGGGCTAAGGATAAAGGCATGATGGAAGTGAGTTAACATGGACTCAAGTATGATGTTATGGCATAAGGATACATGTCCATGGTCATGGATTTTACCCCATCTCTCTATACATGGGAAGAGTCTACAATAACTATCAAGCAGTTGGGTAGGAAAAGTACCAAAAGTAGCTAAAAGTCGGGAGCAATTTCAAGAGGTCTGCAAGTAGACTTGCAGGAGTGATATCAGCCACCTACAACAGTGATCTCGTGGAGAAATACAAAGAGAAGTTATTGTATTCAATATGGACTACAATCTGGTCAGAGGGTTTACCCTAATTTCACTCCCACCATTTCTGGTGAAGGCACCAAGTTGGATGCCTACTGAGCTACAAAGCTACAGACGGCACACATCGAAGCTAACATACCAACTTGTGAGTTACATACCAAGAGATACAGTCGGATCTCTTGATGAGGCGTGAAGAGAAAACATTCTCTACCAAATAAATCCCCAGAAGTCACTTGGAGGAGTCATCTATAGTAGCTATAAAGAGTGCAATAGAGAAGGTTGCATTGGTCCTTTTGTACACAGTTGTACCTAGGAGTACCCTAGTGCCTAAAGCCTAGTATTGGTGCCTAGTTCCAAGATTCAACTTCATCGGGTGTTAGCGCATTCCAAGTCTTAGCATCATGTAGGGTGCGTCTGCCTCTTGTTAGATGAGCTCTGGCTAGTTTGTGACAATAGGAGGCCGTATACATCCATCCCTGAGGCAATGGCTGGCTGCACTTGATGCGGGCTTCAAACAAAATCTCAGTCATTTCTTTGAATTGTGGTTTAGAGCTCGCCTTACTAGCAAGTTCCTTCTCTGAAATTTTACAGGCCTCAATTGTGAGCTGTAGTTGTTGATTCGTGATGCAAATGAGCTGTTTGATCTGAATTTTCCACTGGCCCATTAACAACTGAAATTTGCGGAGATCCTCCCTCGTTCACTGGCCACGGTCTTTTGTTGTGCATCTTGCACTCCTCGATTTCATGCCAGTCATTCTGTGGTTGCCTCTTCATACCATGTTCGGAGCCCATCTGCTATCTCTAGATATTTCTTTTGGTCTGCTGGCTCAGCGTGAGGTGGGTACAGAGCTGGAAAGAACCAAGGCAACTTAACTTCCTTAAGTGGAATGGCAGAGAGCAAAGCTAGAGAATTAGGGACAAATTCTAGAAGTTCAATACTGTTTGATTTTCATGTTGTATCATTTTCCTTTTCAGTCGAACCATGTGAACAGACTCTTAAGATGTGCCTCCTGTTCTCTGAGAGACATCTGGTCTCGGGTCCTCTATTGCTAGCCTCATTGCATTCTATCAACTCCTTGACCTTGAGATCCAGAACTCCTCTAGCACTTTGCATTTGAACGAGCACATTATTCAATTGGCACCTGATCTTCGTCATACACTGGTATGTAGGCTTCTTGCCTAACAATATTTCCACCTAGAGCCCTAGTGACCTGAGGTCTACTGTGGTTAAATCTGTGGCTTTTGGATGCACTGCTCTATCATTGCTAGTGAGGTCCCACTCTAGAATCCTTTCCAATACTTGAACACATGCAGGGTGAGATGGTAGCCGAAAAATTGCCTAGTCATGCTAATTGATTGACTTCCAGTCTGCAACCATCCATCTGGCTCCCACATAGAGCATCTGAAATCGCTCCAGATCTGATTACACTGAATCATCGACCAAAAACTAGTGTATCTGAATACTTTTGGCTCTTTTTAAACTCTTATTAAGTGCTAGTAACTCAGTGGATCTAGTGGGGTCAGAATCAAAATCAGTGATGAGTAGCATAAATTTCTCCTTATTCAGAGTTGAATCCACTTGGTCCTCTTATCCTGCAATTTGATGTTGTGAATCTGGATGGTCTCGTGCTGGTGGTTCATGCTGCTCCGTTGGGTTTCCTACTGTTTGACTCAAAGGTGCATTCCCCGTAGATGCCCCCCCAACGAATACCCTAGTGCTATGACCACCGACTCCATCCTCATCATCATCATCATCAATTGTCAAGCTTCTTCTGGTGTTGCTGATCTTGTTTTTGATCTCTGTCCTCCTCATCTTCCTTATAATCATCATCCCTATATTTTTGGGTATCAATAAGCTCAATGATAGCTTCATTGACCAATGTCGTAGTGTATTGTTCTGCTTCTTCTTCTGAGTTTTGCCTGGACTGTCTCGATGAAGGTCTCAAGATAAGATACATTAAGAGTGAGATGCCCATTTTTATCCACAATCTATACTAAATTGTGGTAAATGTATTTTTGAGATATATCATCCTTTGTCACTTGATGTGTTTTGAATAAATCCTTACAATCTGATCTCTTAGCGTCCAGCAGTGTTTGGTAGTGATCAACATCCCTCAAAGCATCTTCCTTTGATTCTTTTTCCTAGAGAAGGTTGTGAATATTTTTTTTCTAGTGCTTCCTTATCCCTCCTACGCTGTTGTTATTGTATGTGTATAGCCACGTTTTTGGCTGCCCAATTGGTCTTCTCCTCCCTTTTGAAGTTCTTGTTTGTAGTGTTGCACTAGCACTGGAGCTAGAGGTTTGAGCCTCCATCATTTGAACAATGGCATTTACTATCGTGTTCCAATTGGATTGAATGGCTGCTGCACAACCTTGAGTGATCACCCAGATCCGCGTTATCCGTTTCATAGGCTGTCACTGGGAATAGATATGCAAAGGTAGCTATGTCTAGTTTCTTTATCACCAGTCTGCCCTTAAGAGGTGCTGCCTACAACCTCTATACTCGATCTAGCTTGACCATTGCCATATTACTGACCTCTGGTGGAGAGCTACTACCTGAGGCCAGGTTAGCTTCCGCGGTTCTGATGGCTTCAGTATTCTGGTTAGAAATGTTAGTGCGATCAAGCTGTGTCTGCATTTCTTATGTGCGCTGCTCAGTTGTGGTCTCCGTACTGACTGGTTTCTGAGTTCTTGCTTTAAATTCCTTGATTAAATCCAGTGTTCTGGGCTTTTTAATAGCAGAAGCAATATCTCTGTCAGGAGCAATGCACTTCTCCCCTACCAACTCTTTGCCCTTGCCTTTGTCCTCAGACAATTTTGATGGGCTTTCCTTTATTTGTGACTCAATTCGTTGTGAGTCAGCTCTACCAGACTCAGTTTGGTCTTGTGTTTCCTCATTAGATGAATCTAAATTGATTCTATTTGGCTCTCGAGGCATCCACACAATCCCAAATTGTGTTGATAATGACAGGTACTGCAGGTTTACTCATCCAGTAGACAAACTGTCAGATGTACCAAGCTTTAAAGAGGCTTTTGGATTTAGCCTTGGCAGTCTGCTGCATGACACTTGTGCGCTCCTTGCCGCACTGTCGAAGCAAGGGACTTGCCAATACACCGTGTGCGAGCCACAAACGGCTCCAAGCACACAACAAGCCTAAACTAGCAAGCTCAAGAAAACAAAGGGTGTGTCACTCACCGCTCTACGCTCGCCTTCGTGGTGGATTCCTCGCCGCGATGAAGAAGAAGCTGCAGTCGTGCCGCGCTCAACCGCTTCGCCGCCGTCGTGCCTTCGTAATGCTCGATCGCACACACACTCTCCCTCTCTCTCTCTCTCTCACACACACACACAAGGAGGTGAAGAAGAAGAAGATGGAGATGGAGCAAGAGCACTCTTCAATTGCACAAATGAGAGAATGAGTAAAAATTAGGTTTAGTTGGCTTTTATAGGAGCTCACCCCATTCACACTTGGGCGCCCATGCTTAGCCAACTAATCCCTTGAATGTCCAAGTTAAAGTGCGCCTCTCATCGGCGATCACTCTACCTTTCCCTATTGGTCCGACAAGCCCGATACCTGACTCTACCAAATACATAATACGCGTCCATCGTAGGTGATGGGTGTCCGTGAGCCGTGAGGGTTAACATGCCCCCCTTCCTGATGTAGATTCCGTCCTCGCAAGCTATTGAGTTGAAGCTGGTTCGTCGAGGTGGAAGAGCATTTGAGATGAATGTCCTTAGCCTTCTTCAGCCAGTGCAAAATCAAACAACATTGGCACAGTAATTGCATTCTCTTAAAAAGCATATGCAGTTTTAGGTAGACAAATTGATTGGTAAAAGAATTTCAAACAATTTGTTAGCAATGAACATTAAATTGCAATGTAATCAAATGCATAAACAGATGTAAAGGTAAAAAATTAAACAAGTCTGGGGTCGCTAATTTGACGGTCGAAAAGCACTAGAGATCGAATATTAATACCATGGGTAAGCTTCTTAATTTTCTGTGGTCAATTAAGTTGTTTAATCGCGAGAGCCAAGTATTCATGTTCGAGGGCTGACTAGAGGCTATATCTAGAAAACCTTGTAGTTAAGCTACCATATAAGGAATTTCTCATGAAATCATCGCCTGACTGATTACTTTTTCTTTGACCCCCCAAAGTCTTTTCACACTGATTCAATTTTGATGTGTGTGCTTATTTTGTATGCCTTGGGTTTTTTGCTTTTCAAGGAAAAGCGCCCACACTGGGAACCTCTAGGGATCTAGTACCATAGGCGATACATGTGAGTGAAGTACCAAATCAAGCTGAGATTTCTCTTCCAGCTTAAAATTTTACATTGTGACACTTTGATTTTTTGCTTGTTCATTTTCAGCATTTAAATTTTGTAACTTTGGGGGGTCATATAACATTGTTACACTCCCCAGGCTCATCACATTAGTAAACTCCCTTTATAATACTTAAGCTAAAGGTCGATAGGGTTAAGCCCACTAGAAAGCCCTAGTACATTTCACACAATGCTGCCTAAATCGGATTAAGAACCTAAGTAACCATTGCTTATTAGGAAGGCATTCCCCATGGTATTAAGAGAAGATTTCTAATACCTAGCTTGGTCAAACTAGCTTAGTCGGACTGCTTGATTTTTACACCTAAACAAGTGATTATGACAAAAGATTGCATTGAATTAAATGTTTGATACTAAGCCAATGCGCTGAATATTATGCTACCAATCACAATCAAAGCAGACAAACATGGATGCAAAAAGATAATGGACAAGAAACACCTGTTTGTGTTGATGGTCGCGCTTGATTTGAAGGTTCCATGAAGGTCCAAATCCTATCAATAGCAACACGCTCCTGTACACACTAGGAAACAAAAACAATACCTCTAGGAGGCACATCAGTGGAAAAAGAGAACTTCGCTAATCACTCAACTCTAAAACAGAAACACTCCTATCGTACTAATCTTACCTACCCTCCATCACTCAAGTGATGAGGATCAAAGGTGTTTTATGGCATAGGTTTCTGTTTCACTGTACCAAATGTGACATGTGTAGGTCTGAGTCAATGTTTTGACTTTAATGTGCATACTCGTTTGCTAATTGCTCTTGCTCTTTTTTTTTGTTTTTTTTTGTGAGTATAAAGCTTTATATGTACATTCCCTAAGATTGGAGATTGAGAGGTCAGGGAAAAAAGGTTGAGAGGGAAACAAGTGAATGATGACTGTCAGCAAACACTCCCCCCTTCCTTGGGTAGATCATACCATTTGAAATGAGCTTGTCACCCTTTGAAACCAATTGTTCCAGTTGGTAATAGGTGAGGATTTTTGCCAGTAGTTTTCTATTACCCTAGGTGCCTTGTCAAGTTGCAACGGTGGTAAGGTTCTCTCCCAGGATCGAACTTGAAGTGGTTCATCAGGTGATTCTTGAACACTGGGAGGTGTGGGTTCTTTTGTAGCTTCATGGAGGTCCACTACTATAGATGGAGACTGTGTAGAAGCTTTTACCTCTATGGATGTATTACATGATGAGCTAGAATCTTCATGGGACTCCCCCCTTCCTGAGCTAGGTGGAACAAATCGTTCTTTCTTTGGTACCCAAACTAGCTCTAGAACGGGTGTGTAACATTCCATGATTTTTTCCTTTCCACGATTTTCAATTTGTTTTGGAGCCACAGGATTGGGTTTACATGGGCCAGGTGATAGGTAAGAGCACAATCTACGTTTTGGCACCCAGATTTGATCATTTCCTTGATAGTAGCCTTGGGCTTCCAATAGTCGTTTAGGGATCCATCGCAACATTTTCTTACTTTTCTTGGAGCGAGTGGTACGTTTCTTACAAGGATTCTGTTTTTTAGCACTAGCTATGGTCACTAAAGAAGCTTTAGGGACCCACTTGTATGTTTTCTTCGTTACATTAGGATGAGTCTTGTTGGAAGCGATATGCATTGCTTGTAGCATATTTAAGGGTATAGGCATTTCATCCCCCTCAGGTGTTACCCAGGTCGTCCCTCTATTTCCCCAAGTGTCTATGGTTGATGCTAGGTGGACCCAATCCACATTGTCCGACTCAGTCATCCCAGGTAGGATATACATATAAGGAGAATCTTGGCCAATGTCTGTATCCTTCTTACAAGTGTAACAATATTGTAGTGGGGCCGAATGAACTGTGGTGTCAGAGCGATGATCAATAATGGTTTTACTCCCTAAGGGGTGTACCTTACCAGTCACCAAATCCACTCTAAGGACAGAGTCTTGGAATTGCAAATAGACATGATTTTTAGACCAATCGTGAACCATTTGTGCTTCCCTCATGAATGGTCGTCCTAAAATCATTTCATATGACATAAGGTGTTTAGAGAAATCCATTACAATGAACGTATGTCGTACCTTGTGTCCTAGAACTTTGATCTTAAGATCCTTGAGCATCCCCATAGGTTTGGCTATGGTACCATTTTCCATCTTTACCACAATGTTAGTAACACTGAGGCGGGGTTTTCCCATGGATTCCCAACAATCTTTTGTAACGATGCTAACTCCCGCACCACCATCAAGAATTCCCTTTATAGTTAATCCCTTGGTAGTGATGGGTAGGGTCGCATTAGACTCGTCGCCTTCAAAATACTGCCCTAATTCGTTAATGGGTACCTCGATCACAGACTCGTGTCCATCTAAGTCAAGTGATTGCACATGATTTTCCTCATCAATCATAATCGAGTCAGGCCTATTTGGTTGCGCAAACTGCGGTAATCCCGTTCGTAGCTCTCCGTTAAGGAATGCTCGAAGTGCAAGGAATAACTCAGGATCTCCATACAGCTTTGCTATGATCATGGTTCGGACCTCAGAAGACATGAAGTCCACTAGTTTGGCAACATTCATTGGCGTTTTGCAGGGTGTAGGTCCTTGACTAGGAACTGGTGAGGATGGAATCTCATATTCCTCAATGGGATCAGGTATTTCTTCGTTAAACATCCTTTCCAACAAGAAGGGTGTATGCTCACTTTCTGATGTCCCGTCCTCACTCCCTTCTTGGATGATACTAGATATGGCTAACGGTCTATGGTTCATGTGGGGTGGATGAACTTGCGTGGGAAACACTGTGTCATGAATTTTGACCTGCATGGGTTTTGGTTCCAGTTTCCTTTGAGTCTCCTCCACTAAACCTCTTAGATGTTTCACCTGCTTAATCTCGTCTACAGGGTTTGGGTACGTCCCAATCTTCTTTTTACGATTTTTCCCTTTTTGCCCCTGCGATTTATCTTGGGGGTCTTGGATTGGATTTGGAAACACTTGTGGTGTTTTCAGAGGCTCTTTATGGTTTTCTCTCATTCGGTTTTCATTTGGTCCCATGTTACGGTTTTCTGTGTCGGTCTTTCCCTTTGTGGTATTGGTTCTAGTCTCCATTGTCTCGATTGAATCTGAATCATCCTCGAGGTCATTCATATACACGGGGTCATCTCTTGTTCCTATGTTTGTTTTGGAACTTGGCTTTGAATTTTCCGTATTCTGCGACTTCTTCCTTCGTGTCTTCTTTTTCTTTGCTTGGATAACTGACGCGGTATCTCTCTCTTCGAGGATATGTCCTGGCCCTTGAAGCATGGACCGTGTAATCGCATAAGCGGGTGCGAAGGGTGGTATTGGCGATGTCACACTAGCAATTTCGACCAAATTCAGGGGTGTGATTTTAGGCGCATTTGGGTTATAGGGGCATTGGGCAATCAAGTGATCTATGCCACAACGATAACATGTGAGTATTGGCATTGCAGACGTGCTCCCTTGATTCATTTGCATCTGTGCAGCATTCTTTTGCAGCCTAATAGGGCACTCCGCTACTCGATGTGGTCCACCACACTCGTAGCATTGAAGAGGTGGCCTCCTAGCCTGGGTGTTGATATTTTGACCTCTGGATGCGAGAGCAGCAGCTTGATAAACCGGCTTGACTTGTCCCCAACAATCTTCCATGTAGTATATAGGACATTCTTCCAATGTATCAAGTCCGTAGGCAATACTAGTGTCTATTTCCTCCTCACAGCCATCTGGATAAGCATTTGATGGCTCGCAACCCACTTGGTTCATAGGGGCGACTCTTGGATGCGGGGGCTGCGGTCCTAGCACAGGAGGTGGTAGCGGTGTAGCTTGTACAACATTTTGAGATCTAGGGACCATGTGTTGCGGTAGTTGCTCAACAGGTGGAGTAGGCATCAATACAGGAGCTCGAGGCGCATCCGTCCAGGCTACAGGTGGTCTATTTGCCATCATACGTTTGATCATTAAACAATCCTTAGCTTGGTGACCATACCTACCACATGCATTGCAAGTTCCATTAAATTTTACTCTAAACGTAGGGCACTCACTAGTGCTATGTGGACCTAAGCAAATGGAACACCATTGTTGCTCCCTTCTTGGATACATGTGACTATTTTGAGGGGGTCGGTTATCCTTAAGAGACTCTTGGATTGCCTTGGTGAGGTCTGTCAAGAATGTCTCAAATACCTTTGGCTCATTGGCAATGGGCTTTGCAGTCATGGGTTCATACTCAATGGCTTGTGAGCTAGTGGATCTCGTGTCAGTAGACACCCTCATGCCTGCTATCATCAAGTTGTCCTCTAATTGGATTGCATTGGCAGTGACATCTTCCCAGGTTGTGATACCTCTAATCACTAGTCCATTATAGATTCCTTCATTCCTCAACCCTCGAATGAATCGATCAAGCAGTTGGTTATTGTTGAAGCGCTCATTTATAGGGCAATGAGAGTTTAAGTGCTTTAGACGACTAATGAAGTCCCTTACTGACTCTCCTTCCTTACGTTCGGCCTTCTGTAGCTGAGATGCTACACCCCAAAGCACACCTTCTCGTATGTACTCCTTTAGAAACAACCTTCGAAGGGTAGGGTAGATTGTTTTCTCGTCCACCCTTAGGGTCCTATACCAATCTCCAGCCTTCCCACTTAATGTCAAGCTTAAGGCATTGCACTTATGTAGTTCGTTGCGTTCCCCTAAGGAATCACATACTTGTTCAAACACTTCAATGTGTTTCCTAGCATCTTCGTCCCCATTGAATTTTTGCGTGAGTTTGGCAATTTGTACTGCCTTACTTCTAGGCTCTCTCTCAGATGCATGACACATATTTTCCGCGATAGATCGACCTATGGTTTGAGCAAACGCTGCCAAGTCACCTATGTGAGGAGGCAGGGCCGGTGGAGGTACTCTTGGAATCATATGTGGGAGAGGAACGGGTGCCGGTCTTGGCATATGTGTGGATGATGCAGGATATGGAACATAACCGGGCATAGGTCCACTCGGATAAGGGCTAGGGAGCGGCACTCGAGGAGCATAAGCAAGTGGTACTATTGGAGGTGTGGGGGCCATGTGTGCATAAGGGGCTAGAGGCACATATGGTCGAGGCCCCATATTAGGTACTACGACACTAGGTAGTGGCACTGCGCTAACCGTAGATGTCATCGGTACATTCTCTGTCAGGCTTATCCCTGGAGTGAGCACTGGGTTTTCCTTAATAGAGGGTTGAGCCAAGTTAGGGAAGCTAAAGTTTTCGCTCGGAGGCTCAGATTGCATAGAGACCCCAGGTGAAATGACGCAAGATGGGTCCATGGGGCTCATTAGAGGAGTCTCCATTTGTGATAGAGTAGGCTGTTGAGCCTTGCTCGTATCCAGAAATCTCATGGGGCCAGTTGAGAGTATATTTACCCCTCGGTTTTGCCTTTCTGATTGAATAATGCCATGGATAACATTACAGATCATTTTCTGTTGATCTTCGATGCTCGTGGCACTAGAGGTGGATTGTACAATCTCTATCCATCCTACATGGTAGGCGTGGCCAGAGTGTAGATCCGTCAACACCTCAGTGTGGAGGTCGTATGTCCAATGATCATTAATGAACAATCCTTCTAGAGTCGACGTTTTAATGGTTTCTTGTGAGGTAGAAGCAATGTTGCTCCCCGTGGTTTTACTTGTCACCAACGGTACTCTAGAGGGAACTTCTGAAGGAGGCAGCTCAACAGGGCCTTCTTGGTAAGAAGTTGGCAGGATATCCACATGGACACTCTTTGGGGGTGTGGGGTCCACGTGCGATGTGAAAGGAGAGTCCACTTCCCCACCCCCTTCGTGTGCTTCATTTGCATCAGGTTCCGAGCGAGTAGCTCTACCTAATGTTTCCATGAAACGGCTAAACATACTAGTACTAGGCTGTGGAGCTTCGGGAGGTGCATGGCCTTCTCTCTCAGTGTTTTGGGTAGGGTATGCTTCCATGATTTCTGAGTCGGAGGAGGAATCACTAGCGGCTATTTTAGGGTCTTGGGTGGTGCTACCTCGTGTCCCCGCTGAGGGTCTAGAGCTTATCGTGGATGCGTAATGGATGTGCGTATGAACAGAGGCACCCTCAATATGCTCGTGTTCTAGCACCCGCCTAGAGCGTAAGTGCATGTGCTTTTGATACCCTAAGGTGTCAAAAAGCTGCTCTAGGAGGCCTTGTGACTAGTTTTTAGCGTGTTTTTTGTTTGTTTTTTTGCTAGATTTTTTAGAGCGTGTCGTGGAATGGGCCGTGTGATAGCTCGAAACGAGCGTATCGGTTAGAGGGTCGTGCCGTGCTTTACAGCCCTCCGTTTGGTCACTCTATGCCCTCGGAATCCCTAAAACTGTCAATTTCCAGTAGGGAACTAGGCCCAAACTAGAAAGTCTAAGGGTGCAAGTGGGAAGAGAAAGGAGGAGAGTGGAGGACTTGTCCCACATGCTCTCATTCTCTCTTGAGGGAGTAGGGTATATATATAAGAGTGAGTCTAGTATATATCATAAGACTGAGGACTGAGGCCTGGGCTTGGGCTTGGGCAAATGATCCCGATCTATCTTTTATACAAACCAACCCGTCCGTTTTAAGAGTCACGTTTTTTATTTTCAAAAAATTTCGCCGCCCGCTCACTCGCGTTTTTTAATTTCCGGATTTGAGAAAAAATAGAACAAATTTTAAATTGTTTTTTTTTTTTTGGTGCAGAAAATACAGAAATTGAAAACGCAGGTATGCAGAAAACGCAGATATGCAGAAAATTTCAGAAAACGCAGAAATTGAAAAAACGAAGATATGCAGAAAATTGAGAAATGCAGAAATTGCAGAAAATTGCAGAAATTGCAGAAAAATACGCAGAAATTGCAGAAAATGCAGAAAATTAAAAAAACGCAGAAATGCAGAAAATTGCAGAAATTGAAAACGCCGAACTTGAAAATGCAGAAATTGAAAAAACGCAGACAATAGCAGAAATTGAAACTTGACAGCAAATGCAGAAAACGCAAAAAACAGAAATCTCCACACACTCCTTCCCTGCCTTTCCTATGATAGAAATTGCACCACAAGGAAGCGTAAAGTGCTAACCGAGCTTAGTGTAGGGCATATCCCCGGCAGCGGCGCCAAAAATGTGCGCTCCTTGCCGCACTGTCGAAGCAAGGGACTTGCCAATACACCGTGTGCGAGCCACAAACGGCTCCAAGCACACAACAAGCCTAAACTAGCAAGCTCAAGAAAACAAAGGGTGTGTCACTCACCGCTCTACGCTCGCCTTCGTGGTGGATTCCTCGCCGTGATGAAGAAGAAGCTGCAGTCGTGCCGCGCTCAACCGCTTCGCCGCCGTCGTGCCTTCGTAATGCTCGATCGCACACACACTCTCCCTCTCTCTCTCTCTCTCACACACACACACACAAGGAGGTGAAGAAGAAGAAGATGGAGATGGAGCAAGAGCACTCTTCAATTGCACAAATGAGAGAATGAGTAAAAATTAGGTTTAGTTGGCTTTTATAGGAGCTCACCCCATTCACACTTGGGCGCCCATGCTTAGCCAACTAATCCCTTGAATGTCCAAGTTAAAGTGCGCCTCTCATCGGCGATCACTCTACCTTTCCCTATTGGTCCGACAAGCCCGATACCTGACTCTACCAAATACATAATACGCGTCCATCGTAGGTGATGGGTGTCCGTGAGCCGTGAGGGTTAACAACACTACTGTACAAAAATTGTGCAATTCAGGCTGATGGTCTCAACAATAAACCTGTACACTATTGTATGTTCCAATGCCGCCACTGGAATACCTTGAGCACCATCTTTTCTCTTCTTTATGGCGTGATCGTCTTCTTTTAGATACTGACTGACTTCCTCAGCAATCGTTGGTGTGGCTTTTTGGTCATTGGGGAGTTTGAAAGTGTGGGCCAGTTTACCGGCAGTCAGTTCTAATGTGCAACCTGAATCACTACAGTTCTTCTCTCAGCTTTGTACGTAGCGAGCACCTATTGAGTGATTCACCCATCAAAAGGAAGTGCTGCGGCTTCCCTAACCACCTCTAAACCCCATAGTTTGAGCAATTTCTGCTCACTTTCTTGGAATACATACTTCGCTATCTTATTGTGTGGTATGAGACCTAGCAAGTCCTTAAGACTCTCTGTACGAGCGTTCATCTTGTCCATGAATTCCTTCATATATTGTGACTTGGTCTTTCTGCCCATACATGACTCAGACGAAGAAGTATCGGTTGAAGAAGAGTTACTTGTTGTTGATGTCGTGAATGAGTCGTTGAAGGAATAGTGTGGTGTGTTGGGTATGGTCACAATTGAAGGAGTTTGGTTCTGCAAGGGCAAAGCAGGTAGCTATGGGTTGGACACACTCTCTGCAGGTTGAGGAGCAAGTGGCACCAATTGTTGTAAGTAAATTGTGGATGGGTGAACCGTCGCATAGTTATACGTATCCTTGCCATGAATGCTCCATAGTAGTAGTTGGACGCACTTGATCTCTGCACTCTACTTGTGACGTGTCAAACATGCATTGGCTTGTCCGTTAAATTGTTTCTAGAGAGATTCGCTTTGAGATTTGGTTCAATCTCCACTTGCGATTGGCTGGGACTTCACATGGTTTATTTGTCTTTAACTGGATTGATTGGATGATTGGTACTGGTTCCCTCACTGGATTGATCGGATGATTGGCTTGGTATTGAACTGGTACTGGTTCCCTCACTGAACTGACATACAACAAGCCCAGTAGTTCCCCTTCTGGTCCTGGTTCTTGTTCTGGTTCTAGCTCCACTGGAATCCCTTTTGTTTTTGAATAATATAGTTTAATCTTGGCTCCTTTATACACTTCGGGCAACAATAGACATGACAAATCTTTGAGTCTCACTGTTATTCTTTTTGAAAATACCCAATCCACCTCCTAGGGCCCTAACCATGCTATTTTCAGATTTGGTTTCTTTGGTCCCAGTTTGGATCGGTAGAGTAGAACTGGGTCACCTCTTTGGAAATATCTGACCTTGATCCTACTGTCATGCCAATTCTTTCTCCTTTGTTGTACCTCTTCTTATTCCAATATAGCCCGCTGTTGTATCTCATCCAGCTGTAATAGATCATCCAATTTTTGCTTCAGGTTTTTATTGAAATCCATCCCATATTTAACTACTAGTCTTAAACTTGGAATTACAAATTCCACGAATACAACTGATTCTTATCATAAAACAATTTAAATGGGTTCATGCTCGTTGTGACTTTATAAGTAGTTTGGTAGGCTACTCTCAGCCTGACCATTGCATATGGGATAATACAATGTTGACTTTCTATGTTTGACTGCAAACATTCCCGTGAGAATTTCCATTGTATCATCATTAATGAAGTGAGTGCCCTGGTCAAACACTATATCAATGGGACAACCATATTTGCACATGATGTTTTCATGCATAGAGGAATGAAGCAGTTCATTTAGCAACATTATCAGGTAGAGCTTTTGCCTCCACCCACTTGATGACATAGTAGGTAGCCATAATAATATACTTGCTCCTTCTATGAGCTATCTTTTTGAATGGTCCTAGAAAGTCAAGTCCCCACTTCATAAAGAGTCCTACTAGTATAACTAGAGCTGGTGGTGTCATGTGAGCTACTGTAGGTCAACCCATCCTTTGGAAGATGTCACAAGTCTTAGAAAATGTTCTGACATCAGCCATCATTGACGACCACCACAATACCACAATCCTGCTTGAAGGATTTTCTTGTATGTGATGTCAACTGAAAAATGACCGCTGACATCACCATTATGTGCTTCAGTGATAACTTGCATTCGTTCTTTTAAAGGTATACAATGCCGAAGTACTCCATCAATTCCCAATCTGTAAAGCACTCCCGCAATAATGGTCAACTTCAGACTTTGGATGATCAGTGCCTGTGATTTGAGGCCAATCTTTTGGGAATTTGCCTAGCTGAAGGAAATCATACACTTCTTGCCATTCTGGGCCTGGCTCTTCCTCAACTGTGCTTTGAAATAGTTCAGTGTCTACAAGTTCATCTCCCAAAGATGTTTCAAAGCAACCTTCAATGCTTTTGGAAAGAAAATCAGCTCCGCAATGTGGCTTTCTTGGTTTGTGGGAAATTTTGAATTCAAACTCCATTAAGAACATCATCCACCCGATTAATCTTTTGGGAATTTGCCTAGCTGAAGAAAATCATACACTTCTTACCATTTTGGGCCTGGCTCTTCCTCAACTGTGCTTTGAAATAGTTCAGTGTCTACAAGTTCATCTCCCAAAGATGTTTCAAAGCAACCTTCAATGCTTTTGGAAAGAAAATCAGCTCCGCAATGTGGCTTTCTTGGTTTGTGGAAAATTTTGAATTCAAACTCCATTAAGAACATCATCCACCCGATTAATCTTTTGGGAATTTGCCTAGCTGAAGGAAATCATACACTTCTTGCCATTCTGGGCCTGGCTCTTCCTCAACTGTGCTTTGAAATAGTTCAGTGTCTACAAGTTCATCTCCCAAAGATGTTTCAAAGCAACCTTCAATGCTTTTGGAAAGAAAATCAGCTCCGAAATGTGGCTTTCTTGGTTTGTGGAAAATTTTGAATTCAAACTCCATTAAGAACATCATCCACCCGATTAATCTTTTGGGAATTTGCCTAGCTAAAGGAAATCATACACTTCTTGCCATTCTGGGCCTGGCTCTTCCTCAACTGTGCTTTGAAATAGTTCAGTGTCTACAAGTTCATCTCCCAAAGATGTTTCAAAGCAACCTTCAATGCTTTTGGAAAGAAAATCAGCTCCGCAATGTGGCTTTCTTGGTTTGTGGAAAATTTTGAATTCAAACTCCATTAAGAACATCATCCACCCGATTAATCTTTGCTGTATGATCACTTTATTTATCCAAAACAATAAAGCCTGATCATCAACATAAAAGTGAAATAATTTTCCCAGTAGATAATGTTTGAACTTGGTTGCACTAAACATCATGCCAAGTGCCTCTCTTTCTGTTGTTGAATATCCTTGTTTGGCTGAACTGAATCTACGGTTGGCGAAGTAGACTGGGTAGTCCGTCTTCCCATAAGGCTGAGCTAGTATAACCCCCATCACCATTCCTGAAGCGTCAACATGTACATGAAAGATAATATCCCAATTGGGTTGGCGAAGAACTAGCTTCCTGTTAATCGCATCTTTCAAGCATTGAAAGATTTTCTCACATTCTTCATTCCAGATGTATTTTAGTTCATTTCTTTGTGAGCTCATAAAGGGTAAGGCTTTAGCTGCAAACATGTGAATAAATCTTGGATAAAAATTAATGTACCCCAAGAATGAACTCAATTCTGAAACAATAGTTGGTGCTATGGCTTGTTGAATACTCTTGATCTTATCTTCAGCCATTTCAATGCCATTTCTCGAAACAATGTGTCCCAGTAGCTGACCTTTCGTGACCATAAACACTGACTCGAATGGTTTTAAGCAGATTCTTTTTACTTTGCACCTTTCAAAAAGCATCTCTAGAAATAATAAGTGAATTTCTTTAGTGGAAAACAAAGTAAAATAATCCACGAAGATGGCTAAAAATTTATGCAGAAACTCACTGAAGATTTCCATCATACACCTCTTAACACTAGGTTGGTAATGAGACACTTTTATGTCCTGGGACACTTTTATGTCCTGTGAAGTGACCATTTTCCTTGAATTATGTCAAGAGTTTCAAAATGGATTTTGAGGTGCTATCTATCTAGAAAGTTGTCTCATGAGCTTAAAAAAACTCGACATTTTTTTGGAATATCAATTCCATCTTTAACATTGGCCTTGCACAACATTTCACAACCTAAACTGTGTGAAAAAACGGGTCCTGTTTTTAGTTTTTTTCAACTTTTTGCAACTATACCACTCTAGAATTCATGTTTGTGAGGTCTATAATGCTATAGAACTATCTTTAGTAGTCCTCAACATGTTCTGATGCTTCTAGGGAGAAATAAATATTAAAGTTGTAAGTTATGACCAAATTACAAAAATTGTCAAATCCTGTTTTTTAGCCAATTTTAGCTCTTCTATGAATTTTTTGGTTGATTTCATGATATCCAAATTCATTTTTGATTTTCTATGTCGCATATTGTAACATAAAGCTAACATTCCTTGAGTTTTAGGGCACCTAATACCCTATTTTGCATAGTACACAATGATGGTTGATTTTTTCAATTATGGAAGAAAACGAAACATTCTAGTATATCAAGTATAGCTTTTTCAATATTGTTAGTTTCTTGTGACAACTACATGCATTTTGTAGGTAGTAACCATATCTAGTCATAAGGATCAAATTTGGCTAGATATTGAATAGTTTCTATGGGATTCTACAACTCATAATGTTCAACCCAGTTTCTTCATGTCTGCTGTATTTAACACTTCATCTTTGTCCCCAAGATTCCCCTTGGTAAGAGATGTATTATTATTTTGACATGCTCCATGGATCCTTATGAACATAAAGGACAATAGGGAACTAAGAAAACATGCACATATTATTTGTATTGAGCGTGGCTATAGAAACTTTGATGATAGGTTTGCAGAATGGTAAAAATTCAACTTTTTTGTACCTATTTATTTTGGCAAAACAAAAAATAGTGAGTGAGAATCAATCATATGTTCTGATCACCAACCCATTGAAGTTAACTAGGGAATTTATCTCAAGCCCTACAAAAATCCCTAATCTAATTTTTATGCAATAAAACGTAAGAAATGACCGTTTTGATGAAAATTCACTGGTCCATCAACTTTTGAGGCTTGGTGTGACCAAAAGATGAGAAATTTTACAAGTTTCTTATTTTTTCCATGTTTAGTAGGCCTTGAACTATAACCTCATAAAAGGATTTTAAAAAAATGAGTGGATCTACTATGGTTTTGGAGGTTTTTTTCAAAACCCTGAAAGGACACTTTTATGTCCTGTTAGGTTACCAACCTAGTGTTAAAGGTGGCTAGAGCATTACAAAGTCCGAATGGAATTACCAAATACATAAATGCTCCCCACTCAATTATGAATGTCATTTTTGCTTTGTCTTCTGGTGCAATCTTCAGTTGGTGATAGCCACTATAGCCCATCCATACAGTTGTACATCTCATGCAATTTCATCTAGCGTCATATCTATAAATGGCAATGGTTCCCGACTATCTATTTGGACTGATCTCTCCCCAGTGTTTACTTTCGCGCACTGATCGGGATATTGTTGTTTCTGTCATTAAACTTGTTGTTTGTCCATCAACACTGCGTTAAGCTCGATCTCTGTTAAAGGGAAGATATTCATGGAGGCTAACATCCTCTCAATCTTCTTTGTACCATACTTCTTACACAATTGTTCTGGTCTTAATGACTTCCTTTATGATCTGGTGTTATTTGTCTTGATCTGGATTCTCTTGTGGGAGCATTGAATAGTCAACGTCTGGTTTGCATAATCATGTATAGCCCCAGCAACTCTAAGCCATGGTCTTCCCAACAACATTCCATAGGCCCCTTGCACATCCAGCACTAAGAAACTGGTTTTAAAGTTCTCTTTACCCACCCTTATCTGCATGTTTTCAATGAGACCAGTGGCTTGGACCACCCTGTGATCTGCTATCCTTATTCAAAATGGAGCTGGCTTCATCTCAGTTATTCCTAGCTTTTGTTGAAGATGCTCGCCAAGAATATTCACTCCCACTTTCCCATCCACAATAACACCAGATAATGGTTCCCATTGTTTCCTGAGCTTATAGTCTATTTGGATTACTGGAACATCATCATCTCTGATGGCCGCCAAATCCACTGTTTTGGCCTCTACTTCAACTTTTCTCTTCTGTTTGATAAATTTAGCCGCCTCAAAAAATGTGCGTTGAATGTCATCCAACTCTACAGTTAATTTTTGAATCTGATGACAGACCTTAACATATATCTCATCTTGCTCAATTCTCGAGCTCTCGCTATCCGAACCAAAAGACTTCTCCCCCTGAGAACCTTCACAGTTCCATTCTACTGGTTTGCTTGTAATTTCTGGCTGGCTCTGTGACGAATCCACATGATTCTTCGCCAAACCAGTATGTCTTGCAAAGTTTGCTCTGACTTGCCTTGATTCTTCTCTCAAGCTTAGTACTACAACAATCATAGGCTCATCTAGTTCATCAGCTGCCTTCTTCGATTTTGGTTCTGAAGAATGAGGTGGTATTTTGTGAATGATCAGAGCGTCTGAACTTTTTGGTTGTTCCTGTAGCTTCTTTCATAGATTTTCATCAGTGATCTTTGTTGCAAGCTCCCTTTGTTCGTGCCATTTGTCTACTATCTTTTCTTTACCCTTAGCCTTCCACACTTTCCTATGTTGTTCCCACTTTCTGGCCTCAGTAGTTTGACTATCTTCTTCAGTAGGTAGGTATTTCTTCAATCGCTACTCCTTTGCTCCTTGTGACTACTCTTACATTTACTTCTCTGGAAATTTCTAGTCAGCTACCTCTGGCTTTGGTAAATCTGGACACTGAGCTACGAAGTGGCCATACTTGCCACAAGTATAGCAGTTCATGTTTCTTTTAGAAAAATCTCCCTTGCCTCTACCCCTTTCAGTTCCATTCTGGTAGCGTCCCTTGCCCCCTCCACCAGTGCTTGTAGTGGCTTCAATTTCTCTAGCCCCACTGGCTCCATCTACCTTGGGCTCTTCTGGATTCGTGAGGGACATGTCCTTTCTCTTTTTGAAGTGATGAATCCGAATTCCAAAATTGTTCTAGACATGACCAAAGGCCTTATGTGCATTGGGAACACTTATTTGACATGTGGTTCTTTGACATGCATTTAGAACACCATATTTCTGTTTTCCTTACTGATGTTCTTGTTTTGGCTATCTAAGCGATTTGCTTAGACATTTCTTCAATTTTCCTGGTTCAAGCCCATTTCTTAGCTTTACTCTTGTCCTCTGGTTCACTTTCAAAAGAACTGGAGCTGGATTTGAATTCTGAACTTTCTACAACAGATGATTCATCGTCACTGGATTGCCTTCTTCTATGCCCCTTTTCCTTTTTCGCATGTTGCTCCAACTTCAGTGCTCTCTGTACCAGGTTATTGAATTTCCTTGTTGGTGCTGGTAGTTCTTGCTCTCACAAATTCTTACTCTTAAAGCCATTTAGGAACCACACTCTCATCCTTTTCTCTGAGGGAGGTTCTTGCAATTGTCTGGTCAATTCTTTTATCTTTTCTACATAACTTCTGACCGACAACTTGCCTTGCTTAACTCATCTAGCTCACACAAAATATCTTCATCTCCCCTATTGTCTGAGTATTCCAGTTTGAAGGCTTTAATGACTTGTGATACGATCTAAGTCGGTAGGAAGGGTAATGGTAATACCATTTCCTAGCTGCATCCTTCAGTGTTTGAGGAAAATATTCCCCCCATTCATTTAGGGAATGAAATTTTCAGATCGGTAGAATTTTCCTTGGTCTTGCTGATTCTGGTTTTACATATTGGTTTCTTCTCGCGTGGCTTTTTCTTGTTGTAACGATCAATGTCAGCCTAACAATCCTCTGTTTCTATCTCTGTCACTGTCTCTTCTAATGTTTTCCTGGTTTCCTTGTGTAGTGAGTGATGAGTTTTTTGACTCCTATCACTCTCATCAGTCTGTTTTTGACTTTTGGATCCTTGAGGCCTATTCCGTCAAGCAGCCCTTTTAGTTTTCCGATGCCTGGAATGACTGGAATCCTACGAATCCCTTTATTCGTCAACAGTATCCCCTCCTGGAGAGACCTTAGTCTCATTCCCAGATTGTGGATCAGATTCAGAGCCTACTTCAATCTCCTCGGAAATTGGATTGACCCTCTCTTGATTTTTCATAAAGCGAGTTGCTGGTTGACGACCTCTAGTGCTTTTTCTAGGTGGCATTGTGGACATACAATAGCTCTAATACCAGCTGGGAGATAGTTCGCCTGACTTAGCTCTACTTAGCTCAAACCACCGTGATCGACAAAATGGAATGAGCTGGGTGCGTTCAGACATCTCTTTTAGGTTGGTACTTAAACTAAAGATGTCAGACTTAGAAGACTCAACGATTACTGGAAAACAATACTGGAACTGATAGAAGAAACACTAGGACTGAAAGATAAAATACTGGAACTGAAAGGCAAGATACTGTTGTATCTCTAATATGAAGAATACACTGGAGAGCATTCAATATCCCATGAGCTGGCTTTGTCATTACACAAGAGAGAGAGAGAGAGCGCACCAAAATGATCACAAGAGCACAAATAGCTCCGAATGTAAACTAGTGAAGATTCTAAAGAGTCAAAAGCTATACAAAATGAATAATGGGTCCTATTTATAAGTTGTCGGACTAATTGACTGTGCATTGTTAGTTACTGCGGTAACTCGCTGGTTACTGCTCCTAGAAGCTTCCTTCACCCACCGATCGTGCTTAAGGTGGTGTTCCTGCCTTCTACACACACCCACAATTGCACCATCATTACCATGCACAATGGTACCTCCGTCATCCTCTCCGACTCGAGGGCATTGAAAATTGCGAGCACGCCATCATTTGCCATGTTTGTTTTACTTGAGTGGGTTTGACGCCAAGTTTGGTGGTGGGTTTGAAAGTGCACGATCCTTGCTTGCAAAATACCAACATCTAAACCAAGTCTCCTTGTAAATTACGTATGCCATTGGTGCTAGCACATCACCCTATAGTAGTCATTGATGGTCTCTCTCTCTCTCTCTCTCTCTCTCTCTCTCTCTCTCTCTCTCCTCGAAAAAACCCTCGATTCAGTATATTCCCACAACTACAAAATTGGAAATTTACTTCCAAATTTTGAATTTGAGGCGAGAATTTTTTGAAAAATTAGAGAAATACAGTGTAAAAATGTTTAAAAATAGTCATTTGCAACTAAAATTTTCAGCTTGCAAGTTTTCTAGCTTCAAATATTGTTGCTCGTCCCGAGTGCCTTGGGCTGGGTGCAGTGGCGATTCTTCTGCTGACTATTAGTCTCTCGGCCATTCAAGACTCTATTTCAATTGTTCTCCGCCCATGTCGCTTAGCCCTTACCATAGCTTGTACTCTGTTTTCGCTCTTCTCATCCGGCTCAAGCTCGCAACGCTAGGCCCCACTATTTCCCTTCTTTGTTGTCGTGCCACCTCCGTCCACTCATCGGCCACCTGCCCCAGTGCCTCCCATCTAGTCTGCATGAGGCACACTTACTTGAAGCTGGCGCGGAAGGGCAACACTCCGCATGGCCAAAATAGGGCAACACCTACCTCCTCCTACCTGTTGAGATGCTACTCCGAGAGAGAGAGAGAGAGAGAGAGAGAGCGTTGGTTATATTTTGGCTAGATTGCCACTCATGTGGCAAGCAAGCCTGAGCCGGTCTCCCAATTGAATGAATCAGCTCCACTTCAACACTACCCGGAAGTAAGGCCAATGCTATATCACTACGCCCGCATGCATGTTTTGAAACATATGTGCTTGCAACGAGACATAGTTGAAGAAACATTGGTGGCGCACAAAAAACTCACGCCATGCCGGTCACCTCCACCTACACGGTGGCTAGCTAGCCAAAATTTATAGAGATATATATAGAGGAATGCTCAATAGAGGAGGCGGCTCGACAGAGGGTGGATGGAATGCGAGAGAAGGGGATAGGGGAGATGCAGCCAGCAGAACACGGTAGAAGCCAGGGATGGGGGAGGAGTGGCACAACAGTGCAAGGAGGTCGAGGAATAGTAGGAAAGGGAGTGAGCGCGAACCTATTGCCCCCCCTCCGTCCCTCCCTCCGCAACTAGTGGGCTCCCACACGTCAAGGGAGGTGGTGATCTTTAAATATCTGCCCTCTTGCAAGTCAAGGGAGCTCGCGCCCACAACTCAAAATGTCCCGCAGCCGAGGGGACAAAGAGAGAGAGAGAGAGAGGGAGAGAGGGTTGACTTGGTGGGTGGAGGTGCTAGGTTGGAGAGGGAGCGAGCCTTTTTAATATAGTAATAGATAATAGATGGATAGCTCGACACAGTTGTTCTTTCTAAGAGAACACCAATTCAATATGCTGTGATGTTATAGACCATTCGTAGCCAACCCTCGGCACTAAAGGGCACGGGGTCTCTAATGAAGAGCTTGTCATGGGATCTACCGCCAGTAAGTGCATGCACAAGATACCAGGTAAACTCGACCATCTGATTTTAAAGGGACTGTCCGAGTTTACTTTTTCTGCCATAGTTTACCTCCGTCTGCAAGGAATTATGTTTTTTTCTATTGTGCATTGGGAACAACAACATGCACGTTCCTACATGTTTAGCCCATCATGCTATTGTAGCCCATCTGGTGGGTTCAAATCCAAGGGAGACACCAATCCTGGCATTTTTGTTGGCCATCCAACGTCCTCGAGATTCCTGCACGCACTTGCTGGCTGTAGATCCCCCAATGAGGTCTTCGTTAAAGACCTTGTGCCCTTTAGTGTCGTGGCTAGCCAACTAAGGCGTCGTGGGGCTTTGTTTAAGACCCCTGTGCCCTTTAGTGTCGTGGCTAGCCAACTAAGGAAATGCTTGTGCACCGCTGTTGCTCACTAAAAGTCAACAAATGTCCTAACTATGTTACATCGGTTTCATTTCATTAATTAGACATTCTCCTCATGGCAATTTCATGATAGATATCTATGACAGAGTGGTCAACCATCACATGAATGGCTCAAGGGCCAAATTTAAATAACAACATAACTGTTGATCTAAGAATGAGCATTTACACCAAGGATATATAATCTCTCTCTCTACATACTACATCTAGAAGGTTATCGGCATGCTACACAATAGTCCGCCGAACACACACAAACAATGCAATGACATCACACTGAATGTGTTAATGCATTGCTTACATTGGATGCTCTTATAGGCATAGAATCAATATAGCTCTACTCCTAACTAAGAGTGATGCTCCTTGACATGTGTATCCAAATCCATTACACAGAAAATAACCCTCCAACGTGATAACATGAGATAGGACATGATCTTATACGTGTCACCAAAGGCTTAAAACAATTTCCAAGCATTCACTATGAATGAAATGTCAGATTGCAAACACATTCTCTCGATGTCTCAAATCTCAAACTTTGGCATTTAAGAGAATTTCATCAGGTTCATCACCAGCTCAACAAGTAGAGACAAATTGCTAGATATCGATAATGTCTGCGTAACTCGAACAATATAAATTGCAAAGAAGTCACAACGATGGGTTTTCAAAATGTTGACGAAATAAAAAATCAAACACAAAAAAAGGTCTTAATCACTTAAGACTTAGCTGATGTCTGCAAGTAGAAACAATCACAGGATCACAACATAAATACATGTTAGAATGCTTGATAGTACTGTGGACAGCACTAAAATATAACAGCTTTAAAGAGCTTCACTAGCAAATAGAACATTGAACTAGAAAGGGACCCTGAGTAAGATACCTATTAAAGGACATCAAGTCTCAAAAACAAGCCCCTTGCATTTCCAAGATCTAGGCTATACACCTAACCTCATAGAACGCACAGGTATTCTGATGTCATTCGAAGAACACCAAACAAGAAAGCACCCTGAGTAGATACCTATTAAAGGGGAGTAAGAGTAAAAACAAGCCAGACTATACAATTCACCTCATAGAACACACACGTATTTTGATGTCACTTACCAATCTCAAATACTAGTATTGTGGCTCACCCATTTTGTGCAAAACCGTCAGTTGAGCACAAATACCCATTCTTGAAATAAGGATATCTATATACACCTTCATAAATTCCAAAGAGTTGAACTCACGAATTATAAGAGGGGATAAAACACTCACAAAACTACAAAAGCAAGGGAAAAAAAGGAGGAATAAGCAAATAAGTTGGGGCAGATTACTTGACTAAAACTTGAAACAAGTACTCAACTTTAAACTAACAAGGATAAGACATCTCTTAAAACTGTTGTCAAAGAAGGTATAAGCAAAATGACTTGAAGCAGCTTACTTGACTAAAACTTGAAACACAACTTTAAATTAACAAGGATAAGACATCTCAAAGACTTAATCCTAGAAATCAAACTCCACACAACAACTTCTAAAGGAACAAATTCTTAAATCCTAATGTAAGCTAAATATTGGAAAAGAATACTACTACGAACGTAACAAAGAAGAGGCTAAAATAAACCAAAGAAGTACAAAGATCCGAACCTGAAATAAAGAAATCGATTCTTGCAATAGTCATCCATTTCCCTCACACAAATGCAGAAATAACAATTTGCCTGGAACGCTTTATACCCACAAAACAGTGTACTCGAATATCGTAGGCGACAATTTACGAAATGGAATGCGAAAACATCATACCTGAAAATCGTTAAAAGAAAAAGCTCATAGTATTCTTACTATGAGATATGAATCCGATCTTGGTAGTGCAGACAGTAAGAATCATCCTTATTTGCGATCGCACGCAACAAGACAAATACATCAGATTATACCAAAAAACCTGTACAAGGTCCCCAAGAAGGCATCTGAAGCGGACATCTCAACTTGTCTTGCACACATTCAACCACCCAAAGTGCAGATAGCTTCTTGATTCACCATCTTACACATGGAGAGCAGCAGAATTGAATACATGTAGGATTACCACCATCCGTAGCGCATCTCAAGGTACTTATTCTTGAACCATAGCACGCTTTTGCGAAGGGATGACTTCACTCGGCCTTCCACAGTGTAGACCTTGTAAGATGCAACGCGGCGCCTCCTCTTGCCCTCGGGGTCATCCAAATTCCAAGACGATGCACTCTTTGATTTGGTCACCTTGTTGTGGCTTACGTTGCCATTGAAATTGTTGCTACTGTAATTGTTACAATACTCTAGGTGTGGCTGCGAGTAGGGACTAATTTGGGATTGTGAATATGAGCCGACCGAGGCAGACGTAGTGAATGTTCTCCCTGTCACAAGGTCCGTTTGTTGCCGGCGAGCATCCATTAGAGACTACGAAGCGTATCTGCGAAAACCACGCCTTTTCTAGGGTTTAGCTATCTTCTACTAAAGATGGATGGAACATATCACAAGAAGTATCCTCTGCTCATGTGGATCCGAGCTCCCTGCAAGCAATTAAATGCGGAATGAGCTCTGCTAGCAGAAAGAAGGGCTTTTCGGAACGAAGTGATAAGGCAAAAGCACAGAGTTAGAATGCAGCTGAAATGAACAAATGGGTACCATTGAAATAACAGAAAGACATAGCCATATACAATATGAAGGAAAGCTAAAGTGATGGGTCGCGAAGGCGAAATCACAGAGTTAGAATGCACCCGAAATGAACAAATGGGTACCGTTGAAACAACAGAAAGACATAGCCATATTCATGAATATCTTCTGCAGAAAAGATGAAGGATTACCGCAATGAGGAAGGAGATTAGGGCTCGAGAAGAGGATTCCGCGTAGAGCAGCGAGCTTCACATTCTCTCGTTTGAAGCGCTTCCCCTTAACAACGCGGTGCGGAGTCAACCTGGTGGAAAACATTGCCAGGTATATTTAACAGACAAGTTGCCTTCACAAAAAAAGTTCTAACTCTCTTTCCTGTAGAATCAAGTAAAGTTCAAGTTCGTAGAAAATGTCATCAAGGAATAACAGATTTCTTTTCACTTCTACACCAAGTTTTTTCAATGTACTAAACGTGGGAAAATTACTGAGCAAAAGGGGTAATGGGACCATAACCTAACGATTAAGGTGGATGCGTGGGCGGAAAGACTCAAGTTCGATTCCCAATCGCATCTTTCATATTTCTCTTGTATCCGAGAAAATGTGCCGAGAAGAAGAAGGAGAAGGAGAGAGAGATACATTGCAATAGCTTCGAACTCCATTCTTGGCGCTTTTCGCAGTGGTCCCACTCTCATATTCAGTACCCCGTGTAAATTTTCTCTATCAAGAAGCACATTTGTATGTGTGCGTGTTGTTTGGGGGGGGGGGGGTTGTCTATTTCAACTTTAGATTGTATTCACACAAAATTGTAATAAAGCCCCACCATTTCAATCTAAACACGATCCACACAAATTTGTAATGAGATTGAGATGGCATTAGAGAAATCGTTGGAAACTCGTAATGTGTAAGTCTCGTCACGTGACACTAATACCAAGTGTACTCGTATTATGCCCCCCCCCCCCCCCCCCCCCCCCCCCTCCCTTCTCTCTTCTCAAAACACACATCTAGGGTACAAGTATTGCCGGCCGTGTCTCTCTCTCTTCCGCTCCCCTTCATCTCACTTGGAGTTTAGCTTTCATCTCGCAGAAACAGACACGTGTAAAGGGCTATGTACTCCGCCATATTAGGTTAGTAGATGCCTAGAGAGGGGGGGGGGGAGGGTTTAGTAAAAGTTATGAGTTACTCCCTCCCTCCTCCGCTAATTGCACCTCAAAAGGGTATAGTTAGAGTTTGGGCATCTTATCCCCTCCTTTCTTCGTGTGTGTGTGTGTGTGCACGCACGCGTGCACGTGCGCATGGAAAGACATCCATCAAATGCTACTTCACCCCCCCCCCCCCACACACTCTCTCCCCCCCCCCCCCCCCCCTCTCCCCCAAAAAAAAAACCACGCCACAACCAAAACAAACACACACACACACACACACACACACACACACACACACACTCACTCAACGATCAACGAGAACGAAAACAAACGAGAGACCTTGACTTTCACGTTCACCATTAGCTCACATGTAGTATCCATGTTGAAGTTTTTTGTAACCAAAGTGACATGTGGTATCCATGCTATTGTCGCGTGCCTTTTGTTATGGGGAGGTATCCAACATTGAAGCTACTCTAAGGCTAAATTCACAAATTATGGCCAAATTGGATATATTGAATAGGCCCAACGCAAGGCATCTAGCTTTCTAAGGCCTTTTGCTATTATAGCGAGGGACAAGGAAATCAATTTGGGGCGAGTATAATTCCACATCTCCAGGCCAATAAACCTCGATGTCATGTACACTTTGAAAACTTGAGCATGCAATGAACAAGGCATGTTTCTTCACACATGCAAAGACATTCATTCACATATATTTTAGAGTGGCAATTGAAAATAGATTCGTCCTTGTATACGTGCTAGTCTTGATCACAAACCTTTTGCACTATGAGTATTCTATCAAACAAAATGACTACTTAATAGTAGAATATAAGTTGCATTATAAGGTGGGAAGCATCTCTCTCAATCCATTTTGGAGGGAAGCTGCTAGAAAGATCAATAACAAAGGCATATGACATCTGGACCAACTATGAGATTATAGCTGTAAACCGGTGGAAAGAACATACCAAATGGTTCTTCAGTACATCCTTGATGGAGTTGAAAGACTATTGATCAACAGAGCCGTGGAACGGATGGACAACTGGTGCCTACCTAGCTGTGAGTCCGAGTTTGAATGGAAAGCATGGCGATGGCCGAAGGACAAACACTTCTTTAAGCCTCAAACCAAAGAAGTGTACCACACACTTATGGCTTCGATGGATTGGTTCTTTCCATTAAACAATGGGGCATGAATTGGCCAGAGTAAGATGTGAGGAAGTCACCAAGAACATCTAGTGTCCACAGTGGTCACTCGATATGAAGGTCTTTCTCTGGAGGGTAATGTGGGGAGCCTTGCTGACTGGGGTGAAGACTCTAGCCAGGGGATTTGGCTCGGATAGATGCTCTCAATGCAGAAAGGCTAGCGAAAGACCTCTCCCACTTATTCAAGGAATACCCTGCAATAAGCGGTCTTGCAAGTAAGATATGCAAATGGGTGCAAAGGACCTGGAAGATAGGCTTCTATAAGAACGATCTGTTCTTGGGAGGGAAGGTTTTGAAAATCTAGGAGCTGCTTAAGCCAGGAGTTGCTTATTGCCACACAAATTGTTAGATTCTGCTACCTCAAATAGGTCTGGAAGGCTAGGAACGGTCATATATTTGACAGCACCATGGAAACAGCCAGGTCCATAGAGATAATACAAGAAAGTTGGGGGGCAATCCTAGCCTTTGGGAAATGTAAGAACTCTGATGAATGGAACATGTTAATTGGCCCTGCAATAACTGACTCTCATAGATAAGGACCCTACGTTGGCCATGGGTTGGCTCCCCTATTAGCCGATGTATTAGTGACCTCCTAGAGATGTCATGGCTCGGCACAAGCATGGCAATAATTTGCATTTTTTTGTGTGGTTGTCAATAAATAAATAAATAAATATATATATATAAAGGTTTCATTGTAAGGTGACCACGCTCCTCCTCTTCCTTGGTATTGCTTTTTCTTGTGTGTCTCCTTCTACATCTTTCACTTTTGACGATCACTTAGGCCTCTTCATCCTTAAAAACAAACACACACACACACACACACACACACACACACACACACGGGGAGAGAGAGAGAGAGAGAGAGAGAGAGAGAGAGAGAGAGAGTTGTAGAGACATGAGGAAAGAGAGACTCTTACAATTGACACAAAGAGTGAGAGAGAAGAGAGTAGCTTTTATGCTTCAACAACATTCTTGCCTTAGCTTGAAGCAGTATCATCATTGGCAAACAACCATGTCTTAGTATGACAATGCTATGGTGGCTAGCTCCGCATGTCCAACTGAACATTAGACACCTTGATATAGATGTTTTTGGCACGGGCCTTAGTTTAATGGTTATGGAAGACAAGCTAAATAAGGTTATGTGTGAAAGGAGAAAAGAAGAGATCTTCGTGAGAAAGCTTATTGTGACTCCACTAGGTACACCATGCTTGTTTAGAAATCATTTGATATTCTCTCTTGTGAATCCAATAGGGCCAATTTTGTGTCAAGCCTTGCCACTTGTACTTTGATGCTAAAGATTTTCCCTCACCTTCTCTAACGAGACAAGCAAAGCAAACATGTTACTCCTCCCTTTGCTTCTTCTTGTAGCTGAGGAGGAGCGATAGACTTCCTTTGTTGGAGGTTCTTAGATCCCTCTTCAATAGGACAAGGAGAGGGAAAAATCCTAGAGAAATTTTCCATTAGAAATCCCTTCATTAGGTCCCTTGGAGAACTAAAATACAAGCATGCCTTAGAAAGGTGTTTGTAACATTCTATTGGAGGGAATTTCCATGATCTCTTTGATTGAAGATCTTATGAGGTCCCCTCGTAGTACTAAAATACAAGCGTGCCTTAGAATTGTGTTTGTAACATTCGAATGGAGGGAGTTTCCACCATCTCTTTGATTGAAGATCTCATGAAGCTACTGGTGACATCAAGCTCCATGAGAACTTGTTGTTTACCGGTTTGGGTTGAGGGGCTCCCCCCTAAACTTTTTCTAAAGGGATTGCCAAGGACATTCTAAAGGGGAGGTATTGCAAAGGGAGTTTGGAAGCTTTGTCTAGATGGGAAAGAGAGTTGCAAAGGGAGGTCGGGAGCTTTGTCTAGATGGGAAAGAGAGTTGCAAAGGGAGGTCGGGAGCTTTGTCTAGATGGGAAAGAGAGTAAGTTTAGTATTGGGGGAGGAATTGGGAAGTCCATAAAAAGAGGAAAACAAGGGAGTTGTACAACATATAATGGCTCACCATGAGCTCTTTTGATTTGGAGAATTCACTTTCTACAAGTGGGATTCCCGCCGCCTTCGACGATGGTGGTAGCAAAATAGAGAAATTATTTACAAAACCAAAACCATATGCTTAAACCAATTTTAAAATCATGGCCCTATCATCTCCAGCTTTCTCCACTTTTCAACCTTTGACTTAGGAGCTACTATATGTAACCCTTGAAAGCCATGCACGTGCAATGCAAATCTTTGAAGTGTAAATGTAGCCCATCATGAATTGGCCCAATATATGCACCATTGCAAGCTTTGCTTTTAAAAAATGACGAGAGAGAGAGAGAGAGAGAGAGAGAGAGAGAGAGAGAGAGAGAATCTCTAAAGTTGTGAGGTTGAGGTAGAATTAAGTTCCAACTTTCTACCTTCAATGGTAGGCTGAGGCTAACAATCTCATCATGAACTACTTTTCCAATGTCAATTGCTCGCATATCACCACATGCCTTCAAGATGGTTAATATGTAAGGCTATGAGAATGTTATTGCTTGTGATGAGCTTGTGATAAGGGCAGCTTATGACTTCTAGCAGGGTGATTCCATTGCTTTTACATTAAAAGCCGCATGTCTGACTTGAATGCATTGGGAGCTCAATACATTTGACGATGCACATTTGGAAAGATGCACAGACGTTGGCTTAGTCGTTGTCCTCATGTATCAATGCAAACCTCATGCAGTCATATCGAGAACATCTCATGGTTCCCTAAATACATGAACCTATCGCCTTTGTACCATAGGGTTTGCTCATTGTTTAGTGTAAAGTGTGAGCATTGTCCTAGAGTCTGAGTGAAGGAGGGAAGAGGAGGAATTATCCCACATATAATGGAGTCAAGCTGTAGAGCTACTTAAAGCTCACTTTCATGAATAAACCACACAGTTCAATTTTGCACTACATGCTTGTCTATGGTGAACATGTGCTAAGCTAAGTCAATACTCAAGGTCGTGTTTATGAGTCCAAGCTAATTCTATCTTGGAACCTAATTCACTTGAGTGATAATCTTGCTCACACACACATTCACACACTTGCACTATGTTTCTCTTTCATCCATCTAGCTAGCACGATCCCATTCCTAACAAGTGGTATCAGAGCACGGGTATGCTAGCAGGCTTGATATTTTGTATTTGTGTGTCAATATGATTATTAATCCTTAACCTTTATTAGCTAGACCCATTAGGTTTTCTCCCCTATTGAATATTGCATGCATGATTAGTACTCCATTGGCTAGCATGAGCATGTTCTTGAGTTAAAGACTCTTGAACCACTACTCACTGTGTAATTGGAAGCTTAATTAGAGTCAAAGTTCATTAATGTTCCATTAGGAACTTGCATTTTGCGTTCAAAATTTGCCCATTATTTTAACAAAATTGGCATTTACCATTGGTGTGTGTGCGTAGCCCTTCTCAAAAGCTTTCAATCAAGCCCATCCACACAAATTTTGAGCTAGACTTCATCAATAAATACCTTGAACAAACTTCAAGCTTCACAAGCCTCAAATTTTGGTTTCCTGCAGACGTGCAGTTGTAAAAAATTTGTGTGTGTATGTGAAACCTTATGCGTTTAATGCTCAATGGACGTTTCTAAATCTTTTTGGATTGTTTTTCATTTTAAAAGGCCCACGTGGGAAGGCCCCCCCTCTAAAGTCTCCTCTCTCAATTGGACGCCTGCCCGGATTTCAACAAAGGCGATAAAGCAAACTTCATAGCACTTTTAGGTCCGGACTGGACCGTTTTCGGTCGCTCGTGCGCTACCATCGCCGTCTGTGGGCATTCGTAGCCTCATATCCTGCTAGTGAGTGATCACCAGCCCTGGATCTAGCCTTTTTTCGATCGACCAGATGTCCTGCGGTGAGCTATTTTCTAAAGCCATTTCGGGTCCGCCTCAATAGGGCCCCCCTTCTCGCCTGTGTTGACTCTCCAAGGGCCATCTCCCTTTAGAGTCCGCCCCAATAGGGCCTCGCTTCCCGCCTATATTGACTCCCCAAGGGCCATCCACTCCAAGGGGGTATTCACACGGGCTGCCACTCGCATCAAGGCCTACAAAGGACCGATTCTCACCTGGAGACAAAGCTAAAGGAGCACTCAAATTCCCCAGCTCCAAGCAAATGACTCGCGTTTCAAAAAATTCAAAAGTCTCACAAATTCAAAGGTAACTTCAAGACGTGCTTTCCAAACAAGCAAAGAAAGATCAACCCTTGTATTGTTTTTTTCCTTCCATCACTTTGTGAAGAGGAGCTTCACCAAGGGGGATTCCTCTCTCTCTCTCTCTCTTTTGCAATGAGCCCTAAAGATTTGCAAACAAGCACAATAATTTGCAAATAATTTTTCTATCATTTTCAAAGGGGAATTTTGTGCCCGTGTAAAGAGGTAGACACTGGCTAGGAGAGTCTCCTAAGTTAAGACCCCTCTATTAGTACAATGGGGGAAAAGGGAATTGAGAAGTACAACGGGGAGGGATTTCGCACCTGGAAAACAAAGTAAGGGGTTACCTAATGAAAAAATATTTATGGTCTATCATCAACACTGCCTTAGAGCAACAAGCCAAACCCGATGGAGTGCACACTAGGGCATCTACACTCATAGAAAATGCACAAAATTTGGCCAAAGATGAACAAGCATTAGGAAGAATCATCACCTCTTTCCATGACAACTACGTGCATTTCATAGACGAATGTAAGCATGCACATGAAGCCTAGAATGTCCTAGAAAGTAATTTTGGAGCCAGGGCCAAAAGAAGTAAAGTTAGTCTCAAAAGACAACTTTACAAGATCATTATGACTGAAGGGGAGGACATTTCTAGTCTAGTAAATAGGCTTAAGAGAATTGTCACACATCTCACTTACATCAAAGTCGAAGTACTAGAAGACGACAAAGTGGCCGTACTATTAAAGTTCACTTCCACCTTCCTATGACCACTTAGTCACAATTCTTGAAGAAAAAGGATCGGCTCCACCTTTCCAAGATGTCATCAATTCAATCCAAGTAGAAGAAAGAAAGCAAAAATGTTCATTAACATCATCAGGACGGGCTTATGTCAGGACATTCTCAAGGGGAAGATATTTGCCATCGACATCATCAACTGGAAGAAAGTGTTATGAATGTGGAAGAATGGGACATGTAGCGAAAGACTGCTACACAAACAAACCTTGCAACAAAAAATGCGGTAAGAAGGGACACTCTCCTTCTCAATGCTACTCAAATGGAGGTAGTAGCAATGGAGAAAGCAGAAGTAGTAGAAGCAACAATAGAAGCTACGAAGGGAAGAGACCTATCAAAGGGTCAACTCACATGGTAGAAGACGAAGGCGATAAAAATTTTGTCTTTTGTGACAACGTACTTTGAGGATGCAACCTCTCTACTTGTAGAGGAGGACTTCTATTTTGCTATGTGGATATTATCATCTTGTGTGGATTTTGTCAGCATGTGTGGATACCAACTTATCATCCTGTGTGGATATTGCATCTTCAGTATTTTGTCTTAGTCCAACCCTCAAGGGGAGGATTGTAAAGTGTGAGCTTTGTCCTAAAGTCTGAGTGAAGGAGGGAAGAGGAGGAATTATCCTACATGTAATGGAGTCAAGTTGTAGAGCTACTCAAATCTCACTTTCATGAATAAACCACACAGTTCAAGTTTGCACTACATGCTTTGTCTATGGTGAGCCTGTGCTAAGCTAAGTCAATACTCAAGATTGTGTTTATGAGTCCAAGCTAATTCTATCTTGGAATCTAATTCACTTGAGTGATAATCTTGCTTACACACACACTCACACACTTGCACTATGTTTCTCTTTCATCCACCCTAGCTAGCACGATCCCATTCCTAACATTCAGGAGCTTGAAGAGAATCAAAATAGATACCCTTTAGTTTAATCGTTATTTTGGGCTTTTGTTAGCTTAAAAATTGGTCCTTTTTTATGGCTTCATTTGCATGTTGGTGCACTTGGATTTGTATTGCATCTGGTAGTATAAAAGCTGAAGCTTAGTTTTACAATCAAGTTGCCACACACACACACACACACACACACACACACACACACACACACACACACACACACACACACACACACACACACACACACGCAATGGTAATTTAGAGATCCTAGCTTATTTTCTATTAACTCCTAAAAGCTTCACTTCAAATAAAGTCCATGGGACTTGGCCCAACTTAAGGGACCTGTTGGGGTAGCAATTTTTGTCTGGTCGGGCTAATTGTCACACACACACACACACACACACACACACACACACACACACACACACACACACACTATATCACTTACCTATTAAGCAATCCCAAGCTTACTTAAACTCTTGGGTTTTTACTAAAACATACCATCTATAGTCTCCACCATGGGGCATAGCCCTTACAAAAGCATGAGTACTACATCATGCTCCTACCTCGGGTTAACCCGATCGTGAAAGCATTTGGGTTGCCTCTTCATTACACCTTGCAGGCGGCCTCACTATCTCTGTTAGGGATCTCTCCACTCATGGAAATCTGCACGCTATGTAGTTATGGCAACCTCCCTCCCTCCTCTTAAAAGGTGAGGGTGCAACTCTGCCCCTCACGTAGCTTTGTTTGTGCTCCGTTTTTTACATAGAGAAGTATTGCGTTTCTGTCTCTCTACTGCACCAAAGAATGGAGCTCACTACACAAGTAACACAGGTCTGTTATTTTTACTCATGATCTTTTTTCACACCTATTTTTTAGGGCAAAATTTCTGTACTGCGTTAGATGGCATGACACCTTGAGTAGTTTTCTCACTGTATAATAAGGAACAAATGGTTTTTTCTACAAGGCTTTAATCCAAATATTGGGATCCTCATTGCTATCTGTGTTGCGTTATTTCTGTTGAGGATTCCACACTGATGGTTCTTTTCTTTTTTTGGTATGGCTTACTACCTGCGGCTGCTTTTAAAACTCTGTTGTTTTCAAAAAAAGTGGAAAACCTACCTACTAGCTACTGTTCGGTGACTAACCATTGGTTTGGTTACGGCTCTGCCCTGGTAACTGGTTCGAACACAACAATTTTTTTGGCACTTACTAATTGGATTGCAGGTTGGCATGCTATTTGTGCCTTTTTGCATGGGTTATTATTCTTTGACTTGATAACCTTATGGTTTTGATATTGACGGGAGCTTGAAATATTGTGGTGTTGTTCCACCCTCTGCACACCGGTAGTGAATAATTGTTGTGAATAAAAGGGACATGTGGCACGGTACTGCTGTACTGAAACATGTCTTTATGGCAGGAGAAAGGATGTTACTTTATATTTTTTGCTGTCTCACTAGAGGTTGCTGTTCCCTTTGGTGCTTGTTATTTGTTCTGGTCTACTGCCTTCCACTGCGTAGATTGGTTTTATGAGGCAAAAGGGGGTTTTACCATTTCACAATGTTATGTAACACTATCATGGCATGGGAAGTCGCCATGACTGCATTCCATGAAGATTTTTATGGGGGTTGTTCTTGAGTCCTGGTTGAGTTACTGCATATTGATATTTACATGGACATTATGAGTTTTTCTAAATGGTAAAAACAAGGCTTGGCCCTGCTGATTACGGGTGTTTGATGATTTTCTTTGGCCTTACTACTTTCAATTACTATTGAATGGCTAAAATCGTTGTGGTAAAGAACTGCAAGGAGCTCCTCTTTCATTCACATACGGATTTGGAAACTGTGTAGCATAATTCTTCTTTTAGCTAGACTCATGTTCTTACTTGATTCACCAAGGGCATCTTGCTACCTCGGTAGACTTGCAAACCGGTGGATTTGGATAACATGGTGGGCCTAAAATTTACCCAACTTAAAACAAACATTGAAGTAGCCTATGACAGTTTGGAACTATTATGAGAATTTTTTATACAAATGAAAACCTTTTTTTCATATGATGGTGCTTTCATTAATCTAGGAAGATTAACTGTGATAATAAAAGTGGGGGGATTCAGACACTTGGATTAGAAGGGGTGATGGCCTTCTAATCAGAATGATATAAAATTATTCTCTAAATTTAAAAAAACTTTGGGTTCGTTTTGAAAAAACATTGGTCCACATAATTACTACGGACTTAGCTTGGAAAGGTTTCAAAAAAATCTTGTAAGATGGACATGGATAACAATTGGTATAGTCCATTAATACATGTAAAACACATCTAAGGCTAACATATCTGTTGTCTTATTTGGATGGATGCAAGTAAGGACTCTATCTTATCTTGGAAGGTTTTTTTGACTTTGGCAAGCTGTCCTACACTGGATTACACACTCATCTACTATTTGTGAAGTTCATTTGCTATTTGTATACTGGAATGAGGCCTCATTCTTACAAACATTGTACAAAAATAATTCTAAAACTGAGTTGTTTTTGTACTTATCTTTTCGTTTTTCTAAAGCCAGCTGTCTTTTGAATGTAAAAGTTCAATTGTGTCTTATTATTTATGGTAAAACAGCTACACACACACACACACACACACACACACACACACACACACACACAACTTAGCATCAAGGCCATCCTTGTCATTTGTGTGCTTATGCATTTGTACCATAGCCTGCCCACTTCTACCATCACCTTGGGATTGACTTGGCCCAACGCATAGGCCCTGCTCGTTGTGGTTAGCAGCTTCACACCCCACCACATGCTCCCTCTCACTGTCTCTCACTCGCCAAGATCTTCGTCTACTTGATTATCCAAGATAATATACTTTCCTCAACAATTCTCTATGCGTCTCTAGCTGTGTTGGCTGCAAGATGTTCGCATGCAGCTCCACTTGTACCATGTGCCCTATCCCTCCTGTAAATGTTGCACACTACCATGAGCAAGGGCTGAAACCACAATCGTTAGATGATGTCAATGAAACAGGTGGGGGATAACGAATAAAGTTTGCACTTCAGTGTATTATACTTGTAGATTATAAAAAATACTAAGAGCGCATTTGCATGGCAGAGTTTCACTCTGCTAGCGGAGCTCAACAACAAGTTTGAATAAATCTTGTGCTTTCTAACTCTGCTAAAATTGGTAGTGTTGGCTCAACGAAGACATTCTCTCATTCTCTCTCTTCTCACTCCCATTACATGACAACCCTTCTCTCCTCAAACTCTTGCTGCTCGTGAGCATTGAGATAAAAAAGAGAATCAGTTGACGTCCACTTCAACTCTCCCTTCCTTCTGTGAAAACCTACCTAAGTTGCATTCTAGCTATGACTCATGTCTCATTTGGTAATTGATGAAATTACTGTTACGGATTGGGGCTTTCATGGAGATTGTTGAGGTGGCAACAATCTTCCAACTTGACCCCCTCCCCCCACCATTCGAAGAAGAAAAAGAGAGAGAAGAAGAGGAAGAAACGGAAGCGGATAGATTAAGAAGAATCACTAGACAGGTTGGCCAATGATGATAAACCACTTTTTGTATTTACAAAACTAGTGTGTACATGCATGTTCATATGTACAAATGGATGTAAATACATGTATTTGGGAGATTTGCAAAGTGGTTTTGAGTTTCAAACATGGTGCAACGTGTGCACATTGTAAATATTCATGCTTGCATACCGACAGTCGGACACACGTACATACCCGGATAGGGTATCGAAGCTGATCCTGAGTGGCTTCTTTTGGTTCTAGGGAACGTGTTTAAACTTTATAGAATGTAAATAATGCAAATGGGAGATGTGGGCACCCTCATCCCACCCAAGAAGTTTGGCACATGCGGTAACTGTCTATTTGGAGTGCCTGATCTGCGGTCATGCGTGCACCGCCCTAGAAGTGGTCAAAAATGGAATCTGGGGATTGAAAAAGTGATTTGGGTATCAAGGATCAAGCGTGCAAAATTTGGTGAATTTTGGAGTTCGTTTGGGGTTACTTTGAGAAAAATGCCCGCTGAGGGTCAAAACCGGCCAAACCTGGGTCAAAAAGGGTAAAAAATGGTGTGAAAATGCTTCAAATTGCTACATCACTCACGATGCTTCAAATATCAACATTTTCACCTCTCTATGTGTGGGAGAAAGCAGGGTTCCTACAGGTGGTCTAGTGTAGTCCCATCGCTTTCACGTCCTATTTTCGAGTGTGTGGGAGGAAGCAGGGTTCCTACAGGTGGTCTACTGCAGTCCTGCCACGTTTGCGTCCTGTTTTTGAGTGCGTGGAGGAGTGAATGGGAGCTTTCTCTCTTCAATTTTGCACTTGGGAGAGTCTATGGAAGTTTCCATGGATGTGTGTGTGCAAGGGATTGAGGGAAGAAGGTACGGTTTTTTGCAAGACTATTGACCCTGTATCGGTGCCATTCGGGTTGGCGCTACTCCAAAGAGTCCAACAAAGTGGAGTTAGGTGAAGATTTTGCAATGGTTTGAGAGAGGCCTTTTGTCTTTGGATTTTTGAGTTTTTGACTTTTGATGGTTTTTCTTGTATATTTTGGTCACCATTGAGTGTGCTTTCAAGTGTTGATTAACTTGACTCACCTTGTAGTGTCTGCGGACAGGCAAGGGCTCGTAAGTCGAGGTGTTTGGAGTTGAATCGAGCTTGTGGGTAGAAATTTTAGGGAGCTCCTAAGTGGTGGTGAGTGAGGTAAGGAAGTTATGTAAGGTCTCTACCTGCCCTAGAAGAGGGCCACCTACGTAAAATTTTAAGCCTAAATATCAATTTGGAAAAAGTTGCTATTTTTAGCAATTTCTAGTGATCAGATGTCCTTTCCACATTGAAATTCTTGTAGAACTTTTAATTCTGGTAAAATTCAATTTTTGTGTATAATTTCCAAAAACAGAAAGTTTTTGACCCCCGGTATGGTCGAGGGTCGACCGGCTCGTCAAACTGTGCACCAACCTAGATTTTCTTAAAAATAGGGTCCAGACGTTGAAGGCTGCTATTTATGGCAGGTAGTCGTATCTATTACCTACAGGTCTGTCTCGAGTTAGCAAGTTTCAGAATTGAATTTGGGTTAGTATAAGTCTAGTTAGCCTAAGGTTGATATTTTCTAAGGTATGTATGACATGATTGTGGATCTGCATGCATGGTCATGGGTATGCATGGGCATGTGTCCCCATCATGTATGGCCATGGGTCATAAGCATGGCTAGTCTTGTGACAAGTGTTAGATTAGGCATGGAGAATGTAGCATGGCCTCGATAAGGTAGCACATGGGTCAAGAGTGAGGTGTGGCCTAGTATGGGCAATGGAGCATGGGCTTAGGACACCACACCCCCTCAAAAATAGCAAAAAGCTAGCGCTACCTCCCCTTGTGGAAATCGAATTTTGCAAGCATGTGAGAGAGAGAAAGAGAGAGGGAGTATAGGCAAGTGAGGCCACCTCACTAGGAAAGCCCCACACCTAGCATGGCACTTGGAGGTGCGTGTGCGTGTGTGTGTATGGGCTCTCTAGCTCCGGTTTTGGCAAGGAAAATCGACCCTCCTTGAGGGGGATGCCTATATAAGTGTAGCTCACCCCTCTCTAGTAGACACACAACCCCCAAGTCTTACAAGAAAGTGTTGATGCCGGAGATTCCATTGGAGGAGCTTACCTACATCAATTAGCACACAAAAGGTGGCTTAATCAAGGTGACTAATTCAAGCTATGTTACTCTAATTGCTTCATAGCCTCTTCTCTCTGGAGGAACTATGTTGAGCCTACCCTATTCTATTATTTTTGCTAACTTGTTACAACAAGATTTCTACTCCCTAGTGCCTATTAATGTGAGTGATTATCAATAGACTCGTACCTATTGATCATTCCCTTCCTTGCCGGATTAAGGAGCACTAAAGCTACCTTAATCTCTCAAGGAGATCTAAATTCTCTTAATTATGCATAATTAATGTTTAATTGTTTCCTACCCACTTATGTGATTTTAGTACATGATTAAGAGGGAATTAATCTTCCCTCTTATGCTGTAGTTAATACATGATTAAAGGGTGAAATCAATCTCTCTTTGTGCATTAAATTTTTACATGATTACGTTCCTTTGTGCATTAAAGATTATGTATGATTAGAGTTCTATTTGCACTAATCTAATTACACATATTTATGCATGGTAAAGTAGATTTTGATCCTCTCTTTTACCCAAGCCTATGCATGGTTATGGGCATACATTGTGCATAGTATTGATGAGTCAAAAGTGATGCATGGATGTGATTCCTATATTGCTATGGTGGATGTAGTTAAGGTAATATTATGGTAAAGATTATGCATGTGTGTTTATGGTAAGCTTGTTTTCTTCATTCATGGTCAAGTGACTAATTAGGGAAGAATTACCTTCCTTTCTATGTAACATTAGATACCTAATTAGGGAAAGAATTCTTTTACTCTAAATCACTTGTGCATAACAGAATATCGACTATTCTTAGCTAGTTTCCTCCTTGTCAATGATTGATTTACACAAGTCTATGTGTGATTATCCATAACTCAAATGAACTTCTAATTGAGGAAAGCTATGGATTAAAAGTATTTCATTGCACTCTCCTATAGAGTATTGTTATGAGTAAGATTAGGTACTCTTTTTCCTAATCCTTGTGGATTCTTAATCATTGTTGATATGGTTACTTGACACCATATTTTTATCCCTTCTTTCTTGGGAGTTTTTCTAACCCAAGGTAGTGAGATATGGCCCCCAAGAGGACACATTTGGTGGTGCTAACGACCGCGAGGCAGGAACTAGCAACATGGCAAACAGTGGTAAAGCACCGATGAGAGAGGAAAATCCGGCCATCTCACGAGGCATCGAATAGGAAATTCATGAGGTAGGATGGATTTTATTTTTCCATAAGCATTGCATTACGATAACTTTAGGAATGTTTAAACTCCCCGAAATATATTGGAAATCCAACTGAGACAACGGCATTAGTATTTAAAGGTTTTATTTAGATTTAAGTTTGAAGTAAATAGGAAAGAAATGCTTTATGGAAAGGTTGTTTTGAGGTAGGAAAGAATGGTTGTTAGGAAAAACTATTTCAAACAAGTTTCATTCATTATTCCAATGTCGACTTAGTCTGAACCCCCTACTGATCACATGGAGGTAGCTCGCGAAGTTATCGCAGGAGCTAAATCCACGACTTGATTTCTATGCGGTGGATATGTCTATGGATTTCTTTCTATGAGGTGGATACATGATTTTACCCGGAGAGTTACTCCATGAATTGGGTGAATCATGGGCTGATTATATGGGCGGCTAGTTGACAGCGGGTGGAGTTAACACTCGCTGGAGGTCCTCATGACTCATTGGAATTTTTAAAGAAGTATTGTTTGTTGAGTACTTTTTCTTAGGAAAGATATGTTTTGGTGCCGATTTGACAATGTTTGAAGGGTTGTCTTAATGAACTTGTGATGGAAATCATAAAAAGGAACCCTAAGTGTTGAACAACAATGTGTTAGTAATTAGGCCACACAAAGACTTTGTGTGAGTGCGGGGTGGAAAGTGGGGGCTTGACTTAGGTTGCCAAAGCCTACGAGACGGGTGGGCCCGATCACTCGGGAACTCTCTACCCTGTGTGATAGAGTACGAAATTAGATATCTATTACGCTAGAGCGATGCAGGAACTTGGTGTACGTGACTCTGAAAGCTACGGAAAAAAAGGCATCAAGGTTTCTTCTCCTCCTGAAAGATGAGATTAGGATCGATAATACGTAGTTATGCTTCCCCTGTGGGGTGGAGCTAGATTCCTTTCACTGGTGGCTTGGACTCAACTCACTAAGTGATGAGAGACCATTCATTGGTTTTCTTCTTAGCCAATTTTTGTTTGCTTCCGCATAGGATCTAGCGATTGTTAGGTGTCCTCCAGTTATGTCAAGGTGAGACGGGGTGGGAAACTCATAGCTAGTATGAGAGCTTAGGGTTCAGAGCCTAGGTTAGTTTGGAAAAATTCGTATTGTCTAAAAAATTTTAAATATAAGAAAAATTGGATAGGTAATCCAAGGCTTATGCGTCGATATTTTAGGAAGATTGTGTGGTTGAATATTGCAAATTCCAAGTCTTTGAGCTTATTTATAAGAGTGCCTGTCGTTGTCCAATGAAAGGACATGGGAACTGAACATGCTCATCACCACCCAACCATGCCCTATATAGGCCCTTGGCCTTCTATATATAGGGACCCCCTTGACTGCATGTCCATCCTGGCCCTTGGCCCGGACTGGTCCTACCCGTGTCCTGACATTACTCCCCCCTTGGAGAAGCGCTTTCGTCTGCAAAAACACAAGTGATGGTATCTTCATAAGAACACTATCGTTTTCTACTGTAACATCCCACATGGATCCAACGGTTCATTTGAGCGGAACCCGGTTCAGTAGGAGGTTCAATGAAACCAAGAATAACATCTTGATTTTCTACATTGTTGTCCATTTTGTAACCATCTGATGGTACCAGTTCCTATCCAAACATAGTGTGTAGACTCCATTTAGAACTCTCATGAGCATGGCAAACGAGTTTATCACAACATAGGTGTACCAAAAAGAGTACCTCTTGTCACTTTCCATGAAAGTAACTTGCCACTTTCCATGAAAGTAACTTGCTGACATAACTCATCAGCCAATTTTAAGTCCTTGACTTGGCCCTCTTCTTCATCATCAGTAAACAACCCCACCCTAATGAGTGTTCAAGGTTGAGAACCTGAGTTATACATGAAGAGACTACCTAGTCGTAACATGCGTTAACTGATAGTAAGTAAACTCCAAAAAGAGCAATAAATGGTTATGAAGCTAATGTATGCACTTTGCGTATCCTTTAGCCCAAAATTACACTTTGTAATCTGTCAATCCCCTTGGATACTGACAGTACTGAGGCGTGTTTCCCCCACGGTTTACAGACAATCTTCCCAGATGGCAGGTAAACGGCAAATCACAATAGCGTATAACATTGTTGAGGAATCAACAATGTGTGGAATAACCATCGTGGTGAACTTAAAAAATCCACAAACACCCAAACCGAGCCATGACCTCTATTGGTGATTAGTAGATTTAAAGGTAATCTTATAGAGATAGTGCACATAAAGTGCAAAATGCTTCATAAGCAACAAGTTGAGGAATATGCATGCTATTCCAAATCAGCCTTTGCTAAACACTAGGGCCCATAACACCTAGTGTGCATGCATTTAGCAAAAAACAGATCCAAACCTATATATCCATGGTGATCCTTGCCAATACTTATGGCAAATGTGATGCGCCTAGCACACATTAACAGGAATGTAAATAGTTCTGAAAAGAAACTAAATACTTTCATTTGCAATCTTTTGCAAGCTTTTCTTAAACGTCTGAATCATAATAGAAGGTGCAACAGTGATCACTTCTAGATACAAACAATGAAACTTTTTCATTTGCTATATGTATAAACAACCATCTGTAATATTGTTTAGCTATACTTGTACCTTAACAAGTCATTCTAAGTATTTGACAATTTCTAGCCACGAAATTGCTCCTGATACGTCGTGCTAAAAATGGTCTAGAAAACAGATGTGACCAGCACTTAGGGACTTTGTCGTGACAGATATTTGAAATAGGGAGCCAGTGTCAGCCCAGAGACTCATATTCTCCACATGTGGAATATGTATCATGTAAGGATGTGTAAAAAAGAACATCCTTTAAGTACAAGATGTACTTGGGTGTGGAGGAACTGCAAAACACTCCACGACAAGAGAGAGAGGGACCCTCATTATCTTGCTCCACACTGGCTAAACCGAACTCCTGGAGTTCCTAGACCATGTTGTATCCCATATGACAACATGTGCCAAATTGAACCCTACAAATAGGTTCGTAACAACGTAAGGCAGAAAAATAGATGGACACTTGGCCCAAAATACTTTGTGCCGACATTCCCTTGGCATGGCTCTGTAACATTCAAGCATACTTATACGTCTTGAAAAACCAAGCAAAGCATACTAAAAATGGAATAACATCAAATCGATAGATGCGTACCATGAGATTTAAACGTAATGTTCACTTACACCTCTCCGTATGCAAACGGAGATGAGCACGTCTCCTACCTGAAAAAACAAACAGCATTGCACTGGGAACCATGGGTGTTGCCCTTACAATCCAACCCCTTTGGTTAAAATCTACATAGTCAGACCCTTTGGTAAGACCCTTTGTAGAAACTGCTCAACTAGCAGGTAATAGTAACCAACATAGTTAACCGTGTACGTAATGATTGAAATCAACTTGAAAAGTTGAATTTGTCCGCTACCGCGTGGCAGATTGCAGAATTCTTTCCTTGAAAGTCTAACTGGGAGAAATCAAACTGTGATCCTTAATGCCTATGGGGTGATGTAACAACCACCCACCGCTGGGTCTTACCCCAAAAAGTATATCCATAGACACGTCGTAGTGCTATAGAGAGAGCAAGAGATCCACACAAGTGAGATGTCTAGCTCTTATGGACAGCCATGCTGCCTCAATTGCTTGTTGCATCTATACTCCGTGGTATAGATCAGTTGATGTGAGAAACTCAATTCGAGTGTCACACCAAAAAAATGTTGTGCTTACAAAAAACCCAAAAGATCTGGAATGGCGAGACTCTTGCTTGGCCATTAACATCAATGGGGACTTCACTGGGTAGATCTGTTGAAGCTGAAGAACAATCACCCAAGAAATGTAAGCATTGGGATCTTACCCTAGGTCTGACAATGGCTCTTAGCATGTGTGGCTCATAGCCCTTATGCCAATAACAAATTAGTAGTCAATCGAGGAACCGATAAAGACTAATTGGAGTGGCGTCTTAGCCACTTACTAGCTGAGAGTTAGAGTACCTTGGCTCAGGCTAACTCACGTGCAAAACATGTAGCAAAATATTCGTAAAAGTTTTCATTATTCTTCTATAGAAGATAGAAATAGAGAGAAGAAGAGCATGCTGGGCTGAGGAACTTTCCTTAAACGACTATGACCTGTATAGTTGATTGCCATGCTCTTGTGCAGCTTATGCCTAACGTGCAGCTTATCATATAAGCATGCAACGATTTTCTGCTATGACTCTCTCATCGAGAGAGGTAATAGGAAAACACAAACAAGTCACAAACTGACCCACTTACCGTGTATGTGGTTGTGACGACCCAAAAATCATGGTAAACAATCAAAAACTTATCTTGTCCTTGACAAAGTATCTGGTGTTATAGCGAAAGCGTTCATGAGGTGGTAGAAGTGAATCCACCAAACTAGCATGCCGTGCACACCGAATTGTAAGCCCTCGGCAAAAGGGATGGCCTCTAAACATGAGAGCCACAACCATAAGTGCCTTGCATAGTCGAAACTTGTAGGGATTCCCCATGCTACCAGTTTTTTCAAACTTGTGTGCCAATGCCCTTGATTCCAAATCAATGGGCAGTATCGCGGCACAAGGGAGAAGCCTTGCTTCGGAAAATTGTCAAAGCACTTTGCTTTGCACAATGCCAATAATTGCCAAGTAAAGTGTAAACATGGAAAAAAACAAGAAAAAATCAAACTTGGCTAACGTGGTTGTTGTTGCTGTAACTAGTTTTCCGGAGATTTCGTGGAAGAAAACTCGCTCAAATGTAGCTCATAACCAGCTCTGTTATGCAAGAGAGAGTTGGCATATATATCATATACATGCCCTGAAATATCTTGCCGTCATATGTAGAAAATGTAACCTTTGATGAGGGTGCTCTATCAAGGTACTCAGGAGAAGGCCATGCTTTAGATAACTATGTTTGGCCTCATTGCCAATAAATGCTATTGACGACAGATGTCATAGCGAATAGAGTCAACTGTGTCGAGCATGCACAGATAATGGACCTTGTCCAATTGTACCTTTTATTGTAGAAATTTGCATGACAAACTATGGGTCTTGCCTACACTTACCGTACCATAACTAGAAATTGTCCTATGCACCCCCATGAAATGGTCATACCATACAGTTGGAAAAATTTACCCAATGAATATGCTCCTAGCATACGCCAAATCTTAGCAGGACAAAAATGAAAGCCGTGCTTCGGACATTTCCCTTGTAAGTAGATACATGCCATGCATGATAAAAAGTCGCAAGGGTTAACTCTGGAGTGGTGCACTCAACACCACAGTGGTGTATGCACTTAATGAGCCGTGCTCAATGATCATAACAACATGTTTGAAGACCAAGTGAGCCGTGCTCGAGCATACAATTAACAACTGCACACTGAGAATGAATCAAACAAGAAAAGTGCAACAAATCGTCATATCAAAGAAAGTCGACCTTGTCGATCAGTCACAAACAATAGACCTTGTCTACTTGTAGCGCTCATAAAGTACTCCTGTCAACGAATCTTACCGTCGATTTCAAAAAACGATGACAGTGAGTCGGCCATGCTGATCATGTGAGCCGTTGTCGGCTGCCCTAGTCATCGGGAAAAGAGTGTTGTCCGTCCGGCAAAGAGTCGGCCATGCTGAACTCTGTGCACCCTTCATGAAGCTGAGCCATAGGGTGTGCGGATCTCCTTGAGGTTCCATGGGCATCAAAAATGAACTGCGGATGATCCGTGTAGCAGATTAGGGTTGCACGTACTCAAGCCATGCTTGAGCTCTGTTGGCATGGTAAACATTGATTCGATGCCAAAAAATGGTAATGCTTAAACAACTGTCACAAGCCGTGCTTGTGGATGCGAGGCCAAAGCACTTACTCGTTGAGTGTATGCGAGAATTACACAGCATGTCTGAAAAAACTTTGGCAAACAAAAACCAAATCTATGCATACCTTGCCTTTGAAGGTTAGACATGAATGGTAGTCTCGTCATCCAAGAGCTACAACAATCGTCGTCGCACTTGTTTCCTTGGTGGGTTGCATGCAACCATAATCATCGGACCTCGCTTATGTGTTGACGGGTAGCCCTTTCGATTGCCATGGCGACAAGCCCTGGGAGTTTGTGGCCTCGACTGTAAAGAATGCCCATCGTATAAACTGTGTGCGCTTTCCTGAGCAAAACGCCGAGGTTTGAATGTCGAGGTCACATACAATTTTCTGCACATATATGCAGAAAATTCTATTTGAAATTCGGCCCATACAGCCTTGCCGAGGCCTTGTCTTAGTTGAAACCCTGGTAGATTTTGACAAGGAGCTGGCCCTGGTTGGCGTGACGGGGCCCTTAGGGTGGCCCGTGGGCACCCTAGGGTGCCCACCAATGTAAAAAGAAAAGAAAAAAAAAGTCGGTTTTGGAAATGTAAAAAGAAAAGAAAAAAAAAGGTCAGTTTTTCGACCTACTCGGAATCGCCTGCTATTTGGCTTGACAGGAGCGCACCGGGCTGGGGAGCAAAGCTCGTTTCTGTGGCGAGCCCCGCCAGGGACTGTGGCGCACTCTGGCTTCTGACTCAGCATCTGTGCAGGCGATTCCGACTTGGGGATCTTGCACACGCGAGGCTTCCGCCTGCTTCCTTCCCTACCACGGCCTTCATGCAAAATCCTTCATGCTTTGCACGCCATGTTTCTTCATGCACGACCTCCCATCTCGAGAGAGCCAGAAAGAGATTCCGGGAGAGAGGGAGAGAGAGAGAGAGAGTACATGCCTTGAGAAGAAAACCATGCCTTCTTCCCTGCCATGGCTCCACCCTCCTTCCTCCTCTCCACCTTGCTCTGATACCAGTGAAAGGACATGGGAACTGAACATGCTCATCACCACCCAGCCATGCCCTATATAGGCCCTTGGCCTTCTAAATATAGGGACCCCCTTGACTGCATGTCCGTCCTGGCCCTTGGCCTGGACTGGTCCTACCCGTGTCCTGACATCCAAACTATCTTTTTCGAGGTAGCGTGATGGAGTTGCTGATGAAGACTTACACTCCTCATTCGACTCGGATAGATAAAGGCTGGGAGCTCAACTCGAGCAATGAAGGCTGGATTTATTACATCAATGCTTGGAAGCTGGGATGTCTTACCATGGACTTTAAGAAACTACGCTGGGCAGAGGAACTAAGAGTAGTTCAGTTGTACTACTTCTTGGGTACAAACTCGACTATCACTGTTCCCACTTATCCAAGAGGCATGGAGAAACCCTGAACGAATAGCTATGGGAGAAAGTGGTGAAAGTAATTTCATATCGAAGACTCAGAACTTTTTCTATTCCTCCGAATATCCCTAAGAATATGGATCTTGTAATTTACTTTCCAATTTCCAATGTATAGGAACTACTATACCAATTAGTTAGAAGATTGTAGGAATGTGACTACAAACACCCATTGTTTGTATCACCATATTCCAAGTCAGCCGGCTATGCAGATTCTTTAGATGCCACAGAAAATTGTCATAGTTTAGAATGAGATACCCTAAGCCTCTTTTGTAAGGCTATCTTTGTAAATATTAATTTTATGAATACAGAACCAAGTCTTTTGGATTGAGTATCTTGATCTTGTGTCTATTCTGAAGTTGAATCTTAATTGTGTGCTAAGTCTTTAAATTCGTCAGTCTATCGATCTTATGAAATCATGTAGGTACCTCCTTCTGCTCTTTATACTGCGGTTCAAGAGAAAAAACGTATTCTCAAGCAAGCGCAACCCCCCAACTTCAAAGGTGAAGGGGTTAACGTGGAACAAGATGCAGAAGGTGGATCCAAGCCATGGAGGATTATTTTGAAGCTGTGGGAACTTGAAAGTTGTGGAAATCTTGAAAGCTGCTCAGGAAAGAAGAAATTACTTAGCAATGAGGGCCAGACCGAATAATTGGGATAGCAGACCAACAAACCTTGCTTATCAGAATCATCCCGTTGTAGCTACTTCAACTACTACCGAATTTCCCAATGTGCACTGCTATGAATGCCAAGAGTATGGCCATTACAAAAACAAGTGTCCCAAGAAGACTCGTGCAACCGGTACAAATGCAGCACCTCTCAATGCCAATGGAAGAGGTCAACCGAATAATCAAGGAGGACGAGGAAGAGGAGGCAGAGGAGAAGGACGTGGTACCGTTGCTAGGGAAAATGATGCAGTTGGGCAACCAACTGTAGAAGATGAAGCAGATGAAAGGGCAGTGCTACATGCTGCCATAGATAATTCTTGTGCTTGCCAGCAGTTCGCCATAATTCAAGCTCCTGAAATGCACCAAGGTGATAAAGTTGAATTCCTCATAGACTGTGGAAGTACGCATTCATTTCTATCTCCTAGATGCATAAGAAAGTTAAAGCTAAATCAGTATCCTACAAATAGAATGGTAGTAGAACTAGCTTATGGGAAGAAAGTGTTATCTCAACGTTCCGTAGGCTTGATAGATTTTGAATTAGGGGGTTATGCTACTTCTGCGCAGTTCCATACTTTACCTTTAGAAATTTATGACGGAAATTTTAGGAATGGACTGGTTGAAAAAGAACCAAGCCCATATTCATTGTGCTCAGGGAAACTTTACGTTCATAGATAACCTTGGGAATGAAGTTCTAGTTCAAGGGAAAAATGGGATGCCCAAGGCTCATCTAGTTAAAGCCAGTAGACTTCTAAAGGGACTTAATAAGGGACAATAGATTTACACTGTAAAGCTTAACAAGGTGGGACCATCAGATTCAAACTTTCACCCAGAATGGTTGAAAGATTATGCCGATGTTTTCCTAGAAGATTTGACCAATCTGCCACCGTATCGTGAGGTAGATCATGAGATAGAATCTATACTAGGGTGTGAACCTGTTTCTAAGAGACCGTACAAGATGTCCTTACTAGAAGCTGTAGAACTTAAAGAACAGCTTAGGCAATTGACCGAGCAAGGGTTCATTAGACCTATTACTTCTCCTTGGGGTGCACCAGTTATTTTTCAAAAGAAGAAGGATGGATCTTTGCGGCTATGCATAGATTACTGTGGGCTTAACCAAGTGACTGTCAAGAACAAGTATCCGATTCCAAGAATTGATGAGTTGTTGGATAGACTCCATGGATCCAAGATCTTTTGAAATATTGATCTTCGATCAAGATATTATCAAATCAAAATCAAAGAATCAGACATACTGAAGACAACTTTTAATACTAGGTATGGGCATTATGAATTCACAGTTATGTCCGTTGGTCTTACAAATGCACCTGCAAGCTTTTATCGACTAATGCAGGATATCTTTAGACCTTACTTGGATGACTTTGTCCTAGTCTTTTTTGATGATAGTTTGGTTTACTCTAAAGACGAAGTAGAGCATGAAGAAAGTGTTAGAAATTCTACGTCAGCATCAGCTTTATGCTAAGGAAAGCAAGTGTACTTTATGTACTCCCCAAGTTACTTATTAAGGTTTCATCATATCCGTCGATAAAATCTCAGTTGACCCCAAGAAGATCAAGGATATAGTGGATTGGCCTGAGCCTTCTTCTGTAAGTGAAGTCAGAGGATTTCTTGGAATACAAGGTGGTATAAGATTTTTGTCAGAGATTATGCTCTTATTGCAGCACCTTTGACAGGACTTCTAAAGAAAGGGATGAAAATCAATTGGAAAGAAGAGCATGAAGCTAGTTTTGCAGAGTTAAAGAGATATTTAGTGTCTTCTCTTGTTTTAAAGCTTCCGGATTTCTGTAAGGATTTTGAAGTTGTGACCGATGCCAACAGTCTTTCCTTAGGAGGAGTTCTTACTCAAGAAGGGAGACCAGTAGCTTTACCTCTCGTAAGATCAGAGATCATGAGAATAATTATCCGACTCACGACCTAGAGCTTCTCGTTGTCATCCATGCATTGAAGCTATGGAGACATTATCTTTTGAGTCGCAAATTTCAGCTATTTACTGACCACAAAAGCTTAAAGTGGATCTTTAAGCAACCCAACCTCAACATGAAACAGAGGAGGTGGATTCAACTTCTTCAAGAGTACAATTTTGATATCAAGTACCGACCTGGAAAGGACAATGTAGTTGCATATGGACTCAGTCATAAGTCTTTCCTCAATGCTATCTCTATACCCAATAATCCTATTCTGGAAAGGATTAGAGAAGCTTCTTCAAATGACCCAGAATATCGGCGACTGTTAGCGCAGATTCAACAAGGTGAAGGATCTAAAGTAACTTCTAGATCGGCTAAACACTATTCTCTTGAAGGGGAATTTTTTTATCTTGGTCAAAGACTTTATGTACCTAAGGATCCAACATTAAAGAAAGCAATGTTATTTGAGGCTCATGATAGCCCGACTTCTGGACATCCAGGGTATGCAAAGACCTTGAATGCAGTTCGAAGAAGTTGTTTTTGTCTAGCAATGAACGCTGATGTTCTTCGTTACGTAAAGCAATGTTTATCTTGTCAGCAAATTGAAGAGGAACGAATCAAGCTTCTCGGGAAACTCAAACCTCTTGATATACCTCAAATGAAATGGGAGTGTATCAGTATGGATTTTGTCACCGGATTACCTTCTGTTGGAGGCTACGATTTTGTATTTGTGGTTGTTGGTAAGCTCACTAAGGTGGCTCACTTGATACCTGTCAAGACAACCTACAGTGCTTCTGACATCAGTAGGGTTTTCATCAAGGAAAAATTTAAACTTCACAGGTTATCGAGAAGAATCTTCAGTGATAGAGATGTGAAGTTTACTTTGAAGTTTTGGACTTATCTTTTTCAAGCCATTGGAACTCATCTATGCTTCAGTAAAACATATCATCCTCAGACTGATGGGCAGTCTGAAAGGGTAAACCAAGTAATCGAGGATATTTTTAGAGCTTACTATGAGCCAAGGAAATGGATTCAACATCTTCCTTTAGTAGAATATGCTTATAATTCTTTTGATCATAAAAGCATAGGAATGTCACCATTCAAGGCACTCTATGGACAAGAGTGTATAGCCCCACTGAACTTTTATGATCCAACTATTAAAGTGGAGGCTTCAAAGCAAATCTTAGAAGACATGGAAGCACAAACCAAAGCAATTTGCAAGGATATTCAAGAAGCTTAGGACAGACATAAACATTATGCAGACAAGAAAAGATATGAAAGAACTTTTAAGTTAGGGGATAAGGTATTTCTCAGGGTTAAACCCAAGCGGAGTAATCTATCCTTGGAAAAATTCAAAAAGCTTAGTCCAAGATACTATGGAACTTATGAGATTGTAAGTGACCAAGATTACAAGATTACAAGTTACAGTTACCCTCAAACCTTAAAGTTCATGACGTCTTTTACGTGAGCTTCCTTAAACCCTATATTCCCAATCCCGATCATCTTGTAGATGCAGAACAAGTCGTTATTCCTAAAGGCATTCTCAAGCTACAACCTGATTATATCCTTGAGAGGCGGGAAATAAGACTAAGGAATAGGAACATCATCGAACATCTAGTCAAGTGGAAGGATTTTTCTGAAGAAGACGCAATGTGGGAAGATCAACTAACGCTTCATAGGAATTACCCAGACTTAGCCTTCAGATGAGGGCATCTCAATTCTTTCACATTGGGTAGAATGTAAGGTCTCTACCTGCCCTAGAAGAGAATCACCTATGTAAAATTTTAAGCCTAAATATCAATTTGGCAAAAGTTACTATTTTTAGCAATTTCTAGCGATCAGATGTCATTTTTGCATTGAAATTCTTGTAGAAATTTTAATTATGATAAATTTCAATTTTTGCAAAAAATTTCCAAAAATAGAAAGTTTTTGACCCTCGGTATGGTCTAGGGTCGTCCGGCTCGTCAAACTGTGCACCAACCTAGGTTTCCTTAAAAATAGGGTCTGGGCGTCCGAGGCTGCTATTTATGGCAGGTAGTCGTATCTATTACCTGCAGGTCTGTCTCGAGTAAGCAAGTTTCAGAATTGAATTTGGGTTAGTATAAGTCTAGTTAGCCTAAGGTTAGCATTTTCTAAGATATGTATGACATGATTGTGGATCTGCATGCATGGTCATGGGTATGCATGGGCATGTGTCCCCATCATGTATGGCCATGGGTCATAAGCATGCCTAGTCTTGTGACAAGTGTTAGATTACGTATGGACAATGTAGCATGGCCTAGATAAGGTAGCACATGGGTCAAGAGTGAGGTGTGGCCTAGTATGGGCAATGGATCATGGGCTTAGGACACCACACCCCCTCAAAATAGCAAAAAGCTAGCGCTACCTCCCCTTGTGGAAATCAATTTTTGCAAGTGTGTGTGAGAGAGAAAGAGAGAGAGGGAGTATAGGTAAGTGAGATGGGCAAGTGAGGACACCTCACTAGGAAACCCCCACACCTAGCATGGCACTTGGAGGTGTGTGTGTGTGTGTGTGTGTGTGTGTTTGTGGGTGTGTGGGCTCTCTAGTTCCAGTTTTAGCAAGGAATATCGACCCTCCTTGAGAGGGATGCGTATATAAGTGTAGCTCACCCCTCTCTAGTAGACACACAACCCCCAAGTCTTACAAGAAAGTGTTGATGCCGGAGCTTACCTACATAAATTAGCTGACTAATTCAAGTTATGTTACTCTAATTTCTCCATAGCCTCTTGTCTCTAGAGGACCTATGTTGAGCCTACCCTATTCTATTATTTCTGCTAGCTGGTTACAACATAATTTCTACTCCCTAGTGTTTATTAATGTGAGTGATTATCAATAGACTCTTACCTATTGATCATTCTCTTCCTTGCCGGATTAAAGAGCACTAAAGCTACCCTAATCTCTCAAGGAAACCTAAATTCTCTTAATTATGCATAATTAATGTTTAATTGTTTCCTACCCACTTATGTGATTTTAGTACATGATTAAAAAGGATTAATCTTCCCTCTGATGCTCTAGTTAATACATGATTAAAGGGTGAAATCAATCTCTCTTTGTGCATTAAATTTCTGCATGATTATTTTCCCTTGTGCATTAAAGATTATGTATGATTAGAGTTCTATTTGCATTAATCTAATTTCACATATTTGTGCATGGTAAAGTAGATTTTGATCCTCTCTTTTACCCAAGTCTATGCATGGTTATGGGCATACATTGTGCATAGTATTGATGAGTCAAAAGTGATGCATGGATGTGATTCCTATATTGCATATGGTGGATGTAGTTAAGGTAATATTATGGTAAAGATTATGCATGTGTGTTTATGGTAAGCTTGGTTTCTTCATTCATGGTCAAGTGGCTAATTAGGGAAGAATTACCCCCCTTTCTATGTAACATTAGATACCTAATTCGAGAAAGAATTATTTTACTCTAAATCACTTGGCATAACATCATATTGACTATTCTTAGCTAGTTTCCCTCTTGTCAAAATGATTGCTTTACACAAGTCTATGTGTGATTATCTATAACTCAAATCAACTTTTAATTGAGGAAAGGTATGGCTTAAAAGTATTTCATTGCACTCTCCTAGATGTAGAGTGAAGTGCGCAAGTGGGAGCGTGTGAGAGTGTGTGCAACAATGGAGAAGAGAGAAGAAGAGGAGACCTTGTGTTTGCGGGCTAGAACTCACTCTATACATGTGAGCCCCCTTATTCTATTATGTACATAGTGAATAAGTATATGGGTGGGCACCTGGGCTAACCGGCCACATGGGGCTTTACCCCAACAACCTCCCACGTAAAGGCCAATGTGGCCGTGAGAGAGAAAAGAAAACCGTACAAAATCTGTACAAGACCATCACAAGTATGACCTCAGTGAATGTCCACTGGCTCAATGAATCTGTGTGCATCCAACTCTAATCGTAGAGAAAGTATAGAGCGATCCACACCATACTCCTCACCAAAGTCGCACACATCCTGTAGGTATCTCACCATACGCTGCAAAGTACCCCTATGCTCAAGGCCAACGTCAGTCATTGCACAACTAACTCCTCCCACAGCAAATGCACCTACCACAAATGCAATCTCAGTTCTCGAGATCAGTATCTCGTACATGAGACTCCCAAATGCTGATGCAATCCTAGAAATATCTGCCAATTTGACCATTTTAGTCAAATTTGGCTCAGAACTCCACTCATAGAAATCACCCTAACACCCAAACTCCGATCCCTGGAATCCTTCCTTGTGTCCATCGCATATCACATGCGCACCAAGAGCATCTGTCTGTCCTGAGCCCTGTGTGGTAAGAGCAATGCCTAACTCTAACTCACATACATCAGCTTCTGGCCTAAGCATATCCATGAATGACTGAATCACGACTGAATCCTCAACACTCAAGCCATCCATATCCTTCATCGTATCCATGAATGACATGCCCTGTTGCACAACTGGCTCAACATGCTCACAAACTGGAGCATCATGCAACCTATCCGCAAAGGAGACGTGCCTCGTCTCCCTGCATGGCTGCGTACTCACGAAGACTGTGCCATCTCGCACATGACGTACTCGCATTGCATGAATCATGCCAACACTAGCACCTCTCGCTATGACTAGCTGTCCACGATGCAATCTGAAACTGTGCTCATCCAGCACTTACCTGGCATCCGCTGTCTCGTAACTGACTCACAGAGATCAAGCTCTGCGTCAAACCTGGCACATGGCGTACATCTCGCAACACGTATGATGCACCACTCGGTAAAAATAGTGTGACATCTCTTGCAACAACTATGTCATGCACTCAACCATGAGCTGCACACACACGTCCAAGCATACCACTAGCATATGTGCTTAACCACTCACGACTCGGCGTGACATGAAATCTAGCACTCACATCTAGTATCCAATGCAAAGGAAATGTGTCGTCAAAGACCGACATAAGAAAGTCAAGAGTAAACATGAAAGCAAAGGCACCATCTCCATCATGCGTAGCCACATACGCTACATCTGCTCCCACATCATCCAAGGTGATAGTATTCCTCCTGTGTTGTCTCCTGCGTTGTCTCATCCACTGAAAACAACGCCTACGTACATGCCCTGTATGACCACAATGCCAGCATACAACATCTCTATGTTTACAAGATCGTCCTTTGAATGTAGGCATCTCTCTAGACTCATTTGTGCCAAAAGCATTGCACAATCTTTGCCATAACTCTCTAGCTGTACATGCATCCAAACCAATGCGATAGACAGACTCACCAAGGTGTAACATGATCGTCGAACGTGCAATCTCATCCAAGTCCTCCCACTCATCGTCAGTTATAGACTTTGGCCTAGCATCCATGCCCTGTAGTGGCAACACTTGGCCCAACTGAGTTAGTGCATCAAGCATACCTGCTTTCCAATGCTGAAAATCTAAACCATCAAACTTTGTATGGAAAAGCATAAACCCTGACAATGATGTACATGCCAAATACATGGCGATAACCTATGCCAAGACCAAGCACAAATCGATCAACTGACAATAGCCAAAGCTTGGCTAACTCATACACCAAGTATTTTTCAAAATACAACATAAGTTGTCTAAGAGAAGTATCAACAAATATGGCAATTAACGTAACGAAAAAAATGAGCAAAACCCCTCAAATGTTGCCAAAAAAACCCGCTCTAATCCAAAAGCACTATGTGGTAATCGATGAAACTATCATCAACAATCTCCCTCCTGAAGAGATTACCACATGTATGTCAAATGACATAATCCGGTGAGCAAACACTCTCACAATGCGATGCCAAAACACTATGGCAAAGCAACCATTGAGTGCCACATGCAATCAAAACACGATTGCAAACCATGCGCATAAACAAATAAACTCGCAAGAAAAATCTGGCAGAGTTTTGACAGTATTTGGCTATCTAACCATAATAACCATCCATGCCATAAACATACTTAATACCATGAGAAAATCATGTGCAAAATCCGCACTCAAGCATACATGAGCTGCCCCAAAGTCTCAACTTAGTAAACTTGGAAAACAATTCTGTAATCCGAAACACAAAGTGCATCAACCACACTCTACAAGCGAAGCATATACTGGCATAAACTTGGACACAAACCAACCAAAATACTAGCATAAACTTGGACACAAACCAACCAAAATATGACAAAAATTCATGCTCAAAACAATTGAAAATCAGCCCACATATTCCATTGCAAGGCGAAGAATACCATCCGCCGAAAAGCCCACATCATGTGCATCCAACATGGCAATATAAACGAGCATCAAGCATGTACCAAATGTGTATCAAAGAGCATCCAAACCAGCTGAAAATTCAGCTCACAATCATGCTAAAAATCCTTTCAAAACTCTGTGCAAATCCATGCAGCACACTTTCCGAAATCTACTCAATGCACATAACTTGTGATGAATCCACTCTTGAATCCTGCGAGTCCACAAGAGTGCATACATCCACAAAGTGTTCTCAAGGTATGCGCATAAAATGCGTTGAAAATATCAACCCACACTCTATTCACTGAGAGAAAAAAAATCAATGCACAAAACAAGAGAATGACAAAAGCTCAATTCGAGCTCTCCGAATGTAGGAAATCACCACAATAGGCATACACAATCTTCAACTTTTCTAATACCCTGCAGCCTGTCAGCCCATATCTTCCAAACTGCTCAGAATTTGCAGAAACTTCCTTTTGCAAAGTTGCAGAAACTTCCTTCTACAAAGTTGTAGACCACGTAAAAACGATTGGGGATAGCGAGAATATTCTCTTTTTACAGGTCAAAAATATGCAGCTGCGTATCCTAGACGTGCAGGTAGTCTGAGTGATGTATCTCAAAAGTTGGTGAAGATTTTGAGAAAAAGTTCTTCTGCAAAGTTGAGGAGGACAAAAAACCGGTCAAGAATGTAGGGAATCGGCTAGAATGAAGACGTTTTGGTAGGCCAAAACAGATCTGCAAAAACCTACTACAGATTTTGCTGCTTCTTTGCCTGCTTCCCTGTTGAGCTCCAATGGTACTCCCAATCCCTGAGCTCTGATACCAGTTGAAGTACGCGAGCATGAGTGGGAGCATGTGTGAGTGTGTGCAGCGATGGAGAAGAGAGGAGACCTTGTGTCTGTAGGGGCTAGAACTCACTCTATACATGTGAGCCCCCTTATTCTATTATGTACATAATGAATAAGTATAGTGGGCGGGGACCTGGCCTGACCGGCCACATGGGGCTTTACCCCAACATAGAGTATTGTTATGAGTAAGATTAGGCACTCTTTTTCCTAATCCTTGTGGATGCCTAATCATTGTTGATATGGTTACTTGATACCATATTTTAGCCCTTCTTTCTTCAGAGTTTTTCTACATTTTGGTGGTGCTAACGACCGCGAGGCACGAACTAGCAACATGGCAAATAGCGGTAAAGCACCGATGAGAGAGGAAAATCCGGCCATCTCACGAGGCATTGAAGAGGAAATTCATAAGATAGGATGGATTTTATTTTTACATAAGCATTGCATTACGATAATTTTAGGAATGTTTAAACTCCTCAAAATATATTAAAAATCTAACTGAGATAACGACATTTGTATTTAAGTTTAAAGTAAATAGAAAAGAAATGCTTTATGGAAAGACTGTTTTGAGGTAGGAAAGAATGGTTGTTACAAAAAACTATATCAAACAAGTTTCATTCATTATTCCAATGTCGACTTAGTCTGAACCCCCTACTGATCACATGGCAGTAGCACGCGAAGTTATCACAGGAGCTAAATCCATGACTTGCTTTCTATGCGGTAGATATGTCCATGGCTTGCTTTCTATGCGGTGGATACATGATTTTACACGAAGAGTTACTTTAGGAATTGGGTGAATCATGGACTGGTTGTATGGACGGCCAGTTGACAACAGGTGGAGTTAACACTTGCTGGAGGTCCTCATGACTCCAAGAGATTGGAATTTTTAATGAAGTATTGTTTGTTGAGTACTTTTTCCTAGGAAAGACAAGTTTTGGTGCCGATTTGACAATGTTTGAAGGGCTGTCTTAAGGAACTTGTGATGGAAATCATAAAAAGGAACCTTAAGTGTTGAACAACAATGTGTTAGTAATTAGGCCACACAAAGACTCTGTGTGAGTGCCGGGTGGAAAGTGGGGGCTTGGCTCAGGTTGCCAAAGCTTACTGCAATTATAGCGTACATGTAAATGAACCGTCTGTAATATCCACAATGTCCCATGAAAGCTTGAACCCCTTTGATAATTGTCGGTCTAGGCAAATCAACAATAACATGAGTTTTATCCATTATTAGTAGCTATGACATTTTTAGACACTATATGTCCAATAATTTTTCCTTGTCTAACCATAAATGTGCACTTTTCAAGATTTAAGCAAACCCTATAAAGTCTACATTTTTCAAATACTTTTTTGAGGTGTTCAAAATAATCAGCCCGGATTGATGAATTGCCAAAGCTTACTGCAATTATAGCGTACATGTAAATGAACCGTCTGTAATATCCACAATGTCCCATGAAAGATTGAACCCTTTTGATAATTGTAGGTCTAGGCAAATCAACAATAACATGAGTTTTATCCATTATTAGTAGCTATGCCATTTTTAGACACTATATGTGCAATAATTTTTCCTTGTCTAACCATAAATGTGCACTTTTCAAGATTTAAGCAAACCCTATAAAGTCTACATTTTTCAAATACTTTTTTGAGGTGTTCAAAATAATCAGCCCGGATTGATGAATGTACACATGGATCATCCATATATACCTCCAAGGAATTCCAAAGGTATTCCTTAAAAGCATGGCTCATCAATCTTTGGAAGGTGGCAGGAGAATTAGTTAACCCAAAAGGCATAACCCAATAGACAAAAATACCCCATTTAGTTGCAAAAACAGTTTTATGCTGATCTTTGGGGTCAACCAAAAGTTGATTGTATCCCGAAAAGTCGTCTAAAAAGCTGTAAGCTTATTTTCTTGCAACTCGTTCTAAAACATGCTCAGTGATTGGAAGGGGAAAGTTGTGTCTAATGGTAGCTGCATTCACTTTCTTGAGATTGAGACACACCCATAATTTTCTATTTTTCTTGGGTAGTACCACAATTGGAGACACCCAATCTGTGTGTTCAATTTCATAAATGAATTCGGACTCCTTTAGCATTTCTATCTTGTCTTTGATCTTCCTGGCAAAGGTCTCATTATAAGTGTATGGCCTCTGTCTGCTTGGTTTTGCATCATCTCTCATAAATATGGTATGTTGACATTTTTCTGGATCAACATCCTTGAGATCCTTATAAGACCAAGCAAAGATATCTTGGTACTCTTTCAATAAGCTTAACAAAAGCTTTTCTTCTTCTTCCGTTTTGCAATGTAGGCAGGTATAGTCTCTTCTTCTGGTTCGGCTAGATCTATCTTTTTTGCGTTTTTAGGTCCTTCGCAGGACTCGCCTTGTTTTCGTAGTTCCCTGACAGGTTGTTCAACTATGATCTTTTAGTTTTGGAGAGTATATTTCTTGTAATGAGATGGAACACTTATTACATCTTTACCTTCCTCCTTAGTGGTTTCCATTTCAATTGTATATATCTTCTTTAGAGCTTTCTTCAATTCTTGATACTTCTTTCTCCGTTCAACTCGTGTCATGGTTGAATCCTTGTCTTGGTATTTAAGTTTTGCTTGAGTTTCCTATCTCATTTTTCTCAATGTTTTTGATATTTCCTGCTTTTTGTTTAAAGGATATCTATCAATGATTTTGTTTTGACACAATCATGTGCATCTATTTGCATCAAAAACTGTGTTCTGCTAGAGATTGATGGCATAGGTCTAGCTTTCAAGTTTCTCGTGTCTCTTTTTCTTCTATACCATTTTTGTCTTCTCGATTTCTGGTTTGGAAAGTCAAAAAACTTTTCCTCCCCTCCTTTCATGAGTAGTTTAGCTCTCACATGTTCTTTTTTTGACTCCGAATTATCTGAGGTAGGTGAATGTTCTTCCAACTCATCTGCTGCATCATAGTAGAGGTTTGAAAAGACTTGTTGAGCTTTCATCAAATCCTTGGATTCTTGAATTTTGTCTTTAATGTGAAGGGTTGAGATCATTTGTATGGGAATTATGTCATAGCCGTCCTCACTGCAAAATTGAGTAGGCATAGATGTATTTACATATACATCCATTGTCTACTCAAATGGCTCAAACAAATGCTCTGGAAAGGGTTCAGGTACATGGTCTTCGACTGTGCAATCCCTTTCTAAGACACATTCTTCTCGTTTTAAGATCCCATTTTGAGGCTCCGCACATCCAAATAGGCGTGTCTTTGTTCAACCACGATGGAAGCTTAGTTTTAACCAAAGAGACTGAGTCAAATTCTTGCATGGGCGTTTTCATGACATCTCTATAAGTGTGATCTTTTAGATTAACCCTTGTTATTGATCCGACTTGTTTCAAGTACAGATAATTGTTTCCCTAATCCTGGATAAGTTATACTTGTTGCATGAAAGGTCTTCTGAAGATGATTTTATAATTGAGTTTCTTTTCAAAGTACACTACTGCAAAAGTGTGTTGATAATCAATCCCATAGGAGTTAACTATCACTTTTTCAAACAGTCCTAAGGGTCTTTCAATGTGCCCATCAGCCAATTGCAATTTCATTCGAGTTTGTGTAATGGCTGGTTGTCCCCATGATTCCCATACTGCTTCTATGGCTATGGCTATGCCTGCCCCACTATCCAGTATTGCCATGGTTTCTACATAATTATATCTACTGGAAGGGTTGTGTTTCCTTCTTTTCCTTCGTAGTATTCTCCGACTTTGTTCATTGGAACGGATCTAACCTCTTTGTTATCCATTTAGTGTTTCAATTTTCCCAAAATTTTTACGATTAGCCCTGTTATTCCCACCTTCTCTAGAGTTTTCTATAGATCATTCCATAGATATGACCTGATTTTTAACAGTTCTCCTAAAGTAAGAGTGCATCAAATGGGTGTAGACATGATTGAATGGGTGTTGTCTACCTCTAGGGTCTGTTCCGCTCTCTTTATCTGAGTGGTTTTACACACTATGGATTCATCTTCGTTATCTCCCAAGTAAGAGGGAATCGTTTTCAAAGTCAACGGTTTAGACATTCCTGAAGCTTCAGAGCCGCAATCCCCATACTAGGATTGTATATCCATGTCCATATCAAGAGGTAGATTGTCTAACCAAACTTCCTCCATAGGAGCTAACTTCAGAGTTAGGCTCCCATCATTAATCTCTCTAACTTTTTCCCATAAGTGTCCTGGCCATCTTCTTCTACGAATGGAATTTCATCTAAGGCATCTTTATTGTCAGACACTATGAGTTCTGGCTCTTTTAATTCTAGGTGGGGTTCTTCCACCACTTTGGATTTCTCTTTATTGGTTCCTACCACAAGATCCTCAGGTTTTTCCATACTCTCAAGCTTGGGTTTTTGTTTTTCAAGCATCTCTTGAGTAATTCTTACCAAATTTGAATAATCTTGAAGCTTAGCTGCTTCCATATCTGGAGAAGGATAGTTTTTCCATTTTTTTTTTCATGTTTTGGCCTACTTTAAGTCCCGCTTAGTAAGCTTCCAAAGCTGCATTAATTGGCTCAAAAATTTTGTCTACCAAAATTCATCCTCCAGATTTCACCGTGGTTTCCTTGATTTCACTTTCAGTTTCTTTCACTTTTTTATGGAATAGTTTCTTTGCTTTCTCATCAATTTCAGACCTTTGTTTTTGTTTTCTCATCTCATACCTTTTGCTTCTGCTTATTTTGGTCTTTTGAGAGGAAATTTTAGTATTCTCCTAATCACCAGAGGAGTTATGTTTGTTTTTCTTAGTTTGGGCTCTGGTGATTACCTTGCTCGGAACAATTGGTTCACTCTTAGATGAGCTACTAGGTATCACTTTGATTACGTTCACTATTGTTTTACCCTTGTTTAAAGGATTTTTTGGACAATCTTCCGGGAAGTGTCCTCCCTTTTTGCAACATTGCATCTTCAACTGGCTTAATGTTCTTGTCAATCTCTGGGCATTCATTTTTCCAATGATAATCTTTACCACAATTATAACAGTTCCCAGTTCTTGGCTTAATCATGGGTCTTACCATTGGAGGTCTGACACCTTGATTAGCTACATAATACATTGGTGCAAGTTCTGGTGTAGTATAAGTCACAGGTTCTTCCATTGCTGGTGGATGTGAATTATACCAATCTCCTTATACGATTACAGTAGATGGAGTAGGCTCAGCATAGGGTATAACAGGCACTAGTGCTTGTTCATCTACGACTCCCTCTGAATGCATGTACTTTACATACATTGAATTATGTTCAGGATATGGAGGTTGTTGACCCAACATAAGTTGAGGTCTTTCCATACCCATCGGTGGTCTTTGAGCTAGGGCCATAGTAGGATGATATCTGTACACGGGTTGTCCTTGTGGCCTCATAGGCACATATTGAACATTCCCATCATACTTTCATCAATAATAGCATTAATTGGTCTCATGGTTGGTCCATTTACCCTCGATTACACACCATTTTTGTGGCCTAATTGGTTGTCCCTGTTGAGGTATCCCTTGCCCTGATCCCCTCATAGGTGCTTTTTGCATGTTATTCATCATTTCACTCATCCTTTTGAGCATGACTTCTATGGCTGTAAGAGGTGCTATAGCAGCCGATCCCACTTGTAATGGTTTGGTGGATGCTGTTTTCTCACTTTGGTTATCCTTAGGGACATCGTCTTCATTGAAATATCACAATTGTCTCCTAAGTCAATAGCATCTAGCACACACTCTTCTAGGGTCATATGTTTCTTGCTATACAATATAGCATGAATTTCTTTGTTTAGTAGTCCCTCTAGAAACAACAATACTAGTATTTCTTCTGTAGGTATTTCTAGCTCTGGGCATCTTGCAATGTCACCAAACCCCGAAGGGCGCATAAAATAGCAGGGACCTCTCTATCCCTATGGCGGGCCGCTGTTTTTTTCTTCAAAGTCTCTCTTTCTCTTTCATTATTTTCCATACTCTCTCTCTTACCCCCCCTCTTGGCCTCACACATACCCCTCTCCCCCCTCTTGTTTTCTTCCCACCGGCGGGCCGCATTCCTCTCTCTCTCTCTCTCTCTCTCTCTCTCTCTCTCTCTCTCTCTCTTTCCCTCATTATATCTCTCTCTTGCTGTGTGTGAACAACCTGCAGGCTAAGCATTATCTCTCTCTCTCTCTCTCTCTCTCTCTCTCTCTTATTACCCCACCCTTTGACCCCAATAAACCCCCCCCCCCCCCCCCCCCCCCCCTTCCTCGCTCGCTGTCGGCCAAGAGATGGCCCGGACCCTACCTCACCTCATCTCTCTCGCGCTCTCTGGACTAGGTCGAAGGCGCACATAAACAATCCTCTCTCCCTCCCTCTCTCTCCCTCTCTCTCTCTCTCTCTCTCTCTCTCTTATCCACACCCACACACCCTCTCACACTCCCTCCATCGCTCTCTATGTCGACCATAGCAGCCTGAAACTCTCTCTCTCTCTCTCTCTCTCTCTCTCTCTCTCTCTCTCTCTCTCTCCCAGGCCTGTGCAGGTGCAAACCAATAGCAGAACTCTCTCTCTCTCTCTCTCTCTCTCTCTCTCTGTCTCTCTCTCTCTCTCTTACATTATACATACACACACACACACACCCTCCCCTCTCCTCATCCCCGCGCCCACATTCTCCCCCCCCCCTCAAACTTGTTCTCCCTCTCTGATTCCCTGGGCAGAAGCACGTAAAAATAAAAATAAAAATAATATTACATACACATGCTTTATAAATAATACCCCTTTTGTCTCTCGTTCCCACACACCGCATGTATACATACACATACGCACACCTACATACACATACGCACGCACACACAACACATAAACACAATCACACAGTCACCAATATACACACACACATACACACACTCACATATCTACACTTACACATGCATGCATATACGCACCCACAATAAAAAAAGCGAAGGAATAATCAACATCAACGCCAAAGAAAAGCAGATGGCTAGCTCGTCCGCTGCCAACACCAAAACAAGAAGTGGCACCGAAGGCATGTCCTGACTGGCACCAAAAGGAGGTAACACATAACATCTCAGCTTCTTGCAACAAATACCGATTTTGATAGCCCTAAACCTCACACCAACCACCCGAACCATCCACAAAACCCTTGTAAATGCCCCAAACCCCCACTCTTCCCTAATAACCTAGCCATGGCTAGTGGATTGTAAAAAGACTCTTCCCCCACCCCACTCTTTCCTCTCTCTATCTCTACCTTCTCTCTCCCTCTATCTCTCTTACTAGAGAGGCATCTAGACCTTTTACAACAAAACTAGTGGATATTAGCAAGGACCATTCGGTAAGGACCACCTCTCAAGCCTATATAAAGAGGCTTCCGCTAAGCACAAAGGGGGACACAAGTGAAGGAGGAATACTGTAACATTTAATGGCCTAAAAACTTGTGTGTAGCGGAAATTAGCATGAACATAGTGGGCATTTCATTAGAATAGATTCCTAATGATAATTACAAGAGTGCTTGGGTGGAGAGAGCAACAAAAAGCATAACACCTAGTTAGATAGCATGAACAATACTTTCAAAAGAGAGAGAAATTAAGCTATTGACAACAATTGAGGACCAGATTTACATGGAGCCGGTCCCCCCTCCAAAAGGCTTTGTATTATGGTTTCTCCCATCAAGAGAGACATTGTACAATACAATTCTTTGTGTTCCTTCAAGACTAGATAGTGCAATGAAGATGAAAGCTTCATGCACTAAGCAAAACACTTATCAAACACAACATCAATTGTCTCCGGTCTCAGACCCAAGACCTCACACACCTTCGAAGATGGTGAGAGCTAGCGGGGTATGAGAGTAGATTGAGAGGAAGAAGGAGTAGTCTTACGAGAAAGATGTACATCTCCTCACATAATCACTCATATTAGCATAGCTTAGCTTAGTAATTAGCATGGTAGAGGAGATGAACATGCATTGAAGCTTGGATCTTGGTTGGATTTGCATCACAAAGCCAAGAGTTGTTGGTGTAGGCATCCCTTCTCACAAGCTTGGAGTAGGTGATAAGCTTTCCATTAAAGCTTGAGAAGGAAAGAGAGTCTTCTTTACTTCACACATGAGATTGTGTGAGTGTGTGTGTGATAATGCCTTGCAAAAATCATCCCCCTCTCTCTCTTGGTCGACCCCTCTTGCTATTTGCTCGTGCTATTGTCTCATTGGACCTCCCTAGGGTTAGCCAATGACATTAAGCAACATAAGTGATAGCCTTATAACATGTGTCCCCCTTTCCCCTTTTGTGAGAGCTTTAGGTAATTTAATAATTCAACTAAACTCTCATTGGACCCATTTGCCTCATGGCCAATAGGAATCAGGCAAGCCATTGGGCTGCTGAATGCTCATTGGACCCCTTGGGAGACCGTCCAATAGTCTTCTAGAGAGCTTAATTCTCATTGGTTCTTTTATTAAGTGTTTTTAAATTAATTAAACTAGATTTATTGTAGCCTAATTCTCCTTGGTCCACCTCCAAGGCCATCCAATAGGAATTGGGTACACCTTGTGGGCATCTAGGCTAGGGAGGTGACATGTGTCCCTCATTCCCTTTGTGTAAAGGGAGCTTGTGTGTGTGTGTGTGTGACTTTCTCTCGCATCCCCTACAAGCAAGGCGCGCCCCCTCCTATGTAGGGATTGCTAAAGACTTTTGGGACACATAGAAAGCATCCAATTTTCCCAAAGGTTGACCTTTGGACACAACCTTTGAATTTTGGAACCTTAGCATTTTGGAAGTCTAAATGGGTTGAACCTTAGGGTCTTTTTAGCCCATTGTTGTGCATGGCTCTTTTGCAAATGCCCCCCCCCTTTGGATCCCTATTTTCCGTCCTTTGGATCCCTACTGTGGCAGGTCTGCTAGCTTAACCAATATTCTAGCTTTTTCTCCCCTAGCACTTCCCCATATTAAATGATTAGCTTAACATGAGAAAATCATTTAGGATAATTAGATATTGATTATTATGACAAATACACTAGCTCCATGCTCTCTACATTGTAAGCACCACTAAGCACATAATGCACCCCAAGCTAGAGAGCTCATGGCATCATGTTGAGTTGCAAGCTTGGGCATTTTAGCATTGGCAACATCACCATTTTCCCAATTATCCACCACACCATGGTTGAGTCACTAGTCATGACCACTCCATGCACATAAGGTAGTTACTACTCTCCCCAAGGCAACATGAGCACGCTTGGATTGAATGCATCGACACCATGCTACCTTGGGCCGCTCTCGATGTTGGTGATTGATGTTGTCCGTGGCTGCATCGTCTTGATGTTTTCCCTCAACTAACCTTCCTGTTAACTCCAACTTCGCCATGCACCATATGGTGCTCGCATTCCATCACGCATTCCTAGTTCCAAGAGCTAGGTTTGTAACCATCAAGACCACCATTTGTAAGTATCATCATCGCCAATAAAAGGGTGCTATGTTATCTTGATCTTTGGGGTCCATTTCTCTGTTCTCCTTAGTTTTGTTCTCCCACATTCGTGGGGTGTTTCGTCTCTTGTATATAAGTCTGCTTGTGCTCCATTACGTGCGGCCTCTCCAATCAGTCAGTAAGCTCCATACCGACCTTGTCACATACCCGGGGGATTCACCATCGAAAACTTATCGCACCACGTAAGTGCAAGGGAGGGGTTTGTGTTTTACAAGTTACATAAGCATATAAGTTAGGGGCAGACCCCCAATAATTTATCTCTCAAGATTAAAAATAGGGGGGGGGGGGGGGGGGGGGGGGGAATCTGACCCAGGTTGATTACTTGTAACAATTGTTCAGCGATGTGCACTAGAACTCGGATGAATTTAGGAGAAGTTTTTTATCAGGTCACACATCAAATTTTGCATCAAGTTGGTCATAGATAAGGGCTGATTTGGAGCAAGTCAAGGATTAATTTACACCAACTTTGGATGGGTCATAATTGGACGAGTAGCCAGAGTGCAGGTTGATTGGACACATAGTCTAAAAGTCAAACTAAGACACATTGAGGGTACATCTAGTTATCAACATAAGTGGTTCCTCAGTACGTTGCCAATCACTATGCTACACACTCTTTGACTAGTTTTTACTCAATTAGATCATGTGAGACCTAAATTTTATATGTAAGATATGGGTATGATAGTTTTCTTTATTGATTTTCGCATAAGTGTAGAAAGGGGGTTCATATTCCCTAATATGAGTCGTAGATAGGGGTTTTATCAAAGTTGTGCGCTCTCAGGTGGCGTACCATTTTGTATATAGAGTGAATCTCCTAGGGTTACATACCTCCCTTGTACACACACTCCTAACTATTAGGCATTTTCTACATGTGGACGTTGCTGTATCACCATTTCATGTTGGTTACCTAGACGGCATCTCACTTTTGCTACCCTAGATCATGTATGTCTGCGTCCTAGCCGCAATTATGCTAGGTGGTGCCCCTCTCTAACTATAAGATTATTCCTACCTTGAGATGATGCTTGGGGATGTTCAGGCTATATGTGGTGTAGAGGCCACCCCATATGGAAGGTCATTTTTGACCATCATTATCTTGGTGCCCCCACCGAGGATCCTTTCATAAAACCCTCTAGTTTACAAGACCGAAACCCCTAAACTTTTGTGGATGGATGAATGGATAGCAGGGTTCGCTAACTGGATGACAGAAGAAAAAGAGCTCCAAGCACAACTAGACGAACTTCGCATCTCCATCGAAGCTCGAGTGCCAGGCGTAACGGTAATCGATTTGCAGTGGGAGAGTCAACCAACACGCCAAACTCAGTGGATATACATAGGCCGGGTACCAAGAAGAAGAAAGAGAAAGTCAAAACCATGTCCACAACCTACAACCAACCCGAAACAACAAGATGGAGGGAGCTGTGCACAATAGATAATCAACACTATTCTACTTTGAGAATCAGGTAACTCAAGTCACTGAGGTAATTATCACAGTCAGTTTCCAAGTCGCACCTGATGCTGCAGCACAGATAACGGAAGCACATGCTCACGCTCTCACTAGAGAGACTAGGGATCTATTGAGCTTGTTTCAAGAAAGAACACCACCCTCTCCCACAAGCTTGGACAGTGACTAAGCACCTCTAAGCTTCACATGAATTAGTACAACTTACCTCAAGGCAGATCACACATTTCGATACGAGTACTCTCAATCAAGGTAATACTAGACTTGAAGGCTCACTACTAGCACGACATCGACACCATGTTAGGTGGGGAGTGCTTCTTTGAGGTTCTGGCATCAGATCAGCCATTTTTCTTACCTTTGGTACAAGGCAATGTACCGTTTGAAATTTTAATCTATGTTCTAGTATAAAAAGGGTATACACGCCTCCTTGTAAAGAAAAAAAAAAGATTTTTTTTTTAATTGCAAGCTAAGCAGTGTGTCTTTCTAGCTCTCTCTCTCAGTAATCATGGCAAGTGTAGCATTTCCAACATTTAAAGGAAAGAAGGGGGAGGATTTGGTAACAGATTTCCTAGATGACTTTGAAGTAGCATGTGTAGTAAGCAACAAAGATACAGATGAATCCAGGGTTAGAATCTTTAAGCATCTCATGAAGCTAGAAGCTAGGTCATGGTACAACGCACTTCCACAAGCAACTAAGGATGAATGGGAGCCCTTAAAAACTGCTTCTAAGAGGCGCTTTGGGGAAGGTACCACTTCAGAGAAGCTGTGGGACAAGTTGAGAGACTTGAAGCAGGAGGGTCTTTTAGAATATGCCACCTATGAGTTCAAATTTGTGGATTTGTGGGAACGGTGGGTTGAATCACTGGAAAGAGGGGAAGCTGCACCCGATTTCCTAAAAAAGGACCGGTTCACGCATGGCTTATGGCCGTTTCTCAAGGAGAAGGTGAAGGGTAGATTCCCGCCTACGTATGAGTTAGCCGTCAAGATTGCTCGTCTTAAGGACAAGAATCTGCGGATGAAAGCCAAAGAAACCGAGTCAACAAAAGTAGGAACATCGCGTCGACCAACAACCACGACAACCACCATTCCTCCAGCACCACCGGCTCCTGGGGTAAGAAATGACCAACAAGATATGTTGGCCCATATTACTGACCAACTACAAAATTTGTCTGTCCACTTGATACAACAAGAAAGGAATCAAAAAAGATATCAAGACTCGGGAGGAGCATGACGATAAAACAGGGAGTATCACTGCTACAATTGCGGAGAAGATCGTCACGGTATGTACTACTGTCCCAAACCACGACAAAACTATAATAGAGGGGTAGGAGAAACCAACTATCACCCCCTAGAGAGAGAACACCCCCACCCCCACCCCGAGCACCAACCCCACCAACACAAATTCTACGTCCACCCCAGGCACCACCACAAGCACCCATTCCACATCTTCCACCGGCACCACCACCTGATCACCCTGTAAACATCATAAGGCTAGAAGAGAAAGAAAAGGCCGTAGTAGTGGATCCACCCAGAGCAAAGGAGAGGGATAAGGGTAAGGAGAAGGTAACCTTTGTAGAACCATTTGAAGCCATGAATGTAAAGAGAGCTAGGAGAGAGAAAGCTACACAATCTGATGATGAGAGAAGCATGAAAGGAGAGACTAGCAAGAGGCCATCAAGGCCACGACGGAAATTAGGCATCATCGACTTCCAGTTAGGGGAAAGTTCTAGGCCCTATGATCTAACATTGGATGTGGCAGAGCAAGGACCAAAGATTACATGGCCACAACTGCTACACCTTGCACCAAAGGTAACGCGGAAATGGTCCAAAATGGTAAGTACAAGGCGCTCCAAAGCAAAGGTAGTCGGAGCAATTTCGGGTTGCAACATGGAAGACATCCTTCCAATTGTCGACGTCAAAAGGTAAGCGGGTTGGAAACACCTACATTGATGGAGGTGCACAAATTTGTGTGATGAGTGAAGCTATGATGCTTTGACTAGGGCTCGAGGTTGACAAGCCTTCTCCATGCAAGGCAAAGATGGAAAACAATGCAAAAGTAAAATGTACAGGTGTGGTAAGTGCTGTGAAGATAAAAGCTTTCAACACTGAGGTAGAAGTAGATGTTTTTGTAATGCCTACTAAGGGGGAGGGCTATCCATTAATCTTGGGAAGGCCATGGTTGATGGCCATGAAGGCAAAATAGGACTGGGGCACTGGCCTTCTACGCATGACTGGTAAGAAAGGGGAGTCAATCTACTACGACATGAAGACTGACAAGCAGAAGCAAATGGACCTAGAGACATCAACAGATGAAACCACTAGTGAGTCTTTCACTTCTAGGGAGAAGACCACATCCATCGACGAAAGTGACAGTTCCATCGATGTGATGGGTATCATCATGAAGGATCCACAAAGGGTAAGCACAAATGGCGATCCATCACCAGAAGGGCAACGCAATGAAGAGGAGAACAAACTTGGCCTAGGAGAAAGTAGGTTGAAGGTTATGTTGTCTACGGAATTAACAATTGAAGAGAAAGATAATTTTTTGCAAATGCTGATGGGATTTCTTGACCTATTCATTGACAACTATGAAAGAATCACAGGTATTACAGTAGTGGAACCTCATTTTAAGGTGAAGGAAGGGGTAAAACCAGTTGTGCAAAAGCTACGACGGCTCGGGGTCATACAAGAAAAGGCACTCCTAGCCGAGGTAAGGAAGCTACTAGAAGCAGAGTTCATCTATCCTGTAGAAAACTCAGAATGGGTGTCACCCGTAGTAGTGACGCCTAAAAAGAATGGTAAGTGGAGGGTCTGCATTGACTACAAACCACTAAATGGAGCTACAAAGAGAGACCACTTTCCTCTCCCTTTCTTGGATGAAATTATGAATGAAGTGGCGGGTTTTGAATGCTACACTGTGTGTGATGGTTATTCCGGATATTTTCAAATATGCATAGTCTTGGAAGATCAGCTAAAAACCACTTTCATTACGCCATGGGGTTGTTTTGCATACAGAGTTATGTCATTTGGTCTCACAAATATACCTGCCAAATTCCAAAGATATGTCACATATGTCTTTCAACCATTCTTTGGAACATCCCTAAGAGTGTTCATTGATGATTTTTGTATATATAGACCTCGCATTTCACACTTGGAAAAGGTAACTGAGGGTTTGACAAGGTTGCAAAGCCTAGGTGGGAAATTAAATGTGGACAAATGCCACATTGGAGAAAGTAGATTCATTCTTTTAGGCCATGAAATTTCAACAAAAGGTATCAACGCCGATCCAAGTAAGGTGTCCGCACTCATAGCCTACCTTCACCAACTACCGCACGTTGTTGGGCGCATTTTTGACACCCTGTTTTTTGTAAATTTGTACATATGGACATGACCCCCGATGTCAAAAGGACGTATGGGATTTATTTTTGTGGGTTTTTAGCTTGCTTTAGCAAGCACATGTACATGCATTGCAAGTCGCTAGTCTAGTGACAGCTGTCGGGCCACTGTAAGTGCCCGTGAGTGAGTTTTTTGAAGGGAGACTTGTATATAACTTAAACTCATGTACAAACTTAAAAAACGTTCAGACAAACATCAGAAATTTTCAGGTTTTAGCTAGTTGTGTCTCCTTGGTGCTCTTGGATGCAGGTTTTTGCCCCGACTAGCCTTCTCTACTTGTAGTCGTGTTGGGACAGCTTTCTATTCACGTCAATTTTTCTCATGGCGGAGTATGGAATCAAATTTGGTAATCTTCAGATTTCTCGCCAGTAATTTTTCAATCTCTTTTTCAAGCTTTAAAGTGCCCCAATTGGAGTTGTGCTCTTCAGGTTACGACTAGTTCTCTGCAGGGTTATGGCTATGGCAGCCTAGTGGCAAATTGTGTGCAGACAGATTCAGAGGGCATGTATCTATGAATTGTGGAATTGATTTTGAATTTGTGGGTTTGTGGTGTTTGATTGTGAAAGGAGAGGCTCTTGTCTTCATATGCATTGGTCGGCGTGTGCTGTAAATCCGTGCTTTAACAGGGTTTTGCTCCTATGTGACATAGTCTCTTGGGTGGGCGACGGCTAGTAAATTCTCAAGGGTCTACTCCTATTGGACTTGTGATGCTTCAAAAGGATTTTGCAAGCTTTTGGTGTCTTGTAGTTCTCTTTCAACACTCTTGGGTGACATCGCTATAGAGGTGTTTCAGTTTGCTTGTTTCCCAACAATGTTTTGGTGCCCGCCACCGAGGAATCGCTTCAAGTTACCTTCAGTTTACAGGTTTTGGAAGACATGGCGTTTAATTTTACGGAGTTTAGTGGGAAATCAAATGAAAGTTCTAAAGGTTTCATTGAGAGAATGGAGTTTGCTTGCCTTCTTGCTGACAAGCAAGACCCAGTGTTGGTGCTACGAATCTTCTACTTCTGTTTGAAGGGAGATGCTAGGGAATGGTTGGAAGGCTACAAAAAGGAGCTACAATCAGCCCAACCTCCTCAAGTTATGACTTATGAAATGGTAAGGCATGCTTTTCTTACACACTTTCAACAGGTGGAAGACCCACAAAAGGTATGGCAGTCTATTCAAGGCTTAGTACAGGGTGAAGGCCAAACCATAGAAGACTTTGTGAAGGCGTTCAATGCATTATGGACAAAGTGGTGTACATCTTTGGGGGCTAAAATTACTCCAGCCATGTTGAAAAAGGACAGGTTTCTTGCAAGCTTGAGGAGTAACCTACGCTTGAAGATAGAGCTCAAGCAGCCAAGGACCTTTGAGGAGGCAGTTGAAATTGCAAAGAATAAAGAGTGGAAAGCAGAGCGTCTTCATCAACTTGGAATCAATGTCGAGCCAAAGCTTGAAGTGAAAGCGGTAGAGCAACCAAGGGTCCTCATCAGGGAGGCAGGTTATGATCAACAAGCTTCTCATGATGTGAATGCCTTTTGCAAGGAGATGCAAGAGGTTGTAGGACTTATGAAGAATCTTAGTGTGCATATGATGGGAGGTGGAAGAGGTCAAAGCTATGGATATGGAAGTGGTTATGGAAGCAATGAAGGGTTTACAGGTGGTAGAGGAAGAGGCATGGCTGGAAGAGGGGATATGTTTCAATGTTACAATTGTGGTGAATGGGGTAATAAAAGCCCTCAATGTGACAAGCCAAAGAGAATGGGTGGTGACATGTTTCCTCTTCCTCCACAAATTCCTTCTCGAGCTCAAGATTATGGTATTGAGATTAAGGGGGAAGCAGGTCCAAGCGGTTTGACAGCTGAAGAGAAGGGCAAAACAAAAGTGGTAAGCATAATTCGTTTGGAGAAGAAAGAGGATGATTTGGGAGCTATGGTCATGCCTGTAGGTAAGAGGGTTACAAGAGATCATGACATGAGTGATGCAAGTCCCAACCATAAAAGAGGGAAACACGTTGAAACAGGTACAGGTAAAGAGAAGAAGAAGCGAAAGCTCAGGAAACATTACAATGCATCCGACTTTGCTTTAGGATAAGGGAAACCAAATTATAGTTTAAGGGCTGATTTGGTGGGTAGAAAAACTGATGTTACCTTTGGGCAACTCATGGAGATGTGTCCCAAGTTAAAGAGGCAATGGAAGCACCTAGTCAACCCCATGAAGAAGGAGCGTGCAAGGGGGTCAGTGAGAGTCTTGTCTTTGAATGAGCTACCTGATATATGTCCTACTATGGATGCATGGCATAAGAGGAAGTGCATTGGAGAGGCTTATATTGATGGAGGTGCACAAGTATGTGTTATTACTCAAGCTTGTGTATCAAAGTTGGGACTCAACATGGTGAAGAATTCAGGTTTTCGCATAAAGCTTGCCAACCAATCAAGGGTGAGGTACTTGGGAGTTGTAAAGGACTTGGATGTGGATGTATTTGATGTTAAAGTGTTGGTCAAGCCGCAGGTATTGATGCTTTCCCTCTCATCCTTGGAAGACCATGGTTACAGGCAACCAAAGCTATACAGGATTGGGGACATGGTACCATCACTCTCTACAATAGAAGGGGTGATAAGAAGAGGTTTGACATGGCTAGAAAGCAATCTTTGGATGCCGATTTTGATGAGAAAAGTGATGAAGAAGAGTACTCAAGTGAAGAAGAAGACAATCGGGATGATGGCAGTGAAGTCGAAGATAGCAGCGATAGCGATCTAGATGTTTCCTCCTTGTTTCTTGAAGAAGAGCATGATGAGAAACAAAGATTTCTTGGTCTTATGGAGAATGAGTATATCTATGGTCCTTATGAGCAAATTGAAGAGCTGATGCAACCCAAAGTTCAACCTAATGTCAAACAGGAGCTGATACAAGGTATGTTGTCTCCCGACTTGACTAGTCATGAGAAGGGTGAGTACCTACATATGATACAACAATTTCCCCATTTATTCATCACTTCTTATGAGGAAATTAGAGGCTTTAAGGGAGAGGAAATTCACATTCCAATCAAGGAAGGAGCTCAGCCCGTACGCCAAAAGCTAAGGATAATGGGACAGGTACAACTTAATGCTTTGAAGGAAGAGGTAGACAAGCTTCTTGAAGCAGGTTTCATATGTCCTGTGAACACTGCAGAATGGGTGAGTCCTGTTGTTGTCACACCCAAGAAGGATGGAAAGTGGAGGATATGTGTTTATTTTAAGCCCCTAAACGCAGCCATGAAGAGGGATCCATACCCTCTTCCTTTCATAGATGACATACTTGATTCTATTGTAGGGCATGAGAGGTATAGCATATGTGATGGATTCTCTGGATATTTTCAGCTCACCTTGGCTTTAGAAGATCGAAAGAAGACCATGTTTATCACACCATGGGGATGCTTTTGTTATTGTGTGCTTTCTTTTGGTCTTATGAATGGCTGTGCGTGGTATCAAAAGCGCGTCAACAAGGTGTTCTCTCCCTTTCTTAGCAAGTTTGTGAAGGATCTTATTGATGACTTTTGTGTTTATAGCTCAAGAAAGTATCATTGTGTAAAGCTTGGGATGGCATTGAAGCAATATGATGAAAGTGGAGGTCAACTCAACCCAAAGAAATGTCATCTTGCTCAACCAAGAGTGAAGTTTTTGGGGCATATGATCTCATAGAATGGGATTGAAGCGGATCCTGACAAAGTGAAGGCTTTGGTGCTCCTCCCATCACCTAAATATACAAAGCAACTTTCTACTTTCATTCAAAAGGTGAAGTATATGGCAAGGTTCATTCCTTTGTCCTCTCAACTTCTTTATCCTCTACAACAAGTAGCAAGGTTGGGTCCTCTACAATGGACAAATGAATGTGAATAGGTTTTTCAAGGTATCAAAGAGTTTCTTGGTTCTCTTCCTGCTATGCAAGCTCCTAATTGGGATAAGGAGTTTTATGTGAATCCTTCAGTAGGTGAGGATGCCATTGGAGCTATGCTTCTTCAAAGAGGTAACAACTCCCACTACATGAAGCCTATCTATTGTGCTAGCAGGGTGAAACTAGAGGTGGAAAGAGGCTATACTGAGGTGGAGCTCATTATGGTGAGTGTGATTTATGCATGTAGAAGGTTTAGGAACTACCTTCTCCCTAAACCATTCACATTCCTCACTAGCTACACTCTTCTACCTCAATTGGTGAATAGCCCTACTTTGTCAAAGAGGCTCATGAAGTGGATTGTGGAGCTACAGGAATTCCAATTCTCTTTTCTTGTTGAGGAGAGTATAAGGGCTACATTGGCTGATTTGCTTACCTATAAGGAAAGCCCTCTTCTTCTTAAAGAGGATGCAGTGAAGAAGCAGCACATGGAAGCTCTTGACATAGACAATGCCTATCTATTGTTTTTTGATGGTTCTTACAGGAAAGCGCATGGTGAAGCTTCAGGAGGTGTGGTAGTTTATGATCCTCAAGGTGCTTTGGTAACTAAAAGGAGTTTGAAGCTTACAACACAAAGCAACAATGAAGCTGAGTATGCTACTTTGGAAAAAGGTCTCAACCTTTGCCTTGAGCTTGGCATCCGTCGTGTGAGGGTAAGAGGTGATGCTCTTTTGGTGGTTAAGCAAGTGCTTGGGGTGTGGCAAAGTAAGAATCCAAGACTGAAAAATATGTGTTTTCAAGTGAAGAATCTGCTTAAGCATGTTGAAGCTTGGAGTTTAAGGCATGTGGAGAGGTCTCAAAATGAAGAAGCACATGGTGCAGCACAAGCTTCAATTGGGCAATTGTAGGTGATAAGGGCTGATTCTCCTTTTTATTTGGGAAGGGAAGATTTAGAGAGGGAGAAAGAGTTTCTACAAACAGGTATGCGTCCATCAGAGTTGGAGAAGTCAGAAAAATACGTTGTGCCAAAAGATATGTGCTACTTGGTGATGCCTTGTATATGAAGAGGGCTGATCTTGTGATGAGAAACGTTCCTTGGAAAGAGGAAATTTACAAAATTTTAGAGGAGAATCATGAGGGTTTTTGGTTTCAGGGGAGAGTTGGTGGATTATCTATGTGAGAAGCTTCATGTGCATCGCAGGTTTACTACTCCATATTATCCCCAATGCAATGGCATGAATGAAAGTTTTAATGGAGATCTCACAAGGATGCTTACAAAGATGACAAGAAACAATGTGAAGACTTGGGATTTAGAGCTACCTTGTGCTCTATGGGCTTACAGGACTGCCATCAAATCAGGTACTGGTTTCTCTCCCTTCCATCTAGTTTTTGGCAAAGAGGCTTTACTTCCTATTGAGGTGGAGATACCAGCTTTGAAGATGATGATAAAGCTTGAATAAGGGCCCAATGATGCATTCAAGGAAAGGCTTCTATATTTGCAATGTGTACAGTTGGATAGGTTGTTGGCTTTTGATCATTATGAGCATGTCTTGGAGAAGAATCAAGCAAAGGCAAATGAGAAGGTGAAGGACAAAGGCATCAAGAAGGGTGACATGGTGCTTTGTTCCAATAGTAAGCTTGATAGCTTTTCAAAAGAAATTTCAAATCAAGTGGCAAGGTCCTTTCTTGGTCTTAAATAGGTTTCCAAATGGCACAAACCAACTTGCTGACTTGGATGGTACCCCACATAAAGCACGTGTGAATGGCTACAGGTTGAAGAAGTATATTGCAAGGTTGATGACTGTGATTGAGGATGAGCATTATTTTGAAGAATTTTCTGATCATATGGGTAATGATGAAGATGAAGTGAAGACTCTCTCATGTAGTTTACAAGATCTCTTTTGTGCTGTTGATCATGAATAATCTAGTAGGCTGGGGTGTGGCAAACTATGTTGGGCGCATTTCTGACACCCCGTTTTTTGTAAATTTGTACATATGGACATGACGCCCGATGTCAAAAGGGCATGTGGGCTTTCTTTTTGTGGGTTTTTAGCTTGCTTTAGCAAGCACATGTACATGCACTGCAAGTCGCTAGTCTAGTGACAGCTGTCGGGCCACTGTAAGTGCCCGTGAGTGAGTTTTTTGAAGGGAGAGTTGTATATAACTTAAACTCATGTACAAACTTAAAAAACGTTCAGTCAAACGTCAGAAATTTTCAGGTTTTAGCTCGTTGTGTCTCCTTGGTGGTCTTGGATACAGTTTTTTGCCCCGACTAGCCTTCTCTACGTGTAGTCGTGTTGGGACAGCTTTCTATTCGCGTCAATTTTGCTCATGGCGGAGTATGGAATCAAATTTGGTAATCTTCATCTTTCTCACTAGTCATTTTTAAATCTTTTTTTCAAGCTTTAAAGTGCCCCAATTGGATTTGTGCTCTTCAGGTTACGACTAGTTCTCTGCAGGGTTATGGCTATGACAGCTTAGTGGCAAATTGTGTGCAGACAGAGTCGGAGGGTTTGTATCTATGAATTGTGGAATTGATGTTGAATTTGTGGGTTTGTGATGTTTGATTGTGAAAGGAGAGGCTCTTGTCTTCATATGCATTGGTCGGTGTGTGCTGTAAATCCGTGCTTTGACAGGGTTTTGCTCCTATGTGACATAGTCTCTTGGGTGGGTGACGGCTAGTAAATTTCCAAGGGTCTACTCCTATTGGACTTGTGGTGCTTCAAAATGATTTTGCAAAGCTTTTGGTGTCTTGTAGTTCTCTTTCAACACTCTTGGGTGACATCGCTATAGAGGTGTTTCAGTTTGCTTGTTTCCCAACAACGTCAACTGGTCTCCTTTTTACAAAAGGTGAGATACTTGAGTAGATTCATACATCTACTATCACAACTTGTTCTACCACTGCAAAAACTCACTCAAAGATGAAATTTCACCTGGGATGAGGAGAACGAACATCACTACAACAAGGTAAACGAGGTCTTAGCCACCCTACCAACTATCTCACCACCTAAGTGGGGTGAAAATTTCTATGTCACCTAAAGCGTGGGTGATGACTCCTTGGGCACTGTGCTACTTTAGAAGGATACAAAAACATTGTTCATGAGGCCAATTTACTTCTCCAGTCGAATGATGACAGCAGCAGAGAAAGGTTTCACCCATGTGGAACACCTAGTCCTAGCTCTTAGATTTGCAACTACAAAGTTTAGGTCATATTTGCTGCCTAAGCAATTTGTGATTCTAACCATGGATGAGATGTTTTCCTATGTTGTACAACACATGGATGTTTTTGCTAGGATTACTAAATGGCTAGTTCATATCCAAGAATTTGACTACACGGTACAGGTGGAAAGCATGACAAGGGCAAGCTTGGGGGGACTTATGACCCACCAAAACTTTGAGAAGAAGGTGAAGCAATCTAAAGGGAAAGGAATTCAATCACTTCTAGGGCCACCAATGGTAGAAAGAGCACATTCTCTCTACTTTGATGGAGCCTACAAGAGAGCATCCGACAAAGCAGAGCATGCATAGTGGTCTTTGATGACAAAGGTATCAAGGTATTTTCGCTTGGCCATTTGTTGGAATCACGTTCTAACAATGAAGATGAGTATGCAGCACTAACCAAGGGTTTACAATGGTGCGTCTCGCAAGGGGTAAAGCGTCTTAACGTATTTGGGGATGCTCTACTTTTGGTAAGGCAAGTAAATGGAGTATGGACATGCAAGAATCCTAGCTTGAGGAGTCCCCGGGGCAATCACTTATCAAAAGACCCCTATATCACGTGCGTTCAAGAGGTAATTAATAATACCCCAATATACATACTATACTTACACTGTGAGCCTATTTAAAAAACCCCACCCCCCTCTGTATGTATACATTTTTATACGTTTTGGTCTTTTGATAATCCTCTCCGGTTAACTCACGTGATATCATACACATTCTAAAAAGTGACCACCCCGGGGAGGAGTCACTTAAGCTGTGTAAAAACCTTGTTGGGTAAGTTTGAAGAAGTTCAACTACACCACATCCCAAGGGCTCAAAACCATGAAGCTGATGCCCTAGCAAGCGAAAGGCTGCAGGAAGTGGTGGTTGGGGCTATAAAGCTAAAGCTCCCTCTATTTCAAGGTAGTGATACCTTACCTGACATCATGCATTTTTTGGAAATAGGGGAATGTCCAATGGATTTAACAAAGCGACAGAAGCAATGGCTTACCCGAAAGGCCACAAGGTATCGGCTTATCAACGACGGTTTGTATTATAAGGGTAAGGACCAAATACTCAGGAAGGTCCCTCTCTCTCATGAAATTACAGGGGTAATTTCCAGTTTTCATGAAGGTGTTTGTGGTGGTCACTTTGCCCTAGATATAACAAGTAGGAAAATCTTGCAGGTTGGTTTTGTATGGCCTAGCTGCAACCGTGATGTACACCACTGGTGTAAGACTTGTAAGTTGTGTCAAAAGGCTGGCACTAGGTCATTTATGCCTGAACCACATACAACTATCCTTTCATATGGACCATTTGAAAAATGGGGTATAGATGCCATAGGACCATTGCCTAGGGACAACTCAGGGAAATTCTACATCATCATGGGAGTCGACTATATGACTAGATGGGTGGAAGCTACAACCACAACTAGGATCACAACTGTAAAGGTAGCAAAGTTTATCTACGAACACATATGCTGTAGGTTTGGCACACCATTAGAGATCATCTCTGATAGACGGCCATGTTTCAGAGCAGACTTGGTAGGAGTGTTAATGCAAAAACTTGGCATTACAAGGAGGCACTCCTCACCATATTACCCTCAATGTAATGGCCTAGTTGAGAAAGTGAATGGAATGGTTTGTAAAATTATCACCAAGCAGGTTAACAATCATCGTGGAGATTGAGATAAGTATCTATTCCCAGCTTTGCGGGCCTACACAACCTCATTCCATACATCTTTGGGGTTCACACCATATCATTTGGTATTTGGCAAGGAGGCAATCTTGCCTATTGAGGTGCAACAGTCTCAGAGTGATCGCAAGCCAACTTCAACGGCCCAACAGGCATTTAAGAGATCACATCCTCGACTTGGAAAGACTACAACTGGACAGAGAAGAAGTAATCAATTATTATGCGGCATAGGCAGAGCACAGACGGCTTAGTTTTAACTAGCATCTTCGGTGAAAAGAATTAAACAAAGGAATGTTGGTGCTCCGCTACGACAATCTCTTCGACACACGCAAAGATAAGAAGCTTCTACTCCGATGGGAGGGGCATTTCATCATCAGGAAAAAGTATGCCAATGGGAGTTACCAGCTTGTGGAACTGATGGAAAATTTCATAAAACCAGAGTAAATGGTTGGCGGCTTAGACGTTATTTTCTTCGATTTGATCAGGCTCCACCTATCGACATTCCTGATGAGGATACACCATCAAACTCCACCTCCGACGACAATGATCAAACATATGAGTTAGAGGCATGAATGCCCCTAACCTTAGGGGGAGGGCTAATGACATTGGGTTAGCCACACCGCCCTCTAGCCTGCCTTGAGAATTTAAAGTTCTCGATTTTTGAAGTTGAGAACCGCATGAATCAACCAGTCGGGGAGGCGGAGGTAAAGAAAACCACAAAAAAAGCATTTTTCCTTATTATCACTGTCACCAAACCCCGAAGGACGCATAAAATAGCAGGGACCTCTCTATCCCTATGACGGGCCGTCATTTTTTTCTTCAAAGTCTCTCTTTCTCTTTCATTATTTTCCATACTCTCTCTCTTACTCCTCTCCTGGCCTCACACATACCTCTCTCTCCCCTCTTGTTTTCTTCCCACCGGCGGGCCGCGTTCCTCTCTCTCTCTCTCTCTCGTTGTGTGTGAACAGCCCGCAGGCTAAGAATACTAATACACTCTCTCTCTCTCTCTCTCTCTCTCTCTCTCTCTCTCTCCCATTACCCCACCCTTTGACCCCAATAACTCCCCCGCCCCTTCCTCGCTCGTTGTCGGCCAAAAGATGGCCCGGACCCTACCTCATCTCATCTCTCTCGTGCTCTCTGGACTAGCTCGAAGGTGTGTAGAAACAGTCCTCTCTCTCTCTCTCTCTCTCTCTCTCTCTCTCTCTCTCTCTCTCTCTCTCTCTCTCTCTCTCTCTCCACACCCACAGACCCTCTCACACTCCCTCCCTCGCTCTTTGTGTCGGCCACAACAGCCCAAAACTCTCTCTCTCTCTTTCTCTCTCCCAGGCCTGTGTAGGTGCAAACCAATAGCATAACTCTCTCTCTCTCTCTCTCTCTCTCTCTCTCTCTCTCTTTCTCTCTCTTACATTACACACACACACACACACACACACACACACACACACACACACACACACACACACACACACACACACACACACACACACACACACACACACACACCCTCCCTTCCCGTCATCCCCGCACCCGCGTTCTCTCCCCCCCCCCCCCCCCCCCCTCAAACTCGTTCTCCCTCTCTGATTTCCTGCGCAGAAGCACGTATTTAAAAAAAAAAAAGATATATATTACATACACATGCTTTATAAATAATACCCCCCTTCTCTCTCGTTCCCACACACCTCACATATACATACACATACCCACACCTACATACACATATGCACGCACACACAACACATAAACACAATCACACAGTCACCAATACACACACACACACACACACACACACACACACACACACACACACACACATACACGCACTCACATATCCACTCATACACATGCACACATATACGCACTCACAATAAAAAAACCGAAGGAATAATCAACATCAACGCCAAAGAAAAGAAGACGGCCAGCTCGCGCGCCACCAACAGCAAAATAAGAAGTGGCGCCGAAGGCATGCCCCAGCCGGCATCGAAAGGAGGTAACACATAACATCTCGGCTTCTCGCAATAAAACCCTTTCCGCCATCCCTAAACCTTACACCGACCACCTGAACCATCCACAAAACCCTTGTAAATGTCCCAAACCCCCACTCTTCCCTAATAACCTAGCCATGGCTAGTGGATTGTAAAAAAACTCTTCCCCCACCCCACTCTTTCCTCTCTCTATCTCTACCTTCTCTCTCCCTCTATCTCTCTTACTAAAGAGGCATCTAGACCTTTTACAATGACCAGTGGATATAAGCAAGGACCATTGGGTAAGGACCACCTCTCAAGCCTATATAAAGAGGCCTCTGCTAAGCACAAAGGGGGACACAAGTGAAGGAGGAATACACTAGCTCCATGCACTCTACATTGTAAGCACCACTAAGCACATAATGCACCCCAAGCTAGAGAGCTCATGGCATCATGTTGAGTTGCAAGCTTGGGCATTTTAGCATTGGCAACATCACCATTTTCCCCATTATCCACCACGTCATGGTTGAGTTACTAGTCACGACCACTCCATGCACATAAGGTAGTCACTACTCTCCCGCAAGGCAACACGAGCATGCTTGGATTGAATGCATCGACACCATGCTAGCTTGGGCCGCTCTCGATGTTGGTGATTGACGTCATCGGTGGCTGTATCGTCTTGATGTTTTCCCTCAACTAACCTTCCCACTAACTCCAACTTTTCCATGCACCATATGCCGCTCGTATTCCATCATGCATCCCTAGTGCCAAGAGCCAGGTTTGTAACCATCAAGACCACTATTTGTAAGTATCATCATCGCCAATAGAAGGGTGCTATGTTATCTTGATCTTTGGGGTCCAAGCAGTGTGATGGTGGTATTGCCTTGTGTCAGAAAAGTTACACAGAGACATTGCTATATAAGTTTGGACTTGAGGATTACAAACCTATTGCCACTCCCATGGAAACAAGTTTTGAAATCGAGGGGCTGGTGATCCTACAAATGTCACTCTTTACCAAACTATCATTGGATGCCTCATTTATGTATGCAACATGAGGCCAGATATTTAGTTTGCAGTCTCACAGGTCAACAGATTTATGCATAGCCCAGGGTCTAAGCATTGGCAGGCTGTCAAGAGGATTTTTCACTGCCTTATTGGCACTTTACATCTTGACTTGTTTTATCCCAAGGGGGGATCATTGCCGCTAGACTTACATGCTTTTTCGGACTCAGATTGGGCTGGTTGTTTTGACAGGCGAGTGTCCACAAGTGGTTTTGTTTCATTCTTGGCAGTTCATGTATATCATGGTTGAGCAAGAAGAAACCTACTGTTGACACTTCGAGTTGTGAGGCTGAGTACAAGGCAGTCTTCACAGCTACGATTGAGTGTGTATGGCTCAGACACCTTATGGCTGATTTGGGTGTTGGACAGGACACTGCCAACACTATCTACACTGACAGTTAGAGTGCACTTGCACTTGTGAGGAACCCAGTTTTTCATTCTCGCACAATAGGAGAGATCAGCTTGGCTTATGTGCCAACACAGGACAACCTTGCAGATCTTTTCACAAAGGCATTGTCTTGTGAGAAGCTTGAAGCTTTCTGCAAAGCTTTGGGCTTACTGCCCTTTGTGGACTGATCATGTCCTCAGGGCATGGCACTTCCCTTTACTCATGTGCCAGCTCTCGTTCACCGCATCACTCCAAGGGGGATTTGTTACCATATACATGTGGTAGTGATGTGTGTGAACATACTAAGACCACCGGGGCATTTTTTCCCTCTTTAGGAGGTTTTTCCCCCCGAGCATTGTATATACGCCCATCACTCTAGGGCTATCTATCTTCCAATACACACTAAGTAACACACTCTCTATTTTGTGCCTTGAGCTTCCTTCATCTTCTCCAAGCTGTGTGCATTTCTTTGCAACCCTAATTCCAAAAACAATCAATGCATTCCAAGAGATGACAACATCCCAAAAAGGAAGCTCCTCAAGAACTTTTTTGTGCTTTATGAATTGCACCAGATTTGGTATACATGTCATCCAAGGTAGTGCTAGACACAATGTTTTCTTTCAACAACCACTGACTAACAATATATATAGAAAGGAGCACCCTTCCCCCATATTATATAGTATAGAGAGAGAAACTAAAGGTCCCTCCTTACATCACTATGGATGGTTGATTCGTCGCCTATAGTCTTAGATGGGATGGTGAGCAAGGAGCTGCTGCCTCAAAGACCGATGATATGTGTGATGAGTAGAGAGCTCCAACATCCAAGGTGGAGACATGGAGCTACCTCTTGAAAATTTCAAGGAAATGTGCAATAGCAAGTTATGGAGATGGGGATGGATTTCTTAAAGTTGGTAGTGTAGATGGGAGATACAACAACCAAAAAGGTTACAGGAGCCGAGAAGGTGCCAAGAGATGGCAAGAGCCATGGTTATGGGGCTTGCTATAGGGGTTAAGATACTTTTAGCTTTGCAAGGGTGCCTTTATAGCATGGGGATTGACGAGCATTAGCATGGGAATCACGATGCTTTAGAGATTGCCTCTTCAAAAAAAACACAATTTGGACTCGTGGATCCAACCTCTCACTGTCTATTGATGTTGCACATATGAACCATAGACAACAAATTTAGTAGGTTCGCCATTAGCAAGTTTCTTGGGGAAGAAGACAATGTCATTGATCTAGTAGGACAAGTTGTAGATGGATTAATTCTTGTACCTCTCTAAACTATAGTTTTGAAAGCTTCTCTTGCTCCAATTCCGTGCCCAAGCCAAACTGTCACATGGCTATGCTCGTGGGAAAATGGATGTTACCGTATGTATTGCAATGTAGTCCTCTAGGCTTGGAAGAGTGCTGCTACTTGTATGCATCTATCTAAAGGCCGCCTTATGTGCTTGGTCTACTTGCAGAAGTAGGATCTGAAACATGCTCCTTGCGAGGGTAAGATTGCCTGTTTCATTTCCTCCCACCATTTGGACCCCCTAGCTACAATAAGCGGCTACTTTTCATGGAGTATGTCATCAATTAAGATATAAGTAATGGTGTATTGGCTGAGTTGCAATGGGCTTGCGCTCCATTGTAGATTGTTGTAGGCATCATCCACAATGGTGTACCATTACATGAGCTTGAGGAGGGCACCGGCGTGCCTCTTCTCTACAACATTAGGCCCCTCACCTCACGCTTAGCATCTCCCTAAGAAAGAGCATTTTTGCATTAAGAAAATAGTGCATGTTATGAGTGGGTTCACATTTGAAAACACCAAAGTGCATCTTGTTGCCCCTCTCTATCTCTCAACACACACACTAGCACATAGAAACTGAAACTCCTATCCCTCTTCCAAAACATTGCTTGCAAAATAGAGCATATCCATCTGGATATGATCAATGATAGGTTGCACTCTTGAGATTTTGATGGAAAGCTTGTTGCATGACCCCACGTTTAATCAGTCTCGTCGAGCTTTTTTTGTTGCATCATGGTGAAGTAAGGTGAAGGTCTCGTACATGATCCATAATGGAAACAGACAATGCAATAGAAGAGTGTAGAAATGATATAGCTAGCGTCCACATGAAGATGATACCATATACGACTAAGCCTCTAGAGGTAGAAGCACCTTCCACCAGAATCCCTCTCACCCCCCCCCCCCCCTCCCCCCCCCCTGTCATTGTTAATGCAGTTCACGTACGTGGCTCAACCCTCTTGACAACATCTTCTCCATTCTCTCCACCGACTACCTCCCCAAAAAAACAAGAACCCTTTGTTTGCATACCAAGAGTCAGCATATGATGCACCACTGGTTGGCTTTCAGCCTGCCAGTGGTGCATGCTACACAATGTTTGATTGGAGATAAACAACAGTACAAAAAGGCTCTAGTAGTCGAGAGAGAGAGAGAGAGAGAGAGAGAGAGAGAGAGAGAGAGAGAGAGAGAGAGAGAGAGAGAGAGAGAGAGAGAGAGAGAGAGAGAGAGAGAGAGAGAGAGAGAGAGAGAGAGAGAGAGAGAGAGAGAGAGAGAGAGAGTGCTCTATGTGTGCAAAAAGGATAGGAGTATGGACCCACACCTCCTTACATATTTTGCAACAAGGTAGTATAGTTGCATTTGAATACCAAATCCAATGGCGCTCAAATTGCTCTTGCAATGGGGCTTTCTTCCAAATCAACTTATCACATTGCTATTTCATTGGCCTTGAGAGGTGGAGATGCAAAATAGACTCGATAGCCTCTACACCAAGACTATGCACAATGGCCTCATCATGGGAGGTATACAATAGGGACACCACCTAGCTTGGAATGCGGCTAGGACGCATGGTAAGCGGTAGGCACATAACACAAGGAAACTGTGAGGGAAGGAGAGAGAGGGAGAGGAAGAGATCATTAGAGCTTCATTAACATGGGCTTCATAAACACCATACAAATATAAACAAGGGGAATATCACATAATCAAAATCTCACAAACTCATGTGTGCATGGTAACTCAAACCTCTTAGCCATTAAGAAACATATACATATACACACACCAAAACAAACAACCATGGCCAATACTATGCCATAGTAGAATTATTCGTGTATAAAGATGCATACACAAGGATCTACATGTGAGAGTGTGAGTGCTACAACATGCTTGTGTGTTAGAGCTTAGCTGTTGTGTGTTAGAGCTTGGTTGTGTGTGTGTTTACGAAAGAGAAGGCCTCCTTTGATAGGAAAAGAGAGTGATTAGGGAAGAGATTATGAGCAAGAGGGGTAATCACAAAGTAACCTCAGTTAGAGGCATTTTCCAAATGAGAGAGCTCCATGTGCCCTGCTTATTGACCAATTTACTCCTAATCGCCTTCATCATGACGAGATTTGTCTCCATGCCACCTTCAATAGCTTGAGTCCAAGAGCTTCTTTATAATATTTTAGAGAATCTTGATAAAATAAGAGAAAATCCAGCAATAGTGGAGAGAAAACTATAAAAAATTTTGCGTCTAGAGTTGCATAACCATGACTTCTTCCCGTATGGACAGATAGGCTTCACCATTTTGGGCCATATCTCCCAAAAATAGAGAAAAATCCCACAAATATATATGTCCGTCTTTTCCCTTCCAAAAGTCTTCCAGGTGGTTCCCTCTTGACTTCATGTGCAAGCCTTGTGTCCATAAGTGAATTATGATTGACTTTGATAATATTTTGTTGACTCCAACTCCATAATTCATAAGATTCTTCTCCCTTTCACTATTGATTCTTATTCTTCACCTAGAGTGAGACGATCATGTAGAATCAGCATCCAACGAATTTTTTTGTACTCATAGGGTTTGTTCCTACCTCTCCTTATTTCCAAGATCCAAATGTATCGAAACCATAGCTATGTACAAAATATACATAGATTTTTTGTGATTTTCATGCATCAGGTCCCTCCTCCTCTGCGAAGGCTTGAGGCCTTGCCATCAAGTACATACCAAGAGAGAGGTGGTCCAAAATCTGAAAAGAGGCCCCCATTAGCCCTCCCTATGAAACTAGAGACCTTTATGCCTCTAGTTCCATAATTGAGTTGATTGAGTAGTAGAGGAGCTGATATCTAGTTGCCTTTTGAACTAGCCATTGCATTTGGCCATTACTGAGGTCTCGAGGATATTCACATGTTCTCAAAAAGCGAAAGACAAGGCTCCCTGTGGCTAGAGCATCAAAGATCAACAAGTCAAACTGCTTTTGAGTAAATGGGAAGCCTATGGATTCCAAAATTTTGTGCCAATATCCTCCAAGATCCCATGTAAAGAATAGGATTGTCACCTGCAATGTCCTAACAATAAGACTTCTTGATTCATGCCAAAAAGGATAGGATTTGTAACCACCAGAAGTGAAAGGATAAATGAGTACTTTATCTCCTTCCAAGACAATACTTAGAATCATGATTTCCAAGATTGTACCAAGAGTCCTCCATCTACGGCTTCCTTGTTAATGTGGAAAGTCCCAGTTTTCTTCAGAACCTAGCTTACCACTATTACTCAAGTGAGCAAAAGAGTCACTATCCTTTTGGGTGCTGTCAACAAAAAGGTCCATTTCCTTTCTTGACATTGGTAATAATCCACCAACCTTGCAGCTCAAAGACAAGCTTGATACATGTTGTACCAAAGTGCATAGCATTTTACAAAATATAGGCTGCAATCCACTAGTTGAAAAAACAATTTATCTTGACTAAATGCATGTAAGATCATACTCCAATATTGCTCATGCTAGGATTCATTCTTTGTGACTCTTATGAGCACTCCTTTTCTAAGGGTTCTTTAAAGCTTTTCTTAAATGCATCAAATAGAGTACGATCAATCACAATCTTTACATCTAGGTTGCCAAACCTAGATCTCCAATACATTGCCATTGCATCCACTTGCTTAAGAATATCCACATTAGGAAGAGAACGGAGTCTAGGAGGACCTCTTTATTTGGCAGTTTAAGGATGTCAAAACTTTTTTATTGAGAAAGTAATCAAAGGACAACTTTTGAATTCAAACATGAAAAACGGCTAGTTTATTTGAATTCAAAGTTTCCCCCCAAAATGGAATTTAAAATCTAGCAGTTAAACCATATCATGTAGCATATTTATGAAAAGAGCTCGACGTGTAGATTATAGATCTATGTTCTCTGCTCAAATTGGAGATCATATGTGGGTGTTATGGAAGGCTGAAAACTATAAAACTGTCCACCTCTTTATTGGGGGGGGAAAGGGCATCCTTTGAAACTCTTAAAAATTTCTTACACACCCACCATTCTTGCACACATGGCGTATACCTATTTGTCAAAATGTTAATCGCCTCCATAAGCTCATGGCAAATAAAGAGGCCCTCCTACACCCCACGTAGGTGGGCTACAAAATCCCACTCCTTGGTAATAATTATTTGAGTTTGGTCTACAATTTCTTTCTTTGATTGGCGTAGTACCAAAGACTTCATGTTCAGTTCTTGCAATGTATATCTGGTGGATCCACCTTGTTGTGATCAGTGAGAATGAGACCTGTGATTTCAAGAGAGCTGTCACTATCATTCGTTGTTGTAGATTCTTCCTTCGATACTGTAGAATAATTGTTAAAGAGCTCATATGAATTAGTTTCTAGTTCCATCCCTTGTTGCTTATGAGTCTTCGTGTTGTATACAATGTCCTTGCTCTTTGTACCTTGTATCTTGAGAATATTTGTGTCCAAATCTTGCTTTTCTCTCATGGCCATGAGCCATGATCTTTTTAAGATAGCTAGGTAGCTCTCCCCCTTAGGGATGCTCAAGCCCTGCATAGAAACATCATTCACAAGATCATAAGATTCTATAGGCTCACCACTTGTGAGATGTGAAATGCTAGTTTTTAGTCGTGGCTTAGACTTCCTCTTGATTGACTCCCTTTTGGTCTTCATCTCGTCTTCCCTTTGTGAAGCTTCTTCATGTCTAGAGTGATTAAATCCCATGATGTCTACCTCTTCTACCTTGGTCTCACCTCTTGCCACTTATTTTATGGGTTTCTCCACTTTCATCTTGCCCTTACCTTCAAGACTGATAACACTCACTACCTGGTTTCAAGCTAGTGGTGGTGGTAAAGGTGGAATGAGGGTATGCGGTGGTGGTTGTGGTTATACATGTCGTTGTAGGATTTTTACAGGTAGTGCTTGTTGTGGTGGCCATGGTGGTGGCGTTCTTGCTCTTGGTGGTGAGATTTGGTAAGTCGGTAACTCTAGAAGACCTCCCTACTTTAACTCTATTAGCAGCTACCATAACAATTCTGAGGTATTGCCTTCACCAAACCTCTTTGCAAATGCAACACGTAGTAAGTCCCATGCATCCTTGGTAGCTTGGGGCAAAGCAGTGTACCAAGACTTGACCTCTACTTTCATCAGTAGAGGAAATATTCGTAGCCGTGAAGCATTGTCATTCTTGTTGGAAACCACACAACCAATGTCAAAGTTAACCAAAAAATTGGTGGTGAAGTCTTCTCCCTTCTTTCCATTGAATGTGGTAAAAGCGACACTTGCCATGGTGGTAAATCAATGAGTAGACAATCACAAACTTTGTTTTTTTTTTGGAATGACTTAATGATTCAAAAAGGTTTATACGTGGGTGGAAAACGTGAGCAGTAGCTAAGAAGAGCACAAGGCTATAGAATAAAGATGTTTACATCAAAAGAGTTAATAGTAATCAAGAATGGGTAAGATGATGGGACATGGGGATCTAAGGATTATGTATAGCATCTCTGATACAAATAGAAAAACAATCTTTTGATGGTAGAATATCTTCCTATCAATGTACACATTTACATGCATGTGTTGTAAGAAAAAAAAGGGAAAAACTTTTGGCCTATTGTGATTATCCATGCTGGGTGTAGGGAAAGGCTTTGAACACTAGAGTTACATACCTTAAGTGTTGACAAGGTGACACCTTCACCACAGACCTCTACCTATTTTTGAAATCCACATAATCCTCCATATTGGGTTCAAAATAGATTGGGTGAGAAGAGTCTACCTCAATCGTCTTTCCATTTTGCATGCGGTGGTGATGCTTGGGTTGTCGTACTTCACTTGAACTCTCTAGGCCTTGAGAGAGCGTAGGCCCACTTGCTTCTACCAAATGCTTTAGGCTTTGTTTCTTGGACTTTGTGATTGATATAGTTGACAACACTTATCATTCTTTCTTCACATCCTCTCTTGGGTATTGATGACACTACAACCAGGCAATAGCACTTTGATGAAGGTCTTTAGTGCTTCTACAGTCTCATCTTCTTTAATCTTTCAATTTGAAAACTCTTGTAGCCACTCATCCATGATTGATGGCATGCATCACTACTCTTTGTAAACTGAAGGTCTTTGCAAAGCTCTCCTCCGTGGGGGCACCAAATGAGAGGCAAAGATGCAAAACAAACCTGGTAGCCTCTACACCAAAACTATGCATGATGGCCTCATCATGGGAGGTATACAAAAGGGGCACCACCTACCTTGGAATGCGGCTAGGACGCATGGTAAGTGGTTGGAAAATAACACAAGGAAAAGTGTGAGAGAAGGAGAGAGAGGGAGAGGAAGAGATCATCAGAGCTTCATTAACATGGGCTTCATAAACACCATACAAACATTCACAAGGGGAATTTCACATAATCAACATCTCACAAACTCATGTGTGCATGGTAACTCAAACCTCTTAGCCATTAAGAAACATATACACATACACACACAAGAAAAAACAACCATGGTGGCTACTATGTCATAATAGAATTATTCATGCGTAAAGGTGCATACACAAGGATCTACATGTGAGAGTGTCAATGCTAGAACTTGATGTGCGTGTGTTAGAGCTTGGCTATGTGTGTGTTTATGAAAGAGGAGGCCTCCTTTTATAGGAAAAGAGAGTGTTTTGGGGAGAGATTACGAGCAATAGGGATAATTACAAAGTTACCTCAGCTAGATATATTCCCCCAATGAGAGAGCTCCATGTGCCCTGCTTATTACTGACCAATTTCCTCCTAATCGCCTTCATCATGGCAACCTTTTTTCCCATACCACTTGAGTCCAAGAGCTTCCTTATAATATTTAAGAGAATCTTGATAAAGTAAGAGAAAGTCTAGCAATAATGGAGAGAAACCTATAAGAAATTATGTGTCTAGAGTTGGATAACCATGACTTCTTTTCATATGGACAAATAGGCTCCACCATTTTGGCCATATCTCCCAAACCAAAGCTTCAAAATTTTTAAAAAAGAATAGGGGCAGAAAGATTAGCTCAACGCCTATTATGTTTTTGTTGAAAACTTTTCGAAAATGAAAAAACTAGAGAAAAATCCCACAAAAATATGTGTTCGTCTTTTCCCTTCCAAAAGTCTTCCATGTGGTCCCCTCTTGACTTCATGTGAAAGCCTTGTTTCCACAAGTGAATTATGATTGAATTTGATAATATTTTGTTGACTCCAACTCCATACTGCATAAGATTCTCCTCCCTTTCACTATTGACTCTTATTCTTCACATGTAGTGAGATGTCAGGTAGAAGCAACATCCAATAAATTTTCTCGTTCTCGTAGGATTTGTTCCTACATCTCCTTATTTCCAAGATCCAAATGTGTCAAAACCATAGCTATGTACCAATGATATACATATATTTTTTGTGATTTTCATGCATGAGGTCCCTCCTCCTTTGCAAAGCCTTGCGGCCTTGCCATCAAGTACATGCCAATAGAGAGGTGGTCCAAAATTTGAAAAGCGTCCTTCAACGTAAGTGGTATTATGTATGTCCAACTAAAGAACAAAATACCCTTTGTCTCCATAGCTAATTTGACCCTTGTTTTAGAATCATAGTCCCTCTATCCCAGAATGATTCTAGAGAGAATTACATTACCTTCTTGAAGGTTAAAAGTAATGATGCAATTACCACAAACTCATGGCGATCCTACTAGGATCTCTGTCATTGGATGCTGTGGTGTTCTTAGAACTTGGATATGTAGTATACTACATAGCACGCACAAGCAAGCATGCAAAAGCTCAAAGCATTGCATAGAGAGAGAGAGAGAGAGAGAGAGAGAGAGAGAGAGAGAGAGAGAGAGAGAGAGGACTTTAAAGGATAAAATGTATTGAATTTCATAGATAGAAGGGGCCATTATTAGGGGTCAAAATAATTTATTCCATTATACTATATGAGGCATTATAATTATATAGAAGTATCTAGATGTGCAAACGTGGATGTTGTAGGCGTAGAAGCGCGAATGGCCACCATTGTAGGATTGGTTGGAGCAAGAGAACTGGAAATTCTGACCGTGAGCACACCCTTCTCGTGAGCTGAGACCCAAGGCCAATGTGGCCACTTGGATTCTTTTTGATTGAAAGGTGCAACTAATCAATAGTTTCATTAGTTAGTAATCTAATTAAAACTCATGTAGATTGTTTAATTGGAACTCATGTCACAATCAATGCTTCTTGAAGGCTGTCTTCTCTGACAACCTCATGATTCCTTCCTCTGAATTGCATGCTCTACTGGAGTTGAAGCCTCGCTTTGCAATTTCTGTCACACTTCTTTGAGCTTGGGATGCAAATCATGCGCACGAATCTTCTTTGTCACTGACCTTGCAACTCATGGTTGTTTGAGAGACCTTAATGCTACCCACGGTTGTTAGGACCGGTGAGTTGATTGCTATAGAGATTGCTTAGGGGGTTCACCATTTAGTATACCTCTATATAACGTGCATTTGCAAGGTATTAAAAAAACCCCTCTTTTAACATTTTTGAATGAATAAAATCATTAGGGCAAAAAACGACTCAAAAAGGGTCATGTAAGGAATTGGTTAACTTACTAATTAGTAGAGCCGTTGATGATCAAAATGGCTCCAAATTTGGCCGTTTTGGTTTTTTAAAGAATATCTATGCAATGTAAAGCGTATCTAGGTATATATCTCTAAATATTCAAAAAGATATCATTTTCAATCCATTCCTTTGCGGCTCACCTCAAGCTTTGTTCTTATTCAACAAATAGTTGTTTCCACTTTTGAATCACTCAATCCCTATTTTTTCTCTCTGACCTTTCACGATATTTCTCTCTTCTTTTCTAATGCTAGTAGCTCTGCTACTATGTTATCTCCATTATAATTTTTGTGTGCTCTTCATTGCTGACAACAATGAGTAATACATCTTCCATTAGTCATAATCGTAAATTTTACTTAAACATTAAGCTAAGCCAAGAATATGCTATTATGCGGAGTGTCTATCAAAGACCAGTTATAAATGCAAATGAAGCACAACAACTTTGCAATGAGGGAAAGAAGCACATTGATCTATGGAGAGATGAAAGCTTGTATCCACCGGATCCCAACACTGGAAGGTATCCATCTTTTCACACACCTCATGGTTTGATGAGATTTGTTGGAGATGGGATTGAGGGCCTACTATGATATAGTTCTAGGCTATCTTAGTTACACATTACTCATACACAGTACATTCAATATCTCCAAACTGCTTTGTCTTCGAATGCAACAAGAATTTTAGAATTTAAAACCAAATACCGTCTCTAAAACAAGAAATCATCAGCTTCATACTTTTAAAGAAACTCCAATAGGATTAACAGCACGTGTAAATGAATGAGAGATGTAGTAAACTTAAAAGAAGGTTCCGAACAAAGAAAAAAAGGTTAAAGATTACTGGAGAACATGTGACCAGCCTTTTAGGATTTGATATACCCAATGTTCAACAAAGAAAAAAAGGTTAAAGATTACTGGAGAACATGTGACCAGCTTTTTAGGATTTGATATACCCAATGTTCAACAAAGGGTGAGATTCTTGAATGAGGTAATGAACAACGTGACATTTTGAAACTTTTAAAACTTTCAAAAATCAAATCCAAAAGAAATTAGTATTTCAAAATTTATTGAAAGTTATCGATTTATTGGCCCAACCTTTTCAAATACAAGAAGTTTGTCACAATGGGGGTGAGAAGAAGGGGTTATAGGGCCATCTCTAAAACCTGGTTTTAGGTCCTTAAGTATTACAAGATTAAAGCTTTTGGATTTCCTAGGCCTCACAATGTTGGGAAAGTAAGGACTTTGCTAAATGAAAAAATACCCGAACATTTTGGAGAGTACTATCATATAGAGGGAACGATGCCATATGAAAAACAGAAGAAAAAAATCTTCTTTAGAGTATAATGTTTTGAATAACATCTGGATGAGTATAAAAAAAGTTCAATCTACTATGGTAAGATACTATAAAATGCAACAAGTAGATTGTGAAAGGAAACTTATATTTGTTATGAAATTGGATGAGGCTCAAATTCAAAAATATCAAAAAATGGAAAGAGTATCTATATCCCTAATGAATAGAGCATTGGATTATAGCCAGGGTAAGTTAGATTCACCATACCACAAAACTCAATTGATTGAAGCAGCTCAAATACCAATAGAAAACCACGATACATTGACATGGCTCTTTTTGCATACCGACATCCTTTCTATTATAGAGGACCAAAATGCAGGTGAACAACTCCATATAGATGGCACGGGTGACTTCATTGTAGGTCAACCTTGTGACCAAGACATTTAGCCACTCTCCACCAAAATACGACCATCAAAACCCAAGATAGAGAAGACAAGAGTTCCATACTTTTGTGTAAGTGTCAAATTAATATTGTACTATTCCTTAATCCTTAGATTAACAAACAACCCTTTTCTAGCTGCTTTTGGCCCTAATGTGACCCCTTATTTCAGGGATTTTTCCAAAATTGAATATACAAACACCTTATTTTAACGTATCTTGGTTAAATAACCTAAAATTTGCATTTTAAAAACCCATTTAATCAAACTCACGTTATACATTAACATGATTACATAGTGCACCCCCTGAGAGAGATCGAGGACTTGGAGTGAGGCACAACAAAAAAGCTCATTGAGGAGGTTTGAGGAGAGATTGAGAGTGGAGAGGTAGGTGAGGTAGCCGAGATGCGAGATAGAGATCCTACCAAGCCAGAGCATGCAAGGTTGATGGTAGAAATGTGTAGAAAATGTCCATAGACATGATTATACTTAGTGTAGATCACTCCCATCCATGATATTCCAGCAGATGAAGAGTTTTAGGAGATATGATGTGAGGTCTGAGCTTGTAGCTCGTATAAGCCATGATTAGTGGTTAAGGTTGGGTTGTGGGCTCGGGAGGTGGCTACAACTCATAGCCATGATTAGTGCACCAAAGTTTGGTTGTAGGCACTGGAGGTGGTAGAAAAGGGCCAGGTACCTACATCTCAATGGATACACCCGCTCTTTTACAAGTATGTGTTGATCGCTATTCAAGCCAGGCAAAGAGTGAGGTGCATTGATGCTCACATTTTGAGCGCAAGCAAGTTGCTATCCATTGGAAGATCATAGACAACAAACATGCTTACTGACAGTCCAATATAACATGCACATCCTCTTGGGGTAAAGCCCCATGTGGCCGGTCAGGCGAGGTGCCCGCCCACTATACTTATTCATTATGTACATAATAGAATAAGGGGGCTCACATGTATAGAGTGAGTTCTAGCCCCTGCAGACACAAGGTCTCCTCTTCTCCTCTCTTCTCCATTGCTGCACACACTCACACACGCTCCTGCTCGTGCTCGCACACTTCCACTGGTATCAGAGCTCAGGGATTGGGAGCACCATTGGAGATCAGCGGGGAAGCAAGTAAAGAAGCAGCAAAATCTGTAGAACGTTTTTGCAGATCTGTTTTGGCCTACCAAAATGTCTTCATTTAAGCCGATTCTCGCTATTCATGACCGGTTTTTTGTCCTCTTCAACTTTGCAAAAAAAAAAAATCTCAAAATCTTCACTAGTTTTGAGATACTTCACTCAGACTAATTCAAGTCTAGGGTACACAGGTGCAGATTTTTACAGATCTATTTTGACCTGTAAAAACAACATATTTTAGGTCCATATCAGCACTTCCCACCCGTTTTCGTGTGGTCTACAACTTTGCAGAAGGAAGTTTCTGCAAATTCTGAGCGGTTTGGAAGATATGGGATGACAGGCTGGAGGGTATTCGGAAAGTTGAAGATTATGTATGCCTATTGTGGTGATTTGCTACATTCAGAGAGCTCGGATTGAGCTTTGTCATTCTCTGGTTTTGCGCATTGATGTTTTTCTCTCAGTGAAGAGAGCCTGGGTTGAGATTTTGCGCATTGATGTTTTTCTCTCAGTGAAGAGAGCGTGGGTTGAGATTTATGCGCATACGTTGAGAACGCTTTGTGGATGTATGCATTCTTGTGGACTCTTAGGACTCAAGAGTGGCTTCATCAGAGGTTATGTACATTGACTTATGCGATTGAGCAGATTTCAAAAAATGTGGTGCACAAATTTGCAAAGAGTTTTGCAAGCATTTCCGGCATGATTGTGAGCTGAATTTTCAGCTGATTTGGATGCTCATTTGCTACATGCTTGATGCTCGTTTATATTGCCATGTGGATGCACATGATGTGTGCTTTTCGGCGGATGGTATTCTTCACCTTAGAATGGTATATGTGGGCTGATTTTTAACTGTTTTGAGAATCAATTTGTGACATTTTTGGGTTGGTTTGTGTCCAAGTTTATGCTAGTATATGCCTCGCTTGTAGAGTGCAGTTGATGCACTTTGTGTTTCGGATTACAGGATTGTTTTCCAAGCTTAAAGAGTTGAGACTTTGGGCCAGCTCATGTATGCTTGAGTGCCGATTTTGCACATGATTTGCTCATGGTTTTTATCATGTTTAAGGCATGTATGGTTATTATGGTTAGATAGCCAAATACTGCCAAAACTCTGCTGGATTTTTCTTGCGAGTTTATTTGTTTATGTACATGGATTGCAATGGTGTTTTGATTGCATTTGGAACTCAGTGGTTGATTTGCCATAGTGTTTTGGCATCGCATTGTGAGAGTGTTTTCTCACTAGATTATGTCATTTGACATACATGTGGTAATCTCTTCAAGAGGGAGATTATTGATGATAGTTTCATTGATTACCACATAGTGCTCTTGGATTAGAGTGGGTTTTTTCGCATCATTTGAGCGGTTTTGCTCACTTGGTTTCGTTACATTGATCGCCATATTTGTTGACACTTCTCTTATACAGCTTATGACAACTTATGTTGTATTTTGACAACACTTGGTGTTATGAGTTAGCCAGGCTTTGGCTATTTTCAGTTGATCGATTTGTGCTTGGTCTTGTCATATGTTATCACTATGGATTTCCATATACATCATTGTCAGGGTTTATGCTTTTCCATACAAAGTTTGATGGTTCAAACTTTGAGCATTGGAAAGAAGGTATGCATGATGCATTGACTCAGTTGGGCCAAGTGTTGCCACTACAAGGCATGGATGCTATGCCGGAGTCTATGACTAATGATGAGTGGGAGACTTGGATGAGCTTGCACATTCGACGATCAGGCTACACCTTGGTGAGTTTATCTATCACATTGGTCTGGATGCATGCACAACTAGAGAGTTATGGCAAAGATTGTGCAATGTTTTTGGCACAAATGAGTCTAGAGAGATGCCTATAGTTAAAGGACGATCTTGCATACATAGAGATGTTGTGTGTTGGCATTGTGGTCATACAGGATATGTACATAGGTGTTGTTTTTGGTGGATGAGACAGCGTAGGAAACAACATAAGAGGGATGCTATCACTTTAGATGATGTGGGAGAAAATGTAGCGTATGTGGCTACGCATGACGGAGATGTGACCTTTGCGTCCATGTTTACTCTTGACTTTCTTATGTCGGTTTTTGACGACACATTACCTTCGCATTGGATACTAGATGTGAATGCTAGATTTCATGTCACGCCGAGTCGTGAGTGGTTTAGCACATATGCTAGTGGTATGCTTGGACATGTGTGTCTAGCTGATGGTTCAGTGCATGACATAGTTGGTGCAGGAGATGTCAGATTATTGTTGCCGAGTGGTGCATCATACGTGTTGTGAGATGTACGCCATGTGCCAGGTTTGATGCAAAGCTTGATCTCTGTGAGTCAGTTACGAGACAGCGGATGCTAGGTAGTACTAGATGAGCATAGTTTCAGATTGCATCATGGACATCTAGTCATAGCGAGAGGTGCTAGTGTTGGCACGATTCATGCGATGCGAGTACGTCATGTGCGAGATGGCACAGTCTTTGTGAGGACGCAGACATGCAGAGAGACAAGGCATGTCTCCTTTGCGGATAGGTTGCATGATGCTCCAGTTTGTGAGCATGTTGAGCCAGTTGTGTAGACAGTTGTCCAGCAAGGCATGTCATTTGTGGATACGAGGACAAATATGGATGGCTTGAGTGCTAAGGATTCAGCCATGATTCAGTCATTCATGGATATGCTTAGGCCAGAGGCTGATGTGCGTGAGTTGGAGATAGGCATTACTCTTGCCACACAGGGTTCAAGATAGACAGATGCTCTTGGTGCGCATGTGACATGCGATGTACACAACGATGGATTCCATGGATCGGAGTTCGGGTGTTAGGGTGATTTCTATGAGTGGAGTTCTGAGACAGATTTGACTGAGATGGTCAAATTGGCAGATATTGCTAGGATTGCATCAGCATTTGGGAGTCTCATGTACGAGATACTGATCTCGAGACCCGAGATTGCATTTGGAATAGGTGCATTTGCAGTGGGAGCAGTTAGTCGTGTAGTGACTGACGTTTGCCTTGAGCATAGGGGTACTTTGTAGAGTATGGTGAGATACCTGCAGGATGTGTGCGACTTTGTTGAAGAGTATGGTGTCGATCCCTCTATACTTTCTCTACGATTAGAGCTGGGTGCACACAGATTTAGTGAGCCAGTGGGCATTGGATGAGGTCATCCTTGTGATGGCCTTGTACAGGTTTTGTACGGTTTTCTTTTCTCTTTCACGGCCACATTGGCCTTTACGAGGGAGGTTGTTGGGGTAAAGCCCCATGTGGCCGGTTAGGCCAGGTGCCCGCCCACTATACTTATTCATTATGTACAATAAAAAAAAGAGGGCTCACATGTAGAGAGTGAGTTTTAGCCCCTGCAAACACAAGGTCTCCCCTTCTCCTCTCTTCTCCATTGCTGCACACACTCACACACGCTCTCGCTTGCACACTTCACATCCACGTTGGCAACTCGTTGAGATGAGAGTAAGCAGGACCATCCATAGTGACCCCGCAGGTCAAGCAGAGAGAGAGAGAGAGAGAGAGAGAGAGAGAGAGAGAGAGAGAGAGAGAGAGAGAGAGAGAGAGAGAGAGAGAGAGAGAGAGAGAGAGAGAGAGAGAGCCATGTTGGCACAATGAGACACCAGTAAGGGAGGGGAAGCAACCATAATGGAGCTCCATCTTTGTCTTTTTAATATACTATATAGATTCATCTTGAGATTGGGATGTCAAAAGTTCACAAGCCTGAATGGATGGATGAAAAAAAAGACACGGTCAACACCCGTCAGGTGAATTGAATCCACAACCTACCCGTTTGAGAGGCAAATGCTCTAGGTATGCGGGTGCATAGGTTTTGATGGAATCCGAGGCAAAACATACCCTTATATGGCAAACACAAACATAAAAAATTAAACTCAACCAAAAACTATAAACTTAAACAACATTTGATGGTGTACGTGATTTTAGAATTTTGTGCCTGGCTTTGCACGCGGTCGATCCCACAGCTTGGGCCCTCTGGTCTTTAGCACTAAGACCACCCCCCCCCCCCCCCCCCTCCAAAAAAAAAAAAAACAATAAAATAAAACTAAGGTGTGCAATAGTGTTGCTATTCACATGAGCTAGCTAGCTTGGTTGGTTGGTTGGTTGGTTGAGCACTCGACCACCATGACCTAGGTCATGGGTTTGAGTGCTACCAAGTGACCTTGGTAGCACTCACGAACGTTTTCTTCAACTGCACGGGATTTATGCGATTGGAATAAAATTTAATATGTTCAATAGCATCGTTGTTCACATGAGCCATTAGAGATTTCATGGTGAAAGAAACATTCACAAATCATTTGTATCAAAAGACACCATATTTTCTCCTAGGCATGCATTAAGGGGGATAGGCTTAGCAATGCTTGCATCCTCAACTTTAATGACACTTTTTTTTTTTTTTTTTTTTTGCCATACTCACAATTATGAGTTGGAGAATTTATATTAACTCAAAAAGTATACAAATGCCCTCAAGCACACATGTGCCTTAGAGGGCATGTAATCCAAAAGAGGGTTGTACAGAAACAAAGAGGATACAAAACTAGTGGTGACTAACGTAACCTCTTGTGTGTTCTAAGTAGCTTAGGGCATGAATCCAATCTTAATCCTTACCTGCTAACTCTCTTCTTGCTCTAATACTAACCCTCTTCTTGCTCTAACACCATATATGAGCTCAGTGCTCATGCGCACAATATTGTCAAAACGAGCTACAATCAGTTTGGCCTCAAATAACCGAAGGTTCATAAACTTCTGGACCTGGTTCAAGTAGCAAAACCTAATAATTTGGATGCACACCAAATGGCCTAACTTTGGAATCCATGTCCTCCCAACATCAGGTCATCAGTAAGAAGATGTTCTTCCAAGTTCTCCGTACCCATTTCCAAACCTTAGCGGCCAGCCCTGGTGAAGTAGGGCAGTTGATGAATAGATGAAAGGGGTCTTTAAAGGCTGACCTACAACCAGATAAGGTGTTAGAGCTAATCCCTCTAGCGTGCAGCTTAATACCAGTAGGCAAGGCTCCGAGAGCTCCTTCCAAGTGAATACCTTTATGTATTTCAGACATTTAGTCTCCCAAATGTCCTTAATACTCTTTTGCCAGCGCTCTTATGAGGAGTTTTTCTTCTAGATTCTAGTGAGTGGGTTGAACCAATCCTATTTGTATATCAACACATTATAGACTATGGGTCTTGTGCAGTGAGAACACTCTATCCTTCGGCCAATGCCAGGCTCTCCAATCAGTTTCGGATCCATTGACAGGTGGAAGTGAGCTTGCAAGCACTTCCAAGAATCTACCGATAAGAAGTCTTTCGTACATACCCAAGTTATGTTGCATCACTACGAGCTCCACATCTTTCCAGCCAGAGCTTCTATCATCCCAAACATGAGAGAGTTAAAAAGATTCCTTTTTTGTTGTTTACCAAGCGTGCAACATCCCTCCATAAGGGGTCCAAGGAACCCTTCCCTAGTTTGGAGAGCCAGGGGGACCAATTGAGAGATGAATCCTTGAAGTATTTGAAATTCTCCCCCCCATTCCAGGGTTGAAGCTGCTATGTTGCAGTTTTGTGCTAGCTCCCTTGTGTAGCCTCGAAGCTTCAAGAGTGTCCAAAAGGGCACCAAACTCTTGTCCTACAATGTGCATTCTTCCAAGTGCCCCCTTTTGAGGCAAGATTTGCTTCATTAACCATATCTCAGGCCATAATAGCCCATTCCTCCTTTTGATCTGTTAATGAGATCAATAATCCCAATTCCACCTTGATTCTTTGGTCTTGCTACCCATTCGCATTTCCCCCATTGGCAAGGGGTTGAGGTTTTTGTGTTTCTTTTCCACAAGACCGTTTGATAGGCTTCAAAAAATCTTTCCAATTGCATTTGATCAGTTTTAGCAATGATGATACGAATGAAATGCATGGGATCATAAAATCATTAATCACAGTGATTCTGCTATGGAAGGGGAGGAGCGCAAACTTCCACCTTTTCATTTTGTTGTTTATTTTGGCCAAGAACCAGTCAATTGTTTGCTTGTAATACCCACCCCACGAGGAGTGCCAAGTTGCTTGGACACAGTTCCCTTACATATAACTTTCCCTAATCATTCCATGGAATCGAACGAGTCGCTTTCTGAGAAAGAAATCAATCTTGATTTCTCAATATTGCACATTGGGCCGGAAGCAGAACAATCTTGAGGGTTCTTCGTAGCATTTTTGAGTTGGCTTGAAGAGAGAGCAAAGAGTTGTCTGCAAACAACTTAGCAAGCAGTTTTTTTCCTCTAGGAAGTGAGAGACCCTAAATCTCACGTAGACATCTCTATAGCCAATTTCTCTACGATTGTGCAAGCGAGTTGATTCTTGTGATAGGAAAAAGGCAAAGCTCAGAGGGTTGGCCGAAGGCTACCCAAGCCATCATGGCTAGTTGAGAGGATTTAAGGACTTGTCTTGGTAAATCTTTTTTGTATGGCCTCGCTTTGAGGCAATGTATGTTCTGGTTGTAAGCCTTAAGGCACGGTATGGGCTTTGGGTCTCTTTGTATCTTTCTCAATTTTGATATATTCACTCACAATTGTGAGTTTGGCAAAAAAAAAAGGATATCACCCACCATAGGGAATGTAGACATGTTTGGAAGAATTCATTTCTTTTTAGGATTTCAAGGAGATCTTTGAGGTCTCAAGGGATTCTTCCAAGAAGATCCTCCTCTTTTCCTCATGTAGGTCTCTTAGGTCTAATGGTTGTCCTCTTCTCCTTCTCTTTCACATAAAGGATGTCTAGTATTTATGTGGAGTTGGTTCCAAAAAAGGCACCACTTAAGTCTATATGTATACACAAAAGCATATTAGTACAATTTGTTCCCTCCTATGGAAGAGCTCATTGTAGCCATTTATAGGTAGCATCCTCATCCATATATAGTCTCGGATGCATGTTATCATATTTGAATCTAGGCACCCGCCATTTGAACAATAATGTGCCTTGTAATGGGGGCAGACACCCATGAAAAACATATTAAACATTGTTATTGCAGCTAGACACCGTCATGAGAAGTGAGCATGAAATAAAAATTGCGACTTGTAATGGGCTTAGATTCTATATACCCAGCCAACAACATGTTTATACTTGTATTGGGGTTGGATATTAACATTAGCAAAGTGAACATAAGAAATACTGAGTGTGTGAGAGGATGACACATATATAGATAGATTTTATTATCGTCCTTGGATGTCAAAATATGACCTATGGGACCAAAGATATGTATGTGATGAACTCTCTATGGGACTCACAAGTGATACTCGATGCTCAAGGATTTTGGTGATGAGAGTCGCAATGGAGAGCCCACATTGTGACTCGGGGAGGAAAGCGTGTAGATCTAAGTCATGGTGGTTGAAAATGTGAGAAAAGCAAGTTCGGATGTGAGTAAAAGTTGAGCACTCTAGCAGTGTGTGGTACTCAAACTCTCGAACTTGCAGTGAGCATAGTGTGCATAGTCAATTAGCATCTTCTCCATTGCCCCAACTACCCCATTTGACATCAAAGAAAGTGTCACCTAAGCCGAATTGGTATAATGATTTGTATTGCCGACAAGGAGATAGGCTCAAGCATATAAGGGCTAGTGTTGATAGGATTGAAGGGGGGGGGGGGTAGTTTTAATGGCTTGCACACAATCCTAAGTGACCACAAAGATCTATCCGATGAGTCTAGAACTCAGGATGGATGTGTGTGTGTGTGTGTGTGTGAGAGAGAGAGAGAGAGAGAGAGAGAGAGAGAGAGAGAGAGAGATCTTTGTCATTCAAAACCATTGTGGAAATCCATGATACCCAAATTGTTAAATGTGGTGCTAATACGACATCACAAAACAAGGGGAGGTGCTTATCCCTTCCAAATATTAGCCATGAAACATCGTCGGACAATGGCTACGTACCACGGGCAAGAGCCATGTGTATGCATCACCATGGCCACCTAATTGATGCACCACCCTAGGAGGAGGATACACTCGAGTTTTCAAGGGCAATATCCCTAGCAATGTGAACACCATGTGGGCACAAGGTGTCCCTCTAGCGGGGACCCAATGGGGGATTTGAACCCACAATACTTAGGTTGAGAAGCGAAACCCTGACCAGTTGACCAACTACTAGAAGTAGAGACACGAGCGGAAAAAGCGCTTTCTGGGGGATTAATGCTGGAAAGAGCATGGAGATATAGGTTAGTTCATATGCCCCCCTTCTCTCTCTCTCTCTCTCTCTCTCTCTCTCACACACACACACACACACACACACACACACACACACACACGCACACGCACACGCATAGTGCACAAGTATCACGATTCTCTACTTTGAGAAATTTTAGACTTGAGAAGCCTTTACATGACTTGAGAAAATGACTCATCACCCAAGTTGAGCTTACTGAGAAATCGACTTAAAAAAATTAATCAAGAATATTGGTCTTTGACGATACAAAAATCGTAATTTGAGCTAAGCAGGTAGCTATTAGGAGCAAAAGTGACATTTCAATGACCATTACAAAGCCGCCACAAAGGCCCCTTCATAATCGTGTATGCCTTGTCGACCCGACGTCGAGGATTGAAGAGACCATTGTTGCTGAGAGGTGCTGCCCCATCACTATATCACACGGTTGGTCAAATGGGATCAATGGTGAAGGAGGAAAACGCGGGGCGTGCCAATCGTGGACCGTCAGATTTGACAATCACCCCGAATTTACTAGTCTGCCCGAATGCAAATTTACCCCGAATTACTAATCGGTCCACATTTACAATATGAGATACTCGAATCCCCTATATTTCAACGAACGCATGCGGGCGTAATGGTTAGTGCACATGGCTTGTAGTGGAGAGGTCGCTAGTTCAACGCCGAGGCCGGGATGTCCAACAACATGCCATTCACGCTAACTCCAATCACAAGGTAATAAAATTGTGAGTGACCTCCATATAGTCTTTTAGCACGGGAATGTATCGTATGTAGAGGCTTGCTTGGCAATCCCGGAGGGAGTCGATAGGCAAGGATGAGAATATAGCAAGTGACATCGGTTGTATGTGCAAATAATGCATAAAACCAATGTCAGTGGCTACCACATACTTTGGGACACCCCTGCAGAATTGATAGGCAAGCCTCTACATTACACTCCTTATACCTGAATGGCATGCTACTAGACATCCGAGCCTCAGCATTGGTTGTCATGTTATCCGAGAGCTCCTATCGGGAGAGAGAGCGGCAGAGTTGAACGGAGAGTGTATGTGCATTGCACCTGAGGTGATGTGCACGCAATCACGCCCAATACCGGCTGCTGGACATTGTCGCAAAATTCATGTGCGGCGAGGTAAAATCTCTCTCTCTCTCTCTCTCTCTCTCTCACTCACACACACACACACACACACACACACACACTCACTTGATAATTTCTTGCAATGTGTCTCTCCGTCCACTCTCCGCCGCGATGGAGGCAGGGAAAATACTTGACCCGCTTGAGCTCACTACCAGTACATGAGTATCGATGGTTTACGCTCATTTTACTGGGCGTAGTTGCCCGCTCATCCTCCACATGTGTGTGAGAGAGAGAGGGAGAGAGAGCGCTCTGCTACAGGGTGAGACTAGCTGCGCTGGCCAAGGCGACTTAGTATTGTAGTACAGATATATATAAAGGGAAGGCATATTAGGCCAAATTGCAAGCATACATTGCTGGCAATGCATATAGCATGCTGTGTGGGTTGCTCACCAGCCACAACATGCAAATTATCTTCTCCCCCCCTCTCTCTCTCTCTCTCCTAGTGTCCTGTCAATGGAAACTCTCTCAACACCTAGACACCTAGTGCTGGTATGTATCTCGTTTGGATGGATGGTTTAGCATTGATGTGGTGTTGTGAGAATCAAAAACAATATAGTATATTCACTATATGAAACTTTGAAAATGTTTACCGAGAGCTTTTATCGCGGTTTGAAGAGAGAGAGAGAGAGAGAGAGAGAGAGAGAGAGTCCAAAATGGGATGGCCAAAGAAGAGACAGGGAGGTGGGGGGACTTTTTTTTTGCATTTAAAATATTACTGTGGATATTTCTACTTGACCAGTAAGTGTGAAGTCATCGTTACATCCTCCTCATCTGACCACATGCGAGGCATTGAGGGATCAACTTGTGCCAAATACTCTAAAATGTAAATAAATGCCTTTTGTACGATCTATCCTTTGGCCATGCATGCCTTTGGCTCCGCCCATAGTTGCACAAAATCAAAACGTGATGATGTAGGTAGTAATACCCGCAACAATAACTGGCGGTTTAGAAAAAACAGAGCAAGGTATGCTCGCTTTTTTGGGCATACCTTGCTCTAGTTTTCACCCACCAGTGCATTTGCAGGTATCTCCTTTCCCCTTATCCCCCCCCCCCCCCCCCCTCTCTCTCTCTCTCACACACACACACACACACACACACACACACACACACATGTCACTTTTATGTGTGGCTAACTGTTATGAGAATGGGTACTTGCTCTATTTAACACTACATGGATGGTATAAGTTAAAGGTTTTAAGTAGGACATGTTTGAGAGTGATGCATAGTAGCTTAGCGAACAAGGTCTTAAGTAAAGATAGAGTACTCACATGCATCCATATAAATAACACAATAGATTCGTTAGGCTTGAATACGGGTGTGAACGAACCTATCAATTGTTAATATTACCATGGATATTTCTACTTGACCAGTAAGTGTGAAGTCATCCTTACACCCTCCTCATCTGACCACATGCGAGGCATTGAGGGATCAACTTATGCCAAATACTCTGAAATGTAAACAAATGCCTCTTGTACTATCGATCCTTTGGCCATGCACGCCTTTGGCTTGGCCCATAGTCGCACAATATCAAAACGTGATGATGTAGGTAGTAATACCCGCAACAATAACTGGCCGGTTAAAAAAAACAGAGCAAAGTATGCCCGCGTTTTTGGGCATATCTTGCTCTAGTTTTCACCCACTAGTGCATTTGCAGGTATCTCCTTTCCCCTTACCCCCCCCCTCCCCCCGCCCTCCTCTCCCTCCCTCTCTCTCTCTCACACACACACACACACACACACACACACACACATGTCACTTTCATATGTGGCTTACTGTTATAAGAATGGATACTTGCTCTATTTAACACTACATGGATGGTATAAGTTAAAGGTTTTAACACTAGTCTGGTAACCTAACACGACATAAAAGCGTCCTTTCAGGGTTTTGGAAAAAATTCCAAAACTATCTACTCATTTTGAAAAATCCTTTCATGAGCTTATAGTTCAAGGAATACTACATATGGCAAAAATGCGAAACTTGTAAAATTCCTCATCTCTTGGTCACAACAAGCCTCCAAAGCTGACGGACCCGTGCATTTCACCCAAAACAACCATTTCTTACGGTTGATTGCATATAAACAAGAGTGGAGATTTTTGTCCTGTTACCATTCTAGTGTTAAATTAACTTAAGGAGGACATGTATAACAATTGATAGGTTCGTTCACACCTGTATTCAAGGCTAACGAATCTGTTGTGTTATTTATATGGATTCATGTAAGTACTTTATCTTTACTTAGGACCTTGTTGGCTAAGCTACTGTGCATCACTGTCGAACATGGCCTCTTTCACTTCAGAATTAAAGTGTTCTTGATTATCTTATATACAAAACACTAGAATGATATCTCATTCTCACTATGATGTACAAAACAGAATAAAAGATTGAGTTGTTTTTGTGGTGATCATTGTTTTTTGTCTAAAGCCACTTGTTTTTTGAATTGTTATGTTCTTTTGTTTATAAGTATAAGTCTAAAAATAGCAACACACATATTGTTTGAAGTGCTCACTGTTTGCATTATGCGCTCTTTTATTTTCCCCTTGGTCAAATTTTTTGCATCGATTTGCTTGTATTATTTACTCTTTTGTTGCCCTGATCGATTTGTGCTTGGTGTTGCCTTTGAGTGAAAGACATAGAGAAAATGAGAGAGAGAGAGAGAGAGAGAGAGAGAGAGAGAGTGATTGATTAGTGTGTTTGAGAGGGAGGAAAGAATGTTTGACGAATTAATGAATTAATGTATGAGAGAGGGAGATGAAAAGGGAGAGAGGAAAAATATATGATTATAGTAGGTTTAAGTTTTAAATAAGTGATTGAGTGATAATAAGTAAGTTTAGTTTAAAAAAAAATAAAAAAGACTATAAAGTGATTTTTAGACCAATATTTTAAAAATTTTAACCACTTAAATAAATTAAAAAAAAACTAGAGAAGAGAGAGAAAATGTAGAGAGAGATAAAGAGATAGATAGAGAGAAAATATACAGAGAGGAATAGAGAGAGAAGGAGAGAGAGTGTAGAGAGATAAAGGTTTAGAGAGAGAACATAGAGAGAGAAAGATAGGAAAAGAGAGAGACTAGTGTAGAGAGGGATAGAGAGAGACAAAGGATTAGAGAAAGAGAACGTAGAGAGGGATAGCGAAAGAAACAGAGTGTAGAGAGAGAGAGAGAGAGAGAGAGAGAGAGAGAGAGAGAGAGAATGTAGAGAGAGTGATACAGAGAGAAAGACAGGGAATGAGACGGAGTGTAGAGAGGGATAGAGGTTGGTTTTTTCACACCCCCCCGCTCCCTATGTTTGCAATGTGCACATGCACAAAGAGAGACACACACATTGTTCGAAATGCACACACACATAGATTGTTTGAAGTGCTCACTATTTGCATTATGCGCTCTTTTATTTGCCTCTTGATCAATTTGTTTGCATCAATTTGCTTTTATTATGTGCTTTTTTGTTGCCCCCAAATGATTTGTGCTTGGCGCTGCCTTCGAGTGAAAGAGAGAGAGAGAGAGGTAATTAGAGTGTAATGAGTGTGTCTTAGAGGAAGGAAAGAATGTTTAGTTAATGTATAAGAGAGGGAGATGAAAAGAGAGAAGAAAAATGTATGATTATAGTATTATTAATGTATGTTTAAGTTTTAAATAAGTTATTGAGTGATAATAAGTAAGTTTAGTTTAAGTTTTTTTTTAAAAAAGACCATAAAATGATATTTAGATGAATTTTTTTAAAATTAAACATTTAAGAAAATAAATAACAAATAGATAGAGAAGAGAGAGAAAAGAGAGAAAGAGACGGATATAGAGAAAATATATATATAGAGAGAGAGGGAATGAGAGAGAGAAATGTTTACAGAGAGAGGGATAGATAGATAGGTTTTATTATCCTCCTCAGACGTCAAATATAACCTATGGGATCAAAGTTACATGTGATGTAGTATGTGTGTGATTGATGAGTGACTCTTGATGCTCCAAAATTGTGGTGATGAGAGTCGCAATGGAGAGCCCACATTGTAGCTGGGAGAGGAAAGTGTGTAGGTCTAAGTCATGGCTAAAAATGTGAGGGAAGGAAGTTCGAATGTGACCAAAAGCTACGCAGTCTAGTAGTGTGTGGTACGTAGACTCTCAAACTTGCAGTGAGAATAACGTGTACAATTGATTTGACTCTTCTCCATTGTCCCAATGCCTTGTCTCACATCGAAGGGAGTGGGAGCTATGCCAAATGGCTGCGATAGTGCGTATCACTGACAAGGGGATAGGCTCAAGCATGTAAGGGTGAGTATTCCTCTTTTAGTGAAGAACATGGTCTTGTAGTTGGGGGCAATATGGATGGTGTAATGTATGAAGCACCACCCATTGGATTCCTCCCACGCCATAATACATTGGCGTTGTAGAAAAGATTCATTCACTTGGGAGTCAATTGAGACATCATGTATCAAGTGTAATGCATCCCATCTTCCAAACCACTTCTTTAACTCTTGCATGCATCCCATGCTCAAGATCTTGCTTTAAAGCGTCTATTAAACTTTTTTGCTTGCTTTCCATGTAGTTGTAGGAAGTCGATGTGAGGGGTTTTGATGCATCTTTATCATGTACTCCATAACCCTTTCTAGGCCAATAACCTCAACTGGAAGAGATCTCAACTCAAGAAGGAGGAGGATATATGGTGTTTGTGTCTTAACTCAGAGAAAGTCTATAAGAAAATGCTTTTGGACATTATCAAACTCTTTCCAAGTAGACTTTGAAATGCTCCCGTCCCACACTCTCTCGACACTCCATAAAGAAGAACCGGTGTCACCAATGTGTCAAAAAGGTACTTCTTGAGAACCCAAAACTTGATGTTCTTTGCATTACACATGTTCTCAAATGCATAATATGCTCTCTTTTCGGCTTCCAAACGACGCATAGCACATTTATGCCTCTTGTGATTGGCCAAAACATGAAGGCCAAGGTACTTATAGCTCTCAACAACTTCAAGTGTCTCATTTTTGTACACAATGCATGGCTTCTTCTTATGGTTGGTTTTTAGAAGCATAGCCTTTGTTTTGGATTCATTCACAATCAGCCCACTATGCAAGAAAAAGTTCTCAAGGACAACCATAAACTTTTGTGCATCCTCTAAAGTGTGTGCTAGAAGCACTACATCATCTGTATACAACAAAAAAATGAATACTACATTGCAAATAGTGAAATCTTCAATGCCTTCTTCTTGCATAAAGTCAAGTACCATTAGTTTCCATTCATTGATGCATAGACCAAAGAGAGTTAGTGACAATGGACATCCTTGTGTAACCCTAGTAGTGCTTGCAAATTTTTTTGAAATTCCTCTTCCCATGTGCAGTTGATACATCACCTTCTGATAGATTGAGAAATCGCATGTAATAGAAATGGACTATGAACATGGAGAATAGCGGAATTAACAAAACTGTAGTGATCATTTTTATGAGAATATTTTGAGAAAATACATGGTGAACTTGATTAGAGATAGCAACATAACCATTAATATACTTAATTAACTTGGCATGAAACCATACTTTGCAAGAGAGAATTAGAGAGCTTGAAAACAGTTGAGGACTGGATTTATGTGGAGCGAGTCCCCCCTCCAAAAGATTTTGTATTATAGCATCTCCCATAAAGAGAGACTTGGTACAATACAAGGTTTGTGTTCCTCGAGACCTTGATGGTGCAATGAAGATAGAGAGATTCATGCACCACAACTATGCCCGTAACTTAGATAAATGAAAGCATTAAGTTGTCCCCAGCCTCAATCCCAAGACCTCAAACACCTTCAAAGATGGAGAGAGCCAGTAGTAGTGAATGAGGGTAGGGAAGAGGAAAAAGAAGTATTCTTACGAGAAAGAAATAGTGTCCTCTCATACCATTACTCATAGAGCTTAGCATAGCACATTAGCATAGTAATGGAGATGAAGAAGATGGATAGCATAGAATTGAATCATTTCATAGCCAAGAGTGTTGGTGTAGGCTCTCAACTTCTCAACAAACTTGGTGTGAAGAAGATGGCTAGCATAGAATTGAATCATTTCATAGCCAAGAGTGTTGGTGTAGGCTCTCAACTTCTCAACAAACTTGGAGAAGGAGATGAAGTTCCTTGCACTTCACACAATGAGAATGTGTGTGTGTAAGTGTATATCCCTCAAGCTAACCCCCTTCTTTCTTGGGTCGACCCCTCATCCTAGCTCATGCCTTAAGCTCACTGGCCCTCTCAAGCCTAGCCAATGACAAGCCTAGGTCAATTCAAGCAATAGAGGTAGTCTTTGGACAAGTGTCCTCCTTACCCCTTTGAGAGAGAGAGGGCTTGAATAATGCTTAAATAATTGATTTAATTAACTTAATTCTCATTGGACCTCTCTAAGGATCAACCAATAGGATTTAGGAACACTATGCGGGCAACCTAGCTAGGGGCTTGACATGTGTCCTACTTGCCTCTTGAGGGAAAGGGTGTCCCTTGGTTAAGTGTGAGACTTTCCAATCACATCCCCTCCTTTTGGGGCTCTCCCCCTCCTTTCTAGGCCTTTGTTTGACTTCAAGCATCTCCAGCACCTTGTCCCCCAAGTACCTTAAGCACTTTATGCACCTTAGTTAGCAAGCATGACAAGCACCTCAAGCACCTTAGTCTGCAAGCATGACAAGCACCTCAAGCTTGAGCTGGGCTCTCACCTCAAGCTCAACCCTAGCTTGCCTACGGTCCTAGGTCTAAGGACTTTTAACAATAATCTTTGGAGGTATTTAATGAAGCTAGCCCTAAGGTCTTTCAAGCTCCATTAGCTAGCATTGCTCTTTGATAGTAGGGCATCTCTCATTTGGACCCATTGACTTTGGTTCCGTGCTAAGATAAATCCATAAGCACATGTCTATATTCTAAGTCTTGTTCCTGTTTATTCTCCCACATTAAACAATCAGTTTAATATGAGAAAATCATTTGGGTTAGTTAGATATTAGATTTTATGTCTCTCTTGAAATCACAGTCGTCCTCGACTATGAGGTAGAGGAGATAAAACCTTAGTCATTAGTCTATGTTTGTGAGCGGGTAGAGGATCCATTTTTAGCGTACGACATCATTCCAAGATGGATGACTAATCCATTTGGGGCTTGGGAACTTAGCTTCCATAAGCATGTCTGCTCTTGAGTCTATTTCATTCGCCCAAAGTAGAGTGACAAATTTTACTTGGTGTTTGAGAGACGTGGTCATCACAAACATGATTCTAAGCATGCATACTACTTAAATTTGTGCACAATAAAAATAGAATTAGTTTTATAAGACAAAAAAATTGATCATTTAACAAAAACATTTACATTTGCTTACTCTAATGTAGCATTGTAAGCATAGACAAGGTTCATACTATCCTTAAGTTGTGTTCCTTGCATCCATAGCATCTCCAAAAGGATAATTTTTGAACTTAATAACATACCGTCGGATAATCTTACTATGTCTTAGTACCTTGTATTCATGTCGAAGAATCAATTCGGGCTGAAGTACGTCTTCATGAACTTCGATCTCGGGTGGGTCCTCAATGATTGGTTCTTGTGGTGGCCCTCCTTTGTAAGGCTTAAGTAGGCTCACATGGAAAGCATTGTGAATGAGACAATGGTTGGGAAAATTGAGTACATAGGTCATCTCATTGATTGGTTTTAGAATTTGAAAAGGACATAGTACCCTTTTTGCTAATTTAGCATAATACTTCTGGTGGCCCGGCGTAGGATTTTTGCCTGTAGTTTGCCTCAATCGATCCTTGGGAAATTTGAGTAGGACCCAATCATTTTCTTTGAAATCTAAGGCCCTTCTGTGCTTGTTAGGAGCAACCTTTTTCCTTTGCTGTGAGATGGATATAGACTTCTTAAACTTTTGGAAAGATTCTTGTAGGTCTCGTCTATACTCAACGGAAGCAAAGATCTTCCCATGTACCATAAGTAGCAAGGAACTCTTTGGTCTTCATTCAATGATTTCAAATGGTGCCTTCTTGTAGTAGTATGGACATTGTTATTGTACGCATACTCTACAAGAGGTAGGTACTTTTCCCATTGGGAACTTTGATCTACTTCAGTAACATAGTTCTTAAGTAGAGCTAGAATTGTAAGGTTGGCTATTTCACTTTGGCCATCTGTTTTGTGGGTGATATGCCAAAGAGAAATTAAGCCTAGTACCTAGATTCTCAAAGAGACCCTTCCAAAAATTATTAGTCATTCAAGGATGTCTATCCGAGACTATCTATGTGCTGGCAAGCCATGGTGTTTAAAAATTTGGGATATGAAGAGGATTTCCATTTGGTGTGCCTTAATAGTCTTTTTGACAGGTATAAAATGTGCTTGTTTACTAAACCTATCTAAAATTGTCCATATTCCCGTATTCCCATGGATGGACTTGGAAAATCAAAAGATAAATCCATGGATATGCTCTCTCATGGTGAATTAGGAATTGGCAAAGGCTGGAGTAGTCCAGGTTGCTTCCCCCTATCATACTCTGTCTTTTGGCATACCACACATTTTGACACATAGTATTGTATGTCCGCCTTCATGGTCAATAGAAATACATATTTACTCCGACAAGGGTAGGTTGAATCCCTCGATGCCCTGCATAGGGAGGAGCATGTGATTCATACATCACTTTCTCACGAAGAGTGTGAGTACCACATAGCCTATTTCCATGGAAAAGATTATCATCCTGCAAGGTGGATGGTTCCTCTTTCTTCCCTAAAGCAAGGGCTGACATTATGCCTTTAAAATTAGGGTCAATAGTGTACTCACCTATCATGGAAGCTAGATCATTGTGAGTTGCTATAGACATTGCATTTTCCCTCGCTCGTGGTGGTGATAGTGCATCAGCCACTTGATTATGCTTACTCATAATATGAGCAATATGAAAATTGAATTGTGAAAGAAAATTTTCCCACCTCATTTGTTTTTTGGAGATCTTGGTTTGTGTCATGAAGTACTGGTGGTCCGTTCATAAGAAGAATGTAGTCCCCAAAAGATAGTGCTTCCATGTTTCGAGGGCATCTAGGATAGCTAGTACTTTCTTCTCGAAGATTCCCAATACTCACTCATCGGAATTAAGTCTTTGACTCTCATATTCTATGGCATGCCCTTCTTGAAGCAAAATTGCTCCAAGGCAATCTCCACAAGAATCACATTGGACCTCAAATGATTTTGAGAGATTGGTAGTGTGAGAAGTAAGCTTTTCTTTAACCTTTTCAAAATAATTTTGATGTTTAGCAATCCATATGTACTTAACATTTTTTTTGGTCAAGTCATGTAGTGATCTTGCTATTTGGGAGGATTTATCTATGAAGCATCTATAGTATGCACACATACCAATAAATCTTCGTAGCTCATGTAGATTCCTTGTATTAGGCCATCCTTTTATTACCACAAGCTTGGATCGATCCATACAGATACCATCTTGAGAGATATTATGACCTTAGTATTGAATCTCTTGGAGGAAAAATTCACTGTTCTTTTGGTTAATGAAAATTTTATTCTCCCTCATAGCTTGAACAACTATCTGGAGATGTTGCTTATGCTCCTCCAAAGATTTGGAGTAGATGATAATGTCATCAAAGAACACTCCACTGAACTTGCAGTAAGGTCTAAAGATTTTTTCCAGTAGGCGGTTGAACGTGCATGGAGCATTTGTCAAACCAAAAGGCATGACAAGATATTCCTAAATATTAAACATTGTACAGAATATGGTAGAGCTTCTACATGGGAACTCACCGCCAAATAAACCTCCTTATAGAGTTTCTCAAGATCAACAAGAGGAGATTATGAGGCAAGTGCATAAGCTGGTAGAGAAGGGAAGGGGATGGTGAGGTCTAGCTTCTCTCCCTTTTGTTCTCCAGTCCTTTTAGTGCAAAAGAAAGATGGTTCATACCGCATGTGTGTGGACTATTGAGCACTAAATCGTATCACTATCAAAAAAAAATTTCCCGTACCGTGGGTAGAAGAGTTAGTGAGATGATTTTCAAAGAAAGATTAGAGTGTTGGAAACCTATGATAATTACCTCATAGCTATTTAATTAGTTTTACTAAGTATCTTAGCTCAAAATCTATAATTTTAGCTCAAAAATAATCAAGATAATTAGCAAACGTGTTTAAACATTGGTGAGATACTCTTCACAAAAAAAGTGTAGTATTAGGAGCCCGTGATAACTACCTCATAATTAGCTAATTAGTTTTACTAATTATCTTACCTTAAAAAGTTTGCTTTTAGCTCAAAAGTAATCAAGATAATTAGAAAATGTCTTTAAAAGTTAGTGAGATAATTTTTAGAGAAATTTTATAGAGTTAAAAACGAGTGATGATTATCTCATAATTTTTTGGCTAGGTTTACTAATTATCATGCTTAAAAACTTTGTTTTTAGTTGAAAATAAATTAGTGTAATCAAAAAATGTATTTAGAAGTTTGTGGAATACTTTTGAGAGAAAGATTTTAGTGTTAAAAACCCTTGCTGATTACCCAATAATTAGTTATTTAGTTTTTAAAATTATCGTGGCTTAAAAACTCTATTTCTAGCAAAAAAAAGAATAATTAGTAAATTCATTTAGAAGTTAGTATGATCATTACTAGAGGTATACTACTCTATTAAGATATTGGCATAAATATATTATCTTCATTTAATAGTTACTATAATAAATATTAAGCAAAAATAAGCCAATTTGGGCTTGATTAAAAGAGGAAAATTAGGAATTTGACTCAAAAAAGTATAAGATAATTAATCCTGATGGAAAATCATTAGGAAAGACATCTTGAAATTCCTTTAATAATTTTTATAATCGATGAGCAACGTTTGCTTGTGTAGAATTAGCAATTGGTGGAATAGAGGAGAGAGAAGCATGCGGCGTTGAGGAATGTTCAACAGACTCAATGTTAGAAAGAAAATAAGACACCGAGTAACATAAGAAAACATGTTCTATTTCATTATTAGAAACGAGCTGCATAAGCTCAATAGTACAAATCAGTGGTGATGAAGGTACATCCTTTTCTCTTAACAACAACACATGTGTGCCATGGGAATCAATCATCAAGATGTTGTGCTCATAGCTACACTTCAGTGATGGTGCTAGGCTATGCAACCACTCCCTACCAAGAACCACATCAGCCCTTTCCATGTTCATAACTTGAAAATCCAAACAAGTAGAGTACCCTTGTACTTCCAATGGGATAGCTCGGCATTGAGTATCCCATATTTCAGTATCATGTCCATTCATCATTGCTACCTTGTAGCGGTGGGTACTCGGAGTTTGAGGTAGTTTGAGCTTTTTCACCAATCCATAATTGATGAAATTGTGAGTAGCACCGTCATCTACCAAGATACGCACCTTGTGCCCTTTTAGATATCTGTGCATACGTACTAACTCATGTGGTCCAAAGGTTTGTTGCCACATGGAAGCTGTGAGACAACATTCATGCACCACCTGAGTGTGTGTTACTTCCACTGTGGAGAATTTTGAGGAAGACTCAAGAGGCAGTAGTTGCACCGTGTGCACTGCTTTCTACTTCCCCTGAGCAGGGGATTGCCCCTTGGGACAATCCTTTTTGCCATGGCCTCTTCCTAAGAATTGAAAACATAGCTTCTCTTTCTTGGCTTTATCAAAATCCTCAAGACAGAGAGGACCCCTGGATCCCTTGGGTTTTTTACATGAATCTGAATTAGCAACTAGAATTTTTCTTTTATTGTGCCCATACAGAGTGCGTGTATTACCATGTATACTAGCACGCACATTACTGTTATGTGTTTTCTTATGATCAGGGTCATCATGAATATGTGCTTTCAGTATGGCTTCCTCAAGCGTTTTAGGGTCCTAGGTCTTGACATACTTCTAAAGTTTTGGAGTCAAACCTCGTATGAACTCTCGTACTTGTTGAAAGGTATCCAAGCCTTCCAACTTGAGGATGACGTCCCGATAGTGAGAGATATATTCAAAGAGCGATGGATATTGGCGCATGGAACACGTGTCCCAAGAGGTCCAATTTCGATCGGTCTCATTTGTAGGCAAAACTTCCTTGCTAAAAATTGCTTCAAAGGTTGCCCAACTCTGTGGTATGATGTTATTCTCCTTGAGAGACATCCACCATTTGTAGGCCTTGCATTCCAGAGTTAAGCTCGTTTGAAAAGCTCTGACTGCATCCGGAGTACGCCGTAAGGCGTGAATTCCATCCCATTTACTAAGAAAGATGTTCACTGCATCCTTATTGCGGTCCCGCTCTTCGCCCTTGAAAACTGGTGTTTTAAAGTTCTTTAACAAGTCATCTACCTCTTTGGCAACAGTGAGAGTATGCAGTGTTTCATTAATTGGGCCTTGCCCTTGTGTTCCAACGTGCTCATGCATGTGGGTGTCAACAGGACTCTTAGTTTGATGTTGCATTAATTGAATGACTAATGTCGAAAGTTTAGTAACATTTTCATTTACAGCCTTAAAATTTTCATCCATGACTTTCATGCGTGTATGAAGTGCACGCAATTCTTGAATATCGAGAAATTCATGAGTATCTTCTCCTGTCGGAGCGTCACAGGTACTCTCATTGAGAGGATCCGGCCGCGAGCCGTCATTGGTAGGATCAGGAGTACTTTGCTCAGAATCGAATGTCATGTTGATATCCGAATCCATGGCGACACACTGTAGTGAAAGAAGTACTCAGAAAAAAATACCTGATGTGGGTAGCACTTGCCAAGTATAGGTAACTCCACTTGTCCGTCGTAGCACCTGACCGTCGAAAAACGAAGAATTTGCACAAGCGGTGTAAGAATCGAACTCCGCAAAATCGCCCGTGGCTTCACAAGACGACTGAAATCATGTAGTGTAGATGGTTGGAGCGTCACCGTTGTCAAGAAGCTTGATTATTGAAAGCTTCGGAGATTATGTTGCATGAATGCTAATTGAAACTGTGGCAATTGTAAAATATGTATGTTTCTGGAATTTTTTGCAATAACTGAGCGTAGCCGTAAGTCGTTAGACACGATGGAAAGCCGAGAAGGCTTGTTGCTTGCCCCGCACACGAAGGCTCTTTCTTGTGTTGCCTTGCTTATGGGAAGGGCCACCAAGAATGTTGTAACCTAAGAACTAGGATGGTCATGGACTACGGCCAACGGTCGGGCTAAACAGTGTGGACAGGCGATCCGTCTAGGGCAAGGGGCTAGGAGCCCACCTATATAAAGGGAGGTTGGGAGGAGGATCTTCAGTCAAGTTTCCCCTAGTTCTTACACTGGTATCAGAGCTTAGGCTAGCTAGTAAGTCTCTCTTCCACTCTCTCTCTAGGCGTGGTCACTTTTTGCTCCTAAAAATAGGGCCTTTAGGTGAGAACCGTGGCCTTTGTAGGGTGTTTACCAAATTTAGCAAGGAACTACCTAAATCGGGCACGCTTTCCCATTTTGGAAGAGGAGCTATGGTGCACGAAACGGCGCCCTCTTGGGCTTGACAGGAGCGCCTTCGCGAAGGGGGTCTACTTCCAAGAGCTCGTGGCCATTAGCCACTTGAGCAAGCCGCACACAAACTCTCCCTCCTCGTCGTTTCTTCTGCGTGCTGCCTGCGTTTTTTTTTTCTTTAAAAAAAACAGTTATTTGCACATGGCCAGGCCAATTAGCAAACGATTTTGAGCCTTGGCCATTCTTGGTGGCCCTTCCCACAAGCTAGGCAGCACAAGAAAGAGCCTTCGTGTGCGGGGCAAGCAACAAGCCGTCTCAGCTTTCCATCGAGTCTCACGACATACGGCTACGCTCAGTTATTGCAAAAAATTCCAGAAACCTGCATATTTTACAATTGCGACAGTTTCAATTGGCGTCCATGCAACATTATCGCCGAAGCTTTCAATAATCACGCTTCTTGACAACGGTGACACTTCAACCATCTACACTACACGATTTCAATCGTCTTGTGAAGCCACGAGCGATTTTGCGGAGCTCGATTTTTACGCCGCTTGTGCAAATTCTTCGTTCTTTGACGATCAGGTGCTACGACACACAAGTGGAGTTACCTATACTTGACAAGTGCTACCCACATCAGGTATTTTTTTCTGAGTACTTCTTTCACTGCACTGTGTCGCCATGGATTCGGATATCAACATGACATTCGATTCTGAGCAAAGTACTCCTGATCCTACCAATGACGGCTTGCGGCCGGATCCTCTCAATGAGAGTACCTGCGACGCTCCGGCAGGAGAAGATACTTATGAATTGCTGGATATTCAAGAATTTTGTGCACTTCATACACGCATGACAGTCACGGATGAAAATTTTAAGGTTGTAAATGAAAATGTTACTAAACTTTCCACACTAGTCATTCAATTAATGCAACAGCAAACTAAGAGTCCTGCTTGCATGAGCACGTTGGAACACAAGGGAAAGGCCCAATTAATGAAACACTAGATACTCTCACTGCCAAAGAGGTAGATGACTTGTTAAAGAAATTTAAACCACCAGTTTTCAAGGGCGAAGATCGAGACCGCAATAAGGATGCAGTGAACATCATTCTCAGTAAATGGAATGGAATTCATGCCTTACGGCGTACTCCGGATATAGTCAGAGCTCTGCGAACGAGCTTAACTTTGGAATGCAAGGCCTACAAATGGTGGATGTCTCTCAAGGAGAAGAACATCATACCACAGAGTTGGGCAGCCTTTGAAGCAATGTTTAGCAAGGAATTTTTGCCTACAAATGAAGCCGATCGGAATTGGACCGCTTGGGACACGTGTTCCATGCGCCAATATCCATTGCTCCTTGAATATATCTCTCACTATCGGGACATCATCCTCAAGTTGGAAGGCTTGGATACCTTTCAACAAGTACGAGGGTTCATACGAGGTCTGACTCCAGAACTTAAGAAGTATGTCAAGACCTAGGACCCTAAAACACTTGAGGAAGCCATATTGAAATCACATATTCATGATGACCTTGATGATAAGAAAACACATAATAGTAACGTGCCTACTAGTATACATGGTAATACATGCACTCAGTACGGGCACAATAAAAGAAAATTTCTAGTTGCTAATTCAGATGCATGTAAAAAACCCAAGGGGTCCTCTCTCTCCTAAGGATTTTAATAAAGCCAAGAAAGAGAAGCTATGTTTTCAATGCTTAGGAAGAGGCCATGGAAAAAAGGATTGTCCCAAGGGGAAATCTGTGTTAAGTATGGAGCCTGATTTACCTTGTAATATTCTGTGGTAAAAGCGCACATTTGTAAGGCCCCCATTATGAGGAGAAGCCATCGTGCGTGAAGGAAAATCACTCGCCGAAAACCAAATTTTTCACGGCCAAGAATTAGGGGCAACTTTAGGGGCCTCGGGGGCGGAAGCCCCCGAGACTTTTTTCTTCCCTCGCCGGAATATTCCTTTTCACCGGAATATTATGGCCGGATGGCGGCCGGAAAGTGGTCGGAAATCGATCGGTCGGTTGGCCAGTGGCCGGTGGTTGGAAGTCAATGGCCGGTGGCCGGTGGCCGAATTCAAAAGTGGATTTGTCTACACAAGGACGGACACACATGGGCGGATTTCAGGGTCCGATTTGGACTTATTCACACAAGGACGGATACACATGGCTGCCTCTCATGAGAGAGGGCATCCCTTTTGGCCTATAAAAGGAGTCCATTTCTACACACATTTCATAGAGTATGAAGTTGATGCAACAAGGTGGGTGTGAGGTGGTGAGAGTGAAGCAAGGTGGGAGCTCCAAAAGGGTATAATCCCTTTGTAAACTACTTCTTGTTTTGAAGTACTAAAGCCATTGAGTGGCTGCTTTCCCGTGGACGTAGCCCACATTGGGTGAACCACGTATATCGTGTGTACTCTCTCTCTCTCTCTCTACTCTATAATCTCGTGTATGTAAATCTATCTCTCTCCATTAAGTAATCTACTCAATGATCTATTTAGCTATGTATTATTTACTAACAATCTGCTGCTCAGGGGAAGGAGAAAGCAGTGCACACGGTGCAACTACTGCCTCTTGAGTCTTCCTCAAAATTCTCCACAGTGGAAGTAACACACACTGAGGTGGTGCATGAATGTTGTCTCCCAGCTTCCATGTGGCAACAAACCTTTGGACCACATGAGTTAGTACGCATGCACGGATATCTGCAAGGGAACAAGGTGCGTATCTTGGTAGATGACGATGCTACTTACAATTTCATCAATTATGGATTGGTGAAAAAGCTCAACTACCTCAAATTCTGAGTACCCACCACTACAAGGTAGCAATGATGAATGGACATGATACTGAAATATGGGATACTCAATGCCGAGCTATCCCATTGGAAGTACAAGGGTACTCTACTTGTTTGGATTTTCAAGCTATGAACATGGAAAGGGATGACGCGGTTCTTGGTAGGGAGTGGTTGCATAGCCTAGAACCATCACTGAAGTGTAGCTATGAGCACAACATCTTGATGATTGATTCCCATGGCACACATGTGTTGTTGTTAGGAGAAAAGGATATACCTTCATCACCATTGATTTGTACTATTGAGCTTATGCATCTCGTTTCTGATAATGAAATAGAACAGGTTTTCTTGTGTTACTCACTGTCTTATTTTCTTTCTAACATTGAGTCTATTGAACATTCCTCAACGCCGCATGCTTCTCTCTCCTCTATTCCACCAATTGCTAATTCTACACAAGCAAACGTTGCTAATCAATTATAAAAATTATTAAAGGAATTTCAAGATGTCTTTCCTAATCATTTGACATTAGGATTACCGCCGACACGCTCAGTACAACATGGCACTGACATGACTTTAGGCTGTAAACCTGTTAGTAAACCACCTTAAGGTATGAGTTACTCAAAGTCTACTGAGGTGGAATGTCAGCTTGCTGACTATCTTAGCATAGGGTTTATACAACCCAATTCTTCACCATGGGCTTCGCCTATCCTTTTAGTGAAGAAAAAGGACGACAATATGCGTATGTACGTAGACTACCGGGGTTTAAATGCAATTGTTAAGAACAAATACCTATTGCCAAGGGTAGATGAGTTATTTGATAAGCTAACTCATGCTCAAAGTTTTACGAAAATTGACTTGCAGTGAGGATATCACCAAGTCCGTATTCGGCTTGCCGATATACCTAAGACTGCATTCCGAACACGGTTTGGACATTACGAGTTTTTGGTGATGCCCTTTGGATTAACCATTGTGCCCGCAACATTCATGACACTTATGGATAGTGTCTTGAAGCCATATTTGGGCAAATTTGTGATTGTGTTCCTCGATGAAATTCTAGTTTATAGTGCTTCTGAAGAAGAATACTTACAACATCTCAGGAAGGTGTTTGAGTTGTTACGCACAAACAAGTTATATGCGAAGGAATCTAAATGTGATTTTCTCAAGGAGGAAATTCATTTTTTAGGGCATGTTATTTCAGCTAATGGCCTATACATGGATCAATCCAAAGTGGATACCATCCGGAAATGGCCACCTCCTAAAAATCTGGAAGAATTACAGATCTTTTTAGGCTTTGTAGGTTTTTACTGAAGGTTTTTTAAAAAACTATGCTCACATTGCTGTACCTATGACGGACCAACTAAAAGGCAAAGGTAAAGCTTTTCAGTGGGGTTCCGCTCAACAGCACAGTTTTGAAACACTCAAAGACGCATTAGCTACAACTCCTATACTGGCTATTGTAGATCCTTTGAAACCATTCGTTTTGGAAATGGATGCCAGTGATCGTGCTATTGGAGCAGTCCTATTACAAGACGGACGGCCGATTGCATTTGAAAGTAAGAAGCTTGATGCAGCTCAACATAACTATTCTTCTTATGAACGTGAACTCGACGCAATAGTGTCTGCCTTAAAGACATGGCAGCACTATCTGTATGGTGCTCAGTTCGAGATTGTGTTTGACCATGAAAGCATCAAATGGTTTACACAACAAACAGATTTAAAGGGTCGAAAAGCCAGGTGGGCGGAGATCCTTCAGGAATATGATGCCAAATTAAGGTATTGCAAAGGCCGATACAATGTAGTGGTTAACGCTCTAAGTCGAATGCCAAAGATCAATTTGCTCTGGTTCACAGAACTTTGTAGTGAATTTTTAGATTCTCTCAAGGGCAAATATGAGCATGATGAAACATATTCCAAAGTGTGGATCCATGTTCAAAAGAGGGATCCTTCTCACTCCAATGCAGGTGGTGTACAATTAACCTCCACACCTAGTTCTCCTTTATCAAGTGATGAACTAGAACGATGGAAGCATTTTACCATCGACAATGGGTACCTACTTCACAAGGGGAGAGTTTGTGTACCGACGAACACAGACATTCGGTGCCAAATTCTTTATGAATGTCATGATAGTTCAAGTGCAGGACACCCGAGGATTAGAAAAACTTATTCTCTCGTACGATGATAGTTTTACTGGCCATGTCTACATGGCTTTGTTCAAGCTTATGTCTTGCATTGCCAAAAATGTCAAGTTAACAAAGCAGAGCGCCTAAAAGCAGGAGGACTCTTACATCCTTTGGAAATTCCCAATAGAAAATGGGAAAGTATATCTATGGATTTCATTGTAGGTTTACCAACCACTATACGAGGTCATGACTCAGTATGGGTGGTCTTAGACAGGTTGACTAAACTATGTAAGTTTATTCCGACCAAATTGACGGTTAAGATACCGGAACTAGCAAAGTTATTTGTGGACAATCTATACAAATTGTATGGGTTGCCAAGTAACATTGTTAGTGACCATGATCCCAAGTTTAACAGACACTTCTTGAGAGTTGTATTTAAACTACTGGGTACACAACTCAATCTCAGTATAGCTGATCATCGAGAAACGGATGGTCAAATGGAAAGGGTTAACCATGTGCTAGAGGATATGCTAAGAGCATACGTCAGCAAAAAACAGTCAGACTAGGAAGAATACTTACCTATTCTCGAGTTTGCCTACAATAGCTCTAAGCATGTCACAACAGGTTTTAGTCCTTTCATGCTCATGTACGGGTTTCAACCTAGGTCACCAGTTACGATGGGGTTGGCAACCGAAAAACTCAAACATGTTAAGGATTTTCTCCAAGACCACATGATATGCTGAAACTTTCTCGTCAGAATTTTCGGCAAGCACAGGATTGGTATAAGAAATACGCTGATGAGAAATGTTGGTAAGTTATCTTCGAAGAAGGGGAGGAAGTATTTTTTTGTGTGCTAGAACATTCAGAAAGTCTGAAAATTGGACCGACACCTAAATTATCTCCCCGATATTGTGGTCCTTTCAAAATACTCAAGCGAGTCGGTGATCGTCCCTACAAACTATTACTACCATCACATTCTCGCTTTCATCCGGTGTTTCATGTAAGCCGTCTACGAAAGCGGTTACATGGGGACGACAACATCATTGACCAATAGGTTTTGGTTGATTACATTGAACCTCCTACCTTACCGCATGAACCTGAACGTGTTATGGATTATCATGAGTTGTGTACACGACATCATGTACGACAACAAGATTTAATCAAGTGGAAAGAGCGACCTGAAGAAGGTGCCACTTGGGAAAACATTAGTGTTCTTAAGAAGAAGTTTCCCACTTTTGTTTTCGAGGACAAAAACTCTTCTTAAGGGGGGAGTAATGTGAAGACAAGGGTCCTGTAACCTAAGAACTAGGATGGTCATGGACTACGGTCAAGGGTCGGGCTAGACAGTGTGGACATGGGATCCGTCTAGGGCAAGGGGCTAGGAGCCCGCCTATATAAAGGGAGGTTGGGAGGAGGATCTTCAGTTGAGTTTCCCCTAGTTCTTACAACCAAGGGTTTGGAAGCAAGATTATGTGGGCATTGGTGGATAAGCTAGGCATTCAACATTGGTTTTCTTCGCCCTATCATCCCCATTGCAACGATCTAATGGAGAGTTCCAATGGACATATCATCAAGATGCTGAAAAAGTATGTGTACAAGAAAGAAGCAGAGTGGAAGGTGAATTTAGAGAAATGCTTGTGGGCATACAAGAAATACTACAAACTTATTTAAAAATGACAAATACTCAAGCGTGCGAAACGTGCCAATCAAGCTAGTTTATGGTAACGAGGCAGTGTTGCCAATGCATACACAGCTAGGTTCTTTGAAGCGAATGTGTCACGTCAATGCCATTTCACATGAGGTTTTATAGGATCGGATTGTCAGCCTTGAAGCACAGCAAATTGACAGAGAGACGATAGCGGACTATTATGTGAAGCAGTGGGAGAAGCAAATGGAAAAGGTCAATTTAAGTTTACCAAACAAGAAGATAGAAGAAGGAGACTTGGTGATAAAGTATGAATTCAAAAGAAATTCAAGAAGAAGTGGACGGGTCGATATAAAGTGCAGAAGGCCTTTCCAAATCAAATCCATCAGCTCATGATAGCTACTGGTAAGCTTCTTATTCATAGGGTGAATGGTATGTAGAGGTTTGGTGCCTGACATGCATCAAATCATAGCCAAGGGCATTATGGAAAATTTGGACTTTCAAAGGGGGCCTACAAGGACTTTGACTTTCTCTCTCTTGTTCAAAATAGTCACACAATAATTTTTTTACAAATGAAATCAAAACTTGTCAAACCTTTGGATTTAGAATGTACTCATTGAGATCTATCCATCGATATATAGTATACTACCATATTCTTTATATTCTAGAATATTCCATTTTTTGATGTGACAACTACATCTTATAAATGGAATCTCTCCCCACATTTTAGCTTAACTCGGGAGGCCATAACTTCTACAAATCAGCTCCAAATTTGTCGAAGTTTGGGGATTTATAACCTACTTTCTAAGATCTTTCCAATGATATGCTGGTTGATAGGGTTTTGACAAAGCATTTATGTACTTCATCGGGTTACCCAATTTGGACAAGAGAGGCAAAGTAAAACCTCCTTATAGGGACCCTTTGAGAGTACAAATTTTCCCTAATGGATTGGGCAACCCACCTAGAAGGGGTAGTGTGTGGAGGAAATGAAGTTTTGTATACATCCTGTACAGATGGTTGTGGTTTATGAGTGCTTTTGGTTGTCAATTTGGTGTGACAATTTTTAAGCTCCAAAAAAAATATTTTGTTCAAACATGAATGTTTGAAAAGGGGGCTGGACAATGATGGTGCAACAAAAGCTGGTTAGTGCTAGGAGCAAGCACAAGTGCAAATATGTATGCGTGATGCGGGTCAGGTGGTAGCAAAAATGTACGCATGATGCAATTTCTTAGGCCAAAAGGGCTCCAAAGGAGGCCAAATAGGTTAATAGGTTCGGTGTCCAAAGTATTGGGGTTGAGCCTTGGAATGTACTGTTCAAGATGCTCTAGAAGCTAGTGGAGGCGGCTCCTCAAATGGAGCTCCGATGTGGAAGATATGCTAGTCTAAAGTTGGAATGCTTTGTAGATCTCTAACGAGCAGGGCAAGTGGTGAGAGCTGGGGTGAGTGGATAGATGCAAATTACTTGAGTTTTGGAGCATAATAATCCTTTTAGATGATCAATTGGAGCTCAAATGAGAAGGTTATGGCCAATAGAAGATTTAATGGGGGGCAGTTGTTGGGCACTTTAGCCACATTGGTAGACATGCCATTTGGTGGTTTTTTTGTTCAACCCGGTTCTGCACTCAGTTCTACAGTGTGGTATGGATCATATAAAGTCAATAGGAATAAACAACTTGACAATCAAAGCTGCAATGATCAAGATATGCTGGGTGGAAGTGAGTGACAGTTGCTAATCGCAGTTTCCAGCTGGGTCACATCCAATGATATTTTTCCTTTTTTGCAGCCTTTGTTGATGGGCCTGACAAAGTCCCAATGCAAAGGGGATTATGGAGGTTGAAGCTAGCAATAGGTTCTACTAGTGAACTTCACAACAGGGCAATCAGGTAGGTGAGCAATGAATCTGGAGAGGTTGAAGGTGGGGCCATAAGGGGTTATCCTTAAAAGCATGGGAAATAAATTTTTTTTGGTTTAAAGGTTGGGCATCCCATGAGCTACCACGTGGTGGGCGAGTGAACTCATAGGTGAAGTCTAGGGGTGGCACTACATGGTGTAAAGCCTAGAACTCACACATCGTATGAGTATCACTTGGTGGAGCTGGAGCTCCTTAAGAGCGTGGCCATGGTGCGTGATCTAGCACTACTATGTCAGTGAAGTTGGCCAGTTTTGGTGGCGCTAGACGCATTCGAACGTCTCTGAGTTGCAACACTCGGCTTAGGTGGTGAATACGTGGATGATTCAATGATGACATGGAATCCCTAACTATGCGGCCCTCTGAGCCATGACAAAATTTTTGAAGGCAAAGTGGAAGAGGCACTAGCACTAGTGCTTCCCCCTTCCCTCCCTCGAGGTCTCAAGTGTGGCAATGTGAGAGAGAGTGAGAGAGGTTGATCCAGAGGAATCAAGGGTTATATAAAGTATCAATTTTGGAGCTTGAAGGGTCCAACAAGGCTCAAGTACAAAATCCTCTTTCTACTCATTTTAGGGGCTTCTTTGACAATTTTTGGACTATGAGAGGTTAAGAAGCCAAGAGGGAAGCATTTAGGGATTTTTTTTGTGTGAGATCACCTCTTGTGGCATTGTGATAGTTTTAAAGGCACCGTGCTAAGAAAAATCAAGCCGTTTCTCCTATTTTTTGGCTTCCCCCCCTCTCTTTCTCTTGTTCTTTGTGTGAGTGTAGGTACTAGCGTAGGTGCGTGCCTACGTAATGCTTTGTGGTGTAAAGGATTAAAATTGAGTTGTGGTGTGTGAGGAGTGTGTTGAAACAAGAATTGGTAATGTGTGTGAGTTGAATGGTGGTTTTGCTAAGCGTGTGTGCATTGAGAGGTGTGTAGGTGATGGCCTATTAGTGTGTGTTGGTTGTTTGTGTGAATACCCTAGGCTATAGAGAGGCACTTGTTTCTGTGATGGGTGTGTTCCCCATTCCCCCTCTCCAATGCTATCACCACTCTTGATTTCAAGGACAAAAAAGATTCTCCAAAGGGGGAGTAATGTAATGCCAAGCGAAAACCCAAGGGGGTCATGGACCAAGTCCAAGGGCTAGTTGCTAGGTGTGGAGGATAGGGGATTATATGTATGGATGGCCAAGGGTCTATGTTATGGGTGGTAGGGTAGAGAATCCTTAAGGCAGTTCCCTGGGGTCTCACACAACCAAAACGAGAGAAGATTTTCATTCCCTTTTGAAACTTATGTCATAATTGGCGATGCCACAAAGAAACACTTGGCTGCTTGGCTACATAGATTACATGGTATTTAGAATTGGATACATGTGGCATATACAAAGTTCTAGACTTTGAACCATGTGTTACCACTAAAGAACCTTTGGTGATTTTCCACGAACTATCATCAAATGTGTAGTATTATCTTGCATTATCTAATTGTCTTGTACTAATAAAGCCTTTTGGTAAGATTTGATACATGTCTCTCATTTTTGAACATGAATGAAGAGCCAATCTAAAATTTCAGCTGCATCGACACCAACTATGTCTCAAGCAAAATCATTACCAAGATGAACATGACCTTTACGAGTTGCATCATATGTACTGAAACACTCCCTATGAAGAGTCACATAAAAAGATGCACTCGAGTCAAGAACCCAATCCTTAAAAGCATAATCATTAGTAGCAAACAAAAATGTTGAATACATGGAAAATGTTAGATAAATATCTTCATCAAAATCTTCAGCCATAACATTGTTGATCTCTTCAATCTTTACACTACTTTCTTTAGTCTTTCATTCTTCTTGCTTCTTGTCTTTACCTTTCTCTTATTTCCACTTTCAACAATATTTCTTCATGTGTCCCCTTCTATGAAAATGATAGCACTCAATTTCTTTTTGGCCACATGATTTGCTACAAGATTTTCCTCTCTATTTTTTCTTGCCCTTTTCCTATGAGATTGACCACGAACAACAAGAACATTGCTAGTACTATAACCTCTTCAGTAATCAAATTGCCCTCAAAATTAGTTGCAACATATACCTCTAGGAGTTGTTCAACTACTTATGGATGTGCAAAAAGTATCCCAACTTTCTAGCAACATAACTAGCAAAAACATTTCTTTGACAAAATCGTCAAAATTGACTGCTTGTGCATTAATAAAATTGTGTTGAACTCATTGATATGGTTGCATATGGGTGGGACCTCATCCATCTTCAAATCAACCAATTTTTTCAGTCAATAGATATTTGACGCTACACTTTGCTTCTCATTAAGGTCACATAACTTTTTCCACAACTCATAGCTAGTCTTTTTCATGTTTACATTGAAGTACACATTCTTTGAAATTGTCAACATGATGGTGAACCTAGCAAGCCTATCCAACTCCTACCCGCCATACTCATCCATATCCTCAAGTTTGATCCCCTTCATCTTTATCGACAGATATTCTTTTTCTAGACTAAGACATTGTTTATCTATTCCTTCCAAAATGGGAAGTTAGTGCCATATAACTTCTCCATGTTGAACAAAGAGTTCTCTAATGATGAAGCCATCACTTGAAAAGGAATAAAGTTGGTTGATCCATTGAACTAACAAGATGATAGAAAAATTGAATTTTTATGGCAAAGCCTTCCCTGCAAAATTGACTTCTAAAACCAAAAACAAAATGTATACAATGACTAAAACATTGATCAAAGTGGCTAAACTAGCAAGATAGAATCTCAAAAATTGTAACTTTCAGTGTTTCCAACTCTAGAAGAATGCCTATGGCCAGCTGAACACTGCCAAATGCATATACATAAAGATGACAACAATGGTGGGTTAGTAGATGCACACCAATATTTCACTAACTACATTAACATACATCCTATGTCGATACCAAAATTGTGGGGATGTTGGGGGCTCACTGCAAAACAAGTATCAATAAAAGGATACGCGCCACACACAGGTCAGTAAACCCTTACCACGACCATCAACAATAGGCTTTTCATATCTCTATCAATACATAAACCGCATAAGATCTCACATAAACCACAAAACCCTTTTTTGTAGCCTCTATGGAGGTTTTCTTGATTTAACAGACCCTCAAGATAAAAAATTGGACTCTCAAAGGGCCTTATAAGGAGGTTTGACTTTAAACTGGGCAATTCGGTGAAGTACATAAATACTTTTTCAAAACCCTATCAACCAATATATCATTGGAAATATGTTAGAAAGTAGGTTCTAAATTCCCAAACTTTGACAAATTGGATTTGTCGAAGTTATGGCCTCCCCACTGAAGCTGAAATGTGGGGAGAGATTTATTTATAATACGGACTTGTCACATATAAAAAAATGGAATCTTCTAGAACATAAGGAATTTGATGGCATGCTATATATCAATGGATAGATCCCCATGAGTGCATTCTAAATCCAAAAGGTCAAACAAGTTTTGATTTCATTTGGAAAAATTTGACCGTGCACCCGTTTTGGACGAGAGGAAGAAAGTCAAAGTCCCTATAGGTCCCATTTGAAAGTCCAAAATTTTCCTATGTTTCATGGAAATTGTCCCGAACGGACACCTTTTGATAAACAAAAATCTACAAAAACGTGCTGAAATTTTTACTGCGTTTTTTTCTTCTTGCATGTTTCCTTGCCGAGCTCCAATGATGCTCTTCAATCCTCAAGCTGTAATACTATTTGGAGTGTGTGTGTGTGTGTGTGTGTGTGTGTGTGTGTGTGTGTGAGAGAGAGAGAGAGAGAGAGAGAGAGAGAGAGAGAGAGAGAGAGAGAGAGAGTGCAACAATGGAGAAGAAAGAATACACAAATCGTGGGCTCCAAACACAATAGTGTTTAGGGTTACAAGTCCTTATTGTTTTATGTAGAATTAATGGTAAGTGTTAGCTCCTTGTTAGAATCTAGTCACCCAACACTTAGGTGCGACACACTGGGCTTTACCATCTCAACAAGTTAATAGCCACTTGGTTAGTCAAAAACTCTTGAATTGACAAAACAACCGTGATTTTGGTGCAAATACTATTTAAGCTAGTAGAATCCTCAAATGAAGTCCAATTTCAATTCTAAAAAGACCAATATGTTTCTTATAAGTAAATCTAGCTATGGTATCATTCTAGTCTCAATTTGTAATAATAGGGAGACATGGATTGTGATCCCATGTACCTCAGTGACAGAGTGTGATGTAACTTTACACACAACTTGCCATTAGTTCCCTAGCACCAACTATATTCTTTTTGTATGATTTGGACTTGATTAGGTCATCTAAAAGTCAAACCCTAGGTTCTAATTTGTGGTTTTCCTCCTTGAAATATTGCTGCCCCTTTCGATGAGATTTTTGGATTTTTTTTTTCAACCTTGCTTTGGGAAATATTGTTTAGAATGGTCTCTCCTATAGACTGAAAAAGTCCTTGCTAATTTCTCAGATGGGGGTCATGGATCATGATCCATGTTCCATCACTCTAGGCTTGAAAATTCTTGATCTGATAGCTTAGGATGTTTGTAGCCTATCCCTAAAATTGTTTTGGATTTGGATTGATTTTGGTCATCCAAAAGTGAAATCTTGGGTCTATTGCAGCAGTGTTTGACTATCCTCTAATTTTGGCTCTTTTGACCACCTTTTTCCACTTTTTTGTAAGTATCTTTGTTGAGAAATATGTTTATGTAAGTCTCAGCTACTCATTGCTCAATTTTCAACCAAAATCTCTAATGAGGTACTTGGATTGCAATCCATGTTTAACCGCCTTTTGAAATGAAACTTGGTTAGCTAGTAGTCTATTCTATTTTGAAGCTATTCCCCAAATCTTTTTGGATTTGGATAAAAAAAATTGAAAATATCCAAACTTTGATCAATTGGACTAGCTTTTGGTGATTTCTTCCAATTTCTATGCACTGAAAAGAAACTAAGAACAAAACAAACAAAACAATGCAAATAATTGTAATAATAGTACTTTCAAAGCATCAAGAAAATTTCAAGAATTGAATTCTTTTTGCATCTCACTCACAACTCCCTTCTCCTCTTGAGGAGAGATCCAGCCGGTTCCTTGACTTTAGACTCTATCAAGCACTATACCCATGTATTAGCTGCTTTACTGCTAAAGTGTAAATGGAATGGATGAAAAATATTTGGAAATAAATCTCTGAATACATACTAGGTCAGTAACCACCTAAGGATTCTTTCCTGATCATGGTGCCGATGTTAGCGGGCCACTGTGATGGATGTTTGTAGGAGCATAACCATTTGGTACTAACTTAAAAATGTCAATACTCAAGGAAGTATCTCAGATGGGACATGGAGACTCTTTGACATTGTCATCTCTCACGAAGTGCGCCTAGAAAGAAAATGCATCAATTCAACAAGCTAATCAGTCTTTTGAGATCAAAAAATTTGCCTATATCCTTTCTCACTATTGGAAGTCATCACGGCATTTCGATGACTAAACGGACTCGGATTGTCACAAAAATTTAACAAAGGCTATATTAGGTCTAAGGGTACAATTTGACAAAGTATGGTGTCCATCTATAAAAAGGTACAAAAATCGCAATCCATCATATACCACGTCATAAAAACTGCAAACAAAAAAGCATAAACAGGTCGCCTATCCGTAATAACACTTTCCTACGGTCAAAATTTTAGAAAAAATAATTCAAGTACTTAACTTTATAGATAAGTCTCACAAATGCATAGTCTCAAACCACAATAGAAGTTGAAATGCTTATAGGGTGAAAGCATGTATTGGTGGTACCATTATTCCACTTTTAAGGGGTACCTCTAGAGACTACTTTGGAAGGAGAAATATGATTTTTTTAAAAAAAGAGTAATTCTAAAATATCAATGGTCCACTATTTTGAATACTAAATTGTAAACCACTCATTGTACGGGAGGGGTGGGTCACTTATTGCACATAACAATGGGACGTGTTCTCCTTCTCACATGTCCCATTTTTTGCATTCCCACTCCCACTCAAAACTTCCTAGATTGGTGCGCTTGAGGAGCAACTCTTCCTCAAAATTCCTTTGTGCTAGGACTGCTTTTTCCCTTGAGGAGCTCTACTGGACTTGAAAGGTGAACCCTAATCTCTAGTCAAGCTGCTCTCAATGCATGTCATTTATGCATGTTGTGTTTTTGCATGTCCTGTTTTTGCATTCCCACCCTGTATGTACTCGCACTACTCTGTAGGAATTAGTCCTTCTCTTCCTTCTTTGTATAGGCTGCATTATGTAGTCACCTTCCCATGGTTTACCAAGCCACAGTACCTTGAAGAACAAGATGTAAGAACCTTCATTTGAAGATCAAATGCCTCCACCTAATGAGCTAGAAAAGCGAAGCAAACCCCTATGCAGTCCAACAAAGTTGGAGGTAAAGGGGGTTCCTGGCAACCTCAAGTATTCTACATCCAACTCAAAGGTGTCAACAAAGTCATCAAAAGTTATGCATGCGTCTACTTTGTTGTGTTTTCCATTTTTGTAAGGACTACAAAGCTTGTCTTTCAGCAAACTTCGTTTTCTGGTGCTTGCAGCGTTTGAGTACCAACACCTATCCAAATTTAGCTACTCAGCCAAGGAACTACGTGAGGAGCATGGCCTCATCCTAGAGGGGAGGCTTCCTAAACATCTCATAGAAGAAGATATCCTTGATGAGGAGTGGCTGAGTGTTTTTAAGTACTTGTACAAGAAAAAAACAAAGATATTTCTTCATCATGTGAGGGATGAGTTTGTCAATGAGTGAAAGATTTTTTATTAGAAGGTATATCAAGCGGCCCCATTCAATGGTGATCTGCTAGCAAAATTCACAAAAGGATTCATGTATGTGATGTGTCAAGCAGCATTGACTGATCAAATGACACATCGGATTTCATGGGCAAGGTTCGGTGGATCCGTCCTTGAGAATTGCAAGATGCAAAAAGGGGGGTTAGAGAGGAAGATCAATAAGTTCCGTGTTGATTTATGGATTCATCATTAGAGAACCATCTATCTATGACGGTTCCTTATCATCAATATTTTTAATGTTGGCAAGCAAGTTGTAGGCATGCGAGGCAGTAGAGAAGCCGATGTATATTCAACAGGTATTGGATATGGGAGAGGGAATCAATGCCAAGGAGAATGACCTAAAAAAGTAGTTGATTGGGGTGAAAGTGCAACCCAATGAGAAGAGGACTTGTAGCTTAGAAATGAAGGGTTGTTCTTTGCTTACAGGGCTTCTACACTGAGTTGGAGCAACAAAACAAGGACCTAGAGGTGCTTAAGCACTTACCGACTTTCGATCAGAGAGAGGTTGACTGCAAGAAAGAAGAGGTCAAAGACATCATCAAAATGCTATCCAGATTTGGTGCCCATAGTGATTTGGTCTGGCTTAAAGAAGAGTTGGACCCTTGCACGTAATCTTGTCACTAAAAGTGCAAGAAAAGTGCTTGTACTACTTTGTGTTGAAAAATGTAGACTTTATAGGATTCGCTTAAATCCTAAAAAGTGCACATTCATGGGTAGACAAGGAAAAATTCTTGGACATTTAGTGTCTAAAAATGACATAGCTACTGATATTGAGAAGATTTATGTCATTGCTGATTTGTCTAGACCAACAACAATAAAGGGGGTACAAGCCTTTGTGGGGCATTGTGGATATTACCGCGGTTCATCTACATGTATGCTATTATAGCAAAATCCATGTATAGCTTCATTACACACTTTGAGTGGACCAAGGCATGCGAATAATCCTTCATGAAGCTTAAGCAAGCTCTCACCTCACTCCAATATTGAAAGCATCAGATTGGAATAAGGTATTCCACGTACATGTAGATGCTTCCAATTTTGCTATCGGTTGTATACTAGCTCAACCAGGAGATGGGAAAATTGAATTTCCTAAATTTCTTATGATAGCCAAAAATTGAACATGGTGGAAAAGAATTACAGCAGCACCGAAAGGGAAGGATTAGGAATGATATATGCCATTAAAAATTATAGACATTACCTATTAGCCAACAAGTATGTGTTCTTTGTGAACCACCAAGCTTTGTTGTATTTGGTCAACAAGCCATGTAGCACAGGGAGAATAGTGAGATGGTTCATCATTCTTCTAGAATTTGATTTCACTGTGGTTGTGAAAAAAGGCGCTACACATCAACGAGTAGATCATTTGTCAAGGATTGTTTCAGGAGAACCACCTAAAGGGGTAGACGATGATCTACCATATGCCTATTTGTTCTTCGTGGAAATGATACCTCGATGGTCAGAAAACATTGTGTCATTGATGACAATAGCTCAAGTGGATTCACAAATACCACTTCCTATCACAATCAGATTAATCGAGCAATCATCTATGTATCAATTACTAGCTGGTAGGCTATACAAAAGAAATCGGGATGGGATATTGTTTTTATGCATTAATCCTGAAGAAAAAGAACAGTACCTAGGTCAAGCACATGTTAACATAGTAGGACTTCACTTTGCGAAAGACCAAACTATGCAACGAATCCTGAGGCTTAGAGTATTTTGGCCGACTATGAGGAGAGATGTTCGATCTTTTGTAAAGGATTTCCCTCAATGTCAAAAACAAACACCCATACCTTATGTAACATTGTTTCAAATGTCACTTGTTCCTAAGTGGAGTAACTATCTAGTTACTTACTTATCGAGCCGAACATTTCTTGAGGATATGAGTAAACGTCGTCAAAGAGCAATTAAAACTGAAGCAAGAGACGATGCTCTTATTGGGAACCAATTGTATCGGAGAGGTAAAGATCAACATGTGCGTCTCTATGAAAATGAAAACGAGTATATTCCGATTATAGAACAAGCACATGCTGGATTAGCTGGAGGTCACTTTTCTAGTGAGACCACGGCAAGAGCAATCTTGATCGTAGGCATATGGTGGCCAACACTTTTTGCAGATACCAAAGAATATGTTCAAAGGTGTGCTGCTTGTCAATGAGAAAAAATGCCAACACGAGTAGATAGCATGCCCTTAAGACCAATGATGGGGGCTAGAGCTTTCGCAAAATGGGGTATAGATTTTGTTGGACCAATACAGCCATCTGCTTATAGAACCCAAGCTCAATATATCATTGTAGCTACAGACTATTTGACCAAGTGGTCTGAGGCTAAAGCAACTCAAAAGAATGATGCTAGAACCACTGCTGCATTCTTATATGAGTTTGTATTCACAAGATATGGACTACCAATAGAAATTGTCAGTGATCGGGGAACTCATTTCCTCAATGAGGTAATCGAGTATTTTCTTAATGAGTTTATGGTCATCCATAACAAATCAGCTCCCTATCACCCACAAGCAAATGGACAAGCTGACTAAAGTGGTTAGTTTAGGAAGGACATACTGGGAAATGAATCTCCATGTTGCTCTATGGGCTTATCAAGTTTCATTCAAAACAGCTTTAAATGCTACACCCTTTAACCTTGCTTATGGTCTTGATGCCATACTTCCAATAGAATTTTTATTGCCGAAATTAAGGGTAGCACAAAATCTTGAATGGACTGGACATGAATTGTCAAAAAGACTTGAAGACTTAGAAAAGCTAGATGAGCAAAGGCTAACTGTTGTAGCTCATATCTATGCACAAAAGCGGAAACAAAAACAGTTTTTTGATTCCCACTTAATCACAAAACTCTTCAAGAAAGGGGACTTAGTTTTAGTCTGTTCCCTTAAGCAACACATTCCCAAGTTTAAGAAAAAAGGAAACGAACCGGTTATCATTGAAGATGTATCTCCAAGTGGAGCAGTAAAATTGTCCACCCTAGATGGTGAACCAATGGCTAATTGGATTAGTGGATGTCGTTTAAAGAAATACAATTTTCCACTAACCAATGAAGTGCTAGAAAGAATGCATGCAGCGAAGCAAAGGAAGATTAAACGACAGTAGGTTATTGATGAAGGCCAAGAGGAAGCTCGGATTCGGGTACTCAAGCAGAAAGCTGCTCTCAAGAATCAAGAGATACCGATTCCCATCAACACTCTCGAAATAAATGACTGACAATGGGAATTACCTGAAGATGCATTTTCAACAATAATGACTTGCTAGACGGAATGGACCTACGCATCAAAGTATAGCTCAACAATCATAGCACCAATGCTTTGGTCGGCACAGGAGCTAGAGTAAATGTAGTAAGTTATTCCACGCACAACAAGGCAACAAGTCAAGCATTGACAGTATGAATAACGACAATCAAAGGATGCAACAAGAACCCAACTCCAACATTGGGAGTAGTCAACTTGAACATGATAGTGGATGTTCATGTCCTCATCAATTTGTATGCTTACAAGATGAACACATGAATGAGACGATGATTCTTGGAATTCCCTGGATGCGAACATACAAAGCAGTACCAGATTGGGATACAAATTAGCTAAAGCTATCACCTAAAGGAGGGCAACTCATTGTTCCAATTGCACCAGCAATCAACAGACCAAACCACGAAGCAGTCAATCTTCTCTATCTCCTTGACAACAATCAAATTCTACAAGTAGCATATAAGGAGTCAGAAAAATTTGGGTACCAAAAGCACAACTTAAGGATAAACCGGTTCAGATCTGGGTGCCTAAAACTTCACCGACAAAACAAAAGAAGGTTCCAAGGGTTAAAACATAGAGATGAGTATCTCCGAGCAAGGAACCTAACATAAAAATGGCTTGGAAGAAAAAGGAGCACTTCCTTCTCCACAAACCGTAAAACCAATCAAGCAATGGCGAGTTAAGTCTCAAAGGACTTCACCACACCATACAACACCATGCAGACCAAGCTACCAATGGGAAAAAGCTCAACAACAGTCAAAAGTGCTACCAACAACTCAAGCAATCAGTGTGATAAAGCATCCTGATGGTACAATTAAACAGAGAGCACATAAGCTACAAGATCTACTTTTTGGAAGACATCAGCAAACAACAAACCTCGACGTCGGAAACCCTTGAGTTAATTACTCAAGACTCAGCTCCTGCACAGTATAATTGTTTGAATTGCATTGATCTTCAAAGCATGGTAGAGCCAGCCACGGCTATGCATAGACACAATTGTTCAACCCATGCACACAGTCATCCCAGAGTACGCCATCTAGGAGGGGTGGAAGGGCACTAAGTACTAAGTAATTAAGGGCAATGTTTGAAGAGGGAGGAAAAAGTTTGATGTTAACGTGTGATTTTTTGCAATATTATCTAAAAATTCCCTTATAATTCATCATCAAGGAAAATTCATTGATAATATCTTCCCGATGAGTGTAAATAGTGTATATACTATCAGAAAATCATAAAAAATAGTCCTTTTTTTGGGTATTTTTCATCATTTTTATTGATAATAAGGCTTAAAAATAGAAAAATCCAATAAAGCTACGTTTTTAAATGGGTTATCTTAATTATTGGATTTTCACTTTACTTTTTTAGAGCATTTTTCTATTTTCTTTGATTTTTTCAAATAAATAGGTCAAAAATTAATAATAATAGTAGGGAAGCTTAGATGAAAAAACAGAAGACACGATGGTGATCAGAAATATAAGGCAAACAAGCACAAAAATTTTCAATGAAATCAGAACATGGAAGCGGGAAGCCTAAATTAGGCGACCAGGGCTACTTTTGCAAAATTCTTGCAGAATGAGCTAGAGGAATCCGATCAGGGAAATTTTTGAGTCTAACATAGATTTCACGGCCTAGTAGGACTAATCGGGGAATCTGGGAAAAAATTGGTTCAAGAAGTCCGGGTATAGATATCCAAGGTACGTAGGCTAAAACCACCTCATTTCCACTTGCAGCCTTTGCAGAGAGATTTCGACCTCTTGCGCGCGACTTTTCTGGAGCCCACAAATGACCATTTTCAGCGCCACCTCACACGAGACATGAGGGATAAGTTCTTTACTCGTCAATGATCCACTTTTTACCACCGATAGCTAGTCTAAAGCCCTAGAGAAAACCCTAGAAATCGAGCAGTGCACGAAGACCTACGACCAAAAACTGACCATAGCGGCTTGTCAGCTCGACCAAATCAGATGGGATTCGAACCTTAGCATGCCCTAACATAATAGAACCTTTCTATATCATCAGTTGACCATTCGGCAGGGGTTGAGGGGGTCCCTAGTAGAAAAGCTAGGTTTTTGGCAAATGCCGGAATTCTGATCTGACTCCACAGAGGGCTTGCTTATGAGGTCCATATACAATGTATATGATTGGTTTGGTGAAATCAATCAAGAAAAGCCCTCGAAAAGCAGAAAATGACTCGAAGACTACAAAGCGTCATATTCGACATACGGGGTCAAACTGACTCCAAATGAGCTAGAATTGGACAAGTTGCTTCACGACTATGTTGCGGACAAGTCCAAAGCCTCAAAGTTGATTGAACAGCCCAACAGACAGTGCAGTCACAGAAAACGGTGATTTCAGAGTCGACAAAGCACAAAGTGATGCTGGCATGACCAAACTTGACTAAATTCAATTTAGGACTTGTTTTAGGTGTATAAAATACATCTAGGTCACAATTTGTAAGTTTTGCAAAGAATTTGTCACTGTTGTAAATAATCGCAATTATTTACTTTTGCATCATTTTTTCTTGGAAATTATCACATCACCTCATCTATCATGTGTACACACCTATTACATGCCAAAAATCAAGTATGAGCCAAAATGAGCACCCATTACTTGGAAAATTGTCAAAAAACGCAAAGAAGTCTATACAATGCGTAGAATCAGTTTGTACCAAAAATGTTAATTTTGGAAGAAAAGTTAATAATCGCGATTATTTACTTTCTATCCAAAATTGGGAAGTTTAGATATTTTGCAATCATACATCCAAAGTACATGATGTGTTAAGCCCACTAGCCAAGTTTGAACCAATTTGGAGCTCCAAATCTCAAATTTCCTTTATATCTACTGTTTCAAAGACCTAAAGACAAAATCTAGTACTATTTTCACCCTATCTATCCAAATGAGCCCATATTTTACTCAGAGTATGTATTTGGTACATACTTCAAGCCTATGAAGCCAAATTTGCAAAAAGTTGAAAAAAATACTCAGTTGTAAATAATCACGATTATTTACTTTGGCTACAAAAAATTTGTTTTGACTCTACAGTTTTGTTCCTTGCATGTTTTTATGCATCTATGCTTGTTCAGAAATTGATTTGAAGCAAATTGGACCAGAAATGTCAGTATTTCAGACTAAAGGACACTTCAGAGAAAATTCTGACAAATTTGCTAACTTTGCACTCTATTCATTGAACACGAGCCATGCAAGCAACAGAGAGGGCCAAGAAAAAGCTCAACCTAAAGAAGAAGTTGCAGGAATTACCCGCTTATCAATTGGATTCTGATTCAGTCAAAGAAGCCAAGGCAGAATACCTCTCCAAAGAACAGCTAGAAGAGCATCACACTACAATCTTCACCGGCAGATTCAAGAGTGAAGAAGGGCATCAGGTGGAGTTGCAACTTTTACCCAAATAAGTATATGATGTTGCCGCGAGGCCAGAGATGAAAGAAGCCAACCACAGGCTTGGACTCAGAGACTTCTACAAACAAGAACCTTGTGGAGTGGATTTTCAAAAAGCTTACGAGCTTCTATCCACAATTAAAGAAGATGGAACGACCCAAATTTGTGACACTCAGGGAAACAAGGTAGAGGTAGTCATAACCAAAGATATCGTGGTAGAGGCACTCAAACTGCCTACAGCAGGAATGACCATGAGAGCAAGGGATAGGAAAATGGCAAGCACTTTTACCAAAGTGACCGCGACGGCTACCTTTGCAGATTTGATTCACAAACAGGTGGAAGAGGCACTGAGACTGCCTACGGAAGGAATGGCCATGAGAGCAAGGGATAGGAAAATGGAAAGCACTTTTACCAAAGAGACCGCGGCGGCTACCTTTGCAGATTTGATTCACAAACAAGTGGAAGAGCCAGCCAGATTATACCATCAGCACTTCCATTTTTTGGCAAAAAGGCCACCAAGGTACACTACGCCAAATCACGCGGCTGCAACCACATTTACCCAAGTTCTAAAGTCAACACAACTAGGACCATGCTCAGTATGTCCTAACCACCTTGAAGGGCACCAAGAAATAAGGCAAGATCACTTACATGGGAGCGCCAGAAGTCTTGACGAGGATAGCATACCATGCCATTGGTATGGTTGTCAATCTACCACCTGCTCCTAATCAAAATACATGGATATTGACTGCACAACCATCTCCGAGAGTTACAAGGTTAGGAAAAAGATCTTATAAATCCAATGAAGAATTAGCACAGCTCGTCGGAAAGACACAACAGCGAGAGATCTGATAACGAGGAGAAGAGAGTGAGAAGAGAAGAAATGAAGAGAAAAGCTGTGGCCGCCCACCAAGAAGAGCCCGCAAAGAAAGACGCTTGTATTGAAAGAGAAAAACAAGCCTACCAGTGCAGCCGACAAGCACAAGGGAAGGACCCAGAGAAATGGGTGCCTAGCAAACTTAAAGGCCCAAGAACAAAGCATCACACAAGAAAAGAGGCTGAAGACCCCACTGTGACTTTGGAGAAAATGTACCAAGAAGCTGAAGCCCTCAAGCTGAAGGAAGCAGAAGAAGCGGCTAGGAAAGCCAAAGAGGAAGAAGAACAGAGAGGATCTGAAAAAACGGCAAGGGAAGAAGCACAAGTACAGGGCTACGAGTCTCCCAGACGCACCTCACCGCCTACAGAGCAACAGGACAACCCTCTGCCAAGCCCACCACCATCACGTGCAGGAAAAGACACCAATAAAGAAGCGTAGCCTGAGAAAGAGACAAAATTTGAGTCCACCAAAGAAACAGAATCTACAAAAGAGGTTGACTAGCACGAGAAACAAAAATATAAAGAAGCAGAGCCAGAACAAGAGGCTACCACTGCACAAGAGACCACTGCTACACAAGAGCAGCAACAACATAAAGAACCTGAGCAAGAGAAGGAATTGAGCCTTGCACCTGAAGAGACTACACAGTCTGGGCCAGCACCCTCTACTTCCACACAGCAAGAAATAGCCGAGGCATCCACAAGGCCTCAGGATGACGCAACAAAAAGACACACATGAGGCTGCAGGCACATCCACGCAGCTGGCAAGACAGGAGGATTGGCAGTCAAATGACGAGGTCATATTGCAAGTAAAAAAATATGCAAGGCAGATGCAAGATATGACGGAGATACTCTGATCAGCAGCACTTGGCCGTAGTACCAAGGCTAAAGAGCTTGAGATGGTGATTGACGCTCTCCAAGGAGAGTTAGAAGACAGGATGACTTTCATCACCGGTCTTCAGAGGCAAGTGCAGGAGATGAAAGCAGAAGCTGAATAGTATCAGCTAGCTAGTGATAGACAGCAGAAAGAAATGGAGGAGTTAGGTGATCTGCTCACCAAGTTATCCGATGCTTGCAAGGCAAAAGATGAACAGCTGAGAGAAGTTACAAATGAACTTCTTACGACAGCTTAGAAAATTCAAGTGCAATTGGATGTTGCAAATACCTCTTTACAGTACTCTGGACAGCGAATCAATGATCAGGCAATTTCTTACGGCAAATAAGAGAAAATCCAATAGTGGCCTCAATCAAGGGGACTGATGAAGTATACAAGGCACTAGAAAAGAAGAAAAAGGACCTTAAGTTAGAATTAATGCTGGAGCAATCACAACGCAGGGACCTGGCTTTGATGCGGGTCTAGAGAGAAGAAGAGCTCCATAAAGAAATAGCTGAGCTCAAGAGATTTAACCAGATCCTCAGAGATGGAAAGCCAAAAACGTAGGATGAGGCAGGCACTTCAGAGCCGCCACAGATAGATATATGCTCGGTCTCATTTGCTAAGTTGGAGAAACATTCCACAACAGAGCTGAGTGATGAAGAGGATTTTCAGATTAACATCACAGATGTAGACACAATGCCTATGGTCTAGCTATCAAAAGCTGAGGAGGACGCACTGAAAGAGAAGATCACCCAAGAGGTGGATGAGCAGTGGAAATCAGCAATGGATTGGGAGTTGAGAGTTCTACACTCTGTCAACATCACTCAACTCACTCCCAATCAGATCAATGCGCAATGGCACCAGCAACCCCTGTCGTACCCTCTCATAAAAGTGGAACTACTACACATAAAAGAGAGGCTCTACAAAGACATGCAAGAAGATGGCGCAGATAAAGACCACCCAAAGTGGAGGTTGAGCTGGTTGAACAATAATAGCGGTATTTGATTCTGTTCACAAGAGCACTTGCAACCCTTCAAAGAGATCCAACTTTCTCTCTTGTACCCAGAGTAAGAACATGGAAAGAGCATGAGGCATTGACAAAGAAGAGGCCAACCTGGCTTAACTACCCAAGACTACCAGCTCCAGAGAAAGGACAAGCAACAGAGGAATACATGGTGAAAACCCTAATGGGCGCCATGTCTTTCTTTAAGAGTCTATCGGATCTCTCATGCACCATGTTATATAAAATATGCCGAATGTTGCTCACTTGTATTAAAGTATTTCATGAGCCAGAGCAGTAGGCACCCCGTGGATGTCATTCCTTGAGGGAAATAGGGGGTATGCTATGATCTAAGTAGTCAGCCTTCCGCAGAAGTACTCTATGGATTCTACGCCCGATGTATGTTCTTGCCATCGCATAATATGTTGGCATTCGAGGAATCTTTCTACATTGGATTCTTCACTTGACGAATGAAGATCTTTGCACCAATGATCAGCAACCTCACATCCAAATTTGTAGGCTACTCAGCGTTGGAGCTGAAGAACAGAGTGCCCATGAAATTTTTGCAAGTGCCAGATAGAGAAAGAAAAACCAGATACCAAAAGGCACTGGATGCGCTTAAAGACCGCCTCGCCAGCCACCATCAACCGGAAGATTATTTCAGCCCATAAAGATGTGTCAAGGGACGACACATGCAAGGAGGGGGGGATTTAGGAGCAAGCTAACACGGATACCATTTTTTGGAGTTCTCTTTGTAAACATTTATTATTTTGATAAACTGGGAATACTGTAACTCTTATTTTCTTGGATAAACTCTGTAATTAATGAGCCGAGGCTACAAGCTTCCAGATTGTATTAGCCAGTCACTTCCCAGCCTTGGTAGAAGTCCAGATTATTAGTTTTGACCACTCAAAAACCTTGGCCCAGGTATAAAAGCCAATTTTTGTAAGTTTTTGGATAAGAAATACACAGTGTGAGCTAACGGTGCTCACTCCACTCGTTCTTGTGCTTCCTACTCCCTCCCCAAATGTCACATTGTAGTCGCGTGTGTTGCATTGCAACCGCAAGTAAGAGCTCTACGCATTGACGTAAGCAGTTCACAGTATTTTGTAGTTTTTGGCATCACCGACCCGTGGCCTAATTTCATCATAACTAGGAATTTACACTTTCAAATAAAAAACTAAGCATAGGCAGGGTATTGGGGCATCATTGCTAAGCATTTAGATGCCTTCTGGGTCAAAAATGACTAGGTAAAAAATCCACTGTTGTTAATAATCACGATTCTGGAACTTGACCTAAAGTGGGGTTTGAGACCATAAGCATGTGTGGCTAGGTTTTATAAACATGTCCTAGAAGTTTAGTTACGTTTGGATGTCATTTGATGTTGTAATGGATGTGATTTGTTTGCCGATGAGAGATTGGCTTTTGGTGATTTCAGTCACTTGAGTGTAGCCTGAGCTAGATGCAAGTTGTTAGTTGTTTTCCGAGAGATTGACACCCTCTTGTAGCCTCTATACACTAGTCAAGTCAGCTTCGTCCCATGGATTGACAAATTAATCGTGGTTCTCACTCATACTGCAATAAGATAGGATGGTGAGGTTAGACATGCGTCCCACACAAGAATGCTGAAGAAGAAACATAAGGGACAATTGGAGGAAGGAGTTCACCCTCCAGATCCAAATAAAAGTACTAACTACAACCCCCCCAAATGCACATCAAAAACTGAGTTTCTTGTGCTATTTACTTTTTTCAAATATAAGATATATATTTTTGTCTTATATGTTTATCTATACTTCAATTTATTGGATTGTTTCTGGGTGCTATAGTAAAAGTACAATTTATTGGTAATGTTGGGCACTGACGATCAGGGATTTCATTCACGTCGTCACATGAAGTGCAAAGTGGTAATAAATCATGTTATTAACACTCCATGAGAGTGTTAATAACATCAAATTCACAAGCACCTGCTAGAACTGGCCCTTCCTATTAGCCAGGTGGGCATTCTCTCTAGCTCGACGGGTCTCGATAGGCAAATTGTCATGCCCGGAGGACTCAGCTATATCCTCCTCTTGCTCCCCATTTTTGGAGGTGGCTATATAAGCGATGTCCCATCCTTGCATTCGTCCATTTAGGCAAACGTGCTGGATTAATTGAGGTGTTGGTTTTCATTCAAGTGGCTTTGATTCCTATATTTTTTAACATCATGAATAGTTACAACTTACTTCCCCTTGGGTGTCTATCCGCCTGGAAATAGGTTTGGGTAGGGAGAATCCTTGTGGAGGGTTTAGGTGGTTCAAGTGCTTGGGGCTCATTACTATGGCTAGAATGGAGTGCTCCTTATCACTACACCTACATATTGTTTTGTTACAAATAGTTACCTCCCTTGGGTGTCTATCCACCTAGAGACAAGTTTAGATAGGAAGCATACTCGTGAAGGGGTTAGGTGGTGCTAGTGCTTGGAGCTCATTTCTATAGCTAGAGCCCGGGGTCTTCACTAAGGATTACCGTATGGTGTCACGTGAGTGTACAATAGCAGGGTTTATGAGGCCAAAAAGGTAGATTTTACAAAGGAGGGTACCTTATATAGGGGGTAAAATGACAGTTTTGGTGCACGCAGGTGATGTCTTCCTAGTACTACTAGTAAATCCCCTGGGAGCTAGAATGGAGTGCTCCTTATCACTACACCAATGTACTTGCGTGTCACGTTTAGTTACCTCCCCTGGGTGTCTGTGCACCGCCTGAAAATAGGTTTTGGTAGTGAGCATCCTTTTGAAGGGTTTAGATGGTGCAAGTGTTTGGAGCTCATTTGTATGGTTTGAATGGAGTGCTTCTTATCAGTGTACTCACGGTTGTTTTTTACATTTAGTTAAAGTTCCTCGGGTGTTTATCCATCTGGAAACAGGTTTGGATAGGGAGCATTCTTGTGAAGGGTTAGATGGTCCAAGTACCTGCGGCTCATTTCTATGGTTGGAACAGAGTGCTCTTGATAACTACACCGACATACTTGTTTGTCCATTTCTATTGCTGAAATCAAATTTTCACTTCTTTTTTCTTTATGTCTATATGTACATTATTTTACTTTATTATAAAATTGGATTAAAAATTGTTTTTCAAAAACCTAATATTTTTATGATTGTATGAATGTATAGGTGGCTTGTGTGACTTATCATGGACGCCAATGCTTGCTCAAGAAACATCAATGTAGCTACTTCTAGTTGCCCATTGACTGGTGGTGAAGTATCAAACAATGGAGCTTCCAATAAAGGGAAGCGCAAGGCCGTTGGTGGTAAGATGCCAGAGCCTGAGTGGCAATTTACTGAGAATGTAAGATCATTTATAGATTGGTGTTTCAAATCATGTGGCAAAGAAAAATCAAGAGGTGCACCTCGTATGTGGGAACACTTCCTTGGATCAGGGTATGGAACAACTGATAGGTCTAATGGAGGCAGATGTAATGGTGTAGATCATGAGAGTTCTACAAAATGCTTGAGAGAGTTGTTAGGAGGTGTATCCAATGCAAGGTGACCTAGAATACCGCCTTGAAGCCATTATGCTTCGGAGCACCAAGGCAATGCTACCTCAGCACTAGGCGGACAAAATAGTGGTGTACCCTCCATGCCGGCCAACACATACACACAAAGAGCTAGCACTCAATATGGATCTCCCGAGTACCAGTTTGAAATGCATAGAATGAGGCAACTAAGTCTAGAGCAAAGCTTTTGATCAACTGCTCTTGAAGAGGCACAATCTGCTCTTGCACAAGCTATCTATTTTACAAGTGGTTGAATGTTGATGGTCACACAAGAGTCATGGAAACATGCATGGAAGAAGATTGGGAGTATGGGGCTGGTCTTTTCCATCCATCATAGCATCAAATGTGCACAACATTCTTGGATAAATGTTTGTTGCTCAAGGGCTTTGTAAGCCTCATCACTGTTTTGCAATGTAACCATAGTGGGGTCGTTCGCAGCTCTTTGAGTTGCTAAGTTTCTCTTATTAGCATGACTCTGATTTTGCTAATTGAGCATTTTCTACATCAAGCAAGACTTGCACTCTTTGAGCAAATGAACTAGGATTTTGTAAGGTAGTGGTTACCTCTTTGAGGTGGTGCTCTTCATGTTGTGTTGTTGATCTTAAAGCTTCTAGTTTTTCTTTTTACCTTGTTGCCACTTCTTCTAGTCTTTTGTTCATAGTCTCCATGGCCTCGCTAAATGCATCATTGAAGGACTCACTTACCTCAAGACTTGCCTTTGTGAACTTTAGTTGCTACTAGAGGTGATGGAGTTGGAGGTGTTGAGCATAGACTTTGTCTTTCATCCTATGCACAGCTTCATGGACATATCTAGCATATTCATACATGTCCTCCAAGTCTTCAACTTTCTTAGAAGTGCTAGCTTCATGTTGATGTGATGGTTCAAGCATCTCTTATTTTGGTAGCTCTTCATGTAATTGAGTAGTCAATTTTTGTTCAGACACCTCTAGAACCTCTTTTTGATCTTCAAATAATTCTTCATGTTAAGTGCTTGGCTCCTCTTGTGGAAGATTCTCTTTAGGCATTGTAGTAGTGGGCATTTCTTCTTGCTTCTCTTTAGGAACTTATTCCAACTTTGACTCCATTGGTTGTGTTTTTAGTAGTTTGTGCCTTAGTTTTCTCCCTTTGAGCCTCCTCCTGCTCATAGATTGAATCCAACCTGGTCATAGGGTCATCATGTTGGTACTACATGGGATTTTTAGATCAAATTTTGATCCTCTTTGGTTGGGGTTGCCACTTTTTTGCAAAGTAACCCTTGAGCCCTCTTTCCAGCTCAATGGTTGTTGCCTCTTTTTCTACCATGGCTGCTCTTTGTGTTGGTTCTTTGACTTGTATTGTGGGGTGTGACCGCTTCTTGGTAACTATCTCTTCCAGTTTGGCCTTTCCCATTTCTCTTACCCTTTTCTCCAGGGGTCCTCATCTTCTTCCTAATGATTTTTATTGCTTGCTGGGACTACTGATGTAGTGGTTGTTTCCTCTTTTGGTTTTGCTTCAAGGACTTTGACAAGTCTTTGTTGTTGCAATCTTGTAGAAATGGGTGGTGCTCTAGGTGGTCCCTCCTCTTTATTTGTAGATTTTGCTCGGGGGCTGGTGGTAGGTGATCTGCTTGGACAATAGCATGATATGCTATCCTAGTGAGTACCTCTTGGGCCCCCAAAAGATACATTTTCTGGCTTATTTATGTGTGTTAGAGTAATGTGGATACATTGGGCATGATTTGTGGACCCTTCTTTCTTCCATTCTTGTGTAAAGGTAGATGCCACTGCGTGATCAGGGCAAGCGTAGTGGGGTGGCCTCTTTGTATTGAAATGGAATTGTGGGTGGTAAAGTTGGAGTGCCCGCTCTATTTCTTTTTTCTTGCAATCCACAACTCATGTTGATTTGTGAGTGAGAATGGCCATAGTAGACAATTGGTAGTCTCTCATTGACTTTCCACCCTTGGGCAACTTTAAGGCGTCAGCTATTTTCTCCTCACTGATGTTGAACTCCACATCTAACTATCTCTTCCTGTGCTAGGACTTTGGCTTGTTTTGGCAACATTTGCACTTGGCTAGCTACGTACCATAGCCTCCTTGATAGACTGTTCTTTGAGCTGGTATGGTTGTAGCTCTATCAATTTACCCTTCAACAATTGCCACAATTTTTTAGATGTGGTGCCTTCTCCAAAGCGCCTTAGAAATGTTGCTTTACCCTACATGATTTTCTTCTTTGGATCCCTTGATATGGATGAGAGAGATCCAAACAAGAAATCATATGACTTGTTCTACCCGTTATTAATAAGTAGAAAGATTTATACAATAGTTGACTGTTATAAACAAAAATTCTAGCAAAATTTGCACGTCTTGGGGTCCACACAAGTTAACACCTATCACATATCTAAAAGAGACGGAACCAAGATGAAATGTCAATCCTATGAAGCAAATGACTCTACTAGGGCGCATAGAGGCATGCAAAGAGGTTGGAAGGCTCTTGCTTTAGCACAACACATTCCACTACGACACTCGATGTGTACTCTCAATACATTGAAATCTTTGATCCTTTCTATAGGAACTCTCATCAAACTACATATGAATCCTTAAAATAATCATCTTTAATGACTCCAAACTTCCTAGGAAATATGCATAGGGACTATGTTGAACATAACTAGGTCATCGAATCTGCAAAAAAACTTTATGCAAAAATTGCAATTCTCTTCTCTCAACTTGATCCAAATTAGATTTTAAAAATTTGGATATGCCTACAGGGTTCTCCTAAGTGCTGGCAATCACATGCAATAGACAGAAAACACTCTGATAGAGAGACGTGTCACTTGGAAAGTTGTAGATGAAGCTGCTTGATTTTTGTGTGACACTTGCACTGTAGCTATCTTGTAGAGTGCGCACGTGATGGAGAAGGTAGGAAAGAAGACTATGCACACACACCAACACACATCAAGACACACACAAACACAATCGTTACCCTGCAGACAGCAGCCATTCAATGTGCTGCTCTCACTCTTCTTCTTCTTAAACTATTATCCAAAGTATATTTACAACATAGTATAGTCAGTGTCTGGCCACCCATAGCACAACGGCCATATTCTTTAACACTTTCCGCAAGCTCAAAATGAGATTGCATATGATGGATTCCCAATGCTTCACGAAAGTAGCAAAACTTCTCCTTTCCAAGAGCTTTTGTAAATATATCCGCATCTTGATCATTTATCTTCACATACACCAAATCAATCTCACCTGCCAAAACTTTTTCTCTAATGAAGTGATAATGTACTTTAATGTGTTTGGTGCGAGCATGGTAAACTGGATTCTTTGACAACATGATGCTGCTAATATTGTCACAATATATAATGACGTGACTGTCAAGATTTTCAAAACCAAAGTCTACCATAAGTACTCTCAACCATGACTCTTCACATGCTGCCAAAGCTACTCCATGATATTTAGCTTCTGTACTTGATAATGCTATAGTTAATTGCTTCTTGGTACTCCAACTTATCATACCATTGCCAATGGAAAATGCATAACCACTTGTAGATCTTCTATCCATAAAATCTCCTACCCAATCTGCATATGTGTAACCATAAAGACAAAGCTTCCCATTCTTTTCATAAAACATTCCATAACTGACAATGGCTTTCACATATCTCATAATCCGTCTCACTGCATCAAGATGACTTTTACATGGCTTTTGCATGAATTGACTCACAACACCCATTGCATAACTCAAATTTGGCCTTGTATTGTCAAGTAAATAAGACTTCCAACCATCTTGCGATACATAGTGACATCCTCAATGTAATATTATCATCAATCAACTTCACATTTTGATCAAGAGGTGTATAACAGGTTTGCACGTTGTCATTCCATAATTCTCAAGCATATCCAATGCGTATTGTTTTTGTATCATCCAAATTCTTGATAAAGTGTCCACAATTTCAATTCCCAAAAAATATCTCAACTCACCAAGGTCCTTCATGTTGAATTCTCTCAACAAACTCTTCTTGACATGCACAATTTTCTCATCATGACTTCTAGTGAGAATCAAGTCATCAACATAGATAACAATAACAACGATCTCTCCATCAACATGCTTCAAAAACAATGAATGATCAACAGTAGACTGTTTAAATCCAATCTTCTTCAAGAATCTGGTTATCTTTTCACACCAAGCTCTAGATGCTTGCTTCAAACCATACAATGCTTTCTTCAACTTACACACATAATATGGAAACTCTGGATGTTGATAACCCTCTGGTTGTATCATATAAACTTTTTCTTCCAAGTCACCATTCAAGAATGCATTATTGACATCCATTTTCCGTAACTTCCAACCAAACATACTTGCCATTTTTATCACCAATCTGACTGTTGTCATCTTTGCAATTGGACTAAATGTCTCATCATAATCAAGACCTTTTGTTTGTGTATAACCTTTAGCAAAAATCCTCTCTTTGTATCTTTCCACACTACCATCTGACTTGCACTTGAATTTGTATACCCATTTTGAACCAATTGCTTTCTTTCCACTTGGCAAGCAAACCAAATAACAAGTGTCATTCTTCACAAGAGCATCCATCTCATCATCCATAGTTGACTCCCATTCTGATTTTCCAATTGCCTCTTGAAAACATGTAGGCTCTTTATGTTGCACACGTGAAACCATGTACGCATAATGTGTACGCATGTAACCATTGTATGTCAATCTATCAACTGGATAATGCACCCTCTTTGATCTGAAACCATGTATGCATAATGTGTACGCATGTAACCATTGTATGTCAATCTATCAACTGGATAACGCACCCTCTCTGATCTTCTCAACTGTGGTGCACTCTTCTCTTCAACTCTTGCATATGGGGGTACATATTTCTTAGCATGCTTACTGCTAGGTGTCCTCAAATGTGGTAAATAATTCTCTTCATCAAAGCTTCCATCTCCAGAACTCTCCTCAACCACTTTCTTCTTGTCTTTCTCGTCTTGCTTCTTATCTCGCAAACGACCGCTCCATAGGTTGACACTTCTTGTACTCTCCTCTGCCATATGTGGTCATGAAATAGTTCTTGCTGATGGTCCTGGCTTATCAACAACATGACACACATTCTCTTGCTCTTCATACTCATCTTCTATCATCAATGGCTTTGGTTTATACCATGGTTCATGCTCACAAAATTTGACATCTCTACTACTCACATAAACTTGTCTTGTCGTAGGATCATAGCACTTGTAACCTTTCTTTTCAACTGGATATCCCAAGAATATACACTTCACTGCCTTTGGCTCCATCTTCTTTCTTGCTTCATTTGACACATGAACATAGCAAACACATCCAAAAACTTTCATGTAGGAAAATGTTGGTTTGATCCCATAAAGTCTTTCATAAGGTGAAATTTCATGAATGGCAGTTGTTGGTGTTCGATTCATAATGTGTACTGCTGTATGAAGTGCTTCAGTCCAATATGTTAGTGGCATATTCATGTCATTCATCATGGCTCTTGCAATCTCTGCTATGAATCTATTCTTTCTCTCAGCAACTCCATTTTGTTGTGGTGTGTATCTGCAAGTAATCTGTCTTCTTATGCCTTGTTCACGTAAGTAATCATCAAAACTGTGTGACATGTACTCTCCCCCTCCATCTATAATAGGCATTTAATTTGACAACCATTCTCTTTCTTAACCATAAATTTGAACTCCAAGAATACCTCGAATGCTTGTGACTTTGCCTTTAGAAAGCAAACCCATGTCATTCTGTTGTAATCATCTGTGAATGTGATAAAATATCGACAACCATTTGGCTAGCATGATCACAAGGTCCCCAAATATCTGAATGAACAATTTTCAAAGGACTTTGGCTAATTCTCCCCCTCTTTGGAAATGGTAAACGAGATTGATTTCTAAATTGACAAGCTTCACAAACATGATCAAAATTCAATCTGTCAAACTTTGGTAATCCACGTACAACTTGATTTGATTGCATATGCTTTAGTCTTCTAAAATTGACATGACCAATCCTCTTATGCCATAACTCTGCCCAATCATCTTGAGTGGCTGATTTGTTTTCATACATACCGTTGTGTAAACATGGATCTCTAGCTTCCAATGAGAGCAAGCGACCTTTCTTTCTTCCATGTGCCAATATCTTGCCTGGTTTACCTTTGTGAAACTCCTCTATGAAGCAGCCATAACAATTAAATTGGACTTGCAACCCTTGATCTATCATTTGTCCAACTGATGATAAATTGTTTGTGATTGGAGGCACATATAGAACATCTCCCAATGTGTTGTATGTCTCGTCTTTTTCTAGCAATGGAATTGAACCAACATGCGTAATCCTATGCATAGTATCATTACCTGTAGAAACAAACTCATCCTCTTCTAACTTCTCTTTTTTGTCAAACCATTCACCATGATATGTCATATGTTTGTGGCACAACTATCTAAATACCAATCATGTATATGATGTGGCTCCACCATGCTTCCAACAACATGCTCCATAGGAAATAAATGTCCACTCAATCTATTGTCATATATATTTTGATCATGAGGATTGTATCCAACAAAGTTTCTTCCATGTCTGCCATAACCTTGGCCTCTTCCACCATATCACGATTTTGATTTAGCCTTGTGTAACATTCTCTTTCAAAGTGACCATAAATGCCACATCTGTTACAGTATCCATCTCTTTGAGAATGTACAAATTGTCCACCTCCACATCCACGAGGTTGGGCTCTCCCCCTGCCTCTATGGCTATAATCATTGTAACTTTGACTTTGGTGGTTTTGCCATTGACCTCTTCCAGCATTGTTTCCATGACCATAGTTTCCTCTTCCACCTCTATTGTTTCCACGATCTCTAGAGTAAAAAACCTGATCTTTGGAATTGTTTTTTGATGTAGAAGGACCTGACTTTCCTAACTTCACCTCTTCTTGCAAACAAAGGTTTACTAACTCTTCAAAATCAGGCATGTGTCCTCGAACAGATATAGATGTATCCAATGACTTGTATTCCATTCCCAAACCATTCCATGTCAGTGAAACTAAGTCATCATCTGGAACTTTGCTGTGGCGCGTGTAGTGCGTGTACGGAGTGTGTGCAAGAGAAGGGAAGAAGAGAATGGGGAAGGGGATGATCCACAGACAGCCCTGTGTTGGGTTAGTGAGAAGAAAGAGAAGAATCAACTCTTTCTCTTTCTCTCCCTATATTGAATAGGGAAAATCAAGTGTATAAGGGTGGTTTCCCACGGCCACCTGGCCTACACCCCAACAACCTCCCACTTGAAGGTCATGGTGACCAATAGTGGCATTAGTATAGTTAGTCTATACAAAATTGATGAAGCATTGCCGAGGCTTCATCCTACACCCATAAGTTCTATACAATGAGTAAATCTCTCCGAGGCTAGGCTCTTTGTGAGAGCATCTGCAGGGTTGTCATCAGTGTGAACCAAGACAAGCTTGATACGCTTGCCAACCAATGCATCTCGTATGACATGGTATTTGACCTCTATGTGTTTTGACTTTGAGTGAAACACTGGATTCTTTGCCAAAGCAATGGCACTCTGACTATCACAATGTAGTACTGGAACCTCGTGAATGCCCAAATCTCCCACTAGACAAGCCAACCATGTGGCTTCCTTGCTGGCGTCAGATGCAGCAACATATTCTGCCTCAGTGGTAGATGAAAACGTGCAATCTTGGAGACACGATCTCCAAGAGATAGCTGCTCCAGCAAACATGAACACATAGCCAAATGTGGATCTTCTACGATCCACGCAACCCGCATAATTCGCATCCGTATAACCTACAATAGATGCATCACTGTTTCCGAAGCGTAAACACTTGCTAGCTGTACCTTTCAAATATCTGAGGATTTTCTTCACTGCTTCCCAATGCTTTTTGCCAGGGTTTTCCATGTACCTACTAACCACTCCCAATGCATGTGCAATGTTTGGTCTTGTGGCTACCATAGCATACATCAAACTGCCAACTGCTGAAGAATATGGTACTTTCGCCATTTTCTCTTTCTCAGCCACTGTCTTGGGAGAGTCTTCCTTGCTAAGTTTGGAGTATTCTTGCATTGGGGTACTCAATGACTTCCCCCCCTGCATACTAAGACGTTGCAAGACTTTGTGAATGTACTCTTCTTGAGATAATTCAAGAATTCCACGTTGCCTATCTCTCTTGATGTGCATACCAAGAAAGTGATTGGCATCTCCCAAATCCTTCATGGAAAACTGAGTGCTTAGCATCTTTTTCAGCTGATTGATTTCATCAATTGATTTGCCTGCAATAAGCATATCATCTACATACAAGATCAAGATGATTAAAGAACCATCGTTCAATATTTTTGTGTATAAGCAGTGATCCTCTTGACCTCTGATGTAACCCTGAGACTGCATGAATTTGTCGAATTTTTGATACCATTGCCTTGAACCTTGCTTGAGGCCATAGAGTGCCTTTTTAAGTCTACAAACCAATTCTGACCTCGCTGGTTTTTGGGTTTCACATACGAATCCCTCTGGTTGTTTCATGTAGACATCTTCATCTAGATCCCCATGAAGAAATGCTGTGTTCACATCCATTTGGACAATTTCCATGTCCTGGATAGAAACCAAGCCAAGCACGGTGCGAAGTGTAGTCATCTTGACTACTGGAGAGAAAATATCATCAAAATCCACACCTTTTTGCTACTTGAAACCCTTGGTAACTAGACGAGCCTTGTATCTAGGCTCGGGATCTTCCGCTGTATACTTCTTCTTGTATACCCACTTGCAAGGTAAAGCATTTTTGCCTTTTGGTAATTCAACCAAATCCCATGTCTCATTAGCCTCAATCGAATTGTATTCTGATTGCATAGCCTGCTCCCACTTAACGCTATCCTCCATTTGTATAGCTTCTTTGTAGCAGTTTGGCTCTCCACTGTCAGTGACCAAAATGTGGTGTATACCTGGCTCAAACCGCTTGGGCGCACGTGATACTCTCTCAGAGCGTCTCAATGACTGACTGCTGGACTCCGCTCTCTCCAGAGCAATAGTAGTATCTTGCACTTGAGGAGTGGATGCAACACTAGTGAACTGAGTTGGTTCGGAGGCTACATCCTCAAAACGAACACGTCTGTATTCAACATCTTTGATGGGCTTCTTGTGCATTTTTTATTCATTGAAAATCACATGTGAGCTACGAATGACTTTGTTTGATTCTGGGTGCCAGAGACGATATCCCATCTCTCCGTTTGCACCATAGCCAATAAAGATGCATTTGTGTGATCTGGGATCTAACTTCCGACAAAGTTCTTTGGGCACATGTGCATATACCTCACATCCAAATACACGTAAATGCTCATAGCTTGGCCTTTTGCCAGTCCATAATTCCTCTAGAATTTTGAAATTCAAAGGAGAACTAGGTGACCTGTTGATGATGTGCACTGCTGTGAGAACAGCTTCCCCCCAAAACTCTGGAGTAAGCTTCGCCATAGACATCATAAAGACAAATTGCTCTCGAATCGTACGATTCATTCTTTCAGCTATCCCATTTTGTGCAGGTGTGTATGGAGCAGTAAACTGCCGCCGAATGCCTCTTCTATTGCAAAAATCCTTGAACTCTGTGGAGACGTATTCTCCACCATTGTCCGTGCGAAAAGATTTGAGCTTTGTTCCTGATTGGTTCTCAACCATGGCGAGGAATTTTTGGAATGTCAAAAAGACTTCTTCCTTACGCTTAAGGAGATACACCCACATCTTTCTGGTAGAATCATCTATGAATGTGAGAAAGTAGTTCGCCCCCCTTAGAGTTTTATGTGGCATTGAACCACACAAATCACTGTGCACCAAGTCTAGAGGTTCGCCTAGTTTCTTATTCAATGGCGAAGATGTCAATCTAGTCTGTTTGCCATAGAGACAATGCTCACAAAATGGAAAGTCCGTGTAATCTAACACAGGTAAGTAGCCAAAACGCTGAAGTGTTTTCATTCCCTGTTGGCTAATATTACCTAGCCGGCTATGCCACAACTCAGGAGACGGCAGCTCGGCAACATAGATAGCGTGTTCGTCGACACTCGAAACAAACAAAGAGTACAGGGATCCGTTTTTATTGCCTTTCATCATGATAAGGTTGTTCTTGTGGATCATCCAAGAACGATTACAAAAAACTGTAGTGTAGCCAAGATCATCCAATTGCCCTATAGAAAGAAAGCTTTTCGTAAGCTTGGGCACATGTCTGACATTTTGCAGCACAAAAATAGTGCCATTATGCATCTGAAGTTTCACATCACCAATGCCAATAATGTCAAGCTCATAGGAATCACCAAGCTTGACTATTCTATGCATGGATGCATAAGAGGAAAACCACTCTCTATGCGGTGTGACATGAAAACTTGCACCAGAATCAAGGATCCAATTCTGTGCATAACCCTCATCCTGTGCAACCAAAGCATTTGGAGTGAGATCTGAAGTGAAAATGAGAACATCTAAGGCATCTGTTGTCACCTCGGCATGAATCTTTGTGGGCATAATGTGCATCACTGGAGGAGGAGCATCCTCTACTGCAGTGGTAGGTATTGGAGACTCAACAATATTGAGCTCCTCAATCTTTAGTGTACTTTTGCCTTTGCCAGAATTATCCTTTTGCATGTTTTTCTGATCTCTTAGGAAACTGCGACAATCCTTTTTGTAATGGCCCTTCTTGTGGCAATAGTAACACTCGACATTTTGGCTTTGCGGTCTCTACTTTAGTTCCTGTGTCTGCTAGGACTACGAGGATTCCGCTCTCTACTTTTGCTTTTGTATTTATTCCTATCACAGCCTCTTGGCTTTGTTGAATTGCCAGCCATATATGCATCTCCATAACTAGCATTATCGAGAGATTTACGACGAATCACATCAGTGAGCAACGCATCTGTGATAGCATTGAATTCTAACTTGCCATTCGGAGCTGAATTGCTAATGGCTGTGCAAAAGATATCCCATGAACTGGGTAGAAAGCATAATAAGAAGATAGACTTGAGTTCATCGTCAAAATCCTTAAAGCCCTGAGATGTCAGCTGACTGAACAAGGAGTTGAACTCATTTAAATGACTGGAAACTGTGCTATCTTCTTTCATGTTGAGCTTCATAAGCTTTTTCATGAGAAAAACTTTGTTGGATGCACTTTTGCTCTCCCATGCTGAACATAAGCTATCCCAAAGTTCCTTGGTTGTTTTCTTCCCTATGATAGTGAAGAAGACTGATTCGGCTAGATGTAGACGTATCGTAGCCATGGCTTTTGCATCCAAAAGCTCCCATTTAGCTTCTGTATAATCATCATCCTCTGCGCGCTCTTTCAACGGTTCTGAGAGGCCTTTGTTTATCAAAACATCTTTCATGCGCTCTTTCCACATGGTGAAGTTTCTACCGTTGAACTTCCGAATGAAATACTCCTCCTTTTCTGAAGAGGAAGCCATCGCTGATAAGAGGGTTTGAGAGGTGCCAAACTATGGTGAGAAGCTGTAGAAATTTGGACAGACTAACCTTTGTATCGGGAGTAAAATCTCAACCGAAATAGACTCGAAAGTGCCAACAATGGAAGTCACAACTCGCGGGAAGTAAATCCGACAGAGTTTCCTTTGTATGAGGAGTCAAAACTCAACTCAAAATGCATATAAATGTGCCAACTACACTAACTGGGCATCTGCTGCACAAAACAACTGCTATGTGAGTGCCAACTCGGCGTCAAAAGCATAAATAACCGTCCAGATACATATCCTATGGCGAGAGTACCGTAAAGGGGAACTCCAGCTACCTATATCACCGAAAGTGTCTCAACATTCGAGCACACCCCAGCTCAAAGAAAACCTCACGCTATCGACCCTCCAAAGGTTAATGCAGACACAAATGGACTAGCCACAGTCTCAGAAAGGGATCTTCCGATCCGAGTCTCAGAAACGGCCGGGAAAAACTTCCAAAATAGCCAAAAATGGCTCCACACGTAGTACACTGGGCAGTGTCCGCAACTCAACGTACATGAGTAAAACCGCGCTCAAACAAGCACCAAGAACTGCTGCATGCAGTGAAAGTGATCCCTGCGGGGATATTTGCTCTCAAAAGAGCTCAGTAGCACTAGGTGTGCTCACAACAAAATGCATCTGTCAACGCATGTGTCCGCAGAGAATCTGCTGTCGAAATGACTGCCAAATTGCCTGTGAAAGCGCTGTGTCTGGTAACATGGAGAATCTGTGAGTGAATGGGTGAAAAACCCCCCTTTAGCCTGTAACCTACGTGCCGGTGTCGCTATGTGCCGATTGCTGCCGCCGGGCAGAAATATGCTAGTCGAATAGCCGCCAAAGGTGTCATATCCAAAAACTGTGTCGTACAGGGCGATCGGTGCGCTCGGTGCCGATGTTGGGTGTCACTCCTCTATGACAGAGGTACTTCACCCGTGCATGTCACAAGCATGGTCGTCGATCGCGGGAACGCGCTCGTCTAGGGAAAATGCCCGGTGTCTCGGTCGTTTGTCGGAGATCCGCCGCAATGAGCAGTGTCGATGTCGATGTCGCCTTCCGCTGCCGAGCGGAAGTGGCTAGCCGAGTAGTCGTAAAACGCCAATGCTCGAGCGGTCAATACCGAGTCGGATCGGTATCGATCGCAGATTTTGCTCGATTTGTGAAGATTGCTCTCAAAATTTGTCAGACTCGGTTGCTTTAGCTCGCTCGCAAGCACAGTGTCAAGCTCTCTCTCTCACTCTCTCTATCTCATAAGCTGCAAATTTCTGAGAAGTTTCCTTTTCACGAGCTCGAGGAGAGGAGTCGGGGGTCGGAGCATCAAAAAATGGGTTTTGTTGAGGGCTCTCTGTGGGAATGAACCCTTGCACACAAAAACTTTTATGGCTCAAAGAAAAAAAAATCGATTTTTATTGCTTATTGCTGCTTTCTGTCGAAAGCTGCTGCAGTCGACGACTGTGTGTGTGTGTGTGTGTGTGTGTGTGTGAGAGAGAGAGAGAGAGAGAGAGAGAGAGAGAGAGAGAGAGAGAGAGAGAGAGAGAGAGAGAGAGAGAGAGAGAGAGAGAGAGAGAGAGAGAGAGCAAATGCAAGGAGTTTCCCAACTCTACTGCGCTCCCTCGATTTGGCTCGATTCGTTGCTCGATGTTTTGCTCGATTCTCTGCTCCTCTCGTGACCCGCTGCCGACTCTTTGATTCTGAGAGAGTGTGTGTTGATTTTGCCTCAATGGAGTAGCAATTCTTGATCTACTCCCATTGCAATTGGCTGTGCTGGGTGCTTGATTTGCCTCCTCTGCCCGATTTGCTGCACAGAGCTTCAAAACCGTGCTTACTAGCGAATGTGTGTGTGTGTGTATGCACACACATTCACACACTCTTCCAAAAGCTGCTCGTCGACTTGCTTTGTTACAGGCTTTCAACCTTGAGAGCACTTCCTTGCTTTGCTTAATTTCAAGCTACTCAAAGCTCCTTCTGCTCGATAATTTTGAAATTTGCAAGTAAAATTGCCCTACTGCAGTGAGTGCCGATTTCCTGCTCGAATTTGTTTGCTCAATTGCCCACTGCAGCACCTCGAATGTGCTCGATGCCAGTAGCGATGGTTGATTTTGGTTCTTACACACATTGTGTGTGTGTGTGTGTGAGACTTTTTAAGGCTGTCAAGAAACTCGGTGCTGCCCTTCTCTATTGCCTTATGCCCCCGAAATGCTCAATGTCGAACCAGCCCGACCTGCTCACGACCCTCTCATGCCTTTGCTCTTTGCCTTGCAACTCGGTACCCGATTCCCTCTGCCTCGGTTCAATGGACTGTTCGCTCTGTGATTTGCTCGTTCAATTGCTTGTGTGTGTGTGTGTGTGTGTGTGTGTATGTGCTTACACACACCACTCAATTGACTCCAAGACTAAGCTTCCATTAAACCTGTACACAGCATGATTCCAATTGCTTCAATTGTGCAATGATTCCCCCAATCATGAGCTCCATAAGTGTGTGCAAGCGGCCGTCTCCATGCCGAAGGCTCCGAGCTCCACGACTCCTCCTAATCCATTTGATCAAGCTTCCATGGCTGATCTGCAAGCTCCGATCTCAAGCTTCCATATCTCAATCTTTCTTTCGACTCCCTCTCTCGAGCTCCGAGCTCCAAGCCCAGTTATGGATGAGCTCTCTCCCGTTATTCAAGCTCTTGCTATGGTTACCTCTCGCCGTGCAAGCTCCGCGATCTGCAACCGCCACCGTTGTTGTTCCCACCTGAGCTCTGATACCAATTGTTGTGGCGCGTGTAGTGCGTGTACGGAGTGTGTGCAAGAGAAGGGAAGAAGAGAATGGGGAAGGGGATGATCCACAGACAGCCCTGTGTTGGGTTAGTGGAGAAGAAAGAGAAGAGTCAACTCTTTCTCTTTCTCTCCCTATATTGAATAGGGAAAATCAAGTGTACAAGGGTGGTTTCCCACGGTCACCTGGCCTACACCCCAACAAACTTCAACATTAATGCTCGTAAAATCTTCCTGTATTTTCTTTATCTCTGTCCTAATCTAATATGGATCCATTTCCTCGCCATACACAATATAACCTTTGCTTCAAGTGAACTTTTCGTGGTTCTGTATTGGAGTTGTTCATCCTTGCTAGTATCTCCCATTCTTCCTTTGGAGATTGAGCCTTCTTCACATGTGGTATAAAGAAGTCGCTAATGCATAGTGAAATCCAATGCATCACTTTCCTTGAGTTCTCGATCCACTTCTTGTAATCTTCTACTCCTACTTGCCATGTTTTATGTTCTTCAACATTCTCTCTGTTTGGTTCCAAACCAACCTCGGGATACTCTTGTTCACTTGTTATGTAGTCCCATAAACCTTTGCCCATGATAAAGTTCTCCATCCTGTAAGACCATATGCTGTAGTTATCTCTGGTTAGGTTCTCTTCAACAATCTGTGTGACTTGAGTTGAGCTTTCTGCCATCTTCACTCTCACAATTTCTTTCAAAGGATTTTGATAAAATTTTGGCAGATTTCCGTTTGTATTTGGACAATATCTCAAGTGACAATCTCAATCAAAATACTGAGAGAAAATCTCTCACTGCCAAGGGAAAATCCACTGACTCATTTTGCCATAGACTGACTCAATATTATGTATAAATACTCTAAAACAATTTCCACATGGACCTGTATGCAAATGCAATCCATACGCTATCATGTACCACATATCCATACATCCACCTTCATCCCATATTCGTAAATGATATATGAGGTCTTTAACGGGGCCAGTCGGGGGCTCACTCCAGTACCTAATCCACCTTGCCAAGGTACCAAAGCTCCCAAGGAAAGGTTTCAAAAAACCTCACTCGACCCTCACAAAGGCTGCAGTTTTCCAAAATACATTTACCGCATATCCATACATAACCACAAAGTACTCAATCTGACAATATAACCGCCTCAACTTCTTCCCACAACCTTTCTTACATAGGCGGCTGTCCATAACGGACCCACAACATCCAAACATAATCTTCGATAACACAATATCATGATGCAAAAGCTCTACGTCGCTCTCCAAAACCTATGTAAATGCTGAATTCTTCACCTGTAACCTGTAAATCTACTGCCGAGTGCAAAACTAGAAATCTCCTATGCTTGTGTGAGCTGGCTGTTTGTTGCAAAAAAATTTTGTTGTAGATTTTGGCAAATCTAAGTATGCCAATGCATCCAAAATGCCCAAAAACATAAATATAGACTCCTGGATCACTATATTCCGAGTTCGGGTGAGGGAGTTATGACACAAAAACCTCTCTTTTTGGTTGTTTTCCAGAGCTGCGAAAATCTGTGTATTGTGTGTAGCTCCTTAAATTGAGCTTTGATACCACTTTGTAGAGTGCACAGGTGATGGAAAAGGTAGGAAAGAAGACTACGCACACACACCAACACACATCGAGACACACACACACACAATCGTTACCCTGTAGACAGCAACCATTCAACGTGCTGCTCTCACTCTTCTTCTTTTTAAACTATTATCCAAAGTATATTTGCAACATAGTATAGTTAGTTTTCGACCGCCCATAGCACAACGGCCATATTCTTTAACATCATATTCTTTAACATATCCACACATAGAGCTTGCCATCCCAAACACAATGGTTCCCTCGAAAATCCGATGCATTAATCGTGCGGTGTGATGTGAGAAATTCAAAGGCACAATGAAAGAGACAACACATGATGTACAAAGATAAATCTTATATGTCCTTTTTCATAATAATCATCATACAAAAAACATTGCAAGATTGCCTTTTATACCCTGGCTGGTGGTTTTATGGTACAAAAGTAAGAATAACCATTATTCTCATCAACAATTACATCATGGGCTTCTCATTACAATCAATATTAGATTTGGATTATACGAAAGTCTACATCATTGTGAATCATGCTTACAATTACTTGGGAGATAGAGTAAACTAGAGAATCTTTGATGGAATCTTCCAACACTCCCCCCTATTCATGTTGTTCCTGACATGAATCAAGAGCATGGTTGTAATCGCAAATAAGTTTTTCTTTGCTGAGAGCGCATCTGTGTTTCTTGCAGGTTTGCGTGGTACTATCTTGCCAAATCTCTATCCTCTGGAGAAAACGGCCGCATAGTGTCAATTGAAAGGTGCTCCATTGCATGGTAGCTCAAAAAACTATCTTTGATGTCGTTGACTTCAGGACCAAACATTCTAGTGTTCATTGTGAAGAATCTAGTGTAGAACACTTCTTCAAAAGGGATCATGAAATAAGATGGCATGAACAATAGGAGAGCAAAGAATCCGTGCAGAATCTGCTCATTAGGTTGCTAACTAAGATCATAAGCTAGCCCTATATTTCCTTCTGGGAAAGACATCCATAATGTTTCAGATACCCAGGGTCTCTGATACATAGTATACAGGACTTTATCATTCTAAAAATCTTTTGTAGAATTTGAAATGATAGATCTAAAAGCTCTTGATATTTCTTGACTATTGCTTGTAGATTGTTAAGCATATACCTTTCATCTATCCTTTGGTTGTCTTTGGGTCTTGGAAAAATTGGGTGTCATGTTGAATCGAGGTCCTTACTCTAGATACTAGACAAAAGGTATCATATCTCTCTATGGCTATTGGTGCTCTGACTATATGTGTTGGGATGGTATCCGTCATCTCAGATGCTAGCACAGTGAGAACAAGACCAACATAATGTCAGCCAAGGATGGTGCATTGACCTGCAAGAGCATGGAAACAAGCAAGTGGTTGTCAATCACCTGCTTGACCTTCTGAGACAATCACTCCAAAGAAATCTATCCTAGCCCACTATGTCCGTGACGGCTAGCATATCTACGACACATCTACCTCTCAAATTCCTTTTCGCCGGAATATTATGGCCTGCCGGCCACCACCGGAAAGTGGTCGGAAAACGACCGATTGGTTGGCCGGTTGGCCGGTGTGGCCGGTGGCCAAATTCAAAAGCGGACTTGTCTTCTCAAGGGCGGCCACACATGGGCGGATTGGAGGGTCTGATTTGGACTTATCTACACAAGGATTTGCATTCCTTTGGCACTAATATGCCCAAGCCGATAGTTCCACACTACACTGTTGACTTCTGTAGTTGTTGCACAAGCTGAAGATTGCGTGCTAACAGTACACAAATAAAGTGTACCAACCTTTTCTCCCTTGGTAACCACCAAAGATACCTTTGAGATCTTACACCGTTTGCTTCCAAATGCAATGTTGTGACCTTCATCGTCCAATTGTCCTGTAGAGATCATTTTTTTGTGAAGAGAAGGAACATGCCTAACATCTTTAAGCTTCCATTCATTTTCGTTAGCAGTTTTGACACAAACTGTACCTTTGCTGACAATTTCACAAGCTTCATCATCTCCCAAGTATACATACCCAAAATTACCTTTGGTGTAATCTTGGAAATGTTGCTTGTGTGGTGTTGCATGGAATGAAGCCCCAGAATCTACTATCCATAAATTATACACATTGTCTAATGATATAATTAGAGCATCTTCCTCTACTTTACCTGCCACATTGGCCTCTAATGTTGGCTTGTTGTCTTGAGACTCAGACTCCTTCTTCTTCTTCTTGGACCAGCAATCCTTCTTAACGTGGCCCTTCTTGCCGCAGTTCCGCTTTTCGAGTCTGAGCTCTAGTTATAGCCTAAATAGGCATAATGTTATCATTTTCTGAGCTACTTGGAAGTTGTAGAATGCTTTTGACCTCTTTTGTGTCCTTCCCTCTCCTGCCTGGGTGGTGTGGACAATTAAGAATCAGATGTGTTTCTGCACAATTAGTACAATAGTCATTCACTTGAATCATCTCCTTCCAAGGATATTATGATCTTGAGGATTCTGGTATTTTTGGATGACTGTAAATAGGTTGTGCCATAGTCATGGACCTATTTGTGATAAAGGACAGTGTTCTTGCATCCATATTATATCGCTTTTCTATTGGTTGGATTGTTATGTACCTTCGTAGAAGAGGTGTTATTGGAGCTGGTTGTGCATATCTCTGGTAATAATAACACCCTTCCATTGTATGATTTGTCCATTTCTATTTGATTATCCACCATAGAGGGTTCTTGGAGGTCAGATTTGACTAGAGGATCAAGTCTCTTAGCTAATCCTTCTATAAGCTTCATTTTCTCACTAGATACCTCTTGCTTTATTGTGGGTTGGGCTCTTGGTAAATCACTCCCTTGAGAAGATGTGTCACTCTCACTCTCAGTATCATATCTTCTCAAGGTTCTTCTCTGATTTGGATAGGAGTAAGTTATAGGGGGTGGTGATGGTACATATGGTCCTGTTGTGATCGTAATTCCACCTCTATAAAAGTCATGTTCTATGGTTGCATATGGGTACAACCATGGTGAAATGTAGTAGGGCTTGTGTCAAAATGTGGATAGATTGGCATTTCAGCACTTCTAGCTTGGCTTGCCACACCTCTGGTCATATCTACAAAAGAATTGGTAGATTAGCTTTCCATCCTGATGATCTTAGCTTTCTTAATGTTAGGCTCACTCAATACTCTCAAGATAGTCCTTAATAAGCATTTCTTATTGCTCACAAGCTTTTTGCCTGGCTATACCAGACTCAATTTGGAGTTGGTTGTAAAAAACTAGAGCAGCTTTGGTGAACTGCACTTGAAAAAAAACTCAAAACACTTTTAGGATCAAGGTTTTTTTCTTGTATCTTGACCAAATAAGACCCAAATCTGTTGAAACTTGGTCACTAGGCTTACTTTATAGTGCTTAACACTTCTAGAAGCTCAATATAAGTTTTCACCTTCAAATTAGGTCTAGAGACATCATATGCGTGACCATGACACTTATGGGAAACATGTTCGAGAGATCAATCATGGGAGCCTAACTCTAAAGTCAGCTTTTGGTGTCAATTTTACACCAATTCACCACTTTTCAATGTTATTGGCTAGAACCTACAAAATTCTCTTTTAAATGCTAGATTGGGTGTCCAAATGATATGAAATCTTGCAATCAAGCTTAGAACTACCTTCCAAGTGCTTTGGTGACGCCAGATATGTAGGCCAATACCCAAATCTAGGCTGGAGACATCATACACGTATGATGTCTACTAGATAGTTTTACACTCTTATCATACCCAGACTAGTCTTCAAAGTCTTTATCCTTGTTTTTAGGACTTACAGAGTGTTTTTGTGCTCTTTCAAGCTCAAACAGAGAAATTTTTTTTCCCCCACTTTGATTTCTTGTCTTAAGTGTTATGAGAGTTTTAGACTGACCAAAAATCTTGTTTTAAGGTGATTCTAGGGTAAAACAACCCTTTTAAACACTTTGGTGCAATCAAATTTTCAAAATTTGGCTCAAGATGGTGCTAGGTGGAGACATCATACGCGTATGGTGTCTATCATCGCAGATTTCAAATCTGTTTCTATTCTAAGTTTCTCTTATCATCAGCAACATGTACATGTGTCAGCAAAATTTAAAGCTCAAAAGTACTCACAAACACAAGTTTTTGCTTTTTCAGTCATAACCACTCCATATTTTGGCTTTTGGTCCCCAAATCTATACCAAAACTTCCCACTATAGGTGTCCCTAGGGTAAATGATACCTTCTGAACACACTGGTAACCGCAAATTTGCAAAATTAATTTGCTGCTAGCCCTAGAGACATCATACGCGTATGATGTTTGTTGTACAATTTTCAACTTTTTCCTTTCCCAAACTATTGTTCGTGGTCTCTACAATTGTTTTGATGGCTTGTGCAATGTTTTTATCTTTTTTTAAGCTCAATCAAGGCTGTTTTCAATTTTTGCCACTTTTGACTTCTCTACTCTTGTGTTTTGAGTGGTTTAAAAGTACCAAACTGCAAGTTTCAAGGTGTTACTAGGGTATAATGACCCTTTTAAACACACTGGTACATTCAATTTTCATAGTTTTGGTCTCTTTTTAGCCCTTGAGACATGACACGCATATGATGTCTAACTTTGCAGATTTGAGATTTTTATGTGCAAAACCCTTCCAAATGTCTTCTTATGTTCTCAGCAACCCTCAGCCATGCATAAGTTTTTTCGTGAACTTTGTTTTTGCACTGTTTCAACTAAGAATCAAATTCTTTTCAAGACTTCAATGCAAATAAACAAATCAAGCAAATCTTCATTGATGGACAACTTTAGGTCAAGATCAAATCATCTACCTAAAGCTACTCCTAAACATAAAAATGGGATTTTGCAGGTGTGAGTAGAAAAACACTTAACTTCCACACACTAACTACCTAATGCTTTTATCACCTCATCAACACTCAAACACCAAAACATATACAAATCTAAACTAAAAAACATCTACACAAGTGACCCAGACAAGACACACGCTCCGTAGCACCTCTCTATGGATGCTAACTAAACTAAGATAAAAAGAATACTCTGGAAAACCGAGGGATTCTCACCTAATAGGATTAATCATAAGTCACATGCTTAGGGTACTCGTGCCCAACATGGGCGCTAATGTTGCGATAGTATCCGCCGTCTCAGACGCTAGCATAGTGAGAACTAGACCAACATAATGTCAGCCAAGGATGCAGCAATGACCCGCAAGTGCATGGAAACAAGCAAGTGGTTGTCAATCACCTACTGGACCTTCTAAGACAATCACTACAAAGAAATCAATCCTACCCCACTATGTATGTGATGGCTACCATATCTATGACACATCTATCTCTCAAAACATAACCTAATGATGCCCAGTTGTTACTAAACTTGAGGGCTAGTCTCTATACACCTAGAGGACACTACCTAAAGTCTCTACCCCAATATACTATCTACACACACACACACGGAATCACAATCATGTCTGATGTTTGATAAGAAAATTCTGGTCACCAATTTCAAAGGTGATTAAGCCTAAGGTGTAGCTTGTATCGCCATGAACGCGTGGATATATAACAATAATGAAATAGACACGTGGATAGGGAGAAAATTCACCTTGAATCTTGAGGAAGATCTCTTCGTGAGAGGAATCCAGAATTGCATGCATCAATGCATAGCTCTCGCCGTAGCTAATGGGTTGATGGAGTTGCCTCAGCAATGTCGCTCCTGTAGCACGCGAAGAGAGAGAAGGAAGACCCACTCATACAAGACACACCGTACGTAACATAGGTGAGCCCAAGATTGATTTAAAGAAAAGTCTATCTTAAGATTACAAGGGTTTGGCTTATATACCTGAACCCTAAGCTTGGTATTTGAGCCAAGAGAGGTACTAATTGAGTGAATTTGACTTTCCAACCACTTTCATCATTACAGGGGTTTTTCTGAGATTTACATCATTAAAAGGACTTTCCGTAATCAGTGAGCTACAATATCTGGCTTTAGGCAAAAATGACATAATTAATAATGCGCCTTCATTGACTACTTGGATTTGGCGTGTGTTGGTCAACCGCTTCTACAATATGGATCCTATAGTCAATATGTTTCTCTAACCATGCTAGCTTCCAATTGGGTTGTTTTTCTGGTAGCTAAACTTCCAACATCTCTTGTTCTATTGCATCTTTCCTACAAATGCATTCATATTTTATGAGTGGGAATGGAAGAGATAGGGTATACCAATCCTCATTGATTATAGAGGGTCAGAGGAGCTGCATATTTACTGAGTGGAGAATACGTATCTCCCATTCCATAGCTCTTTTCCATCTTTCTTTGTTCCATTTATCCTCTCTTTCATCTCTTATCGTAGCTTCTTTAGTCATGTGATAAGCCCTTTCGCTCATCATTTTAGGCACTAGTCTTTCTTTTTTCCTTGTGGGTGCCAAACTGCTTTTGAGAATATTATGTGTGGTTCGTTACTTTCCCTTACTCTGATCCTTGTTGGTTGTCAAGCGGGTGGGTTGAGCTGCCAATCCTTACTGCTGAGTTGGTGGAGGTCTTTGTCTGGCCACTTTCTCTCTTTGATTGCCTTCTTGCCCTCAGTGGTCATCATATCCATGTTCATGTGTGTTGTGGAATTCTTATTGTTTGCAATCTAGCTTTTCCATCAATGCAATTTGCCTTTAAATCCATAACTCCCTTTCAACATGTTTGTTTGAATGTCGTCTGTTTCATCGGTGTCGTGCAGCTCCGCTGCCATGAAGAGAAAAAGAGCAAAGAAATGCAAGATAATCTTCTTTGAAGCCTATACATTTAGTGAGCAGTGATTAGGGCTTGTTAGCAGGCCAAGTTTAATGATTAATGTATGCTAGATGCGACTTAAAAGGGCCAATAGATGCCTTAATGATGCCAAAAATGAGTATGCTTGAAGTGAGCACATACGCGATATTATGATCTAGATTTGTAGTGCTTGAAGTGCTCTACTGGCCTATCTTTACGGCTCATCCATTGGAGCTATGGTGAAGACGTTATGGTAGTTTGAAGTTCAAGTCGATTGCAGATCTGTACCAGATTGGGCAGCTACAACTGAGGTGACAAAAATGAAGTGAATGCACGGGCCTGAAGTGCTCACTTTGTGGAGCACGTTGGAGTTCCAGTTGCCAAGATATTGGCCGTTAAAGATTCACTAGGGGTCAGTTTCGTACCAGTTCGGTCCGCTCTGTCGGTGTGCCATCTAGGAATTTTATAGATGGAGCAGGGTTCTATGTGTTCTATGCAGCTTGAGAAGTCTATAGGAATTTATGGCTTGCCAATCGGAGTCTGAAGATGTAAGATATTAATGTTTGAAGTCAGTGACAACGACCGATGATGTGGTACCAGATGACTTTTGGCCACAAAGTTTGGAATGGTGGCTTACAGTTCTTGATAAGTTATTTGTCCAAATGTTGTCACCTAGAGCGTGTTGATTGCACGATCCACTCAAGTGCTGTTGGAGAAAAATGTTGTGCTTGGCAATGCTTTAGTCGATATGTATTCCAAATGTGGTGCCCTTACAAAGCTCCACTATGAAGCCAAGGCCGCCAAGGCCGCCCAATGAAGGCCAAAAAGTCCCCAGAGCAATCACCATTGCTTGCGCCTTGAAGTGACTGCCCATATGAGTAAAAGGGTGGAAACCCAAAAGCCATTAAAAGGCCGCCCAAAATTCACCCTAAAGGATGGCCTCCCATTCAATTAAATTGAGGCTGAAGTATGTGAACAGGAGGGAACAAAAGAGAGGAGCCCATGGCGTCGACCAGCAAGGCAACGAGCACCGACAAGGGAAGAGGGTGATGAGCTCGCGATGGGCAACAGGGAGCTTGGATGAGCACGGCCAAGAGATGAAAAATACCCAACTTGCCAGCGCGCTCGGATTCGGCCCAACTTTTGCCGCATTTGAAGGTGCCTCCAAATCGCCCTGCCATATCATCAGGAGGCCGTCCCTAGCAATGACCGCACCGTCTTTGCTAAGGGAAAGGGGGAGTTATTAAAAGAGGTTCCTTTTAGGGTATGAAAAAAACGTTTTTCTTAGTTGGTGGTGAAATGAGAGAAAGGCGAGGAGGAGACCTCGGATAGCAAAGCTCGGAAGGAGGAGGAGACCTTGGCTAACAAAGCTCTGAAGAGAGGACAGGCTTGGGGGATTTCTCTCACTCTCCGCATCGAGGAAGAGTAGAAGAAGGCAAAGCAAAGCGGAGGGCTCTCTCCCGCTCTCTTTGTCATCCTTGACACAAGGCCAAAGTTGCTCTCTCTCTCTCTCTCTCTCTCTCTCTCTCTCTCTCTCTCTCTCTCTCTCTCTTTCTCGTCCATGGCAACATAGGGGAGCCAGGAGGGTTAAGGCTGAGGGTTAAGGCTCTCTCTTTCTCTCTCGGGTTGAGAATCAAAACAATGTGAAGCTCTCTCTCTCTCTCTCTCTCTCTCTCCCTCTCTCTCTCTCTCTCTCTCTCTCTCTCTCTCTCTCTCTCTCTCTCTCTCTCTCTCTCTCTCTCTCTCTCTCTCTCTCTCGCCCTAGAGAGAAGGCACAAGTAAACAAGAAGGGAGCTTGAGGCGGGGAAGGAGGGGAGAAGCGAGGTCTATTGATCTCAAATTCTCTCTCGAGAGAATCATTAAATCCCAAGGAGGGACAATTTAAGCTATCGGTCTCTCGCTCTCAATCAAGTTCGGGACTCGAAGCTCCCTGGAAGCAATAAAGGAACTGCGTCACAATCGAGGTGAAGTGTAGCGGCCAAGCAAGGGCTAACAATCAAGCAAGGGACTTGAGCAAGTGAAAAAGGCGCCCTCTCTTGAGCTTGAACAAGGGCAAAGCAAGGAGTATTCTCTCTCTTGATCTCCAATCAAAGCAAAAAGAAGAAGGTCGAACTAAAAAAGAGAAATTACCAAGGGCATATAGAGCATGACGGAAATCAAAGTAAGTCGATTAGAGGAGACGCGGAAATTTGTTAGCGGAAAATAAGGCAGTGCAAAGCGCACAAAGCAGGAAGTTGCTAAACAGCTGGAAATAATTGAAGCATGATGATCGAGACAGTGAATTTGAATGATGTTTGCAGAATCTTGAATGTAGATGAAGCAGGTAAAGTGACAGTCAAATGTTTCCATCACTATCACCAATCTGAAGATTAATTAATTAAGCCTCAATGTCGTTAATGGCTCAATTAATCCTGTAAAATGGGAGCTTAAACTCCTAGTTAGCAAATGATCCAAGTGACGATGCTGTTAACAACCCGCCTTGGTTAAGAATTAAGTTGTACTCAAAGTATTATTCAATTAATTGATGATTGCGGTGATTGCTAGAACTATCCGTGTCTCTTATTCTCTCTCTTGACACGTCTCACAGAAAAGGCCCGGCTCCTTCTCGGCTCACGTTTCGAACACATATCCCCCGACATCTTGCTCACATGTGAAAACTCTTTGCAACATTGTGCTTTTCTTGCGGTAAAACCATGTTTTTTTTGTTGCTCACCTACTTCTTAATCTTATCATAACTCAATATTTACTTAACAAAACTACATTTCATGTATTGGAGGTAGGAACATCATTGCTAAGCTATAGGGTGTATTCGGGGCTGAAAATGGTTAGGTCAAATCTGCTCGATAGATAATAAGCACGATTTTGGCAAGTGGTCAGAAGGGGGATTTGAGGACATAGGAATGTGTCTTTAGATGTTTTCTACCCATCCTATAAGTTTTTGTCTCGTTTGGACTACGTTTTCTTAGTGAACGCATGAGATTGCCTTGTTGGGTTGTAGTTAACATTTGCATCCTAACATGCAATAGAGTGTAGATTTGAGTAAGATAGGGATTGAGTGTGTTTCCAAGAGACTGACAACCTCTGGTAGCCTCCATGCACTAGTCGAGTCAACTTCGTCTCATGGTATGAAATTTATGTTCGTGGTTCTTACTATCAATACAATAAGACAGCGAGGCTTGGCATTCGGAGAGCCCCACATTTTGGCACCGTTGTCAGGGACAAGGGGACCTAATTTAGGATAAAGTTGACTGCTGAGTAGAATTATCCAAAAAATTCTTCTAGGTTTTCTTGGAGTACCAAAACAAACTTTTAGAAATTGTGCAATTGAGGTGTGTCTACTTCAGTTGTGCTGAGGTGTCTTGGCAGTAGTTGTACTTGTCGAGAACATTTTGGTTTAAATTAGGTCATTTTATAGTGGTTGATAACTTGGACTTGCCACATTTTTGAGTATTGATGCACATTTTGAGAAAAAAACAAAGAAAAGCCATTGTTGGTAAATACTTTCCACTATCTTTTGGCTGATGTGATTAGTAGTAGTGTAAGTAGGAATTGAGGGGAAGGTTTTCGATCCATCTCACCCTTTGATTTGACATCACTGAAGTTTCTTGCAAAAAATTCTGAGTTTTTAGGAATGGGACTTAGAAGGTGAGTTCAAAGCTTCAAAATAGCATTGTGATGATCACTAATCTTGGAAAGGCTCTATAGCAACCCATAATAAGCCAAAAATCAACTTTCAAGAAGATTTTCAAAGTTTATCAACAAATCAGGTTATTATCTCTCCAATGATTGGATGCATGAAAAAGTGAGTGTTGGCTAAAAGTGTTTGCATTAGGTTGTATAAGACCTAATTGCCATGAAACTCCCAAAAAAGCACAGATTTTGTCCTGTAGATAATAATCGTTTCTTTTTTCTCAAGCGTGAAATTGAAATTTTTTTACATGGATATCTTTTTTGGTGATATTTTTTGAAAGGCCCAAGTGACTTTAACTCCATTTGGGGGTAAAATTGGGCTGAAACAACCTTCTCTCCAAATAGACAGACAACAGATGATAAGAACACTTGAAACTGAACAAAATTTGACAAAACTTCTTGACAGGTCTTTAAACACCTTGTTACAACTGTGGGAGGTAAAAATTTTGGAAAAAAAATGCGCCTAATATCTAGGAGGTGAAAAAGTAAAATTGTGACGATTTCTCAACTCCACAAGTATAAGCATAGTGTAGGGGGGCTCTGATTCATGTTTGGTGTCATTTGGAGCTATAAAATGTTAGTTAGGCCGAGAAATCACTGAAACCAAACTACTCACACAAAGTTTGGTCTAAAAACTTCAAAATTAAAACAAACTTCATGAATCTTGACAGAGTGTGGACATGCAGTGCAAGCCAAAAAAGTTGAAAAATTCCTTCATCTAGACCTTGGAGATAATAAGCGCGCTTAATATCTCCTACCGTAAAATTTGAACTTTTACAAGTTTTTTCAAAGGGGATTGGGTCTAGGGTAGCAATAGATTTCTTGGAAGAAGCTGGAAGTAATTTGGACTTGTATTACCACTGAATTTGCAATTGAAACTTCAAGATACACAAACTATTGTGGAAGTAGACAAAATTGACAAAAAATTGGAATAATCACATCCAGGGCTTATTGGAGACATACTTGACCAGTGTGGACCAGAAAAAGTGGAAAATAGTCTTTTTTTGGCCTTGTAGATAATAAGTGCTCTTATTATCTCTTGCTAGCCAAAGGGATCTATTCATACATTTTTTTGGTCCATATAGATGATATACACCATATGCAATTGGCATAGCAAGTTTGAAATCATTTGGATATTGTTTGCTAGTTGAAATTATGTTTCTGAGATTTAAAGATTGCAAATTGACTTTGTGGTTGTTTTGGCAAGATTGAAGCAAAATCTGCACCAAGAGTCCTTATATGTTCTTGCTAATCAATAGACTAACTTATTTACCCTTCATTATATAAGAGTGACTAGTGACTTTTACAGCTACAAAAATGGGTTGGTATTGGTATTGAAGGCCAGGTACTCATTTCCATTGAGTAATTCAAGTCTTTATGTACCTAAGGTCATGCCATATTGTCGCGCATATCAAGTATATAATAGAGAAATTGAGAGTAGAGTATCTACAGAGGAGAGTGTAAACCAAGGGAAGCCTTTGGAGACTATAGTGGAAGAAGAGCCTGACACTTACTCCAACTCAAGTTCCGAGATGTCTTCCTTCTCGACTCAAATCGGGGACCGAATCCTCTCTCAGGCTCAAGCACATTTTGACCTTCTACAAGACTAACAAGCATGGGACTGAGATTTATCTAGATCCTAATGAAGAGTATCTGGTAAAGATTGATGGTCACATAGTTGAGTTTGAAGAAGAGGTTAGAGCCAACGAGAAAGATACCTTCTATATGGACAAAAAAGGAGTGGAATACCTTTAAATACAAAATCTTGATACTGTGGAAAAATGGGGATTAGAAGTTGATACTTTGATTCCAGATTTGACCATTAAGGAGGGACCACCGATGTTATAATTAAAATGGTATGACCAAATAGATGATAAACCTTTGAAACACATACCTATCGATAATCCACAACTTAGAGTTTATTGTTGGGAGAACAATAATATTACAGATTTAATATAAACCACTCTAGCTAAACCGAGATAGTTGATACCCTTGAAAATCATGTACATATTTAAGATTAGGGAGAAAGGCCTAGTAGATCTTCCCATCCATCTCTTTAGGGGTTGTTATAACAATAGCTTTTTTATGATGACTAAGGCAACACCATGTCATCTGGTGATGAAAAATGGCATATCTATGGATTAGAAAGTACAAGGGCAATGGGCGCATCATAATAATATAAAGAGGGAATTTGTATGCATCTCTCCACTCTTATGTTGGCGTTAACCCTCATATTTCTATGTAGGAATAGCGACAATGTGACCTAATCTAGTCCCTGATGAACTGTGTGTAACTCGCAACAAAGCCATCAGTGTGAACAACTTAACAATCTCCAATATAGGCCACACATCTTATGTATCTACATATAAGACAACACCAAGTCATCTAGTGATGAACAGTGGTGTGTCCATGGAGTACAAAGCACAAGGATAACTCGTGCATCACACAAAGATGAAGAGGGCATGAAGTATGCATCTCTCTACTTCGTGTTTGATGAGTATCACCCTCACGTTTCTATGTAGTACAAACGATTATGTGTTCTGATCTAAAATTGTGAGCCCTATAGGGCAATCTGAAGTGAGCGGTGTATCATCATGCCTACTGCACTACACAAGTGGACCACTAAATTATAACTCAACTTTGTGGTGAGAGATAAACTACTCCACCACACCACAGAAAGAGCTGAGGCTGAATGGGCTCTCCTGGGTGGAAGTCTCTCTGAATCTCACAATGCAAGAGGAAGTCATGGTTTTGATCAAAAGCGATAACGCCGTTTTTTATAATTACTTTTTTATAATTATCCTGAAGCGGGCATAATAGTGTTAACATATACATGTGGTAGTGATGTGTGTGAACATACTAAGACTGTCGGGGCATTTTTTCCCTCTTTAGGAGGTTTTTTCCCCCATGCATTGTATATATGCCCATCACTCTAGGGCTATCTATCTTTCCATTGCACACAAAGTAGCACACTCTCTATTGTGTGCCTTGATCTTCCTTTGTCTTCTCCAAGTGTGTGTTTCCTTGCAGCCCTAATTCCAACAATTGGTATCAGAGCAGGTATTGTCTCCTGGGCTTAGTTAACTGTCAGCAACTCCAGCACACACCTGCTCACTTTCTTTGATTTCTGTGAGCTTTGGGGAGCGTTCGCAGGTCGACAAAATTTTTGGGTAAGCTCGTAGAGCTTAGTCTGCTTAGATTTCTGATTCGGGCTCATTTCGGCCTTCGTTTCCACAACAGGCAGTATTGTACAGGCTATTTTGTCATTTTGTGTAGAATTTTTGTCAGTGCCTTTTTTTGCATAATAGGTGCCTTACAGTCTTCTACGGTTTGTGCTATATAGCACGTGATGTTCTCGCTTCATTTCTCCTCTTTTTGGACATTTTTCACATCAGGTGCAACATTTACCATGGCTAACAACAACACAGATGTGTTCAAGATGTTTGCTGCTGAGGACAGATTGGATGGGGACAATTATCCTATGTGGGCTTACATGATGCAACATTTTCTTGTGTCAAAGGGCGTCTGGAATATTGTGAAGGGCATTGATGTACATCCTGGTTCTGAGGATGCAGGCGATGTTGAGGATGTGGCAGGTCTTCTTGCAAGGATTGCTGCTATTAGGTTGTTTTGCCTATGGCAAAACAATCTGGTTGGGATGTAAAGGATGCGCAGGCTCATGCATTGATTGTGTTTTCTATGAAGTGCACCATTGTTCCTCACATTTGTTTAGCAAAATCTGCAAAACAGGCTTGGGATATTCTGGCTGGTCTTTATGCAAGTCGCAATGAGGCTAAATCTGCTTTGCTGCATAAAGAGCTGGAGTCGAAGATTATGCATGAGAAAGATGATATGGACACTTTCCTTGTTGGTGTCAAGGATATCAATGAGCAAGTTATTTCTATAGCTGAAGTCATTTTAGACAGTTCCCTTATGCAGACTGTTCTTGATGCCTTACCAGATTCTTACCAGACTTTTGCTAGTACCTCAAGACTTATGACCCAAGGAAATCTATAAGTTGTCAAGTTTGATGCATTATGCACATTGCTATTGCAAGAGTCACTTTCCAAAAAGAACAGGACTAGACAGTGTGCAGTTGAAGAGGCTTTTATTGCTTCTCAAAGAAAAGGTGGTAACAACAATGCAGCCACTTCTTATGGTTCTGCTGCTGCGAGTGGCAAAACTTCTATTCCCAATGCTTCTGCTGGCAGCACTTTGTCAGGCAATTCTGGTGATAAGGGCGAAAAGAAGATGCGTTGCCATTATTGTAAAGTTAATGATCACTTGATCAAGTAGTTTCCTAAGTTGAAGGCCAAAGAGGCTAAGAAGAAAGAGGGTGGTTCCACTGCAAATGCTAGTTCCACTACAAATGCAGCCATTGTTGAGTCTTTGTTAAGTATGGAGCCTGATTTACCCCTTGTAATTTTTTATGTTAAAAATGCACATTTGTAAGGCCCCCATTATGAGGAGAATCCATCCTACGTGATGTCATAAAATCAAATATCTAATATCTAACCAACCCAAATGATTTTCTCGTATTAAATTGATCACTTAATGTGGGAGAATAAACCGGAACAAGTGTTAAGATATAGACATGTGCTTATAGATCTATCTCAACACGGGGCCAATGGTAAAGGGGCCCAAATGAGATATGGTCTATCAAAGAGCAAGGCTAACAAATGGAGCATAAGACCTTAGGGTTAGCTTCATTGAAGACCTCCAATAATGTGAGTCTTACAAGATGTCGAGCGAGTTTTTTTTAGCAACGAAAAAAACGAGCGAGTCTATCAATAAAGTTATTTGTGAACATTGTGTCTGGAAAAATTGATTTTCCCAAAGCTTCTCCCTCATCCACCACATTAGTTGACACGGATGCCTCCTCTCTCCCTTGCTTCATTGGACAAAGCAAGCGTTGTATCTAAGTAGAATCAAGTATATCATCGGAACCGAGAGAGGCTCACATGGCTAGTGGCCAAACATCCTACCAAAATGGGAGTCGTCTCACATCCAAACTCGAGACACAACACCATGGGATGACACAAGAACTTGAGAAACAAACCATAGAGGTATCGGTTTATGTGCAGTCCCTCTCCATGCCCCTCCAGAGTCCATAAGTTCTTGAGTTGAGTTTGGCACATAATGTCACATTGTATTTTTTGTAGGAGTCATCCCTTGTCCACGAAACATTGGGGGTGCACTCTTTGAAATGTAAAGTGGATCTGCATCTATCAACTAAAAACATGATAGAAGTTTCACATTACAAGTAAACAAAAGACATCAAGCATTAAGTTAACTTTCAATATTGAAACGTGCACAAGGTCCAATGTAGTTTCTTGCCGAGGTGTCTCTGAATCTCCAACCAGTGAACCAACCCGATGTTTGTTTTCTCACTCTCATCAACATGATTCTTAGAATCATCAATATCTTTGGTGATAGGCACACAACTAACTTGACCATTTTAGAGAGAATTATGAGTAATGTAGGTCTTTCCCCGTCTTTAGGAATCACAACCAGTTGCAGGACTACATAATTAAATGCCCTAATGATTTTAGTATTGAACTTTCATATGTGTGAGACATACACAGTTTTCAATTGGCTAATAACGTGAACTCATGACACTCTCATAAACCTATAAAATTTCTTCACTTAAACTACAATGATTTTTTTAATAAGTGTATTGAACTTCCCCAACTCATTTAAATTTTATCTACATACTGGCTCAAAATTGTTAAAAAGATAATTAGTATTGAATATACACCCTACACTCCGCTCCCCCTAGGGGGCCCTTCTTCTCACCCCCTACAACAATCTGCAAGTGGCTTCCTTGCCTACTTCTAAGCCACATCCATGAGCGCTCATAGCCCCTCCCTTGATGAGGATGTGAGGATTTAATTATGTTTTCAAGTCCTTCAGTCTAACAGTGATTTTGACTAAAGAAGGCTGGTTGGCTACTGCCAAAGAAGGTTGGATTGCTATTGCCGTAGCATTGTTATCTCTTTGCTCACAATACTACATTCTACCATCGAGTCCTCCTACATCCTCAATATCTGCCCCTCCCTCCTCAAGACTCTCAATTTTCTTATCATTAAGTAAGACCACATGACCCTCAATCTCCATCTCATATAAGCCTTGAAGGTGATATGTGCAGCTAATTGTATCTGGAATGAGAAAGCTACATGGTTTTTCCAAAAGAGCTACTTAGGGCTATTAGCACATGGCTTGAAGCTAGGCCACACACACAACCAAGGATTGTGCACAGAGAGAGAGAGAGAGAGAGAGAGAGAGAGAGAGAGAGAGAGAGAGAGAGAGAGAGAGAGAGAGAGAGAGAGAGAGAGAGAGAGAGAGAGAGAGAGAGAGAGAGAGAGAGAGAGAGAGCTGTACATTGCCTACGTGTTTGCATGAACTTCCAATATCGTATACAAATTGATATAGATACATTTGGTTCCATCAAGATAAAAACACTTTTTAAAAATCCTAGATCAGACATACTTAATTCCATTCATATTATATAAAAAAGGGCTCTCGAGCATGTTGGTCCTTGGAGAAGTCGGACCCTTTCTAGCAGCTGTCCGGCTTCTCCAACATGCACGAGACCTTTATTTAAAATGCGAGCTAATTTTAACGAGCTGTCAATTCTATATAAAAAATTAAAAATTTAGAGGAGCAACGCTTGGACCCACCACCGAAGGCAATGGCACCGCTCCCGTGGACGGGTTTAGAGTAGTTTGACGCTCATAGGAAACTCCAATAAAGACGATTTTTTTTTATAAAACAAAAAAAACCTTTGCAAGTACACATCGTAATATAGCTTTGATTATTTTGTTGAGCTTTCTCAAACCAGTCCGCGCCGGCACGGACTGGTTTGGACAACTTTCAGAAATTCTAAAGAGCAGTAGGTCTCGTGTGAGCTTCTTGTAGGAGTATAAAAATACTTTGGTAGGTACACACTGCAATATAGCTTTGATTACTTTGCTGAACTTGCTCAAACCATTCCGCGCCGGCGCGGACTGGTTTCGACAGCTTTCAGAAATGCTAGAGACCAGTAGGTCTCGTGTAAGCTTCTTGTGGGAGAGAAAGAAGCATCAGAGAAAGAATAGGAAGTTGATCAGCGGTTGTTGGCGGAGAAAATATGGGCAGGTGAAGAGCAGTAATAGGTCTCGTTTGAGCTTCTTGTGGGAGTGAGAAAGAAGCAGCCGGGCAAGAATCGGAAGCTGACCAGTGGTTGTTTCCGGCGAAAGTATGGGTAGGTGAAGATAATCATGCTAGAAGCTGGCGATGGTGTGAGCGCAAGGCTTGGTGCTGCTAAGGGAGGACAAGAGATGGAGTAATCTGTGCTGCTAAACAAAAGAGGGGAGAAGGAATGGCAGGTCAGGGCACCGGGACAAGGTTGAGAAAACTGAACGTCACATTAGGAATTAGATTTGCATGAAAAGGAGGGGCAACCACAGTAGTGTAATGATGATCAGATAGTGGGTGTGAGCAAGGGACGGCAAGAGGTGGAGTATGCGGTGTTGTTGCACAAAGGCCGTGAGAAACAAACGGCAGATGAGGCCGGGTAAAGGCTGTCCCGTCCTTGCATCCTCGTAACACTACTATGAGTTTTTTAGAAAAAGGATGGAAGAGGGCCACCATAGGCAGACCAAACTTCCACACATGAGTATTACTTTGCATTTGTGCATGCTCAATACACCAGTTAGCATACCTTGGGAGAAGTAGCGAGTGGCGTTCGTCAAGCGACACACAATAGGATCGGAGTGGAGGAAGGTGTGGGCAGGGCTAAAAAAATACATTTTTCCTAACCTAAGAAAATAAGGGCAAGCTTGAAATTCTCCCAGTTTTTAAGTCAAAATTTGAAGCTATTTCCGGTAGTTACACTAAACTTTCCGGTTTTCTTCAAGGCAAGATCAAAATCTAACTAAGATTTTAGGATTTCAGCCGGTCAAAATACACTAGACTCCGTTTTTTTTCTAACACTAGGTGTGGGTCTGTCTCAGCTGAGTGAAGCAAGTATTTGAATACGAACAACAAAGGTGGTTTTTTCCCAATAAAATTCATATCTATGTCATTTTCTCTGCCACAACTAAGTAGTCACTGGTTGGTTGTTATCTTGTTAGGGCCTCAACTTGTAAAGAGGCGTGAGATTTTGAAGCCTCCACTGCTTTGCGATAATTTTAGATGTAGAACCCTTTTGTGTTGAGGTGTTGGTTGAATCTAGCACGCCATGATTATTTGCTTCAATATACCTTGCGCTCGCATCAATTTGTCAAGAGAGTTGCTCATATTTGCTCGGAAATGGGCTTCGCTCAGTTTTCTTTGCTCGTTGTTTGGAAATCCTCCAATAATGTGTGTAAAAGACCTTTGACCTTAGGTAAGCTAGGGCTGAGCTTGAGGCGCGGGAACTCGACCCAGCTCGAGGTGCTTGTCCTACTTGTCATGCTTGAACTAAGGTGCTTGAGGTGCTTGAGATGCTTGAGGTGCTTAATGATAGACATGCTTGACATGCTTGAGATGCTAGGGTTGCACTTGAGGTGGGAACCCAAGCCCAAGCTTAAAGTGCTCATGAGCCAAGATTGTGGTGGGAACTCGGCCTATGCATTAGGGGCTTGAGGTGTCAAAAAGTCAAAGATTCAATCCCTACAAGGAGGGGGAGAGCCCTACATGAGGGGGGATGAGAGAGAACACCCACACACTCACACAAGGCATGCATGGTACAAAGAAAGCAAAAGGGACACTTGTCAAGTTCCTCCTCATGTTGCCCTCATGGTGTGCCTGAAGCCTATTGGTTGGCCACACAAGGGGTCCAATAATAATTAGGAGATTTAATTAATCTATTTATCATTTATCTAGTCCTCTCTCTCAAAAGGGAAAGGGGGACACTTGTCTCAAGGCTACCCTTGCTGCCTGTAATGCCTCCTGCTTGTGATTGGCTAGGAGGGGTCCAATGAGCTTCAAGCATGAGCTACAAGGGGGGGTCAACCGACGCAATCTAGGGGGTTGCTTAGGGGGTATACTCACCCACACACACTCACAAACACTCTCATTGTGTGCTATGCAAAGTGCAGGAGCTCCCTCTCCTTCTCCAAGCAAGTAGAGGTTGAGAGCCTACACCAACACTCTTGGATATGGAGTGCAAATCCAACCAAGAGCCATGCTTCAATGCTAAAGCTTGACATCTCCTTCTTCTTCATTACTATGCTATTATGTATGCTAGCAACAAGAGTTATGATAAGTGAGGAACTAATTCTTTCTCCTACGAAATGTTTCTTCTTCCTCTTCCATACCCTCATTCCCTACTAGCTCTCTCCACCTTCGAAGGTGTTTGAGGTCTTGGGACTGAGGCTTGGGATCGTTAAAGCTTTCTTCAATTTTATGTTATGTTTGTGATGCATGAAGCTTTCCATCTTCATTGCATCACCTAGGTCACAAGGAACACAAAGATTGTATTGTAACAAGTCTCTCTTAATGGGAGAAATCATAATACAAATGCCTATTGGAGGGGGGACCGGCTCCACATAAATCCGGTCCTCAACTGTTGTCATATTGTCTAAATTCTCTCTCTTGCAAAAGTATTGTTTATGACAAGTTAACTAATTGCTATGATTATGTTGCTATCTTCAATTATGTTCACCCGTTATGCTCACAAAGTTATTTCTCAAAAGTACTCTCACTAATTTCCGCTACTCTCAAATTAAATAGGCCAATTACATTACATTGGTATCAGAGCATTTGGTTTCTCTTTTCTTGCTTAAGAAGAGAGGTCCTTAAGTAGCCTATTAATGGTTGATGTTGTTAATTATATTAGGGTAAGTGGAACTGGGATCTATTATCGGTTTTGTTGAGCCCACTATGTGGGGGATGGTGCACACCTCGGGAGCTGTGGACTTAATAATGGAGTATTTTTAGACTTGCCTACGGTTTTACCATTATTGAGCCATAAGAAGTACAAAAGGAGCTAGCCCTTGGAAACTCTGCTATGTTAGACCTACTCCTCTACTCTCTATAATTAACCACTTCAAGCCGTGGGTGTAGATATTTAAGAGCCAATTTTCAAAGGCTAAGAGGAGTGGCAACTAAGGTTTTGAATTGCCAAAGCATACACTAAGTATATACATAAATTTTGTTAACATGGCTGACAATAATCAAGAGAGTAGAATGAACATTGATAGTTTTGATTTTTCACATGAAGGTGCTAATGATGATGCTCCCATGTTTGTGAATTATCTCGTCACTAGGTTGCAGCAAGCTATGGGCAACCTTGCTTTGCAAGCCAAAGTTACTCAACAACTTCGTGCTTATGGAATTTCCCTTCCTCTCCAAGAGGAGAGAGAGAGCTTAGGAGGCCTCTTAAAGAGACACCCAAAAGAAGACTCTCTCACATTCGAGAGGAGGAATACAAAGAGCAAGAAAGCAATGAAAGTTTAAGTTCCTCTGAAGATGTGGCTCCACGAAGACGGCGGTCTAGACGATCACCCACTCCTCCCAAGAGGAAAAGATCAACACATAGTCCTTCTTCTCATCACCCTGAAAGGCAAGAGAGAAAACAAAGGAAGAAAAGGGCTAGCAAGAGGTCACCCTCTTCTCCTTCTTCTTCACCTTCCTCCTCTTCCGAATAAAGTTATGGCTATTCTCCTAGAGAATACAAGAGGGGAGGACATCGCAAATCATTTCCTGCATGGCGAAGGTCACAAAAGCTAAAGAAGTTCAAGGAGGGAGGAAAGATTATCTCTTTTCTCACCTATGATGGCACCTTTGGTGCTACTGACAAAGTGTTGGCCTTCATCCAGCAATTTGATGCAGCCTTTGGAGACGAGGGATTCACAGAGTCCTCCAAGCTATGCCATGTAGCTATGCACTTCCAAAAATCATCTCGTCAATGGTGGGATAGCCTTCGTGGCAATGGTGAAGCCCCAAAGACATGGAAAACTCTACGAGTTTCCATCATGAAGCAATTCCTTGCAAGCGATGCAAAGGACAAAGTGCTTACCGAATGGCGCAGCTTGAAGCTCCTCTCCCATGAGTCTATCCACAAATATGTAGACAAGTTTTGAGATTTACATCTCAAGGCTACTGTCTTTCAAAAGATAGACTTTGCCGAGCAAAGGCAGCAGTTCTATGCGGGATTACCTGAAGAGATGGCCGAATACATCAACTCTCAACGGCTTGGCACTATTAGCAAAGTAATCCATCACGCCATGGTTGCTTCATGCATCAATCTCCATCAAGGGGCTAGACGTAATATCAAGCCCATGGACAACAAAGACAAAAATGATGCAAAGGGGAAAACCAATGTTCAAAATACTTCCCAAGTAAATTCCAACAACAACAACAATCGGTCCAAGGAGAAGGGAGTTTACAAAGGTAAAAACAAACTCTCTCCTGAAGAGCTTGAAGCTTTTCGCAAGGACCATAAGTGTTTCAAGTGTGGGGAGCAAGGACATGGCTATCGTTCTTGCCCCAAGAAGAATACTCGCAATGAGACTCCTAGGGCTTCCACCATCGAAGCTCCAAAAGAGGATGCTCATTGCAAAGGATCATCAATTTCCTATGCTTGGGGAAAGGTAAGAGAGCATGATGCCTTCATCTTGTTTGACCCTGGCTCTACTCTTAACTTCATATCAATGGAGTTGGCCACCAAGTTGGGCATTCAAGATTTTGAGATGGGAGATATAGTAGTGGTTGATGCAGCTTTCAAGGGACAACAAGCCTCTGTTACTCCCTTGATTGGGAAGTTGAGGCTTCATGTCCAAAGCTATGTCAACAAGGAAGACTTCTTCATCTCTCCTCTCCAACATGAGGATGTTATCCTAGGGGCACCATGGTTTGATTGCATGGCTGCCAACATGAAGTTCCCTGAAAGGAGAATCTACTTCACCTACAGGGGAAAGAACATGTAGATAGATGCTAGTGAGCGTGGTCTCACTATTCCACTTGTAAATCCTCTTGCTTTTGATAAGTCAATGAAGAGCTCAGTTTCTGCGTACATGATTTTTTTCAAAGAGTCTCTAAAAGATACTAATGTTTCATCAAATGTAAATGGTAGGAACTCAAGAAGAGTTAGACTTGTCTAATTTTTTAAAAGGATTCCAAGATGTGTTCATCGATGATATCCCTATGGACTTACCTTCAAAACGAGGGGATGATGACCATCACATTGAGCTCCTTCCTGGAAGCTCACCACCTAACAAGCCTCCTTATCGAGTCTCACAAGATCAACAAGAGGAGATCATGAGGCAAGTACAAGAGCTGGTAGACAAAGGGATGGTGAGGCCTAGTTCCTCTCCCTTTTGTTCTCCATTCCTTTTAGTGCAAAAGAAAGATGGTACATATTGTATGTGTGTGGACTATCGAGCACTAAACCATATCACTATCAAAAACAGATTTCCCGTACCTCGGGTAGAAGATCTGTTTGATAAGCTACAAGGCTCTACCTACTTCAGTAGGATTGACCTTAAGAGTGGCTATCATCAAATAAGGATAGTGGATGAAGATATCTTAAAGACCGTGTTTCGCACAACGTTTGGTCTTTATGAATATCTAGTCATGCCTTTTGGCTTGACTAATGCACCAGCTACGTTCAATCGTTTGATGGAGAAAATTTTTAGACCATACCGCAAATTCACTGGAGTGTTCTTTGATGATATCATCATCTACTCCAAGTCTTTGGAGGAACATAAGCAACATCTCCAAGTGATTTTTCAAGCATTAAGGGAGAACAAGCTTTTTCCCAACCAAAAGAAAAGCGAATTCTTCCTTCAAGAGATTCAATACCTATGTCATATTATCTCTAAAGATGGTATCCAAATGGATCCATAAAAGTTAGAGATAATAAAAGCATGGCCTAACCCAAGAAATCTACATGAGCTAAGAAGCTTTGTTGGTATGTGCACATACTATAGACGCTTCATAGCAAAATTCTCTCAAGTAGCAGGACCACTACACGACTTAACTAAGAAGAACGTTGAGTTTGTATGGATTGCTAAGGAGAAAAATGCTTTTGAAAGCTACAAGAGAAGCTTACTTCCCAACCAGTCCTCGTGCTTTCGGATCTCTCCAAGCCATTTGAGGTCCAATGTGATGCTTGTGGTGATTGCCTTGGAGCAGTTTTGCTTCAAGAAGGGCATGCCATAGCATATGAGAGCCGAAGGCTCAATATTGATGAACGAGTCTTGGGCATTTATGAGAAAGATATTTTAGCTATTCTACATGCCCTAGACACATGGAATCACTACCTATTGGGGACTCCATTTATCCTACAAACCGACCACCAAAGTCTCAAGTATTTCATGACTCAAACCAAGCTTTCCGACAAACAAATGAGGTGGGAAAACTTTCTTTCACAATTTAATTTCCATATTGCTCACATAGCTGGTAAGCACAATCACTTTCACGACGACCCAAAGTTAATGCGGTGTCTAGAGCTACTCAGAATGATCTATCCTCTATGATAGATGAGTATGCTACTCATCTATCATAGAGGATAGATCATTCTGAGTAGCTCTAGACACCGCATTAACTTTGGGTCGTCGTGAAAGTGATTGTGCTTACCAGCTATGTGAGCAATATGGAAATTAAATTGTGAAAGAAAGTTTTCCCACCTCATTTGTTTGATAGATGAGTATGACTTTAGAGACATAATGTCAGCCCTTGCTTTGGGGAAGAAAGAGGAACCATTCACCTTGCAGGATAGTTATCTTCTCCATGGCAATAGGCTATGTGTTACCCATTCCCTTCGGAGGACTTGATAAAGTCACTTGACGACTTCTACGAGAAACCATCGCCATCCAATAAGGTATTTCTTATGAAGCACTTGTTCAATCTAAAGATGGTAGAGAATGGTTCAGTTGCAAAACACCTAAATGACTTTAACAAAAACATAAGTCAACTTCGATTGGTGAAAATCAATTTTGATGACGAAGTGCGAGCTCTCCTTATACTATCATCTCTTCCAGATATTTGGGACAACCTTATGATGGCTATAAGTAACTCTATTTCTGGCACAAATACTCTTAACTTTGATGATGTTGTGGGTGTTCTACTAAGCAAGGAAATACGAAGGAGAAGCACAAGAGAATCATCAAGTGTTGCACTGTTAGTGGAAATAAGAGGAAGGCCTAAGGAGAGGTTCAAAAACCAAAAGGGTCATGATCACTCAAGATGGAGCAAGTCACGCACAAAGTCAGTTCTTGAATGTTGGAACTACAGCAAGAAGGGCCACGTCAAGAAGGATTGCTGGTCCAAGAAGAAGAAGGAGACTGAGTCTCAAGACAACAAGCCAACATTGGAGGCCAATGTGGCAGGTAAAGTAGAGCAAGATTCTCTAATTTGTATATAACTTAAACTCATGTAAAAACTTAAAAAAGTTCATCCAAACTCCGTAATTTTTCAGGTTTGAGCTCGTTGTGCCTCCTTAATGGTTTCTGCTTGCAGTTTTTGCCCCCGCCTTGCCTACTCTACACGTAGTCGTACCGGGACAGCTCTCTGTTCGTATCAATTTTTCATGTAGCGGTGTGTAGATTCAAATTTGGTCATCTTCAAATTTCTTGTCAATCATTTTTCAAGATTTATCTCAAGCTTTAAAGTGACCCAATTGGAGTTGTGCTCTTCAAGTTATGACTAGTTCTCTGCAGGGTTATGGCTATGGCAGCCTAGTGGCAAATTGTGCGCAGACGGATTTGGAGGGCATGTATGTATGAATTGTGGAATTGATGTTGAATTTGTGGGTTTTTGATGTTCAATGGTGAAAGGGGAGGCCCTTGTCTTCATATGCATTGGTCGGTGTGTGCTGTAAATCCATGCTTTGGCAGGGTTTTTCTCCTATGTGACATTGTCTCTTGGGTGGGCGACAGCGAGTAAATTCCCAAGGGGACTACTCTTGTTGGACTTGTGGTGTTTCAAAGGGATTTTGAAAATATTTTTGTGTTTTGTACTTCTCTTTTAACGCTCTTGGGTGACATCGCTATAGAGGTGTTTCAGTTTGCTTGTTTCGCATCAGCGTATGAAGTCTCCAGGCACAAATTAACTATTTTGGACATAAACTTGAGATATCGGATTCAATTTTTTATAAATCAATATAAAGCCACAAAGATTGAGTGTCAAGCTTGAACAACAATTAAAGACACTATGGGTCATTCATTGTTGGTCAGGGTCCAAAAAAACGTCGTTTAAGGCCTCAAAATAATCGACAATTTGAGAGAAATGTGAGAAAACGGTTGCGGTTTTGGACATACTTTTGACTTTTCCTTAACCAAATCACTTGAATACTTTGTGATAAGACTTCTTACATTAAGATAAATTTGTTAAGGCCAGAGATCATGTTCACTTTAGAGTACAACTCAGCTTATACAAGGTTCAAAATCCCAGCGATAGAGGAGCATCCGCCCATAATGGATCCTCCAAACTTGCAATTGATAAATAACAAGCTTGTTGAAAGAGTTTCGATAATAGATCATAAGAGTGAAGGAATAAATAGATATATTGACGACAGTGATGTCAACCTTTTTAGGTGCTCAAAGCCATAATCAGAAGACCTGAGAGACTACAAGCTCTTATATGTGTATACATACGGATTCGACTATCAATGGAACTCTATAGTTGCTGACAAGTATGGACGAGAATATAGAGCTGTAGAAATCACAAATCCATGGACTGCATTAGACATAGGTGGATATTTGGTCAATGAAGATCACAGACACCTCCACCAAATACGAGAGTTCCTACGAGAATTTTAAAAGGGGAGCCACCTGGATTCCCTTCTAGAGCGATAATGAGAGATGAAGTGATCACACAGATGGCAGACATGCCTTCTGAAGGACAAATCTCCAACAAAATGATTAATCCCTTTGAAGAAGAACCTAGGCATAGTGGAAGACCTAAAGTGAGAGAAGGATTGGGAGAGTCTATGGTTAGACTTGTAGACAATCGGCAATTTAGACCATCCCAAATCCAAAAATGGGTAAATAGGAAATACGCCGGAGATAAAGATCCGAGAGATCACGTAGCGGCTTTCAAAAGAGTAATTAGAGTAGAGGAAGCTCTAGATTTTGCAACACAGTTTGCGATATTTGGATTGACTCTAAAATATGACGCGGCTACATGGTTTGACTCAGTGGAAAGATGTGATCTTGAGACTCTAGACAAGCTGTTTGAGGAATTCATTGAAGAATTCTCACCGAAAGGCAAAAAAAGGATGAATCAGTACACAAAGCAGCATTACGGCTCAAAAGATATGTCAAGTTCTATCCAAGAGTTGAACTACCTATGCAAGTATGATTGATGTTGATCTTTATCCAGGGAATGAGACATGCCGGTCTTCAGAAGGATTTGCATATGATAAGGAGCCCGACTCTAAACAAATTGATCAAAAAAGCTCTTTATCTTATGGATAACTGTGAGAAATATAAAGAAAGCAATATTAAGAGTCAAGAGGACAACACACTGATTCACAGATGAGTGAGTCCATTGCAAAATGAGCGGCACCTATCGATTAAGAAACATTTATTAACAAAATGGTCAAGAAGTTAGCTCCTCTTGTAAATGTTGAGTTGAGGGAGCTTAAGTGGGATGAATTTGAGAGTAAATGGAAAAAACATACAAGGGAAGAGTGTTACTATGGCATGGAATATGCTAGGGAGAGGTATGTACAAGCTATTTCAATAGCACCTACTTCATCTAGATACACTATGGGGAATGCGCCAAGACTAGTATCAAGGCCACAGATGTGGCCTTAGGACAACAACCTCCGCTCTCAGGTGTTAGAATGCTTATAGACATAAAATACATTCCAATGATGGAAGCATCTAATAAACAAGCACTAGTACCAGCTACAATGTACTATAAAAACCAACACGGGTACTGCCATTCAAAACGGCAGAAGATGAGAGAAGCACATGGAATGGTGAGGCTGGTACAACCTTCACCTCCTGCATTTCGACCTGAAGAAAGAAGGTATGAGATGGAAAAAAGGACATTGTGGTTCGTTGTGAATAGAGACTTAGCTAGGTCAGATCTTGTTTACAGCCAAGAGGAATTGCAAGAAGAAGCTCCTCAATCAGAGCTAGATTGCCACAAAATCCGTGACAACCACTTGGTTGAGCAATGTCCTTAGACGGAGATCACACAAGTAAATGCCTATTGTCTTGTTTGTGGAATCATTCACTTGATCCCTGACCAAGTCATAAAGATCACAACGAATGTCTCAGGAATTGTTCGGTTTCCCAGTAGCTCAAAAAATGAAAACATTGTACCAGTTCAAGTAGTTACGAGAGCGCAAGCTCAAAAGAAAGCTAATGAGAACTCAAAGACAGAGAAACCAAAAATTGATGTGAGTCCAGAGAGGGGTTAACCAAAGATCGATGCACCTAGTCAAGAAACCAAGAGAACATTGATTAGTTGGAAAGCTAGAAAGGCTAGGGTGAAAGCACGTAGGGAACGTGAGCAAATATCCCTAGCTAAGGAGCTTACCAAAGATAAAGAGAAGATAAGACAACTTGAGAAAATGGTTGCACCTTCTCTTATGAAGATGTCTCAAACCTCTAGAAGAACCATCCACAAATGATAAACCGAGTTTGGGACGATCAGTATTGGTCAAGAAGGTTAATGAGCCATTAGAATCCCTCTTAAAATCCTATGAAACACGTCTCAAAAACAACCAAACCAAATATCAGAGGTGGATGACATATCCATATGTGGAACTAGAAAAGGACAGGCTTGAAATGTGCAAGAAAATGATTCAAACGGCCCAAGCTTTACTAGAACCAACATTTGGAAAACCTAAGGAGGTGATCCATGTCCCACCTACACGAGTAATCCCACCAAGCCAAGAACAAAAAGAGCCAGATTGCAGTCATGAGCACGAACCAAAGCTCAAGGACACAGAATTAGAACCAAGCATAGTGTTGAATAACACAAATAACTCTTCTAAGGTATTTAACTATCTATACCTAACATTTGTAAAGAAATAGATGTTCTTGACGAATTGTGGAAACAAGTTAGAGAGGCCAATGAAGAAAGTGAGATAAGAAGATGAGAAAACCAGATGGGTGATGGAAGAGGAGTGTCTCTTTCACCAATAGAGGACTTTGAGGATAGATCACAAATGAATCTAGAAGTGGAATCGTATTGGGGGAACAAAGGACCTGTTTGGTTTATAGACATCCAGCCCCATTTTCTAAGAACATTATCGTCCTATACGAGAGAGTGCAAGGCCAAGTCAGATGTTGTTGTAGTCCCATCACAGAAACTATCTTCCAATCAGGTCATAGATTCAAAAGGGTTGATAGACATTTTGTCAACATCACTCACTTGTACAATAATGTTAGCCAAGTTACTCACAATACGACCAAACACGTGGGTTACTGTGGCAAAATTCCTAGAGAAATTTGGTGTTAAAAACCAATGATTCAAATCGAGAAAGGGATCAAAGAGCTACAAATGCCCTAGCTAAACACTAGGCCAGTGCCATTATACAAGGTCGGAGAGTATTATGAGGGAGAAGATGGGAATACCAATCTTCCTATGGAATTGCAAGGTGTAAAAACCATGGAAATCCTTGACAGCGGAGCTGGTGTTTCCATCACAACAAAAGAGATCTTAAAAAAATGGGAAAAACCAGTAGTGAGGGCTACTAAGTTGAAATTTTAGCTTGCAGAGAGACACACAAAAAGGCCCCTAGGACTGCTAGAAAAATCAATTCTTAATTCTTGTGGCATTGAATATGAGAAAACCTTTTCTATTGTTGATTTAGGCAAGAAGAACAATTATCATATCATTCTAGGAACACCATTCATGTAACAATTGAAAATGGTCCAGAACTCAGGTGACCATATCTACCTGAGACATATGGAAACCACGACAAGGATAAATTTGAAGGACCGTAGTTACAGGGATGTGACAAGAACACCTGTGGAGGAGTTTGATTCCTCTACTATAGCAGGATCAGAACTTCCAGCATGGTTGGGTAAGCCTAAACAACTGTGGATGTGTGGAGACTCGCAATGTGGAAGTTTAAATCGAGAGGAGTGTATTTTAGATAGGGAAAGTGAAGATATGGATTTTATCTTAGAACCCTTTTCTGAGGAAGCTTTAGAGCCACTTGAATGGAAACACATCTTGTCTATTCTCGATGTGTGTGCTATTCAAGACGGTCCAATAATGAAGTTTTGTGATGAAGATGTCTATGATGTCGTTTCTTACTTTGCAATGAGTGTGGCCCAAGAAAACAAACACGCATGTTATTGAGGCATAGGGGAGTGGGAATAACAACTAAATTAACCATAAAAGCATTACATCGACAAAATCAAAACGGTTTTAGTACTTGAACATGTTTAGAACAGAATCAGGGAATCGAAGGAAAACTCAAGACTGAATACACAGAGAAGCATAGAATCTTAATGGTCATAGCCTTGCATTCATCACCCTTCTCTCATACAACTCTCTACCATCAGGTGCGAGGATAACTACTTAGGAAGAATGAAGAGGCACAAAGATCTTCCCTAATTACAAACTGCAAGAAAAACTACTAAGGTTCAAGAACACTTTACTGAAAGAATAAGCAAGGCTAACACTTGGCACAGCCCGGTGGCAAAAAGTTTTTGAAAACCAAAAAAAACTTTTGACTTGTTTCCATCAATCCCTTGTTAATCAAAATCTAGTGCTCACAAGATAAAGTAAAACAAAGTGTAGTGCCTGGAACCAAATCCAAGGTACACAAATGTACTATATCCAATGAAACACCACCCTTTCCCACTTAGTGTTGAAAAACACTATTGATCACTTAAACATCAGTTTCCCCTGGTAACTCCCTATTGGGCTCCTCCAAGGTAACTGTCTCCAGATCCAAATCTGCAACAACTGTTGTATCTACAATGCCTTCTTCCACTTTTTGCTGATCATCAAGCATTGCCTTCTCTTTGTTGAAACCTGGAAACTCCTCAATGAATTCCTTGGTGCTCATGATCTCCCCCAAAATTTTTGTCACTGCACCTGTCTCAGTTTGTTCAGATTCCAAATTCTGAAATGAATCATGTTTACTTCTAGGTACAATATCTCCTACATCCATTGCCTCACGAGTTTCCACAGCACTAACCAAGGTATGAAAATCAATACTGGATTCACGATCAACTGCAGGACCTATGACCATATTTCCTTTATTGCCTTGTTCAATTTTACATCCCTGAGTAAATCGTGAACTCTGCTGCTGCATCTTCAACTGCTGAAAATCTTCCTTCAAGTCATCAAATTGCTTTTGCAAAAGAACATATCTTCATTTTTATCCTCCTTTGAATAACTTTGATAGGGAATATTCACCAGAGAAAAAAAATTTCTTCTCAATTCTAACCACAGCTGGTCACTCGGCTTTTTGACTTCATTCTTCAAAATTTCTACATCATATGGTAAGTGGTACCAGCCATTCAATTCAAGGTCCTCCACAGACATATCCCTGATCTTTGCTTCTAGCTCTTGACAAGCCTGGACTCTACTCAAGAGTACACTATTCTCTCACTACAGTTTAGAATAGTCCTGAGCTATGACTTCCATTTGAGTATTCAAACAAGACATCCACTGCTCTTTCCAAATCTGAATCTGTTCTGAAGATTTCTCCTTTCTCTCCAACTGTGATCTGTAAAAGTCAACAGATTTTTTAGCAGTAGCTAAATCATCTTTGAGTTCATGAATGATTCCCTCCTGTTCCTCAATCAACTTGCTGTCTTCTTCACTTCTCTTTGAAACATTTTGTAACCAAACCACCTGAGTTTGTAACTGAATTTTTCCCTCTGCAGCACTGAACTATTCAGTTGTGACTGAGATGCAAAATTTCTCACTAGTTCAAGAGCTTTATAAACATCAAATATTGCAATTTGTTCACCAAATTTACCAAATTCTATTCCCTCCTACAAGTTTGTTTTGACCTCTTCTACTGGGTTACTAAACTTCTTTCTTTTGAGTTTCAAAGAAGACTTAGGGGAAAACATTATAGTAGCATCATCTTTCAATGCAGGTGTCACGACAAGGGTCCTACGGGGCAAGGCCCAACCTAGGGGGTCAGAGACCTAGGCCAAGGGCCTGGACTGGACCAGTGCAGACTGGGGATCCGCTTAGGGCAAGAGCTAGGAGCTAGGCCTATATAAGGGGCAGTAGCGAGGAGGATCCTATGTTTAGTTACCCTAGGTCTTACATTGGTATCAGAGCTAGGGGAGGAGTAGCCATGGAGGAGGGGTGAGGAAGGTTGCATGAACCAAGATTGCATGCATGGTCTCTCTCTCTCTCTCTCTCTCTCTCTCTCTCTCTCTCTCTCTCTCTCTCTCTCTCTCTCTCTCTCTCTCTCTCTCGTCTGCCGACTACACAGAAACCCTAAGCTCCTCTGCTCGTCTCCCCCTGGGCGAGGGCGGCCCTGTGGGGGGGCGTTAATGCGTCAGCCCCGCCCAAGGCCCAAGCTCAATACAAGCTCGCTTCCTGCTGCTACCGACCCACCACAAAGGGACTTCAACTGCGCCCTCCTGTCAAATTCAACTGCGCCTGAGGCTACTGTGCATACAACACAGATTTGTTGTTGCCGATGCGACTATACAACTGCCGACTACACAGAGCGCTTCTCTGCCGACTATACAACAAGCACATTTGCTGCCGCCCCTAAGGCTTCAACTTAAATTAAAAAGCCTCTGTTCCCGCCTACACAGAGCACCCCTCAGGTCTCTGGTTTTCGAGCTAGGTCTCTGTTTTCGAACAGTTTTCGACTCACACCCTCAACAAGAAGGTGAACTTGTTTCAAGTTTTCAAGAGCTCTGAGAACATGTTATCACCAAAGCCTCTAGCAAGCGAGAAGATGGCCACCAACAGCCCCAAAACATCGGGGAGAGCACGGGCTAGCTTTGTCACTGTCCTCGCAGCTCCTAGCAAGACAGACCGCATCGGACAATTGCAAGTTGCTCTCGACATGTTCATGGAAGAAAACCGCGACCTCAAAGCGCGTCTTAGCACGCTCGAGCCACGATTTGACTCCATGATCGGCCTCACAACAGACAAGGTGAAGGAAGTCGAAGGAAAGGTCACTCAAGCTCATACGATTGCACTCGCCAAAGTGGAAACTTGTGTGAAGACAGAATTGCGGGAACATCAGCTTCAAGAAGAGAATGCCCTCAAGCTTCGCATTGGAGGGCTGCCCCAAGCATGGGATGAGTGCCAAGAAGACTTCTGCAAGTTAATCGACCTCCTCAACGAAACTCTTAAACCGGTCCATATCGACTACGATCCGGTGGAATGTATCGTCAACAAGTTCAACACCAAGCGCACACCTAGTGGACATGCCATTCTTGAGTTCAAAGACAAGGAGGAACGGCTCCGATTACTCCAGCAATCGCGTCTCCTTAGAGACACCGGATTTTGGATCACCGAAGAACTCACCCCGACACAAGTCAAGCACAAAGATGAAGAGTTGAAAAAAGTGCGTGAAGCACAAGCCAAAGGCAAGTGGGCAGTATACCACGGAGGGAAGGCCATCATTCAAGAGTTTCGAACGCCTAAACTGGCCCCTACCCCATAGGACCTCTCCTTAGGCTTTTATTTTTCTTTTGATGGACCCTTAGTCCTTAACTGATATGTATCGATTGCCCGCACTTAGAAGAACTGGTTGTAATGTTTTGTTTTTGGTTCCATGGGTCATATCTGACCTCCGTGGACGATAATTCAATCTATCTCTCTCTCTCTCTCTCTCTCTCTCTCTCTCTCTCTCTCTCTCTCTCTCTCTCTCTCTCTCTCTCTCTCTCAACCGTTTTTTGACCTAGTAGACAGCAGTTCACTCTTTTGACCATAACTTGCTCATCCGAACTCCGATTTAGGTGATCTATAGCCTCAATCGAAGAGCACGAAGCCCTCTACGCATTGATGTAAAGACAGAATTTTTCTGTGTAATGAAAGGCTTTGCTGTAACAGCATCTCAGAACTGAAAAAACTGTCAAAACTTTGCGTTTTTGTTGCCGACTTGAAGGCAATGTCAGACAAAACTCGCAAGGGTGGAAAAGCCACACTCGCCATGGAGAATGATGCAAAATCTCCAAGGAATTTGGATGCTAATCCAACCACATCATCTACAACAACGGAAGCAATGATCATGGCTTACTTGATCTCGTTACAAGAAACCGTCAACAAACAAGGTGAAGAGTTGTGCGCACTTGCAATGGAGAATGGTACTTTAAGAATTCTCGTTGTGGAGAATGAGCACCTCAAGAAGGTTCTTGAAATGCAAACAACATGCTTGATGCATCTTGAGACTGAAGTTCAAGAATGTAAACGCTCTCTTGTTGACATGAATGTATTGAAAGAGCGCTTGAGCAAAGTTGAGAGTGATCATGTATTGAAAGAGGAAACAATAGATACAATACGACATGATGTATGTGAGATGAGAAATGCATCCAAATCATGGGCTGATATATGTAAGGATAATGTGGTTTCTACATCTCCTATCACGCAAGCCGTTGTCCATGCAAAGAATGTAGAGAATGTGGACACTCAAGAATTGCACGAATGACAAAAACGCTCAAAGAACATCGTCATTCGTGGAATCAAGGAGGAAAGCATGGAAACACCCCAATCTCTTGCAGTTGCTATTGAAGAGTTTTTTGCTACACACTTTGGCATGTCAGGAATCATGGCTTATGGTGCACATCGAGCTGGAAAACAAGGAGTCCCTCGCTCGGGAGAAAGACCTATTGTATGTACCATGGCTGATGAGGTAAAGAGAAAGATCATCCTTGACAATGGTTGGATCTACCTCAAAGGAACAGGTTGTAATGTATATGAGGATCGCACTATTATGCAACAAAATGTACGTCGCAAAGCATATGAGGAAAGAAGCAAGAAGGTTAAGGTATCACCTCAAGAAGAAAAGCCACTTAAGGAGGATGCAAGTCCACCCAACAAATAGGGACACATGATCTATGAGACCAACTCACGCTTGCGAATAAGCTTTTGGAATTGTAACAGGTATCCATGGAATGCGGGAATTGGCATTGATGAGCTTACCAATGACTCCGATGTGATACTTCTTGTTGAAACATGGGAGCATGATGCGCAACGAATTTTTGGATTTGACAAATACGATGTGCTTTCTTTGATGTGGGCCAAAAATGCAAAGCAACGAAGAGGCCAAGGAGGCGTAGCATGTATGACCAAAAAGGGTTTGAAAGATGTTTCCTTTGTTGAAAGAAGATAAGTATAAACGCTACTTATGGCTGAAAATCAGCCCACCAAATGGTCAAGTCATGTTTGTGGCCGGTTGCTACATTCCTCACTATGACTCCAACTTTTATGCTTGCTTGAATATGGATAGAGATCAGCCCTTTGTTGAACTAGAGGAAGACATTGCTCATTACAAGGATCAAGGTGAAGTCATTGTTTTTGGAGACATGAATGCTCGCACAAATATGCTACAACACGACACACAACAAGTAGACATGCCGCATGTCTCAAGAAGAATGGATGACTCATACATGTATAATCGAAGTTCTAATGATGCAAAAGAAGTGGATCACTATGGAAAGTCACTTCTACATATGTGCAATAGTACCGGAATGCTCATTGCAAATGGTGTATCTCTATGGCAAGGCACCAATGACTTTACATGTAGAAAGCACAATGGTGCTAGCGTGATTGACTATATGTTGTTCTCGGAAGCCACTCTAGAATTCATACAAAGCTTTACACTTGGTGAATGGAATCCGGAATCGGATCATAGGATGTTATGTATTGACCTCAAGTGTGGTAAACGGCCCGAGCATGTAGCCTCCAATCATGATGTGAATCATTTGTACCTACGTCTAGACTTCAAACGAGCACTTATATATGCTGATATGGTGGACCAAATGTTAAGCATGATAGAGCATCAAGAGAGCCCAACATTAGAATGCAAGTGGAAAGTTTTCAAAGAAGTAATTTTCTCTTGTGCGAAGGAATGCTTTTCGGTGAAACACATGTCTTGCAAAAGGTCTAAGAAGGGTAGCACCAAGAAGAAATGGTTTGACATGGAATGTAGTCAAGCCCGAAAACACTTGCTAAGATTGGATGCAATCAAAGACAAGGAAGTTTACTTGGAATGTTCACACACATACAAAGCACTTGTTCAAAAGAAGATGAGAAGGTGGGAAGTCGAAAAACAACTTCTTTTAGCACAAGAGAAAGCACATGCATGTGGCAAGTTTTGGCAAAATCTAAAAGGCAAGCGCGTTGAGAGCTTTGGTGACTTGACTCTTGAGGATATGTATATGCATTGTAAGAATCTCTATGAGCAACCCAATGTTGATAAGATGGAGTGTTGTAGCTCCCTTCCGTTTATGTCTCCCTTCTTTACCATTGAAGATGTATGCCGCACGCTTGAGAAACTTGCTACTCGTAAGGCAGATGACCTTCAAGGTGTCAAGGCTGAAATGATTAAATGGACAAGCAAGAAAACACGATATTGGATATGCAATATGTTTAACCTTTCACTTCAGTATGGCATGCCTCATGATTGGAGTGCAAATTGGATCAAACCTTTGCACAAAGGAGGAGATGTAAACAATGTGAACAACTATCGCACTATAATGGTTGGTTCTTTAATGGCAAAGTTATTTGGATGTATCATGGAGATGAAGATAAGTGAACGAAATGGTTTGGAAGATGGGATGCATGTCACTTGGTCAAGGATGCGTCGATCGACTCCCAAGTTAATGAGGCCTTCTTACAACGCCAATGTATCACGGCTTGGGAGAAATCCGGAGGTTCTCGCTTCAGCCATTACACCACACACGTTGCCCCAAACTACAAATCTCTCTTCTTCTCGGAACGAGGTAACCGAACCCATTCCTACATCCTTGAGCCCATCCCGTTGAGTGCGATCCGCACCATTGCCTCCATTCGTCTTAGCTCCCATTCTGTACGCTGCGAGACAGGACGTTGGGGCACTGGCGAGGAGTGTCATCGACTTTGCACCTTATGCCCTCGTCAAGTGCGAGAGAGTGAGTACCACACACTACTTGAGTGCTCAGCTTTTGACCACATTAGGTCCTCTTTTCCCCATATATTCAGCCATGATCTCTCCCTACATACGTTCCTCTCCCAACCATGATGTGGACTCTCTATTGCGACGCTCATTTCAGCCATTTTTGAGCATCGAGAGTCACTTATGAACTCCACTCACACCACGTGACATGTTCATTTGGTCCCATAGGTCATATTTGACCTCCCAAGACGATAATAGAACTCTCTCTCTCTCTCTCTCTCTCTCTCTCTCTCTCTCTCTCTCTCTCTCTCTCTCTCTCTCTCTCTCTCTCTCTCTCTCTCCCATGGCGGGCATGGCTTCTTGGTTTGAGGTGAAGGGATCTCAGTCAACAGGGCGCAGGGACAAACCCTTATTTAGTTGGAGCACTATGAGTGGACAAGCCCCCTAGCAAGGGAGGAGAGTCTGCAGGCCGCGGGCATGGCCTCTTTGATACACAGAAATCCGAAGGAAGTCTTGAAAGCCGCGGGGGAAACGACCCCTGTGTCGGGAGGGAAATTTTTTTCGTCCTCAACAAATCAGCGAGGAGACAGGGCGATCAATGCGTGCCGGGCTGAGGAGCAAAACCCGCTTCAGGAGCGTGCCGGGCGTTTTCTCCTACGCGCAGTCGTGTCCGCCATAGCCAGGGAAGCTCACGTTTTTTTTTAAATTGAAAAAAAAAAACAGGGTCTTTGGGGTTCCCTATTTTGGGCACCCACTCTTACTAAGGGCGGCAGCCCATGCTATGCATGCACCTCTTGTTGCATGTCACCAACAGCCACCGTCACAGGCTCTGCAAGCCATCCCAGGTGTAGGGTTTTTCCATGGTGGTCTCGAACACAAGCTGCGGGGCACAATTTCCGCTCATCCAGGGGCTTCTATGGCGGATAAAAGATGTGGGAATTGAGTTCGTGGCTTCAAGGACTTTTGGCCGGAAATCGGTACATGTCCAAGGATGTTTGTATCTGGGAGATACTTCACGGTGCATCCATATACGGATGGTTTACAAGGTTCGAGTTTTACCTTCTTGTCTTTTCATAGCTTTGTGCATATGATGGTATTGTAGGAGCCTGTACTTATCTTGGCCATGGTGCCTAAGTGACTACCATGGTCAGTTCATTCCGTCCGATTTAGTTGGTCGTTACCACAATTCGGACTACGGAGCAGGTCTCCAACAACACTACCCCATACCAGGAATGTTATGGGCTCAAACAAGGAAAGGTTGCCTAGGATTAGAAGTTAAATAGGCCATGTCAAAAAGTTCGATTCTAAAAGGAGTACATCAATCATGTTTTATCCAGTGAGCACGGCTCCATCCGCCACTATCTCTATATGTATTGGGGGCATGATCCCGCCCAAGCATCTATAGATTGTAAATGACAAGAAAATTCCATATCCATGAGCTACAACCTAAGTCAACACCCATAATATAGGATGTTATGCCTTTCACTGCCAAGGGCAGTCAATAGGTATGTTAACTTGTTGCTTTGATCAAGTAGTATTTGATAATAGCTGACATTTGATAGCTTAGGGGTAGATCAACATCGACCAATGTTACGATTCTCAATATCATGCCGTTCGGCAAGGCCCATGACAGCATGAAGTAGAGTAGTTATTGAGCATGTGCTTGATAAACTCTCGTATGCAATGGAATGGATGATCACGGCTATCATTCATAGAACCAAGCAGGTTTGAGATGCATTATTTGTGAGTGTTCTACTAATTTTCACTTACATTTACGATTCGACACAGTCGAGTTATTGTGCATGAACGACAAGGTCGTCTCTCTTTGCTATGACAGCTGTCGTCAATAGCATTTGTCGGCAACGAGGCCAGATAGAATTCTATGAAGCAAGGCTTCAATCTCTACATCTTTCATTGCAGCTGGCCACGTTTGGCATATGCTATGAGCATACAAAATGGGTAAGGAATAGGAAAAGTGTTTGTAGGTGGATTCAATTTTGCAGGTTATGGCCTTATGTACCAGACAGGTGTATAGGACCTACAAGGGCATCTGTGCAGATATGGCTATGGGCCATTTTGGAATGAGTTTTTCTCCCAACTTTCATGACAACTGGTTGCAGCAACAACTACTCGTGAGTCAGCTTGAGCCATGCTGCTCTAATTCACAGCTAGCACATGGCTAAGATGCTACTCAAATTAGTACTCATCGGTTCGTCGATTGAAGACTATTTTGCATAATGGCTAAGAGCCATTGTTAGGCCAAGAGTAAGAACTAACTATTGGCATTCTTTGGATATTTCTTTTCAAGATCAACCAGATCTACCCAGGGAAGTACACATCGACATTACTGGATAAGCAAGAGTCTTGTCATTACGGATGTCTAGGGTGTCATTTTTCCACTACATGTTTTCAGTGCGACACCCAAGTTGAGTTGGTTATACTCTTCAACTCACAGCAATTGAGCTCTACAAGGAAGTCTCGATGTAGCAATCAATTGCGATAGCATGGTTGTCCATAAGAGCTCGGCATTTCACTTGTGTGGATTTCCTGCTCTCTGTATAGCACTACGACGTGTCTATGGACATACTATTTTGGGGTAAGACCCGGCGGGTGATTGTTACATCACCCCATAGGCATTAAGGATCATAGTTTGATCCGCATTAAGGATCACAGTTGATCTCTCTCAATTATACTTTCAAGGAAAGAATTCCGCAATCTACCACACGCGGTAGTGGACTGAGACACTTTCCAAGTTGATTCCAATCATTTTGTACACGGTTGACTATATTGGTTATCGTTATCTGCTAGTTTACCAGTTTCTACAAAGAGTCTTACCAAGGGGTTTGACTACGTAGACTCTAATCCAAGGGCTTGGATTGCAAAGGCAACACCCAGGGTTCCCAGTGCAATAATGTTTGTTTTTTCAGGTAGGGGACGTGCTCCTCTCCATTTGAATACAGGTAAGTGTCCATTACGTTCAAATCTCCAGGTACGCATCTATTGATTTGGTGTTATTCCATTTTTAGTATGCTTTGCTTGGTTTTTCAAGACATCTAAGTACGCTTGAATGTTACAGAGCCATGCCAAGGTCATGTCGGCACAAAGTATTTTGGGTTGTTACGCACCTACTTGTAGGGTTCAATTTGGCACATGGGATACAACATGGTCTAGGAACTCAAGGAGTTTGGTTTAGCCAGTGTGGAGCAAGAAAATGAGGGTCCCTCTCACTCTTGTCGCAGAGTGTTTTGCAGTTCCTCCACACACAAATACATCTTGTACTTGATGGATGTCGCCTTTTCGGCCATCCTTATTTGAGACATATTCCACATGTGGTCTCTAGGACTGACACTGGCGCCTAATTCTTAATGATGTGTCGCGACGAAGTCCCTACATGATGGTCGCATCCGTTTATTAAACCATTTGGAGCACACCGTATCAGGAACAATTTCAATGGCCAAAAATTGTCAGGTACTCAGTACAGACTTGTTGCGATGACAAGTACTGTGAAACCACCTTAACGGAAGGTTGTTTCTACATATAGCCAAGTATGCTAAGTTACTGAGAATGTCTCATGGTTGGTACCTAGGTGTGACTAATATTTCTCATTCTGTTATGGTCCAACTCTTGTTGAAAGGCTTTCATGTATGTACCGTGGAAAGTCTTATCATGGAATTGCGGTTTGGATAAGTTTGTGTTAAATGCATGCACACTAGGTGTTATGGGTCCTAGTGGTTAGCACTGATTTATTTGGAGCGGTATGCAAATTCATGCACTTTATTCTTCTGCACCTTTTTGCACATGTAGATTTATTATGAGTTTACACCCTGCCATACAAGGCACTGGCTCAGGATGAGTGTCTATGGTTGGATGGTCTAAACTCTAGGAGCTTACTCCAGTCCACCCATTTTCAAGCTAGTTGGTTTCTTGACAGTCAGGGAAGACTATCTATAAGTGGTTGGGGAACAACACCTCACTCTTACTCCTGCTATTCATCTCGTGTTGGATGGGAAACTTACAAATATTTCTTCTGCTAAAGGATCTGCTAAGAGCATACGTTAGCACAACACATTTTTGAATAGATGATTTTCTCCCTATTCTAGAATTTTCTTAAGTACGGTTTTCGACTTTGAACACCTGTTGTTGTGGGGTTGGAGATTGTTTCAATAGTTTCATACGTCAAGGACTTACCAGGTGTGCTGACAAAGTATGTTGGCAAGTAACCTTCATTAGGAATGAACATGTAGTTCTTTGTGTTCCAAACTATTCAGAATTCTAACAAGAGGACACTCCCTATCTATGAACTTTTCAAGATACTCACGCGAGTTAAATCTAGCTCACAACTGCATGGAAAGTTACACCAAGGTTTCCTTGCATTATTCGAGTACCTTCAGAAGATCTGAAAATTGGTTATGCGTTTAGACAACTCTTAGTTGTGGTTACTCCTTTACAGTACTCAAGTGAGTTATACATGGAGTTACCATTTAGACCCAAGTGGTTGCAAAAGGACAACAATGTTGAAAATCAAGATGTTCCTCTTGGTTTCATTGAACCTCCTCTCTGCACCAATTATCGGTCATACAGACAATTGGCTAAGGTATGGGATGTCAATACAGAAAACATCAGTATTCTTAAGAAGATATTACTACTTGTGTTTTCGAGGACGAAAACAAGGGGGGAGTAATGTCAGGACAAGGGTCCTACGGGGCAAGGCCCAACCTAGGGGGTCAAGGACCGGGGATCCGCTTAGGGAAAGATCTAGGAGCTAGGCCTATATAAGGGGTGGTAGGGAGGAGGATCCTATCTTCAGTTACCCTAGGTCTTACAACAGGCTTGGGAGTTTCAATGAAAGAGTCCAGATCAGTTTCAAACTGATCACCCAGATTTCTCCATAGATCTTCCTCCTCTTGTTCTGTTGGGTTAGATTTCCTGTCCTGCTCATGAGGATGTGCTACCTTCTTCTTTTTGTTCTCTGCCTGAGAATTGCCTGCTTCATTGTCTTTGTTTCCCTGAAGATGACCCCCAACAACAGTAACTTTTGGGGAAGTTGTACCTAAGGTTGTCATACTCATTGCATGGATTTGTAAAGCAATCAAGAATGCTCCAATCTTGGTAGACCTATCCGTCCTCTTTTTCTTCTCAAAATTTTCTGAACTAAGCCTTTGAAAAAGTAAATTTGCCCAACCAATTATTTTGCCACACTCTACAGCATGCAAGAGTGCAAAATTCTCCTTTGAAATATATTCCAGCTTTACAAGAACACATACCTTCTCTAAAAACCATTTCAGTTGTTGAAATCTAAAAGGATTCTGAAGTTTGCTGATGGGATACTATCCTCTTTCACTATGAGCCGGACCAAATTCTTTGTTCATCAGGGCCTTAGAAGCTCTGCCAAACAACTGAATTATCTTCCTCCAAATGAAGATAAAAAATTGTAGAGATCAGTTCAGGGCTCAGCCACAAAGATATTCCCCTTTGTGTCCTGTACATGACTAAGCAAGGTCATAAGGGAATCATTGTTCCTCCGTTTCCATGGAAGTACTGAAGAAGGTTAATCTTCTATAACCACTCATGATGTGCCAACACGAACAAGTCAAGCTCTTGTCTCATCTCTAAGAAGGTATAGTTAACTGGACCAGTGTCCACTGCCAACGGAGAGGCTTCCAAAGGAGTTGAAAGTTATTCATCAATTACACATCCTCAGCCGCAATAGCCTGAGCTCTGTGCAAAGCTTTCCTTGCTAATCGCCGCGTCCCTGGACTAGTGTGCTAATCAGATTCTTGACTAGGGATAGCAGAGGGGATATCAACAGTGAGTGACTTCTTCCACATGGATAGGAAGTTTAAGAAAACGCAGTAGAGGAGGTGCAGAAAATTCACGTAGGAGAAAGAGTTTGTGTGTTGCCAAATAGAAACGTCAATGTTTAACAGTAAATTTTAAACTTACCCGACATGACATTCCGACATCCACATCACCAATCTCTACGGAAAATATTCCATGTGCTAAACCATGATTATTTTTACTCTCTAAGAGATAATTCACACCCACAAAGGGTTTTAGCCTAAAGCCATTAATTGCCTTTGGGAAAATTCTACCCTGCTCATCTGCCAGCAAAAATGTTGAATCTCCTATTTCTTTTGCTATCTGAACAGGCCCCAAGTACCTTAACTTGAGTTTACCAGGTCTTTTGCCAAGTCTGTTGTTGTACGTAAGTACCCAATCACCTTCTGCAAAGGATTTGTACTTAATGTTCCTGTCCACCCAAGATTGTCTTCTTCTTTGAATTGCTTTAGTGATATATGCCGCCGGAATTCTACTCTCCTCTAATTTCAGTAATTGTTTCTGCTTGCAAACTAAAGACTCATCTTTTGACAATTTATACTGAAGTGCAATCCTCAAACTTGGGACAACAAATTCCATAGGGACTATGGCCTCCAGACCATACACCATCTTAAATGGTGGCATCCCTGTGCTAACTTTAAATGATGTTCTAAATGCCCACAATGCTGAATCTAGTTTGGTATCCCAATCCTTCTTGTTTTCTGAAACAATTCTCCTCAAGATCCTCACTAGAGTTTTGTTGGTAGACTCTACCTAGCCATTAGCTTGTGGATAGTAAACTGTGGACTTCTTGTGGATAATCAGGAGACATTCAGTAAGCTTTCTGATTACTTTACTGATGAAATGTCCACCCTGATCTGAAACTAATTCAACTAGACATCCAAATTTGGTCATTATGTTTCTGTAAAGGAACTTGGCCACACTCTCTGCCTTGTTATCCTTCATTGCATGTGCTTCTACCCACTTGGTACAGTAATCTGTTGCCACAAGAATATACTTATTTCCTGTAAATTTTGTTGTTGGCTTCACAGGGCCCACAAAGTCTAATCCCCACTTTTAAAAAGGCTCAAGTGGTAGAATAGGCTATAAAGGCATCCTATCAGCATTGAGAGGTCTATCATCCCTCTGACAAGTTAAACAAGACTTCACAAACTCATGGGAATCCTTAAAAATTGATGGCCACCACAAACCTGCTTGTAATATTTTCTTTACAGTAATCTCTCCTGAAAAGTGACCACCTGCATCACCTAAATGGGCTTCATTTAAAACTGCATGTTTTTCAAACTTCTCAACACATCTTCTGAGTATCTGATCAATTTCCTTTTTGTACAAGACTCCCATAATTACTGTGAAGGACCTGCTTTGCCATGCAAGTTTCTTTCTCTGGATAACCACCATTTGTCTCGGTAAAACACAATCAAGAAGAAAGTATAACATATCTGCATACCATGAATCTTTGTCTTGAATGACCTGAACTGGAAACAGGTTTGCATCAGGTAATTCATCAATTTCCTCATTGGGAACTTCAACTGTAGCCAATCTGCTTAGGTAATCTACACTAACCTGTTCTTGGCCTGGTTTATGAATGACTGAATAATCAAATTCCTGCATCAACAATATCCATCTTGCCAGTCTCCGTAACAAATGAGGTTTATTTACCAAGTAAACCAAAGCTTGATGAATTGTCACCTGATTAGCTAACAAATAATGCCTGAACTTCTGTAGTCCAAAGATCATCCCGAGGCATTCCCTTTTAGTTATTACCGAATAGTTCCTCTCAGCAGAAGATAAAACCCTGCTTGCATAATAGATTGGTTTGAACCAACCCTTCTCAGCTTTCTGCATCAAGACTGCACCAATAGAGCTGAATGAGAGGCATCCACAAACAAGTGGAATGGTTTTTTTGAGTCAAGAGGAATCAAGATAGTGGCAATTACTAGCATTTTCTTCAACAATGTAAAAGCCCTTTCGTGCTCTTCTTTCCACGCAAACTCCACATTATTTTTTGTTAAGTGTGTCAAGGGTAAACACACATGAGCCAGATATCAGAGAAACCTGGTGTGCCATTTAACCTGTCCAATGAACCTAATCAGTTGCGTAATAGTTTTAGGAGCATGTGCTTTCAAAATAGCTTCCACTTTCTTGGGATCAATGGCAATGCCCTCTCTACTTATGATGTGTCCCAACAAAATACCCCTTTTCACTGCAAATGCACATTCTGCAGGGTTTAGTGACATCTAGGCCTCCCTGCATTTGTGACAACATAATCTCAAATGATGCAAATGTTCAGTCTTACTTCCTGACACACTGAAATCATCCAAAAAAACCTTCATAAATGTTGTCAGGTAAGGAGCAAAAACTTCCATCACTCATTTTTGAAATGTTGGTGGTGCATTTTTAAGGCCAAAGTTCATAACTGTGGAAGCATAGACTCCCCATTCTGTTATGAATGTTGTTTTATCCCTATCTTCCAAAGCCATACAAACCTGATTGTATCCACTAAATCCATCCAAAAAGCTATAAATCTCCTTCCCTACAACTTCATCCAACATTGTTGTTAGGAAATAAGACATAGCTAAATAGATAATTGAGTAGATTACTTAATGGAGAGATACAGATTTACATACACGAGATTATAGAGTAGAGAGAGAGAGAGAGAGTACACACGATATACGTGGTTCACCCAATGTGGGCTACGTCCACGGGAAAGCAGTCACTCAATGTCTTTAGCACTTCAAAACAAGAAGTAGTTTTCAAAGGGATTATACCCTTAATGGAGCTCCCGCCTTGCTTCACTCTCACCACCTCACACTCACCTTGTTGCATCAACTTCACACTATGAAATGTGTGTAAAAATGGCCTTCTTTTATAGGCCAAAAGGGCTGCCCTCTCTTATGAGAGGCAGCCATGTGTAGCCGCCCTTGTGTGAATAAGTCCAAATCGGACCCTCCAATCCGCCCATGTGTGGCCGCCCTTGAGAAGACAAGTCTGCTTTTGAATTTGGCCACCGGCCACCGGCCATTGACTTCCGGCCATTGACTACTGGCCACCGGCCAACCAACGGTTGTTTTCCGACCACTTTCCGGCCGTCATCCGGCCATAATATTCTGGCGAGGGAAAAAAAAAATCTCAGGGGCTTCTGCCCCCGAGGCCCCTAAAGTTGCCCCTGATTTTTTACTGTGAAAATTTTGGTTTCCGGTGAGTGATTTTCCTTCACGCACGATGGCTTCTCCTCATAATGGGGACCTTACAAATGTGCGTTTTTACCACAAAAAATTACAAGGGTAAATCAGGCTCCATACTTAACAATCTCCCACTTGGAGACTGATCTCCAAACCAAACCTATCACTGCTTTCCATTCTGGCTTCTTATCCTTGAATGCCGATTGAAGATGAGCAAAAGCTCAACTTCTCCTTGTTGACCACCTTTGTAAACATGTCTGCAGGATTTTCACTTGTATGCACCTTTCCTAGCTTTAGATGTCCCTCTTCCAAAAGAGTGCGTATGAAGTGATATCTCACCTCAATGTGCTTTGTCCTTGAATGAAAGGCTGAGTTCTTCGCAAGATGGATAGCGCTTTGGCTATCACTGTACAAGACACAATTGTCTTGTTTGAATCCAAGCTCTTCTAAGAATCTGTGAAGCCACAGAATTTCTTTGCTTGCCTCCATCATTGCTACATACTCTGCTTCCGTGGTAGAAAGTGAAACCACTTTCTGCAGCTTTGAAGCCCAGCTTACTGATGTGCCTCCAACCGTGAACACATAGCCAGTAGTGCTCCTTCGAGTATCCTTGTCACCTGCCATATCTGCATCAGCATACGCTTCTAGAAAAATATCAGTTCCTCCAAAATTTGTTGTTGTCCCTACTCACAACTCCCACTGCATGTGCAATGTCTGGCCTTGTCCAGACCATAGCATACATTAGAGAACCTACCGTTGTAGCATATGGAACTTTAGACATATAGGCTATCTCCTCTTGTGTCTTTGAACACATATCCTTTGTTAGTTTAAAGTGACTAGCCAAAGGTGTAGAAACTGGTTTTGCATTTTGCATTGCAAACCTTTCTAGTACCTTCTTGATGTAATGTTCTTGAGATAGATTTATTGTCTTCTTCGTCCTGTCCCTTGATATTTTCATACCAAGTATCCTCTTTGCAGCACCTAAATCTTTCATTGAAAAATATTTAGACAGTTCCTCTTTTAGGTCTTTGATGTCCTGCATGTTAGCACTTGCAATCAACATACAACATTAGGATGATAAATTTCCCATTTCCCAAATTCTTCGTGTAGATGCAGTGATCCAAGTTGCATCTTGTGAATCCATGATCCAACATCCATCGATCAAACTTCAAGAACCATTGTCTTGATGCTTTCTTTAAACCATACAAGCTCTTCTTTAATCTTCAAACCATTTTCTCCTTACCTTTTACTTCATACCCCTTTGGTTGAAGCATGTAGATTTCCTCCTCTAAGTGACCGTGAGGGAATGCCGTATTTACATCCATTTGCTCGAGATTTAGATCATGAGCAGCCACAAGGCTTAAGACAAGCCTTTTCTTCCCACCTTCTTCTTCCTTCACCTTGTACACCCATTTGTTTTGAAGTGCCCACTTACCTTTAGGCAACTCAGCCAATTCCCATGTTTGGTTGCGATGTAGTGAGTCCATCTCCACTTGCATGCTCTTCGTCCATTCTTCTTTGGATTCATGTTTCATAGCTTCTTCGTATGATTCCGGCTCTCCAGAATCTGAGATCAAGAGATGGTTGAAGAAAGGAACAAACCTTTCTGGAGGTCTACTTGCTCTTGTAGATCTTCGGGGAATAGGTTGAGGCTCCTCATTTGGTTGACGTTGTTGCACATTGTCACTGTTTGCAGTCCTTGAGTCTTCACCGTCCTTAAGCTCCATGTACTCATCACTTGTTTCTTTTGTTTGATTTATTTCCAAGTAATCTTTGTAAATATTTTGTTCATTACAAATTACATCCCTACTCCTTAAGATTTTACCATCTTCAGGATTCCATAGGCGATACCCAAAGTCACCTTCTCCATAGCCAATGAAGAAACACTTTTTAGACTTTGCATCTAGCTTTGATCTTAGGCTTCTATCTATGTGCATGAAAGCCTCACACCCAAACACTTTGAGAAATGCATAATTCACCGGTTTACCTGTCCATGCCTCTTCTGGAACTCCCCCATCCAATGCCGTTGAGGGTGACCGATTGATTAAGTACACAGACGTACTTATAGCTTCCGCCCAAAGCTCAAGTGGTAGGCGTGCATGTAGCCGCAGGCTTCGTGCTTGCTCCATGATTGTCCTGTTCATCCTTTCCAAAATACCATTTTTCTGAGGTGTCCTTGGGGTTGTCCTTTGCCTCCGAATGCCATTGCTAGCACAAAAGCTTTCAAAAGCTTGGCTGCAATATTCACCTCCATTGTCTGATCTGAGGCATTTAACCTTGGTACCTGTTTCATTCTCCACAAAGGCTTTCCACCTTTGAAATATGGAAAATACATCGGATTTATTCTTCATGACATAAACCCATGTTTTCCTAGTCTCATCGTCTATGAATGTTACATAGTACAATGAGCCACCAACTGATGGTGTACTTGCAGGACCCCAAACATCAGAATGAACCAACTCAAGTTTTTAATTTTTTCTTTCATTTCTTGATTTTTGAAATTTTACCCTCATTTGTTTACCATAAACACAATCTTCACAGAACTCTAAGTCCACTTCTTTCAAACCTGGTAGAAGCTTCTTTGTTTGAAGAATTTGCATTCCTTTGGCACTCATATGCCCAAGCCGGTAGTGCCACACTGCACTGTCAACTTCTGTAGTTGCTGCACAAGCTGAAGGTTGCATGCTAACAGTACACAAGTAGAGTGTACCGACCTTTTCTCCCTTGGCAACCACCAAAGATCCCTTTGAGATCTTCCACCGTTTGTTTCTGAATGCAATGTTGTGACCTTCATCGTCCAATTGTCCTGTAGAGATTAAATTTTTGCGAAGAGAAGGAACATGCCTAACATCTTTAAGCTTCCATTCATTTTTGTTAGCAGTTTTGACAGAAATTGTATCTTTGCCAACAATCTCACAAGCTTCATCATCTCCCAAGTATACATACCCAAAATAACCTTTGGTGTAGTCTTGGAAATGTTGCTTGTGTGGTGTCGCATGGAATGAAGCCCCGGAATCTACTATCCAGGAATTAGACACATTGTCTAAAGAGAGAATTAGAGAATCTTGCTCTACTTTACCTGCCACATTGGCCTCCTATGTTGGCTTGTTGTCTTGAGACTCTGTCTCCTTCTTCTTCTTGGACCAGCAATCCTTCTTTATGTGGCCCTTCTTGCTGCAGTTCCAACATTCAAGAACTGACTTTGTGCGTGACTTGCTCCACCTTGAGCGATCACGACCCTTTTGGTTTTTGAACCTCTCCTTAGGCCTTCCTCTTGTTTCCACTGACAGTGCATCACTTGATGATTCTCCTGTGCTTCTCCTTCGTATTTCCGCGCTTAGGAGAACACCCACAACATCATCAAACTTAAGAGTATTTGTGCCAGAAATAGAATTACTTGCAGCCATCACAAGGCTGTCCCAACTATCCGGTAGAGATGATAGTATAAGGAGAGCTCGCACTTCGTCATCGACATTGATTTTCACCGATCAAAGTTGACTTATGTTTGTGTTAAAGTCATTTAGGTGTTCTGCAACTGAACCATTCTCTGACATCTTTAGATTGAACAAGCGCTTCATAAGAAATACCTTATTGGATGCCGATGGTTTCTCGTAGAAGTCGTCAAGTGACTTCATCAAGTCCTCCGTGGTCTTCATCTCCGAAACATTGAAGGCCACTATTGATGCTAAGCTTAACCGGATTGTTTCCAGTGCCTTTCGATCAAGGACAATCCATGCTTCATCTGCCATTGTTGCGGGCTTCTTCGCAAGACCGCCTAGTGGAAAATAGAGGTCCTTCTGGTAGAGATAGTCTTCAATTTACATCTTCCAATGTTGGTAGTTTTTGCCGTTGAACTTCTCAATCTTGAGCTTCCCTTCCTTCGCCATAACTCCCACTCAATTCAAGGAATCCTTTCCTTGGGATAATTTAGCTGAGAGCAAACCTTGCTCTTATACCAGTTGTTTTTTTTTTTCCGAGAAAAAGATCCTTCTATTAGTTAATGAAAACTACCCATAGGGCTACATCCAACTCTGCAGGAGAGGGCTACAACAAGCATGATGGGGAGACTCTCCCAATGAAAAAACAGCATATATACAATGGGTCTAAATCAAGATATGGGAGGAGGGAAAAGCCACACAGGTGGACAGTAGTGCCATCTGAGCACCCCCTGGACCATGGTGTAAAAAGGCCCAGGGCGCCAGAGTCGAAGGAAAGCCTCTCGGCGCTCTCGCATGCGGTCGGAGCTGCCCTGTAGTCCCTCAAGCTGTCCCCTGAGAGTATGGATCAGCTCTAGCCAAAAGTCACGAACAGTCTCTGCTGGTGGCACAGGGTGATCCTCAAAGATGTGGAAACAGCAGGCCCGCCAGATGAACCAGAGAGCTAAGCCGTTGATGAGCTCCCAACACTCCTCCCTCTCACTGCTCCACTCCTGTGGAGTAAGATCTATAACAGGCTGGAGTGTAGGTTGCCCCCCATGTATCACTATCATCCTGCTGGTGGAAGATAGCTCAAACTGAAGTGCCGGGCCCGTGAGGGTGGACCAAGCTGCTACCCCCCAAGTGTACTGTCGAGCCATGGAGAGGGCAGGCATCAGCCGAAGAACTCGTAGCCACACCTGCTGGGCCGAGGGACAGTCCCAAACACAGTGACGCTGACTCTCCACCAACTGGTCACAGGCTGTACATGCGGTTGAGATACCACTATGCACAAGCCAACTCCCAACTGCTGTGGCTCTGTGTGCAACCAACCACTGGAACAAAGTGACGTGACTCGGATGTCTGGAGTCCCACAGCCTCTACCAAAAAGTTGCCAAGAACTCAACTGTGAGGCCCTCATCCTACCAATGACGTGCTGCAGCGGGCGGGCCTCTCTCTGCGCTGGAAGTATATGATGTCCTAGCCGAACAGTGTACTGAAAGAAAGGGACTCCTGGGCGGTCTGCAGAAGAGAAGGGGTCCCTCCATATCCACTCACCAGGATCCCACTGCACTCGTGCCAATGGACAACACTCCGAAGCCCATAGCCTCCACTGCCCTGTCTCAAGAGCTGCTGGGTCAGGGTCTATGACGCAAGTCCTCCCACAGATGCCCACAACACGGATCCTCTGTAAGCAACACTTTGCTACCTGCGGGGCCTCTACTGCAACTCGCTGTAATCGTCCCCCACCCTGAAGCTCAAAGAACAGGGCTGGGACAGTCTCTGAACAGGCCCTAACTGAGATGAGACCCTCCAGTCGTGTGAAGGCTCCCATCCATCGGGGTGCTACTGGCTCGAGAGGTGTGAGCCACTCAGCGGGAACTGACTCTGAGATGTCCTGACACATGCTCTGAACCCCTCTCATGCCCTGTAGCTGGACAGCCTGTACATCCTCTGACAGACCTGTGAACTCTAGCCAGTCACCTAGAGAGTGCGCTGGACCTGCTGCCATGGGACCCCAAGAAACATGAGGCCTACTCCCAACCAAGTGGCCTCTCTAGGTGCTAACCAAGGGGTTCCAGAGGAGGGGCTGCCGTAGGCGCTCCTCCGTGCATGTCGGTTGTCTCTGGTCTAGGCCACGCCGTAAGAGCTCCCAAGAACGAAGCAAACTCACAGCGAATCAGTCCTCCAGTCTCCTGCTCAAACCAACTCGGCGCAACTCTGTGAAGATCCATCTGGTCGAAAGTTGCCAAGGTCCTCCTGACTGAGGCACCCTGGCACGAAGCCTCTACAGCAAGAACTCCTTCTAGGGCTCCTCGCCTGGAACAAGTCCTCTGACAACGAACTTCCCAAGAAGGGCTGTGCTGTGCTGTGCTGGATCAATGATCCCAAGCCCTCCCTGAGAGCAAGGGAGTGTGATGACCGACCAAGCTACCTTGGCTTGGGCAATCTGAGTGTCACGTCGTGACCAAAGGAAGTTCCTGATCAGTCTCTCTACCTGGCTGATACAAGAACTTGAGAAGATCCAGCAAGAAGTGATGTACCACATAGTTGCCAACAACACCTGGTTGGCAACTACTACTCTACCAGCCAGCGAAAGTCATGCTGAGCTCCAATGTAACAGCTTTCTCCTTATGGACAGGAGAAGCGGAGCAATCTGCTACTCAGGGGACAAATCCAAACCAACCTGACAACCCAAGTATCGAACTGCAGTCCCTGGAGGAATCCACCTGAAACCCTCTCCTGGCATCCACTCTGGCACAGGAGCACTGCCAACCGAGAAAGCCACTATCTTTCTCCAGTTGATCAGTGCGCCTGATGCGCAGGAGAAGGTCTCCAGAGCCTGCCCACACCTGTGTAGATTGGCCTCTTGGCCCTCTAAGTACAAGGCTGAATCGTCGGCAAACTCAGCATCCAGAAGCTCATCTCCCCGTATAGGGAGTGTTAAGCCCCTCAAACCAACCTGCTGTGACACCAAAAATCTGCTCATCGCCTCCACATAGAACAGAAAGAGAAAGGGGGTAAGAGGACAACCCTCTCTGACCGATCGTGTGAGCATGAAGCGCTCACCTCTACCTCCTGCCAAAAGCACCTGACTGTGAGCCTGCCTGTACAAAGCTGACACCCCTCTGATCCAAGCATCTGAAAAGCCCATCCTGCGAAGCGTGCCCTCTAGAAAGTCCCAGTCAACTGTGTCGTATGCCTTCTCAAAATCGAGAAGAAGAATCACAAGGTCCTCCCCACGGAGACGTGCCAGGGCAGAAGCCTCCCAGAAAGTGAAGATGTTGTCAAGGATACTACGTTCCTCGACAAAACCTGTCTGAGTCCCATGAATAAGGCTCTCCAAAAGTGGCTAAATACTCAAACTGAGAGCCTCGACAAGAATTTTGTAGGCTGAGTTGAGGATGGTGATAGGGCGCCACTATCGAATCTCATCCAAGGAGCCACCCTCCTTTGGAATGAGGTAAATCAGGCCCTCACTCATGCTATCCGACATCACTCCTGTGTGCAGAATGTACTGAAAGGCACTACAAAGATCTGGGCCAAGCAAGTCTGAGTACTCCAAGAAGAAGCTGGGAGTCAGCCCATCCTCACCGGGACAGCTACCACGAGGAAGGGCCCTAAGAGCCGTGTGCAGCTCCTCAAGCTGAAGAGGTATCTCTAGCCTCTGGCGCATCTCCTAAGTCACAAGACAAGGCATCTGCGCCCAAACCTGCTCCCTGCATGCATCCTGTCTCTCTAACTGAGGCTCACTCAGCCGACAGTAGCTCACGGTAAAAGTCAGTAGCAACTGCACGCATATCCTCAGGCTCACAAACAACTGACCCATCGGGTCTCCTCAACTGTTTGACCTTGGCATGCGAGTGCCGAGGTCCCACTATCTCAAAAAAAGCACCTATCACTCTGTCACCTACCTGAGTCTACTGAGATGTCTGTCGGTGAAAGGAAAACTCATGGCGCCTCTCCTCTGTGCAAGCAAGCTCCTGTCGAGCCTGTTGTAGCTGATCCTCCAACCATGGACTGTCTGGATGCTGCTCTTGCATCCTCTGTAGTGAAGCAATGCCTCGTCTGAGACGCTGCTCCTCCTCTCTCGCTGCAGCCCGTCGAGCCAAAGACTCCTGGAGAAAGAAGTGGCTAAGCTGAGCTAGGCCTGAGGCCACTCTGTCTGTCGGTAGAGCCTGGCTGTCCATGCCCTCTGTCCAAAGAGCCTCGACCCTCTCTCTGAGTGTTGAGTCCAACAAGACCCGCTCTGGGATGCGAAGCATCGTGCTCCCACTCCTCTGCCTGTCTGCCACTATGAGGATCACTGGTGCATGGTCCGAGAAGGATGTCCCTACCAGGATGCCCACTGATCCCTCCATGTCACTGAAGTGGTCACTAGTGTAGAAGCGATCTATCCGCGATAGATTCACTCCTCCCACTCTGCGGTCCGATCTAGAGAAGGCAAGACTCTCTGAAGGCCTCACAAAGCCTGAATGATGCCATGTATCCGAGACCCTCAAAGTCATACACAACCTCTCCCAAGCTGCTAACTCGACTCCATGCACAGTAGAATGGCTGCCTCCGATCCTGTCAGAGTGGTCCTCCAACATGTTGAAGTCCCCTCCTACACACCAATGGTCAACCTGTGGCAGAGACTCAACAATCTGTGACCAAAACTCTGAACGAGCACTCGCCACATTGGGCGCATAAATGTTCAGGAAGCCCACAAGGTCACCCTGAACCTGCAGAGTGATCCACTGAGCCCTGCCTGGAATAATAATCCCTTTTCCCACAATGGCATGTTGTAGTGTGTCCGCAATAGTCATACATACCCCACCCTGGATGCCTCCAGGTCCAAAAGCAGCTGACCAAAAGGTATCATAACGTCCACGCAAAATTTGACCACATCGCCGAATGCGGCTCTCAGAAAAATGGTGCTCGTGAAGCATAAGGAGATCAATCTCTCCTCCCACAAGGCAACGCTGCAGCTCCTGACGCAATTGGCCCCGCTGTCGCTGAAACTAGGGCCCACCTAATCCCTGCACATTCCACGAGATGATCCTCATGGGGAGCGAGAGAGAACAGATGCTACAGCAGCAGCAAGACGGGCTATCTTCGAGGCAGGTTTGGATGGGGAGTAATCCGCATCCGAGCGTCCTCTAGATAGGCGAGCCTGTAGTGAGTGTCTGGCCCAAGCCCAAGCAGAGCGATCCATGCGTAAAGCAACCTCCTATGTCCACAAGTCCTCATGTTTGTATACATAGCAAGGCAAAAACTACGTATCAGCAAAAAAGTATACCACAATGTGCCTACATCCTGCTGAGTCTGGGGGTGTCACCGCAAACTTGGCCAATGGCCACAAAGTCTGCAGCAAATCTGTAACTCTAAGTTCTCCCATGTGGTGAGAGAACTCGAGAACCTGTGTATGCAACCATCCCTCCACTGAGTCGCGGGACCACTCTGTCTCGGTCCTACCACAGAGGGGAAAGGAGAAACCAACTGCCGATTCCAAGGCCTATGTCCCCCTAGCGGCGAGGAACAGAGCGTGGACCCTGAAGCAGGCTTCCTCGTGGTCTGCTGGGGAATCGCCGAGAAAGCGAGTGAATCCGTAATCGAAGAAATCCCAGCGGCGTCGGAGGTCAATGCTCGTCAGACCACGAGGGATAGCTGCAAGGGAAGATGTCTGAATCTGCAGAGGGGGCCGCAAGAAGGGCTGACCCTCTCTCGCTAGGCGACTCGTGGCAAAAGCACTGCCAATAGATCTCCTAGCCGTCGGCGAGGGACCAGTCTCTTGGGTCGACTGAGGTACTGGAGCAGGAGGAGGGGGAGCAAGAGCAGGAGCAGGGGGGGGGCGGAGGAGAAGAGAAGCGGGGTGGGGCGACAGAGACAGAGGGGCGAGGTGGGGAGTGGGCGGGAGCAGAGGGCGGAGGAGGGGATGAGGAGGAAGAGGGAAGATCTGGAGGTGGGAAGGCTGGCAAGGGTGAAGCGGAGGTGGAGGCTGGCGTAGGGGACTCCATTGCTCAAGAGGACCAAAGCGGTTCCCCGTGGGAACCCACTGCTGTTGAGTAGGCACCTGAGGGCCACTCTGCGTGCCAGGCTGTCGCTGTGGCCCCTGGCGTCGACGGCCACGGGCCTGCTGCAACCCCTCCTCCGCTGGAGCCCCAGGCTCGGAGGGTGGCTCAGAATCTGTGCGCTGTGTCGCTGGCTGAGGCTGCGGCCCAGCCTTGGTAGGCTGGGGCTGAGGCTGAGGTGCAGGTCGTGGCCTCCTCCGTGGACAGGCCTTCGCTAGGTGGCCCATCTGTCTGCAAATAAAGCACTGGTTCGGGAGACCCGAGTACTCCACACTCTGTCGAAACCAACCCCCACTCACCCGAGGCAAGAGGATGACCTTCGGGAGCGTGTGGGTATCTCTGACCAAAACTCGAACTGAAGGGATGCCAGCCGCCTTGGCAGCTACTGATGGTGCTGTACGAGGTGTCTCCATAACAGTCCCGATGGCGGAGCCAATCCTGGAGAGAAGTGGAAGGTACTCCCTCCGTAAACCCAGAAAGCAGACTGAGATGGGGATGTCTGCCTCCTCTACTAGCACATCCGAAGTCGGGTCAAAACCATGTCGCCACTGTCGAAAGTGGACGCGTGATGCTCGGATAGCCAGTGGACACATAGCTATGACCTGCGAGAAGGCGAGCCTGGAGAAGTTCTCGCAGCTCTCCTCTGCTAGGACGGGTGCCGAGAACCTTGCAGATGACAGAAGTCGCCTGCAAGCTGTACCTCTGCGGCAAGGCTCGCTTGCTCTGTCGACGAAAGAGCAAGTCGAATGGTGGGCTCAGCGGGGTCGGGCGAGGGGGCTTCAAGTGAGTCCCTCCGTGGCGGAGCTGAAGCCTCCATCTGTGTCTACTGCTGAGTCGAAGAGGCGGACGGAGAAGAACAATCTGCAACCGAGGACGCCGAACACTTGTCTGAAGAACAACTGTTGCAGAGCCAAGCGCAAAGAAACCTTCGGGGATAATGCGGACAAAGGGGGGGGGGGGGGGGGGGGGGGGGGGGGGGGGGGGGCGGGCTAGGGGGCACCTAGGGGGGGAGGGCAAGGCTGAGAGGGGGAGAGAGCGCAAGGCCGGAGGGGGTGGGGGATGGAGCGCGAGGGCGAGGGGGGGGGGGGGGGGGGGGGGGGGGGGCAGCGCGAGGGCGAGAGAGAGAGAAGGGGGGTGAGGGGAGGCGATGGCGCAAGAGGGGAGGGAGCGTGCAGCAGCAGCGAGCCCTTTCAGCCAAATCCTTTGAAAAAATGTTGATACCAGTTGTTAGGAAATAAGACATAGCTAAATAGATAATTGAGTAGATTACTTAATGGAGAGAGACAAATTTACATACACGAGATTATAGAGTAGAGAGAGAGAGAGAGAGAGAGAGAGAGAGAGAGAGAGAGAGAGAGAGAGTACACACGATATACGTGGTTCACCCAATGTGGGCTACATCCACGGGAAAGTAGCCACTCAATGGCTTTAGTACTTCAAAACAAGAAGTAGTTTACAAAGGGATTATACCCTTAATGGAGCTCCCGCCTTGCTTCACTCTCACCACCTCACACTCACCTTGTTGCATCAACTTCACACTATGAAATGTATGTAGAAATGGCCTTCTTTTATAGGCCAAAAGGGTTGCCCTCTCTTATGAGAGGCAGCCATGTGTAGCCGCCCTTGTGTGAATAAGTCCAAATCGGACCCTCCAATGCGCCCATGTGTGGCCGCCCTTGAGAAGACAAGTCTGCTTTTGAATTCGGCCACCGGCCATTGAATTCGTCCACTGGCCACCGGCCATTGACTTCCGACCATCGGCCACCGGCCATTGACTACTGGCCACCGGCCAACCGACGGTTGTTTTCCGACCACTTTTCGGCCGCCGTCCGGCCATAATATTCCGGAGAAAAAGAATATTCCGACGAGGGAAAAAATAAATCGGGGGCCCCTAAAGTTGCCCCTGATTTTTGACTATGAAAATTTTGGTTTTCGGTGAGTGATTTTCCTTCACGCACGATGGCTTCTCCTCATAATGGGGGCCTTACAAATGTGTGTTTTTACCACAGAAAATTACAAGGGTAAATCAGGATCCATACTTAACAATTGTGTCACAGTAAGGTAATGGGAATGGATCAGTAATGGTGGCAGCATTTAGTTTCTTGTATTCCACACAAATTCTGATCTTGCCATTCTTTTTTGGCACCACCACAATGGGTGACAACCAAGTTACTTTATCCACTGGATAAATGAAACCTACTTCTAGAAGTTTATCAATATCCTCCTTCACCTGTTTTGCATAATTGGGGTTCATTCTATACCTCTGTTGTTTAACTGGAACTGCATCAATTTTCAAATTGATCCTATGCTGGCACATTGCTGGGTCTTCTCCCTTCGTATCAGTGTAAGACCAAGAAAAAACATCTTTAAACTCCTTAAGCACGGTTTTTAATTATTCTTTGAAGCTCAGGTCCAACTCAGTGGACACTTTAACTATTCTGGGATCTCTGTCCTCTCCCATGTTCATGTCTTCCAAATCATCTTCCCTAACTCTTGATCTCTTTACCATTTTCTCATCACAGATCTGCTCTGCATGTTTAATTTCTTCTAATGCTTCCTGCTCCTCTTGTGACTTTTTAATGGAAGTTGAAATCCCTGAAACATTTCTCATGTTTATCAGTTTTGGATTAGGTGACTGGTCCTGATTCTGAACCGTGTGCAATTTTTTGAACATCAACCTCAAAACTAGGAATAACTATCAGATTCCTTTGAAGAAACTCTTCTACCTCATCTTCTTTAACTACCTCCCCCATATCAATACCCTCTGCATACAAAGGTCTAAAACCTGGTGGGATTGTTTTCCTGGGTATCATCTGCATCCTAACCTTTTTCTTACCCTGTTTGATCACAATGGTGTCTGCACCCCAAAGTTTCTTAACTTTAGCTGCTCTTAACCATGGTCTTCCCAGGATCATTGGGTAGGAGCAGGTTGTTTCTTCGTGTCTGAGAATCACAAAGTTCAAAACAAAAATTAATCCTGCAACACTAATGGTTTGATTCCTAAGAATCCCCAAAGGTTGTACTCTCCTCTGATCTGCCATTTTCACTTGAAATGGTGCAGGTGCCCAATTGGTTAATTTCAATTTCTTATACACTGATTTAGGAAGAATGTTAACTCATGAACCTCCATCCACTAATACATTTGACAAGTACACCTTCCCAATGAAAATGTTGATCACTGGAACTTTGTAGTCTACATCCACTGTGCTAGATGGATATGTCCTATTTCTTGCTGTGGTAATGTCTTTCCTTTAGCTTCATCTGTCAGTTTCCTGAGGAACACCTGACTGAAGTCAAGGACCAATTTCAAGAGTTGTCCCACTTTGGCTGAAATTGGGGCATCCATAAGAGCTTCAAAAAGGTCATCAGGTAACCCTTTGGCAGAAGTTTGCACTAAATTATCTGGCTTCAAGGAATTTGGCAGTGATGCAGAATCTGACTACTTACTGCCCATCTTCCCCCAGATTTTTTGAATTGAATCTGTGGGCCGAAAATCTACTGCTTTGTAAGGTTTTTTATTATACTGGATCTCTTGTAAGACTCCTCTGTTGATCTTCTCCTGAGCTCTCCAATCAATAGGGTCCTCAGCATCTTTTTCTTGCTCCTTTTCCTATAGTGGCAACTTTCCCTTAGATCTTATGATGGATAAAGTTTGTACTTCCTCTGGTTTGTCAAACACTTCCTCAATTCAATACAATGAGAGCAATCACACTAAGAAGTGTGTATAGAATCAATATATGGCTTGGGTAACTTTCCTCCTGTTTCCTCAGAGACAGTCTGTTGTTAGGTTCTAATAATTGACTGCTTTGTTTTTCATCTGAAGTGTCAATCTCTTCCAAAAACACTACATTTACCTGAGCTTGTGACTTCAATCTACCATCATTTGAAAAACTAGTGCCAGCATTTGGGGAATTAAAATTCACAATTGGAATACCTCTCTCATTCCTATGCTTACACCACGGCTCACATGGAGGTCCTTGCCTATGTCCCATTGTACCACAATAGTTACATGGTTGCATAGGATTGGTAGTTTGCTGAAACCTTGGCCCAGTTTGCCAAATCCCTTGTTGGAATTACCTTTGTTGATTTGAATTCTAAAATCTACCCCTGAAGGGTTGTGGTGCAACCACATTAGCACCTGATTCCATCTTTGCTAAAATGTGTGATGGTCTTCTACCTCTAAAATTGGGGTTATAATAGCAATTATCATACTCATGTCCAGGTCTTTGGCATACCTGACAAAATGGTGATCTTACAGGACTAGAAAATGATTGTGGTTGTATCTCCTTCAGTTTATCCAAAATCTGTTTACTGATATCATTGGGTTCCTTAGATTCAGACTTACCATGCTTGGCTTTGCCTTTGCTTTTATGATTTTTTGACTTTGATCCTTTCTTCTTGGACTTCTTCTTCTTCTTCTTCTTCTTCTTCTTCTTCTTCTTCTTCTTCTTCTTGGCACTCCATGTGTCCTTTTCTTCATCCTCTGAATCTGTTTCCTAATCGGAATCTGAATCTATTTCTTCATCACCATCTAAATCTGAATCTGAATCCTCATTTTCTGAATCAGAGTCCTCTTGAGACTTCTTCATCTTACTCTTCTTTTGTTCACTGGTGCCATATCTTCTTTCAGCTCTCATGGCTGCATCCACAATGTTTCCAAAATCTTGGGGTTGGGTAAGAAGAGCATGACCTTCAATGGCACTCTTCAATTGTTCCCTCAAACCTCTACACAAATAGTCACCCAGCTATTCCCAAGAGGGTATTTGATTGGCTTGCAACCTGCTCATCAAGTTCCTAAATTGTTGGGCATAGTCTTCCACCAAAAAATCCTTTTGCTTTATGTTTCTGATTTTCCACAGAACATTTTCAGGGGTTTTCTCTACCCTAACCTGACCAGAAATCTGATCTTTAAGTTATCATAATCAGGGAATGCAGCAGTACCAATATAGTGCATGAACCAATACATGGCTTTTCTCTATAATGTTGCTGCAAAATGCTCCTTTTTTATAGAATCATTATAAAGGACATCATACCCACTAGCAGATTGTCTTGTCTCAAATTGTCCCACATGACTGCTAGCATCCTCAGAGTCTTTCCCACTGAATTTGGTTGCCCCTAATTTGGGGTTGAGTGGTGGTTGTGCCATAATGGGTACTTGTTGAATTGGTGGACCCCTCAAAGGTTGAAGTTCAACAATGGTAAAAGTGGTGATTTAGGAAATTGCAGTTGCCTCCTTGCCCTTAAAAACTACTGGACTGCCTGAATGACAACTAACTGATGGATGACTCTTTCAGGAGTTGGGGTGCTTCCTTGCACTATCTGAGGTGAAGATGTTTTCCCTTCCTCCTATTGTTGGTCTCCGCTTATGTTGCCGGTCTCTTCAGGTCCTATTCCTTCAGGAATTGGTGGCAAACCTGTAACTGCTCCTACTTCGGGAATTTATTCTTCTGAATGACCCCCTGATCTTTGAAGTTGAGATTATAGCCATGATTCATATCTTCTTCTTTGGAACCTGGTGCCATAGGAGAGTTTTGGTGGTTCATCCCCTGAATCACTCATACATGTCTCCTTCTACTTGTGATTTTGAAGAAAATTATGAGTTTTCTACTAGTGCAGTTAACCAAACTGATTGGACCATTCACTAACCCAAAAGGCAAAAATTGTGCTTTGTAAAATTGAAAAACCTTGGAAACAACCTGAAGCTTTAAATCACCATGCAATTTGGGAAAATACTCTTGAAGGAAAATCAGGTTGTAATCTTCCTATTCCTCCTCCTTTGACTTCCAACTAGAGAATGCTTGCAGGAAATCGTCAGGTTCACAACCCCATATGCGCCAACTAGACCAATTTTCCCATTAAGGATTTGATCAAATTTTGCTCCACTATTGAGGCATAGGGGAGTGGGAATAACAACTAAATTAACCATAAAAGCATTACATCATCATTCCATAGAATCAAAACAGTTTCAATACTTGAACAGGTTCAGAACAGAATCAGAGAATTGAAGGAAAACTGAAGACTGAATACACAGAGAAGCATAGAATCTTAATGGCCATAGCCTTGCATTCCTCACCCTTCTCTCATACAACATGCTACCATCAGGTGAGAGGATAACTACTTAGGAAGAATGAAGAGGCACAAAGCTCTTCCCTAATTACAAACTGAAAGTAAAACTACTAAGGTTCAAGAACACTTTACTGAAAGAATATGCAAGGCTAACAATGCAGAAGAAGATGAGTTTTATGACTACATAGAGCACTTGGAGCTTTAAGAAGATTCCAACATTGGAAATCCTGACAACCTAGCAGGTGACATAAAATACACTTTAACTATTGAATGGTTTTTTGATTGTCCAGATGAAAGACCCAAGAACAAATGTCATCACTACAAGAATAAAGTGCATCAAAAATGGATGCCAAAATCCTGGATGGTGACACAACCGCAACAAGCATCCTCAGACGTGGGTCCTATACATGTAGAAAAGACTCAGTCAAGAAGAACACGACCATGTCAATGGGCTAACAATACTCTAATCATTTTGCTAGAAAAGCCCTCCCAAAAACAACAATCCAAGAGCAAAAAAATCGTAACTTTCCATGACAAGCTAAACCACAAAGGGAGAGTGCTAGAATGCAACCTTACTAAGGATAGCAGTGATAGTGATGATTCTTATGACATTCCTTACGAGAAACTCGGGTCATCACCATTACTAGCAGCTTCCGTGACAACCAAGCAAGGCTGAAAGAAAAGAATGAGTCAGAACCAAAAAGTTCGACAAATTTGGATACCAAAGAGCTAGATTGGCCAAAAGCAGGTATGGATCAAGATAGGTTTTTTGATGAAAAATATGGGGTTTTTGATGAAAAATCACAAGATCCAATGACAACAAAAAAACAGTTGAAGCGTGCAAGAACATCGAAGAAAATCACAAATTCAAAAGCTTTCGCAAATCAAATTTGGGTTCCAAAGAAGTTGATTGAAGCACAAAGAGATCATGAGTTTATTTGGATTTCAAAACAATTAACGTATCAAATACCAAAGTCTAAATCAAATCCTCAATTAAGCGTACAAGGACTAAAGCAAAGACCACTGCTGACTCACACAAAGACAAGGTGGATCCCCAAGAAGTCTCTTCAAACACAAACAAAGCAAGGACAAGTATGGGTTCCCAAACAAGCAACATCAACCAAAGAGCCAGTAATCACAAATAAGTGGGTCCCAAAAGAAACCGATAAACCTAATGTCACTGCACCGTCGCTTGAATTATTTCAATTCTTCCTACGATTATAGTACAGTTAGAAGAGAGCTCACTACACCCAATACTACGGAGCAATGACAAATACGACAACCAACCACAAGAAGCATTTAATAGATAAGTAAGCCTTCAAAAAATCTCTACAACCTTCAATCAAGCAAACAACACAGGAGCTTCAAAGAACATCACATTGCTTAAAATAGGAAGCCTCACTAGCAAATGCCAATAAGAAAATTTCTTACACCCACACTCGAGAGGTGCACTATGTAATCATGTTAATGTATAACATGAGTTTGAAAGGAGGGATTTTAAAATGAAAAAAATTTAGGCAATTTAACAGAGATATATCAAAATAAGGGGTTTTTATATTCAGTGTGATCACCAAAATGGAATGATAGCTGGTCTCTTCAGAAAACTATTCCAGTGTTAGAGTTCATAGCTACTAATTATCTAGGTAGTTCACTTATTAAGGACTGGAATTAAGTACAGGACTGGAGCAGAGACGTGAACTAGCAAAATGTACTAAAATGGAAGACTAGAATTGGTATTATAGGTTTAGATCAGTAGTACAACGATAAGTAGTACATTGTACAACATGCCTAAATTTCAGATGAAGTCTGTGAATTGATTACAGGGGTAAGGGATTACAGAGTTGGAAGCCAAAAGCTTATGAAGACAAAAAGCTATGAAAACACTATAGTGAGTCCTATTTATAGGCTTACAAATTTACTATAGTAACTGCTATAATTACTGTCGATATAGTAACTGCTGTAATTACTGCTGAATTATTGCCAGTGTAGAAATTCTCGCTAGTCAATCTTCTAAGGAGCAGTTCCTGCCTGTTGGGACTGTCCTTGCCTTATATAGGGCTTACTGAATGGTGAACCCCCCGAGCACCCACATCTTGCACATCATCAATTCTTCCAGGCATTGACTGTGTATGCACAATAGGGCTACATTAAGAGGCCCGCATAGGCACAATTTTTGATTGCCCAAGCACAACACGTACCCTTGGTGATACCTTGTTGCCAAGGAGGACTCTAAATAGGAGGGGGGGAGGCATTGTAAATGCAGAACTAGTATTATGAATATTAGAGGGCAATGTTTTGTGAGTTGTATTGTTTTTTGTATTTGTGATAAATTTTTTACAATATTCAGAGTATATGCCCTCATAATAGCATTACAAGAGGATTATGGGAACAAAATCCATATATGAGCCCCTAAGGACATGTGTACAGTGTAATATCGTTTAGAATTCTATTAACTAGATTTTTCTTTTTGAGTTGAGTTGATTTTTTGTTTTTATTTTGTTTCCATAATCCAGATGAAAACAAGACTGAAGAGATGTCGCGCCATACAAAACAAAGAAGGTCCAAGAAAATGATGACACTTCACAAAGCATTTCTCAAAATCCATACGCACAATGGGTAATGTCAGAGAGAAGAAAAGAATGCTGATCAGCCTTCGACTATAATAGAATGATCATAAAACTCCGGGATGGACTACAAGGACAAAGAAAGTTGGTGATCAACTAAACAAAAGCAACCATCGAGTGCAAAGTTGCCTATCAGACATTTCATCCGACTACAAGGCCGTATACAGGACGTAGATCTTTATACTGTAAATCTTCTATCTTGTACGTGACTTAATGAACCTAACAAACAAAAGGGACTAATAGTACTGACAAGTATATAAGGTGCCCGAGATGCTCATCAACCATTCTCGACATTGAAATTCAAAAAATTAGGCTTGGAAAGCCAAATGCAAGTCCAAATCAAGCTAAACTTTGTCAGGAGACTATGCATAGAGCTCGGGGGGTTCACTATGTGTAAAACTACCATATCACGTGCGTTCAAGACATGTTTGTAAAACCCCTTATCTGTGAATTTTGTTAAGAATATAATGTACCCTTCTCTTTTAAAATCTGTAAATTCTTTTTCAAATTTGAAAAAATAATGCCCTTTTGTATATATATTTCTGTAAATTTCAAGAACTTTAAATACCCTTCTGTTGAACTCATGTGATATGTGACATTTTTATTAGGTGACCTCCCCGGGGCATAGAGAGTACAAGATAAGGTTTCAAATATATATATATATATATATATATATATATATATATATATATATATATATATATATATATATATATAATCCCTAGCTAGCCAAAGATGCAAGTTTTTCAAATCCGAAGCCATGATAGCCATCTACATACCCTATACATCATGTATATGAATTTTGGAAACAAATGGACAATGATAGCTCATTTATGGTCATCTATCATGAATGATGTCCGATAAGGCCCTTTTGATGCAAGTTACTAACTTGAGGAGTTAACTGGGGTTTTTCAAGATTTAATTATGTCATGTATCGAGTAGATGCAGTATAATGATTTACAAATCACACAAAAGATAATAGTGGTAAATGAAACTTTGATCACCTTGATGCAGGAACAAACGAGTCACCCACGAAGAAGATCAGACACAAATGGTAGACAAACCAACCTTTGCAGGGTTACATATCTTGTCCTTGATGAGGTGGATCAAATGTTGGACATGGGTTTTGAACCTCTAACAAAAAATCATCCTAGATTTGGCATGATAGATAGACTTTGTATTGGAGTGCAACTTGGCCTTAAAAAATTGAAGACAATTTCTATAGAATCCTCACAAAGTTGTCATTGGCTCACAAGATCTAAAAACCAATCACTCACTTCTACAGATTGTGGAAGTTGTTTCTGAGAATGAAAAGTACTCATAATTGACAAATTTGCTGGAGGAAGTGATGGATGGAGCTTTATCTATCCATGAGGATAAGAGTCAAGTTGAACAATATTGGGTTCTTTGTTAATTTAAATCTAGAAAATGATGATATCAATAGATGTTGTAACTTGGCCATAAATGTGAAGGAAAAAAGCTTGTCATCAATTATGATTTTCATGGATCATAGTTCTTATTGTGGTTTAACAAAAGTACAAGCAGTGGAGCACAAGACAACAAATCAACAACAAAAAACGCACCAACATAGACCACTAGGTCATGTCAGGGACGACATGAACTCGGAGGGGGAATGTTGACCCGTGGGTCAGCAACACGACATAACTTAACAAAGCCTTATTCTTTGAGAGTTATGAAATGCTTTGGATTATGGTTAGAAACATCATTTGTAATGAGTAGTTAGTCTAGTTGCATAAGCCGGGGTGCAATGGCACTTCCAGATTGTACATACAAAGCCATTGTACCCAGTTGAGCTCTATTTCTCTAATTTAGATTTAACCTATGGTAGCCTTGGTATATAAGGTACCCAGGTCATTTTGTAAGAAAAACTTTGATCATAATGAAGTTTTAAGCTGTCGGCGATTGTGTGTGAGAGAAGAAGAGAGAGAGCGTGAGCTTCCTCGTGGCGCTACTCCTCACTCGTTCATCACATTGGAGATCTTACTGCACCATCGTGATAGGCTTGGTGAGAGCTATGCATCAACACCAAGCATTCCTCGCGGAACGGAGCACACACACTAACGCATCTACAAGCTATTTGTAGTGGTAAGTATATCAAAAAAATGTATGTTTTCTGTGTGCAAGTAGTCATCAAACATAAGCTACACATAGGTACTCATAGACTTTTGTTTTGGGCACTTCAAAATTTTGGCTCTGTCTTCATACGCATTTTTTGCAGATCAATATAGAGTGAGGGTTTTGAGTGTAGAGGACTGTGTATCCTAGTGAGGGGATGGTGTTCCTTAAGTTTTGTATGATTTTCATATGGTTTAGTGAGTTTCCTTCCATTTGTGTGTATGTGGGTTGAGTGGTGTAGTTGAGAGCGATGAGATTCTAGATTGTGGTTTAGTTAGCCTTCCAGAGTATTGTATGCGTGAGATTGTCTCATCTTGACAGGCTAAAGATATTTCCTCCGTGCACCTATGTGTCGTCTATTATCCTTGATTGACATTATGGTAATCTAGGTTGTGTTGCATGCACTTTATAGGTGTTGTGATTGCTCCTGCAAGAGAATGCAAAAGCACGAAAACAGAAGCTCACATAGAGAACATCCCCAGTTAGAACCTCCCAAGGGCATCCATTGGAGCTAGAGGTTTTGTGTTCTCCTTTATGCAATTTGGCATCACATCCTTCACTATTACTTGATTGCTTTCCAAGGAAGAAGAGGTTCCTTTAGATATGTAAATTTAATGTGAAAAGGAGATTAATAGAGTTGAAAATTACCTGCTCTGGCATGCAAACATGATGACTAGGATCTATTGTTTTGATCATATCTCCTCATCCATAGCTCCAAAAAATAATAAAACAATATGTGGATAAAGCTCCACTTATAATCTACGAATATTATGTTGATGATGTCTTTCAAATTTGGGAGGATTAGCATGAGAAAAATTTCCCAAGAAAGGACATCTTTCATGCACCAAAAATTCACACTATGGATCTCTTTTGTTAGACTTCCATTTGCTTCTAAGAATACACACATCATGGTATAGGGAAACATGATGTTGAGCCTTGAAAAGGTTCTGTAAGCAGCTCAAAAAGATCAACAATAATTTAGAAATGGTGTAAAATAAAATCTAGTGTTTGACTAAGATTTGAAGAGCTCATAGAAGATATACACATGAAAATAAAATATGATGATGTATTGGAGAAAAAAGAAAAAATATAGTAAAATCACACTAATTATAGGCCTTAGGTACAAGATAAAAATGGACCAATCGAAAGAAAATATAAAAACTTTTTTCTCCATGTTAAAGAGGCACTACTTTTGAGTATTTTCTTGCTTTTGTAATTTTGTAATGGTAATGGACTATGAACATAGAGAATAGCGGAATAAAGAAAATGGTAGTGAGCAATTTTATGAGAATATTTTGAGAAAAAAAGAGGGTGAATGTTGATTAGAAGTAGTGACATCCATTATACTTTATTAAGTTGGCATGAAAAATACTTTGCAAGAGAGACTTAGAGAACTTAACAGCAGTTGAAGACCGGATTTATGTGGAGCCAGTCCCCCCTCCAAAAAGGATTTTATATTATAATTTCTCCCATAAAGGGAGACTTGGTACAATACAAGCTTTGTTTTCCTTGAGACCTTGATGGTGCAATGAAGATAGAGAGCTTCATGCACCACAATTATGCCCATAACTTAGCTAAATGAAAGCATTAACTTGTCCCCGGCCTCAGTCCCAAGATCTCAAACACCTTTGAAGGCATAGAGAGCTAGTAGGGAATGAGGGTAGGGAAGAGGAAGAAGAAACATTCTTATGAGAAAGAAATAGCTCTTCACTTACCATCACTCTTTAGAATAACATAATAGCATGGTAATGATGATGAAGAATATGGAAATCTTAATCATTGAAGCATGGCTCTTGGTTGGATTTGCATTCCATAGCCAAGAGTGTTGGTGTAGGCTCTCAACTTCTCAACAAGCTTGGATAAGGAGATGAAGTTCTTGCACTTGGCACTTCACACAATGAGAGAGAGAGTGTGTGTAAGAGAGAGTGAACCCCTCAAGCAATCCCTCTACTTGCATGGTCAACCCCCTCTTCTAGCTCATGTTTGTGGATCATTGGCTCTCTCAAGCCTAGCCAATCATAAGCCTTGGCCACAACTAGCGATAGAGGTAGGCTTTGGACAAGTGTCCTCCTTTCCCCTTTGAGAGAAGGGACTTGATAAATGCTTAAACAGATAATTTAATTAGATAGATTATCATTGGACCTCTCTAAGGGTCAACCAATAGGCTTTAGGCACACCATTGACATGTGTCTCTTTTGCCTCTTTGAGCAAGGGGTGCCCTTTGGATGAGGGAGTGGTCACTCAACCCCACCCCCTACTCTTATGGCTCGCCCCCTCCTTTGTAGCCCTTGCTTTGACTTCAAGTACCTCAAGCACCTTAGCCCCCAAGTACCCTAAGAATTTCAAGCACCTTAGTCAGCAAGCACCTTAAGCACCTTAGTCAGCAAGCACGACAAGCACCTCAAGCTTGGGCCAGGTTCCCACCTCAAGCTCAACCCTAGATTGCCTAAGGTCCTAGGTCTAATTAATTTTAACACTAACCTTTGGAGGTCTTTAATGAAGCTAACCCTAAGGTCTTTCAAGCTCCATTAGCTAGCATTGCTCTTTGACAGACCATCTCGCATTTAGACTCATTGACTTGGCCCCGTGTTGAGATAGATCCAGAAGCACATGTCTATATTTTAACTCTTGTTCTTGTTTATTTTCCTACATTAAATGATTATTTTATTTATGAGAAAATCACTTGGGCTAGTTAGATATTAGATTTTATGACATTACCTCTCTCTTGAAATCATAGTTATCCTCAAATATGAGGTAGAGGAGAAAAAGACTTAGTCATTAGTCTATGTTGTTTCATAGTGGGTAGAGGATCCTTTTTTACCCTACGACATTATTCCAAGATGGATGACTAGTTCGTTTGGGGCTTGGGAGACTTAGCTACTGCAAGCATGTCTGCTCTTTAGCTCATATCATAGCTCCAAAGTAGAGTGACAATTTCTTCTTGGTGTTTGAGAGATGTCGTCAACACAAATTCATTCTAAGTATGAATACTAATGCAATTTGTGAACAATAAAAAAAAAATTTACATTTGCTTATTCTAATATAGCATTGTAAGCATTAACAAGGTTCGTACTATCCTTAAGTTGTATTCCTTTCATCCATCTAGCATCTTGAAAAGGATAATATTTGAACTTAATAAGACATCGTTGGATAATCTTACCATGCCATAGCACCTTGTCCTCATGCCAAAGGATAGCTTTGGGTTGTAGCACCTCTTCTTGATCTTTGATTTCTGGGGGATCTTGAATAATTGGGTTTGCTAGTGGATCTCCTTTGTAAGGCTTCATTAGGCTCACTGAAAAGCATTGTGAATGAGCCAATGATTGGGCAACTTGAGTTGACAAGCCATGTCATGGATTGGCTTCAATATTTGAAAGCGACCATCGTATCTTTTTGCTAGTCTAGCATAATACTTTTGATGGCTCGTAGGATTTTTCTTGTTATTTCCCTCAATTGAGCCTTGGGAAACTTGAATAAGACCCAATAATTTTCTTTGAATGCTAATGCCCTCTTGTGCTTATCAGCAGCAAATTTTTTCCTTTGTTGAGAGATGGATATAGGATCCTGAATCTTTTGCAAAGATTCTTGTAGGTCACGGCTATACTCATAGACATTCCCATGTACTTTAAGCAGCAAGGGACTTTTAGATCTTCCCTCTATGATCCCAAAAGGTGCCTTACCCGTAGTAATATGGACAGTATTATTGTATGCATACTCTACAAGGGGTAAGTACTTCTCCCATTGTGAGCATTGATCTACTTCTAGAACATAAGTCTTTTGTAGATCGAGAATCTTAAGATTGGCTATGTCACTTTGGCCATCCGTTTATGGGTGATAGGCCGAAGATAAATTCAATCTTGTACCTAGATTTTGAAAGAGACCTTTCCAAAATTTACTGGTCATTCTAGGATCTCTATCTGACACGATGGATGTTGGCAATTCATGGTGTTTGAAAATTTGAGATATGAAGAGGGTTGCCATTTGGTGTTCCTTAATAGTCTTTTTGACAAGAATTAAGTGTTCTTGCTTGCTAAACCTGTCAACTATTGTCCATATTCATGTATTCCCATGGATATACTTGGGTAATCCAAAGATAAAATCCATGGATATACTCTCCCATTGTGAATTAGGGATTAGCAATGGTTGGAGTAATTGAGGTTGTTTCCCTGTATCATACTTTGTCTTTTGGCATATCCGACACATTTGGATACATACTCTTGTATGTCCTCTTTCATGGAAGGCCAATAGAAATATGTCTCTACTCCTCAAAGAGTAGGTTGAATCCCTCAATTCCCCTCATAGGAAAGCATGTGATTCATACATGAATTTCTCACGAAGGGAGAGAGTAGCACATAGCTTGTTTCCACGGAAACAATAACCATCTTGGAAGGTGAATGGTTCCTCTTTCTTCCCAAAGGCAAGGTATGAAATTATGTCTTTAAAATCATGGTCAATAGCATACTCATCTATCATACAAGATAGATCATTGTGAGTTGCTATAGAAATTGTATTAACCCTCGCTTGTTGTGATAGTGCATCAGCCACTTGATTATGCTTACCAGCAATGTGATCAATATGAAAATTAAATTCCGAAATAAAATTTACCCACCTCATTTTCTTGTCGGAAGGCTTGCTTTGTGTCATGAATTACTTGAGACTTTGGTGGTGCATTCACAAAATAAATGGAGTCCCCAATAAATAGTGCTTCCATGTGTCTACGGTATGTAGAACAACATGGTTTGTGTCATGACGTACTTGAGACTTGTGTGGTCCATTCGCAAAATAAATGGAGTCCCCAATAGATAGTGCTTCCACGTGTCTAGAGCATGTAGAACATCTAAAATCTCTTTTTCATATATGCCCAAGACCCGTTCATCGACATTGAGCCTTCAGCTCTCATATGCTATGGCATGCCCTTGTTGAAGCAAGACTACTCTAGTCAGGACAATGGTAGGACAAGTCACTGCCAAGGGCCAGGACGGACATGCAGTCAAGGGGGTCCCTATATTTAGAAGGCCAAGGGTCTATATAGGGCATGGATGGGTGGTGATGAGCATGTTCCAGTCCCCTGTGTCTTACACTGGTATCAGAGCTAGGGGAGAAGGAGAGGGAAGCATGCATGGTCGTGCGTGAAAGAAAGGTCTCTCTCTCTCTCTCTCTCTCTCTCTCTCTCTCTCTCTCTCTCTCTCTCTCTCTCTCTCTCTCTCTCTCTAGTCATGGAAGCTCCGACAGGAAGGGGACGAGCAACAGGCAAGATCGAAGCTCTGGAATTCACGTTCTTTCTTTCTCTCGGAATCGAAGTGTTCTTTCTCCCTCTCGAAATCGAGGTGTTCACGGGATGCAACCCCTGCAGACTCGAAGGGATATGGGTTTGGTGGGAAACGGTGCTTGCGGGGAGGGAGGCCGCCGGAATACCTGCACCAAAACCCAAGATGTGGGTGTCTACGGCATCGCGGAGCTATGTGTGGCAATTTCCATCACTGTGGGGCTTTTTGTTGAGCAACTCAATTTGCCCCAGGCCTGGTTTTGCTAACGGGCACGAAGCCGCCATCGCTATGCAAGCAGGTAGGTATTTTTGAGTTTGTTTTTTATTTGGTGTTCTCACCTTGGTCGCCCACGGTAGGGTAGAGCCCTTGATTATTATGATTAAGGAGCGGTGCCCACGGCCAGCCCCCCATCCTCTTCTTCCGTGCTTCGACACGACCGTCAAGGCACACTCTTGAAGAATTTTTGCAACCTCGGCAATAAAAAATATAAAATTTTCAATATGTCGAGCTCCATACTAAGAACCTCGGCTTCGGCTCAAGAGTGCATGGGCAATGGAAGAGTTCCAAAGAGGGCTAAAACATTGATAATACGGCTTCAATCTACCAATGGTATCAAGGGACGCAAGGCTTCTTGTTACCCGCCATCGCCAACAAGGTGAAGCTATGATTTTCACGCCCATCGCTTCATGTCTGACGAAGGTTTTGAAATAGATGTCTTTGATGGCCGGTAAGTACCATGACCTAGGGATTAATGTTTGAGATTAATGTTTTATCTTCATTTAAATTTTTTTGCTAAAAGCACGATTTGAGACTCTTCCTTATGATAGAAGGGGAGCTAGTTTCCAGGTATATTTGTGACAGATACATATCAAGCTGTTCAAGCAGGATCTGTGGCATACCAGTACAGGCAAGAATCAATGCAGCATGGCATGCATTAAACAAATGATGCAAATGATAAGTATTTTTTGAATGTCTGCGTTTACTATGATGCTACTAGCATACATTTTTGACATAGCAATTAGACTCACACATGGCTTGAGTCTCTATCACCTTGACTTGAAGCACAACTCAACAGTTCAAGGGGGTTACACGGGAGCAAGGCTCGTCAAAGATGCCCATGGGTATGGTCTGTGTAACACCACAAGAGCATGGCAGCTGCTCACAAGCTTCCCAATTATTTGCAAATTGGGCACGGCCCTTAGCAGCACGAGGTCAAACAACTGTGAACCTTGATTCCAACTCGTTCGATTCTTACAACGGCCATTTCATTGGTAGGTGTACTTCATGAGGTACACAATTGGTATTTATTTATTGCACATATAATTCTGTTTTTCCAACAGATCTACAAGTAGACAAGGTCAATTTTTTGTGCATGATCGACAAGGTCGAATCTCTTTGCTATGACATCTGTCGTCAGTAGCATTTGTTGGCAATAAGGCCAGACATAGTTCTATGAAGCAAAGCTTCAATTTATACCTCTTACATTGAGGCTGGCCCGTTTGGCATATGCTATGAGCATACACAATGGGGAAGGAATAGGAAAGGTGTTTGCAGGTGGATTCATATAGGATATGTGATGGCGTTTGTGCAGATATGGCTATAAGCCGTTTTGGAGCTAGTTTTTCTTCCGACATCTCCATGCAACTGGTTACAGCAGGATGACTAGGTTAGACCAAATTTAGTTTTGTTTATTTTTCCATGTTTATACATTTCATTTGGAAAATATTTTCGATTGCATTAAGCAAAGTGCTTTGACAATTTCACATGAAGCAAGGCTTCTCACGCATGCCACGCTACTGCCTATTGATTTGGTATCAAGGGGATTGGCATGCCAGTTTGGGGAACTGTTAGGATCAGAAATTTGTTCCCCTTTTTTGTGTGGTGACATCACGTTAAAATGCATCACTACCAATGCAGACTGTGCAAGGCACTTACGGCTTTGGCTCTCACGCTTGAGGCCATCATAGTATCCAAGGGCTTACAATTTGGCATGCAAGGCATGTTGGTCAAGTGGACTCAACTCCACTGCCTTGTAAATTACGCTTCCTCTATAACACCAAACACTCTATCAAGGACGAGGAAACTTCTGGATTCTTTCAACATCCTTTTTGATTGCTGTCAAAACACAACAACACTACAAGGAATCCAACTCTAAGGCTTAAGACTTCATTCACAGGCAACAAGCCATTGTTAAGTCATTTTCGTACAGTCGCGATCCCTACACGATAGGTGAGGCAAGATGTGACTTGTGTTACCTCTCTCGATACGAGCGTTATCTAGTCAGATTGTTGCAGGCTTATAGGATAAGTTGCACGCTACGCATAAGATGCACACAAACATGGGCGCAGTACATACAAGGTAGTAACTTAAGGAAAGTTCCTCAGCCCAGCATACTCTCTATCTCTCTCTCTTATTTCTCTCGAAGAATAATGCACCCTTTCTAAGAAGCTTTTACTACATGTTTCGCTGGTGAGTCCTCCTGAGCCAAGGTGCTCTAACTCTCAGCTAGAAATTGGGCAAAATACCATCCACATTAGTCTTCATCAGTTTGACAATTGAACACTAATTGCCATGAGGGTTGTAAGCCACACACGCTGGCTAAGAGCCATTGTTCAATCTAGGGTAAGACCCAATTGTTGGTATTCCTTGGGTGATTGTTTTCAAGATCGAACAGCTTTACCCAGGGAAGTACACATCGATATTACTGGACAAGTAAGAGTCTTGTCAGTACGGATGTCTAGGGTGTCATTTTCGCACTATATGCTTCTAGTGCAACGCTCAAGTTGAGTTCTCGATACTCTTGCACTTACATCAGCTGATCTATACCATGGGGTCTATAGTCAGCAAACAGTTGAGACAGCATGGCTGTTGATACGAGCTAGGCATCTCACTTGTGTGGATTTCTTTCTCTCTCTATAGCACTACGAGTGTCTATGGCATCCCAGTTTTGGGGTACAATCCCACGGGTGCTTACTAAATCATCCCATGGTCATGGAGGATCACAGTTTGATCTTTGCTATTATACTTTCAAGGAAAGATTTTGCAATCTAACACACGGTAGCGGAAAAATTTGACTAAAAAAAGAACATCCTTCAAGTACAAGATGTACTTGTGTGTGGAGGTAACTCTAAACACTCTGCGACAAGAGTGAGAGGGACCCTCATTCATTGCTCCACACTGGCTAAACCGAACTCCTTGAGTCCCTAGACCATGTTGTATCCCATGTGACAACATGTGCCAAATTGAATCCTTCAAGTGGATTCGTAACAGCATAATGTACATTGGACAATACGGCCCAAAATACTTGTTTTGACATATTCCACATATTGCGAATATGAGTCTTTGGGACTGACATTGGCGCCCCCTATTTCAAATATGTGTCACGACAAGGTCCCTAGGTGCTGGTCAAATCTTTTTTCTAGACCATTTTTAGCACGACGTATCAAGAGAAATTTCAGTGGGTGGCCAAAAATTGTTGGGTACTTAGAATGACTTGTTCAGCTACAAGTATTGTTAAACAACATTACAGATGGTTGTTTATTCATATATCAAGGCTATAAGTTGTCAATGAAAAAGTTTCATTGTTTGTACCTGAAAGTGATCAATGTTTCACCTTCTATTGTGATTCAGACGTTTCAGCAAGGCTTGCAAAAGATTGCAACTGAAAGTATTTTGTTTTTTTCTTCTAGAACTATTTACATTCCTTTTTTAAGTGTGCTAGGCGCATCACATTTTCCACAAGTATTGGCAAGGATCACCATGGATATACACGTTCGAATCTGTTTTTTTCTAAATGCATGCACACTAGGTGTTATGGGCTTTAGTGTTTAGCAAAGACTGATTCAGAACGGCATGCATATTTCGTTGCTTATAAATCATTTTGCACTCTATGTGCAATATCTCTCTAAGATTACTTTTGGGTCTACTAATCCCCAATAGAGATCATGGCTTGGTTTGGGTGTTTGTGGATTTTTCAAGTTAACCACGATGGTTATTTCGGACATTGTTGATTCCTCAACAATGTTTCACGATTGTGATTCCCATTTACCAGTCATTTGGGACGACTGTATGTAAACCGTGAGGGAACACACCCTCAGTACTGTCAGTTATCCAAGGGGATAGGCAGATTACAAAGTGTAATTTGGTGCTGAAGGATATGCAAAGTGCATACTTTAGCACCAAGCGATCCAATCAGTAAGCATTTATTGCTCTACTTAGAGTTTGCTTACTATAAGTTAAAGCATGTTTGTGACTAGGTGTAGTCTCTTCATGTATAACTCACGTTCTCAACCTTGAACACTCGTTAGGGTGAGGTTGTTTATTACTGGTGATGAAAATTGGGAATACGTCAAGGACTTAAACTTGGCTGATGAGTTATGTCAGCAAGTTACTTTCATGGAAAGTGCCAAGAGGTACTCTTTTTGGTACACCTTTGTTGTGATAAACTCGTTTACCATGCTCATGAGTGTTCTAAATGGAGTCTACACACTATGTTTGGATAGGAACCGGTACCATCAGATGGTTACAAATGGACAACAATGTAGAAAATCAAGATGTTACTCTTGGTTTCATTGAACCTCCTACTAAACCGGGTTCCGCTCAAAAGAACTGTTCAATCCATGAGGGATGTTATGGTAGAAAACATTAGTGTTCTTATGAAGATACCATCACTTGTGTTTTCACGGACGAAAACGGTTCTCCAAGGGGGGAGTAATGTCAGGACAATGGTAGGACCAGTCACGGACAAGGGCCAGGACGGACATGCAGTCAAGGGGGTCCCTATATTTAGAAGGCCAAGGGCCTATATAGGGCATGGCTGGGTGGTGATGAGCATGTTCCAGTCCCCTATGTCTTACAACTCTAAGGCAATCACCACAAACATCACATTGAACCTCAAATGGATTTGAGAGATCGGGAAGCATAAGCATTGGTTAGGAGGTGAGGTTCTCTTTGATCTTGTCAAAAGCATTTTTCTCTTTAGAAGTCCATGAGGACTTAACGTTCTTCTTTGTTAAGTCATGTAATGGTCCTGCTATTTGAGAGAAATTTTCTATGAAGGGTCTATAGTATGCACGCATACCAATAAAGCTTTGTAGCTCATGTAGATTCCTTGGATTAGTCCATGCTCTTATTACCTCCAACTTTGATGAATCCATACGGATACCATCTTGAGAGATAATATGACTGAAGTATTGAATCTCTTGAAGGAAAAATTCACTCTTCTTTTGATTGATCAAAATCTTGTTCTCCCTCAAAGCTTGAAAAATTACCTAGACATGTTGCTTGTGCTCCTCCAAGGATTTGAGTAAATGATGATATCATCAAAGAACACTCCAGTAAACTTACGGTGGGGTCTAAAAATTTTCTTCATTGAACAATAGAACGTGACTGAAGCATTTGTCAAACAAAAAGGGATGACTAGGTATTCATAAAGACCAAATGTTGTACGAAACGCAATCTTTATGATATCTGTATTCACTATCCTTATTTGATGATAGCCACTTTTAAGGTCAATCATACTTATTATCAAAAAGACCTTCTGCGTACGATATTGGAATGTGGTTTTGATAGTGATATGATTTACTGCTCATGGTCCACACACATGCAGTATGTACCATTTTTCTGTTGCACTAAAAGGACTCGAGAGGAACAAAGGGGAGAGAAGCTAGGCCTCACCATCGCCTTGTCTAACAACTCGTGCACTTGCCTCATAATCTTCTCTTGTTGAGCTTGATAAACTCTATAGGGATGTTTATTAGGTGATGAACTCCCAGGTAGAAGCTCTATCATATGATCATCATCCCCTCGTTTTGGAGGTAACTCCATAGGATGTCATCGATAAATACATCTTGAAATATATTTAGAAAATTAGACAATTCTAATTCTTCTTGATTTCTACCACTTTTTTTTGTTAAAACATTAGCATCATCTAGAGACTCTTTGAAAAAAATCATGTACGAGGAAATTGATCTTTTCATTAAATTATCAAAAGCAAATGAATTTACAAGTGGTATAGTACGACCAAACTCATTAGAATCTATATACATTCTCTTTTCCCTGTAGGTGAAGTGGATTCTCCTTTCAAGTAACTTCATGTTGACAGCCATGCGGTTGAACCATGGTGCCCCTAGGATAACATCCTCATGTTGGAGAGGAGAGATAAAAAGTCTTCTTTGTCAACGAAGCTTTGGACATGAAGCATCAACTTCCCAATCAAGGGAGTGACAGAGGCTTATTGTCCCTTGAAATCTCCATCAGCAGTTACACTATCTTCCATCTTGATAGCTTGAATGCCCAACTTAGTGGTGGCCAACTCGGTTGATATGAAGTTATGAGTAGAACCAGGATCAAATAGGATGAAGGAATCATGCTCCCTCACCATCTCCCAAGCATATGAAAAGGGTGATCCTTTGCAATGAGCATCCTCTTTTGGAGCTTTGACCGTGGAAGCCCTGGGAGTCTCATTGCGGGCATTTCTTTTGGGGCAAGAATGATAGCCATGCCCTTGCTCCACACACTTAAAACATTTGTGATCCTTGCAAAAAGCCTCTAGCTCTTCAGGAGAGAACTTTTTTTAACCTTTGTAAATTTCTTTCTCCTCGGTCTTGTTGTTGTTGTTGGAATTGCTTGTGGAGAACTTTGATCATTGTTCTTCCCCTTTACATCATTTTGATCTTTTGTTTTCCATGGGCTTGGCATTACTTTTAGCCCCTTCAATTGGAAATTGATACGAGATGCAACCATAGTGTGATGGATGACTTTGGTGTGCAAATTTTATATTCATACATGTTTTCATTTGAAGAATAGATCTCTAACACGTCATGGCACAAGGTGACCTCTTACAATGCTATTTGAGTGGTGGTGTTTGCAAAAATGGCTCAAGGAATTGGCATAACATGAATCTTTTACGGTGGCACAAAGCTCTCCTCAAGCAATGTGTCTCCCACTACACCAAGAAACATTATGCTAACATGGAGATATCCCTAGGAGGAAAATATAATAGCTTTCCATAGAAACACACCCTTTCCTAACATGAGGGCACCCCCACCAAAGATATTTTTATGTGATAGGTCATCCCATGAGCATACCATGTCATGGAATGGATGCAAGAACTATGACCAATCTACCCCTTGTAAGTTTTTCATGAAGGTATGTTTATCAAAGTCAATGAGAAGAAATTTGGACTTTTATGTTTGTTGATGTGTAAGAGCACTCTAGGTCTACCATATATTGAGATTGTTGATAAGTTAAATAGGATTTGTAGTCATTTAAGTGTGAATTTGTTTTTGTTTTTAAGTGTGAATTTGTTTTTGTTTTGTAAGACTGTACATGAGAATACATGATAAATTAAAAGAGATCTTTAAGGAATAAACCTCAGTGAGATTCATACCATGCATTTGTGACACCATATCTCTCCTTGAACCCTTTGATTTCTATCGTTGTGGGAGGTCCAACGAGGGTCTATTTTCAAATTTTTAGCAATAACTTTTGTGTGAAGGAAATTTTAGTTGTTTTAAAGTTTGTACACATTCTCGAAAGTCATTCTAATTGTTTCCTTCAGCTTCAAATTTTGACACGAGGCACTCCTTGGAAGGCACTTTTGAAGTTGTTAGGCTGAGATTTTGGGAAATTTGTGTATGTAGGAAATACAATCCTTAGCACAAGGAAAAAACTTAGTTCTTTGATTATTTATATATTCCATGGTTTTGATGTTTGTTGAAGCTCGTAGAATAAGGAAAAAGTAAGAAATGTCTGTTTTACATCATTCTTTTAATGACTGCCGACTTGCAGTTGCTTTTTGGAGAATCTAAGCAAGATATGACTTTCTTGCATCACACGATGGTCAAAGAGCGCAACGAGATGAACAAATTCATGTGAGACAAGGCTAAATAGATTCAAAGCTCGATTGCACTTGTATCATGACCAAACACCTAAATTTTGTAAGTACTTGTCATTTAAAGGCCCCATAGGCCTTTAAATGGAAAAAAATGTCTTTTTTCATCCATGGCCATGTGGTGTTTGATGTACTGAGAGCAAGACACCCCCTCCCCCCATTTTTCTATGTGTTCAAACTCCTCACATATCCTGCACACTAAACATTCAGTACAAAAAAATGGCCAAATAGGGAGCCAATTTTTACTTCCTTGTGTCCACCCCCTGTTCTTGGGAATGTTTTGGTAAAGCCATTTCTTTGGTATTTGAAACCACGTGTGACCCATATTGTTATAGTATCCAACCAAAGGTTTCTTGATTAGCAATTTACAAAGGCTTGAGGGGTACATATCTTCTATGTTAACAATACAGGCATCTATAAATTATGTTTACACTTTCTCTATCCAAATGAGTTAACAGTTAAGTTCACAAGGGTGATATCTATTGGTATCATCTTTAGAAAACCAAAGATATAGCTACCAATAGCCAATGAATAGAGATATCTAAGAAGAATTGATACCAAAAACTTGTAAACACTACTAAAAAAAAGTGGAAACTAAAAGGCTTTATAATATATGTATGTTGCAACATGAATCAATAATAAGTTAATTGTTCACCTATCAATCACCAATATACATCCACACCTCCATCTAAGTCAATCTTGGCATAATATGCATACTAGCATGGAAACAATAACATGTTGGAAAAAAAGAATTTAGATTTAACAACTTGTGAAACGTTGCTAATGAAGCATCGTATATTTAACTTCCTTAAATGAGGACATCTTGACAAAGGTTACGATTCACTTCAATAAGAATAACCATTAATGATGCTGAAATCAAAAAATTGCATGAATTTTTTCATGGTGGAGTGATTAAGACTTGAGGCTTGAAACATGAAAGAGGCAAATTAAAATATCCATAAAAGTCAACAATGTTTCTCAAATATGTATGAAACTCCAATAATATAAATTAAATACTCTCACTCAATACAACACCATTTTAAATATATATATATATTTATTTATTTATATTGCACCAAAATGAGTATAAATACAAAAGCATTTATAGAGGAATCCAACCTCTTAAAAGAAATTACAAAGGGAGATGATGTTGTTGTTGTCAAGCTTCTCTTACAAGTATTTGTCTTCCTCATCCAAAGACTCATATACACTTGAGTATTTGTGTTGACGGCCGGTTTTCGAAAATGCGACCGCAAGAACCATAACCCAAGAAACGGAGAGCAAATTATCAAAGGAAAACAAACAGAAAAAAGGAAAAGTTCTTTACCATTCACCACCCTTTAGGCTTAACCACTAGCGGGGATCCACCAATTTGGCCACACCTCTCCATTATCGCCAGAAGACAGAGCCTCTCTCTCCTATTGCTCGGCTTCGCCAATTCTCTCTCTCTCACTTACTGTGCCGCTGCATCACCTGGCCGAGTGGGCGCATGAGACGGGATACCACTGTCACACCCCTTTGGCGGGCCGCCACACATTTTGTATATTCCGTCTCTCTCTCTTTCAAATACTCTCTCTCTCTCTCTCTCTCTCTCTCTCTCTCTCTCTCTCTCTCTCTCTCTCTCTCTCTGTGCTCGTCCACATCCCAGCCCTAGCGGGCTGCCATATTATACCCCCATCGCCCCTCTTGTCCACACCCCTTCGGCCTCACTCTCCATACCCCCCCCCCCACCCCCCCCGCGTTTTCTTCCCAGCCATGGCGGACCACCAGCCTAACACCCTCCCCCATATTCCCCTCCCATTAGCTCTATCTCTCTATCTCTCTCTCTCTCTCTCTCTCTCTCTCTCATATGCACTATGGAAAGTCACTTCTACATATGTGCAATAGTACCGGAATGCTCATTGCAAATGGTGTATCTCTATGGCAAGGCACCAATGACTTTACATGTAGAAAGCACAATGGTGCTAGCGTGATTGACTATATGTTGTTCTCAGAAGCCACTCTAGAATGCATACAAAGCTTTACACTTGGTGAATGGAATCCGGAATCGGATCATAGGATGTTATGTATTGACCTCAAGTGTGGTAAACGGCCCGAGCATGTAGCCTCCAATCATGATGTGAATCATTTGTACCTACGTCTAGACTTCAAACGAGCACTTATATATGCTGATATGGTGGACCAAATGTTAAGCATGATAGAGCATCAAGGGAGCCCAACATTAGAATGCAAGTGGAAAGTTTTCAAAGAAGTAATTTTCTCTTGTGCGAAGGAATGCTTTTCGGCGAAACACATGTCTTGCAAAAGGTCTAAGAAGGGTAGCACCAAGAAGAAATGGTTTGACATGGAATGTAGTCAAGCCCGAAAACACTTGCTAAGATTGGATGCAATCAAAGACAAGGAAGTTTACTTGGAATGTTCACACACATACAAAGCACTTGTTCAAAAGAAGAGGAGAAGGTGGGAAGTCGAAAAACAACTTCTTTTAGCACAAGAGAAAGCACATGCATGTGGCAAGTTTTGGCAAAATCTAAAAGGCAAGCGCGTTGAGAGCTTTGGTGACTTGACTCTTGAGGATATGTATATGCATTGTAAGAACCTCTATGAGCAACCCAATGTTGATAAAATGGAGGGTTGTAGCTCCCTTCCATTTATGTCTCCCTTCTTTACCATTGAAGATGTATGCCGCGCGCTTGAGAAACTTGCTACTCGCAAGGCAGGTGACCTTCAAGGTGTCAAGGCTGAAATGATTAAATGGACAAGCAAGAAAACACGATATTGGATATGCGATATGTTTAACCTTGCACTTCAGTATGGCATGCCTCATGATTGGAGTGCAAATTGGATCAAACCTTTGCACAAAGGAGGAGATGTAAACAATGTGAACAACTATCGCACTATAATGGTTGGTTCTTTGATGGCAAAGTTATTTGGATGTATCATGGAGACGAAGATAAGTGAATGGGCTGAAAAGAATGGCAAACGTGCGCTTGGCCAAGCAGGTTTTCGAAAGCATCATAGCACTATTGATCACCTTGTCACTCTTCGAGTTCTTATGGAAGCGTCTCGATTGAAAGGAAAAAAGTTGTATTGTTGCTTTGTGGATTTCAAGAAAGCTTTTGACATGGTACCGCGAGGAAATCTTTGGAGACGTATGCAAAGCCTTCAAGTGCCGAGAGAATTTATGCATGCAGTCTTTCGCATCTACCAAAAAGTGATATGTCGATTACGTATGGGAGATGGAATTTCAGAATTTTTTGCAAGCACTATTGGTGTCAAACAAGGATGCCCACTTTCCCCAACCCTCTTTGGGCTACTCATTGATGAATTGGAATACATGGTTCTTGATTTTATGCAGCAAGAAGGCATAGAAGAGGTTAAGATTGGAAATGCGGTGATCATGCTTTTGCTTTATGCCGATGATGTAGTGCTCTTGGCACATACCTTAGAAGATGCACAAAAGCTTATGAGTGTCTTGGAACGCTTTTGCCTACATAGCGGGCTGATCGTGAATGGATCCAAAACCAAGGTTATGCTTGTAAAGACCCTCAATGACGAAAATCCATGCATTGTATACAACAATGAGAAACTTGAAGTGGTAGATCACTTCAAGTACCTTGGCCTTGAGGTTCCATCCAATCATAAATGGAAGGATTGTGCAATGCGTCGCTTGGAAACCGGAAAGAGGGCTTATTATGCATTTGAGAACATGTGCAATGCAGGAGAGATCAAGTGTTGGGCTCTCAAAAAGTACCTCTTTGACACATTGGTGACACCGGTGCTTCTTTATGGAGTGGAGGTGTGGTGGAAGCATCGGGAAGTCTACTTGGAAAGAGTTTGAGAATGTCCAAAAGCGTTTTCTCACCAACTTTCTCCAAGTCAAGACACAAACACCCTACATGCTCTTACTTCTTGAGTCCGGATCGCTTCCCATTGAGGTCTTGGGCATGGAAAGGGTTGTGGAGTACATGCGTAAGACACAACGTAGCCCTTTGCATCGACTTCCTAGAATCGCATATGAAGCAAGTCAAAAGGTTCAAAAGACATGCAAGAGCAAAATACTAAGTTCGGGGTGGATGCTTGATATCAAGAAATGGTTTGGAAGATGGGATGCATGTCACTTGGTCAAGGATGCGTCGATCGACTCCCAAGTTAATGAGGCCTTCTTACAACGCCAATGTATCATGGCTTGGGAGAAATCTGGAGGTTCTCGCTTCAGCCATTACACCACACACGTTGCCCCAAACTACAAATCTCTCTTCTTCTCGGAACGAGGTAACCGAACCCATTCCTACATCCTTGAGCCCATCCCGTTGAGTGCGATCCGCACCATTGCCTCCATTCGTCTTAGCTCCCATTCTCTACGCTGCGAGACAGGACGTTGGGGCACTGGCGAGGAGTGTCATCGACTTTGCACCTTATGCCCTCGTCAAGTGCGAGAGAGTGAGTACCACACACTACTTGAGTGCTCAGCTTTTGACCACATTAGGTCCTCTTTTCCCCATATATTCAGCCATGAGCTCTCCCTACATACCTTCCTCTCCCAACCACGATGTGGACTCTCTATTGCGACGCTCATTTCAGCCATTTTTGAGCATCGAGAGTCACTTATGAACTCCACTCACACCACGTGACATGCTCATTTGGTCCCATAGGTCATATTTGACCTCCCAGGACGATAATAGAACTATCTATCTATCTATCTCTCTCTCTCTCTCTCTCTCTCTCTCTCTCTCTCTCTCTCTCTCTCTCTCTCTCTCTCTCTCTCTCTCTCTCTCTCTCTCTCTCTCTCTCTCTCTCTCTCTCTCTCTCTCTTGGAAGAGCGGTCACACAGACAAAAGGAGAGAATCTCTCCCTCTCTCTCTCTCTCTCTCTCTCTCTCTCTCTCTCTCTCTCTCTCTCTCTCTCTCTCTCTCTCTCTCTTTCTCTCTCTCTCTCTCTCAATTTACTCCCCTCCACATAGCCACTCTTTCCCTATCATATCCCCTATCCCCCTCCACTCACACACTCTCTCTCACTCTCTTCCCCCCCCACGGTGGGAACCCGCCTTAAAGTCAATACTCTCTCTCTCTCTCTCTCTCTCTCTCTCTCTCTCTCTCTCTCTCTCTCTCTCTCTCTCTCTCTCTCTCTCTCTCTCTCTCTCTCTCTCTCTCTCTCTCTATAACTCATAAATCCCCCCCTTTTTTCCCGTTGACTAACCCCCCCCCCCCCCCTTTCGTCCTCTATCGGATACGGGCCACACCACCACCTCCTCTCTCTCGCTCCCGGACCCAGCCCGAAGGTGCAGCACATACACACACACACACGCACCCTATCCCCCTTCTCACCCTCCCTCGCCACTTCAACCCACCCTCACTCTCTCTCGCGCGCGTTGTGTTCGCTCTCAACCCGCAGGCAGCCCGCTTTCTCTCACTCAATTCTCTCTCTCTGTCTCTTCAGCTTATACAGGCACCGCATCAGAGCATACTCTCTCTCTCTCTCTCTCTCTCTCTCTCTCTCTCTCTCTCTCTCTCTCTCTCTCTCTCTCTCTCTCTCTCTCTCTCTCTCTCTCTCTCTCTCTCTCTCTCTCACACACACACACACACACACACACACACACACACACACCCCACCCTCACCCACTCACCCCCGGCGCATGCTGGCCCAGTCCGAAACTCTCTCTCTCTGTCGTGCTCCCGGAGCAAGCCCGTGCGGGCGCATTGGTAAATACACACACACACACACACACACTCCACCCCCCCCGCCCCCCCCTCCCCCCCATTGCACTCACACACCCACACACCCCTCAACACACTCTCTCTCTCTCACTCACGCTCACGTCGCATGTTCCCTGCAGCAGTAAACCATAGAAACATAAATACACTTACATACATCCATACACTCACTCACACACTCACATATATATACACACACTCACGCACATGCACCCATACATATACACGCACTCATATACGCACACACCAATAAAATACAAAAAAAAACGAAGGATTCAACAACATCGACTCCATCGACAAGAAGGAAGACGACCTAAATCTCGCGACACGGACACCAAAACAAGCAAAGGCATCCAAGGCATGCCCCGGCCTACCCCGAAGTGACGAACGCGCTACACCGACACACCAACGAAGCTGCTATTCACCGAAATCACGTCCACGATGCCCTCTTCAATAAAACCGTAGGTTATTATCATTCTTTTTCCCAGTTTCAACCAAATCTTGTACAAAATCCCAAAACTTGTAAATTCTCATCTCTCTAGGTGATGGTCAGAAAGGCCCACTTAGAGGTTTTCCTTATAACAACTCCCAAGACAAAGCAAGGGTCAACCACCCAGGGCCCACCGCTTTGCTTTGTCTCCCCTGATTAGATTACCCTAATCTAAAGCAGCCAACACCTATAAAAAGGCACTGAGAGGTCACTATCGGGGGGGGAAGTTCATTAGAGGTCAGCACTTGGTAGCATTTTGGTGGGAGGATTGGAAACATTTGCATCACAAGAGAGGGGACTTAGCGTAGTTATTTTCTTTGGGAATTGTACTATGTAAAGGAATCTATGTCCACATCTCGACTCCAACGGTCAATGCACACACACTCATGTTAGCAAGTTTTCATGTCAATGAGTCATCTCTAGAGAACGCACCAAGTCGGTTTACTATCTCTCTATCACCATGATGTGCCACCTCGCCAGAAATAAGTTTGTTGTAAATATGGCAAGAGGATAATTCTCCCTCACACCCCCGAGGGTTTTCATCAGCTGTCTATTCTCTCTCTCTCGCTCGCTCTCTTTCTCTCTCTCTCTCTCTCTCTCTCTCTCTCTCTCTCTCTCTCTCTCTATGTGTGTGTGTGTGTGTGTGTGTGTATGTGTGTGTGTGTGTGTGTGTGTGTGTATAGAGTCCGTGATACTTCAAATCACCGTTGTCTGCGTTCTTTCCGATCAAAGCTAGGTGGTGCCTCCTGTTCGCTTCACTGTGACCGGCTTGCGGCGTGCATCGGCTCCCGGCATTTTAGAGGTCGTCGGGGTACATGTCATGCTTTGCGCTTGTCATTTGGTGCCCCCACTGAGGAGGGCTTCTAAGAAACCTTCAGTTTACAATGCTGAAAGCAACGCACCTCATCAATCATGGACGAATGGCTGAAGGAGTTCTCTAACTCGAGGATGGAAGAGGACAAGACTAAGGAGGCACTAGCCGCCTTCATTGAAGTACTACTTCCAGGCTATAGTGTTGTCAGTATTCAAGAGGTAAGCTCCCCATCTCGTGTTGCTCGCTCTAACCACAAATTGAGAGCATCATGTGGGAGGCCTATGAAGTGCTATCACTGATGTCAACCAAAACACACTATCAATTGAGTGCCAGCAAACGAAGGCAGCGAAGGGGTTGAAATCCTCTACATCGACATTCACCACGAGGAAGTCGTCCATATCAAAGGAGGAAAGAAAATGGTAAGGCCTCTCTTTCCTAACGAAACTGCAATCAAAGGTATAACCTCTACTCCAAAATGGCCTAAAGGGGTTGCTCGAGCCAAAGGTAAGGAAAGGCTAGGGCCAGTCTGGAAACACATGACCCCAAAGGAAGAAGAGTGTGGCCAAGCGAGTGCTTCAAGTTCGGAAAGTCGGGCCGTACCCAATTTGCTAAAGAGAAGGTCATCCGAGGCTAAGCGGAAGAAGGTCGCCTATCGATTCGCACGACACATGCGAGTACTGCCAGTTAATTTCGACAATCCGAAAGTAGAAGTGGTAAGAAGGTTTCCATGCCCTAAGGAAGAGTGGTTCGGCTACTATTCTCGTTGTTTTGGAAGACGGGTAGAGGGTCTTCCTCCTCTCCCCATACAGCTCATCCTGAAGAAGCTCTCCACCACGGGTGAAACCCAGTGGATTGGAGACGAATTACAGCTGAATGGAGTGGAATTCATGCAACACACCGACTACAGTAATTATTTGCAGTTGTTGCTGCTAGCCAAAAGGCTGGGAGTAGTCAGACGCATCGCCATCACCCCGTACATGTTGAGCGACGAAGGAAAACTAGAGCCTATGAAAGGCGACGACCTCCTGTGGATGTGCCGACTCATCAACACCATCATAGTAAGAGTATAATTAAGTGATCCACCTTTTGTGCATGATGGAGAACGGGCCAATAACGTTCCCATTTAGATTTCTACAGCATATGCATGTGAATATCTATGTAGATAGGAAGATCTTCTACCAACAGAAGATTGTGTATTTGTTCAGCGCTGCGGTGCTAGGAGAAATCCTTAGCTCCCCAAACGCTATCATTCTCCCCATATTAGATTACCACCACTCCTTCAATGTTTCCATCTTTATCTTGTTTTAATCTATCCACCCAACCCTGTAAAAAGCGGCAATTGGTACCCGCACACCAAGTATCATTGGTCTTGCATAAGAGGTCAAGATGAAGATAACAGAAGAAGGATCAAGCGAGAAGTTTTTTCAAAGGACTGAAGAAGTGGAACAAGAGGTTAAAGAATCAAAAGATGCTACCCCAGTGGGGGAGGTAAGTCAAGAAAATTGTGTTACAAATGTGAGTACATCTTTAACCCTGGATGAAATAGGCACCAAAGCGATCAATCGGCAGCATTGGGCAGTAAGGGTAAGAAGGTGTAAATTGTGGATCATGCCTCATCAGAGTAAGGGGAATGCAAAGAGCATGGAAGAAACAAGAGAAGAGGAAAACCGACCTGCTAGCAAGGCTTTGCAGAAGATGGACAACTTATCAAGAAAAGGGGAGGGCTTTGAAAACAGAAGCCTGTGCACCAGCATGGACCAAGGACAGTGTAGCAAGCTAAAGGAATCTTGCATCAAGGAAGCTTTACTAGAGGACCATAATGAAGAGGTAAGCAAGATTGAAGGTTTGGAGTTGGATATTGCTCCAGAGGCTTGGCAGCCGAGCAAGACTTTATTATGTAGTGTCATAGACTTAGAGATGGGTAATGCCTCTAGTCTACTGAAAGGTGTTATAAACTTGGAGATGGGTAATGCCTCCAGTTTATGTGAGGGTGTTCAGAGTAAGTTTGATGATCAATATGTTGCCAATGTTTTAAGGATGTTCCAAACTCCTCCACAACACAGCATTGTGTTTGAATGGGATGCATCAGACCTACGCTTATGGTTAGCCGCTAGAACATATAGAGGTAAGATCAGCATGTAGATAAGAGTTAAGGAGCCATGGATAGACAAAAGGCTGATAGAATGCAGTAATGAAGGCCTCATTCCCAATTTGGTGCAACTTTTTACAAACAGTGTATCCTCTCTATGGAGAGAGATAAGTGGGTCACGCATGTATTTAAGCCGTAAGGTAGGTGGCTTACTATCAACATCAGAAAAGACAACTGACATGTTTAAGCACACCCAAGAGATGCATGGTATGCTTGCAAGTTTTTCCAATCGCGATAGTAAGAAAGATTCTGAAGACAATTGAAGCTCACCACACCAACAAGGTGGCCGGCCATATATGGTGGATTCTTGGTACACTCTTGGGAATCATAATTTTCAGTTCTATCTTTGCAGGAGCCAAGATGCTCATTTCCCCTCTCGCTCTACTGGTCGTTAGAAGTTTGGTCCTATTTGGCATGCAAATTTTATTATTTGGACACTGTAGACAATGATCCTATTTTTCACTTGGGATCCAGCAGGACACTAGCACAAAGTTCTGGAAGCCATGGGCTTCCCATTTAATCAACCGAAACTATTCCAAGGAACAAGCTATCACCCATACATGTTGCAGATTCATGAATATCCCAGAAATCACACCAGTGGCCAAATGGAATGGCGAGTTCAGAAGGCAACTCGATATCGGCTCCTACAGATCAGCTGAAGAAGAGTCAAAGTCAAGGCTAGAGACATGAATGCCTCTAGCCAAAAGGGGAGGGCTAATGACGATCGGTTTTCAAAACCGCGACCGCAAGAACCATACCCCAAGAAGGGGAGAGCACATTACCAAAGGAAAAAAAACAAAAAAAAGGGAAAGTTCTTTACCATTCACCACCCTTTAGGCTTAATCACTAGCGAGGAGCCACCAATTTGGCCACACCTCTCCATTATCGCCAAAAGACAGAGCCTCTCTCTCCTACTGCTCGGCTCCACCAATTCTCTCTCTCTCACTTACTCTACCGCTGCATCACTTGGCCCAGTGGGCACATGAGACGGGATACCACTATCACACCCCTCTAGCGGGCCGCCACGCATTTTGTATATTCCCTCTCTCTCTCTCTCTTTCAAATATTCTCTCTCTCTCTCTCTCTCTCTCTCTCTCTCTCTCTCTCTCTCTCTCTCTCTCTCTCTCTTTGCTCATCCACATCCTAGCCCTAGCGGGCCGCCATATTATAACCCCATCTCCCCTCTTGTCCACACCCCTTCGGCCTCACTCTCCATAATCCCCCCCCCCCCCTCCGCTTTCTTCCCAGCCCTGGCGGACCACCAGCCTAACATCCCCCCCCCCCCCCCCCCATCTTCCCTTCCCATTAGCTCTCTCTCTCTCTCTCTCTCTCTCTCTCTCTCTCTCTCTCTCTCTCTCTCTCTCTCTCTCTCTCTCTCTCTCTCTCTCTCTCTCTCTCGGGAGAGCGGTCTCACAAACAAAAGGAGAGAATCTCTCTCTCTCTCTCTCTCTCTCTCTCTCTCTCTCTCTCTCTCTCTCTCTCTCTCTCTCTCTCTCTCTCTCTCTCTCTCTCTCAATTCACTCCCCTCCACATAGCCACTCTTTCCTTATCCTATCCCCTATCCCCCTCCACTCACACACTCTCTCTTACTCTCTTCCCCCCCCCCACGGTGGGAACCCGCCTTAAAGACAGTACTCTCTCTCTCTCCATAACTCCTAAATCCCCCCCTTTTTCCTGTTTACTAACACCCCCCCCCCCCTTTTTCCCTCTGTTGGATACAGGCCACACTGCCACCTCCTCTCTCTCGCTTCTGGACCCAGCCCGAAGGCGCAACACATACACACACACGCACCACACACACACACACCCTATCCCCCCTCTCACCCTCCCTCGCCACTTCAACCCACCCTCACTCTCTCTCTCTCGCGTTGTGTTCGCTCTCAGCCCGCAGGCAGCCCGCTCTCTCTCTCTCTCTCTCTCTCTCTCTCTCTCTCTCTCTCTCTCTCTCTCTCTCTCTCTCTCTCTCTCTCTCTCTCTCTCTCTCTCTCTCTCTCTCTCTCTCTCTCTCTCTGGCCTTTACAGGCGCCGCATTAGAGCATATACTCTCTCTCTCTCTCTCTATCACACACACACACACCCACCCTCACCCACTCACCCCCGGAACATGCTGGCCTGTCCGAAACACTCTCTCTCTCTCTCTCTCTCTCTCTCTCTCTCTCTCTCTCTCTCTCTCTCTCTCTCTCTCTCTCTCTCTCTCTCTCTCTCTCTCTCTCTCTCTCTCTCTCTCTCTCTCTCTCTCGCGCGCGCGCGCGCGCTCTCTTAGAGCTAGCCCGTGCGGGCACGTTGGTAAATACACACACACACACACACACACACATATATACTCCACCCCCCCATTACACTCATACACACACCCCTCAACACACTCTCCCTCTCTCACTCACGCTCACGTCGCCAATTCCCTGCAGCAGTAAACCACTGAAACATAAACTATATATATATATATTTATTTATTTATTTATTTATTTATTTATATATATAATACATATACCCCCTGTTCACACGCATGCTAATACGCACATACATACATCCATACACTCACTCGCACACTCACATATATATACACACACTCACGCACATGCACCCATACATATACACACACGCGCATATACGCACACACCAGTAAAATACAAAAAAAAAACGAAGGATTTAACGACATCGACGCCATCGAGAAGAAGGAAGACGACCTAAATCTTGCGACACCGACACCAAAACAAGCAAAGGCGCCGAAGGCATGCCCTGGCCAACCTCGAAGTAACGAACGCACTACACCGATGCATTAGCAAAGCTTCTATTCACCAGCATCACATCCACGACGACCTCTTCAAGTAAAACCGTAGGTTAGTATCAAATTTTTTCCCAGTTTCAACCAAATCTTGTACGAAACCCCAAAACTTGTAAATCCTCATCTCTCTAGGTGATGGTCACAAAGGCCCACCTAGAGGTTTTCCTTATAATAACTCCCAAGACAAAGCAAGGGTCAACCACCCAGGGCCCACCGCTTTTCTTTGTCTCCCTTGATTAGATTACCCTAATCAAGCTAGATTACCCTAATCTAAAGCAGCCAGCACCTATAAAAAGACACTAAGAGGTCACTATCAGGGGGGGGGGGGGGGGCAAGCTCATCAGAGGTCAGCACTTGGTAGTATTTTGGTGGGAGGATTGGAAACATTTGCATCACAAGAGAGGGGACTTAGCGTCGTGATTTGCTTTGGGAATTGTACTATGTAAAGGAAGCTATGTCCACATCTCAACTCCAACGATCTATGCACACACACTCATATTAGCAAGTTTTCATGTCAATGAGTCATCTCTAGAGAACGCACCAAGTAAGTTCACTATCTCTCCCTCTATCTCTCTATCACCATGATGTAGCACCTCCCCGGAAATAAGGTTGCTGTAAATATAGCAAGAGGATAATTCTCCCTCACACCCCCAACGGTTTTCATCACCTATCTATTCTCTCTCTCTCTCTCTCTCTCTCTCTCTCTCTCTCTCTCTCTCTCTCTCTCTCTCTTTGTGTGTGTGTGTGTGTGTGTGTGTGTGTGTGTGTGTGTGTGTGTGTGTGTGTGTAGATTCCATGATACTTCAAATCACCGTTGTCTACGTCCTAGCCGCTTGAAGCTAGGTGTTGCCCCCTGTTCGCTTCACTGTGACCGGCTTGCGGTGTGCATCGGCTCCCAGCGTTTTAGAGGCCATCGGGGTCCATGTCGCGCTTTGCGCTTGTAAATGTGTCTATGCTCAAATATTATAAAAATGTCATTCTACTTCAAAAATAATAAACAAAAAGGTGGGGAAGCTCCTTCTGTGTTTGGCCATCAACACTCCACTCTTTCGCGCTCATGTCGTCCCTGAGATGAGAGGTCTTGATCTTTTGCTTTTGGTAAAAGCTGACTCTCTATCAATGGAACTCGTTGGGCTTTAGTAGCTTCAAGTATGACTCGTATCTTATATTACCCAAGGTGACTCTGTGGCTGAATATTTTTCTATCGTAAGTAAAGAAGCCAATGTAGAAGGCTTTTTCAAAAGCTTGAATGTGGTAGATTTGTAAGAACATTACCCTTTGATATAATAGATGTAACACCTCCAGAGATGGTTGCTTTGACAAATCAAATGTCATTGTGGTGGCAGTGTTGCCTGTTGACAAGAGGGTTGAGTCCGTAGCTTTGGATGGTTCGCACACTTTAAAGCATGCCAAGAGGGTTTTGCATATTTTCCTGACTATCACACACATCAAGTTAGGGGAGCCAATGAAAATCTTAATGGTGACCTTTCTGTTTTTCACCATATAAGAGACAGTTATTCTCTCTCCTTCCTTGGGTGGTGGCATAGATGGGTAATCGAGGTAGATGGGATGTCGCTTCAAGATTCTGAAGTCATATGTCCACGTGCGTACATGAGGGACTGGGAAAAATAGAGTGTCATCTTTGATTATTTTGGGGGCTTCCACCAAGTATTTTAGAAATCCTAGGTACTTGAGGAGCCACGTTTTTCTCCACCTTGGTTGGGAGTCCACTATTTTCTTTGTAGTCTTTGTATCTTTGACGTCTCTATCATATACTAGCTTTGTTGCTTCTTCTTTGACTCTCTCCTTGATCATCGGCACTTCATATTTTAGGAGAGGATGTGGGAGCGAAGGTTGCATCCATTCCTCCCTAGGCACACTTGTGGCAAGCTCTTCGACTCCTACAAAGTGTAAGATTCTTGCCTCCCATTCCAAGGATACCTTGTGGTCTTCCGCTATGGACTTTTCTATCAAAATTTTGAGGCATGTCTCCTCCTCTGTAGTTAATAATTGCTCTACTTATTCATGTGTCTCTAGTTGTTCTTCTTGGTGTTGTAGATCTTTTGCATCCTCAGGAACTTCCATGGGCTCATCTCTAGAGTTAGTCCCTAGATCATTGAGCCCCAATTCCATTTCTTGTGCCCTTGCTTTGGCTATTTCTTTTTGTAGTTCTATTATCTGTAGTCAAGCAAGTATATCCTTCTTTGTTGCTTCTTTTGCTTAGTCCACCAACATCTCTTGTAGCATCGCTAATTATCATTGGAGCTCTTTATGTTCTTTTTGAAGATCTTGGTGTTCAACCTTCAGTCTATCCTCCGTAGCTAGAGACCCTTCTGTCATATGCATTCTTTGTCTTTGTTCTAACCGCAATTCCTTTTGGAGGGCAGTAATTTGTGCTTCTAAGGTTTGGATAACTTGACTATCTGCCCCTGCAACTGCCCATGTAGCCCTTGGGGTTTCACTTAGTCTCTTAATTGTCAAGTTATGGACCTGTAATTTTTCTTTCAGCTCTAGCACTTTATCTTTTGCTGCCTCCAACTCATCTTTTACTCTTTCTTTTTCTTCTTTGAGATTCTCGACTTCTGTTGAAACCTCTTCCATTTCTAGTGTTTGTTTTCTCTCATCCTCTCTTAGTGTTGCATTGAAAGTCTCATGCTCTTTTTCTTCTTCATCAGCTTTCTGGTGGGTAATTTGGATCACACTTGAAAGCTTATCATGTTCCATTTGCAAATCTTCTTCTCTGGTATGTAGCATAATGTTTTCTTCAGCAAGTGTTAGAGACCACCATCTGACTCTGTCAAGTATCTGATATGTGGCTCTTACATCGTTTTCTTTTGCTACAACCAAGTTTTTGGTTGATGTTCTAGGAATCGGGCAAGAAAAGAGAAACAGATGTCCCATACTTAACATGATCCTTGTTGGAGGTGCTCTCCATGGGCTGGCCAATGGTCTCCATTGTGGCGCTTGCGGAATTCGGACCCACCTTGGCACTGTAGGCTATGGGGAATGACTTTCTTGAGATCTCCTTTGTGTTTCTTGGTCTAACTATGGTCATTGAGATCTATCAGCTCTTATATGTTCAGTAGGGTTCTCCTATCTCTCTAGGTCCTGTTTGGCAATCCATGGTGGAATTGGAATTCCGTAAACTACTTTTGAAGCCTCTTCCATTGTGTATCCGGCTTGAAGGAGGTCTTCATAGTAGGTGTCCATTTCTTCTTTTTCCTTGTCTCTTGGCAAAGGTGGTGCCTATTTTGTCCTTACTGGTGAGGGTTGTGGTTGGGATGTAGATGGTTTTGGACTTGGAGAAGGAGTAGAGGTGAAGGTGGTGGGGTTTTTTTTTTTGCTTGGTCACCTTCTTGACCCTTCTTAGCTGGAGGCTCTAGTGTTTCTTTCAGCTTCTTCTTAATGTCTTGTACTCCTCATTATGAAGGGCTCTAAATTTTCTTGTTCAAGCATCCTTTCTGTTTCTTCATATGCCTAGATGTAGTTATTGAATTGATCTTGTAGAGGTCTCGAGGAGCTTTTGCTGACTTTTGTTGGGTCTGGTACCCGATACTCCTCAAAGTCTCCTTTGAGTGCTTGTTCTGCCCTGAACTGCTCAATCAACCTCTCAATTTGAGTGGCCTTTGGGACTTGTTTCTCTAGTCACTACCATTTTACCATTCTTCTTTGGAGGTTCCTCGGGCTCTTTCTCTGGTACCATCTCTAGCCTTCTCCAAAGTCATGTGGTGACTAGTGGGGCTACCGCAATTACTAGTTAATCTTCTGTATCTTGCTTTAACTTGAACCACTCTATGTTGGTGGATTGGGCCACTGTCCTCTCGCACCGATGGCTTCATATGCAATATTCGTCAGTGTTTCTCACCCTCCCATGTACTTTGGCTTTTCTATGCCCATGCTAGAATCTTTCTTGTGCAGATAATGGACATAACTCACGAAGTTTGGACATAGTGCTCTTCAATGCCCAATTTATGGTAGTAGCCACTGCATGGGGAAGCGTTGTGTGCTTTTGGGGTCTCTTGCTACAAACATGGAAGTATTGGTTGTAGAGCTTGCTGATCTTTGTAGTTTTTGGGTCCACCAAGTCTTCGAGCGTCTGATTGGGCTTCTTTTGAGACTATACCTTTATTTCGTCTCTTCTTTCTCTAACGGAGCTACCCTTATTGTGGATCCCCAATGCATCTGCTATGGTTGGAGGGGTAATCAATTTCTATGTTTTCTGTTGTTGAGCCAGCAGAAGATCACACCCACATTTTTGCTCACACCCATCATTTTGTAACCATTGATTGTAATAAATGTCTTTCCGACATTAATTTTGATTTGAGCCATTCATTAAGTAACGGGACTCAATTGAGTTTCCAGCTTGTAATCCCAAAGTAATTTCACCTGTTGATGTAAATAATTAGAGATGTTCTCACCTCCAAGGCTGAGGTATATAAGCCAAAGTTTTGTAACCTAAAGGAGATTCAATTATTAATCAAAGTGAGTTTTTGAGCGCCGTGACTGTGTCTGAGAGAGAGAGAGAGAGAGAGAGAGAGAGAGAGAGAGAGAGAGAGAGAGAGTCTTATCTTCTTGCTACGCGAGCTACGGGGCCGCCATTGGAGAAGCGACACCACCATTGTGTTAGCAACGGTGAGAGCTACGCACAGATACCAAGAGTGCGCGCTATCGGCTTCTATGTGTGGTAAGTTCCTACGAGCTTCGGTGTGAGTTTTCTTCCAACTCGTGTGTCGGAATAGAGCGTGCAGCATATCTATAGAACCACAACGAGTAGAGCTACACATTAGTACCATCGGGGTCAAGTTTCGGTCACCTGTATTTTTCGGCCTGTCTTCATACGCGTTTGCCGCACGGAGTGGTTATAGGTTGATTCTGCAGTTCAAGTCTTTAGGGCGTTGTTCTTACCTAGTGTATAGACTTCCCCTTGAGTTTGAGATCGATTCAATGATTCTAGATTCTGTTTCGTATAGCATTCGTTCGTAGTACGGATTTCAGTCACTTGCCTTGTTTTAGAACTTAGATTTGATTTCCTTAGTAGTGATTGTCATTAGAAGGTCGAGTAGGTGATTTGACACCCACCTAGTTGTTTCCATGCGCCTGCGGGTCAAGCTCCGTCCTCGTCTGACAAATTCTGTTGTTGGTTGAGTTCTCGCTATTTAGCTTCCGCTAGCGGCGTAACCGCCATAACATTTGGCGCCGTTGCCGGGGACGAGAGCCCTAAGTAGGTGACCTTAGATTAATCCTACGAGGTGAGTCGTATAAACTACTTTGTATACTTTAGTTAAAAAATATCTAGGAGTGGTGGATTCCGAATGTCTCGAGAGATACTAGGAAGTGGGGTATTCCTGGGTCTTCCGTGTTGACAGTATTTTTAGTTTAGCTTAGATTAGATTGTTTTTTATGGTGTTTAAGTGGTTGTTGACATAAAAAGCATTTGCTACTCCTTGTGTGGTAGTAAATCTCTTTATATTTTCAATTGCAAAAAATCCATTTTATGATTAGAAGTAGCTTAGGTAGGGCCTGATTTGATCCTGATCCAGAGCTATCAATTGGTGTTCTATTTGCTTGATGTGTTTGATTGCATGTTAGATCACTGAAAAAGTCGCTTTGGTAGTGAAATATGCAATAAACAAAGTTCAGAAAAATTTTCTGTGTAACTGATTGTTGTTGAGCACTTAAAAGAGCTATTGGAAGCGTTCTGTGCTGAAAAACTGGAAATCTGCAACTTTAGACATCATACGCGTATGATGTCTTAGGACCTAAACAGAGACTAAAATTGAAAATTTGACATTGCCAGAGTGTTTAGAAGGGGGGTTTTACCCTAAGATCAACTTAAAACAAGAGCATTAACACTCAAAGAAACCCAAAAAGACAAGTCGGAGTCCAAGAAACGCAAAGAATAGAAAATTTTGGATTCAGATCTTGTTTTTACATTCGAACCTGACAAAAACACTTGAAACTCAATTATAAACATTGGAGAAGGCTTAAAACCAAAAATAGTCAAAATCTGGGACAAAAGACATCATACGCGTATAATGTCTTTTGGCACATCCACTGCTTATTTTTTATATCTGACCTGACAAGATTGTTACAGGCACTGTAGGAAGCATAAATATCAAGTTTGGACCCAAATTGATGAAAAAGACATCATACGCGTATGATGTCTTTGACCTAATTTTGGACATATTTTGATACATTGCTAACACAGATCCATTGTAATAGCTGTCTAGAGGTTATATTTCAAGTTTCATCCCATTTGGATAACAATTGACCCAAAAACAAGTCAAAAGCAGAAAATTGCCAAGAAAAGCCTGAACTAGCCATAACTTGCTCAAGCAGAGTTCAAACTGAATTTTGTGAGTGAACAGAGCATAAAGGGGCCACTGAGAGTGAGCATAACCAAAATAGTCAAATTCTGTGAAAAAAGACATCATACGCGTATAATTTCTTTTTCAGCATAACAGTAACAAAATTCTCACTTGATGAAACAGAAGATGTCCAACTGACAAGATTAAACAATTGACCAAGTATCAATCATCTTGGATCAATTCTGACCACAAAAACTTGGGGAAAACAAATTGCCGAGACGGAAAAGTTACAGTCCTTTAGGGGAATTGATGAATTTGAGATCGGGCAGGAATCTCCGGAATAATCAACCAAAACAAGGGGAACCAGCAAGTGTCATATCAACCGAGGGAAGTGTAAACCAAAGTTGGGTGCAACCATTAGAGCCGATCTTTGAAGGAAGTGTTTCTGATACTTCTTCGGAGAGGTCTTACGAAATTTTCACCGAACACTCGAACAGGAACAACAGAGAAAATATGGCAGCAGGATCATCAAACCCTTCCGCCACAATGAAGCTATTGTTCATAAAATATCAGTACGACAATGAGCAAGGTGCAAAGATCTACAAAGACGGAATGGACCGCTATTGTGTAAAGATAGAAGATAGACCTAGTGAGTTCAAGGACTTAGTGCCTGTGAGCTATAGCGGAGATAGATATCTAGATGACGAGGGTACCATGTACTTGGTAGTCCTAAACCCTAACATTGTGGACAAGTGGGGATTGATGGGCACCAAAGCCAAAATAGATGAAGAACTCGAGGAGAAAGCACCAATAATGAACTTCCCTAATGCGAGGTTAAGAAGAGAGAATGAAACTACAAGGATCAACACTGATAACATCTATGTGGGGCTATACAAATATAATAATGGGGAGCAAGATATCTATTATAGATGTGAAGAACCCTACACCGGAGAGTTGACAGACAAAAAAAGACTATGTCTTTACCTACACAGAGGGATCGGAAGTGAAAATTGCTGCTTACGATAAGTATGGCAGGCAATACTCAACAATGGGCAAGAAAGAATTAGAAGGATATACATACTTTGGGGGACCACTACATCAGTATTATGTTACTTCTAGCTCACATAGACCAGCACCAACAACAGGAGTGAAAAACTCTAGGACAACAGGAGGACAAAGAACTCAGGTTGCTGACTCTTTCAGTCAACCTTGGGACTCGAAGCTCGGACCAATGGGATCATTACATTCCAGAGAGTCAATGGAGACGAATCGAGGTAGTGCACTTCCAATCCCCACCTATACCACTCCAGGTCCAAGGTTTGAAGCGGAACCATCACATTTACCTCCCAGTAGTAGATTCAAGGCAGAGGAACCGACAAGGGTAACCCATGAAGTCCACGATGCTAGAGAAAGCTTTAGCCGAGACACAGGAGCAATGAGATTGGTAGCAGATCATAGACGTATGAGACCATCTCAAGTAGCCAAGTGTATGCCAAAGAATTATGGTGGTTCAGGAGATCCGTATGCACATGTGTCACTCTTTAAGCAAGTCTTAAGAGCTGAGCAGATAACAAATTTCCATACACAATACGAGGGATTTGGTCTTACTCTAGAAGGTACTGCATTGACATGGTTTCAACCAATGAACATAGGGGGATTCCATGACATTGACCATTTGCTAAGAGAGTTTCTGAGGAATTCTCAAAACGAGGGATTAAGCACAATACGGTCTCACAAATATATGCTTTTAAACAGAGAGAACACGAAAAAGTGAAGGAAGCTTCACTTCGCTTCAAACAATACATTGAGAGATGTCCAGTACGTGAACGACCACAAGATGACAGACTATCTGTTCTCTTTATTGAGGGACTGAGGAACGACACTCTCAAGAAGGACTTGCACTTGAAAGCTTGTACAAGTTTCGAGCAAGTAACGAGAGGGCATTGTACTTAGTGGATAACTGTACGGTTTATGGAGAGGTGTCAGCGGATACAGATTTTGCATCCAGTAGCTCCTCCTCCGTAGCGAGCGAGACTACCACTAAAAAGAATGTTCAAACAACAACCATGCCAAATGTAGAGCAAATGATAGAAGATGCTCTAAAAAGGATGGCACCATACCAAAAACCATTGCCAAAACCACTGAAATGGTGTGCTATTGAACAAAAATGGACAAATCATCCAACAGAGGAGTGTTATTACAACAAAGGGTATGTAAGGGAGCGCCAGTATGCACCTCCTGCTCAATTAGCACCACCTCAGATACATCCAGTACCTCGATACCCAACGGGAAATGTACCAAGACCTATGGGGATAGAAAGACCGCAACCGGTATTGGGACAACAACCACCTTTACCAGGAGCAAGACCAGTGGGCATTAGATATGCACCAACCTTAGAGAATCAGGAAGAACAAGCCTTAGTGCCTGTTCAAGCCTATTACGAAGAATCGGGTGCACACATGTCTCCGACAGTGTATTACCCACTAGAAGAACCAAAACAACCAGAACCATGGGTCATGATGGGGAATGTTGGAACACCAACAGTTACAAGTGCTTCTGATGAAGAGAGATACAATATGGATGCAAGAACCTTGATGTTCATAGCTCATGGAGGGTTAGCAGGACAGAGACCATCCTATCCACAAAGGACGAATCAAATGGGACCAAGACCAGCACTAGGACCCTGTTACAAGTGTGGAGGTGACCATCTGATGAATGTTTGCCCACATACGGAAATCATTAGAATAAACGCTTATTGCACTGAGTGTGGGGTTACTCACTTCATTGAGGATTGTTCAAAGAATCCAAACAAAGTGCAAAAGACGACATTGAATATGTTAGAAACTATTCCTACCAGCAGTGGGTCTGAAAATGAAACTCTGATACCAACGCAAGTTGTTACTAGAGCTCAAGCTAAGAAAACCACTAGAGAACCTGAGAATGGAAAGTTAGCGACTGAAGTGGTTAGTCAAGGACCGCGGAGTCAGAAAAACACATGGAAAGCTAGAAAAGCACGCATGAAGTTGAGAAAAGAACGTGAAGACGCTATTCTAGCTGAGGAACTAAAGCAAACTAAAGCTAGATTAGAAAAACTTGAGAGTCAAAACGGGAAACGAGAGATGAGCCCGGAAAGAACGAAACAAAAGAGTATCAAAGAAACAACGAGCTTAAGCTCAGGGGGATCAGTGCTAGTCGACAAAGTACACGAACCATTGGACGCACTGATGAGAGCTTACGAAGCTAGGTTAAAGAACAACCAAACACAAGAACAGAGGTGGATGACATACCCAAACGCGGAATTGGAAAAGCAGAGACTTGAAATGTGCCAGAGAATGATCGAGACTGCACAAGCCTTATTAGAACCACCAAAAGAAACAATGAATTGTGGGAAGGAAAACCCAATTCAGCAAGAGACTATCGTTTCACGGGTAGCTGAAAAGACTCCCAGTGCACAAAAGCCTGAAAATACACAAAAGGATGACCGCATAGTATTGAACACAACCGATCAGGAGATAGAGAGTTTTCATCCAGTCATACAGAGGATTTACGGAAAAGATGAGGATTACAATGAATTTTGGAAACAAGTGAGAGAGGCAAACTTTGCAAACGAGCTAAGTTGCCAAGCTAATCAGACAAATTGGGAAAAGGACATCAGGAATCCTCCCATAGTGGAATTTGAGGCAGGATCTCAAGTGGACTTGGATCTGCAATCTTACTGGGGAGATGGGGGCTCTGTTAGAACAATGGAGAGCAAACCTCATTCACTGAAAACCTTACCTTCATACTTAGGAGAGTATGAAGCAAAATCCGAGATTAGAGCACTTCCCTCACGAAAAATCTCATCAGAAAAAGTCATGGACTCGCAAGGATTGATAGAGATTTTGTCAACACCAGTGACATGCACTATCACTCTAGCTGAGCTTTTGAGGCTAAGACCACATATGTGGACCACTGTAGGAAAATGCTTGGAGAAATTCGGGATAAAAGATCCAACATCGAGATTGCAAGAGAGCATAGAGGAGCTGAGCAAACCACAAAAGAACGCTAAGCCTGTACCCTTAAACAAGGTCGGAGAGTATTGCGAAGGTGAAGAGGGGAATACAACCTTACCAGTTGAATTCCAAGGAGTGAAGACGATGGCAATACTAGACAGCGGAGCAGGGGTAGCCATTGCTACAAAAGAAATCTGGAAAAAATGGGGAAACCAGCAATAAGGAAGACTAGGTTGAAACTCCAATTAGCAGATGGACACATGGAGAAACCTATGGGGTATTAGAGAAAGTTGTAGTGACTTCTTGCGGCATTGAATACGAACATACTTTTGCTATTGTCGATTTTGCAAGGAGAATAACTATGATATCATATTGGGAAGACCATTCATGAGACAGTTGAAAATGGTCCAAGATTGGGGCTACGATCACATATACTTGAGAAATATGGAAACCACTACACGTGTGAACCTGAAAGACCATAGCTACAAAGATGTGAACCGAACACCGGTAGAGGAGTTTGATTCAGCTACTTTGGCGGGATCCGAATTTCCAGCTTGGTTAGGTAAACCCAAGGAGTTATGGATGTGTGGAGCTTCGAAATGTGGAAGTCTGAAACGAGAAGAATGTGTTTTAGAAAGGGCTATCGAAGACGAAACTTATGTAAGAGAACCCTTTCCAGAGGACACGTTTGAACCATTAGAATGGACACACATTCTAGCAACCCTAGATGTTTGTGCAATTCCGGATGGTCCCACAACGAAATTTTGCGACAAGGACGGGTACGACGTGGTTCCGTATTTCATGTTGAGAACTGTACTCGAAAAAGAAACTGAAAAGAACGATACACTGGAAAAGAAGATGAAGAAGAGGTGTTTCACGACATTCCCAATCATCCAGAGTGGGGAAATGAAGCAGACAACGAGTCAACGGACAATTCAAGCGGAAACGAAGAAACTATAACGGATGTCCGATTTTATGATTTTCCGAACCAAACTAAACAACGCCAGAAACACTATAGAGCAAAGAAAAAAACAAAAGGGGTTAGAACCAATCCGATGCCTAGAATAAGAGGAAAAAATCAATTCCTAATGCTAGTAAAGGCTGAAGATTGTGTTAAGGATAAGATTTCTGGAAGAATGAGAGGCAGTGATCAAAAGAGCTTACGAAAAGACAAAAGAGGCTCAAGAAATCAAGTTCAAAAGAATGGAACGAAAACTGAAACAGAAAAATCAGAAAAGAACAAGCGCAACAGAGAATACACGGAGTCCAAGTTAGAACGTAAAACAAGTACAGAGAGCTCAAGAAAACTCTGAAGGAAGTTTGGACGACAGAAATTGAGAGTGGAGAGGACGAAAACGTCAAAATCAAGGAAAACATGGATGTTCCCTCTCACTATAGGAAATTCACAATAGAGGATAGGAAGGTGATATTAACCCACCTATTCGAGAGAGGAAGGAGAACGAATCTTATGACGGACCGGAGGATGCAAAAAAAGTTGATTTAGCAGCTCCAGGTGAGACGCCTAGACCGGTGTACATAGCCACAGATTTGTCTCCAAGCGAGGAAGAGAGACTTTTGAGTCTTCTCAGAGAGTACAGGGATGTGTTTGCATGGTCTTATAAGGACTTAAAGGGAGTTGACCCATCGATATGCCAACACTCAATCCCACTGAAACAAGACGCAAAGCCTAGCAGACAGAGACCATACACATATAATGATACTTTTGCTAAGCGAATCAAGGAGGAGATAGATAAGCTAATGGAAGCTGAATTCATATACGAGATTGAACACACTGATTGGGTATCTCCGATTGTGGTAGTACCTAAGAAGAACGGAAAACTCCGAGTGTGTGTCAACTTAAAGAAAGTGAATGCTGCAACAATCAGGGACAATTATCCCCTGCCGATAACTGATCATGTTCTAGAGCGTGTATCAGGGAAAACAGCATACTCCTTTCTTGATGGTTTTTCAGGATATAACCAGCTAGCCATAGCACTGGAAGATCAACATAAAACAGCTTTTGCAACGGAGTGGGGAATTTATGCTTATCGGGTTATGCCTTTTGGTCTAACCAATGCTCCCGCAACCTTCCAGAGGCTGATGACGCATGCTTTCAAAGAATACTTAAGGCTGTTTCTCGAAATATACATGGATGACTTATGTGTACATTCTCTACTGAGAGATGAGCATCTAGAACACCTAAGAAAAGTATTTGAGAAATGTAGGACATATCGCATTTGTCTCAATCCTGAGAAATGTGTGTTTATGGTCCGACAGGGCAGAATTCTGGGACATATTGTCTCACAAAACGGAATATCCACGGATTTAGAGAAGATAAAAGTTATAGTGGATATGCCTAGACCAACCAATGCGAAACAAGTACAGAGCTTTATGGGACATTGTGGATATTATAGACGATTCATTTACATGTACGCTATAATAGGCCAACCACTTTACAGGCTAATAGTGAACTTTGAATGGACAGAGGAGTGTGAGGAATCGTTCAAGAAATTGAAAGAGGCACTCATTACTGCTCCAGTCTTGAAATCACCAGATTGGGAGAAGATATTCCATGTGCACATAGATGCTTCGGCATATGCAATAGGATGCATTCTGGCTCAGCCAGAAGAAGGAAACATGGATTTTCCTATCTGTTACGCCAGTCGACAGCTCAACCATGCAGAGAAGAATTACACCACAACAGAGCGAGAAGGATTAGGAATGATCTATGCTGTGAAGAAATTTCGGCATTATCTTCTAGCCAACAAGTTTGTGTTTTTTACGGATCACCAAGCCTTGCTCTACCTAGTGAATAAACCATGCAATACCGGGAGAATAGTGAGATGGTTCATTATCTTACTGGAATTCGACTTCACGGTAGTAGTAAAGAAAGGAAAAACACATCTTAGAGCTGATCATCTTTCGCGATTGACGAATGGAGAAGACCCTATAGGAGTAGATGACGACATGCCAGACGCGTACTTGTTCAACATAGAAATGATACCTAAGTGGTCTCAAAATGTCGTTAACCTATTAACCTATGGAGGAGAGTTCGATAGAAGAGAATACAACCTGAAACATATTGCTATTCAGCAATCCAAGAATCTTCAATTGGTTGCAGGAAGGTTGTATCAATTGGGAAATGATCATGTTTTACGACTATGCATCAATCCTGAGGAATATAATATATATCTGCGCGAAGCACATGTTCAGGAATGTGCATTTCATTGTTCAAGAAGGAACACATATAGGAATTTGTTACAATTGGGAGTCTATTGGCCAGGAATGAAAGAAAGCGTACATGAATATGTCACTGTATGTATTGTATGTTCATCAAAACCGCCAGCCGAGTATTCGACATTATATCAGATAATGATCGCTCCAGAATGGAGTCAGTATATTGTTGAATATCTCACAAATAGAACTTTCCCAGAAGGAACGTCAAAAGCTCGTCAGAAATCTGTAGAGACAGAAGCTAGAGATTACGCTTTAATAGGAGATCAACTCTATAAGAGAGGTAAAGACAACCAGCTTAGGATTTGCGCATCAGAGTCTGAGTATGTGATAATCCTGGAGCAAGCTCATGGAGGAGTAGGTGGAGGCCATTTCTCAGGTGATAAGACAGCAAAACTTGTCTTAGCCGCAGGAATATGGTGGCCAACATTACATATGGACGCTGAGGAATACGTTAAACGGTGTGATGACTGTCAGCGGACCAAAGTACCACTTAAAAGAGATGATATGCCGCTTAGACCAATGATGGGGGCAAGAGCTTTTGCAAAATGGGGGATTGATTATGTCGGACCCATTTCACCTCCTGCATATAAGACTCATGCACAATACATCATTGTGGCTACAGACTATCTAACAAAGTGGATCGAAGCAAAGGCAACTCAAAAAGCAGATGCCAGGACCACGGCACAATTTCTATATGAATACGTCTTTGTACGATATGGATTGCCAATAGAAATTGTGAGTGATTGAGGCACACATTTTATAAATGAAGTGATAAAGATCCTTCTAGATGAATTCATGGTAATCCATAGGAAATCAGCCCCGTATCATCCACAAGCAAACGGACAAGCTGAAGCAACAAACAAAACCATATGCACAGTCCTTACAAAGATTGTATCTGAGTCAAGAACTGACTGGGACCAGAAGTTGCATTCAACATTATGGGCATATAGGGTAGCATATAAAACATCAATAGGAACGACCCCATATAACATGGTTTTTGGGCTAAATGCTATCTTACCAATAGAATTCTTGATTTCAACCTTAAGGGTGGCTAAGGATCTAGAGTGGACAAGGCACGAGCTCTCTGATAGATTAGATGACCTGGAAAAGCTAGATGAGCTTCGCCTAAAAGTAGTAGCTTCCATCTACGCTCAAAAAAGGCGACAAAAGGAATTTTTTGATAAGCATGTGCGGACTAAAGAGTTTAAAGTTGGGGACTATGTCCTAGTTTACACTCTGAAACAGCATGCTAAGAAGCTTAAAAAGCGAGGGATGGGACCTCTGGTGATTAAAGATCTATCACCAAGTGGAGCCGTCAAGCTTGCTACATTAGACGGAGAAGAAATGCCCAATTGGATTAGTGGATGCAGAGTGAAAAAGTATCTGTTGCCGCTAACACAAGACATGCTTCTCAAAATACATCAAGAAAAGCTGCGTGTCCAAAAAAAGAAAAAGATTGTAGAGGAAGCGCAAGCTGAGGCGAAGGAAAGAATGGAGAAAAGAAGACTACTGCGTCAGAAACAGCGCAATGAAGGAGCAATACGAATAAACGCAGTTAGTATAACAGAAATGGGGAATGACAAAGAATAACCCATCATTGAATGCAAAGTAGGGACCAACCAAATTAAAGCCAGAGCACTATTGGATTCAAGAGCTCAAGCTAACCTACTTTCACTCAGTTTGTATAGACAATTGACAAATGACACGAAATTACAAACTGCCAAGCAAGAGTTAAAAAGTTACTCTGAGAATGCAATCAAAACTGTCGGATGCACAGTTTTACATATACAGATTAACCATTATGTGTATCCTCATATGTTTTACGTGGTTGAAGACCAAGCTACACAACATCCAGTATTGCTAGGACAACCATGGCAGAAGCAATACAATGCAATGATTGACTGGAGTTCTAAATCAGTGCTTATCAAATACGAAGGTGAAAGTCAATCAGTTAAGTTCACCAATGGAGCAAAGCCAACTCCAAAGGAAGAATCCACGGACAAGGGCAAACAACAAACAGAGAAAAAGAAGAAGCAATGGCAACCAAAAGTTTCTACACAACTGGATTGCTCGTCGACGAGGAACTCTCAACATTGGATAAGGAAGACAAGCAATAATATAACAGCTCAACCTTGGGATAAAACGGAGTCAACGTTGGTATGGAGACCAAAAAAGGCTGTGCCAGAAAACACAAACAGAGTCTTCAATACCAGACAACAGAGTGATCCCCGACAATCAAGGACAGTGAAACAGATCTGAATTCCAAAGAAGTTCATGACGGCACAAAGCTACAGCAAGCAAATTTGGATCCCAAAGATTTGTAAACAGGAACTCCCTTCAATACAATCAACGGAAACTCCTAGGTATTTCAAGGCGAGGAAATCAACACACAGAACAAAGCAGGTTTGGGTCGCAAAGAGTTTGTGGCAAGCACAAGCAAAGCGGAAGCAGATTTGGATTGTGAAAAAAGACAACAAGGTAACGAAGAATCCATCTACTGATTCTACTACCAAATTGCCAAAACCAACCCAAAACCCGACCACCAATCCATCAATCAAACAAAGAGCAGCCTTGTTGGAAAGACTGTTGTATCGTCGCTCTACAATTGCATTGGAAACTTATGACCAAAACAACTACAATGCTTCACCCACAGACACTTCATAGTCGTCCGGGAGGACTCAGACTAGGAAGGGGGGAGGTATACAGGAGCTACAAAGCAACTACAAGCGAAAAAAAACAAAGAAAAACAAAAATTATATTACAAGGGCAGTGTCTTACATGATTTTGCAATTTTTATGTTTGATTGCGGATATTGATAATATTTATGCCCTTATATACCTTGTTTTGCAACAAGAAGAGATCAAATGATGAATTTGGGTCTCTAGATGTGTAAATATCACTAAATAAGAGTGTTTTTGGAGCTAAAAAGTGGAAAAAAGTGGTAATCCAAGTCCAAAAATCACAAAGAAGTGTATATTCATATACACAGGGTTACCAGCTATTTATCGTGTATGTTTGGAATTTTTTGGCTTCAATTTGCTATTTTTCTTTATTTTTTATGATTTTCTTAATAAAAATAAAAGAAAAATAAAAAAGCAGGTGACATGAGATCGGAAAAAAGAAAATAATAGACGGTGATGGTCCTAATGACAAGGGAAACCCAGGATAAAAATTGGGTACAATTCTGAAAAAGTTGCGGAAAGCCCGAAAGGACAGAATTTTGGCAAAGTGGAAAGATTTCTCAGAAACAGGTCAAACGGAGTCCAAATTGAGAAATTTCAAATCCTAAAGTGCATTTCACGACGAGATAGGAGCACATGTCAAATTTGGTAACAAGTGATCCGGGAAGCCCGAAGTTAAGTATTTTTCACTTCACTATCAAGCTCATTTCCACTATTACCTTCTTGGAGAGAGCAAAGAGCACACAGGAGCATCCGACCTTCTACCGCCTTCTACGACTGCTACGAGAGCTCAGAGGACACCAGACATGAGAGGTAGACTCGTTGCCATAAGCTTTTGCTGCTTATCGTTAACTTTTGTCGCGAAAACTCACCAAAACCAAGAAACAAGAGCAGACGGGGAATGGGGAGGAACGCTAGGTAGGGGCACAACCGCCTAACCAAACCTTGCAAGAACTTAGAGGTGGGTTACCCTAGTATAGGAGATGAGTTTCTAGCACTCAAAGCTCGAGAAAGAACGACTGGAAAAACCCTAGGTCAACAGAGCCTGCAAGAGGCAAACAGAAAAAAGTTGTCGGAACGACACAAAACTTCTCAGGAAGCTTAACAACATCGAGGTCAATGCAACCATGGAGTATCTCCGGGTTTGGATCACCAAAAGTAGGTCAGAACAACCGATTCGGCTGCGGACACACAAAGCGTCATTTTGGCATAACGGCTAAAATTGACGACCAAATGACATGAAACTTTACAAGCAGCTTCAAATATACATGGATGACTTATGTTTGCAAGCAAAACCCAAAAGAAAGCTGATTCACTTACCGATGGTGAAAAAGACGCTTTCGGGCAACCAAATGGAGAAAGATAGAGAACGGGGAGCCAAAGTCAAGTTCAACCAAATAGGTGGCTTCACAACATATCTAATGAGCTGGAAATGCAACTCTCGAGAAGAAAAGTTGAAGAAATTCAACTCCAAGGCAAATAGACGACTTCGGAGACTGAAATGCCTATAAGGGGGCTTTTTAGGTAAACTGATGACTTTTTAAGTTGAAAACTAGTTAGCAGGGCTTAGGGCACTAGCACAAAGCATTCTTTGCACAAAAATACCAACATTTCAAGAAAAGACATCATACGCGTATGATGTCTCACAGCATGATTTTCACATCCATTTCAACATTTGAGTGCATAGCCTCATTCCACATGTTAATCACATCCTATGAACCAAGTATCATGAGAATTGGAGTTAGAAAACCCAAGGAAAGCCAAAAAGGCGCAAAGTAGGCCATAAAATTGATTTTTGGTCCTAATTTTGTCAAAATAACTCCAAACTCATTGAAACTTTGTAGGATTGTTGATTAACACATCTACAAGTTATCTGGAACCAAAAAGCACCATTCTGACACAAAAGACATCATACACGTATGATGTCTATTTGCACTTACAGAGCAAAAAATGCTCATTTGTCATCATACATCCATTATATATATCTAATACATGCTACATATGAAGTTTGGAACCATTTGGTCAAGTGGATCACCCCATTAGCCCAATTAAGAGAAAATCCTTCATACAAAGCCTATTTTTGTCCCAAATCCAACATATTCAAGTCCAAACCAAGATTTGAGTATAAACAGTCCTTCACTAGCACATGGAGAGTCCACAGAACCAATCCCATGAAAAATTGATGAAAAAGACATCATACGCGTATGATGTCTCCAGAGCCATTTTTAGTCCAAATTCTATCCAAACTTGATAAATCCACTGAATAAGCCTATCTAAAGCCAAAACCAAGCTTATAGAGAAAATTGGTCCAAAAATGCACCAAAAGACATCATACGCGTATAATGTCTCACTATGTGATTTTGGCACCTCAGGGCTTCAACCACCAAACAGAAGTGATCTACATGCCATTTCAAGGTGAACCACCAAGTTTTATCCAATTTGGATCATAAAATCCATTTCCCTTTCAAAATTTTTCCAAGAGCCTGAACTGGACTGAACTGGCCAAAACTTGACCAAATGGGATCCAAACTCAAATCCAAGCATATGACACTCATGTATACACTATCAACTACAAGCACAACCAATATGAAGTCATTCTGACACAAAAGACATCATACGCGTATGATGTCTCAAGCATGTTTTTGAGCCCAGTTTGCATATTTTTTCACCTACATTGCATCCTTAGGCCCTGAATAGCTCATGTTTCAATTTTCAAGTCATTTGAATAGTTAAAAGCTTCATTTCGGCTTTCAGTACTAAAAAGACGCTAACTTCTGTAATTGGAGTTACAGGATCCATGGATTCCGCTAAGTCATCGGCAACTAAGAGAAAAAGACCAACCATCAAGGATGCTCTTGCAGAAGGAGAACCTTTTGATATTCCAACAGAAACCCTCAAGCCAACCAAGACTTGGGTGGAGGAAGCAGTACTAGAAAAAGAGGGAATAAAGATTTACCAGGGGACTTTCAGAGATCCTCAAGGGCAATCGGTCGATGTACCTATGATCCCACGAGAATTAGTGGATTATAGCAGATCAGAGAACATAAGCAGATACCTGGAAAAGGCTGACTTACACAGGTTCTTCACCTCGAGACCATCAGGTGTAGACACAAGAAGAGTGTATGAATTGGCAAAATCCATTCAGAAGGATGGGAAAGCCACGTTGACAGCCATGGATGGAGAAGCAGTTGAAGTACAGATCACTCCACATCTCATTGCAGATGCATTGAAGCTGCACAACAAAGGGAGTTCTGTCAGAGAAAGAAGGGAGGCCATAGAGGTCTATGGATCAAAGAAACAAAATACAACCTACAGAGATATGGCAGATCAACGAGCGGCAACCCTTTGCCGATTATACAACCAGTTTTTCCATGTGTGCAGTAAAAGACCGCAGAAGTATACTACACCACCCCATGCCATTGCGACAACCATCACATGGGCACTGAAGAGCAACATGCCAAAAGAGGTGAATTATGCTCAATACATCCACGAGCAAGTAATCGCCATGCACAACCAGAAGCCAAAGTACATAGGAGGAGGAGAAATCCTAACAAGAATAGCTTATGAAGCTATTGGAGCTAGGGATCAAGGGCCACGGGTTCCCTCCCAGAATGAGTGGCTTAGAGAAGCCGATGAAGAGAAAGAACAGCAAGAAGTATCCAAGAGGGCGTCCACAAGAGCACGCCGAAAACTAGAAATAGTTTCAGAACCTGAAGAGGCTGTGGACGAGCCGCTCAAGAAGAAAGCGAAGAAGAAGGCTGATCCCAAGCAAACCAAAAGTCAAAAAGCCGCAAGAATGGAAAGGCTGGTGGAGCAGTTTAGAGCGGAAAGAGCTCTAAAGGGGGACTTTGAAGAAATGTGGGTGCCAGACCCCACTAAAGTCGAAACCAGCTCTGCCAGGCCACATGTTGATCAATATGATCAATATATTAGAGCTTATGAGGAGTCGGAGGCCATACTGGAGCAGCAACCTGTCGAGCCTTATACTGAAGAGGAAGTACAGCTTTTAAAAGCTGAGCTGAAAAAGGACGACAAGGAGAAGAAGGAAGTAGATGAGTCTACTGAACTTCGAGAGAAAGACGGGCAAGCAAACAAAGGAAAAGCCAAGATGACTGAGGACAATCAGCCCTCCTTTACTGATGTACCAAGCCCGAAGAAGACGGAAATTATTGTAGAGGAGACCACAATAGAAATAGAAACAGAAGTTATGGAAAAGCCGGAGGCCGGGACCAAGGAAAAGGACATAGATCCAGTTCAGCAAAAGAAAGATGATTATGAGGACCTGGTAGCGATCGGATACAGTGAAGAAGAGGCCCTGGAGGCAGTTTATGGGATATCCCTACGAAAACAAGATGATCGGAAAGGGACGAAGGAAAAGACAAAGGGTACAATGGAGAGTGAAGAGAAAATGGACGAACAGAACATACTAGAAGAGCCGAAGCCATTGGAGGTGGTGGCAGAAAGAGCTGTCAAGTTGACAGATGAAGATGAAAAAGACATGCACATGGTGCATGAACTGCTCAGCAAGATTAAAGAAAGATCCAGAGCAAAGGAAGTAGCAATTGAGACAGCAAAACAAAAGGAAGCAGAGTTGCAGAAGAAGTTAGAGAATGCTATGACTGAATCTGAGAGTCATAAAGCATCACTCTACGATGCAGAAAACGAGAGAGACGGCTTGATACTCCAACTAGCCGAAGCTTCAAGAGAGGTAACAAGTTCACAGGAGGCAAAGGAGCGAATAGAAGATGAGCTGGAGGCAGCCAAGGATGAGCTCATTGAGCTAAGGGAAAGAGTCGAAATTCAAGAAAGGACAATCACGAGACTCAGGACCACCCCTAGAGCTAGCAGAGCAGGAACAGAACAAGAGGGAGCCCTCGTACCAGCTCTGTAAGATCAGGTCAGAAGTTTGCAAAGAGAGCTAAGGTTAGAGCAAGTGCAAAGATTGCACATGGCGGAGGGATCATTGGCTGCAGAGGAGAGGCTCACATCAGAAAACCAAACACTAAGGACAGAAAATGAGGCCCTCCGCAAACAGCTCCAAGACCTACAAGAGCACCAAAGAAGAGAAACAGAGCCACCACAAGAAGAAGCAGGGGGAGCAGCCATAGAGCTACCAGAAACTGGAGAGGCAACCACAATTGAAGATCCAGCCCCAGTTCAAGAAGTGGCCTCGACTTCAAGAATCTCTGAAGAAGAAGAACAAAGGCTCCAGGACCAAATAGAAAAGTCAACAGAGGAAAGTGCCAAGGCGGAAATGGAATGGGAAAGGAGACTCCTCATCTCCATTAGACTTCAAGGTTTAGACACAAAAGTGCTCCATGAAGAGTGGATGCAACCCAGCCTGCCTTTCCCTCTAATGAAATTTGAAGTGATAAAGACGAAAAAGAGAATAGAGGAGGAGCAGTATGTCGCTCTTTACGAAGGCGACATCACAAAGGATGAACAATCAAAGAAGATTGTAGATTCTCAACCTAGATGGAGGAAAGGTTGGCTGAACAAATACCCAGCCTACCTCATCTACTTGGTAGAGGCTCCAAAGGAGATTCGGGAAGATGCAACCTTCTGCCCGGCGCCAAGAGTCAGAAGCTGGAAAGAGCATGGCAGGATTGCAGAAAAGAAGCCAAATTGGCTTAATTACCCAAGGATGCCAGGACCAAAGGCAGGCAAGAGAATAGGTAAAGCCTACATGGTGAAAACCCTAACGGGCACCATCAAACTCTTTACTGGCTCTCCTGACCTTTCGTGTCAGATGCTAAAGAAAATCTGCAGGACTCTCTTAGCATGCATTGAAGTGTTCGCGCCAGATAAAGCCACTACCTCGAGTCTACTATCGACGGCCGACACAGTGACGGATATGATGTATGATCTTTCATTGCAGCCATCACCAAAGGTGTTACATCTCTTATACCAAAGAATTATGTTTTTGCCTAGCTTCCACATGCAAACATTCGAAGAAGCTTTCTACACCGGCTTTTTCACTCACGAAAGCAAAATATTCGGCCCAACCTTGACCATCGGCAACCTACGCTATGAATCACATTTGCAGATGCTCAAGACGACAAGACTCTATTGACCAAGCCTAAAAGTCATGTCAGGGACGACATGAACGCGGAGGGGGGGAGTGTTGAGCCAGCAGAAGATCACACCCACATTTTTGCTCACACCCATCATTTTGTAACCATTGATTGTAATAAATGTCTTTCCGACATTAATTTTGATTTGAGCCATTCATTAAGTAACGGGACTCAATTGAGTTTCCAGCTTGTAATCCCGAAGTAATTTCACCTGTTGATGTAAATAATTAGAGATGTTCTCACCTCCAAGGCTGAGGTATATAAGCCAAAGTTTTGTAACCTAAAGGAGATTCAATTATTAATCAAAGTGAGTTTTTGAGCGCCGTGACTGTGTCTGAGAGAGAGAGAGAGAGAGAGAGAGAGAGAGAGAGAGAGAGAGAGAGAGAGAGAGAGAGAGAGTCTTATCTTCTTGCTACGCGAGCTACGGGGCCGCCATTGGAGAAGCGACACCGCCATTGTGTTAGCAACGGTGAGAGCTACGCACAGAGACCAAGAGTGCGCGCTATCGGCTTCTATGTGTGGTAAGTTCCTACGAGCTTCGGTGTGAGTTTTCTTCCAACTCGTGTGTCGGAATAGAGCGTGCAGCATATCTATAGAACCACAACGAGTAGAGCTACACATTAGTACCATCGGGGTCAAGTTTCGGTCACCTGTATTTTTCGGCCTGTCTTCATACGCGTTTGCCGCACGGAGTGGTTATAGGTTGATTTTGCAGTTCAAGTCTTTAGGGCGTTGTTCTTACCTAGTGTATAGACTTCCCCTTGAGTTTGAGATCGATTCAATGATTCTAGATCCGGTTTCGTATAGCATTCGTTCGTAGTACAGATTTCAGTCACTTGCGTGTTTTAGAACTTAGATTTGATTTCCTTAGTAGTGATTGTCATTAGAAGGTCGAGTAGGTGATTTGACACCCACCTAGTTGTTTCCATGCGCCTGCGGGTCAAGCTCCGTCCTCATCTGACAAATTCTGTTGTTGGTTGAGTTCTCGCTATTTAGCTTCCGCTAGCGGTGTAACCGCCTTAACATTTTTCCATCCAAAGCAGTAATCACTACCTTGCCATCTTTTTGGATCGAGATAACTAGCTCGTATACTCTCTACATATCCACACCCGCTGGTGGTGCTGTGAAGAAATTGTATAATCTTGTCTTTCCAGCTGGGTGAGGGTTCCTTCCTTATTTGCATATTCCAACATTTCTTGTGGATTCATTGGGATATCCATTGTGTTTCCTTGCGTGTCTCTGAACGTACCTTGGTACACTGCCAATCCTTCCCTTTCTAGTGTGGCCTCATCTACCCAAGCCTTGGCTGGATTTAATGTCTCTTCTAGTAGAGGCTAAGGCTCAATGACTGCAATAATGTCCTTCAAGGACATGCAATAATGTCCTTCAAGGACATGCTCTTCTTCTTTACTGGTAATTTACTATCTTCCATTGATCCTGCGGGCACTCCAAGTACAAAAGTTAGTTTGTCTTACAAAATCTTGCATTTTCTCATATGACTTCAAAATTAAAACACAAGCTAATTAGTGCCTAATGGTGCAATGCATGTGGTCACAATTGCATTTTGGGGGCAGATATATGTTGTGAGACATCATACGTGTATAATGTCTGGGTGCTCAGAATTGAGTGATATTTCAAATTTGCATAGCTCTTATCATGTACATCATGGGTATATGCCTCATTTTCAATTTGGATGTCATTTGGACATGTTGTGACCATTAGAACTCCCTATAGGCTCTGAAGTTGGATTCTGTTTAGTTTTGAGCAAAAGAGGCTCAAATCGGGTGAAACTAGGTAGATACTCCCATAACCATGTGGTAAGGGCTTAGAGGCAAGTGAGCCTCCAGGTTCATTTTAGGCTAGTGAGACATCATATGCATATGATTTCTACTTTGTTCAAAATGGCTCAAACATGTATAGCATGGTATAGACTCTTGTGATGTTAGAATTTGATTTGGGTTTCATCTCATGTGATTAAAGTCAATAATCAAGTATAGAGATTTGGATTTTGAAATCTAGGTCTAGATGGGTATACAGATACAAAACTTGATCATACTTGGGTTTTGGGCTAAGATTAATGGGGTAAAGGCATTGGAAGTGATAAATTTCCCCAAATTTATCATTTGGTCCTCTGTAGACATTATACGCATGTAATGTCTCTTTTAAGATTTTTTGCCCAAACCTCATATGTAGCATCCCCAGGTGATTGGAAATCCTTTGATTATCTTTGATTTTGATTTGGAGATGACTCATGTGTTTGGGGGCCATAGAATGTTTCTCTTGCCGAGATTTTCTGATTTTGGGTTCCAAGTGGTCACAACCTTGCCCAATTTTGTCCAAATTGAATGCATGGCTTTTATATCATATGGTGAACATGCTTCTGATGAAAAATGTGGAGTTTGACATCTGTATAAGAGAGGAGAAATTATACGCGTATAATGTCTAATGATGCAAAACAACTTGAAACTCCATAGGTAGGTTCTGTAAAGCTTGTACATGATGTTTATGGTCTCTGATTGAATTTGAGCTTGTGAATCGATGTCAAAGATCTTGGAGAGGTTTTTGCATACAAATGTCCGTCTTTTTGAGTGATTGAAGGTCAAAAGATATCAAAAAGTGATGAAAATCTGTTGGAAAGCTCATAATGATGTGTATAAAGAGTTAGAGTTTCCAAAATCACAACAGCCTGTCAATTCAATACTTCTAGACATTATACGTGTATTATGCCTTTGGTATTTTTGGCTTAAACTTGTGGTAGAGGTAGCTCATGACGTGTATATGGCTCTGACATATGAAAAGGTGAAATTGGACTAGTGCTCATGAGCTCAAGGTCATAGAAATAGGTTATGCCACTTTGATTTGGAAATTGATGTGAGTGGTGATCAAAATATGCCCAAAGTTTCCCAAACTTGGTGTGGAGGCTATATGTGATATGCTTTACAATTCTGGATGTTCAAATGTTGAAAAATTTCCCCTGTGAGACAGGTATAGGCATAATATGTGTATGATGTCTATTTTTGCAAAATGGATTTTTGAGCATAGGCACATGATGGTTAGGCTATGTGATTACAGTGTGTAAAATTTCACTTGATTTGAACCACTTTTGGTAAGTCCAAAGCCAAATTTATGGGATTAGGCTGAGACTTTGCATTTTTTGAGTCTTGAGTACCCTAATTGGCTCCATATCTTATGAAATTTTATGTGCTTCATGTTTAGGGTATGCATAATGTGTTTGTGGAGTCAAGTGAGTGATCTCTATGCAAAAATTTGACTGTGAGACATCATACATGTATGATGTCTCCCTTGATAAAAAGTGAGTTTGATGCCTTGGGATGTTTTTTGCTTGTGCCCTAGGCCCCACTAGCTAGTTTTCAACTTAAAAAGTAAGATGTTTAGCTTAGAAACTCCATGTTTGGACTTTGAGTATCCAGAATGGATTTCTTCATTTTGAGACGTCTTCTCGAAAAGATTCTTCTTGAGCTCCATCTCCCATGCATGTGGATGCAGAAGGGCAACTTTTCATGGTTTTAATGTATCGTTTGAATTGTGAATACACTTTTTTGTGATTTGTTGCTTGAACAACTTCTTTTGATAAGGAGATGATCGGTGATTTTTTTACATGATGTTTGACCTTACATGTTGGTTTTTGATTATATGTCGGTGATGCCTGGGAAGCTTGGTGGCAAATGAACAACTTGCTTGGCCATGGGGGCCAAATGACGCTTTGCGTGTCCTAAGCCTAACTCAATTTTTTGGTCCACTTTTGATGATAGATCCAGGAGAAGACTACATTGGCTTATAGACATGCTTGAGACATAGCTTCTCATGAAGTTTTGCATAGTTTCAGTGATCCCTTCCCGATCGGCTTCTGCCGTTCCCTAAGAGGTTAGGGTTTTTTTGGTTGATCTAAACCCGCATTGGAGGTCATAGAGTTGTTCTCCTATGTTATGTTTAACCTCTTGTCAAGTCTTGTAGCTACCGAGTCAGTGGTTGAAGCGTTACAACCCCGTTTCAATTTCTTTCCCGCGATGCCACATTGCCGTTTTTTGGAGTTTTCGCGACAAAGAGAGTATAGAACAAAAAAAAGAACGTGGTAACGAGTCTACCTTCATGTTTAGCGTCGGTCCATGTATCATGTGCATTGTACGGAGTCGTAGAAGGTCTACGCGCTCTAGGTCTCTCAAGCTCTCTCTCACTTGTGAATAGTGAAAATGAGCTAATAAGTGGCCCAAATAAACTTATAACGGGTTTTCCAGACCACTTGTTATCAAAATTGACATATGATTCTATCTCATTGCAAAATTTACTTTAGGCTTAAAAATGTCTTCATTTGGACTAGCCAACTAGCCAAATCGGGCTTCCGCAACTTTTCTCATACTTGCACTCCATCTTCACCATAGGTTGGCGTTCACTTACTGATCACTCCCATAATTTTATTTTGTCACCATGTCACTATTTCGCCTGCTTTTTCTATTTTTCTTTGTTTTTTTAGAAAAATAACAAAAATTAAGGAAAATAGCTAACTTGACCCAAAAAATATCCATAGATCAAGATAATTAGATAATAGCATACTAAACCACTATATACATCTATTCGTAATATTTATGGACAAATTGGTTCGTTTTCTACATATATATATATATTAGCATGAAAACTGTAATTTTTACATAATATACACACACCTAGAGGCTCATCTTTTGTGTTTGTCCTATGTTTCCTGTGTAACACATTAATTAAGGGCATATCTACTCAAGTTTACCAAAATTCTCACAATTCAAACACAAAAAACACGCAAAGTCATGGAAAACAGTGCCCTTTTTTACACTTGGGTCCGTATTGAGAATGCCTCCCTTCTTCCTAGTAGTCAAAGTCCTCCTGGATGACGATGTATTGCCCGAGGGTATGTTCTCTTCTTGGTAATGAAGAAGGTGCTAATGCAATCCATGTAATGTGGCCCTATATGCATCTAGCAATGCATGAAGAAATTAATGCAGTGCAAGAGCAAGGTACAAGCATGATGCTTATTGGCATTCGATGTTGAATATTATTCTAAAAGTATGACCATGGTGAGAGCGATGAAACAATATTCTCTCCAGTATGTTTTCTCTCTCTTTGATAGACATCGAAGCTGGTGAAACCATATGTTGCAGGTGCATTCGTCAATCCAAATAGAATGACTCAATAAGCAAATATGCCCCATTCTGTGGTAAGTATCATTTTATATTGGTCCTCAGGTGCAATTGCAATTTGGTTGTAGCCAGAGATCCATCCAAGAAGGAATATGCACGCTTGCCTGCCACTTGTTCAAAGAAGTGATCCGTGATTGGTAAGGGATAATTATCCATTATTGTGGCTGCATTGACTTTTTTGAGATTGACATACACTCAGTGTTTACCATTCATTTTGGGTACGACAACAATTAGCCACAGATCCATCCAAGAAGGAATATGCACGCTTGCCTGCCACTTGTTCAAAGACGTGATCCGTGATTGGTAAGGGATAATTATCTATTATTGTGGCTGCATTGACTTTTTTGAGATTGACATACACTCAGTGTTTACCATTCATTTTGGGTACGACAACAATTAGAGATACCCAATCGGTGTGTTCTATCTCATAGATAAAATTTTCTTCCTCTAGCTTATCAATTTCTTCCTTGATACGCTTAGGAAAGGTTTCATTGTACGTGTATGGTCTTTGTCTACTAGGCTCTGCATCAGGTTTTAAATGGATATTACGCTAACATATTGTAGGATCCACTCCCTTTAAGTCCGTATAAGACCATGCAAACACATCCTTATATTTTGGAAGAAGGCTGGCAAGCTCCTCTTTCTCTTCTTGACTCAGATCGGTTGCTATATAGACGGGTTGCGATTCCTCCCTACGTCCTGCTAGGTCTATCTTCCTTGCATCCTCTGGTCCATCATATGACTCCTTCTCCCGTCATTCTTGTCTAGGATGTGTCAATACTATCTTCCGGTCTTGAAGAGTGAACTTCTTGTAATGGGAAGGTACACTCATATGGTTGTCTCTTTTGTCTTTTTCATCTTCTCCGCTTTCTATTTCAGTTGTCCATACTTCTTTCTTGAGCTCTTGATACTTCTTTTTACGCTCAACTTTTGTCCATGGGTGAAAGCATGGTTTGGTGGTACAAAAAAAGGACCTATTTTGCTTCTACTTGGTTGGTACTTCTACATATGTCCACACTTTGGAGGGAACCTTTTTTTTCATCTATGTTAAAGAATGGTAGGAGGGAAATTTGTATGATTTAAACTTTTCGTGAAAGAAAACGTGGGTGGGGAAATAAGTAATGTGAGTGGTGTTTTGCAACCATGCCAAAAGTCCCATCACAGTACCATGCGTTTGTGAGTGGCACAGTTGCTCAACACATTTTCTAGCTTCCGCCTTGCTCTCTTACTACAATGCCTTCTGCAAACCACTATAGTTGCAGGTAACAAGCTCCCCGGCTACTCACAATCAGGAAGATGAGAACGCCAAAGAGGAAATCAGCAGCCAAAGCGTCACCGGACAATGGGAAGAAGAAGAAGAGGACAATGGATGCAAAATACCCTCGGAGCATCAACACCCCAAATACGAGGGCTAGCAAGGGGGCCTCCTTTATGGAGAGGGAGAAACCTGTTGTGTCCGTGGAGACTTCATTTAAGCGTGGGCCTCTTTTTGCCAATGATGAGACTCCACGGTCATCTACAACATCTAAAGGTAGGTGCTATGAGAGCTCTACGTTTTATGGTGATTTATCATTTTCTTTTCCATGCATGCAATCTTCTGTATGTCTTTTATCTGATGAGGTCTACATTTGCTTTTTTTGCATGCAGCAGCAAGTACATGTGCATGTTTGGGATTTTCTTAGGAGTTTAGGGTTTAGGAAAGTTACAAAGCTACATGGATAAGCTGCTCTTTAGATTTCTAACTTGCATGCATGCAAGTGCAAAAATCAGTATATGATGTGCATGAGCATAGCACAAAGTTGAAGCTCAGTAGGGCTGTCAGCATAACCAAATTTGGTTAGTACCAAATTTGATACTAACCACTACCAAATTTGGCTCTATACACAACTGAATTTTGCAATTGTCACCTGAATGAGATACATTCATTTCATTCCATGTGTTTTGTTTTGCACAACTGAAATGAGGCATATAGGGTGAATAATCAGGTATTTGGACTGATGGAATGAGGGCGTGTCTTTACTTGCATGTTGTTTCCACATCGCAGGAAAAAACATGATGGAGGAGTAACCTATCCTAACAAAGTTCTGCTATACAGCACAAGAGCTTCATGATGAGTATGGATTGAGCATGGAGGGGGTGCTGCCAAAGGATTTTATGGAAGATGACATCCCCGATGACCAGTGGCTCACTGTATTCAGGAATTCTAGCCAGAAGAAGACAAAGATTTACTTAAATCACGTGCAGCCATGGCTTCAGAATGAATGCAGGTTCCTGTTCCATAAGGTGTACCAAGCCCCACCATCATGTGGGGAGATCACTACAAAATTTGCCCGCTGTTTTGCATATGAGAAGTGTCATGCAGCCACAAAGGACCTACGGGCCACAGGGTTGCATGGGCAAGGTTTGGTGAGAGTGTACTCAACATGTGTTCCTCCCAACCAGGAGGCTTGGAAAAGAAGGTTGAGAATTGGTGAAAGGCAAACAGTGCGTCCCAAGGAGGCTACCCGTCAAATACCAAGAAGCCCCGACTTACGGCAGTCGGTAGTATGCCCCCTACAAAGAAAGTCCCCCCACAGCGTCATGAGGAGAAGACACCTGATTATATTGCGGACCTTGAAGCTATGCTTGGGAGAGTCCCTCAGACATGTGTGGGGGTAGCCGATAGGTTGAAAGAGCTGACACTGTCTCTGAAGCAGAAGAAGGAAACACTCTTGAGGGCGGAGGGTTCCAATAAACTTGTCAAGCAGATTATGGACGAAATGAAGGAATATGAGACCCATTTGGAAACACTGAGAGAGGCCAACACTGGCAATGACGCAGAAATCAATGACTGCTAGTCGAAGGATGCTACGCCGATACAGAATTAGTGAAGATACGTCATTGCTCGACAAGGAGATTCTAGAGCAACAGGTGCTGGTAGTTTTGGGAGTTTTTGGTAGAACTGTTTATGCTTGGTTTGGTGGGATTGGTAGTGTTAGGTACCTTTGGTAGAACTGTTTATGCTTGGTTTGGTGGGATTGGTAGTGTTAGGTACCTTTGATAGAACTGTTTATGCTTGGTGTGGTGGGATTGGTAGTGTTAGGTACTTATGGTAGAACTGTTTTTATTCTAGGTAGTTTATGGTTTCCTTTTGTCTTATGGTTTGGTATTTTTGGTAGTTTTGGTACTTTAAGGTACTTTTTGAAAGTGCTGCAAAAGGTGTTATGGTAGTTTTATTCAGATGTCTTTGGTAGTTTTGTTAGTTTTGGTACTTTTAGGTACTATTTGAAAGTGCTGCAAAAGTGTAATTGGTAGTTTGATTTTGGTAATTTTGGTAGTTTTGGTACTTGAAGGTAGTTTTTGAAAGTGCTGCAAAAAGTATTTCTTTGGTAGTCTTGGTAGTTTTGGTTGTTTTGGTAATATTTGAAAGTTTGATTTTGGTCGTTTTGGGATTTTTGGTACTTTTGGTACTTTTAGGTACTATTTGAAAGTGCTGCAAAAAGTGGTTTTGGTAGTTTTGGTACTTTTAGGTATTATTTGAAAGTGCTGCAAAAGTGGCTTTGGTAGTTTTGGTAGTCTTAGGTACTATTTGAAAGTGCTGCAAAAAGTGGCTTTGGTAGTTTGATTTTGGTAGTTTTGGTAGTTTTAGGTACTATTTGAAAGTGCTGCAAAAAGCTTGTTTGGTAGTTTGATTTTGGTAGTTTTGGTACTTTTAGGTACTATTTGAAAGTGCTACAAAAAGTGGCTTTTGGTAGTTTTGATAAGGTTTGGGTAGTTTAGTTCTACATTGAGAGTATTTATATGTTTTTGGTACTATATGATTCTCGAGTTTGGTAGTTTTTGGTAGTTTTGGTGGTTTTGGTAGTTTGGGTTCTGTTTGGTAGTACAATACTTAGAGGTACCAATCTCAGTATGAATTCTTGGTAGTTTTGGGACCGTTGGTTGTCAACAGGCTCAGTATGACACTTTGGAGAAAAAATGGAAGGAAGGTAAGAGCATACCCTATTTGTGAAGGAGATGTTGTCTGATATCAGGCCTGGGAAGAGGTTCCTGCTATATCCTAGGCCCTAGGTTAATGATTCAGTAAATGTGATCCCGATGTGTGTTGCATGCGGTGAGCCCTTGGAGTGCGCACATGTAGTCAGAACCTTCATGCTAGAGTGCCGACACCAGTATCATCCCTTGTGCTTCAGTGCTCTGTTACAAAGCAGGGATCAATCTGTCAAGCCAGGTTGTAATATGGTAATCTCTGATTTGGCAAAGTTCTGGGCCAGTGGGCTTCAAGTTGTCAAGAGTAAGTATGTGTGCATTTTTGAATACATATGCGCACTTGCAACTCAGTGAGGTTTTCGTACAAGTTAGTATGTACTGTCTTTCTTTGTGTTTGCAGAGGAGCAGGATGTTGCAGTTTTGCTGACCAGCACGCCACAAATTCGGCTGCAAGTCGAATATGGGACGTGGATGAGGTGACAAGGGAGATATCAGATGTTCTCCATGATCTGAAGCAAGGTAATTCTGTTATGAAAGACAATGTGACGAGGAGGCTAGAGATGATAAAAAGACAGTTGACAGCGAAAGTAAAAGTGAGGAGGAGGCCAGAGATGGTAAAAAGACTAAGGACAAGGAGGAAGGTAAAGTCCCTGTTGTCGTGGAGCTGGATGCCAAGGAAAGCCAGGATGCTTCCAACACAAATCTTGATGATGCAACGGCCAAGAAGGGAGAGGAAGAACCCAAAGGGACAGAGGAAGAAGCCACGAAGGGGGGTGTTGGGTAGGGGGTGGAAACCACAAAGGGGAGTGAAGGGGAGGCCAAAGAGGGGTCGAAAGGCAACAAAGATCAGAGGGAGGCCGAGGATGAGCAGGAAGAAGTACTTGCGAACGATATTGTTGTGGACAGCACCGACGGGGGCGTTGACTCTACTGCTGCCGATGCTGTTTCGAATCGGAGAGGTGATTCCCCTGATTCCGTGACCCTGCAGGAACTTTTCGGTTTGGAGAGAAAGAAGCGCAATCACGCCCGTGATCAATTATCCCGTGCATGCAAATTGTAGCCAGTGAGAATCTGTTGTATTCCGCACTATGTGATTTTTAGTGACTGAGTCAACTTGATTTTTTGGCCCTGAGCTTTATCTGTTCTCTCTATCTGGTTCTGTGTTGGTATGTTACCTTTCATTACATTACTGTTTCAGTTGTCCTCACTATATGTGCATTAAAGTACCAAATTTGGTACTTTTGGTACTGTTGAACTTGGGTGCACGTATGTCCACTATTACAGTACCAATTTGGTACTTCTTGAACTTGCTATTTCGGATAGTCTTTATCACTTGTGCAATACAGTACCAAATTTGGTAGTTTTTGGTCTAGTTTTCTATTTTATATATGATGTTTGCACTGTGTATTTTTCCCCACTCATTATGTCTTTTGGTGTTGTAGTAAGTTGGTGGCTAGACAAGACACCGGCAAGCACATTGTTGCAGCCTGATGTGGCTGAGGCTGCTAGATGCGGGCGGATGATTGTACTTGATCTAAATGGCGTGCTAATAACCAGCTGCAGTGAGATCCCTGAGAAACTTGAGTGCCTACCAAAGGAGCACATGCCACGGGTAGTCTATCTCCAAAAGGATGTAATTTGTCTTGTAAGGCCAGATGCGGAGCAGTTCATCCTACGGCTTAAACAGAAAGCAAGCCTAGTGTTGTGGTCTTGCTGTAGAAGGGAAAAACTGTTACACATGGTGAACGCGTGCTTTCCCAACCATAGAAGGCAAAAATATTTTGCAGGTAAAGCATGCCCACTTTGAATGTTGCAAGACATAAGTTACGCATACCTCTAACCTCGGTTTTTGGCATTAGGAGATATTCTCTCCCAAGAGGACTGTGAAATATGGCGGCCCCGTATGTCGGAGGTGCCGGTTGTGCCCAAAGACATGGGCGATAAGCCCGTTTTCCTGAAGAAGCTATGGATGTTGTGGGCAAGGCACCCGAAGTACGATGCCAGCAACACTATTCTTGTAGATGATTGTAGATACAAGTCTCTTAAAAATGACTATGAAAACTGTATGGCAATCCGATCATACGATCCCATGGTAGTAGGAACCAATTACCCATTTTACTTGCTATATTTTGTTTTGCCTTGGTTAGGTGTTGTTCATTCAATATGGCTTCATCATCAATAAAATGAGAACTTCCATGAAACTATAAAGTAATGGTAGAACTTGAAGTGTTTGATAGTGTCAATGTATCCGAAATGCCCAAAAACGTAAAAAAATGGATGTCTGCTTCCTTCATTTAAATTTTACCACTAGTTGATAGTTCCATGAATTTTATAAATTTTATTAATACCCAAAGCTATATTGAATGATCAACACCTCTACCTCATAAAAATGACATTCACATTGAATGAAAAGGTGACCATTTTAAACAGTATGAGAAGTTAGATTCACTTTTCAAAATGTCTAGTTGTTTTCTAGACGTTCTCAATAAATGTGACTGCATTTTGGGAAAATGTTCTAGAGAGAGAAATAGAATTTCTTACACATCGCTCTAAATAACCTCCAAAATATCCTAATTTCTTATACCTCAGATGCCTGCATAAGATATACCAAGCGATTTTGGTCTCCCCTCACATTCAGTAGCGATCTATAATGCATCTAGAAAGGCTACTCTCTAAAAAATATCCTATTAGCTATCTCACTTAGATCAAACTCTATCTCAACCAAGGAGAAAAATGCACATCGCATAGTGCATAAGATGAACCACTAGGTAATGGCAAGCATACATCTCCTGCTCCTACAATATCAAATGCCTTACCTTGGCCAAGTGCACACGACCAAGCCTCCCTCTAGAGATAGTGTTAAACCATCCACAACATGATATTCTATAGAAGATTGCACAATTATCTAGTAATTAGAAGAAGTGTCACTTGTACCAGACATGTAAGATAGAGGAACACTAGAGGTAAATGTGACAGCACCTCCATCCGCATACTCAAGAACCTCTCTATCTTGTGACAAAAATTCACATGCATCATGCATATATCTCCATTGATGTCTCATATGTCTAAAATAGTGATGCCTAATGTGCCTCTGTGATCACAATGCAAACATCTCATATATCAAAAACTACAAAGCTGTCGTCTCTCAATCAATATTAATATCAACTCTGAATTGTCACACATGATCAATGTCCTACCAAAATAACACATATGTATAGAAGTAAGTGGGAGATCACCTAAGCAATTTACAATCATAACTTGATCAACTGTATCCACCGGATGCTCACATATGCATAATATGGCTCTAGAATAATTATACAATGTAAAATCCACAGTTCTATATAAATCTACAAAGTAACCATGCATAAGCAAGCACCCACATGAGATATACAAGAATAAAATAGCACTAGTAGACCAAGTGAGCCCAATCCAGGGGACAAACATCTCTCAAGCATATCTCAAACAATCATAAAGACCATAAATATGTATGCAAGTAGAGAGCAAGCACAACCCTCAAAACACATCCCCAAAACTGCATGCAATAATCTAAAAATGGTACAAAAGCCTATAGAACCTACAAAGGTTGTGACTACTTGTAAGCTATATCCATAACTGCAAGCATATGCAAATCACTCGTGCAAGAGTGGATGCAAGAATACTAATTCCATATACATCTCAAAATATGCAATCCACATATATGGATAGTCTTCATCAGTGAGAATTGATCCATATCTATGTCTCAACATGCTTTCCAATGCTAAAAATTGTGCTTCTTGTAAATCAAAGAGCAATCAACATTCTCCTTAGTTGGGGCACCAGAATATGGAGAGGGGTATTGGGGAGCAAACTCAAACAAACACAAACATTCTCTCTATAGCTTAGGGTATTCACAGCACCCATGTCCTCTCAAAAACACCTTCAAAATATACAAATTACACTAGCAGAACCTCGTCTGCACTTCACTCAATGCTTACACACCCGACAAGACCACCTCACAACTAAAACACATTAGTATGGTTCATCATAGCACTTCTGACACACACAGCACCTCTATCTCACTCTCTTTATACAAACATCACCGATTTGAGGGGCCACACATATCCGCTATTGACATTGTAGAACACAAGAGCATAAGAAAGAGGGGGGAAGGGGAGAAATAACACTGAACATGGTGATCGAGGATTGATCTTGCTTTTAAAAAATCGTTTACAACATCCCCAAGCACCAAAACTATGGCTAGCTCTAAGAAAAAACTCTGCTTTGCTCCATAGGCACACTTCTCTATCAGAAAGCCAAAAAACAACCCCCAAAATGATGAAAAAAACCCTCTTTTCTAGAGGTGTTGTTACATTTTTTTAAATTTCTCTCTCATTTCCCCAGTTGCTAGCTCAATTTAGCAACTTGAAAGAGTCAGTGCTCCATAGCAAGCTCTCGACATCCCTCACCCACTCTCATGATCCTGGGGGACTATAGCTAGTACTCCCACTTTCCATCAATTAGAAAGAAAGGAGGTCCCATGGTCTCCCCTTGTGAACAAGCCCTTATAGTCTCCACTTGCCACGTGACCACCACCACAACTATTGGCAACACCTCCACCAATGCCAACACATACGAAAAACACTGCTTGGAGCCGTCTATGCAATGGCCACACCATGGCTGAGCTCAAGGGATCTATCTCTCCCTCTCTCGGATGTAAATGGGTATGACACGCTTTACCCTATGTACTCCATCCTCCTTTGTTGTCAACTAAGCATGTGGGACCATTTTATGGCCATGTGGCAACCCCACACTGAATTTCCCTCAAAAACCTCCCAAAGCTCCCTCAAACTTTAAAGAGGAAAAGTTGACTACACATGTGGGGCATTTTATGGTTATGTGGCAACCCCACACTGACTTTCCCCCTAAAACCTCCCAAAAATCCCTAAAATTTTAAAGAGGAAAAACCTTTTCCGAGCCTCCATGTATCGAGCATAACCTGTTTCTCCCGCATCAGATGCTCACCCTGTAAGACCTAGGTGGAAGCTCATCTTACTAGCCTTGACTCCCGAGGACTTAGATCCATTTTGAATCCTCCGTGACCTCAAACAACAATCTTCAAAATGAAAAAAAAACATATGATCATCCACCACCGCCGCTAGGGCATATCTTGATTACCATAGTCCTGTTTGACGAGCCGTCTCTTTCGATTGATCCCACATGCTACATGCTTCCCTTGAGGACCCTAACAAGCTTAGAAAAACACTTGATGACACAATTTTTGAGGTAGTCAAATCATCCCCAAACCAACACCGGACAAAGCATAACTTGTCCGTCTGGACTTTGATTGTCAATCCAAAAAGACCGGCATGCACCACAATGTCACGCACTTCAGTCCTATCACCATCACCTATGCTTCAAGGCTTTGTTACACTCACCCATCCTAGTGAAGATCTACAAACCACCTCTACCTTCATATTGCAATAACTTGCATCTCGTAGCTCGAGCCTCTGATTGAGGAGCCATCTGGACCTGTTTGGAGAACACTTCAAGGGCCACACTCTACTACACAATTCCAGTTAAAACTTGAGAAATCAAACTAATTAGCCTAGCATGGAGCCTACCTGGACTACAAAAGCACCACAGTCATACACGTCCAGATCCCCTTAGCTGCACTCGACCTTCATACTTGCTCTAGCACACGCACCCTCACATGCACTATAAGAACACATACCCATGCATTTTCCCTCGTCTAGCTTCTACACTCTTTGGCTGCACGAACATGGAAGAATCAAATTTCACCAAAACCACATTTAAATCTTTCTCTCATCAAGGACAACAAGTATGTATAGCCAAAATGTGGAGAAGTTGGAAAAATAGAGAGGTAGATAATAAGCGTACTTATTATCTTCCTTCTCAAAATTGACCCAACTTCATGATTTTTTGGTACAGCTTGTTAGAATGTGTGATCACAAGATCACCCACCAGGTTTGAAAGAATCTCGACATTCAATGTGCTCCCATTCATCGTTAGCTTCATAGGTAGCCAATGTCCCGGGGTCTTCACCAAGAATTATCGTATGATGTCACGTGAGTGTACAATAGGGGGGGTTTATAAAGCCAAAAAGGTAGATTTTACAAAGGAAGGTCCCGTATATAGAGGTAGTATGGCAGTTTTGGTGCACGCAAGTGACGTCTTCCTAGTACTACTAGTGAATCACCTGTGGCCAATGTGCTCCCATTCACAGCTAGCTAGCCACTTTCAAAATCCTTCTATTCCAAAAATCAAACTAACTCTCACATCAATGATCCAAATTCTTCCAAAAGCCAATCAATGTCTATCATGATGCCCTTAACACTAGGTTGGAAATGGGACACTTTTATGTCCTGGGACATTTTTATGTCCTCTTAAGTGACCATTTTCCTTGAATTATGTCAAGAGTTTCGAAATGGATTTTGAGGTGCTATGTGTCTAGAAAGTTGTCTCATGAGCTGAAAAAAACTTGTCATTTTTTTGGAATATCAATTCCATCATTAACATTGTCCTTGCACAACATTTCACACCCTAAACTGTGTGAAAACACGGGTCCTGCTTTTGTCTTTTTTCAACTTTTTGCAACTATACCACTCTAGAATTCATGTTTGTGAGGTCTATAACGCTAGAGAACTATCTTTAGTAGTCCTCAACATATCCTGATGCTTCTAGGGAGGAATAAATGTTAAAGTTGTAAGTTATGACCAAATTACAAAAATTGTCAAATCCTGTTTTTTAGCCAATTTTATCTCTTCTATGATTTTTTTGGTGTCTTTCATGATATCAAAATGCAGTTTTGATTTTCTATGTCGCATATTGTAACATAAAGCTAATATTCTTTGAGTTTTGGGGCACCTAATACCCTATTTTGCATAGTAGACAACGATGGTTGATTTTTTCAGTTATAGAAGAAAACAAAACATTCTAGTATATCAAGTATAGCTTTTTCAATATTGTTAGTTTCTTGTGACAACTACATGCATTTTGTAGGTAGTAACCATATCTAGTCATAAGGATCAAATTTGGATAGATATTGAATAGTTTCTATGGGATTCTACAACTCATAATGTTGAGCCCAGTTTTTTCATGTTTGCTGTATTTAGCACTTCATCTTTGTCCCCAAGATTCCCCTTGGTAAGAGATGTATTATTCTTTTGACATGCTCCATGGCTCCTTATGAACCTAAAGGACAATAGGGAACTAAGAAAACATGAATATATTATTTGTATTGAGCGTGGCTATAGAAGCTTTGATGATAGGTTTGCAGAATGGTAAAAATTCAACTTTTTTGTACCTATTTCTTTTGGCAAAACAAAAAATAGTGAGTGAGAAGCAATCATATGTTCTGATCACCAACCCATTGAGGTTAACTAGGGAATTTATCTCAAGTCCTACAAAAATCCCTAATCTTATTTTTATGCAACAAAACGTAAGAAATGACTGTTTTGATGAAAATGTACTGGTCCATCAACTTTGGAGGCTTGGTGTGACCAAAAGATGAGAAATTTTACAAGTTTCTTATTTTTTCCATGTGTAGTAGGCCTTGAACTATAACCTCATGAAAGGATTTTACAAAATGAGTGGATCTACTATGGTTTTGGAGGTTTTTTTCAAAACCCTAAAAGGACACTTTTATGTCCTGTTAGGTTACCAACCTAATGTTAATCCATGTATGAAAAAGTCATAATTCCATTCAAAAATTTAGTCCTAGATAATAAGCATTATTACTATCTTGCTTGAAAGTTTTTGTCCAAATTGGGATTTTTTGAGTTGCATCATGTTTACATGGCTTTACTAACATTCTTTAAGCATTAGAAGAAAAATTTTCAAATTCGAGATTCAATTATGTAGATTCATAGATATTCCCACTTTGAAATGTAATTAAGATGCTAAATACTATGTATTGACTCCAGGATCAATGCAAAGTTTTCCATCCATGCCCAAGAAAAATATAATGAAGCAAAAGATACAAGAACTACAACCATACAAGTCAAACATCCATACGAGTGGCCAAGAAGACATATGTTGGAGAAGCTTAATTGAAAGAGCACAATGTAGCCATCTTCCATGGTAGGATTAGAAATACAGATAGCCAGGCAGTGGAGCTGCAAATGCTTTTGAAAGAAATATATAATGTGGACCAAACTCCAGAGTCAAAGAATCACACCAAAAACTAGGGCTATTACCTTTCTATTGAATGGACTCCCACGGTGTCAATAAGTACCCAGTGCGGCTAGAAAAGCGTTGAGCCAAGCAAATCACAATTTCAAAGCAAAAGACACTTACTAAAAAAGAATAAAACTCTAGCCATGAAATCTTAAGTCTAAAAAAGAACCAATATCAACTCAAAACTCTTGTGTGTTTGAGGATTTGGTGTAGCCTCAACCCCAATAGCATAGTTGCAATGCATGTTTTCCCTAGCGAAACACTTGCTTCGCCCTTTAATTATTTATCAAGGCCATTTCATGGAAGCTTGAGGACTTTCATAGACAATCTCACGCACCTTTTGAAAGAGAGGAAACCCTTAATGTAACCCTCACACGCTTGAGGAATTTCATAGACAATCTCACACACCTTTTTGAAGACAAAAAACCCTAAATGGAACCCTCACGTGCTTGAACACGGGGTAGGAACAGTGCAGGACTATACTAGCACACCATGGAGAAGCCTATGTCTCCTTTCACGGAGAGGCTTAAAGTGCTGATATTACCCTGTGTCCTAATAGTCATGGCACCATGAGTGATGTGGCAACCAATTGTGGGCCACTTTTTACCATTTTTAGCCCAGAAATGTCCTTTCTTGCTAGCCAAAACGAGCTGGGAAAGATTCCTAAATTTGTGGAAATTTTTTCTTGGTCTCAAATATCATTTCAAACCTTATTTTCAATCGGCAAGCACATTAGATGCATCTTTATAGTTGCACATAAAACTTGCTATTTTTGGACGAGATCATTTGCATTGAACTTTCTAGACAAGATGAGTGTCACATCCGGATGCACTTGACATATGTACATTTTAAAAATATATTATGAATTTTTTAATGTGTAAAACATTCCATAGCGCCATGTCAGGGCTTTACCACTCTGGTAAGGTATGTATACAACTACATGTCCATGGCAACTGTTTTCATGCATATGATATTATGTACATTGTAGCATTTGGTTCCACGTATCAAAAATCATAAAGAGTAAGGTGAAAATTTAAATTCACATTGTAAACATACCACAACATGATAGTCACCCCTCTAAATTTGCATATCCTCCTACATGTGCCACAATAGTTACAATATTCCACATATTGAGGTACATCTTTTACATTCCTTTCCACCAATATCTGTTTTTCAATTTAGCAAATGTTGCCCATACACCTCGATGACCATCCCATATACTCTCATAAAAATCCTTGATAAGCTTCATTTGAGTGTCCTTGTCACATACTATCCTTTTTGGAATTCCACCTCTTTGTTTTCACACAAGTATCCATTCTTCAAAAAGTACCCATATGCCTTCCTTCTTATCCTCTTCAATCTTTGTTCAAACCAATCTTCTTGATTTTGCAAGGTACTTAAGTAGCAATCAATAAGCAACCACTCACCCTCAATTGTATCCTCTTAAAATGGCTCAAGTGACACTATTAAATGCATTTGATTGCCCTTAGCATGAGAAATGGTGTAAAATTTTGTACCTACACCATCTCCATCAACAATCATGTTCTCTTCATCTTCATACCTTGCTTTGGATAGCACATCTGCATTGGATTCTCCTTTCCTATAACATGCTTAAACTCCAATTCAATGAATCTATGTAAGCAACATCATGTGATTCAATGAATCTATGTAAGCAACATCATGTGATTCATCTTAAGGGATGGAAGCATCAACCTATTTGAAAACAACCTTGGAAGTCTAAACGTTTACTATGAGCATAGCCACTATAGAGACCTCTGGTGGTTACTCATCACAAGTTTTTTGTAGAATATGCACTCAAAGAAGGTCATCTATAGTACCCTTAGATATGTGTCATATTTACAAAACCCTATCTTCCTAAAGTATAAATAAAAATTACACTTTTTTAAAAAAATTGTCTTCTTGTGGTTTAACTCACGTGATCAAGTGATTATGGTGAACTATTGAAGTAATGCCTTAGGGAGAATGTGAAAGGGACTTTGAACTTAACACGATCAGAAAGAAAATACTTTTTTTTGTTTTGAAAAACTCACAATGATGAGTATAGATAAATTAAACAAAAACCAAAAAAAATACATCACTTACCATGCTCAAACTGATCCATGGCTCCATAGCATCAAAACATAACAACAGAGTTTCGAGGGCTTTTGCAAGGAGCCCTCTAACCCACAATACAACCAAGCTTAACATAAGGAAATAGTATGACTGCCATTGAGACTCATCCCGTGTCATAGAATCAAACCCCACCCATATATAGAAACCAAAAAGAAAAAACTTACAGCCAAAAGCAGGGTGGGCCCCAAGTCCCCATCACCTCCAAAGAGCGTCTGAGATGTCAAAGAGTTGCAGCAAGTTGTGGATGGATGCCACCCACCTTCCGACCACAACCCGCTAAGAGTCATTCACCAACAAGATTTTGTAGGAGAGCCTAGCACCGTCATAAACCACCCTTGGTTGCCACCGCCAAACCCAGCCCTACCACAGCGAGCATGGCGCCCAAGGACCAACTTGAAGCTTCAAGCCTTCCAAATCCACAAAGACAGCTGAAACCAACCAACCACCGGGAAAACATCTTCTCCTACAAAGGAAGAAGGGCAGCTACCAAGCCGTTTGCACAAAAAATAGGCCTTTCCAAAATACCATACACCGCAAGGGAGGGTGTGGGTAGCCAGGAGCCCTATCCCAGGAGTTCCCCTATCTACAGGCAAGTCCGACCCCCACCCAATAGCCCCAAAGTTTGCAGAGCACTCTGATCCGAGAGCACGTCCACCTTCAGGCCTCCACACAGCCCACCAAAGGGGACCCCAGCCCGTTATGAGAACATTGGGGTTGCTCCAAAGCAAGCACGTGCTAGGGTTTGGCATTAGCTTGTGCAAGCATAGTGAAGACAATCTTACTAGGAATCAATTATATTTAGGATATAAAATTTTATTGGTTTAAGATTAATTTCCAATATCTCGCTATTTAAAGAAATTTGGCCTGACCAAAAAATTACTTTGTTTTATTTTAGTTTATGATATCTCACTATTTGAAGTAATTTGGCTTAACCATAAAATGACAATGTTCAAATGGTGCTTTAGATTCTTACAACTCTTGCCTCTATTTGAATTCACTAGAGGTGGAAGGTATGAGCCTTTAACACTAGGGTTGTGTGAGCATGAACCACTTTTGTGGATATAAGCAACATTTTTGTAAATTCTTTTTCTCATAACCACAAAAAACCTCATCAAAACCTTTCAAGGATTGGTTCTTAAGGCATGTAGGGAGTTGAAAAAAAATAGAAGTAATAATTTCATGTAAAACTATTATTTTTTAAGAGCCATCTTTTAGGTGCAATCGAAGATAAATCACTCAAAAAAATTGATATTCCATGTAGACCCCTTAAAACCCTTCAAAACACATTGAAACTTTTTTAAAAATACATGGATATGTATACTATGAGAATATATGCATATATTATTTTTTTAAAAATAACTGCTAGCTTATTTTATATGCTGTCAAACTTAAAAGCCAATTTTGTGGCTTCTTACTATTTTTAAAAAATTAAAAATTTTAATCTTACACTTTTTTTTAATAAATGGTATACTAGAGTTTTCCTCTATGTCAATCCTATGATCATGGTTTATTGAAAAATAGATAATCGTAGAAACATTTTTTATAGATAATCGCAAAGCCACTATTGTGGCTTAAACACAAACCTACTGAATAACAATCAGTTAAGCTCAAGGCTTGCTAAATCATCAACATTCAAAATCATGAATCAAAAAGTAATGCCATGGAACTGCTTCAAAAGTCAAGTTGCTATGCTTACACTTATATATCTTAGAGAGACGAAAATTCCAATTTGTGAGAAGAAACTTTCACCTACTATAATCTACTCACGATTGTGAGTTTCTGCAAAAAAAAAAAAAAACCTTCACCTAAGTATGTTTGGTGTCTTGAATATATGCTGATATTGTATTCAGATCCCAACCACAAGTGAAGCACCAAAATAAATTTAGGTTAGCAGGGCTAAAATTAGGTTTTTAACAGAGAAAATTATAAAAACAATTTAAACAAGGTGACAACTCACGTTGGCATTCTAATGTATTTAAGTCGGTTGAATTTGTAAATCCCGGTTAGATCTCCGTGCTTTAAAAAACAGGCGTGTAATGTATTTAAGTCGGTTGAATTTGTAAATCCCGGTTAGATCTCCGTGCTTTAAATATCCCTCAAAACTAAACTTTTTCAAATAGAACGTTGAGGCAAAATCAAAAACATATCAATGTTGATATCATCTAATCCGTCTTTTCATGAGGGATTCCATACACTCTTCATATTTCAAATCTCACAAGATATGAAAATTCGCCCCCAGAATTACTATTTTTTTCTTAGGTGGCCTCCGATTAACCCCTTTACCCTGGGACGTGGGCAAAGCAGCTCTTAGAAAGCCAGCAAGTTTATAACACACAAAAAAAGTAATTGTTATTCTTGACAACTCAAAACATGATGCTCATTACCTCATGAAACCAATGAAGATCTTCCCAACAGGAATCATACAAATAAAGAATAGATTAGCCTCAAGCGACTAGTGTCAAATAGCTCCATGGCCACGCAAATGAATAATGAATGAAGTTAGAAAGTATAGCAGGATGGGATCGAAAGCATGGGCTGCCATTAGTGTGGTAACGCAATGATAAGTATTAGCTCTTAAATATTGGTATTAGGATAAGAAGCTTTGGCTACAAAATGAACCAGAGACTTATATGAAGAGCTTGATGTTGGTATCTCAATGATGGTAGGACTGCATGAAGATGAAAGCCACCAATGAGAGGACCACAGGGGCGCACAATGTGAGTACGGTTGGGGGTGATGCACTCTCCGGCTGCATCGGTGCCGGTGCGGGTGCATCCACCTCATCTGTTGCATGCACCATGGCTACACAAAGAGATAGCAGGCACACCACCATGATTGTGAGCATGCGAGAGAAGGCTCTTGCTGAGGGGGTCTCCATCGTAGAGAGAGAGAGAGAGAGAGAGAGAGAGAGAGAGAGAGAGAGAGCGCTCCTTCTGTCTTTCCTGTTATAAGAGCTTGAACACAATACTCTCTTGCTTGATTAGATTAGAGGCAAGAAGAGCTGTAGAGAGGGAGAACGATGAGCGAGAGAGAGGTGGGGAGACTAGATCTATTTGTAAGTGTGTGTGCGGTAGCAAGGTGGTGGAGAGGACCCGGTATGATGACCTTTCAGGTGGGGCCGGGGGAGAGAGAGAGAGAGAGAGACACAGAGAGAGAGTTTTACTCGGTCACCTGGTAATGGAGGCACATCCTTGCCTTTGCCGCCTTTGACAATGTGCATGCCACTTAAAATTTGCATTCGATCAATGACTGTGTGCGCGCGTGCGTGTGTGTGTGTGTGTTTAACAGCTCAACAAACGGGTGGGTGCTAGGTAGTAGTAGGTAGGTACCTTGTTTATGCCGGATGGGTTGGCCTCCCGCGAGCATCCAGCCTTGTCCACCACTTTAGGGCAGGGCCCGTTGCCCTTTCCCACATGGAAAGCACACATAGTGACCGTTCAGCCATGCGTCCGATCAAAAAGGGGCTGCCACGCAAGCTAGGCCCGCCACGCCCCTGTTTCAACCAAACGGCTCTCCCACCGTCTTCAATGCAATGAACACCCCCCCCCCCTCACCACGTTCATGCGAACGTAGAGACGTTCGTGTGGCGGGAAGAAAGCTGCATTGAGCGCAGGTATGCAAAAGCTGTAGCGGGCTGAGGTGGCGTTCATTGCATCGCTCTGAACCTGACGCAGTTTGTCAGCAGGAAATTAGCAGCATCGATCGTAGCGTTCAGCAGCACATGTGCGCAAGCAAGCGATCAGTGGACTGCGTTCGTAACGCCACCGAACGCACCTCTGAACGTCTCATGTGCGCTTCACATCTCTCTCTCTCTCTCTCTCTCTCTCTCTCTCTCTCACACACACACACACACACACACACACACACACACACACACACACCCACACCCAATTCACACCACGCACTATTCTACAAACCACCATGAAAATGGAGATTGTCAAATCATTGGGATTTTGTCCAATAAGAAAAGGAATTTGTAGGCATTTTGTAACTTTAGAACAAAAAATTTGTAGGCATTTTACAACTTTAGAACAAAAAATACAAAAATATGCTACTCACTCCTTATTGAGAGCTTATTGTGCTCAACATTGCCCATCGCCCATCCCCAATAAATGATGAGTATTTTCCCTACCCCCCCTTTCTCTGTGTCTCTCCTCTCACTCTCACCTACGTGGCTACAGAGACATCTAGATGCTTTACAACCATATTGCACATATTGTTGGAACCTCGAAAAGACCAAAGCTATGGTGTTTAACACCCCAATTGCATGGGTAACAAGATCAATTCACTTTTGGGGCGGATGTTATCGTGTATGTGGTTGTGATGTGTGTGAACACACTTAGGACCGTCAAGGCATTTTTTCCTTGATCACCATGACATTTTTTCCCTCACGCATTGTATATACGCCCATCACCCTATGACTAACTTATCTATCTATTTGTGCATTAAGCAATACACTCTCTGTTGTGTGGCTTGAGCTTCTTCATCTTGTCCAAGCTGTGTGTGCATCCCTGCAACCCTAATTCCAACAATTGGTATCAAAGCAGGTGGCATCCTCTCGGGCATAGTCGCTAGCATCCTCAACACCCCTTGATCACTTTCCCCGCATCGGGTGAGATTTAGTGAGTGTTAGCAAGTTGAGTAATACTTTGAGTAGGCTCTCTAGTAAGCTCTTAGAGCTTGCTGTGCTCAATATTTTGATACAGACTCGTTTCAGCCTCCGTTTCCACTATAGGTTCTAATGTACATGCAATTTTCAGCGGAACTAGTCCCTTACACTCTTCTTTAGGTTGTGCTATATAGCATGTGTTAGTCCTACTTCGTTTTTCTGCTTTGGGGTGGTTCTCACTTTGGGTACAGTCACTCGCCATGGGTGACAACAACACAAATGTTTCAAGATGTTTGTTATTGAGGTTAACTACCAAATGTGGGCTTACATGATGACACATGTTCTTGTGTCAAAGGGCATCTAGAATGTTGTGCAAGGCATTGATGTACAATCGACAGTTTCTCTTCTCGCTTTGTTGAGGATGATGCAGGTTCCTTCTTCATTGATCCATATATTGTTTCTCTCCAAGCTTCCAGGGAAGCCATAGATTTAGCTTCCTGTTGGAATGCATTTCCTAATTACCATGGCTTTTGTGGACACTTTCTTGTATTGTTTTATAGTTATTGATTTGTATGACAACCCATATTTGAATTGTACACTCTCGAACAACTACCTTTATCTGGTAGCTACCACTCAATAATGCCTGGCTACCAACTAGCTACCAAATTTTTTGGTTGTAGAGTTGTGTGCTATGGATGTGCTATATAGCAGTAAGTTTACTATGTATCCTTTTGTTGAGCCAGCAGAGGATCACACCCACATTTTTGCTCACACTCATCATTTTGTAACCATTGATTGTAATAAATGTCTTTTCGACATTGATTTTGATTTGAGCCATTCATTAAGTAACGGAACTCAATTGAGTTTCCAGCTTGTAATCCCGAAGTAATTTCACTTGCTGATGTAATTAGTTAGAGATGTTCTCACCTCCAAGGCTAAGGTATATAAGCCAAAGTTTTTGTAACCTAAGGACATTCAGATTATTAATCAAAGTGAGTTTTTGAGCGCCGTGACTGTGTCTGAGAGAGAGAGAGAGAGTCTTATCTACTTGCTACGCGAGCTACGGAGCCTCCATTGGAGAAGTGACACCGCCATTGTGTTAGCAACGGCGAGAGCTACGCACAGATACCAAGAGTGCACGCTATCGGCTTCTATGTGTGGTAAGTTCCTACGAGCTTCGGTGTGAGTTTTCTTCCAACTCGTGTGTCGGAATGGAGCGTGCAGCATATCTATAGAACCATAACGAGTAGAGCTACACATTGGTACCATCGGGGTCAAGTTTCGATCACCTGTATTTTTCGGCCTGTCTTTATACGCGTTTACCGCACGGAGTGGTTATAGGTTGATTTTGCAGTTCAAGTCTTTAGGGTGTTGTTCTTACCTAGTGTATAGACTTCCCCTTGAGTTTGAGATCGATTCAACGATTCTAGATCCTGTTTCGTATAGCATTCGTTCGCAGTACGGATTTCAATCACTTGCGTGTTTTAGAACTTAGATTTGATTTCCTTAGTAGTGATTGTCATTAGAAGGTCGACTAGGTGATTTGACACCCACCTAGTTGTTTCCATGCGCCTGCGGGTCAAGCTTCGTCCTTGTCTGACAAATTCTGTTGTTGGTTGAGTTCTCGCTATTTAGCTTCCGCTAGCGGCATAACCGCCTTAACATTTGGCGCCGCTGCCGGGGACGAGAGCCCTAAGTAGGTGACCTTAGACTAATCCTACGAGGTGAGTCGTATAAACTACTTTGTATACTTTAGTTAGAAAAGATCTAGGAGTGGTGGACTCCGAAGATCTCGAGAGATACTAGGAAGTGGGGTATTCCTATGTCTTCCGTGTTGACAGTATTTTTAGTTTAGCTTAGAATTGTTTGTTGTTTTGTTGGTGTTGAGTAGTTGTTGCTAGAAGAAGAATTTGCTAGTCCGGGAGGGCAGTGGATCTCTTTAAAATCACAATTACCAAACCCATTTTATGATTAGGAATAGCTTAGGTAGGACTTCATTTGATCCTGATCTAGAGCTAGTAATCATTGGAGTATTTGCTTGATATGGTTGATTACATGTTAGATCACTAAACCGTCGAGTTAGTAGTGAAACTTGCAATAAACAAAAGTCAGAGAAATTTTCTGTGTATCTGGGAGTTGCTGAGCACTTGAGAAAGCTTTAGGAAGGATTCTGTGCCAAAAAACTGGAAATCTGCAACTTTAGACATCATACGCGTATGATGTCTAAATGACCAAACAGAGACCAAAACAGAAATTTTGACTTTACCAGAGTGTTCAAAAGGGGGATTATACCCTAATTTCAACTTAAAACAAGAGCATTAACACTCAAAGAAACCCAAAAAAACAAGTCAGAGTCCAAGAAACGCAAAGAATAGGAAATTTTGGATTCAGATCTTGTTTTTACATTCAAACCTGACAAAACACTTGAAACTCAATTATAAACATTGGAGAAGGCTTAAAACCAAAAATAGTCAAAATCTGGGACAAAAGACATCATACGCGTATAATGTCTTTTAGCACATCCACTGCTTATTTTTTATATCTGACCTGACAAGATTGTTACAAACACTGTAAAAAGCATAAATATCAAGTCTTGACCCAATTGATGAAAAAGACATCATACGCGTTTGATGTCTTTGACCTAATTTTGGACATATTTTGATACTTTGCCAACACAGATCCATTGTAATAGCTGTCTAGAGGTTATATTTCAAGTTTCATCCCATTTGGATCACAATTGACCCAAAACAAGTCAAAAGCGGAAAATTGCCAAGAAAAGCCTAAAGCAGGAATCTCCAGAATAACCAACCAAAACAAGGGGAACAAGCAAGTGTCATATCAACCGAGGGAAGTGTAAACCAAAGTTGGGTGCAACCATTAGAGCCGATCTTTGAAGGAAGTGTTTCTGATACTTCTTCGGAGAGATCTTACGAGATTTTCACCGAACACATGGAACACTTGAACCTGAACAACAGAGAAAATATGGCAGCAGGATCATCAAACCCTTCCGCCACAATGAAGCTATTGTTCATAAAATATCAGTACGACAATGAGCAAGGTGCCAAGATCTACAAAGATGGAATGGACCGCTATTGTGTAAAGATAGAAGAGAGACCTAGTGAGTTCAAGGACTTAGTGCCTGTGAGCTATAGCGGAGATAGATATCTAGATGACGAGGGCACCATGTACTTGGTAGTCCTAAACCCTAACATTGTGGACAAGTGGGGATTGATGGGCACCAAAGCCAAAGTAGATGAAGAACTGGAGGAGAAAGCACCAATAATGAACTTCCCTGATGCGAGGTTAAGAAGAGAGAATGAAACTACAAGGATCAACACTGATAACATCTATGTGGGGCTATACAAATATAATAATGGGGAGCAAGATGTCTATTATAGATGTGAAGAACCCTACACCGGAGAGTTGACATACCAAAAAAGACTTTATGTCTTTACCTACACAGAGGGATCGGAAGTGAAAATTGCCGCTTACGACAAGTATGGGAGGCAATACTCAACAATGGGCAAGATAGAATTAGAAGGATATACATACTTTGGGGGACCACTACATCAGTATTATGTTACTTCTAGCTCACAAAGACCAGCACCAACAAATGGAGTGCAAAACCCAATGACGACAGGAGGACAAAGAACTCAGGCTGCTGACTCTTTCAGTCAACCTCAGTACTCGAAGCCCAGGCCAATGGGATCATTACATTCCAGAGAGTCAATGGATACGAATCGAGGTAGTGCAGTTCCAATCCCCACGTATACCACTCCAGGTCCAAGGTTCGAAGCGGAACCATCACAATTACCTCCTAGTAGTAGATTCAGAGCAGGGGAACCGACAAGGGTAACCCATGAAGTCCATGATGCTAGAGAAAGCTTTAGCCGGGACACATGAGCAATGAGATTGGTAGCAGACCAGAGACGTATGAGACCATCTCAAGTAGCCAAGTGTATGCCAAAGAAGTATGGTGGTTCAGGAGATCCGTATGCACATGTGTCACTCTTTAAGCAAGTCTTAAGAGCTGAGCAGATAACCGATTTCCATACACAATACGAGGGATTTGGTCTTACTCTGGAAGGTACGGCATTGACATGGTTTCAACCACTGAACATAGGGGGATTCCATGACATGGTCCATTTGCTAAGAGAGTTTGCTGAGGAATTCTCAAAACGAGGGATTAAGCACAATACGGTCTCACAAATATATGCTTTTAAACAGAGAGAACACGAAAAAGTGAAGGAAGCTTCACTTCGCTTCAAACAATACATTGAGAGATGTCCAGTACGTGAACGACCACAAGATGACAGACTGTCTGTTCTCTTTATTGAAGGATTGAGAAAGGACACTCTCAAGAAGGACTTGCACTTGAAAGCTTGTACAAGTTTCGAGCAAGTAACGAGAGAGTCATTGTACTTAGTGGATAACTGTACGGTTTATGGAGAGGTGTCAACGGATACAGATTTTGCATCCAGTAGGTCCTCCTCCGTAGCGAGCGAGACTACCACTAAAAAGAATGTTCAAACAACAACCATGCCAAATGTAGAGCAAATGATAGAAGATGCTCTAAAAAGGATGGCACCATACCAAAAACCATTGCCAAAAACACTGAAATGGTGTGCTATTGAACAAAAATGGACAAACCATCCAACATAGGAGTGCTATTACAACAAAGGGTATGTAAGGGAGCGTCAGTATGCACCTCCTGCTCAATTAGCACCACCTCAAGTACGTCCAGTACCTCGATACCCAACGGGAAATGTACCAGGACCTATGGGGATAGAAAGACCGCAACCGGTATTGGGACAACAACCACCTTTACCAGGAGCAAGACTAGTGGGCATTAAATATGCACCAACCTTAGAGAATCAGGAAGAACAAGCCCTAGTGCCTGTTCAAGCCTATTACGAAGAATCTGGTGCACACATGTCTCCAACTGTGTATTACCCACCAGAAGAACCCAAACAACCAGAACCATGGGGCATGATTGGGAATGTTGGAATACCAACAGTTACAAGTGCTTCTGATGAAGAGAGATACAATTTAGATGACTTGAGAGTCAAAACGGGAAACGAGAGATGAGCCCGGAAAGAACGAAACAAAAGAGTATCAAAGAGACAACGAGCTTAAGCTCAGGGGGATCATTGCTAGTCGACAAAGTACACGAACCATTGGACGCACTGATGAGAGCTTACGAAGCTAGGTTAAAGAACAACCAAACACAAGAACAGAGGTGGATGACATACCCAAACGCGGAATTGAAAAAGCAGAGACTTGAAATGTGCCAGAGAATGATCGAGACTGCACAAGCCTTATTAGAACCACAAAGAGAAACAATGAATTGTGGAACGGAAAACCCAATTCAGCAAGAGACTATCATTTCACGGGTAACTGAAAAGACTCCCAGTGCACAAAAGCCTGAAAATACACACAAGGATGACCGCATAGTATTGAACACAACCGATCAGGAGATAGAGAGTTTTCATCCAGTCATACAGAGGTCTTACGGAAGAGATGAGGATTACAATGAATTTTGGAAACAAGTGAGAGAGGCAAACTTTGCAAACGAGCTAAGTTGCCAAGCTAACCATACAAATTGGGAAAAGGACATCAGGAATCCTCCCATAGTGGAATTTGAGGCAGGATCTCAAGTGGACTTGGATCTGCAATCTTATTGGGGAGATGGGGGCTCTGTTAGAACAATGGAGAGCAAACCTCACTCACTGAATACCTTACCTTCATACTTAGGAGAGTATGAAGCAAAATCCGAGATTAGAGCACTTCCCTCACGAAGGATCTCATCAGAAAAAATCATGGACTCGCAAGGATTGATAGAGATCTTGTCAACACCAGTGACATGCACTATCACTCTAGCTGAGCTTTTGAGGCTAAGACCACATATGTGGACCACTATAGGAAAATGCTTGGAGAAATTTGGGATAAAAGACCCAACATCGAGACTGCAAGAGGGTATATAAGAGCTGAGCAAACCACAAAAGAACGCTAAGCCTGTACCCTTAAACAAGGTCGGAGAGTATTGCGAAGGTGAAGAGGGGAATACAACCTTACCAGTTGAATTCCAAGGCGTGAACACGATGGCAATACTAGACAGCGGAGCTGGGGTAGCCATTGCTACAAAAAAAATCTGGAAAAAATGGGGGAAACCAGCAATAAGGAAGACTAGGTTGAAACTCCAATTAGCAGATGGACACATGGAGAAACCTATGGGGTTATTAGAGAAAGTCGTAGTGACTTCTTGCGGCATTGAATACGAACATACTTTTGCGATTGTTGATTTTGGCAAGGAGAATAACTATGATATCATACTGGGAAGACCATTCATGAGACAGTTGAAAATGGTCCAAGATTGGGGCTACGATCACATATACCTGAGAAATATGGAAACCACTACACGTGTGAACCTGAGAGACCATAGCTACAAAGATGTGGACCGAACACCGGTAGAGGAGTTTGATTCAGCTACTTTGGCGGGATCTGAATTTCCAGCTTGGTTAGGTAAGCCCAAGGAGTTATGGATGTGTGGAGCCTCGAAATGTGGAAGTCTGAGGCGAGAAGAATATGTTTTAGAAAGGGCTATCGCAGACAAAGCTTATATAGGAGAACCCTTTCCAGAGGGCACGCTTGAACCATTAGAATGGACACACATTCTAGCAACCCTAGATGTTTGTGCAATTCCGGATGGTCCCACAAGGAAATTTTGCGACAAGGACGGGTACGACGTGGTTCCGTACTTCATGTTGAGAACTATACTCGAAAAAGAAACTGAAAAGAATGATACACTGGAAAAGGAAGATGAAGAAGAGGTGTTTCACGACATTCCCGATCATCCAGAGTGGGGAAATGAAGCAGACAACGAGTCAACGGACAATTCAAGCGGAAACGAAGAAACTATAACGGATGTCCGATTTTATGATTTTCTGAACCAAACTAAACAACGCCAGAAACGCTATAGAGCAAAGAGAAAAACAAAGGGGGTTAGACCCAATCCGATGCCTAGAATAAGAGGAAAAAATCAATTCCTAATGCTAGTAAAGGCGGAAGATTGTGTTAAGGACAAGATTTCTGGAAGAATGAGAGGCAATGATCAAAAGAGCTTACGAAAAGACAAAAGAAGCTCAAGAAATCAAGTTCAAAGGAATGGAACGAAAACTGAAACAGAAAAATCAGAAAAGAACAAGTGCAACAGAGAACACACGGAGTCCAAGTTAGAACGTAGAAACAAGTACAGAGAGCTCAAGAAAACTCTGAAAGAAGTTTGGACGACAGAAATTGAGAGTGGAGAGGACGAAAACGCCAAAATCAAGGAAAACATGGATGTTCCCTCTCACTACAGGAAATTCACAATTGAGGATAGGAAGGTGGTATTAACCCAACCTATTCGAGAGAGAAGGGAGAACGAATCTTATGACGGACCGGAGGATGCAAAAAAAGTGGATTTAGCAGCTTCAGGTGAGACACCTAGACCGGTGTACATAGCCACAGATTTGTCTCCAGGCGAGGAAGAGAGACTTTTGAGTCTTCTCAGAGAGTACAGGGATGTTTTTGCATGGTCTTATAAGGACTTAAAGGGAGTTGACCCATCGATATGCCAACACACAATCCCACTAAAACAAGACGCAAAGCCTAGAAGACAGAGACCATACACATATAATGATACGTTTGCTAAGCGAATCAAAGAAGAGATAGATAAGCTAATGGAAGCTGAATTCATATACGAGATTGAACACACCGATTGGGTATCTCCGATTGTGGTGGTACCCAAGAAGAACAGAAAACTCCGAGTGTGTGTCAACTTAAAGAAAGTGAATGCTGCAACAATCAGGGACAATTATCCCCTATCGATAACTGATCATGTTCTAGAGCGTGTATCATGGAAAACAACATACTCCTTTCTTGATGGTTTTTCAGGATATAACCAGCTAGCCATAGCACCGGAAGATCAACATAAAACAGCTTTTGCAACGGAGTGGGGAATTTATGCTTATCGGGTTATGCCTTTTGGTCTAACCAATGCTCCCGCAACCTTCCAGAGGCTGATGACGCATGCTTTCAAAGAATACTTAAGGTTGTTTCTAGAAATATACATGGATGACTTATGTGTACATTCTCTTCTGAGAGATGAGCATCTAGAACACCTAAGAAAAGTATTTGAGAAATGTAGGACATATCGCATTTGTCTCAATCCTGAGAAATGTGTGTTTATGGTCCGACAGGGCAGAATTCTGGGACGTATTGTCTCACAAAACGGAATATCCACGGATTTAGAGAAGATAAAAGTTATAGTGGATATGCCTAGACCAACCAATGCGAAACAAGTATAGAGCTTTATGGGACATTGCGGATATTATAGACGATTCATTTACATGTACGCTATAATAGGTCAACCACTTTACATGCTAGTAGTGAACTTTGAATGGACAGAGGAGTGTGAGGAATCCTTCAAGAAATTGAAAGAGGCACTCATTACTGCTCCAGTCTTGAAATCACCAGATTGGGAGAAGATATTCCATGTGCATATAGATGCTTCGGCATATGCAACAGGATGCATTCTGGCTCAGCCAGAAGAAGGAAACATGGATTTTCCTATCTGTTACGCCAGTCGACAGCTCAACAATGCAGAGAAGAATTACACCACAACAGAGCGAGAAGGATTAGGAATGATATATGCTGTGAAGAAATTTTGGCATTATCTTCTAGCCAACAAGTTTGTGTTTTTTACGGATCACCAAGCCTTGCTCTACCTAGTGAATAAACCATGTAATACCGGGAGAATAGTGAGATGGTTCATTATCTTACTGGAATTCGACTTCACGGTAGTAGTAAAGAAAGGAAAAACACATCTTAGAGCTGATCATCTTTCGCGATTGACGAATGGGGAAGACCCTATAGGAGTAGATGACGACATGCCAGACGCGTACTTGTTCAACATAGAAATGATACCGAAGTGGTCTCAAAATGTCGTTAGCTTATTAACCTATGGAGGAGAGTTTGATAGAAGAGAATACAACCAGAAACATATTGCTATTCAGCAATCCAAGAACCTTCAATTGGTTGCAGGAAGGTTGTATCAATTGGGAAACGATCATGTTTTACGACTATGCATCAATCCTGAAGAATATAATATATATCTGCGCGAAGCACATGTTCAAGAATGTGCATTTCATTGTTCAAGAAGGAACACATATAGGAATTTGTTACAATTGGGAGTCTATTGGCCAGGAATGAAAGAAAGCGTACATGAATATGTCACTGTATGTATTGTATGTTCATCAAAACCGCCAGCAGAGTATTCGACATTATATCAGATAATGATCGCTCCGGAATGGAGTCAGTATATTGTTGAATATCTCACAAATAGAACTTTCCCAGAAGGAACGTCAAAAGCTCGTCAGAAATCTGTAGAGACAGAAGCTAGAGATTACGCTTTAATAGCATATCAACTCTATAAGAGAGGTAAAGACAACCAGCTTAGGATTTGCGCATCAGAGTCTGAGTATGTGATAATCCTGGAGCAAGCTCATGGAGGAGTAGGTGGAGGCCATTTCTCAGGTGATAAGATAGCAAAACTTGTCTTAGCCGTAGGAATATGGTGGCCAACATTACATTTGGACGCTGAGGAATACGTTAAACGGTGTGATGACTGTCAGCGGACCAAAGTACCACTTAAAAGAGATGATATGCCGCTTAGACCAATGATGGGGGCAAGAGCTTTTGCAAAATGGGGGATTGATTATGTCGGACCCATTTCACCTCCTGCATATAAGACTCATGCACAATACATCGTTGTGGCTACAGACTATCTAACAAAGTGGGCCGAAGCAAAGGCAACTCAAAAAGCAGATGCCAGGACCACGACACAATTTCTATATGAATACGTCTTTGTACGATATGGATTGCCAATAGAAATTGTGAGTGATCGAGGCACACATTTTATAAATGAAGTGATAGAGATCCTTCTAGATGAATTCATGGTAATCCATAGGAAATCAGCCCCGTATCATCCACAAGCAAACGGACAAGCTGAAGCAACAAACAAAACCATATGCACGGTCCTTACGAAGATTGTATCTGAGTCGAGAACTGACTGGGACCAGAAGTTGCATTCAACATTATGGGCATATAGGGTAGCATATAAAACATCAATAGGAACGACCCCATATAACATGGTTTTTGGGCTAAATGCTATCTTACCAATAGAATTCTTGATTTCAACCTTAAGGGTGGCTAAGGATCTAGAGTGGATAGGGCACGAGCTTTCTGATAGAATAGATGACCTGGAAAAGCTAGACGAGCTTCGCCTAAAAGCAGTAGCTTCTATCTACGCTCAAAAAAGGCGACAAAAGGAATTTTTTGATAAGCATGTGCGGACTAAAGAGTTTAAGGTTGGGGACTATGTCCTAGTTTACACTCTGAAACAGCATGCTAAGAAGCTTAAAAAGCGAGGGATGGGACCTCTGTTGATTAAAGATCTATCACCAAGTGGAGCCGTCAAGCTTGCTACATTAGACGGAGAAGAAATGCCCAATTGGATTAGTGGATGCAGAGTGAAAAAGTATCTGTTGCCGCTAACCCAAGACATGCTTCTCAAAATACATCAAGAAAAGCTGCGTGTCCAGAAAAAGAAAATGATTTTGGAGGCGAGGCGAAGGAAAGAATGGAGAAAAGAAGACTACTACGTCAGAAATAGCGCAATGAAGGAGTAATACGAATAAACGCAGTCAGTATAACAAAAATGGATAATGACAAAGAAGAACCCATCATTGAATGCAAAGTAGGAACCAACCAAATCAAAGCCAGAGCACTATTGGATTCAGGAGCTCAAACTAACCTACTTTCACTCAGTTTGTATAGACAATTGACAAATGACACTAAACTACAAACTGCCAACCAAGAGTTAAAGAGTTACTCTGAGAATTCAATCAAAACTGTCGGATGCACAGTTTTACATATACAGATTAACCAGTATGTGTATCCTCATATGTTTTACGTGGTTGAAGACCAAGCTACACAACATCCATTATTGCTAGGACAACCATGGCAGAAGCAATACAATGCAATGATTGACTGGAGTTCTAAATCAGTGCTTATCAAATACGAAGGTGAAAGTCAATCAGTGAAGTTCACCAAAGGATCAGAGACAACTCCAAAGGAAGAATCCAAGAACAAAGGTAAACAACAACCAGAGAAAAAGAAGAAGCAATGGCAACCAAAAGTTTCTATACAACTGGATTGCTCTTCGATGAGGAATTCTCAACATTGGATAAGGAAGACAAGCAATAATATAACAGCTCAACCTTGGAAAAAAACGGAGTCAAAGTTGGTATGGAGACCAAAAAAGGTTGTGCCAGAGAACACAAAGGTGGAGAACAGAGTCTTCAATACCAGACAACAGAGTGATTCCAGACAATCAAGGACAGTGAAACAGATCTGGATTCCAAAGAAGTTCATGACGGCACAAAGCTATAGCAAGCAAATTTGGATCCCAAGGATTTGTAAACAGGAACTCCCTTCAGTACAATCCACGGAAACTCCTAGGTATTTCAAGGCGAGGAAATCAACACAAAGAACAAAGCAGGTTTGGGTCGCAAAGAGTTTGTGGCAAGCACAAGCGAAGCGGAAGCAGATTTGGATTGTGAAAAAGAACAACAAGGTAAAGAAGAATCCATCTACTGATTCTACTACCGAAGTGCCAAAACCAACCCAAAACCCGACCACCAATCCTTCAATCAAACAAAGAGCAGCTTTATTGGAAAGATTGTTGTATCATCGCTCTGCAATTGCATTGGGAACTTATGACCAAAACAACTACAATGCTTTGACCACAGACACTTCATAGTCGTCCGGGAGGACTCAGACTAGGAGGGGGGGAGGTATACAGGTATACAGGAGCTACAAAGCAGCTACAAGCGACAAAAACAAAGAAGAACAAAAATTATATTACAAGGGCAGTGTCTTACATGATTGTGCAATTTTTATGTTTGATTGCGGATATTGATAATATTTATGCCCTTATATACCTTGTTTTGCAACAAGAAGAGATCAAATGATGAATTGGGTCTCTAGACGTGTAAATATCACTAAATAAGAGTGTGTTTGGAGCTAAAAAGCGGAAAAAAGTGGTAATCCAAGTCCAGAAATCACAAATAAGTGTATATTCATATACACAGGGTTACCAGCTATTTATTGTGTATGTTTGGAATTTTTTGGCTTCAATTTGCTATTTTCCTTTATTTTTTATGATTTTCTTAATAAAAATAAAAGAAAAATAAAAAAGCAAGTGAAACGAGATCAAAAAAAAAAGAAAAGAATAGATGGTGATGATCCTAATGACAAGGGCAACCCATGGTAAAAATTGAGTACAATTCGGAAAAAGTTGCGGAAAGCCCGAAATGACAGAATTTTGGCAAAGTGGACAGATTTCTCAGAAACAGGTCAAACGGAGTCCAAATTGAGAAATTTCAAATCCTACAGTGCATTTCACGACGAGATAGGAGCACATGTCAACTTTGGTAACAAGTGATCCGGGAAGTCCGAAGTTAAGTATTTTTCACTTCACTTTCAAGCTCATTTCCACTATTACCTTCTTGGAGAGAGCAAAGAGCACATAGGAGCATCCAACCTTCTACAACCTTCTACGACTGCTACGAGAGCTCAGAGGATACCAAACATGAGAGGTAGACTCGTTGCCATAAGCTTTTGATGCTTATCATTAACTTTTGTCGCGAAAACTGACCAAAACCAAGAAACAAGAGCAGACGGGGAATGCGGTAGAATGCTAGGTAGTGGCACAACCGCCTAACCAAACCTTGCAAGAATTTATAGGTGGGTTACCCTAGTATAGAAGATGGGTTTCTAACAATCAAAGCTCGAGAAAAAACGACTGAAAAAACCCTAGGTCAACAGAGCCTGCAAGAGGCAAACAGGAAAAAATTGTCGAAACGACACGAAACTTCACAGGAAGTTCAACCACATCAAGGAAAATGCAACCATAGAGTATCTCCAGGTTTGGACCACCAAAAGTAGGTCGGAACAACCGATTCGGCTGCGGACACACAAAGCGTCATTTTGGCATAATGGCTGAAATTGATGACCGAATGAAATGAAACTTCACAAGCAGCTTCAAATATACATGGATGACTTATGTTTGCAAGCAAAACCCAAAAGAAAGCTGATTCACTTACCGATGGTGAAAAAGACGCTTTCAGGCAACCAAATGGAGAAAGATGGAGAACGGGGAGCCAAAGTCAAGTTCAACCAAATAGATGGCTTCACAACATATCCAATGAGCTGGAAATGAAACTCTCGAGAAGAAAAGTTGAAGAAATTCAACTCCAAGGCAAGACGACTTCGGAGACTGAGATGCCTATAAGGGGGATTTTTAGCTAAACTGATGACTTTTTAAGTTGAAAACTAGTTAGCAGGGCTTAGGGCACTAGCACAAAGCATTCTTTGCACAAAAAGACCAACATTTCAAGAAAAGACATCATACGCGTATGATGTCTCACAGCATGAATTTCACATCCATTTCAACATTTGAGTGCATAGCCTCCTTCCACATGTTAATCACATCCTATGAACCAAGTATCATGAGAATTGGAGTTAGAAAACCCAAGGAAAACCAAAAAGACGCAAAGTAGGCCATAAAATTGATTTTTGGTCCTAATTTTGTCAAAGTAACTCCAAACTCATTGAAACTTTGTAGGATTGTTGATTAACACATCTACAAGCTATCTGGAACCAAAAAGCACCATTTTGACACAACAGACATCATACGCGTATGATGTCTATTTGCACTTACAGAGCCAAAACTGCTCATTTGTCATCATACATCCATTATATATATCTAATACATACTACATATGAAATTTGGAACCATTTGGTCAAGAGGATCACCCCAGTAGCCCAATTGAAGAAAATCCTTCACCTAAAGCCTATTTTTGGCCCAAATCCAACATACTCAAGTCCAAACCAAGATTTGAGTAGATATAGTCCTTCACTAGTACATGGGGAGTCCACAGAACCAATCCCATGCAAAATTGATGAAAAAGACATCATACGCGTATGATGATCCAGAGCCATATTTAGCCCAAAATCTATCCAAACTTCATAAATCCACTGAATAAGCCTATCTAAAGCCAAATCCAAGCTTATAGAGAAATTTGGTCCAAAAATACACTAAAAGATATCATACGCGTATGATGTCTCACTATGTGATTTTGGCACCTCAGGGCTTCAACCACCAAACAGAAGTGATCTACATGCCATTTGAAAGTGAACCACCAAGTTTTATCCAAGTTGGATCATAAAATCCAAATCCCTTTCAAAATTTTGCCAAGAGCCAGAACTGGACTAAACTGGCCAAAACTTGACCAAATGGTATCCAAACTCAAATCCAAGCATATGATACTCATGTATACACTATCAGCTACAAGCACAACCAATATAAAGTCATATTGACACAAAAGACATCATACGCGTATGATGTCTCCAGCATGATTTTGAGCCCATTTTGCATATTTTTTCACCTACCTTGCATCCTTAGGCCCTGAATAGCTCATGTTTCAATTTTCAAGTCATTTGGATAGTTAAAAGCTTCATTTCGGCTTTCAGTACTAAAAAGACGCTAACTTCTGAAATTGGAGTTATAGGATCCATGGATTCCGCCAAGTCATCGGCAACGAAGAGAAAAAGACCGACAATCAAAGATGCTCTTGCAGAAGCGGAACCATTTGACATTCCAGCAGAAACCCTCAAGTCAACAAAAACTTGGGTGGAGGAAGCAGTATTGGAGAAAGAGGGAATAAAGATCTACCAGGGGACTTTCAGAGATTCTCAAGGGCAAGCGGTGGATGTACCGATGATCCCACAGGAATTGGTAGATTATAGCAGGTCAGAAGACATCAGCAGGTACCTAAAAAGAGCAGACTTGCACAGTTTCTTCACCTCAAGACCATCAGGTGTGGATACAAGAAGAGTGTACGAGTTGGCAACATCCATTCAGAAGGATGGAAAAGCCACATTGACAGCCATGGATGGAGAGAAAGTAGAAGTACAGATCACTCCACAGCTCATTGCAGATGCATTGAAGCTGCACAACAAAGGGAGCTTGGTCAGGGAAAGAAGGGAGGCCATAGAGGTCTATGGGCCCAAGAAGCAAAATGCAACCTATGGAGATATGGCGGACCCAAGAGCGGCAACCCTTTGCCGACTGTACAACCAATTTCTTCATGTTTGCAGTAAAAGACCGCAAAAGTATACGACACCACCCCATGCCATTGCGACCACCATCACATGGGCATTAAAGAGCAATATGCCAAAAGAGGTGAATTACGCTCAACACATCCACGAGCAAGTAATTGCCATGCACAACGAGAAGCCAAGGTACATAGGAGGAGCGGAAATTCTGACAAGAATAGCTTATGAAGCTATTGGAGCTAGAGATTAGTGGCCAAAGGTTCCCTCCCAGAATGAGTGGCTTAGAGAAGCCGACGAGGAGGAAGAACAGCCCGAAGTATCCAAGAGGGCATCCACAAGAGCACGCCGGAAACTAGAAGTAGTTTCAGAACCTGCAGAGGATGTGGACGAGCCACTTAGGAAGAAAGTAAAGAAGAAGGTTGCTCCCAAGCAAACCAAAAGTCAGAAAGCGGCAAGAATGGAAAGACTAGTGGAGCAGTTTAGAGCGGAAAGAGCTCTAAAGGGTGACTTTGAAGAAAAGTGGGTGCCAGACCCCACTAAAGTTGGAACTAGCTCATCCAGGCAACATATTGATCAATACGATCAATATATTAAAGCTTATGAGGAGTCGGAGGCTATTCTGGAGTAGCAACCTGTCGAGCCATACACTGAAGAGGAGGTACAGCAATTAAAAGCTGAGCTGAAAAAAGACGACAAGGGGAAAAGGAAAGTAGATGAGTCTACTAAGCCTCAAGAGATAGACGGGCAAGCCGACAAAGGGAAAGCCAAGGAAGCTGAGGACAAACATCCCTCTTTTACTGATGTACCAAGCCCGAAGAAGACGGAAAAAATTGTGGAAGAGACCACAGTAGAGGTGGACACAGATGTTATGGAAAAGCCAGAAGCCGAGACCAAAGAAAGAAGATAGATCCAGTTCAGCAAAAGAGAAATGATTATGAGGATCTGGTAGCGATAGGATACACTGAAGAAGAGGCCCTTGAGGCAGTTTATGGGATCACCCTACAAAAACAAGATGAACGGAGAGGGACGGAGGAAAAAACAAAGAGTACAAAAGAAAGTGAAGAGAAACTGGACGAACCAAAAGCACTAGAAGAGCCAAAGCCAGTGGAGGTGGTGGCAGAAGGAGCTTTAGAGTTGACAGATGATGATGAAAAAGACATGCACATGGTGCATAAACTGCTCAGCAAGATAAAAGAAAGGTCCAAGGCAAAGGAAGTAGAGATTGAGACAGCCAAACAAAGGGAAGCGGAGTTGCAGAGAAAATTAGAGAATGCTATGACTGAATCTGAAAGTCATAAAGCATCACTCTATGACGCGGAAAACGAGAGAGACGGCTTGATACTCCAGCTAGCCGAGGCTTCAAGAGAAGTGACAAGTGCACAGGAAGCAAGGGAGCGGCTAGAGGATGAGTTGGAGGCGGCCAAGGATGAGCTTATTGAGCTAAGGGAGAGAGTCGAGCTCCAAGAAAGAACAATCACTAGACTCAGGACTACCCCTAGAGCTAGCAGAGCAGGAACCGAACAAGAGGGAGTTATCATACCAGCTTTGGAAGACCAGGTCCGAAGCTGACAAAGAGAGCTGAGATTAGAGCAAGTGCAAAGGTTGCACATTGCGGAGGGATCATTGGCCGCAGAGGAGAGGCTCACATTAGAAAATCAAACACTACGGACAGAGAATGAGGCCCTCCGCAAACAGCTCCAAGATCTACAAGAGCAACAAAGAAGAGAGACAGAGACACCACACGAAGAATCAGGTGGAGCAGCCATAGAGCTACCAGAAACTGGAGAGGCAACCACAATTGAAGATCCAACCCTAGCTCAAGAGGTAGCCTCGACTTCAAGAATGTCTGAAGAAGAAGAACAAAGGCTCCATGACCAAATAGAAAAGTCAACAGAGGAGAGTGCCAAGGTGGAAATGGAATGGGAGAGGAGACTCCTAATCTCCATTAGACTTCAGGGACTTGACACAAAAGTGCTCCATGAACAGTGGATGCAACCCAGCCTGCCTTTCCCTTTGATGAAATTTGAAGTGCTAAAGACGAAAAAGAGAATAGAGGAGGAGCAGTATGTCGCTCTTTACGAAGGCGACATCACAAAGGAGGAACAATCAAAGAAGATAGTAGATTCACAACCTAGATGGAGGAAAGGTTGGTTGAACAAATACCCACCCTATCTCATCTACTTGGTGGAGGCACTAAAGGAGATTCGGGAGGATGCAACCTTCTGCCCAGTGCCAAGAGTCAGAAACTGGAAAGAGCATGGCAGGATTGCAGAAAAGAAGCCAAATTGGCTTAATTATCCCAGGATGCCAGGACCAAAGGCAGGAGAGAGAATAGGTAAATCCTACATGGTGAAAACCCTAACGGGCACCATCAAGCTCTTTACTGGCTCTCCTGACCTTTCTTTATTGACTAGCAGAGTATTGTAGTTCCTACATGATGTCAATTGAAAGGTAGTCTTTAATATTAAAGTCCATAGTCTCTTTTGCATAAATGAACTCAAGTTTATTTATATGCACATGCCACCATTGACGGGATTACTTGTAGATTTAACTCTTATATTTTGTTCTTTCTTATAGTGTTAGGTTGATTAAGGATTGACAGTAAGGAAAATCCCATAAAGGTATATCGATTGGTGTAAACCAAGCTAAAATAACACACAATAGATTTTTACTACACCATAGTGTGTCCTCAAAGAACCATCCAAACCATATATGTAAGATATGGGTATAATACTTTTTTTCACAATAGCTCTTATAAATAAAAAGGGGGTATCATAATTACTATATACTAATCACAACTAGAGGGGTTTTCTAAAACCCTTCACTGGCAGGTGGCATGCCTATCTCTATGAAGAGTGGATCCTTTGGGGATGGATTTTATGCTAGTACCTCTAAAATACTCTTCACAAATAGAGATTTACTTTTACTCTCTCCAAATTTCTCACCTCATTCTTCTTGAAGGGAAATCTAGTGCTTTCCCTATGTATCAACACATCTTTCAAAACTTTTGGGTACAGCCCTCTGAAAATCCCTTTCATTGCAGCTTTGATGTTAACCTTTGAGTATAGAGACCATAAACATAGATTGAACACCTGACCGTATGCCTCAACAAAGTCACATCATCACCCTTGACAATGCATATGTGGACTGGTGTGCACATACTCACGGGCAAAATGAGCTACAATGTCAAAAGATTTTAAAACAAGATATTGTTTTGATGATACAAAAAATTCAATCTCTAAACTAAATGAGGGGCAACATAAAAAATGAAGAATTACATGTAACATCTTATGCCAATTATGAGACTTCAACCCATACAATTGAACGCTTCTAGCTTTCTAATTTGCCTTTGTGAAAGCTCCCTTTAGTGATCTCATGTATCATGTTGGTGTGCGACTAGAGGCAATGGAACCCTTCACTTGATCAAGCTCATACTTGGTTAGAATCCATGGGGCTTTAGGAAGAAAAATATCTCCATTTGGGCCTCATTATGGAATGATGGATGCGGAGAGACACTTCAATCCCCTCAACTCCTCCCTCAAGCCCAATGAGTCACTTTTTCCCGTAATGGGATCAATTTCAGTCCTAATAAGGGTTAATAAAAATTAGATTATTAATCATAATTAAAGATTAAGTGATCATCAATCTAAAAATATATAAGAGATTAATTGATAGTAAGGAATGGGCTACTCTAACTAATATGTTAATTAGAAAAATTAGACATAAATTAATGTCACTCGCTAATTAGTTGAAATCAACACTAATTATCTTGCTTAGTCACTAGATTTTTTTCTCTCTAAGTGATTTCCATGTAGTATCTCTCTAAGAATGAGAGAGTTTTGACCATCACTCCAAGTCTGAGTGAATTTGTGAATCATAGGGCCCTATTTATAGTTTTTCTAGGTCACAAGGGCTGAATCTGGCAGTTCCTTGTAGCCCAAGTAGACTCCCAACTGAAGGTAGTGCCACCTATTTCTATTTCAATATCTGGAAGGTCAGTGATTCCCCTCCCCAACTCTTGCCTGCTTTAAATTCAATACTCCTAATTTTCAATCCTATTTTTTGCTTATTTGGTAAATATCTGGAAAATATCTAGGAGGCCATAATAAAATTCTTCTGTTTTAATGATTACTAAAACCTTTTAGTTATATTACAAAATTAAAGTATCTGGTAAAAACTTTTTGGGGTTATAACGAGGTCAGTTTTTACCCAAATTCAGTTTTGAAAAATCATAACTATAGTATTGTAGTGCTTAAGATTCCAAAAATATTATCCTTTGCTATAATCGGGCAAGTTCTTACCGACGTTTTAAAAATCAAATGTTTTTAATTAAGCTTTGTACATTTCTCTTGGTCTAGTGCTCTTAAATACGAAACACAGTAGAGCATGCCACATTTTTTGACATACCTTGCTCTCTTCTTCATTTTGCCATCGATTTGAAAATCCGAGCCCTCCCACATCTCTCCCTCTCAAGGCTCACACCCCTCTTCTTCCCCCCCCCCCCCCCCCCCCCCCCCCCCCCCCCCCCCCACCCAATTGTTTTAAACACACACACACAAAGACAAGAGTAGACATAGAGATTTCTTGCCTCTTGCATGATCCCTCTGTTGCTTGGTTGCATTTTGCCTACTTGCTTGCGGTCCGTGTGTGATTAGTGTAGATTTGTGTGTGTGTGTGTGTGTGTGTGTGTGAGAGAGAGAGAGAGAGAGAGAGAGAGAGAGAGAGAGAGAGAGAGAGAGAGAGAGAGAGAGAGAGAGAGAGAGGACAAGAGAGGGAGGAAAAAGATTCCTTGGGTAATGTAGATTAATGCTTAATGGCTTCTTGATAAATGTAGATTAATGTCTTACTGAGTGAATTTTTTTTTGAAAAATGTTTAAGTTTGAGAAAAAAATTCAGTATAAAAAATAGACATAAAGTGTAAGCATTATAATGCATCAAACATTAAAAAGGGAAAATGAGAAGAGAGAGTCTAAAATAAGATTGGATTAAAAAAAAGTGGGATGTTTTAGTTGATCAAAGGAGGGAAAAGATAGACAGTGGGGAAAAGTGTTAATTAGAGAGAGAAAATGAGAGGAAAAGTGTAGAAATAGTGTAGGTTAGATTAGAGAGACGAAAAAAGTGAAAGAGGATAGAGAGACACAATAGAGAGAGAGAGAGAGAGAGAGAGAGAGAGAGAGAGAGAGAGAGAGAGAGAGAGAGAGAGAGAGAGAGAGAGAGAGAGAGAGAGGAGGGGGGGGTATAGAGAGAAAGAGTAGAAAGAGATAGTTAGAGAGACAATAGACAGAGAGAGAGAGAGTGGAGAGAGATATGTATGCATGTATTTATGTGATTATATATATGTATGGCATATATATACATGTATGTGTGTGTGTGTGTGTGTGTGTGTGTGTGTATTCACCTATTCTACCTCTCTTTCTAGACCCTTTCTATCTACCTTCATTAGGTAGAGAAGTAGAGATGTAAATAAGGTGTAGAAAGAGAGGTAGATAAAGGGATATAAATCTATTTACCTCTCTCTTTGCACCCAATCTACACCTCTGTTTCTATCTACCTTGAGCAGGTAGAGAAGTACAGGTGTGTAGATTAGGTGTAAAGAGAGAGGTAGATAGATGGATAAAAATCTATCTACCTCTCTCTCTATAACTAATCTTATATTTACCGCATCCTTGTTATTCTCTTTCTCTTCCCCTCAAAAGTTTGATGGCTACATGTTTTTGACAAAAATATCCACTTCTTTTTTAGTGAGAATTGGCAATGAGTTTGGACTGGAGCCTTGCTCTGATATGCAAGGGAATGTATTCTTAGGCCTAGTGCCTGAAAAAATCCAAGACGGCTCACTTGCAAGGCCCTTGGCCTACTGATGCATATGTTTCACTACTAGATCAGATAGTTTAGTGACATTCGAGGAATCCCAAAACTCGAGCGAGATTTTTCGAGCAATCGCTAAAACGAGCAAGACAAAGCAAGGCATCCTATACAAAACAAAAACCAAAAATGATTTCTTAGGTGACTTCAAGCACACAAAAAAAAATAAAAAAAATGCACCTATTTTTAATGGTAAATTGACCACATACTTTTGACAGGCAAAACCCATTGAACAAGGGTTTGGTAGAATGTTTCCTTTGAGGGGCTAAAGAGTTGGAACCATTACAATGGCATGTTGATATTCCTCTCCTTGAAACTTGCTGTCCCCATGTCCCCAGATATTGGAAGCTTATTCCTACCACCATTGATCCTTGTTGGGAATAGTGGCACCATGATTCCAATGGATATAAATCTCCTATTACTACCTTCCTTACACGTAGGACCTCATAGAGTTTGTTAACAATTTGGGTTTTTATACATTAAGCATCACATATGACACATTGGTGCATGTATAACATGGATGTAATATGTCGTAGTTCCATTGCTTCCATAAAAAGGGTGATGAAAAAAGGTTCCTAGTCTGCTGACTTATCCATCATGCCTCGACCCAGATTACTCACCCAACGCACGATGCCCCTATATTGAACACACCTCTTAGAGCCATGGTGTATGACTGTCATTGTAGCCCTCTCTATTGCTTTTCCTAGTGCGGCTCAACCCTCAATTTTTGTCCGTAATCTATCTGCTGTTTGGGAGTTGTAGGTTTATCAATGCCTTGTAGCAACTCAAATGGATGGTAGTCCAAATTTGCATCTATCTGCCTATAGAATGATGTGGCCCGGGCCTTGATCAACCATCCTTACATCGCCTATTGGCCCTTGGGACATCAAAAACCATCTTGGGGCAGTTTTTCACGGGCATAGTTCCACCCAACCTACGCACGTAAGCAAACAAAGCTTGCAAGACCCAACTGTGCCGATCTCGACAGAGTGGGAAAACCACGTCTTCTACCCTCGCCTTGTAGATGGCTGAAGAGTTCACACGCAAAGCTGCTTCTTGCCAAGTTTTTGAAGCATTTTTGTTGTCTCCCATCAAATGTTTCTTGAAAGCGTATGGCATTGTTGTATAGCACAACCTTGAGCATGGCTTGCATCTTGTCGTGAGACACCAAGCTTTCCACAATCTTTCATCAAGTGTAGCCAAAAGCGTGTGTCTTCCTTCTTATATGGCGACAATCCAACAATAACTTGCACCCTACGATGCTGTCTGTAGCCGAGTATCATCCCCACCTCTCAATCTGATTGTTAACAGCATCGGCGGGTGGTTGCCTCTTTTGAACAGCAGTATATAGAGCTACTTCTTCAGCATGTGAAAATTAAGACTGTATACAGCTTTCTTGCGAAGGGCACGCCAGCTTCCATGGACGTGCTGATGTAGGTGCTCAACTCTTCTTTAAAGCAGGGATCTCGTCCCTTTATTTTTATGTCTGTTTAGCATAGCCTGCTTTGTTATTCGTGATCAATAAGCTCTTTCGAGGAGAGAGAGAGAGAGAGAGAGAGAGAGAGAGAGAGAGAGAGAGAGAGAGAGAGAGAGAGAGGGAGAGAGAGAGAGAGGCGCCTAAATAATCAGCTTCACAGAAGGCTACGTGAAGATGGAGGAGGAGAGCGTCGACCTCTCTCTATCTAGCAAGAAATTGAGCACGAATCAGGATTAAATACACGGGTGTGCAGACTAGGTGCGAATAAATGCTTGGCATGGCGGCATGGCATGCATATGGGAATACTCTCAGCAAATACTCTCTCTAGCCATCCACGCCGGCGCGGATGGCTATAGAGAGATCGGATATCAATATTTGTACAGTGTGCAAACTAGATGCAACTAAATGATTGGCATGGCATGGCATGCATGTGCAAGTACTTTCTCTCTGCAAATACTCTCTCTAGCCATCCATGCCGGCGTGGATGGCTACAGAGAGATTGGGTTTCAATATTAGTCTAATGTTTTTTAAACGTAACTAGTGGGACTTCCTCTGCCGTGCTGCCTGCGAGCAATAAGGGAAAGATATTACAATTAGACACAGAGCATAGCAACATCTCTCTCTCTCTCTCTCTCTCTCTCTCTCTCTCTCTATCAACCCAACATTTGAGATCTATAAGCGATGCAATGAAGCCTTGATCCGCCACATAAGAGGACTAAAGGCCTTCCCTTCGATCTCTCACACTTGTCGTCTACCAGTTCTGCGATGCACGACTGGGTAGCAAGGAGCTCGGCAAGGTTGAGGAAGATGAGCGGGTCGATATGCAAGCTCTTATGCAGGCCCCTGCAAAATAAATAATCTCTCTTTTTCTCTCTCGTCCTGAGGATTCGTTCTATTCCCCTCGAAATGCGGGTGCCAACTCAACACAAAAACCGGAAAGAAACCTTTGGCAATCTAAATCCCACATGGAAGAAGCCTTTGGCAGACCTCTCAGCTCAGCATAAGCACTTTCCCAATGCATCAATATCTGTTCTAAGAATTTGTACACTCAGATTTAAGGTCCTAAACCTTGACTCTTGCCGTAGATCATAGCATTGCAGCTCATGTTGGATCCGTTTAAACAATGAATCTTGTGGAGATTCATCTGCCGCTCTACTCAGACCATCATCTTGGGGCTACTCTAATAGAACCACAATATTGTCAACATGTTCCTTTCCATGTGAGTGTTTTGGGAATTCGCTATCAATTGTGCTCAAAGAGAATTCAGCTATCATTGTTGCAAGAGGGGTGAGTTGCCTATTTGTAACATGTTCTTCGAGCTCCGTTGATAGGAGAACCTCGACTACCGGTGTTGGAGGTATTTTGACATATCCCCAATTCACAACATCCTTCAAGCCTCTTAGTTTTCTTATGATGGCAAATTTAGAGGCATAGGGTGCTTGACTTTTGCCATGTTGAACCCACTATTCTAGCACCACTGTTGGAATTCCCAAGAATCAATCGACTGGCATATCTCATAGATAAGATTTTTTTATCTGGGTCATCAGATCTTCTGGAGCAGTTAGGCCGAACCTAGAGTTCTCAGCTTCTTGTAGTTGACTGATGTCGGAGCCGCTTATAGTGGGGTAAAAAGCCAAAATATCAATCCATGCTTTGTTCTCCCATGGTTTAGTGACATCCCCTCCAAAACGCACCACAGCACCAACATTGCTTCAAGAAGGATGTCCAACAATAGCCAAGGTGGTAGCACTCATAATCATTGCAAAGGGGTGCATAGCCTCACTTGCAGCCTGGTAAAAAGTCCAGATGGTATGAGATGCATTGAAGTTTCCAGACATTTCAGTCTCCTCCCAAAGAAGGCTTCATGTTTGTACCTTTCTGACCCGCTGTGAGGTATTAAATCGGGTACCACTTTTGGATATACAACCTGCTTTTGCTTTACCAATGCGGGGAAAAGCAGCATCTGTGAGGTGTGAGCATCATGTTTTGTGCTTGTTCTCTCCTTAAAGAAAAGCACCATCTCTTCAAGCTGGTACTCATCCTTGCATCCTTGCTTCCTCAGTAAATCTCTGATCTCTCTATCCTCCATAGTGACCGATCGTGCACTCTTGAAGTATTTCCAGATGCTCTTTTCTTCTGGACAGTCGGCTGCGAAGAGATTGCATATGAACTTATAGCACTGACAGATCTTCCACACTTGAAGTATTCCTAGATGCTTCTTGTGTCATATAGGCTGCCAAGAGATTGCCTATGAATTTATTGCAAAACCAACCACTATCCTTACCTCGTGTTCGGCTAATTGGCTTGTGTAGCAAACCACAATATGCTGGAATTCATAAGGGTGCCAATAATGATTGGCAAAGTGTTGTCTTGCCTGAGTGTAATTGTTGATCCCAGTCTGCCCTTGATTCTGATACAATTTTAGTCAAAACAATGCGCATAGGGTTTTATTTGTGGCCTCACTCTGTCCATTTTCTTGTGGATGATATGGAGCAGATTTTTTATATATGACCATGAATTTCTTTAGCAGGTATTCAATGAATTCATTAAGAAAATGTGTTCCTTGATCACTGACAATTTCTATTGGTAATCCGTATCTTACAAAGACATTCTCATACAAAAATTGTGTAGTGGTCCATGCATCTGCTTTTTGTATATCTTTGGTTTCAACCCATTTTGTGAGATAGTCTATAGCCACGATGATATATTGGGTATGGGTGCGATACGTAGGGGATGAAATAGGCCCCAAAAAATCAATTCCCCATTTTGAAAATGTCCGTGCTCCCATCATTGGCCGTAGTGGCATCTCATCTCTTTTCATCGGTACTTTAATGCGCTGACATACGTCACAACGCTTTACAAATTCCTCAGCATCCATGTGCAATGTAGGCCACCATATCCCCGCGGTTAAGACAATTTCTGCCATCTTATCACCTGAAAAATGGCCTCCACTTATTCCTCCATTTGCGTGTTCTAGAATCAACAGGTATTCACTTTCACTTACACAGATTCTAAGTTGATTGTCCTTTCCTCCTTTGTAGAGTTGATTTTCAATTAAATTAAAGTCTCGAGCCTCCAACTCTATAGCCCTTTATCGTGCTTTTGTTGTGTTTCTGGGAAATGTCCTTGTTGTTAAGAAATCAATGATATATTGACTCCATGCAGGTGCAATGGTTAACTGAAACATTGTCGCGTGATCCACCAGTCGTTTGGCACTACATATAATACATTTGTTAACATAAGCATGTGTGTCAGCATACATAGTTGGCCAATATACTCCTAAGTGTTTCAATATTTGGTGTGTTTGCATTGTTGAACAATGAAATGCATAGTCTTGGATGTGTGCTTCCTCAAGATAACACTCAAATTCCTCTGGATCTATACATAAGCGCAGAATTTTGTCCGAGCCTAGATGGTACAGTCATCCTGCAATCAACTGAAAGTTTTTTGTTTGGCGAAATGTTTGTTGTGTGGGTCCTTCTTCCTTTTTATCAAAGCTACCTCCAAAGGAAAGAATGCTAATAATTTTCTAAGACCATTTGGGTATCATTTCAATATTGAAAAGATAAGCATCAGGTATGTCATCATCAATTCCTTCAAGAGATTCCCCATTGTGTGGCCTTGAAAGATGATCCGCTCGTAGATGTGTTTTACCCTTTTTTACTACCATTGTGAAGTCAAACTCTAGCAAAATAATAAACCAGCGCACAATTCTCCCAATATTGCATGTTTTATTTACTAGATACAGAAGATCTTGATGATCTTTGAAGAACACAAATTTGTTTGCAAGCAGATAAAGCCAAAATTTCTTTACAGCATATATCATTCCTATTCCCTCTCTTTCAGTGGTGGTGTAGTTCTTTTCTGCACTATTTAGCTGTCGGCTCGCATAACAAACTGGGAAATCCATTGTTCCGTCTCCCAATTGAGCAAGAATACTCCCAATTGCGTATGCAGAGGCATCAATGTGAACATGGAATATCTTTTCCCAATCTGGTGCTTTAAGTACAGGTGCTGATACATGGCTTTCCTTAAGCTTTTTGAATGAAGTTTCACACTCCCCAGTCCAGTCGAAACTGACTAATAAGTGATATAGTGGTTGTGCAATGACCGCATACATATATATGAATCTTCAATAATATCCGCAGTGTCAATGAAAGATTGTACTTGTTTGGCATTTGTAGGCCAGGGCAAGTCTACTATGACTCTAATTTTGTCTAGGTCAATAGTTATGCCATTTCTTGAGACAATATGTCCTAAGATGCGGCCTTGCCTTACCAAAAAAATGCACTTTTTTGGTTTGAGACAGATTCGATATGTTTTGCACTTCTCAAATACTTGTTGTAAATGGTCAATGTGTTCTTCTCGAATAAGAGAGTGGACACAGAGATCATCCATATATATTTCTAAGAATATTTTTAGGTATTCTTCGAATGCATGAGTCATTAACCTTTGGAAGGTGGCTGGGGAATTGGTTAGGCCAAAAGGCATAACTCTATATGCATATGCCCCATTCTGTGGCAAATGCGGTTTTTGTTGATCCTCTATTGCAATTGCCAATTGGTTGTGCCCCGAAAACCCATCCAGAAATGAATAGGCTTGTTTTCCCGCTACCCTCTCAAGCACATGTTCTGTGATTGGCAAGGGATAATTTTCCCTTATTGTTGCTGCGTTTACCTTTTTGAGGTTCATACACACACGTAACTTTTCGTTCTTTTTGGCGACAACCACAATGGGTGACATCCAATCTGTATGCTCGATTTCATAGATGAATTCAGCATCCTTCAGCTTGTCAATCTCTTCTTTGATTCGTTTAGAAAATGTGTCATTATATGTGTAAGGACGTTGTTTGCTTGGTTTGACATCTGACTTTAACGGAGTTGTATGTTGGCATATCGTTGGATCAACTCCCTTGAGGTCTTTGTAAGACCATGCGAAAACATCTTTATACTTCTTGAGAAGCTGTGTTAGCATTTCTTCTTCTTCAGGCCCTAAATCAGTTGCTATATAGACAGGTTGAGGTTATTCCCCTGGTGCAGCGAGGTCAATTCGTTTTGCATTTTCCGGTTCTTCGTAAGATTTCTGGTTTATTCTTTCCCTTATTGGTGGTGTCATTATGATTTTTCTATCTTGGATGGTGAATTTTCGATAGTGGGATGGTGATAGCCGACTTTCAAAAATCAAAGAAAAAAAAGGAAAAAAAAACTTATTCCCCCCCCCCCACCCTCATTACCCCCCCCCCCCCGGCTAGGCACAAGCTTTGAGCACTCACCCTTGACCCCTCTCTCGTGCTCTCTCTGTGTGAGCCGCATGGAAACCTCCCCCCCCCCCCCCCCCCCTCTGCTCTTAAGCTTACCCTAACCACACTGGGATTACCATAATCCAAGTAGCCAACACCTATAAATTGGCACTGAGAGGTCACTATCGGGGGGGCAAGTCATGAGGAGCCAAGCATTTGGTAGAGTGTAGTGGAAAGGATTGACACTATCACCATCACGAGGAGGGGGTTTGTGTGTTGGGTTTGCCTTGGGAATTGCACCATGCGAAGGGAACCACACCCATCTCTCGACTCCAATGGTCGATGCACACACATATACATGCTCTTGGTAGTAAGTATTCACAATCATTGAGTCGTCTTAGAGAACGCACCAAGTAGGTTGCACCACCTCCTCTCCCTACCTCTCTACGACCACGGCATGCCATTTTATAAATATTGCAAAAATAATTCACCCTCACACCCCCAAGGGTTTTCATCATTTGCAAATCTCTCTGTGTGTGTGTGTGTGTGTGTGTGTGTGTGTGTGTGCGTGTGTGTGTGTGTGTGTGTGTGTGTGTGTGTGTAAGTTCGTGGTGTTCCTATCATCGTGGTTTGCATCCTAGCCGCTAAAAGTTAGGCGGTGCCCCCTGTTCACTTTACCGTGGGCAAGCTCGAGGCGCGCCATTCGGCCCCCGGCGTTTAGAGGCCGTCGGGGTTCGGGGTTCGACATTTGGTGCCCCCACGGAGGAGGGCTTTTCTAAGACCCTTCAGTTTACAATGCTAGAAGTGACGCCCACCATCAATCATGGACGAATGGCTGAAGGATTTTTCTAACTGGAGGACGGAAGAAGAGGAGACGAAGGAGGCACTAGCCGCCTTCATTGAGGTGCTACTGCCAGGCTGCAGAGTCATCAGCATTCAAGAGGTAAATTCTCCATCTCGTGTTGCTCATTCTAACTATAAATCGAAAGCATCAAGTGGGAGGTCGTTGAAGTGCCATCACTATTGTCAACCAAGGCACACTGTCAATGAGTGCCAGCAACAAAGGTAGCGAAAGGGCTGAAGTCATCTACATCGACATTCATTGCGAAGAAGTCATTCACGTCAAGGAAGGGAAGCAAACGGTGAGACCTCTTTTCCCTAAAGAAACTGCAGTCAAAATTATAACTCCAAAGTGGCCTAAAGGGGCTGCTCGAGCCAAAGGCAAGGAGAAGATAAGCCAGTCTGGAAACACATGACCCCGAAGGGGGAAGCATCTGGCCAAGCAAGTGCTTCAAGCTCAGAAAGCCGGGTTGTACCCACTTTTTCAAGGAAGAAGTCATCCAAAGCTAAGCAGCGGAAGGTCACCTACCGATTTGCACGACGCATGCGAGTGTTACTAATCCACTTCAACAATCCAGAAGAAGAAGTGGTAAGAAGATTCACGTGTCCTAGAGAAGAGTGGTTCAGCTACTGCTCTCGCTGTTTTGGAAAGCGAGTGGAGGACCTTCCTCCTCTCCCTGTACAACTTATCCTGAAGAAGCTCTCTACCACGGGAGAAACCCAGTGGATTGGGGACGAGTTGCAACTGAATGGAGTGGAATTCATGCAGCACGCCGACTACGGACATTACCTGTAATTGCTCTTAGCCAAGAGGCTGGGAGTGGTCAGATGCGTCGCCATCACCCCGTACGTGCTGAGCAACAAAGGAAAGGTAGAGCCCATGAAAGGAGACAACCTCTTGTGGATGTGCCGACTCATGAACACTAGCACGGTAAGAGTATAAGTAAGTATTCCACCCTCTGTGCATGATGGAAAACAGGCCGACGGCATTCCCGTTCAGATTCCTACAGCATATGCATGTGAATATCTATGTAGATAGGAAAGTCTTCTACCAACAGAAGATCGTATACCTGTTCGGTGCGGCGGTACAAGGAGAAATCCTCAATTCCCCGAACCCCATCATTCTCCCCATATTAGATTACCATCATTCCTTTAATGTCTCTATCTTTATCATGTTTTAACCTATCCACCCACCCCTATAAAAAGCCGCTATTAGCCGCTACTGTTAATGTAATGTTTTTAAAAAAAAGGAAAAAAAAAGGTTTTGTAATTTCCTGAGTCACCACCATGGCAAGTGTTTCTTTCCCCACGTTCAGTGAAAGAAGGGAGAGGATCTCACCACCGACTTTTTGGATAATTTCGACATTGCTTGTGTCGTCTCCAACAAAGATGACGACGTTTCACGACTTAGAATTTTTCCTCTACTGATGAAAGTAGAGGCCAAGTCCTGGTATAATGAATTTCCCCAGGCTACCAAGAATGCATGGGATGTGTTAAGGGCTGCTTTTGTAAAGAGGTTTGGTGGAGGCACAACCTCGGAGAAGCTATGGCAGCTACTAACAGAATTAAAGCAGGGAGGCTTGTTGGAGTATGCCACCTACGAGTCCAAATTTGTGGAATTATGGGAGAGATGGGTTGCCTCACTGGAGGAAGGTGAAGGAGTGCTTAATTTCCTAAAGAAGGACCGTTTCATTGCTGGTCTATGGTCATCGCTTAGAGAGAAGGTGAAGGAAAGGTTTCCTGCAACATATGAGTTGGCAGTCGAAGTAGCCCGCCTTAAAGACAAGAAGCTGTGCATGCAAGCAAGAGTAAACGAGTCAGAGGAAACAAGCTTGGCTCGACCAACCCCAGTGGTTGCAACAGCCAATCATAGAGTCCAACCGCAGGAGGCATTAGAAGAGCAGCAAGACCTGCTGAGTCACATCACCACCCAACTAGAGAGTTTATATGTGCATCTGGTGCAGCATGGGCATGCATCTGGCAGAAACCCAGAACAAGGAAGGGGACAACGAAGGCAGAACCCAGAGTACCACTGTTACAAGTGCAGGGAAGATGGCCATGGAATGTACTACTGCCCACACCCGAGGAGGCAAAATTTCAATAGAGGGGGTAGACAGAATCAGATCTCTCCACCAAGAGCAAGACCACCACCACCTAGGCAACCAGGACCAATCCCACCGGTCCAAATCCTTCGACCACCTGTACAATAGCAACCACCACCCCAACCTCTCATTGCGCCACTACCCCCACCACCTGCTATGAACCAAGCAGTGAGTGTTATTAGCTTGGAGGCTAAAGGGAAGGCGAAGGTAGAAGAATCAGCTCGAGAGAAGCACAAAGGAAAAGAGAAGGTAGAAGAAGTGGATGATATGGGAGTGAAGCGTGCAAGGCACGAGGAGGCATCTCAAAGAGAAGAGAAGATGAAAGGAAAGGCCAAGTCTAGCAAGCAAACAACTAAACCACGGCGGAAGATAGACATCGTGGACTTCTCACTAGGTGAGTATGCAAAACCCTATGACTTAGTTTAGGATGTGTTAATGTAGGGCCCGAAGATAACTTGGCCCCAATTACTCCACCTTGCACCCAGAATGAGGAGGCAATGGACGAAAATGGTAAGTACCAGGAAATCAAGACCCAGGATAGCTGGGGCTGTCTCTGGGAGGGATCTCGATGACATCCTGCCAACCATGGATGCTCACATCAAGGGGAAACGAATTTCAAACGTCTACATAGATGGTGGCGCGCAAATATGCGTCATGAGTGAAAAGATGATGCACCATCTAGGTCTAGAGGTAAGTAGGCCGGCACACTGCCGAGCCAAGATGGCAAACAATGTAAGAGTGAAATGCGTAGGCATTGTAAATGCGGTCAAAGTAAAAGCATTCAATACAGAAGTGGAGGTAGACATCTTCGTCATGCCACACAAAGGGGAGGGCTACCCCATCATTCTTGGGAGGCCTTGGCTTATGGCTATGGAAGCTAAACAAGACCGGAGCACCGGGATGATCCAGATGAAGGATGCTAAAGGGAAGTCCATATTCTACGACATGAGGACTGGAAAGCAGCGCAACCATTAGGAAAAGTTTGGACTCAAAAATGGGCCTTGTAAGAATTGTTGATGTGGCATAGCTTTCAAAAAGTGGGGATCAGTAAATTTTTTTGCAAATAAGATCCAAAATTGTCGGAAGTTGGATATTTAGAATCTACTCTTCAAATCCTATCTATTGATATATAGCATGCATGTATCGGACATTGCCTTCCTGTAGATCTAGAAAAAGGTGATTTTAGATTACCGTAACGGTAACAAAACCTGGCTGATTGAAAAAAATTGGCATAAATTTCATAGAAGTCATCCAAACTTTTCGGACCTTGGCTCTTTAGAATCCATTTTTCAAGAACTTTCCAATGATAGGTCATATCATGGGGTTCTAAGCAATATTTAGAGGGGTCTATCGGGTTGATTTCTTTTGTACAACTTTGATGATGTGGCACTCTTAAAAGGCCCAAAAATGAGTTCAAAATTTTCCTAATGATGATCTTGGAGGCTTCAGAAGACGAGTCCACCAGCGACTACTCGTCTACCTCAGGAGAAGACACGACCACCACCGACGGAAGTGACAGTAGCATCGAAGTGATGGGGGTCATTCTTAAAGACCCAAACAGATTAACACAATCTGAAACAACCTCGACAAACCAAGAGGGATCATCAAGCATGCAGTCCTTGGAGGATGCAGGTAAGCTACAAAAAATGCTCTCAAATGAGTTAACCAATGAAGAAAGAAAGGAGTATGTCTCCATGCTAGGTAACTTCACTACTTTGTTCATTGATGTCTATGATAAGATCACAGGAATTACAGTAGTACAACACCACATAAAGCTCAAGGAAGGTAGTAAACCCGTAGTACAAAATCTCAGAAGACTTGGAGTAATCCAACAAGAGGCATTGCTTAAAGAAGTGAGAAGTTTGCTACAAGCAGGTTTCATCTATCCTGCCAAAGACTCTGAATGGGTCTCCCCAGTAGTAGTCAACCAAAAAAAAATGGTAAGTGGAGAGTCTATGTGGATTATAAACCTCTCAATGCAGCCACGAAGAGGGACCACTTTCCCCTCCCATTCCAAGATGAAATACTCAATGAAGTGGTAGGTCACGAGCAATACACAGTATGCGATGGCTACTCAGGATACTTCCAGATTAGCATTGTAGAGGAGGATGTTTTTCCTACAGAGTGATGCCGTTTGGCCTCACTAACGCCCCGGCCATGTTTCAACGCTATGTGACTTTTGTTTTCCAACCCTACTTTGGAACATCAATACGGGTTTTCATAGATGATTTTTGCATTTATAGCTGACGAGCTCTTCATTTAAGCAAAGTCTATGATGGCTTGACCAGGCTGCAAACCTTGGGTGGCCAACTCAACGTGGACAAGTGTCACATTGGTGAGAGCAAATTCACTCTCCTTGGTCATGTAATTTCAACAAAAAGAATCGAGGCAGACCCTAGCAAGATTCAGGCCCTGGTATCTTTATCGTCACCCACCACCGCCAAGCAGCTGGTTTCTTTCCTTCAGAAGGTAAGATACTTAAGCAGGTTCATTCACCTGCTATCTCAATGAAGGAGTACGAGCGAAAGTGTGATGCAAGAGAGAGTGCGAGAAGAAGAGCACGACGATATAGTGAACTCGCTCTACTGTAATGCGTAGAGCATAGTGAGTTCTTATTAGGTTTTAACAAAAGAATATGTGTACATACCTAGCAGCCCGCCCTCTTACCTGGGCGACCACATTGGGCTTTATACCCCAACAACCTCCCACTTAAAGTCCAATGTGGTACTTTAAGTATGAGAGAAGCTACTATACAAGCTAATATACAAGAGATGTAGAGAAGTGATGTACTACCCTACACCTGTTGCGAAAATGTGCAAAGCTCTCTGAGGGAAGTCCTTTTGTAAGTAGATCAGCAGGATTTTCTGTGGTGTGAACTTTGACAAGGTGAAGTTGCTTATCCTCAAGCATTTCCCTGATGAAATGATACTTCACATCCACATGCTTTGTCTTTGAGTGATAAACTGGATTGCGAGCCAATTGTGTAGCACTTTGACGATCACAATATAGCACAGGCATCTCTTCTTTGATTCCCAAATCTGTTACTAGTCGATTAAGCCAAATTGATTCTTTGCATGCCTCTGATGCTGTAACATATTCAGCCTCTGTAGTAGACTGAGTAACACAATCTTGTAATCTAGAACGCCATGATACAGCTCCACCAACCAATGTAAAGACATACCCTGACGTAGACCTTCGGTTGTCTAAGTCACCTGCATAATCTGAGTCTGTAAAACCCTTTACACTTAGCTTCTGACTCCCATAGCATATACGCATACTCTTTGTAGCTTTCAGGTATCTCAATATTCCTTTCACTGCCTCCCAATGTTTCTTGCCTGGGTTTGACATGTATCGACTTACTACTCCCACTGCAAATGCAATGTCTGGGCGAGTAGCAATTATTGCATACATCAAACTACCCACCGCAGACGCATATGGAATCTTATCCATTTCAACCCGTTCTTCCTCTGACACGGGACAATCTCATTAGAAGATTTCGGAGGTCTTTTGGAGGGCCTTTTGGAAGAGAGAGGAAAATAAGCTCCTCCAATGAGAGAAGAGCCTACGTTACGTAGAAAAATAGATTGATATTAACAAAAATATAAAAGGTGTCCCTCTCCTCATTTAATAATCTAGTGGTCCTTAAAGACGATCACTCTCTTTCATTTAATGCGAGCACTTTTTTCAGAAGGTAGATGCGGTGCATTTGATACGGCTTACGTCATCACTAGAATTCAAAAAGTTACAAAACTATCAAGTGGTGGAAGATTTTGAAACTTTTGATACTGTCAATGCGTCCGGAACGCCCAAATATCCTAGAAATGAATGTCCAATTGCCTAGCTCCGACATCCAAAGAGGCAAAGAATGTCAAAAACCCCTAAAAGAACATTTTACTAACGGCGCGCGAGGGGGCATTCCAAAATTTTGGAATGCCTCATCGTGCGCCGTTAGTAAAAAGCCCCTTTTTTCCTCTTTTAGAGAGCTTTTTGAGAGGAAAATGTCAAAAAATCTCTAAAAAGGCCTCCATCTATTACATAGGTTTTTTCTTCATCATCTTAGCCTTAGAGATCATAATTTCGGGTCTATAAGAGTGAGCACGCACACCCATTGTTACAATTCTACAAAGTGCATTTTGATCACACACACACACACACACACACAGACAAATATGACATACACACAAACACACAGAGACACAAATATAACATACACACAAAGACACACACACTCACAAACACACAGACACACAAATATAATATACACACACAAACACAAAGAGCCTCTCTCTCTCTCTCTCTCTCTCTCTCTCTCTCTGTGTCTCTCTCTCTCTCTCTCTCTCTCTCTCTCTCTCTCTCTATACTATAGGCGCGCGTAGAGAGGCACAACCGGTGTGCATGTCTCTATGCGCGCCTTTAGTACTGTGCATCCACCAGTGTATGTGTTTATGTGTGTATATGTGAGTGTTATAGAGAGAGGAAGTAAGGCGGGGGAAAGAGAGAGAGAGAGAGAGAGAGAGAGAGAGAGAGAGAGAGAGAGAGAGAGAGAGAGTCTTTCTGTTACCTTATACTAACGGCGCGAGGAGGTGTTTTTTGAGGTCAAAACATGCTCCACGCGCGCCGTTAGTAATGGGAGTCTCTCACTCTCTATCTCTTTAAATATGCTAAGCTATAGAAAGGAGAGGGAGAGGGAGAGGGAGAGGGAGAGAGAGAGAGAGAGAGAGAGAGAGAGAGAGAGAGAGAGAGAGAGAGAGAGAGAGAGAGCATGGTGCAAAAGTGCAATAGAGAAACATGGGTAGGCTTTCTTGAAAGATAATTGTCCAAAAATCACTAAAAGGAGCTTTGTACTAACGGCGCGCAGAGGGGCATTCTAGCATTTTAGAATGCCTCCTCGCGCGCCTTAAGTAAAAAGCCCATTTTTGGGGTTTTTTGACATTTTTTGCCTCTCCGGATGTCGGAATGAGACAAGTAGACATTCGTTATTAGGGTATTTTAGCGTTTCGGACGCATTGGCGGTGTCAAAAGCCTCAAAATCTATCACTATTCGACAGTTTGTGACTTTTCAACTTTCAATGATGACGTAAGCTGCCTTGAATGCGCCGCACCGGCCTCCTGAAAAAGACGCTCACATTAAATAAATAGTGACCGTTTTCAAGGACGATTGGGAATATAAATCTACTTTTTAAAGTGTCTGGTTGTCCTTTTGGACGTACTCACAAGGTGCAAGTGCATTTTAAAAAAAGTTTCTAGAGAGAGAAATACAATTTCTTACAAGGCCCTCCAAATGACCTCCGAAATTTTCTAATGTGTTTGCTAAGTTTCACATATGGTAGCAATGGAACACTCAATTCCTTTCCCTTCTCCATATTGAAACGTTGCAAAACCTTGTCAATATACTCTGTTTGAGATAACCAAATCAACTTATTTGATATGTCTCTCTCAATGCGCATACCAAGTATATGACTTGCCTCACCCATGTCTTTCATGTCAAACGATTTTGCCATCTTTGACTTCAAAGCTGAAATTTCTTCCAAGCGCTTGCCAGCAATCAACATGTCATCCACATACAAAATAAGGATCAGCCACTTGCCATCCTTAACCTTCTTTGAATATAGAGAGTGATCGAACTCACTACGTTTGTAGCCTTGAGAAAGCATAAACTTGTGGAATGGTACCATGCCCTCGGTGATTGTTTTAAGCCATAAAGACTCTTTAACAACTGGCATACCAAATCTCCCTTGCCTTTCTCAACAAACCCTTCTGGCTGCTGCATGTAAATATCCACATCTAAATCACCATGCAAGAACGTTGTCTTGACATCCATTTGGTGCAGCACCAATCTAATATGGCAACCAATGTAAGAAAGCATCTCAATGTAGTCATCTTGACCACCGGAGAGAAGACTTCATCAAAGTCAATGCCTTGTTCTTGCTTAAAGCCCTTGGCAGCAAGCCTTGCTTTGTACTTTGGCTGACTATCATGAGCGGTGATCTTATACCTGTAAACCCATTTACAAGGTAGAGCCTTTTTGCCCTGTGGTAATTTAACTAGCTTCCATGTCTTGTTTTTATGCAGAGCTGTCATCTCTGACTGCATGGCCAATTGCCAATTCCCGGAGTCCTTCATTTGCAATGCTTCCTTGTAACATGAAGGCTCATTGCAATCAGTCAACATGACATAGTTCATAGATGGAACAAACCGATCAGGAGGTAGTGAGATCCGTCCCATTGTATGCAAAATAGGTGGCTCAGGCTCAGGCTCAACCACAACCTGTGGTTCCACTCTATCCTGTCCTTGCTCCTGTTGAGCCCTGACATTTTGTCTTGCACGTGCAGTTTCATCTTCTTGGAAGACAACTCTTCTAATCTCCTCAACCCTCTCTGGTTTAGAATGATATTTGGCTTCATTAAAGTGAACATCATTGCTGCGGATAACCTTTCTGGATTCGGGATCCCAAAGTCTGTACCCCATCTCACCAGAATTACCATAGCCTAGAAAGATGCACTTTCTACTCTTTGGCTCAAGTTTGTTCCTAAATTCCTTTGGAACATGAGTATATGCCTCACAGCCAAAGACTTTGAGATGCTTGTATGAGGGCATTTTGCCTGAACATACCATCTCTGGCACTGAATCCTTCTTCAAAACCTTGCTAGGAGATCTATTTATAAGATGAACAGCTGTTGATATAGCTTCAACCCAAAACCCATTTGGCAGTTGTGCATTAGACAACATACTTCTGACCTTCTCTTGTATGGTCCTATTCATCCTCTCAGCAACACCATTTTGAGGAGGATTGTAAGGAGCAGTAAGTTCATGTTTTATACCTTTTGACTCACAAAAGTCCTGAAAGGCCTTTGAAACATACTCTCCACCATTGTCAGTGCGTAAGCATTTAAGCTTCTCCACAAGTGTCACAAACGTTTTGAAAACACTAAATGCTTCATCCTTGTGCTTGAGAAAGTAAACCCATACTTTCCTCGAGTAATCATCTATAACTGTCATAAAGTAAGAAGCTCCCCCTAGAGATAGGTTAGGCATAGGTCCACACAAATCACTATGAACAAGTGCTAACTGTGTATCTCTTCTACTGCTTCTATGCTTATGTGGCTGCTGTGTTTGCTTACCATATAGACAATGTTCACAGAATTCAAAATCATTAAATGGAAAACCAGGCAAATAACCAGAACGAGACAAGATTTCCATTCCCTTCTTGAACATATGTCCTAACCGGCTATGCCACAAAAAAGCGTTCGGCTGCTCGGCTATATTGATTACATTTTTAGAGACATTTGATACATAAATCATGTAAAGTCCTCCAGACTTTACTCCATGTGCTACTGTCATAGAACCCTTGGATATCTTCCACATGTTCTGTCCAAAAGTGGTGACGTAGCCAGCATCATCAAGTAAACCTATGCTGATCAAGCTCTTTGTAATTGCGGGAACATGTCTCACATTCTTGAGCGTGAAAGAAGAGCCATTCTGAAACTTCAATTGAACATCTCCAACACCTAAGATCTCACATGCCTGCCCATTGCCTAGCCGAACATGATATTTAGTGGTCACATAAGAGGTAAACCACTCCTTGTTTGGAGAAACATGAAGTGATGCCCCTGAGTCTATAATCCAGTCACTCATTGCATTTCCATCAGATGTTGTAAGAAGAGCTGAGTCCATTGTATTCTTCAAGAAGTAGATGTCTCTTGACACTAGACTGTCATCCTCTGCAACAGTGTTTGTCACATTTATTTCTTGAATCTTCACTGAGGACTTGTTCTTATCACCATGGTCTTCAACTTTCTCTTTGCCTTTTTCTGATTTCCATTCTCTGCAGTCTCTTTTCATGTGACCCTTCTTGCCACAATGGTAGCATTCTATGTCACTCTTGCCTTTAGCATTGCGGGACTTGCTACGAGACTGATTCCTCTTTCCACCTTTGTAATTTTCTTTCGTCCTTCCCCTGACAACTAAGGCTGTTCCTTTGCCTTTGTCCATTGTCTTTCTGTTGGTTTCTTCAGTAAGCAGACTGCCTTCTACACCTGCTATGGTCAAACCATGCGGAGGTGCAGAATTACTCAAAGCGGTGCGAAAAGTGTCCCAACTTTTCGGCAATGTGATCAACAGGAACATAGCTCTAACAGGTTCATCAAACTTGACACCTTGAGCTGACAACTGCTGACTGTAGATGGTGTTGAATTCATTCAGATGATTGGACATAGGTGTCCCTTCTTTCATCTTCAAGTCAACAAGCTTCTTAAGCCAGTATACCTATGAAGCTGCACTCTGCTTCTCATAAAGATTACTCAGCTTTGTCCATGCTTCATAAGCCGACATCTCGTCTGCTACATTGAAGTAAACGCTTTCTGCCAAAGTCAGCATAATGGTAGCAAGTGGCAATTCATCCATTTTGCTCCATTCATCTTCATCCATATCTTCTGGTTTTATCCCCTTGAGCTTTATAGGTTTTATCTGCTTCTTTTGTACCAACACGTGCCAAATCTGCTTCTTCCACAATGGGAAATTGGTTCCATCCAGCTTCTTGATATTGTAAAGAGCAGTGTCCTGTGATCCAGCCATAGCTACGCTTCACAATAGTTTACTTTCCCGGGAAAAATCCGGCAGAGTTTTCCCTATAAACTGACCTCTGAACCAATATCAACCTGTCAAATGAACCAAGAAAGCTTCAGATTCTGCAGAAATTTTGGCAGAGTCTCCTTTGTAAAATGGCTCTGGTGTACTCAAAAAACAGACCAAAATTAACTCAAAAAACCACTATCTCTCTAACACTGTAAGTTGTGGGTAAACCTGTCCTGCACCTGTACTGTCTCTCACTATCCTGTCACTGTCCTGTAAGCATAGACTGCGACAATGCCTCAACGGCAGTTAAAGCAAAGATGCAATCCCAACTATCTAACTCACAGTCAATACATCCTAGCTGCCTATCTAAGGGTGCTCGAGGGATCGATCCAAGACCTGTATCACCGAAAGGATCTCAACATTCGAGATTCCCCCAGCTCAATAAAACCTCACTCGACCCTCAACAAAGGCTACAGTAAATCTGACAGTACATAGACTTCCCACAAAGTCATACATCCACAAATTTCCCATTGTATGCTATAACCGTTGCGGCGGTTGTTTGCTACGTGACTCACATCCAGCAAACCCTCAATGTCAGGATGAAATCTGGAATATCAAGCAGGAAACACAAGCTACCTGATGAACTAGTGGATGTCGCCTACAGTCTGTGTGTAGGTGCGCCCGTGTCGTATGTGACACGCCTCCAAGAACTGTGGGCCGTTGTCAGGAGTGTTTTGGAGCAAGGGATTACACATATGTACATATACATGCATGGTGCATCAAATAAAGAATTTCCCATTTTTCAGAGCCAGGTGGTTACGTGGGGCCCACATGTGTACAGGTAGGACAAGGTGTACATAGTGCATCGATTTTCACTATTACCAATACCACTGTGTTTTTTCTACAATAAGGAGGAGTTGGTAGCGCGTAAAACTTCTCGAGGAAGCTATCCGCGGGCCGAAGACATGAGGTAAGCAGGTGCGTCAGATGGAATCGAGTGGCGTCAGGAGGTCGAACGGGTCAATACTTGCACGCGGAGAAGTATGGACACGACATGGGTGTTTTCTTGTGATACTTATGCAGAAAGTTCATCATGAGGACCACTTTTTGGGGCCACTTCACGTGGTTGCGGGATGCATTATTTGGAAAAACTGAGTGCCAGGTGTGCGGATGATGCAAAAAGGTGACAACTATGCACTGCGAGGTCAGTTTTTGGCCTGCTCGGGGTCCGTTTGAGGTCATCTAAAAGGCCACGGGTGCCCAACTAATAAAGCAAAGTGTGGGAACTGAAAAAACTGAGAGAAGACCAGAAAAAACATAGAGAAGAGAGGAGGAACAGCTGCAAGTGTGTTTTTGTTGTTTTTGGAGCATTTTTTGGCCCTAAACTACTCATCCGAGGTCGAATCTGAGCACTGTGACATTGTAGGGTGGGGTTTTTGGGCATTCCGGACGCAATGGTGCTGTCCATTTTGCCAAATTTCTCACAGGTTTTCTGTTGTTTTTTTGTGTAATCTTCTCCGGTGAGTGAAGCCTCTGCTTAGCTTTGGGGTTGTATCTGGTGTATTTCTTCAATACAATGTAAACTATTTGCCCGATTGGTGTTGGGCTGAGCTTCATTGAGTCTAAACAACAGCAATTTGGCTCCTTTGAGCTGAATTGAGAGTGTGTGTGTGAGTGTGTATGTGTGAGTGCTGAGTGGGCAAGTGGGAAATCTCTCTCTTCTCACTCCATCTGTGTGTTTACTGTCTCGGCAAGGCTGGTTGTGTAAGCCGAGTGGTGCCCCATAATGTGTGTGTGTATCATCCCAAGAGTGTGTGTCGGGTCATTATAGATACATTGTGTGTGTTTTCATTCCGCTCACATTCTTTTGGCGCCCCCACGGAGGATCTTCTTCGAGTACCTTCTGCTTCGAGCTTCGAGCTTCGAGATTCGGGGCTACAGATTACAGGTTACAGGGACAGATACAGGTACAGGTGATTCACTTAGGTACAGGTAGCTGGAGTACAGTGATATACTAGCAGTGATGTCACTTGCAGTTGTTGTGGGTATGCATCACTTGGCGCATATTTGAGCGCATTGTCTGTTGGATTGTACGTTACTTGTGGAAACTGCCATTGTACGCATTTGTGGAGCCATACTTGGTTGTATTTTGCAGTCCCAGCCATTTCTGAGACATGGTCTGGAAGATAGTCATTTCTGAGACTTGACTATACGCGATTTGCATTAGCCTTCGTGTGAGGTTCAATAGCGTGAGGTTTTTATTGAGCTGGGAGATTCTCAAATGTGGAGATCCTTTCGGTGATACAGGTAGCTGGAGCATCCTTTTTGTGACCTCACCATAGGCTATGTACTAGTGAGTCCTACTTGATGCTTGGGTTCTATTGTTGACAGTTTATGCATACGTATACAGTCTATATTTTGGGTTCCTACTGCTCTATTTCTGGGGAAACTCTGCCAAAATTTTTCCAAGTTATGATGGCTGGTTTTTTGGTCTTTTGAGCCATTTATGCTGTTATGCTGCTGAAATTCTGGCAAAATCAGAGGTTAAGTCAAGTGTGCCTTCTTGGGAGCTTCATGGTTGGCTTTAATGGATGATCAAAATGGCCCTCAATTCACTCCATTTCATTTAACTCAAAGAATCCAGATAAATGTTCATGTGTTCAGGAAGATTTTTTTCCAGCAGCGCATAGTCTTTATGTTCGGGCCAAGAAGATTACCAGAGATCTTGGAATGTCCTTTGCCTGTTGTAATTCCGATGATCAACTATGAAAACTCATTTGATGTGCATGTGTTTGTCCTTATCTAAAGTTGAGCTCCATTGAAGTTTCTGGGGATTGGGTAGTCAAAAGTTTTGGGTTCTTGCACGTGTGTTCAAAGGGGTTCTCAAAGCATTGTAACTTGGGTAGCCATGAATTTCTCTTATCCGGAGTTTCATGGAAGAAGTGATGAAGATGTGGAAGATTTTTTGGAAAAGATGGAGGTTGCCTGCATTGGCAACCAGATTCATGACCCTGCGCAGATGTTACGTCTTCTCCAAATTTGTTTGAAGAGTGATGCACGAGTCTGGTCCAAAACATTTGAAGAGGAGTTGCGTGTGGCTAATCCACCTGTAAGATTGAGTTGGGACAATCTAAGGCATGGATTGCAAGTGGAGTTTGTGAAGATAGAAGATCCTGACAAAGTCTGGCAAGAAGTACAGGCTTTAGTGCAAAAGGAAGGTGAGCCAGTAGATGCGTGCATACGTAAGTTCTCATTGGCATGGGAGCGGATGTGCAAGGCCTTAGCACCACAGGTACCCCCGCCTGACATGATGAAGAAGGACAGGTTCTTGGCTGGTCTTTGGGAGAATATACATTGGAGAGTGGAGCTAAAGAAGCCTAGGACATATGAAGATGCACTAGAGGTAGCAAGGAACAAAGAGTGGAAGTTGAGGAAAATGAGCCAGTTAGGGGTGGAGTCTTCGCCCATGAGGTCTGAATTTCAGGCTATAAAGTCTTTACAAGGTCGCATGTCAGGGGTTCATCATGAACCAGTGGTTCCTGTTACTACTCAGGTTATGCCAGCAGTGGTCACTACATCGGTGCAAGATGATGGGCTAAGGCAAGACATGAGGCAAGTGGTAGATTTGATGAAGAATCTCAGCCTAAACATGCTAGGTCAAGTGGGAAATAATCGAGGTCGAGGGAGGTTTGCAAATCAGCCAGGAGGTGAAGAAAGGCTTAGGAATGGTGTTGGACAAAGCAATGGTAGGTTTTGGAGGCAGACGCCCACATGTTATAATTGTGGAGAGTTGGGTCACATCAGCCCGCAATGTGATAAGCCACCAAGGATGGGGGGAGACATGTATCCATTGCCAAGACAGGTGTTAACTAGGTCAAATGATTATGGCATCGAAATTAAGGGAGATGAAGGAACCAGTGGATTAACCCAAGAGGAAAAGGGAAAGACAAAAGTGCTAAGTGTAGTCACCTTGGAGAAGGCATCAAAGCTAGAGGATACATTAGTGATGCCTATTGGGAAGAGGACCACAGAGGATAAAGAAGGAAGAAGTGCCCCAGGTCCTAGTAAGAAGAAAGGAAAGAGCCATGAAGGCGAGGATGTCAAGGCCAAGAGGAAAAGGAGAGCTCGTCGAAAGTTTCATGTTTCAGATTTTCCACTAGGGGGTGGGAAATTAAGCTATGACTTGAAGGAGGATCTGACAAGCAGGAAGGCAGATGTTACTTTTGGGCAGCTTATAGAGATGGTGCCTAAGCTAAAGCGATAGTGGAAGAGGATGGTTAACCCAATGGAGAAAGAGCCAGAGAGAGGTTCAGTAAAGGTGTTGGCAATGGATGAGCTACCAGACATTTGTCCAATAGTAGATGTGTGGCATAAAAGGAAAAATTTGGGACAAGGTTGTGTGGATGGCGGAGCCCAAATATGCGTCATAACACACTCATACGTTGAGAAGATCGGTCTCACAGTGGCTGGGGTGTCAGGTTTCCGGATTAGATTGGAAAACCATCAAAAAGTAAAATGCTTGGGTGTTGTAAAGATCTTAGAAGTGGAGGCATATGATGCAAAGGCAGTGGTTGATTTTCATGTGATGCTAGTAGGGTTGGGAGCATATCCTATTATACTGGGCAGACCATGGTTACGTGCAGTGGGAGCTGTTCAAGATTGGCGACATGGTACGATTAGCCTCTATGGAAAGACAGGTACCAAGAAGCTTTATAATATGGACACAAGAAACGATTAGAGGAGCTTTATGAAGATGAGGATGAGTCTAGTGATGAAGACTCTTCCATGGTGACAGATGAGGACAGTGATAGCACTACCAACAGTGATGAGGATGCTGATGTTGCATTTCTTTTGATGGACAAAGAAATCTTGGAGTTTGGTTTAGTTGCATTTGCGAATGAGGTTGAAGATGAAAGTGAAGGGCCTTATGAAGTGATTGAAGGGCTGATGCAAACCAAGGTTGAGTTGTCAAAGAAGCAGGAATTGATGACACAAATGATCAGTGGAGACCTCTCAGCTATGGAGAAGGATATATATTTGCACATGCTGGCTAGTTTTCCTGATTTGTTCATTACTTCATATGAAGAGATCAGAGGGTTCAAGGGCAAAGAGATGCATATAGAGCTGAAAGAAGGTGCTAAGCCAGTGCGGCAAAGGCTAAGAAGGATGGGTCAAGAGCAAATGGAAGCCTTGCGAGAAGAGGTGGACAAGTTATTGAAGGCAAGGTTCATAGTCCCTGTGGAGACCACAGAATGGGTGAGTCCAGTTGTAGTCAGTCCAAAGAAGGATGGGAAGTGGAGAATTTGTGTAGATTTTAAACCCTTAAACGCAGCCACTAAGAAGAACCCATATCCTCTTCTATTCATCGATCAAATCTTGGATTCAGTGGCAGGTTATGAGAGGTACAGTGTGTGCGATGGTTTTTCAGGCTATTTTCAATTGAAGATGGCTCTTAAAGACCGCACAAAGACCACTTTTATTACGCCATGGGGCTGCTATTGCTACACAGTATTGCCATTCGGGTTGTCAAATGGACCTTCCTTCTATCAAGAGAGAGAAAATTGGGTGTTGGAACCATTCATTGGTAGTTGTGTTAAAGCTTTTATGGATGACTTCTGTGTCTATAGCAGTAGGGCTGATCACCATGAGAAGCTGCAGATGGTATCGGATATGATGAATGTGGAGGACAACTAAATCCAAAGAAATGTCATCTAGCACAGCCAAGGGTGAAGTTATTGGGCCACACGGTGTCAGAAAATGGCATTGAGGCTGATCCAGACAAGGTTAAGTCTATTATTCTTCTTCCATCACCTACGAGTACAAAGAAATTGGCAACCTTTATACACAAAGTGAAGTACATGGCAAGGTTTATTCCATTGTCTTCTCAGATTCTTTATCCATTACAACAAGTGGCAAAGCATGATCCATTGCTATGGGATGACAAGTGTGAAGAAGTGTTTCAAGAGGTGAAAGAGGTGTTAGGGGGGTTGCCAGCCATGCAGGCTCCTGATTGGGATCAAGTGTTTTATGTAAATCCATCAGTAGGGGATGATGCCATTGGAGCCATGCTATTGCAAAAGGGGAAGGGAAGCCATTATATGAGGCCAGTGTATTGTGCAAGCCGAGTGAAGTTGGTAGCGGAGAGAAAGTTCTCGGAAGTAGAGCTAGTGATGGCTAGTGTAATATTTGCTTGTCGACGATTTCGTCATTACTTGCTACCACGACCTTTTGTTTTCTTGACGAGTTATGTCTTTTTGCCACAGTTAATTAATGGCACTAACATGTCAAATGTGGTGAAGAAATGGGTAATTGAGTTGCAAGAGTTTGAGTTCTCTTTTCTAGTGGAAGATAGTACAAGGGCTACCCTAGCTGATTTGTTGACCTACAAGGAGAATCCCCTTATTGTTAAGGAAGAGGTGGTGAGAAAGGTAGTTGAAGAAGTGCCACAGATCAGCAATTCACATGTGTTGTTCTTTGATGGTTCATACAAAAAGAGCCATGATGCAGCTTCAAGGGGTATAGCACTTTATGATCCAAAGGGGAAGCTAGTATGCAAGAGAGGGTTCAAATTGGACGCTCATAGTAACAATGAGGCTGAATATGCTACTCTGGAAGCCGGATTACACATTTGTTTGAAGCATGGGGTTCGAAAGTTGAGCATAAAAGGTGATGCCTTGTTAGTGGTGAAGCAAGCAAGTGCTGGGTGTGTGGAAGAGCAAGAACACCTCATTGAAGGAAATGTGCTTCAGAATTAAAGGCCTGTTAAAAAAGTTCGAAGCATGGATCATCAGACACATTGAACGTGCTCTAAATGGAGAGGAACATGAAGCAGCTCAAGGCATGATTGGGGAGCTATTTGTGTTGAGGACCAACTTACCTCTTTACCATGGTCGGGAAAGTTTGGCTCAAGAAGAGGAGTTTTTGCTAACAGGAATCGTTCCAAAGGAGATTCAGAAGTCTAAGAAGTATGGCTTTGTGCGTAGAGCATATAGGTACAAATTGATTGGTGATGTGTTATACATGAAAGGGGCTGATCTCGTGTTGAGACGTGTACCTTGGCGGGAGGAGCTTTACAGAGTGTTGGAAGAGAATCATTAAGGCGCATGTGGTGGCAATTTTGCTCTAAAGATCACCTTGCATAAGATTTTGCAAGAGGGGTATGTATGGCCTAGTTTGCACAAGGATGTTCACCATTGGTGTAGGTCTTGCAATAGGTGTCAAGCATTTGGGAAGAGAGTGTTGAAGCCAGAGCTACGAAAAACCATTATGGCGTTTGATGTGTTTGAAAAGTGGGGGATTGATGCAATAGGCCCGTTACCTATCACAAGCAGGGGCAAAAGCTATATCTTGACGACAGTGGACTATCTCTCTAGATGGGCAGAGGCTATAGCAGTAAAACAGATCACTGCAAAGGATGTGGCAAAATTTTTGTATGATGAAATATGTTGCAAGTTTGGGGTGCCATTAGAGCTACTTTCAGATAAGGGGCCAGGATTTAGAGCTAAACTGCTAGACTTCTTATGCACAAAGATGAATATTAGGCACCATCATACCACTCCTTATCACCCGCAGTGTAATGGCTTAAATGAAAGATTCAATGGTGAGTTGGTACAAATTCTTTCTAAAGTGACAGAGCACCAAGGAAAGAATTGGGATTTGGAATTGCCTAGTGCATTATGGGCTTACCGTACTTCGGTGAAGACAGGTACAGGGTTTACTCCATTTCATTTGGTGTATGGAAAGGAAGCACTATTGCCTGTGGAGGTAGAGTTGCCAGCGGTCAAGATGTTAGAGAAGTTGCTTGGGCCGCCTAGTGATGCATTCAAAGAGAGGCTCTTGCAGTTACAAGAGGTTCAGTTGGATAGGATGAGCGCATTGGCGCATTATGGGAAGATGCAGGATAAGGCTTTGGAAAAGATAAATGAAAAGGTCAAAAGTAAGGGTATCATGAAACATGACTTGGTTTTGCGCTACAACAGTAAGCTGGACAACACCTTCCAAAAGAAGTTTCAAATTAAGTGGGAAGGCCCTTTCAAGGTAGTGGAGTGTTTTCCAAATGGCACATATCAGCTGGCTAACCTGGATGGTGTTCTACATAAGTCAAGGGTAAATGGATTGCGTCTTAAATTGTATCATGCTAGATTGATGATGGTGGAGCAAGATGAGCTGTCTGTGGATCAAGCAGTGTTGGTGAGCGATGAGGAGACCTGTGATGCGGCGAGTCTCATATCTCTCTTTGCTGCTGCTGATCATGAATGATCTAGCAGGCTAGGGGATGGGCAAATTATGTCAGGAGTTTTTTGGAGCAAGGGATTGCTCATATGTACATATACATGCATGGTGCATCAAATAAAGGATTGCCCATTTTTCAGAGCCAGGTGGTTACGTGGGGCCCACATGTGTACATGTAGGACAGGGTGTACATAGTGCATCGATTTTCACTATTACCAGTACCACTGTGTAATAAGGAGGATTTGGTAGCACGTAAAACTTCTCTAGGAAACTATCCGCGGGCCGACGACATGAGGTAAGCATGTGCGTCAGATGGCATCGAGTGGCGTCAGGAGGTCGAACGGGGTCAATACTTGCACGAGGAGAAGTATGGACACAACGTGGGTGTTTTCTTGTGATACTTATGCAGAAAGGTCATCATGAGGACCACTTTTTGGGGCCACTTCACGTGGTTGCGGGATGCATTATTTGGAAAAACTGAGTGCCAGGTGTGCAGATGATGCAAAAAGGTGACAACTATGCACTGCGAGGTCAGTTTTTGGCCTGTTCAGGGTCCGTTTGAGGTCATCTAAAAGGCCACGGGTGCCCAAATAATAAAGAAAAGTGTGGGAACTGAAAAAACTGAGAGAATACCAGAAAAAACGTGGAGAAGAGAGGAGGAACAGCCGCAAGTGTGTTTTTGTTGTTTTTGGAGCATTTTTTTGCCCTAAACTGCTCATCCGAGGTCGGATTTGAGCACTGTGACATTGAAGGGTGGGGTTTTTGGGAGTTCCGGATGCAATGGCGCTGTCCATTTTGCCAAATTTCTCACAGATTTTCTGCTGTTTTTCTGTGTAATCTTCTCCGGTGAGTGAAGCCTCTGCTTAACTTTGTGGTTGTATCTGGTGTATTTCCCTCAATACTGTGTAAACTATTTGCTCCATTGGTGTTGGGCTGAGCTTCATTGAGTCTAAACAACAGCAATTTGGCTCCTTTGAGCTGAATTGAAAGTGTGTGTGTGAGTGTGTATGTGTGAGTGTTGAGTGGGCAAGTGGGAAATCTCTCTCTTCTCACTCCGTCTGTGTGTTTACTGTCTCAGCCAGGCTGGTTGTGTAAGCCGAGTGGTGCCCCATAATGTGTGTGTGTATCATCCCAAGAGTGTGTGTCGGGTCATTATAGAGGCGTTGTGTGTGTTTTCATCCCGCTCACACCGTGCTTCGTTGTGTAGACAGCCACAAATCAGCACTCTAGAAGTGTAGATATCCTCAGCACTTGCAGTCGTAGGCCGAAACCCCAAATTTGCAGAGTCGGATCTGCACCCGCCAAGACCACGTAGTCAAAAATGGCCTGCGCAGAGCTTTGTCGAAGCCAAACGGTGGCCAAGATGACCTCAGAATGAAATTCTGAGAACACCGAGCCCTTCGGGCTCGACCACAGGATTTGGGGCCGTGTCTTCGCCTGTCAAATCTCACTCCAATCTGAGCAGGTGACTCTGGCTACCTGCAAATGCTGCCCTGAGCCTCGATCTGAGCTCTGATACCAGTTGAAGGAGCACGAGCGGAAGTGCGACGCGAGAGAGAGTGCGAGAATAAGAGCACGACGATATGGTGAACTCGCTCTACTGTAATGTGTAGAGCATAGTGAGTTCTTATTAGGTTTTATCAAAAGAGTATGTGTACATACCTGGCGGCCCGCCCACTTACCTGGGCGACCACATTGGGCTTTATACCCCAACACTCAAGTGGTCCTTCCCCTACAACAACTCACCCAGAGCGATGTCTTCTCATGAAGTGAAGAGAACGAGCAGCAGTTTACTGAGGTGAAACAAATCCTAGCTAAGCTTCCCACTATTTCACCTCCTAAGTGGGACGAGCCATTTTATGTGAACCCTAGTGTGGAAAGTGATACACTCAGAGCAGTGTTAATGCAAAAGGACCCCAAAACTTCTTTCATGCGCCCTATTTACTTCTCTAGTCGTGTCATGACCCCGTCAGAAAAAGGATTTACCGAAGTAGAACACATGGTTTTGGCACTAATGTTTGCTACCACAAAGTTCCGCTCCTATCTCCTGCCTAGAACCTTTGTAATCCTGACAATGGAGCAGGTTTTCTCATATGTAATGCAACACATGGATGTCTCATCTAGGATCTCAAAGTGGTTAATTATACTACAAGAGTTTGACTACACCATGCAAGTAGAAAAATCCACCAGGGCTAGTTTAGCAGGAATTCTCACTCATCGCCATAATGAGAAGAAGCTCAAGGTCAACACGGAAGCAAAGGAAGAAACACCAACGATAGAAAGTCCTAGGCTAGAGAGATCTCACTCTCTTTTCTTTGACGGAGCATACAAGAGAACAATGGATCAGTCTGCAGCAGGCATGGTCATTTTCAATGAACGGCAAGAAAGAGTATTCTCCATGGGGCAGTTATTACACTCCCACTCCAACAATGAAGCAGAATATGAAGCCCTAATTCTTGGGTTGGAACAATGTATTTCACAAAGAATTCAGCGCCTGAATGTGTTCGGCGACGCTTTGCTTGTGATAAGGTAGATAAATGGCACCTGGGATTGTAAAAATCAGGTTTTACTTGGTCAACTTCGCCAAGTTAAGGACCTTCTAAAGAGGTTTGAAGCAGTGAAACTATTCCATGTCCCCAGAGCAGAAAATCAAGAGGCAGATGCGCTAGCTAAAGAAAGAATACAAGACGTTCCCGTAGGGGCGATCAAATTAAAACTACCCCTCTTCCAAGGTAGTGATGCTATGCCTGATGTCATCAGTTTTCTAGATACAGGAGAATGTCCAGCAGGACACACCAAAGGCCAAAAACAATGGTGGCTGGTAAGGAAGGCTACTAGGTACCGCCTTATAGACAACCACGTGTATTGTAAGGGCAAAGATCAAATTCTCAGGCGGGTGCCAACCTCCAGTGAAATCACAGAGGTAATTTCAAGTTGCCATGACGGCGTCTGCGGCGGTCATTTTGCTCTAGATATCACCAGTAGGAAGATTCTACAGGCAGGATACTTTTGGCCTAGTTTGAACAGGGATGTACACCATTGGTGTAAAACATGCAAGGATTGTCAAGTGGCCAGTGATCGCACGTTAACCTACGAGCCACAAACCCCTATCATGTCATATGGTCCTTTTGAGAAATGGGGAATAGATGCAATCGGTCCTTTACCAAGGGCCCAATCAGGTAAACTGTACATTATAGTGGGTGTAGACTACATGACTCGATGGGAAGAAGCAACGGCCACCACCCGCATCACAGCCCAAGAGGTGGCAAAGTTCATTTTTGAGCATATCATTTGCTGTTTTGGCACTCCTCTTGAGATAATATCAGATAGAGGACCAGGATTCAGAGGTGATTTGGTGGGAGAACTGATGAAGAAGTTAGGCATCACACGTCGGCATTCCACACCATACTATCCACAATGCAATGGTCTAGTAGAGAAGGTAAATGGAATGATTTGCAAAATCATCACAAAACAGGTGAACAACCACACAGGGGACTGGGATAAACATCTCATGGCAGCTCTTTGGGCCTACAGAATAACGTTCCGAACATCGCTAGGTGTGAAACCACATCTTGGATCTAGAGAAACTCCAACTGGATAGGGAAGAAGCAATCAATCACTATGCAGCACAGGTAGAACGAAGCCAACTCACTTTCAATCAAGGACTTAAAGAAAAGAGGCATGTTAGTACTGCGATACGACAACAGATTTGACACTAGGAAGGATAAGAAATTCCAACCCAGATGGGAAGGGCCATTCATCATCAGAAAACGCTATGACAACGGCAACTATAAGCTGATCGAAGCAGATGGGAGAATTCACAAGACTAGGGTCAATGGATGGAGACTGAAAAGGTATTTTCTTAGGTTTGACCCAGAATTGGTGCTAGACATTCCAGAAGAGGGAGAACCCTCTCACTCTACAGCTGAGGAAGCAGAAGAAGGGCTAGAAGCATGAATGCCTCTAGCCAAAGGGAGAGGTCTAATGATAGCCGACTTTCGAAAATCAAAGAAAAAAAAAAGAAAAAAACTTATTTCCCCCCCCCCGGCCAGGTGGAAGCTTTGAGCACTCACCCCCGACCCCTCTCTCGTGCTCCCTCTGTGTGAGCCGCATGGAAACCCCCCCCCCTCCCACTCTCATTACCCCGTACCTTGGCCCGCTAATATTCTTTCCCCAACCCCTACCGCCTCTTCCCCACCCGCTCACCTCACCCTCCCCTTGGCCTCATTCCCTCCCCCTTGATCCGCTAATATTCTCCCTCACTCCCACCCATTGACTTGCTCCCCTCCTCTCGTCCTTAAGCTACCATGCAAGACAGTAGATACTATTCCCTCTCCCTCTCACCCACACATCTCCCCTACCCCACTCTATTGCCAAACCCCCCCCCCTTCCTTCACTCTCTTGTCCAGCGGCCCACAAGGCGCGGCCCTCACCCTCTCTCTCCCTCACACTCTCTCTCTCTCTCACGAGCCTGTGGAGGCACAAGAAATACACACACACTCTCTCTCTCTCTCTCTCTCTCTCTCTCTCTCTCTCTCTCTCTCTATTATCCACACACCTCACCATCCCTTTCCCTCACAATCTCTCTCTCTCTCAGCCTGACGCTCTCTCTCTCTCTCCCTCTCGGGCGCTCAGGCCGTGCAGACCAATCTATCTCTCTCTCCTTCTCACGGACAGCAAGAGTAGAACCTCCATCTCTCTCTCTCTCTCTCTCTCCACACACACACACACACACACACACACACACACACACACACCATCACACACAAGCCCTCTCCCCCTCCGGCGCTGTGCACGAACCCGCAGCAGTAAGCTCTCTCTCTCTCTACCTCACGGGCGCTCAGGCCGCAGTAGAATCCCTCTCTCTCTCTCTCAATCCACACACACCATACACACACACACACAATACACACACACGCACACACACCGCACACACCCACGCTCTCTCTAACCCCATCTCCCCCCCATCCGCCTCGCGTAGTTTAGCAGGCAGCCGAACGTCAACCATCGACGAAATATATATATATATATATATATTAATAATAAGCCCCCCCCCCCCTTCCCATGCACGTTTACGCGCACAGCATACATATACATACACACACATCCGCCCTCATGCACCAATAAATACACACACACGCATATACGCACCGCACCACAAAAAAAGAGAAAAAAACCAAAGGTTTACGACTACGACATTGACGAATAAAGAAGAAGGATCAAAAGCACGCGCCGCCAACAACAAAAAGAGAAAATGCGCCGAAGGCACCGACCCCGAAAAGAAGTACGCTCGACATCAACGCACCGGCAGCACACCATTCGCCGGCAACACGCAACCACGACTTCATTCCAGTAATTTATAGGTTATTTTCATCATTATCTTCAGTTTCACCCGAGCCATTGTAAATTCCCTTTTTTTTGTAAATATCCTCTCTCTAGGTGATGGTCCCAAAGGTCCACCTAGAGATTCCCATCTTTTAATAACCTCCCAAAACAAAGCAAGGGTTAACCACACCGGGCCCACCACTTGCTTTGTCTCCCCGATTAAGCTTACCCTAACCACACTGGGATTACCATAATCCAAGCAGCCAACACCTATAAATTGGCACTGAGAGGTCACTATCGGGGGGGGGGGGGGGGGGGGCAATTCATGAGGAGCCAAGCATTTGGTAGAGTGTAGTGGGAAGGATTGACACTATCACCATCACGGGGAGGGGGTTTGTGTGTTGGTTTTGCCTTGGGAATTGCACCATGTGAAGGGAACCACACCCATCTCTCGACTCCAATGGTCGATGCACACACGTATACACGCTCTTGGTAGTAAGTATTCACAATCATTGAGTCGTCTTAGAGAACGCACCAAGTAGGTTGCACCACCTCCTCTCCCTACCTCTCTACCACCACGGCATGCCATTTTGTAAATATTGCAGAAATAATTCACCCTCACATCCCCGAGGGTTTTCATCATTTGCAAATCTCTCTCTCTCTCTGTGTGTGTGTGTGTGTGTGTGTGTGTGTGTGTGTGTGTGTGTGTAAGTTTGCCGTGTTCATATCATCGTGGTTTGCGTCCTAGCCGCTAAAAGCTAGGTGGTGCCCCCTGTTCACTTTACCGTTGGCAGGCTCGAGGCACGCCATTCGGCTCCCGGCGTTTTAGAGGCCGTCGGGGTTTGGGGTCCTCTTTGCGTCCGTCAATGGTACATCCATGTTTTCTCTTTCTGAATATTCCTTACCTTCACTTTCTACCTTAGTAGTCCATACCTCTCGTAACGACCGTTTAAGTTCTTGGTATCTCTTCTTACGCTCCATTTTGGTCCACTCGGGATCTTTTGTCTTTTCACATTTTGATTGTTGAGATTTTCTTGAATTTGTTTCCGTTTTAGTTTTTCGTGCTTGTTTTATGTCTTCATGTGTCCTTTTCCCTTGAACTCTTGAGAATCTCCCTGATATTTTGTCTTTTACACAATCCTCTGCCTTGGCTAGCATTAGATAGTGAGTTTTGTCTTTTATCCTAGGCATCAGGTTTTCTTTAGCCTTGTTTTCTGCTCTTTTTTCTCTATAGTGTTCCTGTCGTTTAGGGTGTTGATTTGCAAAATCATAAAACTTGATATGTGTGGTTGTTTCCCTACTCTCGCTTGAGCTGTCCGAACACTCGTCATAAAACTCTTCTTGTTCTGGTGAGTCTACATTCTCATCTCCTACTGGTACAAGGTTTACAAGGTAATAGGGTAGCACATCATAGCCGTCCTTATCACAAAATTTTGTTGTTGGGCTATCTGTAATGGCACAGACATCCAACGTTGCTAGTATGTGTTCCCATTGCATAGGTTCTAATGCATCTTCGGGAAAAGGTTCCACAATATGCTCCTTGTCTTCAATAGCTCTTTCTAAGATGCATTCCTCTCTTTTCAAGCTCCCACAATGTGAAGCTCCACACATCCATAGCTCTTTTCTGTCCTAACCATGCTAGAATTTTGGACCCTGCCAACGTGGTCGAATCAAACTCTTCCACTAGTGTCTGGTTCACATCTTTGTAACTATGGTCTTTTAGGTATATTTTGGTTGTAGTCTCCCCATGCCTGAGGTATATGTGGTCATAACCCCAATCCTGTACCATCTTTAATTGTCTCGTGAACAGTCTTCCCAAGATGATCTCGTAATTGTTCTTTTTGCCGAAATCAACTATTGCCAATGTATGTTCATACTCGATTCCGCAAGAGGTGACAATTACTTTTTCTAAAAGTCCTAGAGGCTTTTCCATGAACCCATCTACCAGTTGTAATTTCATTCTGGTTGCTCTCAAAGCCGGTTTTTCCCATTTTTTCCAGATTTCTTTTGTGGCAATAGCGACTCCCACTCCACTGTCAAGAATAGCCTTGGATACTACTCCCTAGTATTCTACTGGTAGTGTGGTATTTCCATCTTCTCCTTCACAATATTCTCCAACCTTGTTTAAAGGTACAGGCCTACTGTTCAGTTGAGGCTTGTCCAATTCGCTGATCCCTTCTTGAATTCTCTAGGTAGGGTCTTTTACTCCAAATTTTTCTAAGCATTTGCCTACTGTGGTCCACATGTTTGGTCGTAACCTCAGGAGTTCAGTTAACGTGATTGTGCATGCCACCGGGGTGGACAGTAACTCAATAAACCCTTGTGAATCCATTACTCTGTTGGCAGAAAGTCTCTGAGATGGGATTGCTCTCACTTTAGATTTAGCTTCATACTCCCCTAGGTAAGAGGGTAGAGTTTTTAGCAAGTCAGGTTGGTTGTGCCCCGAGCTAATTGACCCCTAGTCTCCCTCTTGTGAATGCATATCAAAGTTCATTTGTGATCTTACCTCAAATTGCTCAATGGGAGGTAAGATCTCATTTTTCTCCTTCTCAGCGCGATTTAGTTGGCGGTTCACCCTGTTAGATTCATTTGCTTCCCGGATTTGCTTCCACGGGTCATCTAGACTGTCACACTCTTTATCCATCCCCTCCAATGTTTTAGGTTGGAAACCATCAAATGTCTCATCAGTTGTATTTGGCACTATGATAGGTTCCCGCTTAGACTCTGAGGCAGTCCTGAGTCCCTCCATTCTGTCCGCTTGTTTCTCTAGAGTTGGTGTGATAGGGGTTGGAGCTAGCACCTCGTGCCAACTTGCAGGTTTACTAAGTGGGTTTTCTATCAAAGATTAAGCTGTTTCAATCATCCTCCTACACATTTCCAACCTCTATTTTTCTAGTTCCGCATATGGATAAGTCATCCATTGTTGCTCTTGGTTTTGGTTGTTTTTGAGTCTAGCTTTGTATGCTTTTAAAAGTGCGTCAAGCTGCTCATCTACGTTTTCTACCAATACTGATCCTCCCGATCCTGCACTTTTGGGTTCCACTATCTCCTTGGGCCCTATGGTTGCAGCAGTGTGTGAACTTAAACTAGTTAGATCCTCTAATCGCTCCAATCTATCCTTTGTGTGTTTTAGCTCCTCGCATAGAGCGGTTTGCTCTCGTTCCTTCCTGGCTTTCATACGAGCCTTTCTAGCTTTCCAAGTGCTTTGTTGATTTTTCATTTTTGCACTAGGGGCATCAGTCTTTGGATCTTCAATGATTGGTTCGTTTGTCCTTCTTTGAGCTTGTGCCCATGTGACTACCTGAATAGGTATTACTGTTTCATTTTCTGACCCCCCACTGGATGGCACTGCTTCCAGCATGTTTAAAGTAGTTTTTGCTCCTTTGCTTGGGTTCTTAGGGAATCAGGAATCAAGTGAGTAATTCCACACTCGGTGCAATACGCATTGACCCTAATGATTTCATCGTGAGGACAGTCCCTTCGCTAATGATCTCCGCCACACTTGTAGCAGGGTCCCTTAGGCTGTTGAGATGATCCTTGAGCTCCTCTCTATTGGTAAGCATGCCTCTACCCGTCCATGCCTCCGTTGGCTATGAATAACAATGTTCGTTCATCCAAGTTGTATCTTCCTTCTCTTGAAGCCTGGGCAGCTGTTGTTGGTCCCGTACTTCCAATCATGCTCTAAGGTTCTTGCATCTTAGGTTCTTTAGGTGGATAATAGACAAGATTTGCTGCATGTCCATTGGGATCTTCGTAATATTCATGCATGGGTACCAAAGCCTTCTCTTCTGGTTTGTTTACCATTGGTGCATACCTTATGCCGACCGGTCTTGCTCCTGGTAGGGGTGGTTGTTGCCCTAATACTGGTTGTGGTCTTTCAACTCCTACAGGTCCTGGTAGGTTACCTGCTGTATACCTAGGCATCGGTGGGATTTGAGGAGATGCTACTTGAGCTTGGGGAGCATATGGTCGCTCTCTCACATATCCCTTGTTATAATAACATTCCTCCGTCACATGGTTTGTCCATTTTTATTCAATTGCACACCACTTTGGCTGCTTAGCCTGAGGCTTGGCATACATATTAAATTTTTTTAGCACTTCTTTCACCAGGTTCTCCTGGCTTACAACTACTTCTCCTTTCTGTGCTGACTTAGTGGACTTGCTTCCACTTTGTTGTGAGGATGAATCATCATCAAGATCCTTGAATTCACCCTCCTTGTAGACCGCACAATTGTCTACAAGGTAAAGAGCTTCCTTAGTTAAAACATTGGTGCTCCTCTTCATATGTAAGTCCTTATGGAGATCTACGTTTCTCAGTCCTTGAATCAATATAAGCATGAGTCTGGACTGGGTTGGTAGCTCTTCCACAGGGCAGAACTTCACATATCTCTTTAGTCGTAGGGCTGCCTTTTGCACAGATTCTCCTTCCTTCTGTTTGAATTTATGGATTTGTGAGACTGTATTATGAGCTATTCTCCTTTGTGATAATTCCTCAATAAACTCGTCAAAAACCTCCTCCATAGACTCAAAATCTCTACGCTCCACAGAATCAAACCAAGTGGCTGCATCCTCTTCCAGGGTAAGTCCAAACCCTACAAATTGAGTAGAAAAATCCAAAACTTCTTCAGCTCTAATTACACGCACGAAGGCTGCTACATGATCCCTAGGGTCTCTGTTTCCCAAGTATTTCTTGTTTACCCATTTTTGCACCTGAGAAGGTCTAATTTTATGATGGTCTACAGATCTCATCATTGGTTCTCCTCGTCCTCCTCGATATGCCTCTTCTAGCCTTCGGAAGTGGGAGGTTTCCTCTCCCAGAGGTGCTCCTAAGCCATAACTTCTGACGGTTCTTGCAAGAGGTGGTTCATCTCTCCGAACTCGTTCTCTTTGTTCTCGTTCTATGGGTTGTCTTCTGGGCTCTGTCGACTCTTGAGTTTTTGGATTACTCTCGCCTTGTTAATGTGAATGGAGTGGTGGTTCTTGTAAATCTCTTAGCCATCGTGTGGCTGGATAACCACCTCTGTTTAGGTCTTGTTCGGATGTTGAATTTTGTTGAAGCCATGCCTGCAATGATGGTTGGGTTGCCTGCTGGTTCTGATTGTTGAAAGTCTGCTGCCGGTTGAAATGTGATGTTGCATCGTACTCTTCTGAAAATGGATTTGTAGACTTGCTAGGGGTATAGGTGGACCTTGGTACTTCTTCGGGGGTATATGTTGATGTTTCTGGAATTGTTGCCTTATCTACCTACTCTGGCAGAATCTAATGTTGCCTTATCTACCTCCTCTGGCAGAATTTGTTTGTATTCTCACCAGTACCTGTCAACAAGAATGATATCCTTTCCCATGGCAATTTCATAGGAGAACAAGTAAAGAACCTTGTCGTTGCTCAATTCATTTGGGTAGGGTTCTTTGCATCAAAAATAAGAGACTACTCCCTCGTTCTCATGCTTGTAAATTCCCACATTCTCTTTATAGGTAGAGACTCTGGTTGTTTTTTTATCATACATAAAATGAGCTCCAGGTCGATCAATTTTAGGAGGCGGCTCTTGAGTTTTTGAGACCATTTTTCCTTTTGCCACATTATCTCCATACATGTTGTAATCCTTAGGGTTCCTAACTATCAGATATTGGTTCCCCTTTTCATCTCGGAATCTATCTCCATCATCATAGACTTGAATTATCTCCAATCTCTGAGAAGGCCGTTCCTCTATACAAATACACTTGCGTCCCCGATAGTCAGAATAAACTAGGGCTCCCCGAGAGTTTGTTCCTTGGAAGAAGATTATAGTGAACTTGGCCTTGTTCAAAGGTTTTTGGAGGTACTTCCTCCTAGCATTGGTCCTTCACCAGTGAAGCCTCCTGGCTGTTGACTACCCATCATGAAGAAGGACTTGTCTGATGAAGTGTCAGTATCACTACCTTCCTCAATGATTGGGGCTAATGGATCTAGCCTTGCCTGAGTTACACTCTCCTCAGTGGACACTAAGCTACCCTGATCATATGCCACTTTTTGGTCTCTCAAAATGTGTCTTCTTGATCTTAAATTCATCAAACTTAGCAATGCAAATTATCACAAATTCAACTACTCACCTGGCAAAGGATCATTTTCTGCACAACTTCTTGCTTTGCTGCCGAATATATCTGTACACAAGCGTTTAATTTTGGCCAATCAAATCAAAGAATTTAACCACAGGAGGTGGTCTTAGTAATGATTGGTATAACTGGAGTGTTAGTCCCAACCACTATTGTACTCTATACACTTCTGATGTTCTTGATTAGGTCCACTAATCTTGAACTGTACACCACCTACGTGTTTGTCAGTCTAGAGGTAATGTCTTAATTCTCATCTTTGCTCCGTAAATAGGTCAAACAAAGTCCAATTTCACTTCTGAAAGAAGTTCTGGAACCCTTAAGTCAATTATAACCTCCTTGTACGTAGGATGTCTTTTTTGCTCTGTTTCAGATAAAATTTGCAAGGTAGCTTTTCCTTGATGTGCTGAGCTCACAGTTGCTCTCACTTTTTGGTTTGGACACCTATAAGCTGGTCAACTGATCCGAAATCTGTTCCAAAAGCCTAATGTTCGTTCTGATGAATTCACTAATCAAATCAACTCCAAATTGGACCAAACTTGACTAGGAGGTTTGTCCAAGGCTATATCAGAGCCTGGTATGTCTCAAATATCATTTTCGACCTTGTAATCATGCATTAAACATACTACGCGTAGGATGTCTTTTGCATCAGAATTTAACCCAACTTGTCCCACAGCTTTTCTTTGATGTGCTGATTACCCTGGTGTGTTTAGATTTGTGTTTGAATGTCAAGAGAACCCCAAACTTAGCTATTCTGTCAAAAAGCTTAAGTCTGCTTAAACCCCAATTTTCTCACCCAATTGAGATGAAACCTTTCACATGAACTCAATAAATCATGTAGATCATGCACATGAAGAAATCCTATGGTCTTGGTCTCAAAATTATGCCTTGGCACAATTTGGGTAGGATGTCTGGCAATTCCTATTTTTTTGGCCACAATCTGTCAAGATATGGTCAATCTTCCACTTTCCAGGTGAAAATAGGGTGAAAACTCTGGTCAACTCAGATTCTCAAAATTCCTGCCAGATCATCCTGTAGACATCCTACGGTAGGATGTCTAACTTGCTCAGATTTGGCCCAAACTTGGTGATTAAACTTCTCTTGATGTGCTCTACCCAAATATACCCGTACTTGATGGTTATGGACCCTAAAAATGGCTAATAGACATCCTATGGTAGGATGTCGAGCTTGCTCAGAATGACCTAAAATTTGGTCTGGAGATTCCACTTGACTCTGGAAACACACTGGTAAAATCAAAAGTTTATTTGAATGTCAAAATCACACAAAACATCTCTTTTGACACAAACCTTTCCAAAAACGCTTAAGTCCACTTTACCCCAGTTTAAGTGTCCAAATAAGATGAAACTTGGTAGACACACTTAAAAGCACTTGGAAAACATGTATATTAGGTCAACTTGTCGTTCGGGTATACAATCACTCATCAAACATCCAATGGGTAGGATGTCTCATATTCACCGTCTTTTGCCTTTTTGAAGCCTAAATAAGGTCAAAACTCCTAGTTTCAAGGTGTACATAGGGTAAAACCCATCCAACGAACACTCTGGTAACCTTAGAATTTCCAAATTCCTACCCCAAATGGCCCTAGAGACATCCTACACCCAAATTCTTTTTCTGCTCAGAATGACGTAAGATCTGATCCAGAGGTTCTCCTTGGTGTGTTGACTCTCAATATGTCCAAATTTGGTGATTTTGACAACTTTGAGCTAGTCAAATACTCAAGATTTTTTTCAGGTTGTTTACCTATTCAAATGATTTTCAATTTTGTCCAAACTTGGTGTGCAGGCTTCTTTTATGCTAAGGAACACTTTGGTTTGGTAAAAAATTGGTATGGGCCCCCAAATCTAGCCTTGAGACATCCTACGCATAGGATGTACCTAATGATAGAAATGTGATTTTTCAGTTTTGGGCTTTCTCTTAAGCTTTTCAAACACCTTAGCAAGCATCCAAATGCAATTTTACGTTTCTTGATTTTATGCTTCCACAACTTTGGTGAGCCTAGCAACAATTATGACATGCATGATATGCTCAAGATCAAAATCAGTACGTTCTACTTACTCTACTCCTACTCATCACATGGGATGGTGAAATTTTTTATGCTCAAGCCACTTTCTAGCCTCAGATGGACTCTCTAGCTGACTTTTCACCTCTTCTACCTCACCAACTCCTACTCTCCACTCCACAACCTAACTCCTATCTAACACTACCTAAGACGGACGATCCAGGCCAGCCATACACTCCCTAGACTCCTCGTAAGACCTAGAGCGTCCATCACCCTCTGATCCTATCTAAATGTAAAATAAGACTCTGGCCAGCTAGAGAATCCCTATCCTCAAGGACTAGTCTCGGTCACCTACCCAGGTTTTTCGTCCCCGGCAACGGCGCCAATGTTGGCGAATACGCCGCGACGAACGTCAGCAAAGCGAGAACTCACCTAACAAGAATTGTCAGTTAAGGATGAACCTCGACCCGCAGGCGCATGGAAGCAAGCATAGGGTGTCAACCTACTGATAGACGTTTTTCAGCTCTCTGTGATTGCCATAGTGAGTTATCCCCCCCTATCAAATCACTCAAACACTGTGGTTACCCTCACCCTTTCACTGTATATAGGTGCGTGTGAGTTAGGGGACTTTTCCCATATCTCCTTACTGAAATAAAAAACCCTCAATTAGCTAGGCATTGGGCTAGTTGAGCCAAAAATATAAAAAATATAAGTATATTATGGCCCATGCGTATGTAAATATTTCTTTGTATATAGGGCCTAAATAAAAGATTTTTTCATAATTATTTTGGTATTTATTAAAATATTTCTACCTAGGTGTGTGTTATTTATGCTCTGTACATTGCCTCACCATTACCACAATTTTTCTTACCATTTTTTCATACTCTTTATTCCATATAGAAATATTTTCATGTAAGCTTCTCTTATATTTGGTGTAACTCCACCCCAACAAAAATCCAAAAAAACTAGTTTTATTTATGTGTATATTTTTCACTATTGTGATTTTTCCCTTCCTACATCTATTTTGTTTTTTTTTCTAAAAAATTAGAACACCAAAAATATTTATTTTTTTATGGTAGCCTCATAATGAGAGAAATTTCTTTTGACCCCTTTATATTTTTTCCACTTATATTATTTATATTTGACATGTACATATTTTTTAGACCCCTCAATATTTGATTTTCTTAGTTGTACTATTCACTTATATCATGATCTCAACAATATCTTCAATTATAGACCTACCAAATAAGGTCAAGGGTAGGTGGCATGCATACATGCACTATGGAGGGCTCACTCTTGGAGGTATTCAAAGGAATCATCCAAAGAAGGACCCCACAAGGACCTTGTGCAGTGGAAAAAAACGGTCGGTTTTGCTGAATTTTTAAAGTTCACTTGCTCTCCGAATTTGAAAAGATGATACAATCAAAAGTTGTAGCTCGTGGGCTGAAATTTTGCCTCAAATTTTTTCATATTTTTTTGAGCTACGAGCTGTGAGCTATGATTTTATTACTGGACCCCAGTTTTCCCATGCTATGCATCCACACTCTCTCTTCCACTTTATCATTTTCCTCTTTCACACACACTTCTCCACTCATCATCCCCACCTCTCTCACCACTCCTCTCTGCACCCTACTCACCTTCTCCTCAACCTTGAAGAATAAGAGAAACCATGGTGAACTCATACCTCCCACACACAATTCCATTCCAAAATTGACCACCTAGTCTCATTTTTCCTCCTCCAAATTACCCATATCTATAAAAAAAACCACAAAATTCAGCCTCTTCTCTTAAAAGACAGCATCATGGTGGTTGATTACTCAGCTTCAATTACCTTGTCTCTCAAGGAAGGTCAAGAGTGGAGAAAAAATGTACCGTCAAAGCTAGTGGACCGTCAACAAGCGTCAAAATTGGCCCTACTCAAGACACTTGGAGCATCAACCTTGTAAGAAATCCACCTTTTCTTACCTCTTAAGAGTTTTTCTTCCTTATTTGTATCCTACATGGATACTCCCATTGTAAATATCCAATTCCATTTGTAAATTAATACTAACTCTACTAACACTAACCCACTATGAAAAGTCCTATCACCTCCATTTCTCTCCTCTTTCTTTTCCCACCAACTTCTTGATAATTCCAAGCAAAAGAAATTAGATAAATTGCTGAAAATCTAACCCAACCATGGTTAGAGAAGTAACCCTAGCCTTCAAAATTGCTATAAAAGGAGGGTGTAGCTAGCACAAAAGGGGGGGAGCCATAAGCAAGAGCACTATGCTATAGCTTGAGAAGCCAAGCTCAACCTCTCTAGAAGGAGCTCTTGAGTGGAATCTCATTGTCTTATGCATGTGCATGTGTTGTAATATGGGATTAGCAAGGGAACTCTATGCCATTATAAGAGAGAGAGTGATCATTCAATTGAGAGTAGGAAATCTATCATTTCTCCTACTAGTGTAATCCCAACATTTGCTGAATCAAGGAGGGTGGATTTGGACTAAGCTTGGATACTTTGTCTCCCTTCCAACGTGAAGTAATGGACAACAATGATGCGTAAGTGTCTTGGTGTTTTTTGTTAAGTTCTTGATAGCTTGTCTCTGGTGCTGTCATAGCCATAAATCCCACATACTGTAAGAGGGCGACAGGGTGGAGAGGACTCCCCTGGCCTTAAGACAGTGATTGGGGTGGCTTTTCTTGTGATGTGTTGTGTGAAATTTACACAAGCTATGTTGAACAAATACTAATCTCACTTTGATTTGTCATGAAAGATTCGTAAGAAGGTATTAATGCAACAAGCACCCCCTCCCCCTTTCTCTCTCTTTCTTAAATATATAGTTGTGTTTGCTTGATCATTGCCGATACGTTTCAAAGCAGCCCGAGCTCTCTCTCTCTCTCTCTCTCTCTCTCTCTCTCTCTCTACGCGTCCTAGTTCGCATCCAAAACTAGGTGGTGCCCCAAATTTGTGTAGGGTTAGGTTGCGGGTTTGTGTGTGTGTTGTTGTTTTTTTCCAACCCCAACCCAATTGAGCAGCATGGGAGCCTAGAAGAGTGCTTGGAGGCCACTCTTCTTGTTGCCCTCCCCAGACCGCCTCACTACATTCGACCGACTATTGACTACTTCCTATAGAGGTCTCTACCCAATGTCTAAGTTACAGCCTACTATTGTACACAAGAGGAGATTTCCTACAACGCTTCCATGAGCCAAATGCCCATTAGACAATCTCAAAACGCTACGAGACTTGAGGGATATCCTATTAACACCAATAGGCCACCCTCTCTAAGGTCCGTGACCCAAAACCCTACCCAAAAAACACCCGGTGCAGAATCACGTAGGATGTCTGACAGGTTTTTATAGGTCGACGTTTTTGAAAACTAAGGTGCCTAATGTGTTGCTCTACTCAATACAAACATGTGGATATGCTGAAATGCAAAAACAGACACCGTTTGCTTACCGAATCCTTAGAAATAGCTCGCAGGTCGATCTCGCGAAGCCGGGTCGTACACGCGCAATGTGGGTATTTGCGCGTATCTCTCTCCAGGGCAGCACGTGGCACTTCTCCGTACTTGATTTCAACCACCAATGTACGCGTAGCATCAAGATAAGCTCTCACTCTCTCTCATACACAAAATACGCTTCTCAGAGACACTTCATAGAATGAATAGGGGTTTTTTTCATTAAGGTTAAAATTTGTCATATATACCTTCCAAATACAAATCCTTATGTTCCAAAGTGAAATCCTACTCAGACTAATGGCAAAACGTAATATACAAAATTGGAAACTTCTGCAAGCCCCAAGTATTTACAAGTGAAATTACAGGTTTTCTTGGTCAGAGAATGACTACATAGGATTTCCTTCTTTTCTCATTTCATCAGTCTTCAGTTGAGTGTGGCCGCCAGTCTTCAGCTAACAATAAGATATTGTCGGATAGTCTTACCGCCTCTTAATACCTTGTCTTCATGTCGGAGAATATACTGGGACTGCAGCACCTCTTCTTGGTCCTCGATCTCCAGTGGGTCTTCAATAATTGGTTTCTCATGTGGCTCTCCTTTGTAAGGCTTTAGTAGGCTCACATGAAAAGCATTGTGTATGAGCCAATGGCTGGGCAACTTGAGTTGATAGGCCATCTCATTGATTGGCCTAAGAATCAGGAAGGGACCATAGTACCTTTTTGCTAACTTAGCCTAGTACTTTTGGTGTCCGGTAAGATTTTTGCCCGTCGTGTGCCTTAATCGAGCCTTGGGAAATTTAAGTAAGACCCAATCATTTTTTTTAAAGGCTTGGCTCTTCTGTGCTTATCAGCAGTAGCCTTTTGCCTTTGCTGTGAGATAGAGATAGCATCCTTAATCTTTTGGAAGATTCTTGTAGGTCTCGGCTATACTCATCTGCAGCGAAGATCTTCCCGTGTACTTTAAGTGGCAGGGGACTTTTGGATCTTCCCTCTATTACCTCGAAAGGTGCTTTTCCCATGGAAGTATGTACAATGTTATTGTAGGCATACTCCACTAAGGGTAAGTACTTATCCCATTGGGACCTTTGATCTACTTTCGTTACATAGGCTTTTAGTAGATCAAGAATTGTTAGGTTAGCTATTTCGCTTTAGCCATCCCTTTGCGGGTGATAGGCCGAAGATAAGTTTAGCCTTATTCCTAAATTCTCAAAGAGACCCTTCCATAAATTACTGGTCATTCTAGGATCTCTATCCGACACTATGAACATTGGCAAGCCATGGTACTTTAAGATTTGCAAAATGAAGAGGATTGCCATTTGATGGGCTTTGATGGTCTTTTTGACAGGTATAAAATGAGCTTGTTTGCTATTCTACTACTATCGTCCATATTCCCGTATTCCCATGGATAGACTTAGGCAATCCAAAGATAAAATCCATGGATATGCTCTCCAATTGTAAATTAGGGATTGGCAAATGTTGAAGCAATCCAAGTTGCCTCCCTCTATCAAACTTCGTCTTCTGGCATACCACACATTTGGAAATGTATGTTTGCTTTAATGGTAGGCCAATAGAAATATGTTTCAATCCCTTTTAGGGTAGACTGAATCCCTCTATGCCCCGCATAAGGAGGAGCATGAGATTCATACATTACTTTCTCATGGAGTGAGTTAGTAACGCATAGTCCATTTCCATAGAGAAGATAACCATCTTGTAAAGTAAACGTTTCCTCTTTCTTCCCTAGTGCAAGGGCTGAAATCACATCTCTAAAATCGGGATCAATAGCGTACTCGTCTATCATAGAAGATAGATCATTGTGAGTTGCTATGAAAACCACATTCACTCTCGGCCGTCTTGAGAGTGCATTGGCTACTTGATTATTCTTACCATCAATGTGAGAAATATGAAATGAAATTGTGAAAGGAAATTTTCCCACCTCATTTGTTTGTCGGAGAGCTTGGTCTACATCATGAAGTACTTACGGCTTTGGTGATCCGTTCGAGGCATGTAGAACTGCAAGGAGTTCCTTTTCATATATGCCTAGAGCTTGCTCAACAAGGTCGAGCCTTAAACTTTCATAGGCTATGGCATGCCCTTCTTGGAGAAAAACATCTCCAAGGCAATCACCACAAGCATCACATTGTACCTTAAATGGCTTTGAGAGATCCGGTAGTGTAAGCACAGGTTGAGAGATAATCTTTTTGAAAGCATTGTTCTCCTTGGCAGACCATGTATACCTAACGTTTTTCTTTGTTAGGTCATGTAATGTTCCTGCTATTACTGAAAACTTTTCTATGAAGCATCTATAATATGCACACATACCTATAAAGCTTCTTAGTTCATGAAGATTCCTTGGTTTAGGCCATCCTTTTATTACCTCTAACTTTGATGGATCCATTTGGATGCCATCTTGAGAGATAATGTGACCTAAATAATGAATCTCTTGTAAGAAAAACTCACTTTTCTTTTGATTAACATAAAGTTTATTCTCTCTTAAGACTTGAAATATTACCTAGAGGTGTTGCTTGTGTTCATCTAGTGAATTGGAGTAGATGATAATATCATCGAAGAACACTCCAGTAAAGGTATGATGAGGCCTGAATAGCTTCTCCATCAAGCGCTTGAATGTGGTTGGTGCATTGGTCAAGCCAAAAGGCATGACAATGTATTCGTAAAGACCAAACATAGTGCAAAATGCGGTCTTTACAATATCTTGATCAACTATCCTTATTTGATGGTAGCCACTTTTTAGGTCAATCCTATTGAAGTAGGTGGACCCTTGTAGCTTATGAATTAGGTCTTCTACCCGTGGAACGGGAAACCTATTTTTGATAGTGATCCTAATTAGTGCTCTATAGTCGACACACATACGATATGTGCCGTCTTTCTTTTGCACTAGTGACACGGGTGAGCAAAATGGAGATGAGCTAGGCCTAACCATGCCCTTCTCAACTAGCTCATGCACTTGCCGCATAATCTCCTCTTGTTGAGCTTGAGAAACTCTATAAGGAGTTTTATTAGGCGGTGAACTTCCTGGAAGAAGTTCAATTGCATGATCATCATTGCCTCGTTTAGGAGGTAGTTCACAAGGGATGTCGTCAATAAAAACATCTTGAAACCCCCGGAGAAAATTGGATAACTCTAATTCCTTGTGATTGTTTATATTTTCTTTTGCTAAAGCATTAGGTTCATTTTGAGAATCTTTAACAAAAATCATGTACACGGAAATAGAGCTCTTTATTGACTTATTGAAAGCTTGCGTATGTACAATGGGTATGTTGTTACCCATTTCCTTAGCATCTATGTACATATCTTTTTCCCTGTACTTAAAGTAAATTTTCCTTTCAGGGAATTTAACATTGGCAGCCATGCAATCAAACCATGGTGCCCCTAGGATACATCCTCATGCTTAAGAGGAGAGTTAAAGAAGTCCTCTTTGTCCACATAGCTTTGGACATGGAGCCTCAATTTCCCGATTAAGGGAGTGACTGAAGCGTCTTGCCCCTTGAAAGCACCATCTTCGGGTAGGACAACACCCATCTCATAGGCTTGGATGCCTAGCTTGGTGGCCAACTTTGTGGATATGAAATTGTGAGTAGAACCACGGTCAAAGAGAATAAAAGCATCATGTTCTCTGACCTTTCCCTAAGCATGGCATAGAGGAGATCCTTTGTGGTGAGCTTCCTCTTCTTGGATTTCGACCAAGGTAGCTCTAGGAGGCTCATGGCGGGTATTCTTTTGGGGACAAGCACGATACACATGCCCTTGCTCGCCGCACTTGAAATAGTTGTTATCCTTGCGATAACGCTCAAGCTCTTCAGGAGAGAGTTTGTTTTTGCCTTTGTAAACTCCCTTCTCCTTAGCTTTGTTGTTATTCGAATTGCCCTTAGGAGACTTTTGGACATTTTCATTCCCCTTAGGCACATTGGAACCCTTGTTTTCCATGGGCTTAAGATTTCTCTTAGCCACTGTTTGGGAATTGATTCAAGAAGCCACCATAGTATGGTGTATAACCGCAAATATAGTGTGTGGCCTTTGGGAGTTGACATACTCTACCGTTTCTTTAGTTAAGTCCGCACAAAATTATTTTTTTTTCTCTCCAAAATCCATCTTTTTGAAGACAGTGGCTTTGAAATGTAAATCCCAAAACTTGTCTACATATTTGTAAATGGATTCATAGGCAGAGAGCTTCAAGCTTTGCCATACGGTGAGTACTTTTTTTTAAAATTGGTGGCCAAAAACTGCTTCATGATGGAAGCTCTTAAAGCTTTCCATGTTTGTGGAGCTTCACAGTTGGGCCCGTAGGCTACTAGACCACCATTGCCTGGCGGACTTTTAAAAGTGTATAGCTACATGGTGTAGCTTAGAGCACTCCGTGAAGCCCTCATCTCCAAACTTCGCATTGAATTGTTGTATAAAGGCCAAGACTTTGTCCGTAGCACCAAAAGTGCCATCGTAGGTAAGGAAAGAGATGGTCTTTCCTCCCTCTTTGAACTTCTTGAGCTTGGATGACCTCTTCCACGCGGCATAGGATTTCCTATGGCCTCTTCTTTTGATGGTTCAAAAGTTGCACCATCACTTTCTTCAGAAGATGAATAATTTGAGGAAGCTGGAGAAGAGGTGACCTCTTTCTTGCCTTTTTCTTGCCTTAGTTCTCTTTGTCCGCACCATCACTTTCTTCATAAGAGGAAGAGGATGAAGATGGAGAAGAGGGTGACCTCTTTCTTGCCTTTTTCTTCTCTTGCTTTTTTTAATCTCTCTTTGAATTATGGTGTGGAGAAGTGTGCGATGGTCTTCTCCATTTAGGAGGTGATGGAGAGCGTTTTGCCCACCATCTTCGTGGAGCCATCTCCACGGAGGTGGCAAGAGACTCACTTCTTTCTCATTCCTTTTGTGGGAACTCTTGAGTTCTCCTTTGAGAAGGAGATATGTCATCAACAAGAAAATTTTTGAGCACTTCGTATGGATCCTCTTCTTCTTCCCGAATCGGAGAGAGGCCTCTTTTGGAAGTCTTGCAAGGAGGCTTCCTAGGTACTCTCTCGTCATGGTGGGGAGCTTGGAGAATCCCATGAGCACGGAGCTACCGTTGCACTTTGCTTTGGAGGGATGGATTGCCCATGGCTTGTTGAAGCCTAGAAACAAGGTAGTTAACAAGCATAGGGGCAACATTAGTAGCTTGCTCATTAGCAAAATCAAAGCTATCAACATTAACTTCACTCTGTTTACTATTGTCAGCCATTCTAACAACTTTTAGGTGTAAACTTTTTTAAGTGTAATTTGGCACTTCAAGCCCTAGTTGCTACTCCTCTTTACCCCTTTAGAAAAGCACTCAAGCTACTGTACCCATGGCTCGAATACCACTAATTACAAGGAATAGAAGAGAGGGTCTTTCAACACCAAAATAGCACCGGTTCATGTCAAGCTTCTAATAGCTCAATAGTGGCTAAGTCGTAGGCAAGCCCCGTAGGAATCCACTATTAAGACCATAGCTCTCGACGGTGATTCCCCATTATCTGCACGAAGTTAGGTGCACTGCAAGGCTGAAAATCCCTTTCTACTTACTCAATTGCAAATAATAATAACAACCATTTATAGCTAGCTTGAGGACCTCCCTTCTTGAGCAAAAAAAGAGAAACCTTGTGCTCTGATACCGATATAACATTGAATGGCCTAGTAACTTGTGTAGCAGCAAATAGCATGAACATAGTGAGCTTTTCATTAGAATAGATTCCTAATGAGCATAACAAGAGTGCTTGGCTCGAGAGAGCAACAAAAAGCATAACACCTAGTTAGATAGGCATGAACAATACTTCAAAAGAGAGAGAAATTAAGCTATTGACAATAGTTGAGGACAGTATTTTCATGGAGCCGGTCCCCCCTCCAAAAGGCTTTGTATTATAGGTTTCCCCCATCAAGGGAGACATTTTACAATACAGTTCTTTGTGTTCCTTCAATAACTAGCTAGTGCAATGAAGATGGAAGCTTCACGCACAAAGAAAACACTTATAAAACACAACATCAATTCCCCCATGGTCTCAGACCCAAGACCTCACACACCTTCGAAGATGGTGAGAGCTAGCAGGGTATGAGAGTAGATAGAGAAGAAGAAGGAGTAGGCATTTGTATTATAGTTTCTCCCATCAAGAGAGACTTGTTACAATACAATCTTTGTGTTCCTTGTGACCTAGGTGATGCAATGAATATGGAAAGCTTCATGCATCACGAGCATAACATAAACTTTGTGGAAAGCATTAACTATCCCAAACCTCAGTCCCAAGACCTCAAACACCTTCGAAGGTGGAGAGAGCTAGCTGGGAATGAGGGTAGGGAAGAGGAAGAAGAAACATTTCATAGGAGAAAGAATTAGTTCCTCACTTATCATCACTCTTCTTTCCAGCATACATAATAGTATAGTAATGAAGATGGAGAAGATGGCAAGCTTAAGCATTGAAGCATGGCTCTTGGTTGGATTTGAATTCCATAGCCAAGAGTGTTGTTGTAGTCTCTCAACCTCTCTACTTGCTTGGAGAAGGTGAGGATAGCTATTCTATCCTTAGCAAGCAAAATTTTTTTAAACTGATCTCTCTAGTAGTTGATAGCAGATAATAAGCACGATTATTATCTACTACTGGCACAAAAAAGCATCATTTTACACTTTTAAAAATTCCCACTGGTTAAGAGTGTGTTCAAGGAGCTCTAAACCAGTTTGTAACTATTTTGGACAAGCTGTGCACAATTTCTTAGCAATTTCAGTGTTTAACAGATTTTGATACAATACACGAATATTTAAAAAAGTTGAATTTTAAGGCGAGGAGATAATAAGCACGCTTATTATCTTTTAACTTGAATTAAAGTATTTTGTCTACTTTTGAACTTACACCAACTGTGCACACCATGAACATGTCGCTTTGACAAGTTTGGAGAGCAATTTCCAAGTTTCTAAGCTAGTGTTTATATCCACTAGTGGTCTTCAAAGAAAGTGGGTCCAAGTGACACTTTACAATTCCAAATCACTTCAAAGTTGAATCAGTGGCTCAATGCACTATTTCTAGCATGTGGGATGCCCAAATGATGAAAATTTTTCCTTTCCAGGTCAAAAGATAATAAGTGTGCTTAATCTCCTAGGATCTAGATTTCCAATTTTTTTAACTTTTGGTGAATCTCACAAATAGTACAAAGTGTTTTAAGACTAGTCAAGAGGTTTCACCCAATTTGGATCAGTTTTGGTTTCATCAACTCTACCCCTTCCAAGTAAAGCACTAAATAGCATCCTTTATGGTAAGCCCATGAAGTAAATCTCATGAAAAGACACATATTATGATGCAAGATCATCCCAGTAGTCACCAACAATGAAAAAATACCAATGACCATAAATCTAAGACTGGAATCGTCCAAAATAATCATCCCATGCTCTATAGGGCCCTCATGGTTTAGTAACCCCATCGATGAAAAAAAGAACAAGCATAAAGTTCAAGAAGTTGGGTTCATTTTGATAATTTTTTAAGAAAAAGGAACTCCCAAATTTGCTCAAGTGCAGGCCAATAAAGTCCAAAAGAAAACAAATTAATTCAAAAATTTGCAGGAGAGATTAGTAAAAAGACATCACCATATAACACGTTGTCATGTTGATGGCATGGTGGTACAATCTACCTTCCATCCAGATATCATCACAAAAAATTGGTGGATTTTTTTCCAAATGAGAAGATTCTATTTCCCTCAAAAAACCATAAAAGGTGACCTTAATATTCTCATACAATAATAAAAAGCTAGTTATGTTTTAAAAGGAGAGGAGAGTCTTCCAAATATCAAGTAAAATCCCAAATGGTTATATGTAGAGGTTTGCTTATAGGGACAATGTGAAGCCAAGGGCTGGGCACGGCCTAACGAGGAACCGACATGGAGGACTTGCCTATAAATATAGGCAGGGATGGTAGGGTGGATCATCTTATTCTCTGTCCTTGAACCTCTTACTAGTATTGGAACTAAGTTTAGATCACTTTTTTGGGCATGCATGCAAGGAATCCTTGGAGAGGAATACAAAGGGAAAGCAAGCATTCTTGACTATATGGTGGATGCGAGTATCCTTCCTACATCACACCCATGAGCTACAATCAACTTGCACCAAAGCACCATCGACTAATATCTAGGTTTGCATGGGCTAGTGTAATAAAATCTACTCTACACCGACATCATCCAACCACACCACGTGATTGTCTACTTCTCTCACTCTTGGCTTGCACTCGTGTTTGCACAATAGCCAAGTTTGTGGAGTCCTTGGATCCTGTTTGTAGCAGGTCAACAAAGCGGCTTATTCCGAGTCACAAATTGTAACTTCATTTCATTTTTGATAAAAATCTTTCATGTTCAAATTTTGTACTTTTAATTACATTTACAAAATTGCAAAGTCGGTAGTCAGGGCTATGAGCTTTGAGCTTGTAAGTAAACATTATCCATATTTGATATCTAGTCACTTTCCACCCCAGATTTTAGTCAGTTTGACATTTTTAAAACTTTGGCAAAGCTATAAGAGCCAATTATTGTAAAAACCCTTTTAAGTTTGAAGAATGAATTGTACAGTCTATCTTTGAGCATTGTGCACTCTCCCTCTTCCTTCTCGTCCTCATATCTCCCTCATGGTTTTTTTGTTTGAAGTGTCATCTCTGTTGGGGTATAGGCGCGTGTGCCTTGCCCGGCCGCCCAGAGTCTGGGCGCCCACTGACTTGTATACCTTATACATAGCATAAGTGTATAGGGGGCTGCTCACTCTTTGAGTCTCCCCACCCACATCACGTGTGTCTCTCCTTCTCTCTCTCTCACTCTCCGTCTGTGGTGCTCCCCGATCCCCTTGAATTGGTATCAGAGTGTAAGTGCGGAGGGAGCGCGTGTGTGCACAGTCACGACGACAGCGGAGAGCCAGTTTCATTCCCGAAATCGCGTCCGCGCACGCGCGCACTTTCAAGAGTGCAAACAGGGTTTCGACTTCGGCATTGGCAAATTCAGCTTTTCGAGAGCGTTTCCACTAGGCGTCCTGACATTTTACCCCCTTTTCGAAGCCATTCGAGCCATCAAAAACTTCATTCAAGGTACGGTTGAGGAGCTGCATTTTTCAGTCCTCTTTTGGCAGTTTATGCTGCGTTTTTGGGTCGATACGGAGGTTTTTGGCATAGCTTTCACACCCGGACTCGGATACATGTGATCCAGGAGTCTACCTTGGGATTCTGGCACGCTCCGGACGCGCTCGTCATATCAGAATTTTAAAATTCTGAATGCTGAATTTTCTGCAGCAGCAGTTGTTTATTGTGTGTCAAGGATTCCACACATGGTTTGCTCTCAGATGTGAGGGTGCATTTGTTGCAAGTTTCCTCACAGGTGGGAGGATACGATGTATGCCTTATGTGGTTTGATTCTCAGGGAGACTAATGTGATTGCATTTTGAGCTCAGCAATGTATGCCTCGAGCATGTTTTTCGGCAGTCACAGGTAGAGCAGATATTTGTGTACTAGATTTGCAGGTGTTTGCAATGATGTATGCAAAGTGTGGAGATTGGTGCATGCATTTGGAGTGCGGTTTGATGCGCTTTGGTTGCTCATGGTTTTGAGCGTGCAGTCAGTTTGGTTACTGTTTTGTGGCCGTTTTACTGACGAAACTCTGGCGAAATTTTCCTAGGAGTTTTATGCGTATCATTTATGTGATCTAGGTAGAGATTGCGGGTTGCACTCAGCATTTGTGTGCGGTGTTCTCTGCAGGTGGGAGATTTGTGCGTATGTATGCATCGATACCACATAGTGTGGGCTTGGTGATTAGCTCACAGATTGCAATGTGATACTAGAGCAGGCGAGGCTTGTATTGACATTGCGGGAGCTCTATTTTGGAGTGTGTCTCACAGGTTTTACATTGTGTTTCTGGCCATATTTGTAGACAGTTTCAAGGTGTTGTTGGTGAGGTGGTTTTGCTATCTAGCTTGCTACTTGTGCTCATGGCAGAGACAGGTGATCGATCAGATTGTGACCTCTCACAGATGCGTGTGTTTGATGGGTCAGACTTTGCGGCATGGAGAGAGTGTATGCTTGATGCATTGACACAGCGAGGGTTGCATCGACCATTGAGTGGTGATGCAGGTAGACCTTCAAACATGTCTGACAATCAGTGGAAGGAGCTAGAGGAGATGGCACTATCTACGCTCTCTTTGCACCTTGTGGAATCTGTATATGCTCTTGTTATGTATGAGGCTATTTCGAGAGCACTTTGGCGCAGATTACATGATATGTATGATAGATCTGAGTCATCAAGGACTCGTGTGAGACATGTACATTCACGAGTATGCCGACAGGTGACATGTTGGTATTGTGGTCATTTTGGACACGTTAGACGACGCTATTTTCGTCGTATGCGACATCGTAGGAGACATGGCAGTCTCAGAGATGTATGTAGTGATGCCATGGACTCAGTTGCTTTGACAGTTGAGGCACATGTAGTGTCGGAGTATACTAGTGACGGGGATGTCACTTTTACCTCCAGCTATGCACGAGATGCTATACATGTGGATAGTGCACTCCCTTCGTAGTGGTTGCTAGATGCAGATGCTATGTTTCATGTCACGCCGCATCGTGCATGGTTTTGTAGCTATTCTAGCGGGATGCTTGGCAGTGTACGTTTGACCGATGGATCGGTGCATGCGATAGCAGGTGCAGGAGATGTGAGACTGTCATTACCGAGTGGTACATCTTACTTGTTACGACATGTGCGCTATGTACCAGATTTGACAGTGAGTTTGATCTAGATTGGTCAGCTTAGAGATTGTGGATGTCACATTTCGCTACGAGAGCGAGATTTTGTGATGCATTTGGGTTCGTTAGTAATTGCGAGAGGTGCCAAGAGTGGTACAGGTTACCCATTGCATGTGGATCACGGGAGAGACAGTGTTGTCTCTGTGATCACGCAACCAGGTAGAGAGCGAGAGAGCAGGCGAGTCTCTTTTGCTTGTGGGTTGCGGGGTGCTTTGCATGGAGTGCAGAGTAGTGAGCTCGTTGTGCACACAGTTGGGGCACGACTTGAGCAGTCACACAGAGAGGTGACAGAGTCAGACATGCATGCTTTGCTAGTGACTGAGCAAAGCACAGAGTCAGTTGTGCGAGATACTTCTATGCAGGATAGACAAGTAGAGCGGTCTTGCTCTAGTGAGTCACGATAGGAGGACGTTGTGCAAGAGTCTATGCATACGAAGTTAGAGCATGAGAGCTCTAGTGAGTCACAGCAGATTGAGTGGTCATGTTTGCAGTGGATGATTGCAAAGGAGGCTGAGACATCAGCGATTAAGCAATCATTCCTTTCTATGCTCGACAGTGAGCATGGGGATATAGTTGTGCAGGATATGTCTTGCAGCAGACACCTAGAGCAGCTGGTTTGCTCTGAGGTTGCACGACAGGTTGATGCGTCTTTTGTGGACAGTCAGGAGATGCATGTGGCTGACACGCCTTGTTAGTCAGAGATGCCTATTTCCAGGGATATATATGTTGATGCATGCTCCGTAGAGTTAGCAGGGCCCGCTAGCATTGCATCGGCATTCGGTGGTCTCATGTATGAGATGTTGATCTTGAGACCGGATATCGCAGCTGCAGTGGGAGCATTTGCAGTTGGGGTTGTCAGTCGTTTGTTGACTGATGATGGCATAGTGCACGAGGGAGATATGCAGGTATTGCGTACATACTTGCAGTACGTGTGCGGTACGTCTGGTGGTGTATGGACTTACACGGGAGCAGGACAGTCGGATGCACACGATCACAGCCAGCCAGTGGGCATCGGTTGAGAGCGGTTTTCTCTCGCCTTTTGTAGTCTTTAGACTAGGTTCTCTTGCTTAAAGGCACAGTCGCCTTTAAGTGGGAGGTTGTTGGGGTATAAGCGCGTGTGCCCTGCCCGGCCGCCCAGAGTATGGGCGCCCACTGACTTGTATACCTTATACATAGCATAAGTGTATAGGGGGCTGCTCACTCTTTGAGTCTCCCCACCCACATCACGTGTGTCTCTCCTTCTCTCTCTCTCTCACTCTTCGTCTCTGGTGCTCCCCGATCCCCTTCAATCTCCTCTAAGTGCTGAGGTGAAAGCTCTACGCAACATTCTAAGTTTCTTGTGATGATTCCATAAGTTTTTTGCTAACCCTCTTTCTAATTTGTTCACAACTTCAAGATTTAAGCATCAAAATTGTATTTTAAACATAGGAGAGGTTTCAGGGCCACATTGCTAAGCTTCCAAGTGCACTCTGTGCCAAAATAGATATCAGATCTTCCTTGTATATAATAAACGTTTTTTTTTGGGCAAGTGGCTCAAATGTGAATTTGAAACCATAGGCTTGTGTGCTTAGAATCGTCTACGTGACTTATAAGTTTGGTGATGATTGGAATTAATTTTCTTGGTGAATTGTCAAGATTTGGTTACCATGTGACGATTGGCTTTTTCTATATGATATACATACAATTGAGTGTTGCATTGAGTATATAGGGATTACGTGTGTTTTCCAAGAGATTGACAACTTCTTGTAGCCTCCATGCACTAGTCATGTCAACTCTGTCCTATGGCATTCCATTTATGTACGGGGTTCTTGCTATCTCTACAATATGCCTAGAGTGAGGCTTGACAACCCCCGAACTTACATTGGGGTCGCTATTGGGGAGGAGGTGATCTAAGCTACAAAAACCTCAATGCTTTCATATCATTTTCCATCACTTTCTCTAGGTTTACCTAGAGAAAAACACCATCTTTTAGAAGCCACGTACTTGAGGAGTGTCATCTTTAGCTATGCAGAGGTGTGTTGGGAGAAATTCTACTTGTCAAAGATGTTTTAAGCATAGAGTTTTTTTTTTTTAGTGGATGAGTTAGACTATGTTAAAGTATGAAAGATAACACTCAATTCATAGGAAAATAAGAAAAATAAAAGTGTTTGTGGATGCTTTCCACTATCCTCTTGTTATTTTGATGAGAAGTAGGGCAATTAGAGATCAAGGTGGATACTACCTATCTCACTCTCTAAACAATCATGACTGAGTTCTTCCATGGATTTTGAGAGTTTTCACATTCTAGAATCCTAAGGTAAGCTTGAAAAGCCATTAAACAGCATTTCAGGTCAAGACTGGTCTTGGGAGAGTTGTGGAAACATTGTGGTAAGTTGAAACCAAAGAAAAATTTCAAGGTTTAGCAAAAACTATATTATTATCTCTTTTGTGATTAATGCATGAAAAAAAAGATTATTATCTCTTTTGTGATTAATGCATGCTTGTAATCCATCGTATAGACCTAAGTGACATCAAATTTTAAAGAAAATGCAAATTCTAAGCGTGTAAATAATAATCTCTTTTGTGTCTGAGGCTAGAAATTGGATCCCAGTTCATGGATCCCAGTTCAACAATATCTCAAGATATTTCAAGTTGGACATTAAGATTAGGAGTATCTTGTCAAGGCAAATTGTAAACACTTTTGTGAAGGCTCTAGAAGTTTCGAGCTCATTCGTGTACAAATTTGAGCCCTCTTTCAGCCAGATTTTTCTTCCACCTCTGATCAACAAGTAAGTAAATGTGAACTAAAATTTTCCTTTTGTTCTGTTTGAAGTTCATACTAACCATTTGTCTTGCAGGGCGTACTTGACCATGGGGTTCTCTTTAGTCTAAAAGGTCATATAAATACATGGAAAATATGTATTTGTTTTATAAGAGAAATCAAACTTGAGTCCTCTTAGGGCTTTTTTTGAAAGCATGCATATGATTTCTCTCATACGTCTTGAGAGAAATCATATTCAATTTATATTTTTTTGAATAGTTAGATCTAAGAATGTGAGTGACATCAATAACAAGTGGATAGTCTATTGAGGCATACAAAATGCATAAAACACGAAAAAAAAGTTGTCTTTTGTTGTTTGCTACAGATAAACACATTTTCCTTTGAATGAGATTTCATTTTATCACTCTTGTACAAAATCTAGAAACTATTTGGATTTTTGTACAAGTCTGACATTGTTGTGTGTCAGTTGTCATTTGCAACAGTTTTAATGTTTAGCTATGGTTATCTTTAGCTGAAATTGAACAAGAAAACACACAGGATACTCTACCTTGATGATGCTAACTCCGAGCATTTTGGTTTTTGAGACCCTCTCATAGGGATTATCCAATTTTGCTTGTTTTGGCCCTAGGTCTTGATGGCTTTATGAAATCCCAAAAGATAGGGTCCCCTCTCATGGTCTGTATGTCTTATTAGGATTGACCATTTGAAAGGTAGATGGGAGAACCACACATACTTCCTGAAGTTTTTAATGATCACCTTGACACTTTGATGGAGACTTTGTCATAAAATGTAATATCTAACTATCCCATATAATTTTCTCATATTGAACTAATCATTTAATGTGGGAAAATGAATAAGAACAAGAGTTAGAATATAGATATATGCTTTTAGAATTATCTCAGTACGAGACCAAAGGGAGATAAAACTACATCTCATTGAGGGTCCAAAAAGGATATGGTCTACCAAAGAGCAATGACCAGATAATGGAGCTTAAAAGACCTTATGGTTAGCTTCATTAAAGACCTCCAAAGGTTAGTTCTAAAAACTCCTTAGACTTAGGACCTTTTATAGGTACTTTAGACCTTAGGCAAGCTAGGACTCTGCTTGAGGTGTTCAAGTCAAAGATGAGCCCTAAAGGTAGGGGCACGAGAGAGAACACACACACACACATACACACAAGGCAAGCCCAAGACTCAAGAGACATTAAGGCCACATGTCAGGCCCCTAGCAATATTACCCTCATAATGTGCGTGAACCTTATTGGATGACCTTATAGGAAGGTCCAATGAGAATTTAGATTCAATAAAAAAATTAAGGTCTTTCTCTTAAAAAGGGAAAAGGAGAACATTTGTCCAAATGCTACAATTTAAGAAATTAAGGTCTTTCTCTTAAAGGGGGAAAGGAGGGTTCTTGTCCAAATTCTACAAATAAAGAAATTAAGATAGACTTTCTCTCAAAAGGTGAAAGGAGTACATTTGTCAAAATGCTACAATTTATGAAATTAAGGTCATTCTCCTAAAGGGAGAAAGGAGGACATTTGTCCAAATGCTACAATTAAGTAATTAAGGTCTTTCTCTTAAAGGGGGAAAGGAGGGTGGCTATCCAAATGCTACAATTAAAAAATTAAGATCTTTCTCTCAAAAGGGGAAAGGAGGAAACTTATCCAAATGCTACACCCCTTGCTTGTTAGGACTAGAGCCATTCATTGGCTAGTCCAAAAGCTTGAGCCAATAGGATTGTGGCGAGAGTAAAGTAGCAAAATCGAATTCTCTCTCTCTCTCATATACACCACAAGCCACATGCACACTCCCCCATTGTGTGTTGTGCACACAAGTCATCTCCTTCTCCAATCCTGAGAAGTAGAGAGCCTACACCAACACTTCTTGGCTATGGAATGAAAATCCAACCAAGAGTCATCCTTCAAAGCAATGCTTTCCATCTTCTTCATCTTCATTACTATGCTATGACATTCTCTATGAGTAATGATATAAGAGGAAACTACTTCTTTCTTGAATGCTACTTTTTTGTCCTCTTTCCTTCCCTCACTCTCTGCTAGCTCTCTCCACCTTTGAAGGTGTTTGAGGTCTTGGAATTGAGGCCGGGGACAAGTTAATGTTTCTGCAAGGTAGTTATGGGTATAACTTTGGTGCATGAAGTTTACCATCTTCATTGGATCAACAAGGTCTCAAGGACACAAAGCATGTATTGTACCAAGTGTCTCTTTGTTAGGAAATAAGGCGTAGCTAAATAGATAATTGAGTAGATTAATTAATGGAGAGAGATAGATTTACATACACGAGATTATAGAGTAAAGTAGAGAGAGAGAGAGTACACACGATATACGTGGTTCACCCAATGTGGGCTACGTCCACGGGAAAGCAGCCACTCAATGGCTTTAGTACTTCAAAACAAGAAGTAATTTACAAAGGGATTATACCCTTAATGGAGCTCCCGCCTTGCTTCACTCTCACCACCTCACACTCACCTTGTTGCATCAACTTCACACTATGAAATGTGTGTAGAAATGGCCTCCTTTTATAGGCCAAAAGGGCTGCCCTCTCTTATGAGAGACAGCCATGTGTAGCCGCCCTTGTGCGAATAAGTCCAAATCGGACCCTCCAATCCGCCCATGTGTGGCCGCCCTTGAGAAGACAAGTCCGCTTTTGAATTCGGCCACTGGCCATTGAATTCGGCCACCGGCCACCGGCCATTGACTTCCGACCACCGGCCACCGGCCATTGACTTCCGACCACCGGCCATCGGCCATTGACTTCCGGCCACCGGCCAACCGACCGATTGTTTTCCGACCGCCGTCCGGCCATAATATTCCGGCAAAAAGGAATATTCCGATGAAAATTTTGGTTTCCGGTGAGTGATTTTCCTTCACGCACGATGGCTTCTCCTCATAATGGGGGCCTTACAAATGTGCGCTTTTACCACAGAAAATTACAAGGGTAAATCAGGCTCCATACTTAACAATCTCCCACTTGGAGACTGATCTCCAAACCAAACCTATGACTGCTTTCCATTCTGTATTCTTATCCTTGAATGCCGATTGAAGATGAGCAAAAGCTCAACTTCTCCTTGTTGACCACCTTTGTAAACATGTCTGCAGGATTTTCACTTGTATGCACCTTTCCTAGCTTTAGTTGTCTCTCTTCCAAAAGAGTGCGTATGAAGTGATATCTCACCTCAATGTGCTTTGTCCTTGAATGAAAGGCTGAGTTCTTCGCAAGATGGATAGCGCTTTGGCTATCACTGTACAAGACACAATTGTCTTGTTTGAATCCAAGCTCTTCTAAGAATCTGTGAAGCCATAGAATTTCTTTGCTTGCCTCCGTCATTGCTACATACTCTGCTTCCGTGGTAGAAAGTGAAACCACTTTCTGCAGCTTTGAAGCCCAGCTTACTGCTGTGCCTCCAACCGTGAACACATAGCCAGTAGTGCTCCTTCGAGTATCTTTGTCACCTGCCATATCTGCATCAGCATACCCTTCTAGAAAAATATCAGTTCCTCCAAAATACAAAGCATTTGTTGTTGTCCCTTTTAGATACCTAAGTATCCACTTCAACGCTTGCCAATCCTCTTTACCTGGGTTGTCCATGAACCTAATCACAACTCCCACTGCATGTGCAATGTCTGGCCTTGTCTAGACCATAGCATACATTAGAGAACCTACCGCTGCAGCATATGGAACTTTAGACATATAGGCTATCTCCTCTTGTGTCTTTGGACACATATCCTTCGTTAGTTTAAAATGACCAACCAAAGGTGTAGAAACTGGTTTTGCATTTTGCATTGCAAACCTTTCTAGTACCTTCTTGATGTAATCTTCTTGAGATAGCTTTATTGTTTTCTTCGTCCTGTCCCTTGATATTTTCATACCAAGTATCCTCTTTGCAGCACCTAAATCTTTCATTGAAAAAGATTTGGACAGCTCCTCTTTTAGGTCTTTGATGTCCTGCATGTTAGCACTTGCAATCAACATGTCATCAACATACAACATTAGGATGATGAATTTCCCATCTCCCAAATTCTTCGTGTAGACACAGTGATCCGAGTTGCATCTTGTGAATCCATGATCCAACATCCATCGATCAAACTTCAAGTACCATTGTCTTGATGCTTGCTTTAAACCATACAAGCTCTTCTTTAATCTGCAAACCATTTTCTCCCTACCTTTTACTTCATACCCCTTTGGTTGAAGCATGTAGATTTCCTCCTCTAAGTCACCGTGAGGGAATGCCGTATTTACATCCATTTGCTCGAGATTTAGATCATGAGCAGCCACAAGGCTTAAGACAAGCCTAATTGAGTTCATTTTTACAACAGGAGAAAATATTTCATTGAAGTCAATACCTTTCTTTTGAGAAAAACCTTTTACCACAAGCCTAGACTTGTACCTTTTCTTCCCACCTTCTTCTTCCTTTATCTTGTACACCCATTTGTTTTGAAGTGCCCGCTTACCTTTAGGCAACTCAACCAACTCCCATGTTTGGTTGTGATGTAGTGAGTCCATCTCCACTTGCATGCTCTTCGTCCATTCTTCTTTGGATTCATGTTGCATAGCTTCTTCATATGATTCCGGCTCTCCAGAATCTGAGATCAAGAGATGGTTGAAGGAAGGAACAAACCTTTCTGGAGGTCTACTTGCTCTTGTAGATCTTCGGGGAATAGGTTGAGGCTCCTCATTTGGTTGACGTTGTTGCACATTGTCACCGTTTGCAGTCCTTGAGTCTTCACCGTCCTCAAGCTCCATGTACTCATCACCTGTTTCTTTTGTTTGTTTTCTTTCCAAGTAATCTTTGTACATATTTTTTTCGTTAAAAATTACATCCCTACTCCTTAAGATTTTACCATCTTCAGGATTCCATAGGCGATACCCAAAGTCTCCTTCTCCATAGCCAATGAAGAAACACTTTTTGGACTTTGCATCTAACTTTGATCTTAGGCTTCTATCTATGTGCATGAAAGCCTCACATCCAAACACTTTGAGAAATGCATAATTCACCGGTTTACCTGTCCATGCCTCTTCTGGAACTCCCCCATCCAATGCCGTTGAGGGTGACCGATTGATTAAGTACACAGACGTACTTACAGCTTCCGCCCAAAGCTCAAGCGGTAGGCCTGCATGTAGCCGCATGCTTCGTGCTCGTTCCATGATTGTCCTGTTCATCCTTTCCGAAATCCCATTTTGTTGAGGTGTCCTTGGGGTTGTCCTTTGCCTCCGAATGCCATTGCTAGCACAAAAGCTTTCAAAAGCTTGGCTGCAATATTCGCCTCCATTGTCGGATCTGAGGCATTTAACCTTGGTACCTGTTTCATTCTCCACAAAGGCTTTCCACCTTTGAAATATGGAAAATACATTGGATTTATTCTTCATGACATAAACCCATGTTTTTCTAGTCGCATCGTCTATGAATGTTACATAGTATAATGAGCCACCAAGTGATGGTGTACTTGCAGGACCCCAAACATCAGAATGAACCAACTGAAGTTTTTTATTTTTTCTTTCATTTCCTGATTTTTGAAATTTTACCCTCTTTTGTTTACCATAAACACAATCTTCACAGAACTTTAAGTCCACTTCTTTCAAACTTGGTAAAAGCTTCTTTGTTTGAAGGATTTGCATTCCTTTGGCACTCATATGCCCAAGTCGGTAGTGCCACACCGCACTGTCAACTTCTGTAGTTGCTGCACAAGCTGAAGGTTGCGTGTTAACAGCACACAATTAAAGTGTACCGACTTTTTCACCCTTGGCAACCACCAAAGATCCCTTTGAGATCTTCCACCGTTTGTTTCCGAATGCAATGTTGTGACCTTCATCGTCCAATTGTCCTGTAGAGATCAAATTTTTGCGAAGAGAAGGAACATGCCTAACATCTTTAAGCTTCCATTCATTTCCGTTAGCAGTTTTGATAGAAACTGTACCTTTGCCGACAATCTCACAAGCTTCATCATCTCCCAAGTATACATACCCAAAATTACCTTTGGTGTAGTCTTGGAAATGTTGCTTGTGTGGTGTCGCATGGAATGAAGCCCCGGAATCTACTATCCAGGAATTAGACACATTGTCTAATGAGAGAATTAGAGCATCTTGCTATACTTTACCTGCCACATTGGCCTCCGATGTTGGCTTGTTGTCTTGAGACTCTGTCTCCTTCTTCTTCTTGGACCAGCAATCTTTCTTGACGTGGCCCTTCTTGCCGCAGTTCCAACATTCAAGAACAAACTTTGTGCGTGACTTGCTCCGCCTTGAGCGATCACGACCCTTTTGGTTTTTGAACCTCTCCTTAGGCCTTCCTCTTGTTTCCACTGATAGTGCAGCACTTGATGATTCTCCTGTGCTTCTCCTTCGCATTTCCTCGCTTAGGAGAACACCCACAACATCATCAAACTTAAGAGTATTTGTTCCAGAGATAGAATTACTTACAGCCATCACAAGGCTGTCCCAACTATCCGGTAGAGATGATAGTATAAGGAGAGCTTGCACTTCGTCATCGAAATTGATTTTCACTGATCGAAGTTGACTTATGTTTGTGTTAAAGTCATTTAGGTGTTCTGCAACTGAACCATTCTCTGCCATCTTTAGATTGAACAAGCGCTTCATAAGAAATACCTTATTGGATGCCGATGGTTTCTCGTAGAAGTCGTCAAGTGACTTCATCAAGTCCTCCGTGGTCTTCATCTCCGAAACATTGAAGGCCACCGTTGACGCCAAGCTTAACCGGATTGTTCCTAGTGCCTTTCGATCAAGGACAATCCATGCCTCATCTGCCATTGTTGCGGGCTTCTTCGCAAGACCGCCTAGTGGCAAATAGAGGTCCTTCTGGTAGAGATAGTCTTCAATCTGCATCTTCCAATGTTGGTAGTTTTTGCCGTTGAACTTCTCAATCTTGAGCTTCCCTTCCTCCGCCATAACTCCCACTCAATTCAAGGAATCCTTTCCTTGAGATAATTTAGCTACGAGCAAACCTTGCTCTGATACCAGTTGTTAGGAAATAAGGCGTAGCTAAATAGATAATTGAGTAGATTAATTAATGGAGAGAGACAGATTTACATACACGAGATTATAGAGTAGAGTAGAGAGAGAGAGAGTACACACGATATACGTGGTTCACCCAATGTGGGCTACGTCCACGGGAAAGCAGCCACTCAATGGCTTTAGTACTTCAAAACAAGAAGTAATTTACAAAGGGATTATACCCTTAATGGAGCTCCCGCCTTGCTTCACTCTCACCACCTCACACTCACCTTGTTGCATCAACTTCACACTATGAAATGTGTGTAGAAATGGCCTCCTTTTATAGGCCAAAAGGGCTGCCCTCTCTTATGAGAGACAGCCATGTGTAGCCGCCCTTGTGCGAATAAGTCCAAATCGGACCCTCCAATCCGCCCATGTGTGGCCGCCCTTGAGAAGACAAGTCCGCTTTTGAATTCGGCCACTGGCCATGGAATTCGGCCACCGGCCACCGGCCATTGACTTCCGACCACCGGCCACCGGCCATTGACTTCCGACCACCGGCCATCGGCCATTGACTACCGGCCACCGGCCAACCGATCGATTGTTTTCCGACCACTTTCCGACCGCCGTCCGGCCATAATATTCCGGCGAAAAGGAATATTCCGATGAAAATTTTGGTTTCCAGTGAGTGATTTTCCTTCACGCACGATGGCTTCTCCTCATAATGGGGGCCTTACAAATGTGCGCTTTTACCACAGAAAATTACAAGGGTAAATCAGGCTCCATACTTAACACTCTTCATGGGAGAATCTATAATACAAAAGCTTTTTGGAGGGAGGACCGGCTCCTAGTAAATTCGATCGTCCACTATTGTCAAATTCTCTAACTTTCTCTTTCTTTTACAAGTATTTTTCATGCCAAGATAATTAGGTATAATGTTCATTTTGTTACCTTTTATCAAGTGCTCTCTGTATGCTATTTAAGAGTTCTCTTAAGGAAATGATCACTATTGCTACTTGAACTTCGCTAAAATCAATGTATTAGCCATATTTCATTACATTGGTATCAAAGCTATTGGTTTCTCTTTTGTTGCTTAAGAAGAGAGGTCCTTAAGTTATTCATTCATGAAAGGTTGAACTTGTTAAGAGGGTAAGTGGGATAGGGATTTATTGTCCCACATGAAAAGAACTTAGTGTGAGGTACACCATTGGGAACTATAGACTTAATAATTGAGTCTTTTGAGGCTTGCCTTTGGCTTGACCATTATTGAGCTACTAGATCTCAACAGGAAGCATAATCAAGTGAGCAATTTTAGAACCTCTCCACTAATCTTTGCAATCAACGATCTCTAAACCATGGGTGTGGCTGCTTGAGAGCTAATTTTCAAAAGTAAAGAAGAGAAGCAACTAAAGTTCTAAGTTGCAAAAGCACAAAGTAGCATAAATATAAATTTAGTTAGCATGACTGACAATAACAAAGAGATTAGAATGAATATTGACAACTTTGATTTTGCATATGAAGGTGCTACTAATGATGCTCCCATATTTGTGAACTATCTTGTTACTAGGTTGCAACAAGCTATGGGCAATCCTACCTTGCAAGCCAAAGTTAACCAACAAGTTTGCATTCATGTGATTCTCCAAACTCCCCAAGAGGTGAGAGAGCTTAGGAAGACTCTTGTAGAGACTTCCAAAAGAAGACTCTCTCCGGTAAGAGAAGAGGAGGAAACCCATGAAAGAGAAAGAAGTGAATCTTCAAAGTCTTTAGAGGATGTGGACCACAAAGACGGTCTCGATGATCCCCAACTCCTCCCAAGAGGAAAAGATCATCATATAGTCCTCCTTTTCATGTTGAGAGGGAAGAGAGGAATAAAAATAATAAAAAGATGAGAAAGAGGTCACCCTCTTCTCCATCTTTATCATCTTACTCCTTTTTTGATGAAAGAAACGGTTTTTCTCCTAGAGAATACGTGAGGAGAGGACATCGCAAATAGAAGCTTAAGAAGTTCAATGAAGGAGGAAAGAGCATCTCTTTTCTCACCTATGATGGCACCTTTGGTGCTACGGACAAAGTTTTGGCCTTCATCCAGCAATTTGATGCGGCCTTTGGAGATGAGGGATTCACGGAGTCCTCCAAGCTATGTCATGTAGCTATGAATTTTGAAAAGTCTACCCGAAAATGGTGGGCTAGTCTACGAGGTAATGGCAAAGCTCCCAAGACATGGAAAACTCTACGAGTTTCCATAATCCAGCTATTTCCTGGAAGCGATACAAAAGATAAAGTGGCGCAGTTTGAAGTTAACTCCCAATGAGTCTATCCACAAGTATGTAAAAACATTTTGGGATTACATCTCAAAGCTACCGTCTACCAAAAGATAGACTTTGCCAAAGAAAAGCAACAACTTTGTGTGTGACTACTTGAAGATATCGCCGAGTATGTTAACTCTCAAAGGCCTAGGACAATCACAGAAGTGATTCACCATACTATTGTTGCTTCACAAATTAGTTTCCAACAAGGGGCTAAAAGGAATTTTAAGCCCATGGAAATTAAAGACCGAAATGAACGTAGAAGGAAGAACAATGCTTGATATTCTTTCCAAGGCAATTCTAGCAACAACAACAATAATAATACCAAGGAGAAAGGAGTTTATAAAGGTAAATATAAACTCTCTCCTAAAGAGTTAGATGCTTTTTGCAAAGAAAATAAATGTTTCAAGTGTGGAAAGCAAGGACAAAGCTATCATTCTTGCCCCCCAAAAAAGAATTTACGCAATGAGGCTCCTGGAGCTTCCATGGTTGAATATCCAAGAGAGGATACTCATTGCAAAGGATCATCCCTTTCCTATGCTTGGGGAAAGGTGAGGGAGCATGAAGCCTTTATCCTTTTTGACCGTGGCTCTACTCACAACTTCATATCAAAGGAGTTGGCCACTAAACTGGGCATACAAGCTTTCGAGATGGGAGATACGGTGACTGCTAATGGAGCTTTCAAGGGACAAAAAGCCTCCGTTACTCCCTTGATTGTGAAATTGAGGCTTCATGTGTCCAAAGCTACATTGACAAGGAAAACTTTTTCATCTCCCCTCTGGAACATTAGAATGTTATCTTAGAGGCACCATGGTTCAACCGCATGGCTACCAATACGAAGTTCCCTGAATTTATTTCACCTATAGGGAAAAGAACATGTATATAGATGCTACTGAGTTGGTTCGTACTATACCTCTCGTAAATTCACCTGCTTTTGATCAGTCAATGAAAAGCTCAGTTTTCGAGTACATGATTTTTGTTAAAGAGTCCACAAATGATCCTAATGTTTTATCCCAATGAAAATGGTAGGAATCAAGAGGAATTACACTTGTCTAATTTCCTAAATGGATTCCAAGAAGTTTTTATCAATGACATCCCTGGAGAGTTACCTCCAAAATGAGGAAATGATGACCATAAAATAGAGCTTCTACCTGGGAGCTCACCGCCTAATAAACCTCCTTATCGAGTTTCTCAAGCTCAACAAGAGAAGAATATGAGGCAAGTACATGAACAAGTGGTAAGGGGATGGTGAGACCTAGTCCCTCTCCCTTTTGGTCACCTGTCCTATTAGTACAAAAGAAATATGGCACATACCGTATGTGTGTTGACTATAAAGCAGAAATAAGATTACTATCAAGAAAACATTTCTCATACCGTGGGTATATTAGGAAGAGAATGGGGTCTAGGAGGGCCTCTTTATTTGACAATTTAAGAAAGTCAAACCTTTAATATTAAGAAAGTAATCAAAGAACAACTTTTGAATTTAAATAGGCCAAACGGCTAGTTTATTTGAATTCAAATGTCCCACCCAAAATGGAATTTAAAATCTAGCAGCTAAAACCATATCATGTAGCATATCTAAGAAAAGTGCTAGAGGCATAGATTGCATATCTATAATCTTCGCTCAAATTGGAGATCATATGTGGGAGTTATGGAAAGCCAACAATCATAAAATTGTCTACCTCCTTTTTAGAGAGAAAAGTGCATCCTTTGACCACTCTTACACATCTCTTACACACCCACCATTCTTGCACTCATGGCATACACCTATTTGTCAAAATGTTAATCACTTCCATAAGCTCACAATAAATAAAGAGGCCCTCCTAGACTCCTTCCTCTTCCTAATGAGAAGATTTGCTTGATAAGCTACAAAGCTATTCAGTAGGATTGACCTTAAAAGTGGCTATCATCAAATAAGGATAGTGAATAAAGATATTCTAAAGACCGCATTTTGTACAACATTTGGTCTTTATGAATATCTTGTCATGCCTTTTGGCTTGACAAATGCTCCAGCCACATTCAATCTCTGAATGGAGAAATTTTTTAGGCCCTATTGCAAGCTCATCGTTCTTTGATGATATCATCATCTACTCCAATTCTCTCGAGGAGCATAAGCAACATCTCCAGGTAATCTTTTAAGCTTTGTGAGAGAGTAAACTTTTCATTAATCAAAAGAAGAGTGAATTTTTCCTTCAAGAGATCCAATACTTAGGTCACATTATCTCTCAAGATGGTATCCATATGGATCCAGCAAAGTTAAAGGTAGTCCTTGGGAAAATATGAACCCTCTAGGGGCCCTTTGGGATTAAGATTAATTAGAGGCCAGCCAATGAGAAGAGGGTGGTGAACACACTCTATGCCCTCAAAAAAGTAGGGGGACAAAGTAGTCTTACACTTCTTAATGGCCTCTTACCTAGTGAGAAGGTGGGGGTGTAAGAGGGGGGGGGGAATTGGGCCATATGGAACCTTCAACTTCCCTCCTTTTTGATTCGGTTATGAAAAAATCCCAAAATTTTCAAAATTTTCAAGACTCAAATCTTATATTCTTAAAATCCCCCTAAACCTATTTTATGGTCAAAAAAACATTTTTTGACCTAAAAAAGTCAAAACGTGTACCAAAAAACCCTACCACATACGCTTAGCATAGGAGGGTAGGATGCCCTTTGAATCATGCCAAGCAGTTGAAGGTTCAGAGTCGTGTCAAGCCACCCATCCTTCGATCAAGATGTATTGTGTCGCTTTATGAGTGGTAAGGGATGAGTCATGTCAAGCCACCCATCCTTCGATCAAGACGTATTGTGTCGCTTTATGAGTGGTAAGGGATGAGACTTGCCTCGACAAAGTAAACTACCAGTAATGCATAGCGTATCCGAGAGGGGAGTTTAGCACTTATAGTTTTAGAGAAATTTTTTAAGGGAATGCTCCCACTGGGCCCATGTTCCAATACACTAGCTAATACTAACCCAAGAAAACCAAGTAGGGTTAAATCCACAAGGGGTTGCACCCACCGAGCTAAATTTCTTTGTGGTATTCATTCAACCATGCTAATCAAGATAGCATAGTAGGCTAGCAACATTGAAATCAAGTATCATTTTTGAGTTTTACCTACCCAAGGTAGAATCTTTAAGCTATGAGTAGGCTGCTTGTACTAGAGCAATAGAGGCTTAGTCTTATAGCCAGAAGTGTGTTGGGTACAATGTTTACCAACATACAAGGTTAGGGTAGTAAAACCAATAGGTAGAGTTATTGTTACCAGAACTAGCTACCCTGGTTAGTTGTAGTGACCAAGTGTGTGTGTGTGTGTGTGTGTGTGTGTGTGTTCACCATAGCAAAAGATAGCAATTAATTATTATGTAAATCATAAGGTAAAACCCACATAAGGAAACAACTCAAATCAAGTTTGAGTATAATTGGTTGGATGCCAAATTTTGTAGCCAGATATAGTGATTCAAGACACAATCAGAGCCCCCTAGATGCTATCAAGGTCGAATGTTGAGATGCTGTGACCATGTCTGTGTGTGTGTGTGTGTGTGTGTGTGTGTGTGTGTGTGTGTGTGTGTGTGTGTGTGTACATGCGTGCGTGCGCACGCGCTTGGTATACACATACACATAGATAGAAGATTTTGGTGAAAAATGGTTCAAAATTTTCATTCAATATTTGAAGAGAAAGAAAGATAATTTAAAATGAATTAGAGAGTATATACTATTACATCCACCCAATGGTTGACATTGGTGTCAGCTTGCAGCACGGCATTGTTGTGATGATCTTTGGTCACCCATCTGTGTGAATTTTGGATGCAACTCTATTGGGAAAGAAAATATACACACTTATGGTGTACGGGATGCATGGCTTGTGATATTGTTGAGCACTATGGCTAGTGAACCTAAGAATGCAAAGGAGGAAGGCAATGGAAGGGAGAAGAGGGAGGTAGAGGAGAGGAAGGGGCATAAGAGAGGGTACAGGTAGGAGAGGAGAGGGAGAGAGTTAGGGGAGGGGAGAGGAGAGGTAGGAGAGAGGTAGGGGGAGAGTTAATTTTTGGAGGCTTTTTTTTTTTTGAAAATTGGCCTTCTTGTGAGTGTAAGTCCAAAAAAAGGTCAAAAAATGTTTATTTGATATGTATATAGGTTGAGATGAACCGTTGAGCAAAAAATAGGTGAAAATGGATCTTTTGAAAAAAAAAACATTTTTTAGCTTAGGGTTATGCACGTTTTTTATGATGTGGCATGGGAACGGGATGGAAGGGGGTAGTTAATGCCACAACACCTTTTTCCCTTCTCTTTCAAAGAGCTAGAGAGAGAAGGGACCTTTAGGAGGACCACAACCTACATAGCCCTAAAAAAAGACTCGAGAATCTTACTCAAAATTAGCCTATTAGATACACTTGTCCCCTAAAGTCTACACAAAATTAGCCTTAATCCCTTAAAATTAGGGATTCTTAGAAGGCCTATGCAAAGTTCATATTTTTCCTAATGATAAATGGAGGAGGAGTGTAGGAGAAATAGCATGGAAAAAACGTTCCATAAGATTGAGGACTTTGTACCCCTTTCCCAATAATGGAGGAGGTTGTTATCCAGTCATGGAACATGAAAGGGTTAAAAATATCAAAGAAGAGTTCTCTCTTATAGGAGAAAGTTAGAAAAGGTAAGGGAGTCAACTATTTAGCCATACAAGAGCATCACTTAAATGCTACTAGAAAAAGAAAGCAAGACGTGGGAAAGAATCTGGTATTTTACGGAGAAGGAGTCGATGGGTACAATGGAATCCTCAAAATTGTGGATAGGGACCTAGAGCCTAAGGTGGTTTTCAATCATCCTTTTATGAGAGCTCTAGGAGTGAAGGTCAAGGGGGAAGACTATCCTTTCACAATTAATAACATATCTGGACCATGCATTGCTAAGGAAAGAGCCAAATAATGGGATGCACCTTAATGATACCCCTCGCGAAGGGTAATGGATCCATATTAAAGACTTTAATATGGTGGATAAGAGTAAGGACAAAAGAGGTTCCTCAAGTATGGTAGTTGGATCCAAGAAACCAAATGGCTAAGCCTATGTGAGAAGTGTGCGTTGGTGGATATATGGGAGGCTGGTCCGTGGAATAGTACACATGCTCGGCGTTTACGGCCTCTTCCACTATATAAGGTGAGGGGTGCTTCCCTTCACTTAGACTTGCTCCTTTGGCACTTTGGAGAAAACCTTGGGATTTCGTCTACTCATAGGTTACTTATATTTTTTATCTCAAATGCTTCATAAAGGTGGTGTCTGGTTGAAATCTTTTAATTAGATAAATAAACATTCTTCTCTCTGGACTACTGACCTAGGTAGTGTTGGCTTTTTCCTTACCATTTTACTGGGCTTGAATGAACAAAATGGTTTAGATAACATTCTTGTTGTACACATTGTTCGACTAGGAATGCTACTTGAGGATGATATTTTAGTTTCTGGCTTGAACACAGTACATGAAACTTCTTGAAAATACTGTTGGGATTTTTTGACTTGAAAATTAATTGGTTTTATGTGAGGGCTTCTGTCATGCTCACTTTTTCTTTAAGAACTGCAATCTCTGAAATAGTGGCTTATTGAAGGTGCCGCAGGAAGCGTGTGCGAGTGCAAGTGCGAGAGCAGAGAGAGAGAGAGAGAGACCTGCTTTGGGTAGAGCGCACAAGAACATTTTCCTATTGCAGCTCCTTTTTCTTTTGTGTATTAAAGAATCGGTGTATTCATAGGTTAAGTTAATAGATGGGTTAGTAGTAAGTGGGATGTCGGGCTAGTTAACCTGAATCCTAACAAACTCCCACTTGAAGGCCAACGCAGCCCAAGTGACCTGGTATGTACAACTGAGAAGCAATATAGTGGCTTCAACCTATAACCATCAACTCACTGCAATGTGTAAACCACTCCAAAGCTAAGCCTTTCGTCAAAGCATCTATTGGGTTGTTGTCATTGTGTACCTTGACCAAATCAATGAGCTTTTTGGCCAAGAAATCTCTCACAAGATGATACCTGACTTCAATGTGTTTTGATTTGGAGTGAAATACGGGATTCCTTGTCAATGCAAGAGCACTCTGACTATCACAATATATCACTGGAGTCTCATCAATGCCAAGATTTATGACCAAGCGAGATAACCATACAGCCTCTTTACTTGCATCCGACAATGCAACGTACTCTGCTTCTGTTGTGGAAGACGACGTACAATCTTGAAGACATGACCTCCAAGATACTACAGCTCCAGCAAATATGAAGACATAGCCAGATGTTGATCTCCTATTGTCGACACAACCCGCATAGTCTACATCCGCATAACCCACGATGGATGCATCACTGTTCCCGAAGCGTAAACATCTGCCGACCGTACCTTTGAGGTACCTAAGAATGTGCTTCATTGCTTCTCAATGCTTACTGCCAAGATTTTCCATATATCGGCTCACCACTCCCACTGCAAAAGCAATGCCTGGTCTTGTGGACACCATAGCATACATGAGACTTCCCACTACCAAAGAATATGGTAACTTAGCCATTGTTGCTCTCTCAGTATCAGATTTGGGTGCATCTTCCTTGTTTAGTTTCAAGAATGCCTGCCATTTTTTGCAATCCTTCTTCACATGCCCTTTTTATGGTAGTGATAGCACTCGACATTACGCATAGAACCCCGAGACTTACTGCGTGAGCCCCCACGTTCCTTGCTTTTGGCACGACTTTGAGTGCGACCCCTCTGTCTATCACTAGCAACATACGCATCACCATCCTTCTTGCCATCGAGAGATTCGTAGGAAATATCTAGAAGGCAAGAAGGATGGTGATGCGTATGTTGCTAGTGGTAGACAGAGGGGTGGCAGCAAAGCAAGAAGGATAAACAATCCGGTGAAACTTCTAAGTCTGATGATTCAAACAAGGGCAAAGCAAAGTTGGAGGAGATCAATGTGCTAGAGTCTTCAAATGCTCCTATTGTAGAGACTCTTCCAGCGGTTGTTATGCCACTTACCTCTGAAGTATTGGTCTTCACAACAGATCTACTTGTCGAGGCTCTTGTTACAAAAGATGTGCAGTATGCAAAGAATTGGATAGTAGATTCTGGTGTGAGTTTCCATGTGACACCACATAGAGAGTGGTTCTCTACTTATTCTCACTCTTGTGGCAAAGTGAGACTTGTTGATGCTCTAATACCAGTTGAAGGTGCCGCGGGAAGCATGTGCGAGTGCAAGTGCGAGAGCACACAAAGAGAGAGAGAGAGAGAGAGAGAGAGAGAGAGAGAGAGAGAGAGAGAGAGAGAGAGAGAGAGACCTGCTTTGGGTGGAGCGCATAGCAAGGTTATCCTCTTGCAACTCCTTATTCTTTTGTGTATTAAAGAATAAGTGTATACATAGGTTAAGTTAGTAGATGGGTTAGTAGTAAGTGGGATGTTCGGCCAGTTGGCCCGAATCCCAACACTTATCATGGAAACTTATGTAAAATTGGTGCTTTCTGCATTAACTTGTTACTTATGGTGAGTATGGTAGCATTGCTGGTTATGCTGCCAAAAGCTGAGTTTGGAGGGTTGCAGTTGTTTGTCTGGTTATGATACATACAGTTTGAAAAAAATCTGGCCGAAAAAAATGGATCTAATACTTGATGATACTGCTAAGATAACTTTGACTATATAAGGATGGGTGGCTTGACATGGCTCTGAACCTTCAACTACTTGGCATGATTCAAAGGGCATCCTACCCTCCTATGCTAAGCGTCTGTGGCACCTCCATAACTGCGGCGTCTGCGGCCTCTTCCACTATATAAGGTGAGGGGTGCTTCCCTTCACTTAGACTTGGTCTAGTCTGGCACTTTGGAGAAAACCTTGGGATTTCGTCTGCTCACAGGTTACTTATATTTTTTTATCTCAGATGCTTCATAAAGGTGGTGTCTGGTTGAAATATTTTAATTATATAGCATTGCTGGTTATGCTGCCAAAAGTTGAGTTTGGAAGGTTGCAATTGTTTATCTGGTTATGATACATACAGTTTGCAAAAAATTTGGTCGAAAAAATGGATCTAATACTTGCTGATACTGCTAAGATAACTTTGAGTATATAAAGGATGATGTGATGTATCTCATGAGGTTTCCATGGCATATTCCTTTGACTCTTTACAAATTTAATCTCTCCAAATTAACCAAGTAATAGTCTTATAATGCTACAGCCTACTTACTGGTTACTAGCTGGCTTTTTTTTGAATTTTTGGCTTAGTCCTGATCTTTCTCTGGTTAGATCTTAATCTCATGAACTAGCTGTTTTTGGGTATGGTTGGAGTTAGTTGGATCTGGCTCTGGTTATGATTGGTATATCATTGGCTCTGGCTTATACTGCTCTGGACTATTTTTTAGATCTTTTTCTCCTTGCTGACCTTGGTGGACTTTGTCATACTGACCTTGACATGCAAAAAATTTGACATGCAACTTGCTACCATTTACTAGGAGTATGGTTTGGCTTTTTTTGGTTTGACCTTATACATAATTTGGTTTTTTTAAAGGATCGGCTTAAAATTCTGATCTAGTCTTGTTGCTGATCTGGTGATTACTAATTTGGTGATTACTGATCTGGTCTGGTTTGAGTGTAACTGGTTGTATCCAGATTTTGCACCGTTATCTTGGTACGTAGTTTGTTGGGTTAATCTATTCCTTTTTGTTCACTACATCGGGTTGGAATTTTTCTGGCCAACTATGGCTTAAATCTGGATAATGATACTTTGGGCCTGCTCACTAATGCTTGAGTAAAAATCTATCTAAAAACTTTTTGGTGTTATACCTTATTGATGGTTCGTTGTGGCAGTGATTAAAGGATGACTTGAAAGCATTCTTTTACCATTGAGAATGAGCTCCATTTTTTGTGACTCTGGCTGATACTTCCTTGGAAGATTTATCCAACTGCTATTTTGATACCAAAAAAATATCTTTATGGTACTTAAATGGGTGCTGATAGGTAAGCAGGCCTATTGAAAAAGTAAATGCTTACTCGTTTAACTAAGGTTCTTGCTGGCTGACCTAAACCTAGGTCTTTTTTCATACAATGTTTAAACTTAAGAATTACATTGGATAATATGGAGTCGTCGACTTCCTCCCACAGTAAAAGGTTATTTTAAAAGAAGAACTTTTTTAACATATTCTGGTAGGATTACTTTGTATAGGACAATAGCTAGTCTAATAATTTTTAAGTTTGATAGGGATAACAACTGATATGTTCTTTGAAGCCTGCCATACGTAGCCAGGTCTAACATATCTGTTGTCTTGACTATATGGATGCAAGTGAGAATTCTATCTTGGCTTAAAAAAGGTTTAGCTTGCTATTGTCCGACTTTGAAAACACTTGATGATTCAATTGGGATAGTTATGGTACCTTTGTACACATTCATTTGGAATGATACTTATGTTGTACAATTATGAATCAAAGACTGAGTTATTTTTGTACTTATCTTTCCCTAGACATCTTTAGCCAGGCGTCTTTTTGAACATCTTGATTAAAACTGCTACAAACTCACTGACTCATCTCCTTCTCTTTCATTGTAGAGCTTGCATAACCTTATAATCTTTGATATAATAGATCTTAAACACCACTTTTTCTCTAAAACAACCTTCTTTGTTACATCTTGCAGCAGATAGGTGTGTCAAATCCATGCTTATTAGAGGTGGATAGTCTCATCATAATGTATATTTTAGCATTTTTCATTCTTAGTTGGATGGAAATACTTGAAAATTTGTACATCATATACTTAGCAAGTGTGTTTATTATACAACTTGCAAATCTTGAATGCATACATGTTTTTGTTTGAGAATGTCTCTAAACTGCCATGGTGCAAGGTGACCTCGTACTATGTTAGTTGAGTGGTGGTCTTTGTAACAGTGGCTCAAGGAACTGGAATAACATGAATCTCTACGGCAACACAAAGCTCTCCTCAAGCAATGTGTCTCCCACTACACCAAGACCTATTATGCTAACACGGAGAGATCTTTAGAAGGAAAATACAATAGCTTTCTATTAGCAAGACATACTTTCCTAACATGAGAGCACCCCTACCAAAGATGCTTTTATGTGATAGGTCACCCCATGAGCATACCATGACATGGAATGGAGGCAAGAGCTATTGTTAAGTATGGAGTGTGATTTACCCCTTGTAACTTTTAGTCTCAAAACGCACATTTATAAGGCCCCCATTATGAGGAGAATCCATCGTGCATAAGAAAAAACACTCGTCAGAATGTTCCTTTTTTGCTAGAATATTATGGCCAGGCGACAATCGGAAAGTGATCGGAAGTACTAAATCCATTGAGTGACTACTTTCCCATGGACGTAGCCCACATTGGGTGAACCACGTTGGTGCAACCAAAGTTGGTCGACCATCGAAGATGGCATGGGCAGGTATGTGCATGCTAGCAGATGCATGGCAAAAAGCAGGGAAAGCTACATAGATCTTGGGCAGGCAGCAACGGGTATGTATGGTTGATGCGGTTTATAGGCCAAGAAGGGCTTCAAAAAGAGCTGATTTGGGTGGCAGATGAAAGAGGTTCGAGGTGTAGTCTTTTTACCTAGAGATAATCTTGAGTTGCATGGAAAAGAGAAGGGGAAGCTACATAGATCCTGGTCAGGCAGGTAACAACGGGTATGTATGGTTGATGCGGTTTATAGGCCAAGAAGGGCTTCAAAAAGGGCTAATTTGGGTGGCAGATGAAAGAGGTTCGAGGGTAGTCTTTTTACCTAGAGATATAGATCTTGAGTTGCATGGCAAAGAGCAGGGGAAGCTACATAGATCCTGGGCAGGTAGGTAGCAACAGGTATGTATGGTTGATGCGGTTTATAGGCCAAGAAGGGCTTTAAAAAGGGCTAATTTGGGTGGCACATGAAAGAGGTTCCAGGTGTAGCCTTTTTACCTAGAGATGTAGATCTTGACTTGCTGAAGGAGCAAGTTGAAGCACCTCATCAAATAGAGCTATAGAGCCCAAGACATTTGAGTTTGAAGGTGTAGTAGTGCATTGTAGATCTGAGACGGACAAGGCAGATAGTGCCAGGTAGTCCAAGCCGGTTTCAATAAATATATGTGTAGTGCATGATTTATGAAACCTATGGGGCTTTTCAGTTTGGCAATTGAAGCCAAGATGAGAGAGATATTAGCAGATGAAGTTGTGCCAGGGGCCAAGTGTGTGACAATTTGACTGCTTGGAAAAACATGCCATCTGGAGATTTTTTGAGCTTGGTGAGGTTGCAACATGTAGAATGCATCATGTGGAGCCAACAAGAATCAACGGCTTGTCAGTTGGATTCCCAACCAACAAGATACGCTAGTTTGAAAGTTGAGTGCAATTGCGGGGAGGAGAGTGGCATATGATTTTTCCTCGCTTTTGTGGCCTCGGTTGGCGAGCTTGGAAATATTAAAATGCAGCAAGGAGCAAGTGATTGAAGATGGAAATAGGGAGTTTTGATGGGGCTTTACGGCTCGGAGATCGAGTCCATAGAGAAGAAATAGGAGCTTAATCAAGGAGGACCCAAAAGTTGGTCAATTCGTGGTATTTTTTTAAAGGTTTTCAAAGGAAAATGAGGGCCTTGGAGGGTAATCACCACAGTGATGTGGCATTGTTATAAACCCATAGGAGAAGGCGGGGGTTTGAATTCCATGGTATAAAGGAAAACAAGTGCCCACAAGTTGGTATCTCAAGAAGTTAGGGCTCTTGGAGCTCCTCACGAATGCAGTGATGGTGGCCAGCCTTGACGGGTGCTGTGCACGCGGGGGTGTGGCCCGTTGGGTGCATGGCGGTGCTTTTGCGCAGTAGCCAATGGTGGCTCTGGCAGGCTAGCAGTGGTGGTTGAGTGGATGCGATTCACAATGATGATGTGGTAGTCTCGTAAGGGCAATGTCCCGCGCCCGCAAAGGGGCCAATTTTTTGAGAGCAAGGGGGAGCAATCACGCGACATCGCTCGTGCTTGGGGGGCATCATCCCACGACAATCATGTGGGCATGAGAGAGAGAGAGAGAGAGAGAGAGAGAGAGAGAGAGAGAGAGAGAATTTGAGGGCAAAGGTAAAAGGCCGGACTAGGGGCGTAGGGGCGACCTCCCATGAGTAGTGAAGGAAAGTGCCAGGGGGGCGGTACATGCACTAAAATGCTAAAAATGGGGTAGTTAAGTGGATGTATAGCATGGAAAAATACCAAAGAGGGCTTAAGTTGAATTGCACAAGTTGGAAAGCTCCAAATTTTTTAATTTTTTGGTATTTTGTCATCCCTTTAAAAGGAGATGCACCCAATTTTTAAAAGGGCTTTTTTTTGCCATTTTGACAGTACGGATAGCCAGAGAGGGATGACGACCCCGGATTTTGAGCTCAATGGAGCTATGCCGACTGAGCCATTTTATAAATTGTTGTGTTGATGATAGTGGAATCCATCATTGCTATCTTTAGGCGTCGATTCCCACTTCTCTTCTCTGCTTGTGTGTGTGTGTGTGTGTTTCCGGGCGTGTGTCAATGTGTGCCCCCCAAGGTCTGTTGTGCAAAGAGGGATAAAATGATTGGGTCTGTTTAGTGCATTGCAAAGTGTGTGTGCATATGGTTGTGTGCAAGCGGTGGTTTGCTTGCTGATAGTGTCGAGTTTTGAAGGTGAACTCTAGTCGATTGGGGTGTTGTGTATACCCTGGGCTATAGTGAGGCATTGTGTTGTGTTCTGGGTGTGTTCCCCTTTCCCCCTCTCCATCTTCTGGTGCCCCCTCTAAGGACCTCTTAGATGCTCTGATTTGAAGTCTAAAGAGTTGTTTGGTAGCCGACAAAGCGGTTGGCTGATAGTCAAGTGTTCGGTGGTGGAGTTTGAAGCTAGAAAAAATGGTGGAGCCATGTTTTGGCCCCATATTTATGGGAATTGAAGATCTTGAGGATTAGTTAGCATATTTTGCATTATGGTTACTGTCGATGCATATGTTGACGAATGCGAAAACATTGCATATGGTGCCACTGTTGATGCATACATTGGCCAAGGTTTGGTTTGATGGTTTAAAGAGGAGTGATTGAGGATCATGGCAAGAGCTACTAAATCAGTTTTTGGAGCGGTTCCAAGAAGTGATTACTCCAAAATAAGCTGGTGCAACGTTGAAGGTGGTACGCCAGGATGCAAGTGAGGAATTTTCCATTTTTCTTGAGCAGTTTGAAGCATGTCGGAATCAGTTAGAGATTGCTACTGGGCAAAAGACAATCAATATTTGAAGTTGTCAAAGCTACTAGAGTGCTTGCATCCAAGGATTAGAGAAAAGGTCGAGTATGGTGCGGATACATATGAAGACATGGTCTATCTGGCCAAGATGGAGAGCAGAAAGGTAAAGCGAAAGCTGGAGTTGGGCGTGTTGAAGCCTGCAGAATCTGTGCTTGTTGCAGTGTTAGCAGAGTGTTCTTTGGACCAAAGGCGGTTCCACTTGTTCAAAGTGCAAAGCCTATGGAGGTAAGGCCTAAGGTTGGTTATGTTCCTTGGAGGTTTCCAGTTTGTGATGTGCATGTGCCGAGGGTGGACAAGCATGTCAACGAGGAGAAGTCCCATGTTGAAGTGAACCAGGATACATAAGCGATAGCAAATGTTGAGGTACCAGAGCGGATTAAAGAGTTAAAGCCTTTTCTTGTGGAAAGTTCAAGTGTGAAAAAGGTAGCCGAGTGCAATTAGGTTGCAGATATCGAGGGTTTAGAAGTAGATGAAATAAGTGAGCAAAGCCAAGGAGATGGTCAAGCATTTGTGGAGCAGCAAGCGGATGAAGATGCGATACATAGTCGATATATGATGCCGGTGGCAAAGAAGACACAAGTTCGAGTTGCTGGGAAACAAATGACGAGGATAGAGCGGATGAGTCCACATCCTATAGCGAGGAAACATAGTTTGATGAACCTGAGCTGGTAAAGGTAAAGCTATCTTATTATGTGTTTGATGATATGGTGATAGAAAATGTTCAAAAAGAGCAAGGAACAGAGCAAGCCATTGTGCTTAGTGGAGAACAAGTGGAGGAGTCTATGCCTACCAATGGAGGTATGCAGATAGATACGGTGCAAATTCTTACTGAAGTGGCCTTACCTATAGATGATGACCAGTTGGAAGCAGTGTGGGGAGCGTTTCTCTCTACCTTGGCAGAGCTTGATGCAGGAGTAGAAGAGGAGATTGAAGTATAAATAACTAAAGCTCACAGGAAAGCAGAGTTGATTGACCTTGAAGAGTAGCTGGTTGTAGCAGGAGGGTTGGATGATGATAGAGTGGAGTGCTTGGATAATGAAGATGAGGTTGTGATGCCAAATATGGTGGAAATTTTGATGCATCAGCCATGTCCAGGGATAGATCAAATAGAATCCCAGGTGATAGTTTTGCTTCTGGTATTGAAGGTATGTGAGCTATGGTTGATGAGTATGGTGGTAGATACCACTGTGTGGTGGATGCTTCAACAGGTGTAGGGGAATATGGATGAGGCCTCCACTTTACATGCATGGGAGGGAGGGTCAGACATTTGTTCAAGCTTGTTGTCAGATACATGTTTCTTGGATGATGGTATTCTTGGTGCTGCTTGGTATGTAGTGGGTAGTCTGCCCCGTCGTTTCTTGTTTGCCAAGGGATGCAAGGAGTGATGAATTCAGGACATGGAAGGTCTACATAGATGATGGGATATGCCCTGGGGTATGCCACTATGGTAGGGTATTACAGGTGGGTGGAAAGAACCAATGGTAGGCTTTTGATCCAGGCGGAAGCATGTGATGTAGGGCGTGGGGCAAACCACTTGAAGGTTTGCCATTATAAAAAATAAAACTATGTATATATGGTTTTGGTTTGTTGATAGTGTGTGCCAATTTTTGCAATTAGAAGTGGAATAAGTCTCTTTTATGGTTGAACATAAATGTTCAACTAGGGGGTGGGCAATGACGGTGCAGCCAAAGTTGGTCGACCATAGAAGATGGCATGGACAGGTATATGGAAGCTATGGAAAAGAGAAAGGAAAACTACAAAGATCCTGGGCAGGTAGATAGCAACGGATGTGTATTGCTAATGCAATTTACAGGCGGAGAAGGGCTCCAAAAAAGGCTAATTTGGGTGGCAAATGAAAGAGGTTCAATGTGCAATCTTTTTTCTTGGAGATGTAGATCTTGAGTTGCTCAAGGAGCAAGTCCAGACAATTCATCAAACAGAGCTACATAGCCCAAGATATTTGAGTTTGAAGGTGCATTGCATTGTAAATATGAGACGGATGGGGCAAATGGTGCTAGGTATTCCAAGCTAGTTTCAATGGATGGATGTGTAGTTCTGGGGGCCAGGTATGTGATAATTTGAGTGCTTGGAAAAACATGCCATCTACATATTTTTTGAGCTCGGTAAGGTTCCAACATGTAGAATGCATCATGTGGAGTCGACAAGAATCGATGGCTTGTCAATCGAATTCCTAGGCAGCAAGATACGCCAGTTTGAAAGTTGAGTGCATTTGCCCGGAGGAGAGTGGAAGATGATTTTTCCTTGTTTTTGCAGCGTCGCTAGCGATCTTGGAAATCTTCAAATGTGGCAAGGAGCAAGTGATTTGAAAACAAAAATGGGGAGTTTTGATGGGGATTTTCAACTGAGAGATCGAGTCCATAGACAAGAAATGGGAGCTTCATCAAGAAGGACCTAGAAGTTGGCCAATTTGGGGGTTTTCAAAGGAAAATGAGGGACTTGGAGGGTAATCACCCACAGTGTGCCACATGGCATCTTTATAAACCCATAGGCAAAGGCGGGGTCTGAATTCCATGGTATAAAGGCAAAAATGTGCCCACAAGTTGGTATCTCAAGAAGTGAGGGCTCTTGGAGCTCCTCACAAACGCAGCGATGGTGGCGGCCAGCCTTGACGGGCGATGTGCAGGCAGCGGTGGTGGCCTGTCAGGGCGCATGGCGGCACTTTTGGGCACGGGCCATTGGCAGCTCTGGTTGGGCTGGCAACGGTGACTGAGTTGAGGCGATTCATAGTGATGATGTGGCAGTCCCATAAGGGCAGTGTCTCGCTCTCGCAAAGCGGCCAATTGTGTGAGAGCAAGGGGAGCCCCCACTAGCGACATCGCTAGTGCTTCGGGGGCATCCCGCGACAGTCATGTGGGCATGAGAGAAAGAGGGAGAATCTAAGGCCAAAGTCAAACAAGGCCGGACTAGGGGCGGATTCCCATGGGCAATAAATTGAAGTGACGTGGTGGTGATACATGCACTAAAATGCTAAAAATGGGTGAGTTAAGTGGGTGTATAGCATGCAAAATTAGCAAAGAGGGCTCACGTTGGACTGCATGAGCTAGGAAGCTCCAAATTTTTTCTTTTTTTGGTCATTAGTCACCCGTATAAAAGGAGATGCAGGTGATTTTGAGAGGGTTGTTTTGGCCACAAGGCTTTTGGCCATTCTGACAGTACTGATAGCCAGAGAGGGCTGTCGACCTCGGATTTGAGCTTCTCGGAGTTGTGCCAACTAAGGTGTTTTTTACGTGATTGTTTTGAACTTTGAAGCCCAGCTTACTGCTAGCTTACTGCTGTGCCTCCAACCATGAAGACATAGCCAGTAGTGCTCCTTCGAGTATCTTTGTCACCTGCCATATCTCCATCAGCATACCCTTCTAGAAAAATATCAATTCCTCCAAAATACAAAGCATTTGTTGTTGTCATCTTTTAGATACCTAAGTATCCACTTGACAGCTTGCCAATGCTCTTTACCTGGGTTGTCCATGAACCTAGTTACAACTCCCATTGCATGTGCAATGTCTGGCCTTGTCCAGACCATATCATACATAAGAGAACCTACTGTTGTAGCATATGGAACTTTTGACATATAGGCTATCTCCTCTTGTGACTTTGGACACATATCATTGGTTAGTTTAAAGTGACCAAGCAAAGATGTAGAAATCTTTTTTGCATTTCGCGCTGCAAACCTTTCTAGTACCTTCTTGATGTAATACTCTTGAGATAGCTTTATTGTCTTCTTTGTCTTCTTTGTCCTTTCCCTTGATATCTTCATACCAAGTATCCTCTTTGCAACACCTAAATCTTTCATTGAAAAATATTTAGACAGCTCCTCGTTTAGGTCTTTGATGTCCTGCATGCTATCACTTGCAATCAGCATGTCATCAACATACAACATTAGGATGATGAACTTTCCATCTCCCAAATTCTTCGTGTAGACGCAATGATCTGAGTTGCATCTTGTGAATCCATGATCCAACATCCATCGATCAAACTTCAAGTACTATTGTCTTGATGCTTGCTTTAAACCATACAAGCTCTTATTTAATTTACAAACAACTTTCTCCTTACCTTTTACTTCATACCCCTTTGGTTGAAGCATGTAAATTTCCTCCTCTAAGTCACCGTGAGGGAATGCCGTATTTACATCCATTTGCTCAAGATTTAGATCATGAGCAGTGTTACGGCATTAGCCGCACATGCGGTCCTGCGGTCCTGCGGAGGTCTGGACACTGCAGATCAGGAGTCATGCGGTATGCGGCGGCCGTGGCGGCAGTTATTCACAGGATATCATGGGACAGGAGTGTGTGCACCGTTCCCGATCTGCGCTGGAGCAGCGACTGTATATGGAGGGGCAAACCTGTCTTTTGATAAAACCCCAACCAATCTCTATGATATTCATGGCATCTACTGTTGTAACTCTGTGTCTGGATCACACATGAATGAAGCAAGCGGTGTTCTGTGCCTGTGTACTGTGTACTGTCTTCTATCGTCATTCTATGTGTTGATGTTCATATAATGTAGTCGCGGGTAATCATTCCCGTAATGCCTATTGCTCTTGTGCGGGCAATAGCCATTACACAATGGCATCATCCCCTACTCATGGATTTACATAAAAAACTTGCTCCCAATGAGGATCCTGCATGGCTGAAGCCCCCCTAACACTTCTTTCACCTCTTGAAACACTTTTTGGCACTTGTCATCCCATTGCAATGGATCATGCTTTGCCACTTGTTGTAATGGATAAAGAAGCTGTGAAGACAATGGAATAAACCGCGCCATGCACTTCACTTTGTGTATAAATGTTGCCAATTGCTTTGTACTCGTAGGTGATGGAAGAAGAATAATAGACTTAACCTTGTCTGGATCAGCCTCAATGCCATTTTCTGACACCATGTGGCCCAATAACTTCACCCTTGGCTGTGCTAGATGACATTTCTTTATTTTTAGTTGTCCTCCACATTCATCATATCGAGCCAATATTATCTGTAGCTTCTCATGGTGTTCAGCCCTACTGCTGTAGACACAGAAGTTGTCCATAAAAGCTTTAACACAACTACCAATGAATGGTTCTAATACCCAATTTCCTCTCTCTTGATAGAAAGATGGTCCATTTGACAACCCAAATGGCAATATCGTGTAGCAATAACAGCCCCATGGCATAATGAAAGTTGTCTTTGTTCGGTCTTTACGAGCAATCTTCAATTGAAAATAGCCTGAAAAACCATCACACACAATGTACCTCTCATAACCTGCCCCACTGAATCCAAGATCTGATCGATGAATGGAAGAGGATATGGGTTCTTCTTAGTGGCTGCATTTAAGGGTTTAAATCTACACAAATCCTCCACTTTCCATCCTTCTTGGGACTGACTACTACTGGACTCACCCATTCTGTGGTTTCCACTGGGACTATGAACCCTACCCTCAATAACTTCTACACCTCTTCCCGCAAGGCTCCCATTTGCTCTTGACCCATCCTTCTTAGCCTTTGCCGCACTGGCTTAGCACCTTCTTTCAGCTCTATATGCATCTCTTCTCCTTTCAAACCTCTAATCTCTTCATATGAAGTAATGAACAAATTAGGAAAACTAGCTAGCATGTGCAAATATATCTCCTTCTTCATAGCTAAGAGATCTCCACTGATCATTTGTGTCATCAATTCTTGCTTCTTTGACAATTCAAATTTGATTTGCATCAGCCCTTCAATCACTTCCTAAGGCCCTTCACTTCCATCTTCAATCTCATTTGCAAATGCAACTAAACCAGACTCCTGGATTTCTTTGTCCATCAAAAGAAATGCAACATCAACATCCTCATCACTGCTGGTAGTACTATCACTGTCCTCGTTAGTCACTGTGGAATAGTCATCATCACTAGAGTCATCCTCATCTTCATAATTCTCTTCCAATACTTTCCTTGTGTCCATATTATATAGCTTTTTGGCACCTGTATTTCCAAAGAGGCTAATTGTACCACGTCTCCAATCTTGAACAGCTCCCACTGCACGTAACCATGGTCTACCTAGTATAATAGGATATGCTCCCAACCCCGCTGGCATCACATGAAAATCAACCACCACCTTTGCATCATATGCCTCCACTTCTAAGCTCTTTATAACACCCAAACATTTTACTTTTTGATGGTTTGCCAATCTGATTCAAAAGCCTGACACCCCAGTCAGGCTCACTGTAAGACCCATCTTCTCAACACATGAGTGTGTTATGACACATATTTGGGCTCCACCATCCACATAACCTTGTCCCAGATTTTTTCTTTTGTTCCACACATCTACTATTGGGAAAATGTCTGGTAGCTCGTCCATTGCCAACACCTTTACTGAACCTCTCTCTGGCTCTTTCTCCATTGGGTTAACCATCCTCTTCCACTGTTGCTTTAGCTTAGGCACCATCTCTATAAGCTGCCCAAAAGTAACATTTTCCTTCTTGCTTGTCAGATCCTCCTTCAAGTCATAGCTTAATTGCCCATCCCCTAGTGGAAAATCTGAAACATGAAACTTGTGACGAGCCCTCCTTTTCCTCTTGGCCTTGACATCCTCGCCCTTATGGCTCTTTCCCTTCTTCTTGCTAGGACCTGGGGCACTTCTTCCTTGTCCTCTATGGTCCTCTTCCCAATAGGCATCACTAATGTATCCTCCAACTTTGCTGCCTTCTCCAAGGTGACCACACTTATCACTTTTATCTTTCTCTTTTCCTCTTCGGTTAATCCACTGGTTCCTTCTTCTCCCTTAATTTCAATGCCATAATCATTTGACCTAATTAGCACCTGTCTTGGCAATGGATACAAGTATCCCCCCATCCTTGGTGGCTTATCACATTACGGGCTGATGTGTCTTAACTCTCCACAATTATAACATGTGGGCGTTTGCCTCCAGACTCTACAATTGCTTTGTCCAACACCATTCCAGGGTATTTCTTCACCTCTTGGCTGATTTGCAAACCTCCCTCGACCTCGATTATTTCCCACATTACCTAACATGTGTAGGCTGAGATTCTTCATTAAATCTACCACTTGCCTCATGTCTTGCCTTAGCCCATCATCTTGCACTGCTGCAGTGACCACTGCTCGCATAACTTAAGGAGTAATAGAAACCACTGGTTCATGATGAACCCGTGGCATGCGACCTGGCAAAGAATCCATAGGATGAAACTCTGACCTCCTGGGCAAAGACTCCACCCCTAGCTTGCTCATTTTCATCAGCTTCCACTCTTTGTTCCTTGCCACCTCCAATGCATCTTCATATGTTCTAGGCTTCTTTAGCTCCACTCTCCAACGTATATTCTTCCAAAGACCAGCCAAGAATCTGTCCTTCTTCATCATGTCAGGTGGGAGTACTTGTGGTGCTAAGGCCTTGCACATCCGTTCACATGCCAATGAAAACTTACGTATGTACGCATCTACTGGCTCCCCTTTCTTTTGCACCAAACCTTGTACTTCTTTCCACACTTTGTCAGGATCTTCTGTCTTCACAAACTCCACTTCCAACCCATGCCGTAGATTGTCTCAACTCAATCTTACACGTGGATCCACTGCACGCAACTCCTGTTCAAATGCTTTGGATCAAACTCGTGTATCACTCTTTAAACAAATCTGGAGAAGAAGTAACATCTGTGCCGGGTCATGAATCTGGTTGCTAATACAAGCAACCTCCATCTTTTCCAAAAAATCTTCCACATCTTCATCACTTCTTCCATGAAACTCCGAATAAGAGAAAGCCATGGCTACCCAAGTTTTAATGCTTTGAGAACCCCTTCAAACACACGTGCAAGAACCCAAAACTTTTGACTGACTCAATCCCTATAAACTTCAATGGAGCTTGTCTTTAGATAAGGACAAACACATGCACATCAAATGAGTTTTCATAGTTAATCATCGGAATTACAACAGGCAAAGGGCATTCCAGTATCTCTCTTAATCTTCTTGGACCAAACATAAAGACTATGCGCTGCTGGAAAAAAATCTTCCTGGACACATGAACATTTATTTGGATTATTTGTGTTAAATGCAAAGGAGTGAATTGAGGTCCATTTTGATCATCCGCCAGCCATACAGCTCCCAAAAAGGCACATCTGACTTATCCTCTGATTTTGCCAGAATTTCAGCAGCATGACAGCATAAATGGCTCAAAAGACCAAAAACCAGCCATCACAACTTGGAAAAATTTTGTCAGAGTTTCCCTAGAAGTAGAGCAGTAAGAACCCAAAATATAGACTGCATATGTATGCATAACCTGTCAACAATAGAACCCGAGCATCAAGTAGGACTCAGTAGTACATAGCCTATGGCGAGGTCACGAAAAGGGTGCTCCAGCCACCTGTATCACCGAAAGGATCTCACATTTGAGAATCCCCCAGCTCAATAAAACCTGATGCTATCGACCCTCTCACAAAAGCTGATGCAAATCTCGTATAGTCAAGTCTCAGAAATGACTATCTTCCAGACCAAGCCTCAGAAATGGTTGGGACTGCCAAATAAAACCAAGTATGGCTCCACAAGGGCGTACAATGGTAGTATCCAGAAGTAACGTACAGTACAAGACAATGCGCTCAAACATGCACCAAATGCTGCATATCCACGGCAACTGTAAGTGACTCCCACTTGCCAGTATATCACTCTACTCCAGCTACCTGTACTTGTACTTGTCCCTATAACCTGTAACCTGTAATCTACAACCTGTAATCCCGAAACTAAAGGTACTCGAAGAAGATCCTCTGTGGGGGCACCAAAAGAATGTGAGCGGGATGGAAACACAAACAACGCCTCTATGATCACCCGACACACACTCTTGGGATGATACACACACACACACACACACACACACACACACACACACATACACACACACACACACACACTATGGGGCACCACTCGGCTTACACAATCCACTTGGCCGAGACAGGAAACACACCTATGGAGTGAGAGGAGAGAGACTATCTATTTTCCCACTCAACACAGAGACACACACACACACCCAAAAAAATCAGCTCAAAAGAGGAGAATTTCTGATGTTTAGATACAATTGAGCTTGGGCCAACACCAATGGGGCAAATAGCTCACACAATATGGGTAAAATATGCCAGATACAATCACAAATTGGAGCAGAGGCTTCGCTCATAGGAGAAACTTACACAGCCAAAACAACAAAAAAACAGTGAGGAATTTGGCAAAATGGACAACGCCATCACATCTAAAATGGCCCAAAACCCCAGTTTACAATGTCAAAGTGCTCAAATTTGACCTCGAATGAGCAGTTTATGGCCAAAACAGGCTCCAAAAACAACAAAAACTCACGTGCGGCTGTTCATACTCTTCTCTCCACATTTTTTCTGGTCTTCTCTCCCATTTTTCAGTTCCACACTTAGATTTATTACTTGGGCACCTTTGGCATTTTAGTGGACCTCAAACGGACCCCGAACAGGCCAAAAAGTGGCCTCGTAGTGCATAGTTGTCACCCTGCTGCATCCATCCGCACACCTGGCACTCAAATTTTTCCAATAATGCATCCCACAACCACGTGAAGTGGCCCCCAGATACAGTTCTCATGATGGACTTTTTGCATAATTATCACAAGAAAACACCCACGTTGTGTCCGTACTTATCCACGTGCAAGTATTGACCCCATTCGACCTCCTGACGCCACTAGATGCCATCTGACGCACCTGCTTACCTCATGTCGTCCGCCCGCGGATAGCTTCCTTATGAAGTTTTACCTACTATGAACTCCTCATTATTATAGAAAAAACACACTGGTACTGGTGATAGTGAAAATCGATGCACTATGTACATGCTGTCCTACCTATACACATGTGGGCCCCATGTAACCACCTGGCTCTGGAAAATGGACAATTCTTTATTTTATGCACTATGTACATGCTGTCCTACCTATACACATGTGGGCCCCATGTAACCACCTGGCTCTGGAAAATGGGCAATTATTTATTTTATGCACCATGCATGTCTATATACATATGCACAATCCCTTGCTCCAAAAAACTCCTAACAACGTACATGACTATATGGTTTCCCTAACATTCCAAACTGGCTCATGCCAATTGTCTACATTTATCATGAGTATTTTTGTTGACTGCATCTGCAGTTACTACTTCCTTCCCTTGCTTCATTTCCTTCTTTGGCTTACCCTTATCCTTCTTCTGCTTCTTCTTTTCTTGCTTCTTCTTTTCTTGCTTCTTCTTCTTTTCAGACTAACCTTCATCATCAGTATCAGTTTTCTTTTCAGTATCCTGATCCGAATCTTCATCTTCTGACTCTGAATCATCCAATTTTGAGTTTCAATCCTCACTCTGCTTTTTTCTCTTTTCCTTTAGTTTGGCCTTACCTCATATTTTCTTTCAGCTGTTGCAACTCCTTCAACCAAATCAGTAAAATCCTACGCACTTGCTAATGGAGGTCTCCCTGCTACTGCACTTCTGAATTCCTTTCTGAGGCCCTTACAAAAGAATATCCCAACTGCGACATGGAAGGCTGCTATGCTGCTTCAAGCCTATTATTCAAATTTTTGAACTTCTATGCATAATCTTCAACCAACAAGTCTTTTGTTTCAATTTTCTCATCTTCTTCAAAATATCTTCAGGTGTTTTATCTTCCATGAACCTTAATAAAAATCTATGTTTCAAATTTTAATTGTCAGCAAAGGCGGCCATCCCATACTGCAAGAACCAATACATGGCTTTGCCCTATAGTGTTGCCGCAAAATATTCCTTCTTCACCGCATCCGAATGTAATGACTCATAACCACTTGCAGACCACCTTGTTTGAAACTGATCAACGTGGCTTTCAGCATCTTGGGAAAATTTTCCACTGAACTTTGCAACACCCACTTTGGGATTTGGTGCAACCATTGGTCGTATCAAATTTGTTGTAAGTGCTCTTACCGGAGTGGATTGAAAGGTAAGGTAGGTGCCCCTGTTGGTGCAAACTATAACTGTCTTCTTGCCCTTAAGACTGTCTGAGCTAGCAATACATTAACCAATTGTCCCAAAAGTGGGTCTGCTATGGGAGGAGTTTTCTGTTGGCCTTGTTGGTTTGCAAGTGGGGCCTGCACGACTTGTTGGTTTGCAAGTGGGGTCTCGTGCAGTTCAGTCTCCGCCCCAACAATTTCTACTCCTGTAGCTTACCCCCCTACAAGTTCTTCTTGATCATAACTACCAGACTCTTCTTCCTGCCTTCCCCTTGCAGATAATTCTGATACACACCTTGTACCCTTGAATAGATCCATGCAGCTCATGTGGAACGAAGGTCTTCTGTCACATGGAAGCTGTTATACAACATTCATGCACCACCTCGATGTGTGTTACCTCCACATTGGAGAAACGTGAGGAAGAATCAAGAGGCAACAATTGCACTGTGTGCACTACTTTGTCCTTGCCCTGGGCATTGGATATCCCTTTGGGACAACCCTTTTTGCCATGGCCGCTTCCTAAGCATTGAAAACATAATTTTTTCTTTCCTTATCAAATGCTTCGGTAAAGAGAGGCCCTATAGACCCCTTGGGTTTCTTGGCCGCCTTTGAATTGGCTCCTATAATTTTTTTTTATTGTGCCCATGTTATGTACGTGTATTAGCATGTGTATTGTCGGCACATGAGTACTGTGGTGTCTTATCATTATTAGGATCATCGTGGATAAGAGCTTGCTTGCACTATGGCTGTTAGTGCCTGACATGTCAATATTTACCTTTTACTTACTCTTTGGTTGTAACTAAGGTTGAATCTTTGAACCTTATAGGCATATTTACATAAGTGCCTAAGTAGCTGCATTTATCCAAATAGTCTTATGGCAAGAGGGGCGGTTATTCATGAGACTATCGTGCATTTTTTAGTTATTCACAACAGTTCTATACACAATTTCATTAAGTATGGGTTAGTGAAATGGCTCAAGTTGCCCCAAAATTTAAGTTCCCACTGTTACAAGAAGGTAGCAATGATGAACGGCTATGATATCGAGGTGTGGGACACTCAAGTAAGAGCTGTACCATTGGAAATTCAAGGGTATACCACATCCTTGGATTTCCAGGTTATGAATATGGAGCGAGTAGAGGTGGTACTTGGTCAAGAATGGTTTGATAGCCTAGGTTCAACACTTCACAGTGTAGCTACAAGCACAACAGTTTGATGTTTGAACGCAATGGTGCACATGTGTTGTAAGGAGAGAAGGATGTACCTTCCTCACAACTCATATGTACAGTAGATCTCATGAAGCTCACTTTTGACAATGCGATAGAAGAAGTTTTCTTGTGCTACTTTTTGTATCATTTTCTTCAAATGTGGATTATGTTGAAAATTCGTCAACGTCGCATGCTTCTCTCTATTCTCTCCCAGCAATGGCTACTATTCTCTCTCCTCAACAAGCAAAAGTTGCTAGTCAATTAAAAAATTTGTTAATGGAATTTCAAGATGTTTTTCCTAATGATGTACCACTAGGATTATTGTCGACACAATATGAGCAACATGGCATAGACGTGGTTGCAGACAATAAACTAGTTAGCAAACCATCCTATATAATGAGCCATTATGAGGCTACAGAGATGGAACGTCAGCTTGCTGACTATCTCAATAGAGAGTTTATTCAACCTAATTCTTCACCATGGTCTTTTCTATTCTATTGGTGAAGAAAAGGCTGGTAGCATGCGCATGTGCATTAACTACCGTGGTTTAAATGCAATAACTGTTAAGAATGAGTACCCATTACCACGAGTTGACAAGCTCACTCATGCTCCTATTTTTACTAAGATAGACTTGTAATCAGGATATCACCAAGTACACATTCGACTTGCTGATATACATAAAATTGCATTCCGAACAAGGCTTGGACATTATGAGTTTCTGGTTATGCCCTTTGGGTTAACCAATGTGTATGCAATTTTCATAACTTAATGGATTGTGTCTTGAGACCGTATTTGGGCAAGTTTGTTATTGTTTTTCTCAATGGCATTCTCGTGTACAGTGCCTCTTGCTGAGTTTTATATAGTGATACTATATATAGCTCAACACCTCTAAATAAGAGCACTTCCAACGTCTGAGGCAAGTGTTTGAATTGCTACGAACAAACAAGTTATATGCCAAAGAGTCAAAGTGTGACTTTCTCGACAAAATTCACTATCTAGCGAATGTCATATAAGTTGATGGGTTGCACATGAATTAATCCAAAGCGGGTCCCATTCGGAGGTGGCTTTATCCTAGAAATTTGGAAGAGTAATAGATTTTCTTGGGATTTGCAAGTTTTTATCAAAGGTTCATTAAAAACTATGCTCACATTGTTTTGCCAATGACGGTGATAGACCGCTTTTGGTGTGTACAAAGTAGCATATATATGCATGGGCATATGTAAAAAATATATAAGTACATGCATTTGGGAGCTTTGCAAAGTGGTTTCAAGTTTTAAAAATGATGCAAGGTGTACACATTGTGAATAGTCAGGTTCGTGTGCCAACAATTGAGCACACGTATGTGTCTGGACAGGGTGTCGACGCCTTAGATATGGTTCCAGGTGGCTTATTTGGTTCTAGGGAATGTGTTGTGCTTTCTAAAATGTAAATAATGCAAGTGGGAAGTGTGGGCACCCTCGACCCGCTCGAGAAGTTTGACACATGCAATAACTATCTATTTACGATGCCTGGTCTGCAGTGATGCGTGCCCCGCCCTAGAAGTGGTCAAAACACGAATATGGGTATGTGGAAAAGTATTTTGGGTATTGAGGATCAATCGTTGACAATTTTGTGAATTTTGGAGTCCGTTTGGGGGTTTTCTTGTTAAAAATGTACGTTGGGGGTAAAAATTGGCCAAAACTGGGCAAAAAAGGGCCAAACAATGGTAAAAAATTGTGTGAAAAGCCCATATTTTTCCACATCACTCATGGTTCCATGAGTGTTCCAGTTGAAGGAGAACTTTTGAAGTCAATTCTTGGCACTTTCACCTCTTTATGTGTGGGAGGAAGCAGGGTTTCTACAGGTGATCTAGTGCCGTCGTGTTTACATCCTGTTTTTGAGTGTGTGGAGTGAATGGGAGCTTTTTCTCTTCAACTTTTCACTTGGGAGATTCTATGGAAGTTTTTAGGTTTTCATGTATGTGTGTGTGTGAGGAATTAAGGGAAGAAGGTGCGGCTTTGTATCGGTGCCATTAGGGTTGGGGCTACTCCAAAGAGTCCAACAGAGTGGAGTTTGGTGAAGGTTTTGCAATGGTTTGAGAGAGGCCTTTTGTGGCTGAATTTTTTAAGTTTTAAATGGTTTTTGTGTATATTATGTTCACCATCAAGCTTGATTTAAGCGTTGATCAACTTGACTCACCTTGTAGTGTATGTGGGCAGGCAAGGGCTTGTAGGTCGAGGTGTTTGGAGTTTGAATAGGGATTGTGGGGAGAATTTTCATTGAGCTCTTGGGTGGTTGTGTGTGTGGGGGGTGGAATTTAATTAAATTACTTGTGTTGTATTGAGTTGTTTGGGTGTGTGAGTGTGCGCACAACATCTTTTGCTCTATCATCCTTTGTCGATCCCACTGGGGGGCAAAAATTTGCTGGTTATACACCCAAGTAAAGCGGTTTTGCTGTGAAGTTCAAACATCATTGAAGAAAAATGGTGGTTTTGTTGAGGTGTAAGAATTCAACTTTTGTGGAGTTACTCATGCGTGCAAGGGAGAAGCGACTTCGAAGGGATGGTGTATAGTCGGCCAGTGTTCACAGGGAAGGAGGATGTAAAGGACTGGATTGTTGACTTAGAGTGGTATACTATTGGTATGCACATTGTGAATGATGAAGCAAAGCTTTATGTTTTTCCACTTGCACTCAAACGAGAAGCTCGCGAGTGGTTTGAAGGTTTGGAGGAAGACAAAAGGCAAACATGGGAGTAGGTGAAGCAAGCAATTTTTTACATGTTTGGGAAGAGACTAATAGGATAGAAGAAACAAAAAAAATGAGAGGTTTGCGGTAAGATGTTCATGCTAACTTTCAAGAGTTTTTGCAATATTTCAAAGGACTTTGGGTGCAATTGGAGGTGGCATCCCAAGTACCTCCAGGGGATTTCTTTAAAGTGCATCAATTTATGGATTGTCTCCATCCAAGTGTAAGGGAGAAGGTCGATCAAGAGGAGCTTGCTACATTTGAAAGAGCTGTGGAAATTGCCGAGGCGAAGAGCAAGAAGATCAAGAGAAGGTGGGAGCAAGGCATGACACATGTTGAGCCAGTTGTGGTGCAACTAATGATTCCTATGGCAATGAATGATAGAGTTGAACGAGTGGTTCAAGGTCTTGAACCTGTTATAGCCAGGGTTTTGCATGACCTTGTGAGTCAATTGCAAGAGTTGAGGATTAACATAATGGATAGAAACCAAAGAGAAGAGCGGCCAGCTGGGAGAGGCAGGGGACGAAGGCTACAAGGTAGATGCTACAATTGTGGTGAAGAGGGTCACTACACCCTTGATTGTCCCGAACCCCCAAGAGAGAGAGGAGGGATGTACCCCTTATATGGTCATGGTTGAGGGAGAATAAAAGAAAATAAATCATCAAGAGTGGGTACTAGAAGCACCACCTCTGCAACAACAACCACAACCATTGCCTGCAAATGGAGAAGGTAGAGCTATCAACATCATTACCCTTGAGCATTGAGTTGTGGATGTTTTGGCCAATAAGAGAGCTAGGCATAATAGGGAGAAAGTGACAAAAGAAGAGAGGGAAACAAGGGCAAGGAAGGGGAAAGCCAAAGTAGAAGACCAACCAGAGAGTAGCAAGAGGCGGCGACAAAGAAAAATAGGTTCAAAGGATTACCTCTTGGCCAAGGTGTCAAAGACTATGATATTGTTGACGACATACAAAATCAAAAGGCCAATATATCTTTTGGTCAGTTGGTGGCTTTAATTGCTAAATTGAGGAGGAAGTGGATCAAATGTGTGAGTACACGCCTTCCTTTCAAAAATAAAAAGCATCAAAGCATGGTGTCATCCTTGAGAGTTGGTCACCCGGTGGATATGGTGCCAATAGTGGAAGATATGTTGGGAAAGAAGATGAAAGTGTAAGCATATGTGGATGGTGGTTCCCAGGTGTGTGTCATGACCGAGGCTATCATGAAGGAGGCAAGTATCAAGATCTCAGTGAATGCTTTGATCCGTATGAGGATGGCAAACCACAAAAAGGCAAGGTGTCTTGGGATAGGTGAAGATGTTAAATTAAAAGTCTTGGGGATGAGTTCTTGGTTGATTGCTACGTGATGCAAGTGGGTGAGAATGCTTATCCAATCATTTTAGGGAGGCCATGGCTTATAGCCCTTGGTGCTAAGCAGGATTGGGACACGGGCTTGATCACCATCCCTGCCCAAGAGAAAGGAAGGACCATTGTCTACAACATGAAGACACATGAGAGCCATACACAGTCCCTATTGGAGATGCAAGATACGGATTCAACAGAAACTATGTTGTATGATAGTGATGTGTCGTCTACGTCATCAGAAGAAAGCATAGAGGAAGGCTTGATGCAATTATGTCCTGATTTATTTGGGATAAGTGTCAAAAAGGAAGCATCGATGCATGATGTGGAGATCAAGGAGGAGAAGGAGAATCCAAAAGCAGTGGTAAAGCCTTCCAAAGTGAACGCAAGGAGCATGTTAGGAGAGGACATGATAGAGAAAGAGAAGGAGTATGAAGACATGTTTACGAAGTTTCCAAATCTATTCGCCACTCGATATACAGAGTTGCAAGGAGCAAAAGGGGTCAAGCATAGAATCAATCTAAAAGAAGGTGGCAAGCCAAAGGTTCAAAAGTTTAGAAGGTTGGGGGTCATTCATGAGAGGGCACTTCGTAAAGATGTGATGAAGCTGTTGGAAGAATATTTCATCTTTCGAGTGGAGGAGTCTGAATGGGTCTCTCCAGTAGTTATTTTGCCCAAGAAGAACAAAAGATTTAGTATATGTGTTGATTTCAAACCTTTGAATGGTGCCACAAAAAAGAATCTTATTCACTACCCTTCCTAAATGAAATCCTCAATCAGGTTGCACGTCATGAACGCTACTCAATCATGGATGGATTTTCTGGCTACTTTCAGATCTTGGTAGCGATTGAAGATCAATTGAAGACAACCATTACTCCTTGGGGTTGTTTTGCCTACAAAAAAATTCCTTTTAGGCTATTTAATGCATATGCTACCTTCCAAAGGTGCATGAATAGAGTGTTTGGTCCCTACTTGGGTAGGTTCATTTGAGTCTTCATGGATGACATTGGATGTTATATCTCTAGGGTCACACAAATGAACCTACTTGGGTAGGTTCATTTGAGTTTTCATGGATGACATTGGATGTTATATCTCTAGGGTCACACATTTAGAGAAGCTGAGGTTCAGTTTAGAAAGGCTTCAAAAAGAGGGTGGGAAACTCAACCCAAAGAAGTGTAAGTTTGCTCATGACAGAGTCCATTTGCTAGGACATGTGGTTTCCCAAAATGGAATAGAATCTGACCCAGAGAAAGTTAAGGCATTATTGCTTATGGATGTGCTGAAGGATTTGGCATCATTTGTGTGTAAGCTTAGGTACATGGCATGTTTTTTTGGGATGCAATGTCAGTATGTGTATCCTCTCCAAAAATTGAGTCAAAAAGTTCCAAGGGTTTGGATGGAATGAAGACATGCAATAGGCTTTTAATGGTATCAAGGAGGTATTGTGTGCTTTACCAACCGTGAGTCCTCCTAATTTGCAATCAATTTTCTATGTATCTATAAGTGTGGGGTCAGTAGATTTTGGGTCGGTGTGGGGTCATTAGCTTTTGGGTCAGTGCTCTTACAAAAGCAGGGAAGGAACTTCAAGCCAATCTATTCTGAGTGAAAGATGAAGAATGTAAGCGAGTTCTCCTACACAAAAATGAAACACTGGATATTTGCCTTGGTTCTTGCTTGTCGCATGTTCAAAACATATCTATTGCCCCAAAAGTTCTATGTGCTCACCACGTCAAACCTTTTGCTAGATGTACTACAACATTTGTAGCCTAGCAAGCGCATCTTAAAGTGGATTATGGAGCTTCAAGAGTATGAGTTTAAGTTTAAAGTAGGTCATTTCGTTAAAGCTTGTATGGTGAACATAGTGGTACACAAGGGAGGGGAGCTATCATCTTACCCAAGAGTTGACAAAGATGATCATGAAGAGGAAGTGGATATTACAAATGCATATACGATGACGTTCAATGGTGCATACAGGAAAGTTCTTCAAAAGGCAAGTGGCCGGGTAATCATAAAGAACCCAAACCGCGATGTAATATTTTCTAGAGCTTATGAACTTGATGAATCTAAAAGTAACAATGAGGCCAATTATCTCATGCTTTTCCTTGGATTGAAGTAGTGTGTTGAGTTTGGATTGAAGAGGGTCATTGCAAAAGGGGATGCGTTGCTAGTCATGAATTAGTTGCTTGGTTTGTGAAATGTTAAAAAGGACAATTTGAAGAAGTGGTTCTATGGCATCAGGAAGCTTTTGCATGAGTTTGAGAAGATACAGTTTAAGCATGTTCCTCGTGAGTACAATAAGGAATATGATGAGTTGGCTAGGGACAAGCTGGATGCCTTGGTAGCTCCTTTAAAGGTAAAGGAATCCTTGTATGCAGGAAGGGAATCATTGTAAGATGTAGAAGTATTTTAAAAGGACAAGGGAACTGGAACATGCTCATCACCACCCAGCCATGCCCTATATAGGCCCTTGGCCTTCTAAATATAGGGACCCCCTTGAATGCATGTCTTTCCTGGCCCTTGGCCGTGCCTAGTCCTACCCTTGGCATTACATTACTCCCCCCTTGGAGAAGCGTTTTCGTCCTAAAAAACAAGAGTGATGATACACTAATGTTTTCTATAGTGGCATCCTTCATGAATCCAATTGTTTGGTTGACTGGAACACGGTTCAACAGGAGGTTCAATGAAATCAAGAGTAGCATCTTGATTTTTCACATTGTTGTCCATTTGCAACCGTCTTGTGTTGCCGATTCCTATCCAATCATAGTGTGTAGACTCCATTTAGAACACACATGAGTATGTAAAACGAGTTATCACACAAAGATGTACCTTAAAGAGTACCTCTTTTCACTTTTTATGAAAGTAACTTGCTAACATAATTCATTGACTTTTTTTCCAATTCTAGCAGTAAACAACCCCACCATAACTAGTGTTCAAGGTTGAGAACTTGATTTATACATGAAGGGACTACACCTAGTCGCAAACGTGCTTTAACTTATGGTAAACAAACTCCAAGTAGAGAAATAAATGCTTAATGATTGGATCGCTTGGTGCTAACGTACGCACTTTGCATATCCTGCAGCACAAGATTACACTTTGTAATATGCCTATTGCCTTGGATAACTGACAGTACTAAGGGGTTTTTCCCTCACGGTTTATAGAGATTCTTCCCAGATCACTGGTAACTGGGAATCACAATATCGTGTAACATTGTTGAGGAATCAACAATGTCCGGAATAACCATCGTGGTTAACTTGAAAAATCCACAAACACCCAAACCAAGCCATGAACTCTATTGGTGATTAGTAGACCCAAAAGTAATCTCATAGAGATGCTGCACATAGAGTGCAAAATGATGCATAAGCAACAACTTGAGGAATATGCATGCCGTTCCAAATCAGCCTTTGCTAAACACTAGGGCCCATAACACCTAGTGTGCATGCATTTAGCAAAAAATAGGTCCGAACCTGTATACCCATGGTGATCCTTGCCAATACGTATGGCAAATGTGATGTGCCTAGCACACATTAAAAAGGAATGTAAATAGTTCTGAAAAGAAACTAAATACTTTCAGTTGCACTATTTTGCAAGCCTTGCTATATGTATAAACAACCATCTGTAATGTTGTTTAGCAGTACTTGTACCTGAACAAATCATTCTAAGTATCCCGCCAATTTTTGGCCATGAAATTGCTCCTAATACGTTGTGCTAAAAATGGTCTAGAAAACAGATGTGACCAGCACCTAGGGACTTTGTCGTGACACATATTTGAAATAGTGGGCGCCAGTGTCAGTCCAAGAGACTCATATTCATCACATGTGGAATATGTCTCAACTAAGGATGTTTGAAAAAAGAACATCCTACAAGTACAAGATGTGGAGGTAGCTCTAAACACTTTGCGACAAGAGTGAGAGGACCCTCATTCATTGCTCCACACTGGCTAAACCAAACTCCTTGAGTCCCTATGTTTCGACATGCCCTTCGCATGGCCATGAAATATTTAAGCATATTTAAACGACTTGAAAAAACCAAGCAATGCATACTAAAAATTGGAATAACACCAAACCAATAGATGCGTACCTGGAGATTGAACTGAATGTTCACTTACCCATATTCAAATACAAAGGAGCACGTCGTCCACCTGTGAAAAAAAAAGCAACATTGCACTAGAAACACAGGGTGTTGCCTTTGCAATCCAAACCCTTTGACTAGAATCTACGTAGTCAAACCCCTTGGTAAGACCCTTTGTAGAAACTGCTCGACTAGCAGGTAACGGTAACCAACATAGTTAAGCGTGTACAGAATGATTGGAATCAACTTGAGAAGTTGAATTCGTCCGCTACCATGTGGTATAATGCAGACTTATTTCCTTGAAAGTATAACGAGAATAGATCAAACTATGATCCTCCATGACTATGGGGTGATTTAGTAAACACCCGCAAGGTCTTACCCCAAAACAATGCGTCCATAGACACTCTAGTGCTATAGAGAGAGCAAGAGATCCACACAAGTGGAAATTCTAGCTCTTATGGATAGCCATGCTGTCGCAATGGTACGTTGCATCTAAAATCCGTGGTTGAAATCAGCTGCGTTGAGTTTATGGTTATCAAAAACTTGACTCGAGTGTTGCACTGAAACTATGTCGTGCAAAAAATGACACCATAAACATCCGTAATGACAAGACTCTTGCTTGTCCATTAACGTCGTTGTGTAGTCCAGTGGGTAGATCTGTTTGATCTTAAGAAAATTCCCCAAGGAATGCCAACCGTTGGGTCATACCCGAGATCTGACAATGAATCTTAGACAGCGTGTGTGGCACATAGCCCTTATGGCAATTAGTGTTCAATCGATGAAACAATAAAGACTAATGTAGAGGATGTCTTGCCCAATTTCTAACTGAGAGTTAGAGTACCTTGGCTCATGCTCACTCCAAAACATGTATCAAAAACTATGTAGAAAGTTTTCATTATTCATGGAGAGAAATAAGAAAGAGAGAGAGAGATGATGCTGGGCTAAGGAACTTTCCTTAAGTGACGAGTTTCTATATGTTGTGCCTAATCTGTGTGCTCTACCGCATCTTATGCTTGACTTGCAGCTTATCCTATAAGCATGCTGCAGTTTGCCTATATAACTCTCTCATCAAGAGAGGGAACATAAAACACAAGTCACAGCTTGACCCACTTACCATGTATGGGGTCATGACTTGACAAAAATGACTTAATATGGCACTTTACCTGTGAAATAAGTCCTAGATTTAGGTTCCATTTAGTGGTATTGTGCATTGACATCAACCATAAATTTAAACAATCCAGAACTTAGTTTGTCCGTGACAGAGTGTTTGGTGTGATAGCAGAAGCGTTCTTTGAAGTGGTGGAATTCATGCGACCTGGTTAGCATGCTTTGCATACAGATTTTTAAGCCCTTGGCGAGAGCGATGGCCTCAAACGTGAGAGCCAAAACCATTAGTGCCTTGCACAATCTAAACTGGTAGGGATTCTGTGAGGTGATATTCCCTATTTTGACAATTTTTCCAACTTGTGTGCCACTGCTCGTGATTCGAAGTCATTGGGCAATACCTTGGCACAAGGGAGAAGCCTTGCTTCATGTAAAATTGTAAAAGATCTTTGCTTTGTACAAAAGCATTAGTTTCCAATGTAAATGTATAAACATGGATAAATAAACAATACTGAACATGGTCTAACCTTGCATCCTGCTGTAACCAGTTGTCTTGAGATGTCGAAAGAAAAACTCGCTCAAATGTAGATCATAACCATCTCTGTCGCGTGAGAGAAAGTTGGCCTGAAATATCCTGCAGGCATATGGAGAAATTCCCCAAAAGAGTGTGTACATAGCATACCCCAAACGGAAAAAATCTCAATGCAAAAGTCGTAAATTCAAGCCTTGCTTCACATAAATATGTTTGTGTTGAGAGCCAACGGATGTGGCGGCAGATATCATGACAAAAATAATCGACTGTGTTGAGAAATTTCAATTGAAATTAACCAGTACTGTGTGGTAAGCATCCTCTGTCAGCTTGTAGAAACCGTTACAAGGAGTCGGCCATGCCGAGCAACTTGCTTCCTTCAACAAGTCCAGTAAGAGGCCATGCATGTCTCCTTGAGATATTAAAAAATAATCCCTTGCCATGTATGCAACAAAATTTGAGTGCTTATGTGATGTCAAAGGCCGTGCCTATGCTTGGAGTGGAGAAAAGTGAATTACGTTTGATGCATGTTAGATGTATGCAATAGAGGTGATGCATGTTCTATCTAGGTTAAATGCTTCATAAGCAATTGACATCCCTGCTTTTGTTACATCAATTCCCGGTCCGACGATAAAAAAAAATGTATGGTAAGTGCATCATGCCATTCTCATACATTACATCATGCCATTCTCATACATTACCTTATGTAGAGATACGACCAGAATTGTTTAACCAATTATGCAGATGACAATAAACAAAAATCAACTGTGTACCTTCTTAAGTACACTTGCCGACCAACCTTGCCGACCCCAAAAATCGAATCAATTGGAAGCAGTAAGAAAAACGAGAGATTTTCTAGACACTGTTGCTTGGTGCAATAGACGATCTACTCCTTCTATCAAGGTCCTTGCCCGATGCGCAAGAAAAGTGGACATAATGACCATGGGCATACTTGACCCATAGGTAGTCTTGCAGGGAAAACATAGCCAAGATTAGCATAATTACATGTTTCTGCAATACTCCTGCACACATAAAACTATGAAAATTGCAAGAACGTGAAAGCGCAAACCTAAGAATTATAACCTGTAAGAGAGCCATGCTCGTTGCCAACTGGCCTCCGTCTGAGTCATAGCCATGGATTTCGACAGGCAATGAAACCCTTTGGTTGATGCACATAATTGAATGCAAGAGCTAAAATTCTTGGGCCCATGCCTTGTCTAGTATTACTGCAAATTCGGAATCTCCGTGCCTTGGAAGGCCACCATCTCGCTACGGAGATTCCCACAGTTTCTTCATGAATTCGCACTTACTTGATAAGTGCTGTGAATTTCTGAGTTTTACAAAAAATTATGCATGTTGAAAATCCGTACTGCTCCGTCGTTTGCTCACCCCCAATACGGTGGCTTGGTATGGTGCCGTGCACGGACAACGAAGAGGTGAAAGGGGGGGGGGTTAGCCGGTGGGCACCCTCCCTTGGTTTAATTAAGAAAAAGCCCTAAAGTTGGGTGCTTCAGTATGAAAAGAAGCTCTTTGGATCTATGGCATTGAAACCAGGCAGCACAGAGGCTTGCGAGAGAGAGATAGTCCGATTTGATGCTCCCCGGCTTGCACGCATGTGATGTGCATTGCTGAGCAGGTCGAAGTGACCCCGTGAAGCCCTCCTCCGCTTGGTTTTGAGTAGGTCGACCTGCCTCCTTTCCCCTTTTATAGGGCTGTTGCACGCGGATCCCGTCGTCGTCATCCCCACCTGTCAAGACTTTATGCATACACCGTGTGCCTCATCCCCGACCGTGAACACCACAGCTTGCATGATATGCAAGACCATGCATGGCTTGCTCTCAAAAATGAGGGAGAGAGAGCCGACTCCGGAGAGAGGGAGGCCATGCCTCATGCTGCTGCGATCGAGAGAGAGAGAGAGAGAGAGAGAGAGAGAGAGAGAGAGAGAGAGAGAGAGAGAGAGAGAGAGAGAGAGAGAGAGAGAGAGAGAGAGAGAGATGTAGAGAGAGAGTCCTTCCCCCTCCTCCATAGATCTCCCCTCCTCTGAGCTTTGATACCAGTGAAAGGACAAGGGAGCTGGAACATGCTCATCACCACCCAGCCATGCCCTATATAGGCCCTTGGCCTTCTAAATATAGGGACCCCCTTGATTGCGTGTCCGTCCTGGCCCTTGGTCGTGCCTGGTCCTACCCTTGGCATGACATATTTCTTGGTAAAGGGCAAGTTCTAGAGGGCATGTCAACGGTTCGGCGTAAGAGAGTAGTTGCCAAATCAAGAAACTACACATTGATGGGTGAGGATCTCATGTTTTATGGCAGAGATAGCATTATGAGAAAACTGTCGTACAAGAAGAAATAGGTTTGATTTTGAAGCGTTGCCATGAAGAAATAGGCCATCAAGGTAAGGATCACATTGTCTTTTGTATTTTGGGAGCAGCTTATTGTTGGCCCTCTATGATGAGAGATGCTTATTTTTGGTGCAAGTCATGCCATGAATGCCAAGTGTTTACAAATCAAAATCTTTTGGCCGAGCCTCAAAAAGCTAAAATGTCTTTTGATGCATTTTTTAAATGAAGCGGATGTTGTAGGTCAAATGCCAAGGACCAACAATGGCAAAAAGTATATCCTTGTGACTATGGACTATTTGACAAAATGGGTGGAGGCAAGAGAAGTAAAAGATATAATAGTAGGAATAGTGGCCTCTTTTTTGTATGAACAGGTGTATTGCAAGTTTGGAGCTCCTATGGTTATCATTTTTTTATCGTGGACGAGGGTTTAGGGGAAAAAATTTTGGTGCTCTCATGGAGAAATTGAAAATTCAGCATAGGCTTTCTTCTCCTTACAACCCACAATGCAATGGGTTGGTTGAAAATTGCAATGGTCAAATTGTGAAGATGCTATCAAAGTATGCTAGAGAGCATCCTAAAGAGTGGGACTTGGACTTGGAAAAGTGTTTGTGGGCTTATAGAATTGCGTAGAGTGTCAACATAGTTTATGCCATATGAGCTTGTTTAAGGAAAGAAATCTCTTATGCCCATACAAGTGCAATTAGATGCCTTGAAGTTGTTGTGCAGAATGCAAGGTGCGCATAATGACAAGCTGCATGAAAGAATTCTTACTCTAGAGTTTTTGCAAATGAATAGAGAGAAAGCCAGTGATTATTATCTTCAACAAGCAGAGAAAAGGATGGAAAAAATGAATAAGAGGCTGCCAGAGAAAGAGATTAAAGAGGGAGATCTGGTGATGAAGTATGACTCTCACTTGATTTCACTTTTCAAAAGAAGTGATTTCACATTTGAGGGACAAATGGTTGGGACCATATAGAGTGAAACATGTATTTTTGAATGGAACATATGAGTTGGAAAAGCTCTTTGGTGAACGTTTGCACTATAAAATTAATGATAATAGATTGAAGAAATATTTTGCAAGGAATGTGGTTCCAGATGCGAATAGTCTCTTGGTTGAGCATAAATGCTCTACCTAGAGGGTGGACAATGATCATAGACCGCTTTTGGTGTGTACAAAGTAGTGTATATATGCATTGGAATATGTTAAAAAATATGTGAATACATGTATTTTGGAGCTTTGCAAAATGGTTTTAAAAATGATGCAACATGTACACATTGTGAATAGTCAGGTTCACGTGCGGACAGGCGAGCACACGTACGTGCCTGGATAGGGTGTCGATGCCTTAGAATGATTTCACATGGCTTGTTTTGGTTCTAGGGAATGTGTTGAGCTTTCTAGAATGTAAATAATGCAAGTGGGATGTGTGGGAACCCTCGACCCGCCCGAGAAGTTTGACACATGCAATAACTGTTGATTTACAATGCATGGTCTATGATGATGTGTGCCTCGCCCTAGAAGTGGTTAAAAAAAGAATATGGGGATGTGGAAAAGTACTTTGGGTATTGAGGATCAATCTTTCAAAATTTGGTGAATTTTGGAGTCTGTTTGGGGGTTTTCCCGTTAAAAATGCCCAGCAGGGGTAAAATTGACCAAAACTGGGCCAAAAAGGGTGAAACAATGGTAGAAAATTGTGTGAAAAGCCCATATATTTCCACATCACTCACAGTTCCATGAGTGTTCCTGCTGAAGAAGAACTTTTGAAGTCAATTCTTGGTACTTTCACCTCTCTATGTGTGGGAGGAAGCAGGTTTCCTACAGGTGGTCTAGTGCAGTCCCGTCGTGTTCGCATCCTGTGTGTGGAGCGAATGGGAGCTTTTTCTCTTCAATTTTGCACTTGGGAGAGTCTATGGAAGTTTTCAGGTTTCCATGTATGTGTGTGTGTGTGAGGAATTGAGGGAAGAAGCTGCGGCTTTCTACAAGACTATGTGACCCTGTATTGATGCCATTAGGATTGGGGCTACTCCAAAGAGTCCAACAGAGTGGAGTTTGGTGAAGGTTCTGCAATAGTTTGAGAGAGGACTTTTGGGGCTGGAATTTTTGAGTTTTTGATGGTTTTCCTTGTATATTTTAGTTCCCATCAAGCGTGATTTCAAGCGTTGATAAACTAGACTCACCGTGTAGTGTCTGTGGGTAGGCAAGAGCTTGTAGGTTGAGGTGTTTGGAGTTTGAATAGGGATTTTGGGGGGAATTTTCATTGAGCTCTTGAGTGGTGGTGTGTGTGTGGGGTGGAAATTAAGTAAACTCCTTGTGTTATGTTGAGTTATCTAGGTGTGTGTCTGTGCGCACGAAATCTTTCGCTCCATCAATGGATCATTTGAAAGCCAAGTGAAAAAACTTTGAGTGGGGCGCCGTTCAGCAGCAAAGTTTTGACACTCTCAAGGACGCATTAGGTATAGCTCATATTCTAGATATTGTGGATTCTTTGAAGCCATTTGTTTTGGAAACGGATGCCAATAGCTGGGCTATTGGAGAAGTCTTTCTATAGGAGGAGAGGCCAACTGCATTTGAAAGCAAGAAGCTGGATTCAACACAACAAAATTATTCTGCTTACAAATGTTGTCGTGCTGTGACATGTACATTGTGTGGAACAAATGCTACAAGGTCTATCTTGTAACTTTTTTGATACATAAGTATATTTCCTATAATGTACATTTGCATATTTAAGTATAATAATAAGCTTTCTATCTCATCCTATTATTTATCTCAAGGTTAACATATTCTTACTTTACCGTCAAAAAGTACTATGGGAAAAGCGTCAATAGCTCTGCCTCTTTAACTTTGGGCAAAAAGCATTGGTTCTTTCTTTTTACTATCTCATTATCATCTCACACCCTAGCTAGATCCTATATCTAGGGTAACTTCCAATATATATATATATATTCTATGTATTTTTCATATATTTCTTTTTAATAGCTACTAGGAAGGAATCAAATCCTAGTGGGACAGTAGCTTGCATGATTCTCCAAGATACACCTATTTTAATGCATTATTTCAAGGATGATTACAAAACTTTGTCAAGGAGCAATGTCATGCTTTCATATTGCATGAGATGTCCATTGGAATCAAATGAAAATCTAGGCTAAGGGGACCACAAGAAGACTTTTGATGTTAGAAATGTACTCTATTTTGATGATTTTTTAACACAACATTCCAATCCAAATTGGAAAACATATATAACATGGGGGTCATAGCTTAGAGCTGAATTTCCTTCTCCTATTTTTACTGTTTTATTTTGAGCCACGGTTGAGAAGATATGATCAAAATGGTGGACCCCAGTTTGCCCATATCATGCAGGGACATCCCATTTCAAACTTTGTCAATTCCTATTCACACCGGCTCTTCTTGTTCTTTTGTAAACCTTGGGGGTTTCCTTCACCTATAAAAGGGGATGTCTTCTTCCTTCAAAACCATCCAAGAGGGAGTGAGAGGATTCATGCCAAATTAGCCTTTAGCCCTACACTTTGAGGAAGGCTAGCTAAACTTGAAAGCATCCTTGTAAACATGAACTCTAGTCAATCAAGGCCGAAGTCTTCTATCACTTGTCATCTTCATCAAATTGGAAAATACTCTCGAAGGGGTTGATTAGTAAGGTGTTTTCTTTTGCTTTTTTATTTTGTTGATTTTTTTGTTTTTCATCTTCAAGCCCAATCTATACCTCCATGTCTTTTACTACTTCTACCTCTGCACCTATCTCCATCTCTCTTGTGTCCTAATTGTTTCTCTTGAAGGAATTCAAACAACAACGCTCTATCAACAACCTTCTTGTGAAGAAATACTCGTACACAAGGTACATCTCTCCCTGAAGTATCTTATTGCCTACGGGCAAGAATAGGGCTTGGGAGGGAAAATTCTCTTCTCTTCTCTTCTCTCATATCTACATTTTGCACATACTAGAGTTATCCTAGATGAATAATCCATATGATGTGAATTTATATCACTTCCACTCTGTGCGATCTATTGCAATTAACGTTTGGATTAGCCGTAAAATACACTTTCAATAACGTATAGTGTTTCTCTTTGGCTCAAAAAGACTCAATGAAATAATTCTTTCATCAGATCCCATCATACTACCCCTTATAGACTATAAATTTCCTATTGACATAAGTGTAGTTATCTTGCTATGAACCAAGAGGATTTGTACACACAATTAATCCCAATCACTAAACAAAACATATATATTATGGTAAGCACAAAATTACAATTCCAGCGAACAATTTGTAGCCTGTTTGGTCGAAAAAGATTGAACTCCATTAACCAATCTATTAACCCTTTCATATTACCCATGATACAATACGACCATAGCCTTGATGTTTTCATCTTTGTGCTGTTTTGATATGCTCTTTTGTGTTCTTTCTTTGAGTGTGTGAGTACAAGAGAGAAAGAGTGGGGCTTCTTTGATTGCACTTTCTTCCAAACCCTAAATTTCATGGCATCTATGGTACAACTCCTTTATTTAGTGTTTGGAGTTCTCTCACAAACTCTCATAGCCAAAAGCCCGCTTCTTTCCTGGAAAGATCGCAAACTTCTCGACATATTTTTGGTGAACCCGACGCGAATATACTAGGGTGAGAGTTTGTGGGTAACCATGGGTGATATGTGGAGCAACATGGTATGCATTTTGACCCAGCAACAATGCAAATGTTTCAAGCATTTGCAATGTTCATGCAACAACAACATGCCACTAAAAGAAGGGAGATTTCAACAACCAAATCCATACAAGCGTTCGTCAACAGAATGGATCAGTTCAATGGCAAAGATGTAACCAAGTACTTGCACAAGTATGTGAAGGAGATGGAGCTGCATCACGTGTCAGAAGGTGAGATGATCAAAGCTTTGAGCTCGTTGTTGCTCCAAAAATTAGGGAGCATGTTAGGGAAATTAAAGATGGGCATGGGAGAAACTGGGAAGAGCTCAAAGTAGCTTTAAAGGAGGAATATTTCATGGAGGACTTTGAGAGAGTGACCAAAAGGACATTCTTAGTATGGGTAGTCAAACCAAAACAAGGACTATCAATAACATAGCTACTTAGGATATTTGAGCGGCACTATGCACAACTGACAAGGACAGAAAAGGCCACACTAGATGCAGAGAAGACATATCTTTTCTTAGAAGTTGCAGGTAAAGAGTTTCACAAAAATTTGGAGCTTCCTCTTCTTCTTGAAGATAAAGATGCTCAGCACCAAGGACTAAAGACTGACTGGAATGAGGTTGAAGGTGTTGTCTCACTGCTTGCCAAATGACAAAGAAGAAGGGCCAAGATGGTAGTAAACACTACAAGTCCTTTCACCTCAACTTTTGACAAAATGATGAATTGTACTTTTATAGCTCCTAAGTTTGATGAATCTATGCTAGATGAACTTGCGAAGGGAATGCGTGACTTGAAGGTGAAGCTTGCAAAGCTTGAAGAAAAAGACCAACCATCAGGGCCACTTCCTAGGCAAAGAAAACATCCCAAAGAAGGTTTTGTTAATAGATGTATTTGGTGTGATAGTATAGACCATGTAAGAAGGAATTGTGAAATTTCAAGTGATAGTTTGATAAAAGATGTTGTCTTTTTTAAGGATGGTAAAATCCACTTAAGAAAGACAGCCCTACCCTTGAGAACTAACTTTGGGAAGGGAGGAATGCAAACTTAGTTGAAGATATGGCAACTAACCATGCCACCTCTTCAATTGAGGCAACTACTTATGAAGTAAAAATTGAGCATCTTAGTGATGAAGAGGTGAGTGACCATCATGGTCGACTTTGGCCAAATGTCATGCAATTAGCTAAAAAGCAAAAGCTTACAAAAGAGATTCTACATGAACCAGGTGATTGTGTACGTCTAGAAACCGGGTGGAGTGATCCAGTGGATTCAATGTATGTCCATGCAATTCATTGTAGAAGAAAAGCGTAGGCATGAAAAGGGTGATAAAGGACCTTCAAAAAGAGGTACAAGAAGTGAAGGGAGGAATGATGCAACACTTTTGCGAGCACCACCAACATAGGAGGCACCTTCATCGAAAGTGACTGTGGAGGAATCTACAACAGGGAAGAAAAAGGAGCCAACAAAAGGTAAGCCAAAAGGACCAGCTTACAAACTACAATCTGACATTGAGCTTGCTACAGACTTGAATAAAGTTCTAGAGGAGAGGATTTTGAATAGCAAGGTTGAGTTTACTTTGGGGGAGGTTCTTGGCATAGCCAAGCGTGAATTCCATGAAGAAATTATCGACATCATCAAGAGAAAGAAGCAAACACTTGGGGAGCCTATTCGCACACACGCTGAAGGCAATACTGTGAAGACACAAGGAATATAGGTGCATGCTAAATAAGGTGATGGAGCTATGGTGGGATGCTACCAATCTTCTTGGAATGTAAGGCAAGTGAAATTTGCTGATGATGGGGAAGAATCTCAAAGTATTCCTCGGAGCCACTATTCGAGAAGCCATTGGGCACGAGCTACTACAGAGACATTGATCAAGGTAGGTGATCTTGAAGACCCATTTGTTGCCTTAATTGACCATGGTTCTGAAATAAATATAATGTCAAAAATTCTTTACAACAAATGAGAATGGCCAATGGACATAGAACATGGCTGGATGGTCAGAGTGACAAACAATTCATCAGGTGAATTTTATGAAACATGTCCAAGTTAAAGGTGACAACAGGTGATGTAAAGGTTGAGCAAAACTTCTTTATACAGGAAACATCTACTTATCATCTTATCCTTGGACAACCCTATAGTGTGGGAGTTTAAATGGAAAGAAAGGTAATGGATGATGGTTCAGCTTATGTTAGGATATGAAGCAAAGACGGTAAACGTGTTGTTCAATTTCTCACAATTTGTGTACACCATGAAAGAAATCATCACAACCTCAGAGATCATCCTCTACCAAAGGTGAGCAAAGAGTTTCATGACCATAGGGAAATGATGGGTTTTGGCCAAGTACCATTGTAAAGTGGGATTGCAATGCTACAGAAAGAAAAAGGGTCTTGCTTGATCCAAAAATGAGTGAAACTTCCTCAATGGGCTCCTTGGTAACAAGGAATGGATCTGTATGTTTTACAAAACTTGAAGATTTGAAGAGATGTGAGAGGCAATATGTACATAATGCACAAATAGGCATGAAAGAGAGTGGGTTGCTAGAGCCTAATAAAAATGTTTTGGGTTTGTGTGAGTAAGTTTCTTTTGTAGGTACTATGGGTGAGCTTGATGCTATAATGGAGTCTAGTTTGCATCTTGAAAATGAAGTTGTGGAAGTATGCTCTATGGAAATGTATCAAGTCATAGAAGCCTTTAAAGAAAACCAATGTTTTAAGCAAACAATTGGCTCAGAAGTCCATGTTGAAGCTAAATACAAGAGTGTAGCAAAGAAGGTGAAACTAGTAGCTTCACCCTTACTACCCAATAACAGGGAAAAGATTGAGCAGGATTCTTTGCAACCAAGTTTGAGGAATCCTAAAAATATTGGGCACACCTTCACAAAGGAGTCTTTTCAAGAGTTGTAGATTGGTTGTGAGGAGATTCTAACACAGGAGGAGACAAAGTGCTATAAAGAAATTCTTTCAAAGCATGGTAAGGCTTTTGCATTTGAGCCACATGAGATAGGATGTGTCGATCCTTCTATTGTAGCTCCTATGGTAATTTTTACAATACCTCATGTGCGTTGGAATCTACGGCCTATTCCGTTTCCAAAGGCTCATTTGCCCAAGTTAGTAGAGCTATTGAATGATGTTAGTAGCAAGCTAACTCGGATAACATTTTTCGGAGCTTTTATTGTAAAAACACTTATTATTTTGATAAATCTGGAATTTTGGAACTGTAATTGATGAGCTGGGGCTACAAGCTTCTAGATTGTATCAACCTACCTTTAGTTAGAGCTCCCAGATTATTAGTTTTGACCAAAGAAACCTTGGATAAGGTATAAAAGCCAATTTTTGTAAGTATTTTATAAGTTTTTGGATAATAGAACACAGCGTGAGCTAACGACGCTCACTTCTCTTCTTCTCGCGCTTCCTAGTCCCTCCCCGGTTGTCACATTGAAGTGCCGTTTGTTGCATTGCATTGCAGGTAAGAGTCTACGCGTTGACGTAAACATTTCATGGTAATTGGTAGCCTTTGGTGTCGCTGACATGCGGCCTAATTTCATCATAAGTAAGAATTTAAACTAGAAAATCATAAAATAAGTATAGGCGGGGTATTGGAGCATCATTGCTAAGCATTTAGATGCATTTTGGGTCGAAAACGACTAGGTCAAAAACTCACTGTTGTTAATAATTGTGATTTTTCAGTTGACCTAAAGTGAGATTTGAGACCATAAGCATGTGCGCTTAGGTCTTATAAACATGTCCTAGAAATTTCGTAACGTTTGGATGTCGTTTGATGCTATAACGGTTATGATTTGTTTGCCGATTAACGACTAGCTTTTGGTGATTTTGGTTATTTGAGTGTAGCTTGAGTTAGATGTGTCTGTTGTTTTCCAAGATATTGAAAACCTCTTGTAGTCTATATGCACTAGTTGAGTCAGCTTCGTCCCATGGATTGACAATTATGTTCGTGGTTCTCGCTATGTCTGCAATAAGATAAGAGTGAGGTTAGAAATCCATCGCAAATTTGGTGCCACTGCTGGGGATCAAAAAGACCTAAACTAGGAAAAACATGACAATCTTGTGTAGTTGTCCTTTAATTTCCTCTAGGATCACCTAGAGTCAAAACTTTCTCTTTGAAACCGCATAGCTTAAGATTGTCATCTTTTATTGTGTAGAGGTAGCTTGGAAGTAAGTGTACTTGCTACTTAGTACCTTTTAGGATTGCAAGATTGTAGGATTAGATTAGGATTTTGAGAATGATTGATGGATGAGACAAGTTTTAAGATCAAGGCTCAGAAAACCATAAAAAAGAAAAAAAGAGTGTTTGTGGACACTTTTCACAACCCCATTGCAGTAGAACCTAAGAGTAGGGTAAGTAGAATCCAAGGTGGATCTCAGAACATTGCTCTCTCCAGAAGAATCAATTGTGAATTGTTTATGTGAAGTTGCAAGATTTCAGGTCCACGGCTTGAAACAACACCAAAAGATTGTCAAAACCACTGAATCCGGCTGGAGATTATACTTTAAAAGTTGTATGAACCAGTGGGTAAGCTTAAGAATGCATTTGAGGTAAATTTTCAAGAGGTCGCAAAAACACAGATTACTTACTTTTTCTTGACATTTTAGGCCAAATTAAGTTTTGACTTGACTCAAAGGCTTAAAATAGATTATAAAAAGACTGTCCCACTGAAAAACTTGAAAAAAGTGTTCATTTCAGGCAAAAAGTAAATAATCACGATTATTTACTTTCAGCTCAAAAGTTACCAAGGTTGATACTAGAGACTCTATGCATGTGTACAAACATCTTTGTAAAGGCCCATAGAATTTGGATCACCAAATTGACCAAAACCTTGATAAAAGCTGAAATCCGTATTGATTGTCGAGAACTTGTGACTTGGGAAAATCTTGTTCAAACTTAGTGGAACTTGACTCAAAGGCTTATATTGAAGTGTTAAACAAGTGTACATGCTCTGTTGACAAAAAAGATGCAAAAATTTACCAGAACTAAATAATCGCGATTATTTACTTTTGTCCCATTTCTCTACTTTTTTGACCAACATAGCATACCACTAGTTTTAGCGTGTTATATTAAGGTCACAAACCAAGTTTGGTAAGATTTGGATCATTGAAGTGAAAATTGTGGCCAAATTTGTAAAGTCAGTTTACAAACACAAAACTGTTGACCAATTAAATAGGGATTATCCAAACTTGATGAATCTTGGCTAGGGGGCTTATGTTGAGCTGCTTAACCATTATCTCTCAACATTGTGGCAAAAAGTTGCAAAAAATTACCAGAAGTAAATAATTGTGATTATTTATATATGCTACAAAATTGGACATTGTTGCACATTTGAGTATACCTTAAGGTCAAGCATATCAAGTAGACCACACAAATCAAATTTGGTGAAATTTGGATCACAAAAGTGAGACTTAAGCCAGATTCTCAAAAACTGAGTCTACGGACACGAAACAGTTGATAACTTGGATAAATTTTGTTCAAACTCAGTGAAACTTGTCTAGAGACCATAACAAGTTGAATACCTGGCAAAAAAGCCTAAAAAGTATAAAAACTAAGAAAAGTAAATAATTACGAATATTTACTTCTGAGACACAGAGATAGAATTTTGGACTTTTGAGCTTGTACATTGTTAGAAAAACATAATACAAGGCCACCAGTCAATTTTGGGTTCAATTGGATCCAAATTAGTACATGTTCACTCAGTTTCTAGGTTACAGATTAGTCCTTTGGCTTTTTGCAAAAGTAAAATCTGAAAGTCTCAATTGCTGACTCATTTAGATCAAATTGAAGTGATATACATAGACCAATCACAATAGTTAGCAAAAGAATTGTACAGTCTTTGTGAAAGAATAGCTAACTTGATTAAAATTGATACATGAATCAGGTTGCAGATAAGGAATTGAAAGCTTGAAAGGAGTTGCACCACTTGAGTCAAGTGGAAGAAGCTGATAACAAGTCAATCCGATGGTAAGTACTCTATCCAGGGCTTCACAAGTCTATATGAACCTTAGATCTGGTCGTATACTAGCAAACCAAGGCACATTTGGAGAGACCGCTAGTAGGGTATCCACCGAAGAGAGTGTGAATCAAGGAGATCACTTGGACACTATCTTTGAAGAAGTCTCAAACACTTTTTTAGAATCAACATCTAAAATGTCTTCCTATGCGACTCATTTAGAAACCGGAACGACAGTGCGATATAAGCATATACTCACATTTTATAAGACGAATGACCATGGAGCTCATGTTTAGCTAGATCCTAATGAAGAGTATGCTATTCGCATTGATGACCATGACCTAGAGTTTGAAGAGAAAATAAGGGCAAATAACCAAGGAAAAATGTATATGGATAGAAATTAGACTCAATATTTAAAAGTTGGAACCCTGATGTGATAGACAAATGGGGATTAGAGGTGAATACACTCATTCCGGATATGGCAGCAAAAGAAGAACCACCGACTTTAGAACTCGAGGGATACGATCAAGTTGATTTGAAGCCTTTGAAATGTCTTAGGATGGATAATCCTAGGATCGGAGTCTATTGTTGGGAGGATAGAAATGTCAAAGATCTTCTATGGAAATCTCATGCCAAATCAGGACAGTTAACACCCATGAAGATTATCTATATTAAAAAAATCAAAGAAAAGGGCAACAAATCTACCAACCTACCTATTTAGGGATTGTTATAACAATAACTTTGTTATGATGAGTCCTAAGAGGTGGAACAAACCAAATACCAAGGGTACTCCATAAGAGATTGGACATTGCGCCAAGGACCAGAAACTATACCAAGAGAAGAACTCCGTGAGAGATCTTTTGGGAGCAATGTTAAAAAACCCAAACTTACCTCATCACAAAGAAAACCGCGTGACACTAAAGCCAGTCCAGGGCTACATGCGTCACTATTTTCAACAGACTAGTTTGAAGGACTCGGGACAGGACCAATTGCCAAAAGACTTGGAGTTGAACCAAATAGATGTGTCAGACCAACTGATTTTCAAAAATGGGTCAAAAAATATAGTGGATGTGGGGATCCATATGACCACTTAGCAAGCTTTAAGCAAGTGCTAAGAGCAGAACGCATATTTGATTTCCATACTCAATTTGAGGTATTTGGAATGACATTAGAAGGAAAAGCATTGACATGGTTCCAAAACATTTCACCAAGGTCAATCATGGATTTAAATACATTAGCTCAAGGATTTATAGCTGCATGTTCCAAAACAGGGATCAAACATAACACGATAGCTCAAATCTATAGCTTCAAACAGAAACAAGGTGAGTTTATTAGGGATTGTGTAGCTAGAATGAAGCAATACAATGCAAGATTCCTAGAACTAGAAATACCTGTATAAGAAAGATTAGTATCGTTGTTTCTAGAGGGACTGCTAAACAAAGAACTTTATGCTATATTGTATAGCAAGAAACATATGACCCTAAAAGAGTGTGTATCGGATGCCATTGACTTGGAAGACAATTGTGATATGTTCAATAAAGAAGATGTCCCTAAGGATAATCAAAGTGAGAAAACAGTATCCACCAAACCAACACAAGTGGGAATGGCTACTGCAACAATGCTTACAGCCATAGAAGACATGCTAAAAAGGATGAATGATATGGTGAATAACATGCAAAAAGCACCTATGAGGGGACCAGGGCAAGGGATACCTCAACAGGGACAACCACTTAGACCACAAAAATGGTATGCAATCAAGAGTAAATGGACCAACCATGAGACCAATGAGTGCTATTAGCGACCAAAGTATGATGGAAATGTTCAATATGTGCCTATGAGGCCACAAGGACAACCCATGTACAGATATCAGCCTAATATGGACTCAACTGAAAGACCATCTATGGGTATTTCACTTACCTTTGAGGAAGGCTAGCTAAACTTGAAAGCATCCTTGTAAACATGAACTCTAGTCAATCAAGGCCAAAGTCTTCTATCTCTTGTCATCTTCATCAAATCGGAAAATACTCTCGAAGGAGTTGATAAGTAAGGTGTTTTTTTTGCTTTGTTACTTTGTTGATTTTTTTGTTTTTCATCTTCAAGCCTAATCTATACTTCCATGTCTTCTACTACTTCTACCTCTAATCCTATCTCCATCTCTCTTGTGTCCTAATTGTTTCTCTTGAAGGCATTCAAGCAACAACGCTCTATCAAAAACCTTCTTCTGAAGAAATATAGTGCACAAGGTACATCTCTCCCCGCTACAGGATTTTACCCAAGACCATATGGATATGTTGAAACTCACTCGTTAGAATGTTTGTCGACAAGCACAGGATTGGTATAAGAAGTACGCTGATAAGAAAAATCAGTAAGTTACCTTCACAAAAGGGAAAGAGGTATTTTTGCGTGTGCCAAAGCATTCAGAAAGTTTGAAGACTGGGCCAATGCCTAAATAATCTCTAAGATGTTGTGGCCTTTCAAGATATTCAAGTGAGTTGGTGATCAAGCCTACAAACTCTCATTACCTGCGCACTCTCGTATCCATCCGGTGTTTCATGTAAGTCGTTTACACAAACACTTGCATGGGGCGATAATGTCATTGACCACATATTTTGGTTGATTTCATTGAATCTCCAGTCAAACCTCATGAACCTCAATGTATATTAGACTATCATGATTTACGGACTTGCCATCATGTATGTCGACAAGTTTTAGTCAAGTGGAAACACCGACCTGAAGAAGGTGCCACTTGGGAAAGCATTAGTGTTCTTAAGAAGAAGTTTTCCACTTTTGTTTTTGAGGAAGAAAACACTTCTCCAAGGGGGGAGTAATGTCATGCCAAGGGCAACCCTGGGGGTCAAGAACCGAGCCAAGGGCTAGGTGCCAGTGGGAAGGAAATCCTAGGCTAGGTGGCTATATAAAGGGAGGTTGGAAGGACAATTCACTTGGGCAGTTCCCAGGGCATTATAGTGAGGCACAAAGTGAAAATGATAAATATATAGTGCATGTCATGCAAAAGTTCCATACAAAAGTATGGTGGAGAGTCGACATGTCGTGCCTTGCCTCGTGGTCTATATGTGTGGACCAAGCAAATATAGAGGCATGGGGAATTGAGGCAGATAACAAACCTTGTAGTTTTGTTGAGGTGGATTCATGCTTGTATACTTGAAATGCCCACTATTTTGTGAATATCTATGCATTCTGTGACACACATCACAGGAGTCAACACAATACAAAAGATGTAGGACATAGACTTAATGTAAAGACAAGCACAATTAAGTTTGTACCCTATGTTATTGTGTGGCTCTGCTTCCACGATGGGAAAAAGAACAAGATGCAAATTAAACCTAATTGAAGTCTACATGATTATTGAGCAGTGAGATCAAGGATCGATAACAAGCAAGTTCAATGCTAAATGCCTATCTTTACGGCTCATCAAGGGGAGCTACGATGTGAAAGTTATGGAAATTTGAAAGTGGTTTGCAAATTTGTACCGGATTACATAATTGCACATGAAGGGTCATAGATGAAGTGAGTGCATGGGCCTGAAGTGCTCATCTTATGATGCACATCGGTCTTTTCTTTCTCCACCATCATCGTCTAACGCTCTCATAGCTTCCACTCTAATAATCAAGGATGATGAAGTTTATGGAAGTATTATCTTTTGATAGAAATTTGGCAGTTCTAGATTTTTCAAAAATGATTGAATTAGTTCAAGGATGCCTGCTTGATGTGGAAGCCATGAAGACGAAAGATCAGATTGATGATGCAATGAAGATGGCACTTGATGCTATATGGAAACAGTGTGGTGTTTTTCAAGGTCATGCAGGGTTATGACTATGGCAGCCTAGTGGCAAATTGTGTGCAGACATATTGGGAGGGCATGTATCTATGAATTATGGAATTGATGTTGAAGTTGTGCATTTGTGATGTTCAATTGTGAAAGGAGAGGCCATTATCTTCATATGCATTGGTCGATGTGTGCTGTAAATCCGTGCTTTGACAGGGTTTCGCTCCTATGTGCTATGGTCCTTTGGGTGCACGTGTGCTAGTAAATTCCCAAGGGAGCATAGGCCTTTTGGTTTGGGTTTACTAAGAGTTGTTGGGGTATACCTTTTGGTGCTGAGTTTGAAGTTTTAACTCTCTTGGCTATATAGCTATAGAAGTGTCCCACTTTTCTTTTGGTCAACACCGTGAATGGATTTATGATTAATATATTTTTTGGGAGAAATAACAAGCAATTCGAGTTTCCTATTACGTTAATGATACCATTGATACGGGGACCATTTATGTGTGCAAAGTACTTCAGGGGGTGAGTGCTTGAAAGAGCGCTACAACTATGCACAACACTCCTGCTACTGCTGGTTTGGATTCACGAGTGGAGGAAGATGATATACCAATGGTGGTATGCTCTGTGCACAATACTCACTACGAGAAACCGATGGTTCATTACTCGAGTTCAGAGGAGGAGGCTGAAATGATCACACCAACCAAGATGTTACCTCCTTGCAAGGAGGAGGTCTTCTCAGATTATACATTTTTGGGTTTCAGGTATGATCTTGAGAATAATGAAGAGAATGTTGCATGGTTGGAAAAAATAGGTCTATTGGAGCTTGCAAGGTTACCATGGGTAAGTTGGAGGCAAAATCAGATGGCACCAGTATATTTGAGGCATCTTCATCTGAATGATGGCCACATGTTTGGGGAAGATTATCTTGACAGAGGAATTGATTGCCAAGGTGTTTGATATTTTGACTGCAAATGACAATGAAGTGGCTAAAGCTACTGATAAGGTAATGGAAAAAGCCTTTGGGGCATCTCAAGGTGAAAGACATTATTGCTAATCTACTGTTGCAGGTAAGGTGGTTTCTTTAGAGGGTTTTCTGTTGGTCAAGTAGTCTAAATACATAAGTAGGAAGAATTATGAAATTTTGCCGGGAGTAGAGAGTGGTAGAAAGCTAGGATGACCCAATATCCTGTTTGACAGGATTAAGTTTGAGATTTACACAAAGAAAAGGAGGAAGGACATAACTACCAAAGTGGGGCCTTATTTGGTTGCGTTTTTTTAGTATGTTAATGATAAAAGTATTTTGCAGGGCAAAAAATTTCAGATGCCAAGACAATAACTTGAAGAATCATGGTTCATACAAAGGGAGAGAAGAGGCAAAAGCTACATGAGGATCAGAGGACAATTTAAATGAACAAGGATGTGGAAAGTTTGATGGATGCAGGTTATTCCAAGAGTGATTCTTTGGAAGTAGTTAAGGGAAGGTTGGATAGGGTGTTTGGGGATTTATTTCCTACATGTGATTTGGAACCAAGTGAGAAACCAGTACTCCCAGTGTCAACTAAGACTTGCTTTAAAATCAAAAGAGCGAAAGAGAAAATTGTAGGGGAAGCAACTGTAGACAAGGGTGGAGTTTGTGGTATGGAACAAACTGGTATCACTAAGAATATTTTTCAAATGTGTCATTTGATGAGTGCAACAAGCATTGCATTTGGTGAAGGAATATTCGGAGCAGCAGTCTATGGACCTAAAACTGTTGAACAGGGAGAAGGATGGTCTCCATAGTGAATTGAAGCAGATAAAGGAGGGAGCACTCAAAGACAAGAATAAGGAAACTTAAATTGTGACATTGCAAGAGAAAGTAAGGGAATTGACTAGCAATTGTGAGCTGATGCAACAACAGTTAGCCTTCTAGAAGCATGTGCTAAGCAACCAAAGAGAAAACTTCAGTTAAAACTAGTTAGTGGAAAGAGGAGTGGTTTCAAGTGATGCATGAATAGTTGACTGAAATGTCTAATTTAAATGCTACCTTGGAAAGCAGTAAACAGGGTGTTGCTATGCAAAGTTACAATTTCTTGCAGGAAGGTGGAAGAAAGGATTAAAAAAATGTCAAAAGAAGAATTGGATGTTGAAGGTTGGTACTTAAACTTAGGGGATGTAGAGAAAATGAGAACTGAGTATATGAAGGGAGTTTTGGAGAAAATCAAAGTCAGGATGTATGATGTGGTCACTAAGCCCTATAAGGTTTTTACAGAGGAAGAAGCAAAAGAGGAGAATTTGCTATTACAAAAGCAGTATGATGGACTGAAGCAGCAGTATGAGCAGTTGGAGAAGAAGTTGGAGCAGCACACACATGATCAAACTAACCAAATGGTTGTTTTGAATATGATGTTGCAATGTTGGATAAAGTTAAGAGTGAAGTGCAGATACAGTCGATTGAAGATGCAGTCACAGTTGCAGTTGTAGAAGTAGGAAATGTAGGTGAACAATTGCAAGTTCAAGACCAACTACTAGATACTATGAAGGACATGCAGGGAAGGAAGACTATTGAAGAAATTGAAGTGGATGCAAACATTGGGGAGTTTAGAAGGACAAGTGATGCTGGAGGTGCAAATGGAAAAGAGCAGTAGGTTGAAGTAGAGGATCATTTTGATTTTTATGTTTTTGATCAAGGGATGATAGGTCCTCGCAATGTTTGTTAAACATTGCCCATTGGGTGTGTGGCACGTGTTAGTGCCTGACATGTCAGTATTTACCTTTTACTTACTTTTGGTTGTAACTAAGGTTGAAGCTTTGAATCTTAAGTCCATATTTACATAAGTGCCTAAGTACTTGCATTTACTCGAATAGTCTTATTGTGAGAGGATCAGTTGTTCATGAGACTATCGTGCAGTTTTTAGTTATTCAGCAGTTGTACTACCTTTGGCGTGTGTATCTTGATGTTGATGATGAATACATAGCAAGCAATACTCTTTCTTTGTCAATCATGGTGTTTTCTTTGCTTCTACTTTGCAATTCTATAGTTTAATGTGCAGTTTTATATCATCTTTATTCCTGCAGTGCATGTTATTAATATTGCACATGTGTTAGGGCTGTGAGCCCCTAACAATGGCCTCCTCAAGTGTTTTGGGATCCTCAGTCTTGACATGCTTCTTAAGCTCTAGCATTAGACAGTGGATAAACCCATGCACTTGATAAAAGGTATCTAACCCTTCCAACTTGAGCATGAAATCCCGATAGTGTGAGATGTATTCTAGCAATGATTTATGTTGTCGCATGTAACACTTATCCCAAGATGACCAATTTTTGTGTGCCTCATTCGTGGGAAGAAACTCCTTTCTAAAGACATCCTCAAAGGCTGCCTAAGTATGTGGTATGATGTCCTTCTCCTTGAGAGATATCCACCATTTATAGGGCTTGCCTTTTAGTGTTAAACTTGTTTGTAGTTCTTTGACTACATCCAAAGTATGATATACATCATGAATTCCTTCCCACTTGCTGAGAAAGATAGTCACCACATCCTTATTGTGCTCTTTCCTCTCCCTTAATGTCAATGGTATTGTATTTTTCAACAACTCATCCACCTCCTTTTAAGTGAGAGAGTGTAGAGAATCCAAAGGGGGACCTAGTCCCTGACCATGAGGACCCTGCCCCTAATTAGCTACATGCTCGTGCATGTATGTATCAACAGAGTCCTTGGCTTGATGTTTAATAAATTTCACTACTAAAGTGTATAATTTACTAGCATTTTCATTTAAAGATTCAAAATTCCTTTCCATCACAGAGATGCGCGCTTGAAGTGCTCAAAATTCCTAAATATCAAGCAATTCATAAGCGTCATCTCCTCCAGTATCTGTGCGGGTACCATCTATGAGAGTATCTAGCTGCGAACCATCATTGGGAGGATTAGGCGTATGATGCTTGAGATCAAAATTCATATTGATATCGAAATCCATGGCGACTAGATGTAGTGTTCGTAAGAGAAATAAAAATACCTTTACTCAAATGCACATAGCCGTAGTATGCACCACATATGTTAGTAATAAGCCATGCTAATTATGCCTTTAATTTGTATACGATTCTAAAAACAAAACGTAGCGTTTTCAATCCGCAAGCCCAATCGCACGAATGCACCACTTTAGTGGTTGTAGGTCCCTTTTGTATTGATCAATGCAAAGAGATGGGCGTAATATTCCGCTTTGAATTTTCATTGTAGATTTATTCCCGTCGTGTAAAGCTCTAATATTTTCTTGCTTAAAAATCTCCAGAATTTCAAAAATTTCTTTGCTATGAAATTTTTGCAATACTGCTACATCTATTATTTCTGCTATACGGAAGATTTCCGGAATGCCGACGTGCCGAGGATTTTCCTGGACGCCGACGGGTCAAGGGGGGTTGGCCCGTGGGCACACTCCCTTGTTCAACTTAAATTGTCCAAGGCCAAAGGCCTTAGGGAATTTATGTGTGAAAAAGGACGCCGTAGTTGAGCTATGGCTAGACAGTAGTAGCTACGTGAGGAGGTTTTGGAAAAGGGTGTTCGATAGGATGCTTCCTAGCATGCCTTCGCCAAGCTTTCTTGTGAGCTGTTTTGTGTAGGTCGATTTGTCCCCTTCTCTCTTTTCTAGGGTTTGTACCTGCATCCCCTCAATGGATCCTCTTCTCCATGGCCCCTTGTTTGCATGAGAGTGTAAAAATATGCACAAAGGGAGGGTCCATGAACTTTTAGGCCCAAGAATAGCTCTAATATCAATATAATGACTTTGGAGCTACCCCAGTGAATCCTCCTCCCAACCTCCCTTTATATAGCCATGTGGCCTAGGATTCCCTTTCCACTAGCGGTCTATCCTTAGCTCAGTCCTTGACCCCCAGGGTTGCCCTTGACATGGCACTCACTACAAGATAAAACGTTTTAACTATTCACATTTCTTTTTTGTAGCTTGACACAAACATTGTCCTCTTCGTTGCAAAATCAAAAAACACCCATAGACGATTTCCAGGTCAATAGTGCACTTCAGCTTTTATTACAACCCATTGTTGCTTTATGTATTTACTTGTTTTACAATTTATCAATGCTTCCTTTAATTTAGTTTAGCTACATGTTTTTTTTCAATAGTATACACTTGATCTCGATCATCATCACTATATATTAATTAGACACTCACTTCTTTTCTTATGGTTTATCAATAACTCAACCTTCAAATAAATTACAATAGAGTTGGTTTTCCCCCCCTTTTTATCTCCATTTTGACACGGTCAATACAATGGATAGATTTGATTCAACAACTATACATCATAATGAGGATCCACACCCTATACTCTTTGTATACATTATGCAAAACATATCTATTGCTAATGTACCAATAAAAAAATGCAATTTTAATTTTAAAAAAAAACACAACAACTACTATTTAGTAGCAAGATATTGACAAGGATAAAAGAGCACACAAGAATGCGAATGATGAGAAAGCCATCTGGAACATACTTCGCTTCAACCTTCTTGCAACAATTGCAAGCACTCGATCCTTGCATAGGTGTTCTTTGAAGGACTTGATTAGCATGGTTGATGTGCGGGCTTTACCAACCTTATTTGTTACATTCACGGTAGACAAAGTCACCACCATCAAGTGGAGTGAGGTCCACACAATTCAAAATAAGGATCAAACCTCAACTCCAACTTTTATTAGAAAGATTTCCCAGTTGAATGTGCGTTGCTCTTCCATAAGTGATTAAGACAGTTCATCAATCTCTACATCTTGTAGGGAAGCCAAATCCTTGGTCGTGTTCCTCACCACCTTGTGTGATATGAGATCCAAAACCTCCACACCCATGTCATTCTGTGGGTGGATAAAAATGACATTGAGCAAGCACCATTAAAGATTTCTACTCATTTCTCTATTGTAGTTGCCAATGATACACATGCAAAGACACTTTGTGAAGTCATTCTCAAGAAGCAAATGCACGTGTGTTGTGATGCATGTCACACACACAACAACAATGGAAAGTGTAAGTACGGATTTTTGTACGATGTCCAACCAAATCTCCATCCCATCCTAGACCCTCATTATTTGAAGTGGATGTACTACCACCCAAGTCATGAAGATCAAAATGTGGTTCCTCACCATGTAACCATTCTCTTCCCTTTAGGGGCTCATATGAATATCCAGCATATCACAAACTCTTCAATATCATATATATGCATAAAAACACAATGAAGACTGAAACTATTGGAGCACTAAATATCTAGCATATCATATGAATATCCAATGTATCACAAACTCTTCAATATCATTTTATTTGCATAAATACACAATGATGACTGAAACGATTGGAACATTGAACATATTTGCAAAAGCAGCCACAAAATTGGGCCTGGAAGGACGACAAGATTAAACTACAAGTGATAGCTACTGCACTGCTTTTAACAAAACCAATTTTGGCCATAGAAGCTACTTTAAACTGCTTGTAAATTCCAATCATACCTAAAAGTGAGGTTGTTTTCTACATAAATTCATCCCCTTCGGAACCCAGATCACACAAATTTGTGATGCACCCTGTCGATTTATATTGTGCTCCAACCACCCTTGAAAACTTAACATTCTTGGAGTACCATAAAAACCAATTTATAGAAAAATGGTCATCGGCAAGCACACATTCTACACCCTTAATCAACAACTACAACAATACCGTCCAACTTCATATAAGGCTAATTAAATTCATCAAACACCACCCAAGACGCCACACAAAGGCCTCCTTACACAACATCTTGTTGCATCATATATGCTTCCATAGAGAGGCCAAACTACTATCCCTTGATAATACGACAATTCTAATCCAAAGCAACAAGGACTTGGAGATATACATTATAGAGTATACACAACAAAATATGCTAGTCACAAAATAGATTGATCAACTTGTCAACATGATTGCTTAGAAGATGGAATTGTGAAGAGAAAATGAGATAATGACATCCTCAACAAACAATGACTCAACCACAAAACATCACCAACTGAATTCATGGGCTATACTAAAGGATTTTGCTACTATTAGCAACTCAAAACTCACATCAAAACAATTGAACATATACAATCAATTGAGCACTAACAACAAAGGTTTGCACATTGGAGTTTCATCCTTGTTTGCCTGATTGCTAGTCTAGCTCAGGCTTCTCATAATGCTTTGGTGGATTTGGCAATGCCAGTCTTACTGTCCAGTACTGCCATGGTTTTTACATAAAATATTCCATAGGAAGAGTTGTGTTTCCTTAGATTTCCTCGCACTAGTCTCCTACTTTGTTCATTGGATGGAACATATTTGGCAAGTCTGCTTTGAGATTCTTCTAATTGCAACTCTTTGACTTTTTTCTTTGTGCGTCATGTGTGATTCTTACTTTTTCTAAAGTGTTATGTAGGTCTTTTGAGAGATTTAGTCTGACCTTCAGTAGTTCTCCCAATGTTATGGTGAATTTAATGGGTATTGACATGATCGTCTGAAGGTTTTTCACATCTAAAGTATGCTTTGCTCGACTCAATTTTGTGCTCTTACATACCAAGGATTTTTATTTGTCTCTCTCAAGTATGAAGGTAGGGTTTTGAGTGTTTGGGCTTTAGAGAATAATGACTTTTCTAATCCCCAATCTCCATAAAGAGATTATCCGCCGCCCAATTCCATGGGTTATCTAGATAGCCTACCACACTTCCTCATATGGAGCCGATTTCAGAGTCAAGCTTCCATCATTCACCTCTCTTAATTTTTCTCACAAGTGATTAGGCCAATCTTCCTCCACTAAGGGGATTTCTTCTATCTCATCTTCACTACCTGGTACTATGACTCTGTTTTTTCAACTAATAATCTCTCAATTCTTTATTGTCCTTTTTCCGCATTGGTTCTAGTTTTATCATGTCTTGTGTTGTATTCCCAATTGTTTTAGTTTTGGTTTCTGTGCCTCAAGCATCATTTTTATAATTCTCACTACGTTCTGGTAGGCTTCCAACTTTGTTGCCTTCCATTTGATTTGATCCGCTTTCAAACCCGCTTGGAGTTGGATAAATTTTCCATTTGGTTTCCATTGTTTGATCCGCTTTCAAACCCGCTTGAAAGGCTTCCAAGGTTGCATTGATGGGTTCATAAATTTATCTACCAATACTGAACCTCTCAATTTTGGCTTTGGTTCCTTGAACTCTGTCAAAATTGAATTTCTTCTTTCCTTGAACAACCTCTAAGATTTCTCTTCAATTTCTTTTCTCTATTCTTGTTTCCTAATCTCATAGCATCATTGTCATTTTTTTTAAGAATCTTCAAAGGATTTCTTAATGTTTTTTGACACACTAGCACTATTTGGATTGTTGTTCTTGGCTTGTTTTCTCATCGCTATTTTGACCAATACCGTAAGTTCGTTGTTAGAGGAGCTTATTGGCATGCCATTTACTATGTTTATTGTTGTTTTTCCTTTATTTACCAAATTTCTAGGATAATATTTAGGATAATGTCCCACTCTTTTGCAACATTGTATGCAATAAGCCTCAATTGGCCTAACATTCTTATCAAGTTTTGAACAATCGTTTTTCCAATGATCATTTGATCCATAGTTATGGAAATTTCTCGTTCGTGATTTAGACATTGGCTTCATCATGGGTGGCCTAGCCCCTTGATTTGCAATGAAGTACATATGTACTACTTTTGAGGTGTCTGATAAGCTGGTTCCACCATGGTCATTTGCGATTGATTTTATCATTTTTCCTTTGCTACCATAGGTGATGAACTAGATTCATTATAGGACATCACCGGTACTAGGACTTGCTTCTCTAGTTGTCTTTATAGATGCATGTGCTTAATTGGTATTTCATTATTTTCTAGTAGTGATGGTTGTTGTCCTAACACAGGTTATGGTCTCTCCATAGACATGGGTGGATTTTGGATTTGGCCCATGTTAGGTGGATACCTTTACATAGGTTTTCCTTGTGGTCTCATGGACATTCCCATCCTACTTTGGTATGTGATCGCAATCGCTTGTCTCATGGTTTGTTCATTTTTCCTCAATAGCAAACCTTTCTCTCTCATCCACTACTTACAGGGCTTGCCCCCTCCTATGTAGGAATCATGAAGAGTTTTTTGTACACACACAAAGCATCCAATTTCTATAAGCTTGACCATTGGACACAACCTTTGATTTTTGGAACCTTAGCCTTTTGGAAGTCTTAATGGGCTGAACCTTAGGGTCTTTAAAGCCCATTGTTGCTCAGTGCTCTTTTGCAGATGGCCCCCTTTGGATCCCTATTTTCCCTCTTTTGTATCCCTATTTTGGCCGGTCTGCTAGCTTAACCAATATTCTAGATTTTTCTTTCCTAGTACTTCCCCATATTAAATGATCAGTTTAACATGAGAAAATCATTTAGGACAATTAGATATTAGTTTTTATGACAAGAGATACAGTGTGATAGAGTCTCCATAGGAACATCCAATACTTCAAAAAGAGCCTTCAAGTTTTGAAACAAAAGAAGAGGAAAAAGGGGTTGATGGAATTAGGGTTGTAGGAGGGAAACACACACAACTTGGAAAGACAAAGGAAGCTCAAGGAACACAACAGAGAGTGTATTACTTTTAGTTTGCAATGGAAAGATAAGATAGCGCTAGAGTGATGGGCGTATATACAATGTATGGGGGGGAAAAACCTCCCAGTGACAGAAAAATGCCCCGACGGTCCTAAGTGTGTTCACACACATCACAACCACATGTATATGGTAACAAACCCCCCTTGGGAGGAGTGATATTGTGAACGAGAGCTGGCACATAGAGTTTAGGGAAGTGCCATGCCCTGAGGACATGCTCAGTCCACAAAGGGTAGTAAGCCCAAAGATTTGTGGAAAGCTTCGAACTTCTCAAGAGACAATGCCTTTGTGAAAAGATCCGCAAGGCTGTCTTGTTTTGGCACTTAAGCCAAGCTGATCTCTCCTACTAAAAGCCTATCCCTAACATAGTGGTAATGCACCTCAATGTGCTTTGTACGAGCCCCGGGGGATTCACCATGGAAAACTTACCGCACCTTAGTGCAAGGGAGGGTTTTTTTTTACAAGTTAAATAAGCGTACAAGTTAGGGGTAGACCCTTAATAATTTATCCCCCATGACTAAAATAAGGGGGACTTGGGTTGATTACTTGTGAGAGGCGGAAGTGAAAAAATAGACCCGGTGGCCTCTACACCAAGACTATGCACAATGGCCTCATCATGGGGAATACACAATAGGGGCACCACCTAGCAAGATATGCGGCTAGGACGCATACATATACACAATGAAGCATGCATGGAAAACAATTTCAAGATCCACGCCCAAATGTGGAATGGGGTGGTCGGAGAATAAGGTGAGAGGAGTGGTGAGTGAGTGAGAATGGGCTCGCTACGCGTGCATGTAGTAAGGAAGATAACGAGGTCAGGGATACATGAAAGTATGCTCACTTCTCATACAAAAGGTGGCGAATCCGCACACCTTAAGATGGAGGTAGCAAGATGATAGGAATATGAGAGGGAGAGAGTGTGTGTGTGTGTGTGGTGGCAAATCCGCACACCTTAACATAAGCAGAAAAAAAATGGCAAGGAACAAGCATATACCATACTCACAATGAGATGTATCCAAAGCGACACAAAGTATGGCACCAAGATGGAGTGTGTTGATTGCTTGTAAAAGATGAATACAATAGGTAGCGTATGGCAGGAAAATGAGAAGGGAACAAGATCGTAGGAGGCATAATGGAGAGATGGGAGTTGATGGCGAGGAATATCATGAGTGTGTCCACCCTTCTTCTTCTTGAAATTGTGCCTTCAACCCTTAATTACAAGTGGTGTGGAGGTGTGGTGCTCATCTTTTGTGCATGGTGATGGTGATGATGATGGTGTTGTGATTATGTGATTAGGGTTCATGCTACAAGCATGTAGCACAAGAGTGTGTATGGATAGGTGTGTGTGTGTGTGTGTTCTCTCCCCCAAGTGAGCTCTCATGGCCTCCTTATATAGGGAAGGAGGGAAGGATTTAGCAATATTTCTATTTGAGGTGAGTGTCCCACTTTGGTGACTAGGAAAATGGGGTGCATGTGATTGTGGCTCCCATCTTGTCTCCTCATTATTTAAAATACCAGAGTCAATAGAGAGAGAAGAAGAGAGAATGTGGGTAGGATGTAGAGGATAGGAAATATTTACAATAGTCTAGCTTTGGATAGACATAAGCTTATTAGGGAGAGAAGAGAAAGGTAAGAAAATTATAAGAGAGGTTGTCGAAGGTGGATTTTTGTTGATGAGGATGGATCCTCCCAAAATGGTGATAGAATTACTCTAGACTAGCCAAGACCTCATTAAAAGAGCCTTGTCTCTTGTAATCATGCTTGAAGACTTGTAGAACCATAGCCATTCTAGAAGGAAGAAAAGTGGGATGGCCTGTGTCACCATTACACGAGAAAACTGGGGTCCACTACAAAAATCATATCTCCGTGTTCATAACTCCAAAAATTCTGAAAAAAATTGAGCTAAAAGTTGAGATCACGAGCTACATCTTTCATGTTGAACGTTCCTTCAGATTCGGGGTTCTTCTTTACTTAAAAAATTCAGCCAAATAATGTATTATTTGTGGCTGCAAAAGTCTTTTGGTGGTCCCCTTTGAGTGGACTTCTCTCTTGCCTTCAAATGTAAGCTCCTTCATGTGTATGAAAACATAACCTAGAGTGTTGAAAAGATTGGCAATCATCTAGATGGAGGTATTATTGAAATTTGAAAGTGGGGTTGAGGTTTGAAAATGAAAACTAGTGAATAAAATATTTGGTAGAGTGGAATAATATACATACATGAAAAAAATATATTAGAAAATACTAGAATATATATATTTAATATTTAAGGTCAAAAGAGAGATCAACAAAGAAAGCTTACTTATTTATGCTACATCGTGATTGATTAGCATAAGTATTATTTATTTAATAAAGACTAAAACGTTAGTGAAAAAAGGGAAGAAAAAATCAAAAGTAACTTATATAATGGGAAATATTTTGATAAAAGGGCAAAAATATATGGGGGGTTCCCATGCATGGAAAAGCTTGCTTCATTAGCCCTCCCCCTAAGGCTAGAGGTATTCATGCCTCTAGCGTTGTACCTGATTCTTCTTCAATTGAGGTGGAGGAGTCTCCCTCCTCGGGGATTTCCATCATAGGTGTTTGATCAAATCTCAAAAAGTACTGCTTCAACCTCCATCCATTGATACGTGTTTTGTGGAGGCTACCATCTGCATCCATCAATCGGTAACTGCCATTGGCGTAGCACTTTCTAATGACAAATGGCCCTTCCCATCTAGGTGAAAACTTTTTATCCTTCCTAGTGTCAAACCTGTTATCATACCATAGGACCAACATACCTTTCTTGAGACCTTTTGCCCTAAGTCCCTTGTTGAAGGTAAGTCGACGTTGCTCTGCCTGTGCTGCATAATAGTTGATAGCATCTTCTCTGTCTAGTTGAAGCCTCTCTAGATCAAGAATGTGGTTGTGGAGATGAGCATTAGGACGTTCCACCTGCCCATCTAGCACCCCTCGATGAGAAAATTCACCACTGGCTTCACTTCAAGAGTAATTTCTCCTCTTGGCAGCCCTCGCTGGCTTCCTCTCCAATAGAGCACTTTCCCTTCCCCTTTTTTTTCCTTCACACCCACCCTCTTTAGAAAAAATCTTCTTGCAAGCAATACCTCCCGGCGCTATTGCTCCCTTTAAATCTCACACCTTTCTTTTTTTTTTTTCCCCAACCTCCCCTTATGTATTAAGCATTCCCCTCTCTTTATCTCAACTCCTTCCACCATTTTCTTTTTGAATTTCTAACAAGGGGACTTTTAAACATGGGATCTCCACATTGTCGGTGCTTGCACTTGCCGCATAACTTTTTCCGATCGCACCACGTGGGAGCTCCACCTACTGGCCCCAAAATCCCCACGCTTCTCCACAACTCAACACCATGGCCTCGGACAACCCATTCAAGAAACAGAAAAAACATCCGATCCCTTCTTGGTGTAACCACCTGCCATGTCGGATTGGATGTATCTTGGTGTCCATGAATCCGATTGGCGAGATGCAAATTTTAGCTGACTCCCCATATCACATGCAATCTTTGAGAACCTTGGCAAGCTCAAAACTATCCTTGTCAGCATGCCTATCAAGGCGGTCAGTTTGCCACACACACCTGGCCCACTCAAAAACTTTGTCGGCCCATTGAAGGGGATCGGGGAGCACCACAGACAGAGAGTGAGCGAGAGAAGGAGACACATGACACAAAGATATGGGTGGGGAGACTGAAAGAGTGAGCAGTCCCCTATACACTTATGCTATGTATAAGGTATACAAGTCAGTGGGCGCCCAGACTCTGGGTGGCCGGGCAAGGCATAGACGCCTATACCCCAACAATCTCCCACTTAAAGGCGACTGTGCCTTTAAGCAAGGGAACCTAGTCTAAAGACTACAAAAGGTGAGAGAAAACCGCTCTCAACCGATGCCCACTGGCTGGCTGTGATCGTGTGCATCCGGCTGTCCTGCTCCCGTGTAAGTCCATACACCACCAGATGTACCGCACACGTAATGCAAGTATGTATGCAATACCTGCATATCTCCCTCGTGCACTATGCCATCATCAGTCAACAAACGACTGATAACCCCAACTGCATATGCTCCCACTGCAGCTGCGATATCCGGTCTCAAGATCAGCATCTCATACATGAGACCACCAAATGCCGATGCAATGCTACCGGGCCCTGCTAGCTCTACGGAGCATGCATCAACATATATATCCCTGGCAATAGGCATCTCTGACTGACAAGGCGTGTCAGCCACATGCATCTCTTGACTATCCGCAAAAGACGCATCAACCTGTCGTGCAACCTCAGAGCAAACCAGCTGCTCTAGGTGTCTGTTGGAAGACATATCCTGCACAACTATATCCCCATGCTCACTGTCGAGCATAGAAAGGAATGATTGCATAATCGCGGACAACTCAGCCTCCTCTGCAATCATCCACTGCAAACATGACCACTCAATCTGTTGTGACTCGCTAGAGCTCTCATGCTCTAACTCCGTATGCATAGACTCTTGCACAATGTCCTCCTATCGTGACTCACTAGAGCAAGACCGCTCTACCTGTCTATCCTGCATAGAAGTATCTCGCACAACCGACTCTCTACTTTGCTCAGTCACTAGCAAAGCATGCATGTCTGACTCTGTCACCTCTCTGTGTGACTGCTCAAGTCGTGCCCCAACTGTGTGCACAACGAGATCACTACTCTGCACTCCATGCAAAGCATCCTGCAACCCACAAACAAAAGAGACTCGCCTGCTCTCTCGCTGTCTACCTCGCTGCATGATCATAGAGACAACACTGTCTCTTGCGTGATCCACATGCAATGGGTAACCTATACCACTCCTGGCACCTCTCGCAATCACTAGCGAACCCAAATGCATCACAAAATGTCGCTCTCGTAGCGAAATCTGACATCCACAATCTCTAAGCCGACTAATCGAGATCAAACTCACTGTCAAATCTGGTACATAGCGCACATGTCGTGACAAGTAAGATGCACCACTCGGTAATGACGTCTCACATCTCCTGCACCTGCTATCGCATGCATCGATCCATCGGTCAAACGTACACTGCCAAGCATCCCGCTAGAATAGCTACAAAACCATGCACGATGTGGCGTGACATGAAACATAGCATCTGCATCTAGCAACCATTGCGAAGGGAGTGCACTATCCACATGTATAGCATCTCGTGTATAGCTGGAGGTAAAAGTGACATCCCCGTCACTAGTATACTCCGACACTACATGTGCCTCAACTGTCAAAGCAACTGAGTCCATGGCATCACTACATACATCTCTGAGATTGCCATGTCTCCTACGATGTCGCATACGACGAAAACAACGCCATCTAACGTGTCCAAAATGACCATAATATCAACATATCACCTGTCGGCGTACTCGTGAATGTACATGTCTCACACGAGTCCGTGATGACTCAGATCTATCATACATATCATGTAATCTACGCCAAAGTGCTCTCGAAGTAGTCTCATACATAACAAGAGCATATACAGATTCCGCAAGGTGCAAAGAGAGTGTAGATAGTGCCATCTCCTCTAGCTCCTTCCACTGATCGTCAGACATGTTTGAAGGTCTACGTGCATCACCACTCAATGGTCGATGCAACCCTCGCTGTGTCAATGCATCAAGCATACACTCTCTCCACGCTGCAAAGTCTGACCCATCAAACATGCACATTTCGGAGAGATCATAACCTGAGCGATCACCTGTCTCTGCCATGAGCACAATGTAGCAAACTAGAAAGCAAAACCACATCACCAACAACACCTGGAAACTGTCTACCAATATGGCCAGAAACACAATGTAAAACCTGTGAGACACACTCCAAAATAGAGCTCCTGCAATGTCAATACAAGCCTCTCCTGCTCTAGTATCACACTACAATCAAACGCACTACTTACAAGACGCATCCATGACGACCATAACCTTGTGCATAATTTTCACCGAATCAGCCCTGAAATTCAGCGCAAAATTACAAAATTCTCAGCCCTCTTGCATGGCCAAAAAAAGTCCGTAATTCAGCCCCACACTACCAACCGTAGCGCATAAAGAATCAGCCCAAAACTTCTCCAAGAAGTTATGACTTGTTCGGTCTGAAGATCACCTGCACAGACGCCGTCATAGAGCATACATCTGTGAGCTAATCACCAAGTCCACATTGTGCGGTATCGATGCATACACTTGCACAATCTCCCACCTGCAGAGAACACCACACGCAAATGCTGAGTACAACATGCAATCTCTACCTAGATCACATAAATGATACACATAAAACTCCTGGGAAAATTTCGCCAGAGTTTCGACGCACAATGGCTATCAACACAAAATAACCATTGTCCTGCAAGCTCAATACAATGAGCAATCAATGCGCATCAAACTACACTCAACATATATCAACGGAGTGACCGCGCATAAGCAAACGCCAAAAGATTTGCAATCCGGAAACTTGATCAATGCAAAAACAATGCTCTCAAGAGAGCTCACCGGCACTTGAAAGTGCTCGTCAAAATGCATGTATAATGGGCATCAATCATGCGCCATAACCATATGCAAACCATCCGCAAAGACGAATCCAAGCACAAAATCACTGCCAAAGTATCCTGTGAAAACCAGTGAAAGAAGCTCCACCTGTGTGCTCCAAAAAACTGTGTCTCTCAAGAGACCACCTCGATGGTGTGTAAACGCCTCCGTACTTCGTTGCCCAAGTCTACCAAAAACCCTCAAACCACAAGCTTAACACAAGCTGCAATTGCATCTTCATCTCAGAATTTATGCACTCAATTTCAAGCATCTCGCATGCTTCCAAAAGTGCATCAAACTCGCACACAATGCGACAACAGAAAATCTGGAATTTCTGTATACAGTCAGTCTGAGCTGAATATCAGCAAAACGGTGAGGAATTTGCAAAAAGTTTCTACTGCAAAGTTGTAGACCACGTCGAAACGGATGGATTTGCCGGACAGAATTCTCAGATCTGCATTCTACAAGGAGAAAAACGAATCTGAAAGCAGTGCTGCTGCGCACACAGTTTTAGGGCAGCACCTTCACTTACACACAATCTTCCACACTCCTTTCTGAGCTTCCACAAGAGCATACATCACTCTCAGCTGAGCTCACAAGCTCCCATTGCATTCTCACAAAGCTTCCAAGCTTTCTTAATCTCTCTACCGTCGAGAGCGAGCGAGCTATCGCCTCGAAGCTCTCAAAGCCGTCGTGCTCTCCGCGGTCACCATAGCTCTGATACCAATTGAAGGGGATCGGGGAGCACCACAGACGGAGAGTGAGCGAGAGAAGGAGACACACGACACACAGATATGGGTGGGGAGACTCAAAGAGTGAGCAGCCCCCTATACACTTATGCTATGTATAAGGTATACAAGTCAGTGGGCGCCCAAACTCTGGGCGGCCGGGCAAGGCATAGACGCCTATACCCCAACACCCATTACTTGCCCATATGAGCTCTGATTGGCGATCTGAAAGGACCGGCTTGCTCCATAGCACGAGCACTTAAGCCCTATCCACCCATATCTTCCCTAGACACCTGTCCTTATGCCATGTATGCTCACTTTTAAACTAGCATAACTTTCACATTGTGGCTCCGTTTGACGAGCCGTCTTGATGGGCTTCTAGAGCATCTCAAGCACTACATTCCCAAACACATTTTCCACATCTTGGACACCTTGACTTGCCAACTTGATTATCCCAATTTGCATGTAGTATGCTTGAACTACATCCTGGCTTGACATGTGCTACTGCTCACATCTAGTCAATTGGATTTTGATACTACTATCATGAAAGTGGTATACTCACAATTTCTATGAGATCACTTACCGCTCAACATTAATCTTAGAAAAAACAATGGCAAAGGAAAGCTCCCTAAAGGGTCCAAGAAGCTGCTCTCTACTTGAGCGCACCTGCTCAAACACCCTCCTTTCATAATCTTGGCCAAAAAAGATTTGAGCAATCTCTAAAGATGTCAATTTGGATAACCCCAAAACTTGGGAGTCCTTTACCAGGAGCATTCAAAAAGCGGTTAAAATCGTAGGTCCTACAACGAAGAAGTCACAAGAGGGGCGCCTGAAGCAGCTGTAAGACGATGTAGAATGACTAACCATTAAAAAGTGTGAAGGGGAATCCTTTGAAGCTGAGCACAAATGGTGGTTAGAAGCTAAAGCTGACCTGGCCAAATGACTAGATTATTATCCAAGGAACCTACCTCCAACTGGAAGCGGCTAACCAAGCACACGCTTTTAGAGTTCCTTAAAGGTCAAGAGAGGTTGAGGCTTGATCCACTCGCTAGCAGATGGGAAGGGAAATGAAGTTAAGGACCAAGATCAAATGTCTAAGCTGATGTTAGATCACTTATGTGAGATCATAGGCCATCCTGAGTCCCACTCTCCTGAAGTGGATGAGGCGAGGGCAAATTACTTCAGGATTGTGAAGAAGATGGTATCTCAATCAGAAGCCAATCTCCTTGAGATGGAATTTATTGAGGAGGAATGCTCCTATGTGCTTTAGGTACTAGGTAAAGAGAAATCCTTGGGTGGAATGGACTGATTGCCGAGTTCTTCAAAGAATCTTGGGAGGATCTTTATGGAGTCCTTAACTCATGCATAAAAAGGGGGTTTATAAAACCCATTCCAGATAAAATCTATTGCTCTCAACTGAAACATTGGTGGCCCATAACCATGATGTCATTGGCATACAAAATTATTTCCAAAAATGTAACCCCAAGGCTTTTTTCCATTTTGGATAGAGTTATTACTCCTCATCAACATGGTTTTATCAAAGGTAGGTCAATCTATGATAACATTATGGAAGCAATAGTGAGCATAGAATACACAACCTTAATCAAGAAAGAGTGTATCTTGCTTCAGTTGGATCTAGACAAAGCCTATGACAGAATCACACGGTCGTTCATCATGGATGTCATGAAATCTCTGGGCATTGGGCCACAACTATGTCGGTTAGTGTTCACGCTCAATGCCAATAGCCATTATGAGCTTCTATTTATTAATACATTTGTGGGATCTTTTGAAGTCAAGAGATCTATCAAATTGGGATGCCCACTTGTCCCTTTTCTATTTTCCATCACCTCCCATCTGTTGGTGTCCATGATAAAAGACACTGCTACGGGAGAGGAGATCCAAGGAATGTCCCTAACTAACAATGACCAACTTGTAGAGAAGCTATTTGTGGATGGCTCCGTCTCTTCCTCAAAGCTTTCCCGTAGATAGTTAGAAAGGCTTTGGAGATTGTAATTTGTGTAAATGTTTTCCATTGCCTCTCGGTTAAATGTAAATGTAATATTGAAAGGTTTAAATAGATCTCACTATAAAAAATTGACTCGTTTAATCCATTTATGTGGACTTGGGGAGATAGTCTCAAAAGGGAAGATATTTCATCAACTAGGTGTTCCGTTGGGTGTGGACGTTATGCACAAGCAAAGGTTCCAGTGGGTAATGGACAAGGTAAGGAGCAAGATGAGAAGGTGGGAATATGTACTTCTTCCTTTCCCGAGCAGGGTAAAAGTGATCAATTTGTTTATGATCCCTTACATGTATATCCTTTATTACTAGCCCGCTCCTCAAGTTAGCCAATTAGAGCAATTGGAAATATTTCTTGAGACCTATGAAAAGATCCTTTCGGAAAAATAACACTAAAGAGTTGATGCAATGGTCGTGGGCCAAATGGGAGGCTGTCACGAGACCTCTAGGCTCTGTAGTAGGGAGGTATTGGGATTATCAACCTTGTTATCCATGCAGAGGCCAGTGTGCCAAATTTATAACATCAATCACTAAGCAAGATCAAGCATGGGCTATTATGATAAAATAAATGATTGATAGAGACAAACTCTTCTCTCAAGGTGGCTACTAGTGGAAAGGCCTCGAAGTGCACGACAAATTGCTTGAACCTAAGACTTGGAGGCACAACGGGTGAGATAGTACGGAAGTGCAATAAAGCATCGAGGGCATTGAAATGGGGAGAGGTAACAAGGTATTTTCAAATGTCCCCTTGGATTTCTAAAGTATGTAGCATCCCTCTAAACCCAAGTTTTGGAGAGAAGTAGTCAGAAATATCAACAATAAAGAGCTCAAACAACTGGGCCTCTTCTAGAATAGCAACAACAACCGTTGGAAAGGAGCATACCAATTGGTCACCCAGCTCCACCTCAAATGGACTGAAGGACCGCTTATCAATAGAGCTATGGAAGGGCTTGACAACTTATGTAAGTCAGTGAGTGAGCTCAAGTTCAAGTGGAAAACCTGGCGATGGCCCAAGAGAAGAAACCACTTCTTTAAACCAAAAACCAAGGATATATACCACACTTTGAATGTCTTGTCGGATTGGTTTTCTCCCCTCAATAAGAAATGGGGTAAGCAATGGCTGGAGGCAAGACATATGGAATTCGCAATAATCCTCCATTGACAATGAAGGTTTGTTTGTGGAAGGTATTATGGGGGGCCATTGCCGATAGGAGTAAAGATTCTTGCAGAGATATTGGCACTAATAGATGTTCAGGTTTCCATATGGCTAGTGGGGACTTACTTCATTTGCTCAAGGAGTGCTTGGCAATAAGCGGCCTAGTAGGGAAGACTTGTAAATGGGTGCAAAAGACCTAAACATAGGGTTCTTGAAGAACGACCCATTCCTTAGAGGGATGGTGATGAAAAGTCAAGTACTGTTTGTAGCACACAAGTTGTTAGATTCCGCTACTTCAACAAAATCTAGAAGGCCGAGAACGGGTATTTGATAATGCTAATTCAAGTGCTAGCTTCACGAAGATCATTCATGAAAGCAGAGAATTGATTGTTTCCATTGGTAAAAGGAAGGACCCGGACGAATGGTATAGGGTCATCAACGCCATTCTGACAGAGTAGTGCCAACTACATTATGGATAGTTGTTTGCCTCTTGTTGAAGCCTAGTAGCTTTCCAATAATAAAAAATCCCGTCCATAAGCTTGAGGCTTCCACCGTACTTCTATTGTGGAGAATACAATACATTAACTCACAATTGTGAGCCCCCCCCCCCCCCCCCCCCCCCCCCCCCACCCCCAAAAAACCCAAAAAAAAAAAAAAAAAAAAGGCCCATGTAAGAAATACTCATTCCTCCTAGGAAAAATGAGCATCATTCTAGGACTTGTCCGTGTGTGTGTGTGTTTTTTTTTTTTTTTTTTGGGGGTGTGTGTGTGTGTGTGTGTGTGTGTTAAAAATACCATACATTCTTCTTTTAGTTATATATTTCAAGAGAATGCAGGGAATGAGGGACACACATTCTAACTGCAAGAGCGCCCAATGAATCTAGTTCCAAAGTGCCACTCTCCTTTTGAGTTCAAAATAAGCTAACTTAATAGTGCTTAGCTTGAGCAAACAGTTGGTAAAATGAAAGACTCGGATGAGTGCTATAGGGTCATCAATGCCGTTATGATGGATTAGTGCCAACTAGATTATGGATAGTTGTTTGTTGAGGGCTAATAACTTTAGAATGTAATATGAAATCCCTCAAGGCTCGCCATGAGCTTGAGACTTCTCTGTGCTTCTATTTTGAAGAATACAATACATTCACTCACAATTGTGAGACCGGCCAAAAAAAAACCCAAAGATATTTAGGTTCAAAATTTTTATTCCTCGTAGGGAAAATGGGCATCATTTTTTTTTTTTTAATAGCAAAACTCACAATTGTGAGTGAATTACATTGAACAACCCAAAAAATTACAAGGTCTTGTCATGCTCTTGTTGAACCATGACATCATCCAGGGACTATAATTACATTGGCTATCAAGGCAGCCACCCCCACCACCCCGACACCTCTTCCTCGATACACAAGGTCAAAAAACTTATCCTTATGAAATCTTTATTTATCGATGGTCAAAATTTTCCCTCGTCCTAGGCATTTCATCTACTAACAACAAGGCACAAGTGGTCCTATACCAATCCTCCGAGTGTTGCTTGTCCCCAAGCGTCCATATTAGCACTTTGCTTTTTTGAGTAATTTTTGCGAAGCTTGCCACCTCCAAACCTCCTTCAAACACATGGCGGTTCCTTGTCTGCCATACATTATAAAAAAAGAAGTATATGACATGTTGTAATTGTAGGGGTGGTGAAAAAGACCATACATGTTGCTTTTAGTTATATATTTGGGGAGAAAGTGGGACACACATTCTAACACGAGAGCCAAATGAATCTAGTTCCAAACTGCCACTTTCCTTTTGGGTTCAAAATAAGCTAACTTATTGGTGCTTAGCTTGAGCAAACACTTGCTAGAACGGAGGACTAGGATGAGTGGTATAGGGTCATTGAGATTATGGATAGTTCAAACACTTGCTAGAACGGAGGACTAGGATGAGTGGTATAGGGTCATTGAGATTATGGATAGTTCTTTGCCGCTTGTTGAGGCTTAAAAAATTCCCAATGTAATACAAAATCCCTCAAGGCTAGCCATGAGCTTGAGGCTTCTCTATACTACTATTTTTGAGAATACAATACATTCGCTCACAATTGTGAGTTCTGCCCCAAAAAAAAAAGAAAAAAAGCATCATTCCATTTATGTTCTTTTTTGTGGGTTGGGTTTTTGGGGTTTTGTTTTTTTTTGGGGGGGGGGGGGGGGGACCATACATGCTTCTTTTAGTTACATATTTGGGGAGAATGGAGGGAATGAGAGACACACATTTTAACGAGATCAGCAGTCAACCTAGTTCCAAACTGTCACTTTTTTTTTGAGTTCAAAATAAGCTAAGTTATTGGTGCTTACCTTGATGAAACACTTGGTAAAAGAAAGGACTCTGACGAGTGATATAGGGTCATTAACGTCGTTCGGACGGATTAGTACCAACCAGATTATGGATAGTTGTTTGCCTCTTGTTGAGGCCTAGTAACTTTCCAATATAGTACAAAATCCCTTAAGGCTCTCCATGAGCTTGAGGCTTCTATGTACTTCTATTTTGGAGAATACAATACATTCACTCACAATTGTGAGTTTGGAAAAAGAAAAAAGGCAAATATATTTAGGTAAGAAATCCTCATTTCTCATAGGAAAATTATTCTAGGACTTTTCATTGTTAAGGGGGGGGGGGGGGGGGGGGGGGGGGGGGGGGGGGGGGGGTGTTTGTTTTAAAAGACCATGGTTACGTTGTTTCCACGAAGCAAGAGTTATCATGTTGTAGCTAGATCTAGATAAGGCCTATGATAAGATTACATTGTCTTTTAATGAAGACGTCATGAAGTCCCTAAGTTTTAGGTCGTAGAAGTGTCGGGTGGTCAACACCATCTTTGCTGGTAGCCAATCACAACTCTTCTTCAATGAGAGAATTATGGGCGCCTTCGAGATCAAGAGATCAATTGAATAGGGATGACCTCTGCCCCTCTAATATTTGCCATAATCGGATCCCATCCTCTGGTCGCATTACTCAAAGACACTGTTGCTAAAGGGGATATTCAAGGACTTACTCTACAACGACCAACTTTTGGCTAAGCTCCTTGGAGATAATTCACTGCTTTTCCTCAAAGTGTGCCATCATGTCATCAGAAAGGCTCTTGAAATTGTGTAAACATACGCCTTAGTGCCAGGTTCAAAGTGTAGTATTGAAAACTCAAACTCTCTCTCCGAGAACGACTCATTTGATCCGTCAATGTGGACAGGGGAGATAGTGGCAAAAGGGAAAAAAATCGGCACCTGGGAGCCCCTCTGGGGGTGGACGTGACCCACAAGAAAAAAATTTGATGGGTCATGGAGAAGGTTAGGTCCAGGTCCTCCCCTTTTTGAGTAGAGTCAAGATAATCAATTCCTTTATGCTCCCTTACATACCTTCAATGTGTTACCATATACATGTGGTAGTGATGTGTGTGAACACACTAGGACCGTCGGGGCATTTTTTCCCTCTTTAGGAGGTTTTTTCCCCCGTGCATTGTATATACGCCCATCACTCTAGGGCTATCTATCTTTCCATTGCACACTAAATAACACACTCTCTATTGTGTGCCTTGAGCTTCCTTCGTCTTCTCCAAGATGTGTGTGTTTCTCTGCAACCCTAATTCCAACAATTGGTATCAGAGCAGGTCACGTCCTCCCGGGCTTAGTCGCCAGCTGCTCCAGCACACGTCTGCTCACTTTCTCCGATTTCAGTGAGCTTTGGCGAGCGTTCGCAGGTCGACAAATATTTTGGGAAAGGCGAGAAGAGCTTGGTCTGCTCAGAATTTTGATTTGGGCTCATTTCGGCCTCCGTTTTCACTGCGGGCAGTACTGCACAGGCTATTTCGTCATTTTGTGCAGATTTTCTGTCAGTGCCGTTTTCTGCATAACAGGTGCCTTATAGTCTTCTACGGTTTGTGCTATATAGCACAAGTTGTTCCCGCTCCATTTCTCCTATTTTCGGGCAGTTTTCACATCAGGTGCAGCATTTACCATGGATGACAACAACAACACAGATGTGTTCAAGATGTTTGCTGCTGAGGACAGGTTGGATGGGGACAACTACCCTATGTGGGCTTATATGATGCAACATGTTCTTGTGTCAAAAGGTGTCTGGAACATTGTGCAGGGCATTGATGTACGTCCTGGTTCTGAGGATGTAGGCGATGTTGAGGATGTTGCAGGTCTTGCTGCAAGGATTGCAGCTGTTAGAGTTGTTTTGCCTACGACAGAACAAGCTCGTTGGGATGTTAAGGATGCGCAGGCTCATGCATTGATTGCGTTGTCTGTGAAGCGCACCATTATTCCTCACATCAAAATCTGCAAAACAGGCTTGGGATATTCTAGCAGGTCTTTATGCAAGCCGCAATGAAGCTAAAATTGCTTTGCTGCGTAAAGAGCTGGAGTCGAAGATTATGCATGAGGAAGATGATATGGACACTTTCCTTGCTAGTGTCAAGGATATCAATGAGCAACTCATTTCTGTAGGTGAAGTCATTTCGGACAGTTCCCTTGTGCAGACTGTTCTTGATGCCTTACCAGATTCCTACCAGACTTTTGCTAGTACTTGGAGACTGATGACCCAAGGAAATCCTGAAGTTGTCAAGTTTGATGCATTATGCACATTGCTGTTGCAAGAGTCACTTTCTAGAAAAAATAGGACTAGGCAGCGTGCAGTTGAACAGGCTTTTATTGCTTCTCAAAGAAAGGGTGCCAACAGTAATGCAGCCACTTCTTATGGTTCTGCTGCGAGTGGCAAAAATTCTGTTCCTAATGCTTCTGGTGGCAGCACTTCATCTGGCAATTCTGGTGATAAGGGCAAACAGAAGATGCGTTGCCATTATTGTAAAGCCAATGATCACTTGATCAAGTCGTGTCCTAAGTTGAAGGCCAAAGAGGCTAAGAAGAAAGAGGGTGGTTCCACTGCAAACGTTGGTTCCACTACAAATGCAGCCATTGTTGAGTCTTCTGTGAAAGGAGATTGTGATGCTGATGTTGATGCAGAATGGGCTTTTAGCGCAGAGTGCACTTACAATCCTGCTGTCCATGATGCATGCTTGTCAGTTGCTGCAGATTCACATGTGTGGTATTTCGACAGTGGTGCTACAAAGCACATTACCTCACATCGTGAATTGTTTACCTCTCTCGAGTCTGTCCCTCATGGGAATTCAGTCACTTGTGCCAACAACGCCTCTTATCCAGTTGAGGGAGTTGGAAAGATTGTGCTCACTGCTGCTAATGGCAGTTCCTTCACACTTGTTGATGCACTTTATGTACCTGGGATCAAGAAGAATCTCTTGTCTGTATCCGCACTTGCTAGACTTGGACTTGTAGTCAAATTTGTGGATGACAGATGTACAGTTCATGATCTCAGTTTTGGTGATGAAATTGTTGCATCTGGGCTTTTGTGCCGTGGGCTGTATAAGCTCACTTTGTATGACAAGTGTGGACAAAATTTTGCAAATGCTGATGCAGATTCAAGGGCTATGGCTAAAAATGTCTCAAAATGTACTATGGGCACCCTCCGTTCCGATCGAGGGGGGGAGTATATGTCTCATGAATTTAATGCATTTCTAGCTAGTCGTGGGATAAAACACCAATGTACAGTGCCTTATACACCTCAGCAAAATGGTGTTGCTGAGAGGAAAAACAGGTCACTAACGAAAATGGCACGATTTATGGTCAAAAGTCAAGCTTTGCCGCACTCTTTTTGGCTTGAGGCCATCATGTGTGCCACTTATGTACTTAACAGGTGTCCTACGAAAGCTTTGCAGTCTATTACTCCATATGAAGCATGGCATGATAGAAAACCTTCTATTGAGCACATGCGTGTTTTTGGCTGTTTGGCATATGCTTTGGTGCCACAAGTGCAGCGCAGAAAATTGGATGATAAGGCTGTCAAATGTATTTTTGTTGGTTATAGTGCTGAAAGCAAAGGTTACAGGTTGTATCATCCGCAAACAAAACGTATTCTGGTTTCACGGGATGTAGTGTTTGTGGAAGACTCTGTTCAGCCCTTGCTGTCATGTACTAGAGACAGTAATGTAAGCTCACAGGACATTTATGACACTTTGTTGCCTCTTTTCAGTGGTGGAAATACGAATGTAAGTTCCAATGAGGCAAATGTACAGCCTATGGGGGTTTTTGAAAATGTTTTAGAACAGCCTATTACTGATGCAGATGTACATGATGTACTTGATGAGGAAAGGGCTGAAAATGAGCAGGCTAGAGGTATGCCAAAATGGCTGGTGCACACTTTGCGTGACAGTAAATTGGATGCACCTTTATCTAGTCGTACTCGTTCAGGCTCTCGCCATGCATCTTATGCATCAGATTGTTATGCTTTGGCTGTGTCTAGTTTACATGATGTTGAGGAGCCTCTGTCTTTTGATGAAGCACAGAATTCAGAAAATTGGATTGCTGCCATGCAATCAGAATATGATGCACTTATAGAGAATGACACATGGACTTTATGTGATTTGCCTCCTGGCAAAAAGGCCATTGGTACGAAGTGGGTTTACAAGTTGAAACGCAAGCCGGATGGTGAGATCGATCGCCATAAGGCTCGACTTGTTGCAAAGGGTTATGCACAACAAAAAGGCATAGATTATGAAGAGACTTTTGCTCCCACTTGTCGTATGACTACTGTGCGTTTTCTATGTGCATTGGCAGCTCATTTTGGTTGGGATGTACATCAATCAGACATTGTTACTGCTTTCTTGAATGGTGACATATTTGAGGAAGTTTATGTAATGCAGCCTCGCGGTTTTGTCATAAAAGGACAAGAGGACAAAGTGTGCAGATGTAAGAAGGCTTTGTATGGGTTGAAGCAATCTCCTCGTGCTTGGTATGAGAAAGCTGACACTCATTTGGTTAAACGAGGCTTTCGTAACAGTCCAACAGAAAGCACATTGTATGTAAAGCGTGAGGATGATGTATTTCTCATTGTGGTTCTTTATGTTGATGATTTGCTGATCATTGGACCAAATGAGAGACATATTGCTGAATTTAAGGCTGATTTGAATGCTACTTTCAAGATGAAAGATTTGGGGCTGTTGCATCATTACTTGGGTATACAGTTTAAGCAGTGTGATGGTGGTATTGCCTTGTGTCAAAAAAGTTACATAGAGACATTGCTATGTAAGTTTGGACTTGAGGATTGCAAACCTATTGCCACTCCCATGGAAACAGGTTTGAAGTTGAGTCTACATGATGCTGGCGATCCTGCTGATGTCACTCTTTACCAAACTGCTGTTGGCTGCCTCATTTATGTATGCAACACGAGGCCAGATATTCAGTTTGCAGTCTCACAGGTCAGCAGATTTATGCATAGCCCAGGGTCTAAGCATTGGCAGGTTGTCAAGAGGATTTTCTGCTACCTTAGTGGCACTTTACATCTTGGCTTGTTTTATCCCAAGGGGGGATCATTGCCGCCAGACTTACATGCTTTTTCGGACTCAGATTGGGCTGGTTGTTTTGACACGCGAGTGTCCACAAGTGGTTTTTGTTTCATGCTTGGCAGTTCATGTATATCATGGTTGAGCAAGAAGCAACCTACTGTGTCCACTTCGAGTTGTGAGGCTGAGTACAGGACAGTCTTCACAGCTACGGTTGAGTGTGTATGGCTCACACGCCTTATGGCTGACTTGGGTGTTGGACAGGACACTGCCAACACTATCTACACTGACAGTCAGAGCGCATTGGCAGTTGCGAGGAACCCAGTTTTTCATGCTCGCACAAAGCACATTGAGGTGCATTACCACTATGTCAGGGAGAGGCTCTCAGCAGGAGAGATCAGCTTGGCTTATGTGCCAACACAGGACAACCTTGCAGATCTTTTCACAAAGGCATTGTCTCGTGAGAAGCTTGAAGCTTTCCGCAAAGCTTTGGGCTTACTCCCCTTTGTGGACTGATCATGTCCTCAGGGCATGGCACTTCCCTTTACTCATGTGCCAGCTCTCGTTCACCGCATCACTCCAGGGGGGATTTGTTACCATATACATGTGGTAGTGATGTGTGTGAACACACTAGGACCGCCGGGGCATTTTTTCCCTCTTTAGGAGGTTTTTTCCCCCGTGCATTGTATATACGCCCATCACTCTAGGGCTATCTATCTTTCCATTGCACACTAAGTAACACACTCTCTATTGTGTGCCTTGAGCTTCCTTCGTCTTCTCCAAGCTGTGTGTGTTTCTCTGCAACCCTAATTCCAACACAATGGTCCGTTACTTAAGCTTGCCAATGCAACTGGAAAGAGTCTTTTGAAACCAATGAAGAGATTCCTATGGAAGAACAACACTAAGGATTCGACGCCTTGGCAGTGGGTCAAATGGAAGATAGTTGCGAAACCGGTGGAACTGGGTGGTCTCAGGATTCTTAACCGTAACACTCATGTGGAGGCCCAGGGCGGCAAGTTTCAGGCTGCACTCGCAAAGCAAGAACAAGCTTGGTTGTTATGGCTAAGGATATGATGGACAACTCTTAGTTATGCTTGTGTAAACATACGCCTTAGTGTCAGGTTCAAAGTGTAGTATTGAAAAATCAAGATTGATCTCTCTCCGAGAATGACTCATTTGATCCGTCAATGTGGACAGGGGAGATAGTGGAAAAGGGGAAAAAATGGGCACCTGCGAGCCCCTTTGGGGGTGGACGTGACCCACAAGCAAAAATTTTGATAGGGTCATGGAGAAGGTTAGGTCCAGGATGGGAAGGTGGGAGTATGTGCTCCTCCCCTTTTCGAGTAGAGTCAAGATAATCAATTCCTTACATAGCCTTCAATGGTCTGTTACACTTAAGCTTGCCAAATGCTAAAGAGTCTTTTGAAACCATTGAAGAGATTCCTATGGAAGAACAACACTAAGGATTCGACGCCTTGGCAGTGGGCCAAATGGAAGATAGTTGCGAAACTGGTGGAACTAAGTGGTCTTGGGATTCTTAACCCTAACACTCATGTGGAGGCCCTATGCGGAAAGTTTATGGTTGCACTCGCAAAGTGAGAACGGGCTTGGGCTGTTGTGGCTAAGGATATGATGGAAAACTCTTAGTTATGCTCGAGGGGCGGCCAGTGGAAAGGGCTTGAAGTACATGATAAGCTTCTTGCCCCTAAGTGGGTTGTATCTTGAAACTTGGAGGTTCGATTGGCGAGCTCATTCAAAAAAGCAACAAGGCCACAGAGTCCTTGGAATGGGGAGAGCTATCAAGGTAATTTCACAACTCCATAACTCATTGGTCCCCTTGGCTTTCAAAGGCTGTCCAAGCATCCTTCTATACCCTTTTTGGAGGGAAGTTGCTAGAAAGAGCAATAATAAAGGTATTAAATGTTTAGGCTATCTTTGGGACTATAGCAGTGGCTGGAGGAAAGGAAATTGACCCACATACTCTCCAGTTTAACCTTAGTGGGTCTAAAAGACTTCTAGTCAGCAGAGCCCTTGAACAATTGGATAGGTGGTGTCTCCCAATCTGTGAATCCAAGTTCGAATGGAAAGCTTGGCAGTGGCCTAAGAACAAACATTTCCTTAAACCTCAAACCAAGGAAGTGTACTTCACACTAATGTACTTGAAGGATTGGTTCTTTCCACTCAATAAGAAATGGGGTAAGCAATGGCTAGAGTCGAGATGGGAGGTGATCGTGAAAAATATGTCGCCCACATTGACCTCATGGGATGAAGGTTTTATGGGGAGCTTTGCCAACTAGGGTTAAGATTTCCAACAAGCTGGAAATTGGTATGTATAAATGCTCGCAATGCAGAATGGTTAGCGAAGACCTCCCTCACCTATACTAGGTATGCTCGGCGATTTGTGAACTAGCGAGACACATATCCAAATGGATTCAAAAGACGGTCTTGAAAATAGGATTCTTGAAGAACGGTCTCTTCTTGGGAGGGAAGGTGTTCAAGAGCCAAGTAATGCTTATCATTACACAAATAGTGTGGTTTTGTTACTTCAAACACATTTGGAAGGCAAGGAACTATCGGACCTTTGAGAATACCAAGGAGATTCGCATTCACTTCGTCTAGCTCCAAACTAATGTTTTTATATTGTTTTTTTAGCAATCATCGGCTACTTTTACGGGACTACACCCGCATGTCGCACGGGCTGAACTGTAACAGGCGTGCATAAAGCTCCTCACCTTTCTTGCTAGGCCAATTCCCATTGACTAAATTTGTCATCTTATTGGCACAAAGATGTACCGAAAACATTAATCTTAAAAATTCAATGTAAATTGAACATATAAATACTCCATGAGATCACCTCACATCACAAGAGAAGTTTGATCCTATTGTTTCAATTGAACATTAGCAACCAATACTTTTATATAAGGCATGGCCTTAAAGATTCATCGGATCTTTACTGCAATTTACATATGGTTTTAATCGGAAGGACATCCACCTTGCACGAATTCTATCACAGGGAACCCCCATCCTTAATTTGTTGCGTTGGTGCTGTTGCCACATTGCATGAACGTTCTTAGATGAACTGAAAGAGAGCAAAAGAATGATCCAAACTCTGTATACAATGAACCCATCACCATATCATAGTTGCACTAAACAAGTAAATATTGGAATTATAGAGATTTATGTACATACTATATCTCGCATTCCTTGGAAAGCACTTCTAACCGCAATATTTGCGCCGCCGGCTAACCGCAAAGCAAAGCCCAATTCAACACAAGGGGGGACTGAGGCTATATTAAACTGTTCTTAACTTAATTGAAATGGCAGCTCAGTGTTTGACAAGGAGTTGATTGTAACATGAGCATACCCATATACAGGAGAGGAAAACTGTGGTCTCTTTAAAGCATAGGAAAGCATTGCCGAACATGCGTTAGGCTTCCCAATTCCTCTGTAATCATGATAAAGATACTAGCTCTTATGCCACATTTCATCAAGTAATTAGCATGCTTATTTGGAGTATAAAAAAAGCAGAGAAAACTGTCCTGACGTTTTTTATGATGATGATGAAGATGCCCAAATGATGATTAGCTAGCCATAACTTCTTGAATCGCTTTTCGACAGAGGCACATCAGCAAAGTACCTGGCCGTGGAGGCGTAACTGCCTCCTTGCGCCATAGCTGTGAGATCACCCGTCCCTTCGAGCCCCATCATACACCCCACATACCCATTTCTTATCTTCACAAGCGGCCACAAGAGTGTCTTCGCTAGCGTCTTCGGCCTCCTCGGCTTGTGCGGCCTGTAGACCGTCCGCCTGCCCAATCTCAGACCGCTGCGCTCAGATGTTCCTCTTCGAAACAGCCCGAATGCCGACCCCGTCCTTGTTGCCGTCCCGGCCGGTGCGCTTTTTGAATTCACAAAATTGCCTTTACCTGGCTCGTGGCTAGTGCTGAGATTGTAGGCAAATTGGTGATAGTTGTTATGCCGATAAGAGTAATTCTTGTAGTCGAAAGCTGAGTCGTGGGCGCGCAGAGAAGAAAGATTCGAGGCATGAGTAGCAGAGCTGAAAGTGCTCATGTAATTGAGCATATCATCACCAAACTCTCTTCTTGAGAAGGACTCGCTCTCTTCCACAACACTAGACAGCCTACCTTGTGCATTGTTCCTGTAGTTTTCTCTCATCGCAGCTTGCGACTCGTGTGTCGGCGATATCGGATTATCAGAATCTCTTATCATGTGGGCCCTGGGCTGGGATGGATCAGAGCTAATTAATGGAAAGCTTGAGTTTAAAGAGAGCACATCAGACATTGCTTTAGATGATTGCTGATAAGTGACTTCTCTTATCATATGCTGCTTGGCCTTCACAGTACCAAGCTTTGAAAGATCACGATCAGGACTTGAGGGCCAGCTGACTTGCTCTGGTTGTGCTTGCTTTGAAGATTGATAAGCAGGCTTGCTTATAATCTGGGTTGTGGGCTTGCTACACTCATCAATCACGGCGCTCGATGATTGATCATCATCCAGCTTTTTTTGCTGATACTTAGAGGAAAGGTAGGTAGACTCGCTTATCACCTGCTTGATTGCAGCGTGTTGAGAGCTTGGGCTTGGCGGGCGATCGTCCAGCTCTGTAGTCTTCGGCCATAGCTGATCCTCTTCAGCCTGATCTTGCGACTGATAAGTTTCCCTCCTTTTCATGCCCTTCTGATCATCTTCTTTCATTGGGGGCTCATTGATTTTGCTGTTGATTGCGCCTTGATGATAAGCAGGCTCGCTAATCACGAGAGAATTAAGGTTAATCTTCTCTTTGAAGGCCAAGATCATGGGCTTAATCCTTTCATCATCTGGTATGTTATTCTGATCATTGCCAGACTTAATGGCAGCAGGAGGGCTAGAGGTCGAAGAAGCCATGGAGGCCTTGCTAATCAAAGAAAAAGGAACAGAGCTGATAAGGGGCTAATTAAAAGCTGACCGCATAATCAGAAACTCATTGAAGCGCACTCAGAGATTTCATGGTGACATAATTAGCAAGGGGAATATAGCAGTGAATGCAAGCTAGAGGATTCATGGAGTCCTCAGCTAATTATGCAAAAGCGAAACAGAGGGCAGGCATTAAAAAAAGAGGGGTGGAGGTGATGAATTAGGTGTCTCTCTGTGTATGTGTGTATGTGTGTTTTGGGAACTAATTAAGGAGTGAAATGCAGGCCATGGAGCCTCATCACGATGATGAGAACAATATCTAATCTTGTTGCACAAATTCTGTGCAAATTGCAAAGGCTTTCGGATAATTTTAATATTCTACGCTGACCAAACAAGCGGAGATGATTGGAGGAGGGCGTCGTGAAGTCAACCACCATGCATTAAGAGTACCGCGTCTCCTTCACCCCTCTCACCTAATTTTCCTCATAAATACCCCAACCCTTTCGAAGTGTGAAATCGTCACCCTTTGAAACACATCCCCCCCCCCCCGCGGGCCCCAACGCTTTGAAATCGTTACCTACCCTCTGAAATAATTTTCACAATTTTGAATTCTCTCCTCCTCCATTGGATTTGGTACTCCAACTCGGCCCAAAGACCTTCGCTCCACTTTTGAAAATTCAGGTCAGCACCCCGTCCCCGCCCGGAGACTCGGACTCCGGACGTCTCCCTTGCGAGCCCCGTGCCCTAACACCCTTCACCAATCCGTGCTCCTTGAGATATATGGACGTCAACTTGTTGTCGTAAATGTGGATCGCTGTAAATTTAGGATTTGAGATGGCAAATCTACGGTCACGATCTTGTCAGCCGCCCTCGAAATCATGTCTGATGTTGTCAAGAAGTTCACAATGCGGCTACGAAAGCATCGGACCTCTGACTATGAGAGTCAATCTAGCAAATCGTAGACGATTTGAAGCAAGAGAAATACTTGAAAAGAACAACACTCCAGCCATGAAAGCTTCACTCAAGGGAAAAAAAAAGCCAAGAGCAACTTGGTATTGATCCAGAAACTCGTATGAGAGCATACTTATCCAATGGAAAGACTCGTCCATCTTCCATAAGAGACTTCCCAAAAGGATATCGACTACGTCTCCTCAATAAACCACATGTACCCATTAAACGAGAACACGCCATGATAGCAAAAAAATCCATAAAGAAACGGATTATGCCTGATAAAAAACCTACCCCCTAAATATATAAAACGAGAGTGAGGGGGTCTAGGGCTATGGGATAGCGATAACAAGCAGAATGGGTTGTTTGGATACCTGTCTTCCCATCAAAGTAGCCCAAGTTCTAACTTGCCGCTTTTTTTTGGATGGTGACAGGTATAGGCCTATTCTTTCATGGTTTCTAGAGCTCGTTCAATCTCCTACCAAAAACGGATGTACCAAGAATAAGTTCAATTATAAAAATATATATTTTGTCTTATGTCACCTATTTTTTTCACTTGTCTTATGTCAAGTACCATTATATGGTTCTTAAATGAAGGGATGTCAAATATAAACTCTCTTTCTCTCTATCTCTATCCCTCTTTCTCTCTATCTCTCTCCCTCTCTCTCTCTCTATGTCTCTCTTCTCTTTCTCTCTCTATCCTGATTCTCTCTATCTCCCTCTTTCTATCTCTCGCTCTCTCTCCCTCCCTCTCTCTTTTTCTATCTCTATCTTCCTTCCCTTTCTCTCTCTCTCTCTCTCTCTCTCTCTCTCTCTCTCTCTCTTCCTCTCTCTATCTCTCTCCCTATTTTTCTCTCTTTCCTCTTCCCCCCCCCCCCCCCCCCCCCCCCCCCCCCCCCCCCTCTCTCTCTCTCTCTCTCTCTCTCTCTCTCTCTCTCTCTCTCTGCCTACGATTTCTCTCGCTATCCCTGCTGCTCGTGACAGGCTGCAGGGCAGTACTTGGTTGGGGGTTAACCCTAGCCCTACCCCCACAACAGTCGCATCTCAAGCCCTTGCTCGTTGTCCTTACACGCAGAGGCACTTTATCTGCCCATCACGACTCTCTGTTGGCAAGTTTCCTTGACGCGATTGAGGCAAGAGCGTGCAGTTGGCAATCCAGTGGGCATAGAATTCAATAGTGAGGCTTTGTGGCTTTAAGGGAGGAGTCACACAGGACTGTGTGCTCCCACATTTATAAAAGAGGAAGCATGTCTTCCCATAGCACCCCACTAGTCCACACCCGCAAGAGCTTCCTTGCATTGGAAGCTGCACCAAGGAAAGACCCACTCGCCCGTCAGAATGCACAAATCACAACCCTGGAGACCCAGATCGAGGAACTCATCAAGGAGAACCAATTTCTTAAGCAACGCTTGCATTTGCTCGAAGAAACCAACGAAAATGAGAGCCAAGCTCTACTCGCAAAAGCTCACAAGTCGAGGCCTCCCTTTGTTACCATATACATGTGGTAGTGATGTGTGTAAACACACTTGGACCGCCGGGGCATTTTTTTCCTCGATAGGGGTTTTTTTTCCCCATGCATTGTATATATGCCCATCACTCTAGGGCTATCTATCTTTTCCATTGCACACTAAGTAATATACTCTCAGTTGTGTGCCTTGAGCTTCCTTCATCTTCTCCAAGCTGTGATGCTCACTTTCTTCGATTTCTGTGAGCTTTGACGAGCGTTCGCAGGTCGACAAAAATTTCGGGCGGGCTCGTAGAGCTCAGTCTGCTCAGATTTCTGATTCGGGCTCATTTCGGCCTTTGTTTCCACTACAGCCAAGTCTGCGCAGGCAATTTCTTCATTTTGTGCAGAATTTTTGTAAGTACGAGATACTGCATAACAGGTCCCATACAGTCTACTGCGGGTTGTGCTATATAGCACGTGCTGATCTCACTCAGTTTCTCCTCATTTTGGGTAGTTTTTACATTAGTTGCATGCATTTTCCATGGCCGACAAGATGTTTGCTGCTAAGGAAAGATTGGATGGGGCCAATTACCCTATGTGGGCTTACATGATGCAACATGTTCTTGTGTCAAAGGGCGTCTGGAATATTATGCAGGGTATTGATGTACGTCCTGGTGCTGAGGGTGTAGGCGATGTTGAGGATGTTGCAGGTCTTGCTGCAAGGATTGCTGCTAGTAGAGTTGTTTTGCCTACGGCAGAACAAGCTCGTTGGGATGTAAAGGATGCGTAGGCTCATACATTTATTATGTTGTCTGTGAAGCGCACCATTACTCCTCACATTCGTTTAGCGAAATCGGCTAAACAGGCTTGGGATATTCTAGCAGGTCTTTATGCAAGCCACAATGAGGATAAAATTGCTTTGTTGCGTAAAGAGCTAGAATCAAAGATTATGCATGAGGAAGATGATATGGACACTTTCCTTGCTGGTGTCAAGGATATCAATGAGCAACTTATTTCTGCAGGTGAAGGCATTTCAGACAGTTCCCTTGTGCAGACTATTCTTGATGCCTTACCAGATTCTTACCAGACTTTTGCTAGTACTTGGAGACTTATGACCCAAGGAAATCCAGAAGTTGTCAAGGTTGATGCATTATGCACATTGCTATTGCAAGAGTCACTTTCCAAAAAAAAAGGACTAGGCAGCGTGCAATTGAGCAAGCTTTTATTGCTTCTCAAAGAAAGGGTGGTAACAGCAATGCAGCTACTTCTTATGGTTCTGCTGCGAGTGGAAAAACTTCTGTTCCTAATGCTTCTGCTGCTGGCAACAATTCTTTTGGAAATTCTGGTGATAAGGGCAAAAAGAAAATGCCTTGCCATTATTGTAAAGCTAATGATCACTTGATCCAGCAATGTCCTAAGTTGAAGGCCAAAGAGGCTAAGAAGAAAGAGGGTGGTTCCACTACAAATGCAGCCATTGTTGAGTCTTTTGTGAAAGGAGATTGTGATGTTGATGTTGATGCAGAATGGGCTTTTATTGCAGAGTGCACTTACAATCCTGTTGTGCATGATGCATGCATGTCAGTTGCTGCAGATTCAAATGTGTGGTATTTCGACAATGGTGCTACAAAGCACATTACCTCACATCGTGGATTGTTCACCTCTCTTGAGTGTCCCTCATGGGAATTCAGTCACTTGTGCCAACAATGCCTCTTATCTGGTTCAGGGGGTTGGAAAGATTGTGCTTACTACTACAAATGGCAATTATTTCACACTTGTTGATGCACTTTATGTACCTAAGATCAAGAAGAATCTTGTATCTGCACTTGCTAGACTTGGACTTGTAGTCAAATTTGTGGATGACAGATGTACAGTTCATGATCTCAATTTTGGTGATGAAATTGTTGCATCTGGCCTTTTGTGTCGTGGTCTATATAAGCTCACTTTGTATGACAAGTGTGGAAAAAATTTTGCAAATGCAGTTGCAAATTTTGGGCATTTGAATTTTGCCAGTTTTTTGCGTTTGCAGAAATCTGACATGGTTGCTTGTTTTTCGCCTCTTGAAGCACCTGTCAAACATGTTTGTGAAGGCTGTATTTTGGGTAAGATACAGCGTTCAAAGTTTCCAAAGGATGGTTCAGTTAGGGCCACATGCAGGTTGCAGCTTATGCTAGTGATGTTTGTGGGCCCATGCAAACTCCGGCCTTGGGCAATTACCTTTACTTCGTGACTTTCATTGATGATTACTCCAGGCATGCATGGGTATTTCCACTTAAAGCGAAGTCCAAAGTTTTTATGTGCTTCAAACAATTTTTGGCTATGGTTAAAAATGTATTGAAATGTACTATGGACACCCTCCGTTCCAATCGAGGGGGGGAGTATATGTCTCATGAATTTAATGCATTTCTGGCTAGTCGTGGGATAAAACACCAATGTACCATGCCTTATACACCTCAACAAAACCGTGTTCTTGAGAGGAAAAATAGCCCACTTACGAAAATGGCACGATGTATGGTCAAAAGTCAAGCTTTGCCGCATTCTTTTTGGCTTGAGGCCATCATGTGTGCCACTTATGTACTTAACAGGTGTCCTATGAAAGCTTTGCAGTCTATTACTTCATATGAAGCATGGCATGATAGAAAGCCTTCTATTGAGCACATGCGTATTTTTGGTTGTTTGGCATATGCTTTGGTGACAGAAACACAACGCAGAAAATTGGATGATAAGGCTGTCAAATGTATTTTTGTTGGTTATAGTGCTGAAAGAAAAGGTTACAGGTTGTATCATCCGCAAACAAAGCGTATTTTGGTTTCACGGTATGTAGTGTTTGTGAAAGATTCTGCTCATCCCTTCCTGTCATGTACTAGAGACAGTAATGTAAACTCACGAGACATTTATGACACTTTGTTGCCTCTTTTTAGTGGTGGAAATTCGAATGTAAATCCAATGAGGCAAATATACAGCCTATGGGGGTTTTTGAAAATGTTACAAATCAGCCTATTACTGATGCAGATGTATATGATGTACTTGATGAGGAAAGGGCTAGAAATGAGAAGGCTAGAGGTATGCCAAAATGGCTGGTGCATACATTGCGTGATAGTAAATTGGATGCACCTTTGTCTAGTCGTACTCGTTAAGGCTCTGGCCATGCATCCTATGCATCAGATTTTATGCTTTAGTTGTGTTTAGCTTACATGATGTTGAGGAACCTCTGTCTTTTGATGAAGCACAGATTGGATGGCTGCCATGCAATCAGAATATGATGCACTAATAGAAAAATTGGATGGCTGCCATGCAATCAGAATATGATGCACTGATAGAAAATGACACATGGACTTTATGTGATTTTCCTCCTGGCAAAAAGGCCATTGGTACGAAGTGGGTTTACAAGTTGAAACGCAAGCCGGATGGTGAGATCGATCGCCATAAGGCTCGACTTGTTGCAAAGGGTTATGCACAACAAAAAGGCATAGAGAAGAAACTTTTGCTCCCACTTTTCATATGATTGCTGTGCGTTTTCTATGTGCATTGGCAGCTCATTTTGGTTGGGTGTACATCAATCAGACATTGTTACCGCTTTCTTGAATGGTGACATATTTGAGGAAGTTTATGTAACGCAGCCTCGCGGTTTTGTCAAGAAAGGACAAGAGGACAAAGTGTGCAAATGTAAGAAGGCTTTGTATGGGTTGAAGCAATCTCCTTGTGCTTGGTATGAATTTGGTCAAATGAGGCTTTCGTAACACACCAACAGAAAGCACATTGTATGTAAAGCGTGAAGGTAATGTACTTCTCATTGTGGTTCTTTATGTAGATGATTTGTTGATCACTGGACCAAATGAGAGACATATTGTTGAATTTAAGGCTGATTCAAATGCTACTTTCAAGATAAAATATTTGGGGATGTTGCATCATTACTTGGGCATACAGTTTAAGTAGTGTGATGGTGGTATTGCCTTGTGTCAGAAAAGTTACATAGAGACATTGCTATGTAAGTTTAGACTTGAGGATTGCAAACCTATTGCCACTACCATGGAAACAGGTTTAAAATTGAGTCTTCATGATGCTGGTGATCCTGCAGATGTCACTCTTTACCAAATTTCTATTGGATGCCTCATTTATGTACACAAAATGAGCCTGGATATTCAGTTTGCAGTCTCACACATCAACAGATTTATGCATAGCCCAGGGTCTAAGCATTGGCAGGCCGTCAAGAGGATTTTTCACTAGCTTAGTGGCACTTTACATCTTGGCTTGTTTTATCCCAAGGGGGGATCATTTCTGCCAGGCTTACATGCTTCTTCAGACTCAAATTAGGTTGGTTGTTTTGACACGTGAATGTCCACAAGTGGTTTTTGTTTCATGCTTTGCAGTTCATGTATATCATGGTTGAGCAAGAAGCAACCTACTGTGGCCACTTCTAGCTGTGAGGCTGAGTATAGGAAAATCTTCACAGCTACGGTTGAGTGTGTATGGCTCAGACGCCTTATGGCTGATTTAGGTGTTGGACAGAACACTGCCAACACTATCTACACTGACACTCAGAGAACATTGGCAGTTGCAAGGAACCCAGTTTTTCATGCTCGCACAAAGCACATTGAGGTGCATTACCACTATGTCAGGGAGAGGCTCTCAACAGGAGAGATCAGCTTGGCTTATGTGCCAACACAGGACAACCTTGCAGATCTTTTCACAAAGGCTTTGTCTCGTGAGAAATTCGAAGCTTTCTGCAAAGCTTTGGGCTTTTTCCTCTTTGTGGACTGATCATGTCGTCAAGAAATGGCACTTCCCTTTCCAGCTCTCATTCACTACATCACTCCGGGGGGATTTGTTACCACATACATGTGGTAGTGCTGTGTGGACTGTTGGGGCATTTTTTCCCTCTTTAGGAGGTTTTTTCCCCCGTGCATTGTATAGACGCCCATCACTCTAAGGCTATCTATCTTTTCCATTGCACACTAAGTAATATACTCTCAGTTGTGTGCCTTGATCTTCCTTCATCTTCTCCAAGCTGTGTGAGTTTCTCTGCAACCCTAATTCCAACACCCTCAATGAGATCGTCAAGGTTGTACAGAAGGAAATGTTTGAGGTAACTCACAAAAAGATTGACACCAAGATACAAGCGGCACTACAAGAAAGCCAACTACAAGCTTCTCTTGGCCTTAAGGTCAGGATCGAGGGGCTCAACCCCACATGGTGCACCGACGAGGACACACTCGACGAAACCGTCATCAAACTCAATGACATTCTCCACCCAATTCACACCAAGCCTGACACAATATCTTGGATCAACGACATAGACAAACCGGTGCCACTTAAGCAATGCATCCTTACATTCAAGGACAAAGAGGAGTGGATGAAGTTACTATAGAAATCTCGTCTCCTCAAGGGAAGGAAGCTTTGGATCGCCAAGAAACTGACTCCAAATCAACTTAAGCTTAAGGCAAGTGAGCTCAAGAAGATGCACGAAGCCCATAAACAAGGTAAATGGGTGGTCTATCGAGGCGGTAAAGCCATCATCCAAGTGTTTTGAACTCCTAGACTGGCACCTTCGTTCACTGACCCCCCATAGGATCTTCTCCTTCCTTTTTCTTGTTGGACCCTCACTCCTTAACTGAGATGTATGCCATTTTCTCTTAGTAGAAGCTTAATGTAATGTTTTGTTTTTGATCCCATAGGTCATATTTGACCTCCACTGACGATAATTCAATCTCTCTCTCTCTCTCTCTCTCTCTCTCTCTCTCTCTCTCTCTCTCTCTCTCTCTCTCTCTCTCTCTCTCTCTCTCTCTCCCTATCTTTCTCTCTATATTTTCTCTTTCTATCGGTTTCTCCCTTTTTACAAACTCATATAGTTTTTAATGTATTTTTTTAGCATTCATTCAGACATCATTTTATGGTCGTTTTTTTCAAGAAACTAAACCTACTTAATTTTTTCACTCACTCACTAAAGTAAATTTCAAACCTACTATAATCATACATTTTTCCTCTCTTTTTTCATCTCTCTCTCTCTCTCTCTCTCTCTCTCTCTCTCATACAATAAGTAACATTCTTTCCTCCGTCTGCCACACACTAATCATCTCCCTCTCTTTTTCACTCGAAGCCAATGCCAAGGACATTGAATTGATTAGGGGCAAACAAAAGAGCTCATGATACAAGCAAATCGATGCAAACAACTTGACCACGGGGGACAAACAAAAGATCGCATAATGCAAATGGTGAGCATTATAAAGTTTGTATATGTGTGTGTGCATTCCAACCAATCTACTCCACTTCTTGCGGTTGAGCTTTCAACAATGCTATCGGGTTAGAGAGGGGGAAAGAACACACCCGGGACACAAACAACATGCCTCTCTATAGCCCATGGTATACACATCGCCCTAATCCACTAGACTTGAACTTCAAAACTCGACAATCAATCTGCCATTTGCACACAAAGCATCACATACCTACTCGGCAAGACTATCACACAACACAACTTCACCCCAACAACTTGTTTCACCATTCTCAACACACACAACACTTTAATTTCACGCTCTTTATGCCAGACAATGGTCCGCATGCACACATCTCCATCGGCACCAACACACACTTAGAGCAAGAGAAAAACGAGAGAGGAGTAGGGGGAAATTGACACAAAGAAGGGGAAATTGGCATAACCTTGCTTCACATCTCTTTACCACCAAAGCACCACCAAAATGGGGAGCTACCACAGAAACCACATCCCCTCAGGCTTAGTTTGTCTCTTTATAAAGCTTCGAGTGCAAAAAGGACTCCTTGGTCCGGGAAAGACCCTGAAAATGGCTCAAAGTGTTGTTTTATAGAGCTCCAACAGCTGAATACCGGACTTAACTCAGAGATATTTGCTTAGGAAATCGCCCCTTATAAACACGTTTCAACTACTCTTTTTATTTCTATATATGAGCACCACGGGAAGGCCCCCCCAAGCACTAGCTCTATCGCGAGTGGGGCTCCTTATCCTTTTAAACTATGGGCCCATTTCGGGTGTGGGACAAGCCCCTAGTTGGGAGGCCACATCATCAATGTGGAGAGTGCCACCAGACTACATCACTGTTGCCAACACACACTGCCGTCAACACATTGCTTCGCCCTCTGCAACCGGCAAGACACCACCGACCGCTCACAAGTTGCCCGCACAGCATCCATGGCGCCAAGCCATAGCCACATACCTTGGGAGCTCCTTCTCCCCCATCTCGTGTACCTAATGAATGGCACGTTTCAAGATTTATACCCTACCCCCCCCACCCGACAACTCTTTTGCATATGGGATTTCGCCTTGCCACGTGGTGGGCTCATATTACCTACCCCCTTAGGCAATGTAAAAAAAGAAAAACCAAAAACCCCACTTAAAGTATTTTTTACCTCTTGACTTCAAAACCTTGCTATTTTTGGCTTTCCTAAAGAAACCCTTAGTGTTCTATTGGGTTAGGAAGACTTTCATTGTTTCTATTGCATGATTGTTTCCATTGCATGATGGAGACTTACCTTTCATTTTAAATTGTGACATGTCTTTACTTTTCTTGCATTCTACTGTTGTACAATGCTAAAGTGAAGCTTCACCTTGCATAGTTTTAGTAAATTTTACACAAACACATACACATTTTTTTGTTTTGCATTCTATTGCTTTAGAATGCTAAAGTGAAGCTTCACCTTGCATAATTCTAATAAATTCTATACACACACATATATTAACTAGTTCTTTTTATTTCATCTTTCATTTCACAACTTCACATGGCTTTACATTTCTTGCATTTTATTGTTTGATTCCAATCACATTTAATGTTTGAGAAAGTCTCTTTTAATAAGTGACTATTGATCGAGTTTCCCCCTCATAAAGAAGAAAATCGGAAATACTAACAAAATTTTTGAGATTTGCAAATTTTTTGGACGACTTTCTCACATATTTCATCGATTTTTCTTCCGTTTATCGTGGTTTTCAGTTAGCTACTCTCGATTTTCAATCGGCTCAAGACTAAGCTGAGGCAATCCTTTCCCAAACACTGATACCAGTTTTATTCAACCTAACAATTTTATCACTTTCTTATTGTTTTTGAAAGCCACCGTGACTCTTTCACTTTTTTACTATTTTAATGAACTTATGTCTTAATCAATTGGCTGTTCCACTGATTCAAATGTAAAATAATTAGGTTTTTGTTATTAATTTTAGATCATGAAAGATATTATGTGCTAGAATTGCTCACTAATAGATTACACGTGCGTGCGTGAGTGTGTGTGTGTGTGTGTGTGTGTGTGTGTGTGTGTGTGAGAGAGAGAGAGAGAGAGAGAGAGAGAGAGAGAGAGAGATAGTTTACTTCACACTACATATTAAGGACAAAACAACCAATAGCATGTTGGCCATGCCCGTTTTTGTGCACATTTTGTGATCACAATCTTTGTATGTACAAGAGTATGGTGAGAATATCTTTTTAAGCCATACATCACAAGTTATCATGGAAATTGGTTTATGCTTGAAGGCCTATACGCTCTCTTATTCCACAAAGTTTTGTGTTTGCACTTGTAAGGACACGGGCGCTATGGGCAAGGCCACCGGCACGGTCGGACAATGTGTATGCTAGGGGGACGCTATAAGATAGCACGGTTGGGTGGAAACTAGCACACGCATTACCATCGCTCTTTCACTGGTATCCGAGATATTTTTGGAAGGAGTCTAAAAGCGGCTTGCATGTGCGTGTGACGCCTTGCTTCTCTCCTACATTTCGCAGAGAGCGACGCTCCCACTATGCAGCAAAAAGAAGGCAAGCACAATTTTCTGTGCGAACATCGCATGGACAGACATCGACAGCTCACCGCGGCCGCCCCATCTACGCCCTCTACAGAGCACGACCAAGACAGGCGACCAAGGCAAACTCGACCGGCAACTCGACGGCACCGAGGCTTCGAAGGCTCCGTTGGCTGCGCGCGTAGGAAGGCCCACTTAACCCTTGCATGAAGAAGGGTTGAATCCACCCCATGAGGGCAAGAGGCCAACACTTTACCATCAAGCTATTGGGCCTTGTTGTGTATAAGAAGGAAAGATAGTCTACTTGTGTTGAAAGGAAAACTAGAAGGAAAGGCAAAGCTTCAAACTTAAAGAAAGTAGCTTTAGTGTTCCTTTTCACTTCTTGAAGGAAGGAAAGTTTTCCTCCAAAAATTCTTTTTTCCTCAAGGAGGTAGCTTCAAAGTGAAGAAAAGCCTTCACAAAAACGACGAGTTTTTGTGAAGAATCATCAAAGGTGTTATTACAAGGAACGACAAGTGAAGCACTCAAATTCCCGCAAGGTGAGGTTCGCATGCAACCCAAATCACGGAGCATACAAAACACAAAGACTTCAATTTCTCAAGATACAAGTTGTCGTTTCTTTTTCTCTCTTTGCATTAGTGTGTGTTTACCATGGCCAGTGAGGATATCCCACCCACATACACGTTTGATTTTGAGCACGTAGATCAAAATCAGGGCACCACGGATGCTGCTGACACTAAGATGCATGATGATGATGATTTAGGAGATCATGGGCTTGTAGATATGGCTTCTTTCAAGACTTTGGAACATCGCCAAAGCGTACTTGAAAGAAACCTCTCTGCACTCAATGCAAATGTTACCAATCTTACAGAGTTACTTGTGGAATTTATGAATTCACAGACAACTCAAGGAGCCACAAGTGGCACGGTTCAAGGGAACCAAGCTCGCACAACTCAAGGAGTCCAAGAGACAAGTGTTGTAGAAGATGCAGAAGGTAGCAATGCATTACTTAAGAATATCACCATTCCTGAGTTTCACGGGGAAGAGCGTGATCCCAACAAGGATGCGGTCAATACGTTCTTACACAAATGGAGTGATATTCATAGATTGAGACACACCCCGGATATAAAGACGACTGTGAAAATAAGTCTATCTCTTAAAGGCAAGGCCTATAAGTGGTGGATGACATTTCCAATAGATGCTCGTCCTCCGTCTTGGGCTGCGTTTCAATCTTCTTTTTCCAAAGAGTTTTTGGACTCCAATGAAGAAGATAAGAATTGGTTAGCATGGGATGCATGCCGCATGTTTGGCCTCTCTCTCACACAGTACCTTTCAAAGTATCATGAAATCATATTAAAACTAGAAGTTATAGATGAATTCCAAAAGATACGGGGTTTTAATAGGGGTCTTGACAACGTCTATCGTCTTTATGTCAAGACCCAACATCCAAAAACTTTGGAAGAAGCCATTAGTCATGCACAAAGATATGATGATGACCAAGAGAGGAAAAGAAATGTTCCCTACTCTAAGAATACTTTTGCTAAGAGCCAATGGCGAGGTAGATCTCCCACACATTCCAAGAGGAATAAGAGACAATCTACCTCTCCACGCCCACAAGAGGCTAAGAAGCCTAAGCAATCACGAGATACTCCGCGTGGGTCTTTCAGCACTGCTGATTTTGAGCGTGCAAAGAAACACAATTTGTGTTTTAGATGTCTTTTGGACCAACATAACAAGAAAGATTGTCCTCTTTTGCAGGGCAAAGAAAAGGCCATGCACACGGTGCAACGTCTCACATTAGATTCATCTCCTAAATATTGTGCTATAGAGGTTCTTCATATGGAAGAAAAGCACAAGTGTTGTGTACGTGCTTCAATGTGACAGCCCACCTTTGGCCCCCCATGATTTTATTCGCATGCATGGCACTATTAACGGACAACATGTTCGTATTTTAGTGGATGATGGTGCAACTCATAACTTCTTGAACTATAAGCTAGTCAAGAAATTGAAGCTTACATAGACTCCCTGCTCTCACAAGTATGTGGTGGAGCAGATGTCTGGGAATGATAAAGAAGTATGGGACACGGTAGTTCAAGGGGTTGAGCTTATTGTTCAAGATCATATGATGACCCTTGACTTCCAAGTTATGAACATGGACCATGTTGATGTAGTTTTAGGACGGGAGTGGTTGCATGGTTTATGAACACATTGCACACTAGTTATGAACACAACTCCTTATCCTTTATGGCCAATGGTAAACATGTGCTTTTGCTTGGTGAGAAAAATATACCATCTGCACCTCTTATATATTCAACCCAGCTTTCTATTTTGCAAAAAGAAAATTTAATAAATGAAGTCTTTTTGTGTTACTGCTTGTCTCCAAGTCTTGTGAATTCTCAAGAGAAAAGTGCGATGAATTCTAGTAATGGTATGCAAAGTGCAATGAATTCTAATGATAAACAAAGTGTTAACAAGTCTAACGAGCAAAGTGCTCTCAATTTTAATTTTATAGCGCAACGTGCAACTGTTGTAAAACACACATTATAGGAATTACAAGATTCTCCATCCCAACATAACTCCAGTTTACTTTCTCCTTTTGCACGAAAAAAGCTGACTCACTTACTCACGGAGTATAGTGATGTGTTCTCAAGTGATTTATTACCGGGTTTACGGCCCCCTACACGTGATGGGCAGCATGGCATAGATGTCTTGCCAGGCACTAAACCGGTGAGTAAACCACCTTATCGTATGAGTGCTAAAGAAGCCAAGGAGGTTGAGAGTCAGTTGGCTGACTACCTCGCTCGTGGTTTCATTAGACCTAGCACTTCGCCTTGGGCATCACCAATTCTATTGGTAAAAGAGAAAGATGGTACTATGCACATGTACGTAAATTATCGCGGATTAAATACGATAGTCATCAAGAACAAGTATCCTCTGCCTCGAGTGGATGAGTTTTTTAATCAACTCCATGGGGCAAGATACTATTAAAAGATAGATCTTCATTCAGGATACCACCAGGTTCGTATCCTACTGCAAGATATCTCCAAAACTGCCTTTAGAACACAGTTCAAGCATTTTGAATTTTTGGTTATGCCTTTTGGTCTAACCAATGCTCCAGCTACATTTATGACACTCATGGATAGTGTCTTACGTCCCTATCTTGGAAAATTTGTTGTGGTTTTCCTTGATGATATTCTCATTTACAGTAAGACTGAAGATGAACACATAGAACACTTATGATTAGTGTTTGAATAGCTACGACCTCACGTGCTGTATGCTAAGCAAAGCAAGTGCGTTTTCTTTAAAACAGAGATACATTACCTCGGTCATGTGATCTCTTATTTTGGCATCAAGATGGACACTGACACGGTCGTTGCCATTCTTCGATGGCCACATCCCAACACGATTGAGGAGCTTCAAATATTTTTAGGCATGGCTGGATTTTGTCGACAGTATATCTGTGACTATGCCAAAATCACTGTTCCTATGATGGATCAACTTAAAGCAAAAGGTAAGAACTTTTCTTGGGAAGAAGCCCAAAACGCACTTTTGAACAGATCAAGGTAGCTATAGCCACCGCTCCCATCCTAGCAATCGTCGACCCACTTAAGCCGTTTGTGGTAGAGATAGATGCTAGCTAGTAATAAAGCCAGCGGTGTGGTACTTCTCCAGGAGGGAAGACCTATAGCCTTTGAAAGTAAAAAGTTAGATAGAGCTCGATAGAATTATTTTGTCTATGAGAGGGAGCTCTATGCCATAATTCACGCTTTACGAAAGTGGCGACACTATTTATATGGTGTCGATTTTGAAGTAGTTTTTTACCATGAGAGTATAAAATGGTTTACTACTCAAACATACTTGAAGGGCCGTAAAGCTAGATGGTCAGAAATCTTTCAAGATTATGATTGTAAGCTACAATATTGCAAGGGGCGATATAATGTAGTAGCGGATACACTAAGTTGAATGCCTCAAATTAATTCACTTGCTTTCACAGAACTAAAGAGTGGATTTTTGGAGTCATTACATGGCAAGTGTGCACAAGATTAATCATATGCTAAAGTGTGGAGTGGAGTTTTAAAAAGGGATCCCTCACACTCACATGTCTCTGAACAGCCAGATCAACATGTCTCTGTATGCGCAGATATAAACTCCAACACACAGAGCTCCACCCCTACTCAGGAAGATCTTAAGCGATGGAAGAATTTTTCCATTGATGATGGCTACTTACTCCACAAAGGTAGAGTATGTGTGCCAAAGGACGCAGACACTAAGCGCCAAATATTGTTTGAGTGTCATGATAGTCCAAGTGCTGGTCATCCAGGTATCCGTAAGACGTATGCCTTAGTTTGACGGCAATTTTATTGGTCGGGCTTACATCATGATGTTCAAGAGTACGTACTAAACTGCCAAGAGTGCCACTTGTTAATAAGGCAGAGCGCCTCAAGGTAGGTGGCCTTTTACATCCTTTAGAGATACCACAAGGTAGCTGGGAGAGTATCTCTATGGATTTTGTAGTAGGACTACCTACTACAAATCATGACCATGATGCCATTTGGGTAATTGTAGACCGTCTCACAAAGGTGGGTCGATTCATTCCCACTAAGACTATAGTTAAGACACCAAAATTAGCATGGCTATTTGTAGAGCATATATATAAACTCTATGGTCTTCCAGCTAGTATCATTAGTGACAGAGATCGAAAGTTCGATAATCACTTTTGGAGAGTTGTGTTCCAAAAGTTGGAAACTAAACTTAATTTAAGTACGACTGATCATCCAGAAACAGATGGTCAAACAGAAAGAGTTAATCAAGTGCTAAAGGATACGCTACGAGCATACATTAGCAAGAAGCAAACCAATTGGGAAGACTACTTACCTATATTGGAATTTTCTTATAATAGTTCAAAGCATGTGACTACAGGGTTTAGTCCATTTATGCTTTTGTATGGATTTCAACCTAGATCACCCATTACGGTGGGGTTGGCTAAGGAGAAGATACAACAAGCGAAGGATTTTCTCCAAGACCATTTTGACATGCTTCGAGTTGCTCGACAGAATGTTAAGCAAGCTCAAGATCGATATAAGAAGTACATAGATGAGCATCGACCTCTTGCTACTTTCGAAGAAGGAGACAAGGTTTTCCTCAAAGTTTCGGAGCATTCAAAAAGTTTGAAGACGGGAAAAGTTGTTAAACTTTCACCACGCTATTGTGGACCGTTTATCATTCTCAAACGTATAGGTCAAGTGGCCTATAAGTTAGCTCTTCCAGAGCACTCACGAGTTCATCCTATTTTTCATGTTAGCCGTTTACGAAAATAGCTAGGACAGAATGATAATGTCATTGATACAGTGTGTTGGTTGACCTTATCACACCACCAAGCATTCCTCATGAGCCCGAAAAGATTTTGGATTCTCATGAGCTTCGCACCAGACATCATGTCAGACGACAGGTGTTGGTAAAATGGCTAGATAGACATGAAGAAGGCTCTACATGGGAGAATGTCTCCGCACTTAAGAAACGTTTTCCTACGTTTGTTTTCGAGGACGAAACGATTCTCCAAGGGGGGGGTAATGTAAAGACATGGGTCCTATGGGCAAGGCCACTGGCACGGCCGGACAGTGTGTACGCTAGGGAGAGGCTATAAGATAGCACGGTTGGGTGGAGACTAGCACACGCATTACCACCACTCTTTCAGCACCAAGGTTCCACAAGAGCAAGAGAGTATTTCTGGCTAGAAATAAATGGTTTTTGGCTTTCTAAAAGAAGCATTAGAGTTGAGTTGGGTTAGGCATACTTTCATTGTTTTCATTGATGATTGAAAATTATATTAAATGTTATTTTAATTTTAAAATACTAAATGGATCTTTTTATTTCACTGATTCTACTTAAACTCAACCTAATGATTTTATCACGTTCTAATTGTTTTAGAAAGCCACCATAATTCTTTCACTTGTTTGCTCACATGCTTAATGTCCATGCACAAAAACCACTTGGAAGCTCCCCTTTTTTACTCCAATTCGTTTGCTCTTTGCTTATCTTTGACTTTGTCATGGCTGCCAACCAAGGCTGCAAAAATGGAGAAAATCATTGGCAACCTTCTCTCTAATGATTTGCACCCTACTTCACCGGACCATAAGTTGGCGCTTGAGACTTAGAATGGAGAGGTTTCAGTTCTTGTTATCCCCATATGTTGCACACTACCTCTGCAAACCTTGTCAAACTTCAAAAAACTTTGTATGGCACATTTCCCAAAGAAATCAAACCGGCTTAGAATCAGTCCCTAGCAAATCTTCAAAACCCTGTATCTTGGCAACGAGGACTCCGATTGTCGATCTAAAAAGACTGATGCGCTCTATAATACAAGCTCTACACATACCTCCATTGAGACAAACTTTGACCCTCTATCATCACTTGCCCTGTCCGTCTTGGATGTGCAACCACTTTAGCTTTAGACATCCATATCTTGCAATCCATAGCTCCATTTGATGAGATGTCTAGACCAACTCACGCATCACTTCAAGTTCTTCATCCTCAAGCAAATAACTAGCCCTTTGAACATCCTTCACTTGCCATCCCATTTAGCCTATTTGGAAGCCCTTCTAGCCTATAAAACTTCATAAGTCATACACATCAATTGCTTCCTGTTTGCCGAGGTCTCTCCGACCTGCTTCAGCCCTTTTCCATGCACCTGCTACCCTGTACATACCTACTTGTGCCATCTTCTATGGTGGACTTAATTTAGTTGCACCATCATTGCCCAACCCCCTTATTGAACATTTATGTTCAACCACAAAACTGCTTTATTTCTCTAAGAACTGCAAACACTCGCAAACACTATCAACAAACCAAAACCATATATACATAGTTTTGTTCTAGCCTACCACCAAACCTCAAGTGGGTTACCACACCCCCTCATCACAACATATCTCCCACCTGGATCAAACACTTGGCACTGACTTCTTCCATCCGTCCATATCCCTTTCCCATAGTGTTGCACCCCATCACATAGCCCATCATGTTCATAGGATGTCCATGGCCTATCACTATCATTCCAAGGATTCTCGTGTATCCCTCTATCTTCAAATAGAGCGCCCTCATACTCATTCTGTGCTAAACACACACATCACATCACATAACTGACAACATATCTGAAACATGTATGACCCTCCCTCCTAACCATATAAAGGGAGGCTCTCCATGCAAGATATCTCCTCCAAAAAACACTACGGTTGAGACAAACACTTCTCCGCACCTGCGTCTGCCAACACACCCATAGTAAACCCTTGCTTATCCAAGGAAATCTCCACTTTTGGAGGGGCTAACCCTCTCATCACACCTGTATTTTGGTCAAAGCTCTACCAACAAGCACATGTGCTTCCTCATCCATAGCAACCTTGGCATCATCAAATCCCCAATCAAACTCACTTTCAAGGAATACCTGGTCCAAAGAACCTATATCCATCGCATCACCATGGCAATCCATAGACAATAATAGCTACTCCTCCCTTTGGTCAGCATCTAACTCATTATGAGCATAAGGAAAATGCCCAACCCCCTGGGTTTCTTCTTCATCATCAACCTCTTGTTGACTTTGTAGGTCAACTTGGCTATCCATAGACTCAGCCTTCCTCTTCTCCACAAAAAAATGAACCAATTGCACTGCCATAGCACTTTCTATTGCATCCTTTACTAGCATGATCTGCGTATTATTCGCATATTATTTGTCTCCTGAATAACAATAATGCTACTTTGTGTGTGTGTGTGTAACATTTAATGGCCTAAAAACTTGTGTGTAGTGGAAATTAGCATGAACATAGTGGGCATTTCATTAGAATAGATTCCTAATGAGAATTACAAGAGTGCTTGGGTAGAGAGAGCAACAAAAAGCATAACACCTAGTTAGATAGCATGAACAATACTTTCAAAAGAGAGAGAAATTAATCTATTGACAACAGTTGAGGACCGGATTTGCATGGAGCCGGTCCCCCCTCCAAAAGGCTTTGTATTATGGTTTCTCCCATCAAGAGAGACATTGTACAATACAATTCTTTGTGTTCCTTCAAGACTAGCTAGTGCAATGAAGATGAAAGCTTCATGCACTAAGCAAAAAACTTAACAAACACAACATCAATTATCCCCGGTCTCAGACCCAAGACCTCACACACCTTCGAAGATGGTGAGAGCTAGCAGGGTATGAGAGTAGATTGAGAGGAAGAAGGAGTATCTTACGAGAAAGATGTACATCTCCTCACATAATCACTCATATTAGCATAGCTTAGCTTAGTAATTAGCATGGTAGAGGAGATGAGCATGCATTGAAGCTTGGCTCTTGGTTGTATTTGCATCACAAAGCCAAGAGTTGTTGGTGTAGGACTCCCTTCTCACAAGCTTGGAGTAGGTGTTAAGCTTTCCATTAAAGCTTGAAAAGGAGAGAGAGTCTTCTTTACTTAACACATGAGATTGTGTGAGTGTGTGTGTGATAATGCCTTGCGAAAATCAGCCCCCTCTCTCTCTTGGGCGAGCCCCCTTGCTATTTGCTCTTACTGTCCGCCCATTGGACATCCCTAGAGCTAGCCAATGACAAATAATCAGCATAAGTGATAGACTTCTGACATGTGTCCCCCTTTCCACTTTCATGAGAGCTTAAGGTAATTTAATAATTCATCTAAACTCTCATTGGACCCCTTTGCCTCCTGGACAATAGGAATTAGGCAAGCCATTGCGCTGTTGAATGCTCATTGGACCACTTGGGAGACTGTCCAATAGTCTTCTAGAGGACTTAATTCTCATTGGTTCTTTTATTAAGTGTTTTTAAATTAATTAAACTAGATTTACTCTAGCATAATTCTCATTGGTCCACCTCCAAGGCCATCCAATAGGAATTGGGTACACTTTGTGGGCATTTGGCCTAGGGAGTTGACACGTGTCCCTCATTCCCTTTGTGTAAAGGGAGCTTGTGTGTGTGTGTGTGGCTTTCTCTCTCATCCCCTACATGCAAGGCTCTCCCCCTCCTATGTAGGGATGTGCAAAGACGTTTTTGGACACACACAAAGCATCCAATTCCCCTAGGGTTGACGTTTGGACACAACCTTTGAATTTTGGAACCTTAGCATTTTGGAAGTCTTAATGGGCTGAACCTTAGGGTCTTTTTAGCCCATTCTTGTACATGGCTCTTTTGCAGATGGACCTCCCTTTGGATCCCTATTTTCCCTCCTTTGGATCCCTACTCTGGCCGGTCTGCTAGCTTAACCAATATTCTAGCTTTTTCTCCCCTGGCACTTCCCCACATTAAATGATCAGTTTAATATGAGAAAATCATTTAGGAGAATTAGATATTGATTATTATGAAATTACCTCTCTCTTGAAATCATAGTCGTCCTCGACTATGGTGTAGAGAAGATAAATCATATTCATGAGTCCTTTTCTTAGCGGGTAGAGGATCCCTATGTTACCCTACGACATCATTCCACAATGGATGACTAGTCCATTTGGCGCTTGAGAGCCTGAGGCTCCCGCAAGCATGTCTGCACATTAGTCCTATCAATCTTCCATAGTAGAGTGACAAGCTCTACTTGGTGTTTGGGAGACGTCGTCTCCGCAAACTTGCTCTAAGCATGCATACTACTTCATTTTTGTGCACAATAAAGAAAAAGAGAGTCATATAAGACAAAAAAACTTTGTTCATTTTTTACATTTTGTACATTTGCTTACTCTTGGGAAGCATTGTAAGCATTGACAAGGTTTAGGTTATCCTTTAATTGTATGCCTTGCATCCATCTAGCATCTTCAAAAGGATAATTCTTAAACTTAATAAGATATCGTCGGATAGTCTTACCGCCTCTTAATACCTTGTCTTCATGTCGGAGAATGGACTCGGTGCTGCAGCACCTCCTCTTGGTCCTCGATCTCCGGTGAGTCTTCAATAGTTGGTTCTTGAGGTGACTCTCCTTTGTAAGGCTTTAATAGGCTCACATGGAAAGCATTGTGTATGAGCCAATGATTGGGCAACTTGAGTTGATAGGCCATCTCATTGATTGGCCTAAGAATCTGGAAGGGACCATAGTACCTTTTTGCTAGCTTAGCATAGTACTTTTGGTGTCCCGTAGGATTCTTGCCCGTCGTGTGCCTTAATCGAGCCTTGGGAAACTTTAATAAGACCCAATCATTTTCTTTAAAGGTTTGGGATCTTCTGTGCTTGTCAGCAGCAGCCTTTTGCCTTTGCTGTGAGATAGAGATAGCATCCTTAATCTTTTGAAAAGATTCTTGTAGGTCTCGGCTATACTCATCTGCAGCGAAGATCTTCCCATGTACCTTAAGTAGCAAGGGACTTTTTGATCTCCCCTCAATTACCTCGAAAGGTGCTTTTTCCGTGGAAGTATGTACAGTGTTATTGTAAGCATACTCCACTAAGTGTAAGTACTTCTCCCATTGGGATCTTTGATCTACCTCCGTTACATAGGATTTTAGTAGATCGACAATGGTTAGGTTAGCTATTTCACTTTGGCCATCCGTTTGTGGATGATAGGCCGAAGAGAAGTTTAGCCTTGTCCCTAAATTCTCAAAGAGACCCTTCCAGAAATTACTGGTCATTCTAGGATCTCTATCTGACACTATGGACATTGGCAAGCCATGGTGCTTGAAAATTTGTGAAATGAAGAGGGTTGCCATTTGATGGGCTTTGATAGTCTTTTTGACAGGTATAAAATGAGCTTGTTTACTGAACCTGTCTACTATCGTCCATATTCCCGTATTCCCATGGATAGACTTAGGCAATCCAAAGATAAAGTCCATGGATATGCTCTCCCATGGTGAATTAGGGATTGTCAAGGGTTGAAGCAATCCAAGTTGCTTCCCTCTATCAAATTTTGTCTTTTGGCATACCACACATTTAGAAACATACTCTTGTATGTTCACTTTCATGGTAGGCCAATAGAAATATGTTTCAATTCCCTTTAAGGTAGACTGAATCCCTCTATGCCCTACATAAGGTGGAGCATGAGATTCATACATTACTTTCTCACGTAGTGAGTTAGTAACGCATAGTCTGTTGCCATAGAGAAGATAACCATCTTGTAAAGTAAATGGTTCTTCTTTCTTCCCTAATGCAAGGGCTGAAATCACATCTCTAAAATCGGGATCAATAGCATACTCATCTATCATTGAAGATATATCATTGTGAGTTGCTATGGAAACCGCATTCACTCTCGGCCGTCTTGAGAGTGCGTCAGCTACTTGATTATGCTTGCCAGCAATGTGAGCAATATGAAAATGAAATTGCGAAAGAAAATTTGCCCACCTCATTTGTTTGTCGGAAAGCTTGGTCTACATCATGGAGTACTTAAGACTTTGGTGATCCGTTCGCAGAATGAAAGGAGTCCCCAATAAATAGTGCTTCCATGAGTCTAAGGCATGTAGAATTGCAAGGAGTTCCTTTTCATATATGCCTAGAGCTTGCTCAACAGGGTCGAGCCTTCGACTCTCATAGCCTATGGTGTGCCCTTCTTGGAGCAAAACAGCTCCAAGGCAATCACCACAAGCATCACATTGGACGTCAAATGGTTTTGAGAGATCCGGTAGTGTAAGCACAGGTTGAGAGATAAGCTTTTCTTTAAGCTTTTCGAAAGCATTGTTCTCCTTAGCAGACCATGTATACCTAACGCTTTTCTTTGTTAGGTCATGTAATGGTCCCGCAATTTGTGAGAACTTTTAACTTTTCTATGAAGCGTCTATAGTATGCACACATACCTATAAAGCTTCTTAGTTCATGAAGATTCCTTGGTTTAGGCCATCCTTTTATTACCTCTAACTTGGATGGATCCATTTGGATGCCATCTTGAGAGATAATGTGACCTAAATACTGAATCTCTTGCAAGAGAAATTCACTTTTCTTTCGATTAACATAAAGTTTATTCTCTCTTAAAACTTGAAATATTACTTGGAGGTGTTGCTTGTGTTCGTCTAATGAATTAGAGTAGATGATAATGTCATCAAAGAACACTCCAGTGAAGGTTCGATGAGGCCTGAACAACTTCTCCATCAAGCGGTTGAATGTGTCTGGTGCATTGGTCAAGCCAAAAGGCATGAAAATGTATTCATAAAGACCAAATGTGGTGCGAAATGCGGTCTTTACAATGTCTTGATCAACTATCCGTATTTGATGATAGCCACTTTTTAGGTCAATCCTACTGAAGTAGGTCGATCCTTGTATCTTAACAAATAGGTCTTCTACCCGTGGAACGGGAAACCTATTCTTGACAGTGATCCTATTTAGTGCTCTATAGTCGACACACATAGGATATGTGCCGTCTTTCTTTTGCACTAATAGCACAGGTGAGCAAAATGGAGATGAGCTAGGCCTAACCATGCCCTTCTCAACTAACTCATGCACTTGCCGCATAATCTCCTCTTGTTGAGCTTGAGAAACTCTATAAGGAGGTTTGTTAGGCGGTGAACTTCCTGGAAGAAGTTCAATTGCATGGTCATCATTACCTCGTTTAGGAGGTAGCTCACAAGGGATGTCGTCAATAAAAACATCTTGAAACCCCTTGAGAAAATTGGATAACTCTAATTCCTTTTGGTTGCTTTTATTTTCTTTTGCTAAAGCATTAGGTTCATTTTGAGAATCTTTAACAAAAATCATGTACACGGAAATAGAGCTCTTTATTGACTTGTTGAAAGCTAGTGTATGTACAATGGGAATAGTGTTACCTATTTCCTTAGCATCTATATACATGTCTTTTTCCCTGAACTTAAAGGAGATTCTTCTTTCAGGAAATTTAACATTGGCAGCCATGCGGTCAAACCATGGTGCCCCTAGGATTACATCCTCATGCTTGAGAGGAGAGATAAAGAAGTCCTCTTTGTCCACATAGCCTTGGACATGAAGCCTCAATTTCCCGATTAAGGGAGTGACTCAAGCTTCTTTCCCCTTGAAGGCACTGTCTGCGGGTAGGACATCTCCCATCTCGTAAGCTTGTATGCCTAGCTAGCTTGGTGGCCAACTCTATAGATATAAAATTGTGAGTAGAACCAGGGTCAAAGAGAATAAAAGCATCATGTTATCTTACCTTTCCCCAAGCATGGCATAGAGGAGATCCTTTATGGTGAGTTTGGTGAGTCTCCTCCTCTTGGATTTCAACCAAGGAAGCTCTAGGAGGATCTTGGCGGTTGTTCTGTTGGGGACAAGCACGGTACGCATGCCCTTGTTCGCCGCACTTGAAACACCGGTTATCCTTGCAATAACGCTCAAGCTCTTCAGGAGAGAGTTTGTTTTTACCTTTGTAAACTCCCTTCTCTTTAGCTTTGTTGGAGTTGCCCTTAGAAGACTTTTGGACATTGTCCTTCCCCTTAGGCTCATTGGAACCCTTGTTTTCTGTGGGCTTATTATTTCTTTTAGCCCCCGTTTGGAAATTGATTCGAGAGGCCACCATAGTATGGTGTATTACCGCCGATATAGTACGTGGCCTTTGGGAGTTGACATACTCCGCCATTTCTTCGGTCTACATATTTGTGGATGGATTCATAGGGAGAGAGCTTTAAGCTTCGCCATTCGGTGAGTACTTTGTCTTTGGCATCGGTGGCCAAAAACTGCTTCATAATGGAAGCTCTTAAAGCTTTCCATGTTCGTGGAGCTTCACCGTTGGCTCGTAGGCTAGACTACCATTGTCTGGCGGACTTTTGAAAGTGCATATCTACATGGCGTAGCTTAGAGGACTCCATGAAGCCCTCATCTCCAAACGCCGCATCAAACTGTTGGATAAAGGCCAAGACTTTGTCCGTAGCACCAAACGTACCAGCATAGGTAAGGAAAGAGATGCTCTTCCCTCCCTCTTTGAACTTCTTTATCTTGGATGACCTCTTGCATGCGGCATAGGGTTTTTTATGGCCTCTTCTTTTTGATGGTTCAAAGGTTGCACCATCACTTTCTTCAGAAGGTGAATAATTTGAAGAAGGTGGAGAAGAGGGTGACCTCTTTCTCTCCTTTTTCTTGTCTTGATCTTCGTCGTCTTCACCATCACTTTCATAAGAGAAAGAGGATGAAGAAGATGGAGAAGAGGGCGTCCTCTTTCTCACCTTTTTCTTCTCTTGCTTTATCATCCCTCTTTGAATTATGATGTGGAGAAGGGTGCGATGGTCTTCTCCGCTTTGGTGGTGATGGAGAGCGTTTAGCCCGCCGTCTTCGTGGAGCCATCTCCGCGGAGGTGGCGGGAGAATCACTTCTTTCTCGTTCCTTTGGTGGAGGCTCTTGAGTTCTCCTTTGGGAAGGAGATGCATCATCAAGAAGTAAATTCTTGAGCCCTTCATATGGATTCGCTTCTTCTTTCCGAATCGGAGAGAGAACTCTTTCGGGAGTCTCACAAGGAGGCTTCCTAGGTGTTCTCTCGTCATGGTGATGAACTTGGAGAATCCCGTGAGCACGAAGCTGTCGTTGCACTTCACTTTGGAGAGATGGATTGCCCATGGCTTGTTGAAGCCTAGAAATAAGATAGTTAACAAGCATCGAGGCATCATTAGTAGCTTGCTCATTAGCAAAATCAAAGTTATCAACATTAATTTCACTCTCTTTACTATTGTCAGCCATTCTAACAACTTTTATATGTAAACTTCTTAGGTGTACTTTGGCACTTCAAGCCCTAGTTGCTACTCCTCTTTACCCCTTTAGAAAAAGCACTCAAGCTACTGTACCCGCAGCTCGAATACCATTAATTTCAAGGAATAGAAGAGAGAGTCTTTCAACACCAAAACAACACCGGCTCCTGTCAAGCTTCTAATAGCTCAATAGTGGTTAAGCCGTAGGCAAGCCCCATAGGACTCCACTATTAAGACCATAGCTCTCGACAGTGATGCCCTGTTAAATGCACGAAGGCAGGCGCACTGCAACGCTGAAAAATCCCTATTCTACTTACTCACGGGAAATTAATAATACCAACCATTTATAGCTAGCTTGAGGACCTCCCTTCTTTAGCAAGAAAAGAGAAACCTTGTGCTCTGATACTAATGTAACATTTAATGGCCTAAAAATTATGTGTAGCGGAAATTAGCATGAACATAGTGGGCATTTTATTAGAATAGATTCCTAATGAGAATTACAAGAGTGCTTGGGTAGAGAGAGCAACAAAAAGCATAACACCTAGTTAGATAGCATGAACAATACTTTCAAAAGAGAGAGAAATTAAGCTATTGACAATAGTTGGGGACCGGATTTGGATGGAGCCGGTCCCCCCTCCAAAAGGCTTTGTATTATGGTTTCTCCCATCAAGAGAGACATTGTACAATACAATTCTTTGTGTTCCTTCAAGACTAGCTAGTGCAATGAAGATGAAAGCTTCATGCACTAAGCAAAACACTTAGCAAACACAACCTCAATTATCCCCGGTCTCAGACCCAAGACCTCTGTTGAGAGGCACATGTTAGAAACTGACTCTGAATAGCTAAGTCGGATTTTGACTTATCGGATATTTACTGAGCTGTATTTTGCTAAGTCGGATGTGACTGTCTTTCAGTTGCAGTCTGCTGAATGTCTTGTGACTGGGTAGTTAAGTCGGATTTATCTATAAAAGTGGGGAATGTATCTGCGCACGATGTATCTGTTCTCTGATATGAATGTGATGATGATGGTACAGTGCAGCAACTATTCAGTGTATTTTCTGCTTACTCTGATATTTAGAGTAGTCATGTTTACTGTGTCTGAATTGTTGTTAATGAAGTATGGTGGAGTAGATGGTTATTATTGCTGTGTATGATGTTCATGTGTTGACCTAACCCACAACACATTTGGCGATCCGCTGGGTTAACGTTTATTTTTAAGTAATGATGCATGTCAGAGGGAGACAGGAGACTAGGAAGAGTGTACTACACAAGGGCTCAAGCACAGGCTGGAAACATTGATCCATTTAACTATGATCATGACAATCAGCAATCACCCGATGCTCAGGGGCAGCAACCTGTAGACCAAGGAGGGGTAGGATCAGGAGCAGCAGGAGAAGAGAGAGTGAGGCAATTTATTGGAGCTTTATTCCTGGCAAGAAGAACCACCAGGAGAAGGATCCAGTTTGACCCACTTCAGGGTGCTACCAGGCAAAGACCTAGGAGACCACCACAACCCGTTCCAATGGCTCAACCACCACCCAACCCAAAGGTCAAGGCAGCCAAGTTTAGAGCAGGGAGTAAGGAAGATGTTGACTGTCATGTGGCACAGTTTGAAACTAAGTGGCAGGCAAGTGGCTATCAGGTGATGTATGCTGATGGAGTAAAGATGGAACAGTTTGCTGCCACATTGGAAGGAAAGGCCATGAGTTGGTTCAGCCAATATGGCATTGCACATTTTGCTACTTATAATGCTTTGAAGCAGGCATTTCTGCAGAGATTTAGAAAGGAGAAGACTCCGACTGATGTCCTGAGAAAACTCAGAGACATTAAGCAAAATAAGATGCTGGTTGAAGACTATGCACAGAAGTTCAGAATTTTAGTAGAAAGATTGCAGGGGAATGAAAGACCCACTAATGAAATGTTAGCAGGTTATTTTTTGAAAGGATTGAGAAGCAGCTTAAAGGGAGCAGTAGCTAGCATTGATATTGCTGGAGGTCTGGATGACCTTGTTACTGCTGCTGCAAGGGTGGAGAAGAGACTTGGCATGACCAAAGCAAAAGGAAAAGAAGACAGTGACTCAGATTTAGAAGAAGCATCTGAAGACACAGATTCCAGTGGGAACTCAGATTCAGACTCACCATCAGACAGTGATGAGGAAACAGAAAAAAGAAAGAAGAAAAAGAGCAGTAAGAAGAAGAAAGTTAAGCAAAAGCAGAGTATTGAGCAAGATTTGGTAGGCAAACTTAAAAAGTTTGGTTATTCTGTTGTAGCACCTAAAGAAAAAGTGTATTGTCACATTTGTGAAAGGGATGGACATAGTACTGCTAGCTGTTGGTATAATCCAAAGAATAGAGGGCAGACAGCACCTAACATAGGAAGAGGAAGACCAGAAATTGGAGCAAATCAAGCAGTACCATTTAGGGGAAGACCACCATTTCAGAGGGCAAGACCTCCTAGACCTCCTTGGAGAGAGCAGGAGAACAATAATAATAGGAGACCCTGTGTGTACTGTGGTGCACCAGATCACTGGGTAGGTCCCAATTGTGCTTTATGGGTGAAGCATAGGGAAGAAAGGGGAATGCCCATTGTGAGATATAATCAGCCCAATCAACCTAAAAATCAGCAACAGCAGCAACAGCAGCAGCAGCAAAATCATCCAGCAGCTCAGGCAAATGTAATCTTGTTTGATGTGTTTTCTCAGGATAAGCAGATGCAAGATACTGACCAAGAACAGGAGCAGCAAGGGAATGAAGAGGAACATCAATGGGCTTGTGACTGTAACCAATGTGTGCAGGAGGATCATGTTGAAGTTCTAGCAGTGACTAGGTCTAAGGATAAAGCACCTTTGGATTGGAAGGAGCAAAAAGGGGTAAGAGACCAGGTTACAAAAAGGATTGCCAAACACCAGGCAAAGCAGGTGGATATTGAGGATGACCCAAAAGAAAAGGAAGAGCAGAATAAAGGGAGTAAGGAGATGGAAAATAAACAGGATAAGGATTGGTTTGAAATACTTATTAGCTCACCTCTTCAATTATCTTTGGATCAGTTGTTGCAATTGGTTCCAGCTTTCAAAGACAGATTGTTCAGAAAGTTGCAGAACCTGATTGGACTTGGCACAATGGACAGGCAGTTTTATTCAGCAGCAGCAAATAGAATTGATCCAGCAGATGTGGACTTTGTGGTACCAGTTATTAAAGTACACTTTCTTGGAGAAAATTTTGATGATGTGTTATTGGATGGAGGCTCTGGGGTGAATATTTTACCAAAGGCAGTGTACAAAAGAATGGAGTTGGGAGCTATGGCTCCAACACCTTTTCAGGTGAAAATGGCAGACCAATCTAGGGTACAACCTTTGGGAATTCTCAAAGCACAGGAAATTCAGGTGTCAGGATTATCTTTTTTTGTTAATTTTGTGGTACTCAGAATGTCAGACTCAGCAGCTGCATATGAAATGCTATTAGGAAGGCCTTGGTTCAGATTGGCTAAAGTAAGACAAGACTGGGGAGAAAATGTTGTCATATTGAAAAAAGGGAAAAAGAAAGTAACCATACCTATGAGGGGAAGGAAGATGGTTCCATTAAGTGAGAAACCACTGTTTGCTCAGACTATTAATTTTGCTGATGAGGTCACAGATGACCAAGAGGAAGAGTTCTTGAAGGCCAATCCAACTGTTGTACCTGTGTTTGAAGTAGATGTGGAAAGCATGTTACAGCAGGGTAAGAAACAGGATGAGCCAGATACAGGTTTAGCACCAGGACAGACAGTGCAGGGTAAGGAACTGTTGCAGTTGGTGGACCAGAAATATGCTATGTCTGATAAGGAACAGATTCAGCAGGAAGAAAAGGAGGCCAGGGATATGGCTGAGAAAATCTATGAAAAGAAGTTTGGGGCATCAAGCAGGGTAGAAAAGGAGGAGCTTCAGGAGCTAAATTTCGGAACAGAGGCAGAACCAAGAATGGTCAGAGTGAGTGCACACATTCAAGGGGAATTTCTGGCACAGCTGTTGCAATTATTGGTTGATTATAAGGATGTGTTTGCTTGGGATTATTCTCAGGTGAGAGGCATTGACCCAACACTACATCAGCATAGGATTAATTTGAAAGAGGGTGCAAAACCAATTGTGCAGCAAAGATATAGAATGAATCCTAACTTTGCCAAACAGGTGAAGGAGGAGCTTGATAAGCTCCTGGCAGTAGGGTTCATTAAACCTGTACATGAAGTATCATGGTTGTCTCCTATACTGGTTGTGCCAAAGAAAAATGGAGCTTTAAGAGTATTTGTGGATTATAGAAAATTGAATGCAGCAACCATTACTGATCCCTTTCCTATGCCATTTTGTGATGCTGTGTTGGATGCAGTAGCTGGTCATGAAATGTACAGCTTTTTGGATGGATTTTCTGGTTATAATCAGATTAGTGTTTCTGAGTCGGATCAGCATAAAACAGCTTTTATAACTGAATGGGGAGCCTTTGCCTACACAGTGATGAGTTTTGGGTTAACCAATGGACCACCTTCATTTAATTTTGTTGCTCATAAGGTGTTTGAACCTTACTTACAGGACTTTATTAGAGTCTTTGTGGATGATTTCTCAGTGTTTGGAAAGAAGGATAAACATCTGCTACATCTGAAGCTCTGTTTTGAAAGATGCAGACAATTTAGGATGGCTCTGAATCCTTATAAAAGTGTAATTGCTGTGAGGAGTGGAATACTTTTAGGACATGTGGTGTCAGAAGCAGGAATGGCTATAGATGTCAAGAAAATAGAAGCCATTCAAGCAGCACCAGTTCCTACCAATGTTAAAGAGTTAATGAGGTTTGTTGGACAGACAAAGTGGCACTCCAGATATTTGAGGTATTTGTCTAATGTATGCTTGCCATTAACTCAATTAACAAAGAAGGATGTGGCATTTGTATGGGATGAACCTCAGCAGAAATCATTTCAGATGTTGAAGAAAATGATATCAGTAGCACCAATTTTGCAGCCACCTGATTGGTCATTGCCTTTTCATGTGTTTGTTGATGCGTCGGATATAGCAATAGGAGCTGTACTGATGCAGGAGAAGGAGAAGGGATGGTTCAGACCTGTGTACTATGCAAGCAGGGTTCTCACAGGTGCAGAAAGAAACTATCCTGTGACAGAAAGAGAAGCTTTAGGGATGGTATATGCATTGAATAAGTTCAGGCATTACTTGTTGGGGAACAAGATAGTGTTTCATGTTGATCATCAGGCCTTGTTGTATTTGATCAAGAAGCCACTTCTTACTGGAAGGCTTGCAAGATGGATGTTGTTGTTGCAGGAGTTTGACTTTCAGATTGAGCATACTCCTGGGAAGGAGCATGTAATTGCAGATTATCTAAGCAGGATTGAAACAGGTGAAGCACCTACTGGGGTAGATGATGCACTTCCTGATGCTCAACTGTTTGATGTGCAGACTGCTGTGACTGAGTCTTGGTATGATCAATTGCTGATGTTTTTGACTGATGGAACTATACCAAGGGAGTTCAATGCTGATCAGAGAAGAAAATTTGCACTGAAAACCAGACCCTATTTAGTTATTGCAGGGGCACTATATAAGAAAGGCATTGATCAAGTGATAAGAAGATGTGTACCAGAATTTGAGCAAAGTGCACTCTTGCAGGAAGCACATTCAGGCACAGCAGGAGGGCATTTCTCTGGAGATACTACAGGGAAGAAGATTTTGCAGGCTGGATTATGGTGGCCTACAGTTTTAAAGGATGCACATGATTATGCCAAAAGATGTGTAATTTGTCAGAAAACAGGTCAACCTGATTCAAACAGGGATAGGATGGGGGATCATCCTATTTTGCCTTTGGAACCTTTTCAAAAGTGGGGTTTGGACTTTGTAGGACCTGTCAAACCAACTTCCAAGAGGGGATGCAGATACATTTTAGTGGCTACAGATTATTGCACTAAGTGGGTAGAAGCAGTAGCATTGAAGGATAATAAAGCTTCAAGTGTGGCCAGATTTCTTTATCATAACATTATGACCAGGTTTGGGTGTCCAGTGGAGCTGGTAAGTGACAGAGGAACTCATTTTCTGAATGAAGTAATTTCAGAGCTAACAAGGACACATATGATTATGCACAAGAAGTCTACAGCATATCATCCACAGGCTAATGGTCAGGCTGAGAGCTCCAACAAAACACTGGTAAGGATTTTGAAAAAGATTGTGACAGAGAATCAGAAGGATTGGGATGATAAGTTGGATTCTGCCTTATGGTCCTTTAGAACAGCTTTCAAAGTCACTACTGGTATGACACCATTCAAGCTGGTGTATGGGCTAGAAGCTGTGGTGCCTATGGAGTTTGTGGTACCAAGTTTAAGAGTCTCAGCAGAGAAGCAGTCTCCAAAGTTGTCAGTACTACACAGGAACAAATATCTGATGCAGCTGGAGGAGGATAGGTTGGTAAGCTCTTACATTACTGAAGTCATACAAAGAAGAAGACAAGCATGGGTGACCAAGAATGTGAAGTTCAAGATCTTTCAGGTTGGAGATTGGGTAATGTTGTACAACTCTAAGCTGGGACCACATCCTGGTAAATTGTCATTGAGATATCAGGGACCATATCAGATTGTGCAGGATAAAGGACAAGGGACATTCATCATAGCTGATGTGTTTGGTACAAGAGTGGAAAAGGCAGTTAATGGTTTCAGGCTGAAGAAATTTCAGGGAAAGCCACCTCATTTGGACTGGCCAAGTGTAGCCTGCATAACTGTAATACCCCTACAGCCAGGAGATTCAGAATCAGCAAAAGGAAAAGGAAAAATGCTGGTTTGCATGGATTTGAGGAGGTCTTTTCATAGTATCCCATATAATTCACGGGTTGGAGGAAGTAGGCAGTTCCAAAGTGCACATCCGATTCAACATTGCAGATGTTGGAAGAGTACCTGTGTCGGAACTGACCAAGTCGGAATTTTTAATAAGAAATTATTAGGCCGGACTAATAACTTCGGGGAGTGTGCTGAAAAGAAGTTTTGTAGCACTTCAAGGATACTGGGTAGAGATATGTGTGCATGGTGCAGCGAGTATAATCATACATGCAACAAAAGTTTAGTACACATGCAGCAGCGCGGAGCATTCGGGTTTTCGCTTGAAGAAGCTTTATTCAGTCCTGCCATGCCGAAAGCAAAGCAATTGATGGCCATGCAACCACAGCCTGATGAGGAGCAGACCGAAGGTTCGGGGCGACGTTTGAGAAGCAAAGCTTTGCCTATGCGGCTTGACGTTAGCAGTGCAGACAAAAATAGTGACTCTGCAGAAGAGGAAACGCCAATGCCGACTCCTGTGTCAGAAGGTAAGGTGATGCAAACATTAATGGACCCTTTTATGGATTTCAAAGTTGACATAGATTGTCAGGTAGAGCGCAACGCCATATGGTTGTAGCAGGTAGGATTGTATGAGTTTGCCATTCTGCCTTGGGAAGAATGTAAAAACAATGTATATGCAAAGTCTCAGTTGGAAATACTTAGGAAGACTAAGGGGAGAGTGTCACCACATGTGGTACTCAATGTGGAGTTGGTGTCTGAGGTGTTCAAGCTGCCTTTGCATCCTAATACACCTATTCCAAAGTGTTCAGAGGAAGCACTGAAAAAAGAGTTTGGTCCAAGAGAAGGAGGCAGGCAGTATTACATGTTAAAGAATGTGGCATATGCTAGGAGAGAGCAGCTTAAGTGGTACTTGGAGAGGCTATGCTTTATTGTGAAGTTTGATTATATGTCAAAAGAAAACTTTGCACCATTAAGCTATGCAGAGCAGGGAGGAGAAGTGAGCTGGGCTCACTGGGTGTATGAAAAGTTGGCAGCAGAGATTCATTCTTCAGACAAGAGGAAGACACAGGCAAATAGTAGGTTATGTGGTTACTTGTCAGCATTGTTTTTTTTTGCACAGAGAGTACAGAATGGTGAAGCAAGGTGGCCTGTGAAAGCAGAAAAACTGGTGCAGGAGAAGCAGCAGCTAGTTCAGATTGAGCATCCCATCATGGTGCATTCTGAAAAGACAGGATTTGTGAAGTTTAATGCTAAGCATATGGAGGCTTATGAGGATTTGGTGAAAGCCAAATATACTCCAGGAGAGGCCTTTGAAGAAATCACAGCAAAAATACAGTTTGCAGAATTTGGTACCATGGATGTTGATTCACCAATGCAGGTAAAAGCAGAGGAAACACCAATAAGGCTTGGTAAGGCTTTCACATTATCCAACAAGAGGAAGAAGTCTGAACCAGTCAGCAGAGTGTTTTCTAGATTAGATTTCAGTACTGAGGAAGTCTCTGGAGTATCAGTAGATACTGGGAAATTGGACAGTGATAAAGTAGTTCAGATGCTGCAGCAGGTGCAGGAATTTGTGAGGCAGCAGAATAATATGCTGAAGGTTCAGAGTATGCAAGCTGAAAGGAATGCAGAAAAATTGATGGAGGTTAAAGGACAGGTGTCACAGGTGAAAGAGTTTGAAGAGCAGATAGCTATGATGAAAGTAAAGTATGAGCAGGATATGGAGGAAACAGTGGGGAAACAGAAGATGGAGTTAGCAAAAGTGAAGAGATCATTGGGGGAGTTTAAGCAATGGACTGAGAAAGTGGAGGCAGCGGTTGCTTTGGAATTGGAAGACATGGCAAAGAGGAATGCAGAGTTACAGGTCACTGTGGAGATGCAAAGGTTGAGATTGGAACCTTTGCAGATATTAGAGCAATAGATGTTGGCACAAGAGGAAATTAGCTTGAGTGCAGTATTAATGAAAGAAGGAGAAGTGTCTATTCTCAAGCAGCAGTTAGCTTTGGTTGCACAGGAGATGTGGCAAAAGACCAAGGAAAGAATGAGATTTGTCATTAAGTATCCATATGAGGTGTTAAAGGCAGGGTTAGTGCATGAGGTAGAAGCACAATTGTTGAAGGAAGTGGAGGAATTGCAAAAGGAGAGAGACTGTTTGAAGCAGCAGGTTCAGCAGATGGAAGAGAATAAGAGACAGCAGCTTGCAGAGGCAGAAAAGAAAGAGGAGAATTTTACTAATAGTTTTTTGATGCAGGATGTAGCTGAGGAGAAAGTGGTAGAAGAGCAGATTGATACTGAGATTGCAGATAGAGCACAAGAGGTGGAAATGGGAAAAGATGATGCAGCAGAATCAGATGCAGTAAAGGAAGCAGAGCTGGTGGATCATAAAGTGAATGCTGAGGACCAGAGTAAGGAAGAAGCTGTGCAGCAGAGGGTGGATTCCTGATCAAGGGATATGTGGATCCGGGTCAGATTTCTGCGAAATCTACCTCCGGGGCGTGCCATGTGTTGAGAGGCACATGTTAGAAACTGACTCTGAATAGCTAAGTCGGATTTTGACTTATCGGATATTTACTGAGCTGTATTTTGCTAAGTCGGATGTAACTGTCTTTCAGTTGCAGTCTGCTGAATGTCTTGTGACTGGGTAGTTAAGTCGGATTTATCTATAAAAGTGGGGAATGTATCTGCGCACGATGTATCTGTTCTCTGATATGAATGTGATGATGATGGTACAGTGCAGGAACTATTCAGTGTATTTTCTGCTTACTCTGATATTTAGAGTAGTCATGTTTACTGTGTCTGAATTGTTGTTAATGAAGTATGGTGGAGTAGATGGTTATTATTGCTGTGTATGATGTTCATGTGTTGACCTAACCCACAACAACCTCACATACCTTCGAAGATGGTGAGAGCTAGCAGGGTATGAGAGTAGATTGAGAGGAAGAAGGAGTATCTTACGAGAAAGATGTACATCTTCTCACATAATCACTCATATTAGCCTAGCTTAGCTTAGTAATTAGCATGGTAGAGGAGATGAGCATGCATTGAAGCTTGACTCTTGGTTGGATTTGCATCACAAAGCCAAGAGTTGTTGGTGTAGGCCTCCCTTCTCACAAGCTTGGAGTAGGTGGTAAGCTTTCCATTAAAGTTTGAGAAGGAGAGAGAGTCTTCTTTACTTCGCACATGAGATTGTGTGAGTGTGTGTGTGATAATGCCTTGGAAAAATCAGCCCCCTCTCTCTCTTGGGGGAGCCCCCTTGCTATTTGCTCTTGTTGTCCTCGCCAATGACAAATAAGCAGCATAAGTGATAGCCTTCTGACATGTGTCCCCCTTTCCCCTTTTGTGAGAGCTTAAGGTAATTTAATAATTCATCTAAACTCTCATTGGACCCCTTTGCCTCTTGGCCAATAGGAATCAGGCAAGCCATTGGACTGCTGAATGCTCATTGGACCACTTGGGAGACTGTCCAATAGTCTTCTAGAGGACTTAATTCTCATTGGTTCTTTTATTAAGTGTTTTTAAATTAATTAAACTAGATTTACTCTAGCCTAATTCTCATTGGTCCACCTCCAAGGACATCCAATAGGAATTGGGTACACCTTGTGGGCATTTGGCCTAGGGAGTTGACACGTGTCCCTCATTCCCTTTGTGTAAAGGGAGCTTGTGTGTGTGTGTGTGGCTTTCTCTCTCATCCCCTACATGCAAGGCTCGCCCCCTCCTATGTAGGGATGTGCAAAGACTTTTTTGGACACACACAAAGCATCCAATTCCCCCAGGGTTGACCTTTGGACACAAACTTTGAATTTTGGAACCTTAGCATTTTGGAAGTCTTAATGGGATGAACCTTAGGGTCTTTTTAGCCCATTATTGCACATGTCTCTTTTGAAGATGCCCCCCCCTTTGGATCCCTATTTTCCCTCCTTTGGATCCCTACTATGGCTGGTCTGCTAGCTTAACCAATATTCCAGCTTTTTCTCCCCTGGCACTTCCCCACATTAAATGATCAGTTTAATATGAGAAAATCATTTAGGAGAATTAGATATTGATTATACTAAGGAAGAGTGTGTACTCTTGCCAAATTCAAGTCAAAAGGAAGAGAGCGTGAGTTGTACAAGAATAGTAATGTGAGGAGTGCACAAGTGTTGTTGACAATTGGAAAAGGCTTGTGTGGAAAGGTCAACCTTTCAACAACGCTTCCACAAAGATTCCATAAAGATCCCTCAAAGATTCTCTAAAGATTCTAAATAAAGATGCTGATGAAGTGATGAAGACAAAGATGGATGCTGTAAGGTGAAGATACAAGCTCATGGACATCATCAAATATCCCGTTATTATCATTTTGAGCCATTACGGCCACTTTTGTAATGTTTACGGGAACTTCATATTTTAAGTCGACAATTGTATTTTGGCCAAAGATGCTTGTTGGATGAGCAAAGCCAACTCACAGTGTTGTAATTAAGCTCTATAGAAGCCTAGGGACAAATCAGGTCATTTTGGTCGGACATTAGGTTTTCTAAGGCTTAGTATAGAAGCCAAAACCTAAAGCTTTGTAAAGAGACTTCTAATAAATCTGATCTTCTGTGTCGTTGGGAGACTGCGAGAGAGTGTGTGTGTGCTACAAGAGCTACGGTGGTCGGAATCGCAAACGGAGAGCAGCAGTGTGTTGCCCACGAGGAGAGCTACGCATTGATGCTTACATCACGCGCGTTCGTCTGTGTTTTGGCAGATTCACCCGCGAGCTACTTTTGGAGTTTTGGTGAGTAACTGTTGTCCGTTTTTGCATTTCAGCATATCCACGCGATCAGAGCGAGTAGAGATACACATTAGGCACTTTAGTTTTCGAAAACGTCGACCTGTAAAAACCGGCCAGACATCCTACGCGTTTTCTGCACGGAGGGTATTGAGTAGGTTTTTTTGGTCACGGACCTTAGGGAGAGTGGCCTATTGGTGTTGATAGGATATCCCTCAAGTTTCGTAACGTTTCGAGAACTTCTAATTGGCTTTTGGCTTGCGGTAGCATCATAGGAGACTCTCACATTCACAGAACCGATGGCATGTAGAGTTGATATCTCTGTAGGAAGTAGTCATTAGTCGGTCGAGTAGAGGTTGACACCCTTTGCTTGCTTCCACGCGCCTGCGGGTCGAGCTTCATCCTCAGTTGACATTATATGTTAGGTGAGTTCTCGCTATGCTGACGTCCGTCGCGGCGTATCCTATTGGGCATTTTTGGCAAGGAATTTGGGAAAACTGAGTTGACCAGTGTGTTCAAAGGGTAGGTTTTACCCTATTCTCATATTGACTTGAGTGTTTTTTCCTATTTTTGTTGACCAAAAGCCAAAAGGCAGAGTCAGAAAACGCAAACTTTCAGAAAAAGGTTAAATTGAGTGATTTTCGCATGTTGTTGCACTTGTGAAGCATACTTGCACTTTCTGAGAGCATAAGAAGGCATCAGAAACACTTCAGAGTAAAAAAATCAGCAGTAGACATCCTACGCGTAGGATGTCTATAGGGTGATCTGGGCATTTTTTTGAGAATCTGAGTTGACCAGTGTGTTTAGAAGGTAGTTTTTACCCTATTTTCACCTGGAAAGTGGAAATTTGACCATATCTTGATAGGATAAGGCCAGATAGACTGAAATTGCCATACATCCTACCCAAATTGTGCCAAGGCATTATTCCAAGACCAAAACCATAGGATGGCTGCAGGAGCATGATCTGCATGATATATTGAGTGACTGAGAGAGTTTTCATCTCATTTGGGGGAGAAATGGGGGTCCTAAGCAGACTTTAGCACTTTTGACTGAAAAAGACTAGAACAGCTAAAATTAGGGTCTTTTGAAATCCAAATCAAAATCTAAGCATACCACTTTGTTCCTGACATTAAGGGGAAGCTTTGAGTCAAGTCTGGGATCAAACAGGTCAAAAAGACATCCTACGCGTAGGATGTCATCTGTGTGATTTTGCACTTCAAACTTAATTTTGAGCATACCAAAGTGATCAGTACCTCAAGGGGAGCCCGTGCTTTGAATTTGAAGCAATTCTGGGCAAAAACACATCCTACGAGTAGGATGTCTAATGCATTAAATTGAAGCCAGATATTGACTATAGGCCTAGCAGGGAGTTTTAGAGCCTGAGGCAAGCCTCCTAGTCAATTTTGGTCCAATTTGGAGTTGATTTGACTTGGGAATTCATCAGAACAGACATTAGGCTTCTGGAACAGATTCTTGATCATTTGACCAGCTTACAAGTGTCAGAATCAAAAAATAAAAAGAGATGGGAGTTTAGCACATCAAGGGGAAGCTATAGTGCAAGTTTGAGCTAAAACAGAGCAAAAAGACATCCTACGCGTAGGATGTCTCAAGGCCATTTTTAGGTCCAAATGAAATTCTGAGCATACCATTGTGTTGCTGGACTTAAGGGGAGTCTCTGGACCAAATTTTGTTAAATCTGAGCATATAGACATCCTACGCGTAGGATGTCTCTAGGCCAGTTTTAGGGTCCAACTGTACTTTTGACCATACAGAAGTGTTCACAGTGTCACAGAGATCCCAAATCTTCTTTCAAAATGGAATTTGGACTCATTTTGACCATTCTAAACTGCAATTCACTGTTTTGGCCATAACTTTCACAAACGGTATCGGATCGGAAAAGTTTTTATATCAAAACATAGCGTGAGAGCGGCTCTACAGATCTTAGAGCAAAACTTGAACTAAATGCATGCCAATGGCAACCATTTAGTTCAACTTTGAAAAAAACGTCGTTTAAGGCCTCAAAATGCATCCGAAAGTCAGGAGTGTCTAAAACCGACAGTTCGAAAGAATTGTGAGAAAACAGTCACGGTTTTGAAGATTGCTAAGTTAGCAGATTGAAATTATCTTTTGGAAAAACCATTGGTCACCCACTGGAAGGTGCTCAAGGAACAAGTGTGGCTGTCAAAGGTACATCAAGGATTTTTGCATTCATTGTGAAAAAGTTAGCCAGCTAAATAGAATTTTGCAGATTGTGTGCTAAAGTGAACACAGGTTAGCTCGACTCAAGAATCGCTATAAAGGGAGCAGTCGTTGCAATATAGTGGTAAGTTGCATAACTTATCACATTGCTTCCACTAGATCGAGGCCTGCTAAAAAGCTCTAGGAAAAGCAAGCAGCCAGACAAGACAGTATCAATCTTGCAAGCAAGGGAGCTAAGAAGTTCAAGCAAAGCCCAATTCAGAAAACTCAGAGATTAAGGCATCCACAAAATCTGAAGGATCTCAAGCGAAAAAGACCGACACAAGGGTGCTATTAATTTTTATTAGCATTGAGGCAAGCAATTAGAGCTATCACTGAATAGGTACAACAAGGGAGTCAAGACGAAAGCAATGGCGTCTCAAAGGAATCAAACCAGTCAGGAAGAAGCTTCAAGTACATCCACAGATATTACAAGAGAGCAAATTTGGATCTATCTGATTGGATACTACAAAGGACTGCCATGCTATGAGGATGTCAATCGGAATTTGTACATCAAGACAAAGAAAGATACAGAGGAAACTCGGACATCTCAATATGTGGAAGTTGAAACAGCGAAGAATGTACTACACCCACATCCAAATTTCATGGAAGACTGTCTGGGATCAATTTACATGAGGCACGGAAAATACATCGACAATGAGATAGAAATGTTGTACAAGGATCAACTTACAAAACTCTACACATATCCTCCAAGTATTTTTCTATACAAAGCACAAGATGAAAAACAGAAATTTGGTACCCTCTATGGAGATGAAGACGGTCGATACTACAGGGCTGTCACAAGTCATGAAGTTCCTGTAGAAAACAATCATTACTTTATAGCAGAAGCGTTTGGCTCAAGAGGAGAAGACTACATGTCTGAAGGTGGTAATGTATACCATCTCGTCATGGGTTTACCTCTAACTACGCACTTGGAAGAGTTAACAACTACAGCTATCACTGCACAAATGGGTGGCACAACACAAGGCACAACATGGAAAGACACAACACAAGTCTCGTGCACCGCACCAGCACAAGACAAAGCTCAAACACACCAAATTGCACAAACAGGGAATACGCCGGAAGTATCCCCTATGAAGATAGCCCAACTTCAAAAAGAACTAGCTTGGTCTCAGGAGCTACTTAACAAAGCACAAGAAGTCATATCATCAGGCATTAAACAGATGCCAACATCAGATATGAAACCCTCTTGGATGGTGGGAGTTCAAACTCAACAAAGAGACCCTATATCTTCAAGAGTGGGATTAAGAAGTCCAGCTTTACAAGAAGCAGCGTCCTTTTCAGGAGTCCAAGTGGAATTTCAAGAAGCATTGGAAGATGCCGAGCCGGAGGGGAGACCACTGGAAATTCACAATTCCCAATGTAGAAGGTCAGGTCAAGATGTCATTGTGGTTGACAAATACGATAAGCACTATGAAATAGCCGATGTGAGAAATATGGATGGGTTTAGCAATTGTGGGCAACCTGTAAGTCACATACTTGGACCCCATCCAAAAGCACCATCAAGGGAAACGGAAAACAAAGATTCGGTTCAATCTTCACCCTCAGTGCAGAACTCGCCAAATCAACTCGGAAACATAGCCCTAAGGCTATGCAGAAGCCCCACGTCAAAGACCATATACTGATGGAAGAATTAGCATCACAACTGCTAGAAAGCATGGATAGTGATTTGATCTTGTATGCAAGCAATAAAGGAAGCTATTTTCAGCTTCTCAAGGACACGACGATGAAGGATAAAGAGACAAAACCAGTGGATACACCTAAGTCAGTCGTAATCTACACGTTCATGCATGCAAAGAAGAGGTCATATCTGTATCTAGATACCACAGGAAACCATTATCAGCAATATTATGGAAAGCTGCCTCATCCAAAGGGTGCACATGTTGAGATAACAACATATTGTGACCAATGTGCCATTGTTCATTTAGTGAAGGATTGCCCAGCAAAGCTCTACATGGAAAAGAAGAAGCAACAAGCCAAAAGCAAATTTCAGACAGTGACAACAAGGGAACGGAAGAAAGAATCCCCAACAAGATCTCCGAAAAGAAGCAGATTTTGTCGCAGAGCACAAAAGATAGGCTCAAGACACAATTGCTTGAAGTCAAGGGTGTCAATGACATTATCATAGAGAATCAGGCTTTCAAAAAAGATTAATTGAATCAGTTGATTCAAGATCGTTTAAGGAACCTCAGTGAGGATAAGTCAGAGCATCCACAAGGTGATGAAGATGAAGCTCGTAGTTCAAGGTTCGAGAGCAAAAGAAGCCAAGATTCTGACCATAGTGAGCCAACGCAAGAAGAGGTGGCAGAGGTAACAAAAAATCTTAGTGCCACATCACAAGTGGAAGACATGCAAATAGAATCAATGGATGAAGCTGGAAGTCTACCAAATAAATTCTCTACTGTGGACTCTTTATTGGTGATTGAACAAATCAAAGAGTATGAGAAGCTAAAAGAAGATGTAACTGAAGACATAAAATGCGCAGAAGAAAGGGAAATTACTGAGTTCAAGATTGACTACCAAGGACAAGCAATACAGGATATGAATGAATATTTTCGAGAAGAGACTCTACAAAAACCCATGGAACAATGGAAACCAAAGGCCACGGAAACCATTGCATCAGAAGAAGAGAGTAAACCTCAACATCCTGCTACACAAGCTTCAAAACATTTCCAAGAAGAAAAGTCACCATTGAATGACCTTCAAGTGCTAGAAGAAGTAAATAGTGACAGAGAGCTTCTAAAATCAAGAATCAAGGCGTCACAGTCAGAAACTAGCAATGAACACCAACAAGAAGCTATAGCAGAAGATAGTAAGCACTTGGGACATGCTACAACCAGTCAAATGACAAATAAGTTCAACATACAAGAGGATGACAAAGCTTCCAAGGCACAAAAGTCCAAGACAAGTACCAAAAGCAAAGAGGACATCAGTTACTTGGCAGCCAACAAGAAGATTAAATTCTCGTTGGATGTGTATGAGAAACTGAAATTCAACTTTACAGCAGAGATAGATTGCACTGCCACGACTAATGTCATGTCTTATGGGCTATCGTTACTTCTAGGTAAGCCAGAACTATATGAAATTCAGGTACAGTTTCCTATATCACATGGAATAGCCGTCACAAGTTTAGGGATTGCGAAAGCTACCCTTAAACTACGGTCAGAGGTAATCAAAGACAAATTCCTAGTGGTGGATTCATAAAAAATGAGTACACATTTGATTTTGTCCAAGCACTGGGCAAAAACATTGGCAGAAGAACCTGAATTTTCAACAATGGTCATCACGACTAGCTCTCAAGAAATCTAGCCTACTACTGCTCCAAGATTATCGGCTTCCGACAAAGGCAAAGCCAAAATGAGCCCACAAATGTCATACGAACAGAAGCAGCCCCTTAAATCAGAGTCTTCAATCCAACCCCGAAAAGTTCAAGACAGAGCTGACCACATGCTTCCACATGAAAGACAGAATCCAAAGAAAATCTTTCAAACGAAATACCCTACACTGCGTGATCATCGTCGACAAAAATCTTCAAAGGTCTACATCAAAGCTGAAGAAATCAAGGTCAAGGACCCAATATGGGTAAATGAGCCTAGCCGATTAACGAAAGGTAAACACATGGGATGGATAGCCTCCCACTACAGCTTAGCAGAGCAACGCTATTATGAGGGTCAAAAGAAACTTTGGTTACCAAAATCATAGACCTCGGATTATGTGGTGGATAAAGGTTTCCAAAAGCGTCCCCAAAAGCAACAAAGCTCATATTTATATCGCCAAAGGAAACCAACCAACAAGGCTCGCCAAAGGGATGCAGGAAATTTCAAATCCAACTAGCCTTCATACCAACATAAAACTTCATCGATAAATAATCCCAAAAATGGCACTCTTGTACATCTCAATACGACATCAAAAACATCATGGGAAGTGCCATCTACAATTCTTCAAGCACGAGGTTACTATCAAGGAAATCGGAGAATCTGGATACCAAAGATGCCAGGTAAACATTCTTCAAGCAAACGACTTCAGCTTGAAAATAATCGCAATTTCACGGAAGGCAAAATCAAGGACAATGTCACAGTCAAGGCAAAGGATACCTGCAAAGACACGCTAATCACACGATGCAGATACAAATGGGTACCAAAAGAACAACAAATAACGAAGAAGATTGAAGTCATCTCTAGCTCTCAAGAAATGTCAAGACATGATAGACAAAGTGTTATGGGGAATGGAGCGAGCCAATCTTCTCAACCAAGGGACCAACAACAACAAAAAGAAATTTTGACAACCAAGGTCACCCAGGTATGGCAAAAGAAACCTATATTGCCAGTATGGTCCTTTACAAATCCTCTCTTCGAGGATGGGAGTTTTGAATTTCAAAGCCTATTCTTGGTTGCAAGCTCCCGACAGTAAGTCAAGTCGCCATAAAAATCATGGCATAAGAGTCAAGAGTCGGGCAGCTGAGCCACGAAATGAGCAAGCATTAGACCCAAGCTTCATGTCTTAATATTCTTTGTGGTCTATGAGTCTAGATATTTAGATTATAGCTCAAGCTGGAATAGTTGAGCATATTGTAAAGTTGAGTCGCTCATGCTGGATAGGTGAGCATAAGAGTCGAAGTCTACTATTTTAAATGGTGGAGTGGCGGAGTAGTCGAGAAAACACTCACGCACATGAACACAGTGAGGAGAGTGGAAAAAACCTCGTCGACAAAAACCCTTCTTGTGAGTAACGGCAGCTCTTGAAGTCAAATATATATATTTTTTGCTTCTCTAGCTACGTTCACTCCTGGAAGCACCCATTCAAACTCCTCTCGCACCGCATATTGTTTCCCACGCATCTATCTGTGCAAGCATATATAATGTCCCATCATTGGACATTTGCATTTGACACGATTTGTGTTCCGCTCATACACTTACACAACAAAATGACGATGAAGAAGTGGTAATAGGTTTCATAAGCATTTGCTCAACAACAATGAATCTGACTTCAAGCTACTAACTCTATCCACTGTATATCCAGTAATAGTAGCCATACGGCCATAAGTACTTTAATTCAACAGTTACATCCAACATAAGTACATATAGCCTCACATTTAATGGTGACTAAAGGCATTTTTTTCCCACTGGGTTTTTCCCTTTAGTCCTATCCAGGTATCCAAGACCTTCATTTTGTAATATACGCCACATTTTATGTTTACTATCTTTCTTATTCAAACATAGAAAAGCAGACCAACGACATCCCCAAACAACTGCATGCTCATCAACTATAGGATCCAAGGGGAGCGGCCCAGAAACAATTCAAAAAGGTTTCAAGATTACAGGTACACATGCAGGATGACACCCAAAGAACAAACAATATAGAGCTGCCAAGATAAATACTTGCTGCAACAACACACCTCACTCAACCTATTCACGCTACAACAACCAATCGGAGGGGGAGATCTATGGCTTCAACTACACTACATGTACAAGAAAAAGGTAACTCTACAACATACAAAGCATCGGGTAGAAGCAACTGCAACAACAAAAGATTCATCCAACACCAAAACATGAACCACGCGCCAAGGCCACTGCAGACATAGGGTCTTGTCGGGGACGACAAGACTTCGGAGGGGGAGAGTGTTGAAAGGTCAACCTTTCAACAACGCTTCCACAAAGATTCCATAAAGATCCCTCAAAGATTCTCTAAAGATTCTAAATAAAGATGCTGATGAAGTGATGAAGACGAAGATGGATGCTGCAAGGTGAAGATACAAGCTCATGGACATCATCAAATATCCCGTTATTATCATTTTGAGCCATTACGGCCACTTTTGTAATGTTTACGGGAACTTCATATTTTAAGTCGACAATTGTATTTTGGCCAAAGATGCTTGTTGGATGAGCAAAGCCAGCTCACAGTGTTGTAATTAAGCTCTATAGAAGCCTAGGGACAAATCAGGTCATTTTGGTCGGACATTAGGTTTTCTAAGGCTTAGTATATAAGCCAAAACCTAAAGCTTTGTAAAGAGACTTCTAATAAATCTGATCTTCTGTGTCGTTGGGAGACTGCGAGATCGAGAGTGAGAGAGTGTGTGTGTGTGCTACAGGAGCTACGGTGGTCGAAATCGCGAATGGAGAGCAGCAGTGTGTTGCCCACGAGGAGAGCTACACATTGATGCTTACATCACGCGCGTTCGTCTGTGTTTTGGCAGATTCACCCGCGAGCTACTTTTGGAGTTTTGGTGAGTAACTGTTGTCCGTTTTTGCATTTCAGCATATCCACGCGATCAGAGCGAGTAGAGATACACATTAGGCACTTTAGTTTTCGAAAACGTCGACCTGCAAAAACCGGCCAGACATCCTACGCGTTTTCTGCACGGAGGGTATTGAGTAGGTTTTTTTGGTCACGGACCTTAGGGAGAGTGGCCTATTGGTGTTGATAGGATATCCCTCAAGTTTCGTAACGTTTCGAGAACGTCTAATGGGCTTTTGGCTTGCGGTAGCATCATAGGAGACTCTCACATTCACAGAACCGATGGCATGTAGAGTTGATATCTCTGTAGGAAGTAGTCATTAGTCAGTCGAGTAGAGGTTGACACCCTTTGCTTGCTTCCTTGCGCCTGCGGGTCGAGCTTCGTCCTCAGTTGACATTATATGTTAGGTGAGTTCTCGCTATGCTAACGTCCGTCGCGGCGTATCCGTCCAACAGCTTGATCGGACTAAGGCCTATGTGAGAGGATATAACATTTATGTACATTTCATTATTCAAGTGATTTTTATGAGCTTTGGCCATTTATGTCCGGACGGCCAACTTGTACTTATTTTGAGCATTCAAGAAATCTATAAGTAGATACATGCAAGAGAAAAATGCTTGCTCTTATAAGGGGGGAGATTGCACCCAGTGAATTGTGTTACTCCTCTTCACTCTTCTCTCTCACCGTGCCGACGTAGCACTCCACTGTAGGAGATGCGCTTGCACATTCTCTCTCGCGCTATCTCGTTCGCAGTCTCTCTCTGTTCACATACATCGTCGATTATGTGCTACGGGATTTGCGAGGTATGCATAACTATCGATTTTGTGATATGGAACACGTTCTTTTTGGTATTTTGCAGGGCCACCGCGTTCTCCGTTTGTAGCAGTGGTATCAAAGCAAGGAAAAATGGCTCTTAAGAGTGCTTGAAACATGGATACAATGAGATTCATAATTAGTTAATCTCCCCACCTAATTTTTTACTTATCTTATTAGCATGGCTTGGTATGAATTTATATATATATATATATGAATACATAGAATTTTTATGAAATTCATTTAAAAAAAACAATAATAATAATAAACTTTGTTTGATTAAGAACTGAATTAAAAGACCATATTAGGTATTTTGGTAAGAATATCACATTATGGGAATTTCCAAATTGACCACATTCATGTAATTTGGGAATTATCCACTTAAAGTGGGAAAATACGAAGCAAACGTGTTGATTATGGTTGGTAAATAGAGTGCAAATTGTAATGGATTGTGGTGTTGACAAATACCAAAAGTTAAGAGGATGCACTACACATGAACTCTTATAGATTACATAAAACAAATGAAGATACAAATAATGATCTTGTTTAGAAAATTGACTTGTATAGTCACAATAGAAGCTCCAAATAAATTTACTCCACGTTTGATACCCACATTTACACTTTGATCCAAGCATGGTTGATGTGCATGCATGAGGCCTTCTTTTGCTTTTTGAGCATGCCTTTCTGGAATCTTAATTCTAGAAAGACCAAACAATTGCAGCTACAATTTCCCACACTTGGGGATCTTTATAATTGACAACCCAAAAACCCTTCCAATATTTTTGTAAGCTTGAGCATCTGTCATCCCACTCTTTCTTGCACAAGGTGCCCAACTTTGGATCAATATTTTTTTGTAGTTTGATCAGATAGAGCCATTGCAAGCCAAACTGGATAGATTTCTATTTCATTTGAAACTAGCATAACAAAGTCACCTTGATGCACATGACACATAGGGTCAAACTCTTCCCTTGGTCTATCTCGTTAAGGCCCACAAAAAATGGTCATTCAACTCCTCAAGGCCTAATTGTTCTGGTCCTTGTTGTAAACTACTTGTAGTGCTTTGTAGGTTACTAAGTTCTCGAGTTTTTGGCCAAAACATCTCATACAAGACTCCCTTTGATATGATTGGTTTTCCAATCTCTTCAATTTCCTCTCCAATAATCTATCACGGGTCTATAATACCACGGTACACTTGATCCATTTCCTAAATTCTGCCAGAACTTTATATAATTCTTCAACCTTGAAATCACCTCTTCATGAGCCTTGACATATTCCGCCATTGGTACACAAGAAGGTGGATCTCCATGCGGTAGCATTGGCTTTCCTTCTGTGTCGGTTTTCCAAAGGCGAATACTTTCACTCTAACTTGAAACACCTACATGTGACTTACATTGCATCGTTGGTGTCTCGTCTTGCATAAAGAAGTGGCTTGGAATGGCCAACAAGCATGTCTTGTCCATCACAAAGATAGCCATCACAGTATTGCTTGAAATTGAGGATCTTTGTGAGCGAAAATGGAGCGGGAGATGAAGATGAGCTGTTTCGTAATGTATCCATAAAATGTGGCAAAGTATAGGTTTGTGTAGCTCTCAACTTCTCTGAAAACCTACTGAACATAGCATCTATGTCCTCATGTGTCTGCCCAATCATTAAAAATCCTAGCTAGATGGTTTTGAAAACCCCCCTTACAACAAGCATTGACAAATAGCCAAATAAATATCGATTCTTGCTTTCCCCTGCACAATTATCCAATTGTAGCAACAAGTTCTCTGGAAGCTTGCAAAATGTTGATCCCAAATATTCCTTCTCTGCAATTTCAGATGATTGCACAATGGGATCTTTTTCATCACTAAAGTTGTGGTAGTCCAAAGCTTCCCTTGATTTCAAAGCATTTAGTAGTGAAAAAATGCCCCTCGGAAGTCCATTTGTTACTAGATCACCAAGAGGGTGCTCATCTTTCCTCTCTAGGTTATGTAAGCAATTAGCAATTGAGCCAATTGTAAGATTTGGATCAGCTGGCCACAAACCATTCAAGACAAAGTGATCGTAATGACCTTCTCCATGTCCATGAGTGATCATGCCTATCAATGCCACCTGTAAATTGTATCTTGAATCCACACCCTTAGGAACAATGCGTAATCTTGGAATGGAAGTCTTCATTTGATCCATCTTATCATGTATTATGCATATATATTTTTGTGGTTGAGTTTTAGAATATGTGCACCATGCATAATATAGACTCCTCCAACTCCTTTGTTGTGCCATGTGAACTTCTCTCTCCCTCAAGAGAAAAGCTCTCTCCTCAAGAGAAGGTTTACCTTTTAGCCTTGCTTTGATTGAGCTACAGGTTTTGCACTTAGAGAACTCACTTGTCTTTGTTAAACTGACATGTGGGTACTCTTTGTTCCAAATTCTACCAGAAGAAGACGGATAGATTCTTCTCATAGCCCATTTGGCCAAGTGTTGTTGGTGCAGCCAAACACTGTCGACCCAGGGAGAAGTCTAAAGCAGGTACATGGAAGATAGCAAGTAGGTAGTGCAGTACTTGTGCAGCTGCTTGATGCAAGGTATGGGGGGTACTACCAAGAAGTGTATGCCAAATATGGCTTCTAGCAGAGACAGAATGACTTTCCATTCTATTGGTTGAGATACCTAGAAGTGCTTAACAGTGGCTGGATATCAGCATCAACTTAGGTGTGTTGAGTGCTTGGACAAAGTCCGAGCTTTGATTGCGCAAGAGATGGGTGGATAGCAGTTTTCCAATTGATTCATATGGCAAGCAATTATAGCTCCAAGTTAGCAACGATCGTGAGGCTGGAGGCACGAAAAATGATACTTTTGGTGGAGTTTTATGATATACAGGGTTCGAGACAGATGGTCGGTCCTATTTATGATCATTGGTGGCACGACGAGAAGCTAAGCACGTTTTTCTAAGAGGGTGGAGCTCAAGAGTCGAAGGGTGTGCAGGAGGAGAAGTCGAAGGAGGTTTTTTCAGCAACCAACGAGGGTCTATAGTCCGTCGCGTGGGAAAGAGGACCAAGCTAGAGTTTTTATGTGTAAAATTAGCTTATAGCTAAAAAAGGAGGAAATCGAATGAGCTATGGTGGCTATGGTGGCACTATAACTCGAGAGTAGGTGATGAGGTGGGTGGAAAAGGAGAGGTGAACGTCAGTCTGCATGAGAAGGTCGGCCCGTGATGAGTAGGAGGTGGGTGTTATCTGGGGCTGGCCTTCACCAGCTAAAAGATCGGCCAGTCGAATACAGAGGGAGGGCGCTGTCTACATGGCAGTTGAAGGCGGAGAGCTGCGGGCTCTACGTTAGCAAAGCTAAAGCACTACCGAGAGGGCGGCACAAAAAAAGAAGTTGGAGTGGCCAGGTCTAGAGGCCAGGGGTGAGCCCAGGTGCAGGAGAGTAGAGGGTCAGGCTGCTTGCTCAAGGAGGAGGCTGTCGAGGGCCATAAGAGGAGCAGGTTGATAGCGGGAGAGAAAGCAAGGCAGGTTTTGAAGACGAGGGAAGGCCATGAGTAGGCCAGGAGAAGCTGAGCAAAAGGGAGGCCTCTATCTACAAAGAGTAATGAGGGCCGTGAGCTGATACCGTGAGGGTGGAGGAGAGCTGGAGGTTGCAAGACCCACGAGTGAAGGAGGCTTGGGACTTGGCCAGCAGTTATCGAGAAGAAGGAGAGGGGCTCTTGAGAGCGTTGAAGAGGAGATGAGAACACTAAAGAAAGGGCCGCCATATGCATCAGATGTTGGTTCTGTGAGCATGAGTGCATGGAGCTGATCAGAGGGTGGCCGTCAAGGATCGAAACGACATGTGAAGGAGAAACGACTGCATAAGTTGCTTAGAAAATCTCGGAGATCGAAACGACATGTGAAGGAGGACCGGCTTGCATAGAGAACAAAGCAGCAGATCAAAGCGAGATTTCATCATTGTAAATACACCAATTGAATCCATTCTCTCGATTCTTGATGTTTGAGTGGGTATACAACATTTCTTCTCCTGCTCTCATGCCTCTATACGTATTGTCGTGTATTTGAATGGCAACTGAGGTGTGTGCAAAAGGTATAAATCTGTGATATGTGCCCACTTTTGGGGTGTGTGATCTAGTGAGTGAGTGCTACCTCTATGGTTGTGGTATATGCAAGCTTGTGTACAAACTAATTAAGTCGGCCATTGATCTTGAGGTGTCTGAATGTGTTGGGATTAGTTTTTTTTGGATGAGAGTTTTCTCAAAGGGTTAGAGGTTGGACCTATGATTACATGCTTTGGAGTGGAATGTATGTATGCGGGGCCAGTCGAGTACGGAAAAGGGCAGCAGAGGTTGGCAGAATGGGTGTTTTTGTATGCGATTATTAGGGGATAGTGGTGCAGTGGAATCACTAGGCTATAGAGAGGCAATCATGTTCTGTGTTGGGTGTTTTCCCATTTCCCCCTTTCCATCTTGTGGTGCCCCCACTGAGGATCACACTGATCGCTCAAGTGATGGCGTGGTTCAATAACATGGTGTCAGATTGTGAGTTAGTGGTCTCAGGTGAGCAAGATGCTGTAGATTGGATGTCAGATGTGGAGCTTTGGATGTTGTCGATGCGGATGGTGACTGACGAAGCCAAGTCAAGGGCAGTGCCACTAGTGATGCGAGGAAAGGCCAAAGCTTGGTTCAAGGGGTTGAGAGTTCCTGGTCAGCACTCCTGGAAGGTGGTTCGAGCTCGGTTTGTTGAATAATTCTAGCAGAGGAATTTGCCTGCAAAATTGGACGCAAAATTGAAGGTTTTGAATCAAGATGTAAGTGGTGAGTGTGTAATCTTTTTAAAGCAATTTGAAGATATTTGGCAGCAATTAGAAGCTGCTACACAATCTAGAGGCAATGACTACTTCAAATTAGAGATATTTTTGGAGTGCTTACATCCGAAGATTTGAGAGAAGGTGGAGTTTGCTAGTGTAGAGGCCTATGAGGATGCAGTGTACATCGTCAAAGTGAAGAGTAGAAAGATGAAAAAGAAGTGTGAGATGGGTTTGCTTAAACCAAGTGATTGTATTTTTGTTTCAACGACCTCTCAACATGCAGAGTAGGTACAAGCCATTGACGATTGCCAACATGCAGCAGTTGCAAGTTCTCCATGGGTAAACTATGTTCCATATTGTGTTTCATTGGTGCTCCCTATGTGCTATACATCCATGCCTACAAGGAGGATCTCATCAACGAGGATGAAGGGTGCATAAACGAGGATATGCATGAAGAAGAGACAGAAGATACCGTTGGTTCTCAGGTGTGAGTAGAGGGTAAAGATCATCAAGTGGTAGAGGAGATCAAGCCGACTATGCAAGTGTTAGAAGCAGGTACAAAGCTGGAAGTTAGACCAAGGGGTTCGGCAACCCTCTTTTATGTCTTGGGATGGTGAGGCTCTGCTGACTGTAGAGATTAAGCAAGACCTTCCACCTCCTCGAGTGTCAGAAGAAAAAGCACAAGTGATTTTACTTGAGCCTTTGTGTGCTGTGGAAGCAAACAATCAGGTTTGGATGCAAAGAAAGCGGTAGAGGATGGAACTATCAACGAGGGCGGTTCTATGGACTTGGGATTGATGGAAAGAGATAGCCAAGCTACGTGTAAATAGGTTTGTGTAGATTGGTTGATGGTTATGATTTTAAGGGTTGCTTTCCAACAAGTTGTATGCCAGATACTATGCTCCTTGCAATGATTTTTTGATATGAAGACCTCTTCAGTGGATATTGGTGTGGTTGCTTGGAACTCTATAGGAGTCTCTTTTGCGGAGGGAGATGCTTATCATGTGCAGGAAGACCATTGCTCGATACAGGTTGAAGTGGATGAATGTTATGGAGAGCTTATAGCATGCTCTCTGTGAAGGTTTACAGATGCATTACAGGCACATATTACATATGTTTTACAAATGCATGGCTTTGGCCAACGGTTTCTTTTTTATCCAAATGGAGTGCCAATCACAGTCGGGAGAGCTTATGGCTTTCTTTTTGACCCTGGGGGGGTTGTGCAAATGAATTCCCCTCTGTATATTATATATGCAATTTCTATATATCATATTTTCTTCTGTGATTATATCATATTTTCTTATGTCATCACATTATATAGCTATTCTCTATACCATTTATCTTATGCAATTCTATTCTACCTAAATAATGTTGTGATTGAGCATAAATGCTCGACTAGGTCTTGTGCAATGATGGTGCAGCCAAACACTATCGACCCAGTGGCCGATACTGCCAGGAAGTGTATGCCAAATGTGGTTTCTAGCACAACGAGAATGACTTTCCATTCTATTGGTTGGGATACCTAGAAGTGCTTAACAGTGTATGGAGATCAGCATCAACTTAGTTGTGCTAAGTGCTTGCACTGCTTGGGAAAAGTCCGAGCTTTGATTGTGCAAGAGATGGATGGATAGTAGTTTTCCAATTGATATGTATGGCAAGAAATTATAGCTCCAACTTAGCAACAATCGTGAGGCCGGAGGCATGAAAAATGATTCTTTTGGTGGAGTTTTATGGTATATAGGGTTTGAGGTAGATGGTCGGTCCTATTTATGATCATTGGCGGCATGATGGGAAGCTAAACACAATTTTTCTAAGGGGGTGGAGCAAGAGTCGAAAGGGGTGCAAGAGGAAAACTCGAAAGAGGTTTTTTCAACAACCAACGAGGGTCACTAGTCGGCGGCATGGGAAAGAGGACCATGCTAGCGTTTTTATAAAGTTGTAAAATTAGCTTACAGCTAAAAAAGGAGGGAATTGAATGAGCTATGGTGGCGCTATAGCTGTCAACTGGTGAGCAGGTGATGAGGTGGGTGGAAAGGAGAGGTGAGCGTCAGTCTGCATGAGAAGATCGGCCTATGATGTGTAGGAGGTGGGTGGTATCTAATACTATAACTCCACCATAGCCAATGGGATGAGTGCCAATCAAGTCTACACTGAACAATTGGCTAATATTGTTCCTCAATTGTCTCAATTTAATGGGACTTGACTTGGATGGGTGGGTGAAAAAGGAGAGGTGAGTGTCAGTCCGCATGAGAATGTTGGTCTGTGATGAGTAGGAGGTGGGTCTTATCTAATACTATAACTCCACCATAGCCAATGGGATGAGTGGCAATCAAGTCTACACTATACAATTGGCTAATATTATTCCTCAATTGTCTCAATTTAATGGGGCTTGACTTGGATGGGTGGAGGACCTCAAGTAATAATCCCCCATGCTACAACATGCACAATATTTGTATAGGTTGAAAAAGTGGTGGACTTTGAGATTAACAAACCATGGTGCAACAATGGATTGAAAGCTAGCAATCTTGTATCAATTCTCAATACCTTATCTTAAGAAGTGATAGCCCTTCCTCTTTTAATGGAGTCAATATTGGACAAGTGATGGAAGAGCTTGTGCCCGGGGAGGACACCTAATAAAAATGTAACCTATCACGTGAGTTCAACAGAAGAGTATTTAAAGTTCTTGAAACTTACATAAATATATATATAGAAGGGTATTAATTTTTTTAATTTGAAAAAAACTTACAGATTTTAAAAGAAAAGGGTACATTATATTCTTAGCAAAATTCAGAGATAAGGGGTTTTGCAAACATGTCTTGAACGCACGTGATATGGTAGTTTTACACATAGTGAACCCCCCAAGAGCTTGTGCTTACAGAATAGAGAATCCCTTTTCTATATTAGAGCATAAATAGCACAAGTATTGAACCTATTTTTAATTCCCACTACCACCAATAAACTATTGTAGGACGTGTTTCTCAATGTGCAAGTAGCCCTTGAGGCTTTCAATGGAAGCAAGGTTGGAGAAGTCGTAGGTCTTGGAACCAAAATCCCCGTGATGTATTAAAGCATAGCTTGGACAAATGGTGAATCTAGGTGTAATGATCAATGTCCAAGGTAAAATATTGTACAACCTTGCTTCCCAAAGCAAGGTTGGACAAGTGGTTGACCAAGTTTTGAATCTTGAGATCAAAAACCACTTGATGTATCAAAGCAAGTGTTGGATCTTGAGACCAAAAGATCCTTGATGGTTTAGACCATAGGCTGGACAAGTGATGGACCTAGTTCAAATGGCCAATCTCAAAGGTTAGGTGACTACTACAAATTTGGACTACTATATTAGAGTATAGCTTGGATAAGTGGTGGACCTAGTTGTAATGACTAATGTCCAAAGTGATTTATTGTAGGACCTTCCTTCTCAAAGCAAGGGTTGGAGTACAAGTGATAAACCAAGTGTTGGATATCTAGAGTATAGCTTGGACAAGTGGTGGACCTAGATCTAATGGACAATGGTAAATAAGGTGAATGACTATAGGAATTTTCCAAAGCAAGGCTTGACAAGCGAAGCACCAAGTGATGGATCTTGATACAAGAACCCCTTGCTATGTTAGAGCATATCTTGGATAAAAAATGGACCTAGTTGTAGTGGTCAATGTTAATTGTTCAATATTGAAAAATCTATAAAACCTACGAGTATAGCTTGGACAAGTGATGGACCTAGTTGTAATGGCTGATATCCGAGGTGAAGTATCTGTCTTTTTGTGTGTATTTTCTTTCTTATTTTTGTTCATTATTTTCTTGTTTTTTCTCTTATTTTATGGTCACAATTCAAATTAGAGCATGCAGTAGCTCAAAACAAAAGTATAGTTTGGGAGGATCTTGCAGCACAGTGTTTGACCTCCAAAATAAGCAATTTTTATCTAGGCCAAAATAAGCTAGTCTCATATATCAAAGACGAAGCTCAAGATCAAGATCAAGGCCAAGGCCAATTGGGGCTCTTTGTTTCTCATAATCCAATTTACCATAGGTTTTTTTCTCAAAATAATTCACTTTGGGTTTTTCATCAAAAAGTAGATTTTTATGCATATTCTATATGTAAAATATTTTTTAATATTTTTTTAAAAAATTAAATTTAGGTTTTAATTATTCAATAAAATTTTAAGTTTAATAATTTAAATAGTTTTAAATTTATATTTTTTAAATTTTAATTATAATAGTGCCTAAAATAAAATTAAAATTTTTGACTCAATGACATGCATGGACATAGTGATTTAGAATGTGTTTTAGGTCATTTCGAACCATTGGTCAAGGGACAGGAGCCTCTTGTCACCTCCAGGCGTGATTGTCGGGCAGGGTCCAGGGTAGCGCCTCGAGCGAGGTCGAGGAGCAGTAGCCCCCACGGGGTCCGGGGCAGCGTCCCAGGTGGGGTCAAGGGGCGGTAAAAGTACACATGGCGGCTTTTTTTAAAAAGGTACTTCTTACGTTAGAACTACACATAGCGTGGCCTCTTCGTAGAAAATTGCATTAATTTTGGCCAATTGTGAATCGATGTCTCATACTAAATTGTGGTCTTAATTACTTAAGTGGCATTTATCTAAACCTAGTAGATAGAAAGAGCAGAAGCGTATCGCGCACCACGCATAGAGAAAGCAACAGAGCATGTGAGCATCGTACACAGGCAGGATCCCTCGCAGGCAGCATCACACACAGGCAACATCGCACACACAGGAAGAATTGCATGCGAGCATCGCACCACAGGCAACATCGTACATAAGAAGCATCGCACACACAGACATCACACGCTGGCATCTCACATGCAGGCATCGCACACACATGTACATCATTTGCGCACATAGTTTGCCCATCAACTAATTTCACACAGGGTACGGAGGCAACATCGCACACGGTGTGTACGAAACCACAACATCCTGTATACGGTATGCGTGCAACAGCAGGTCCGTCTCTCCCTCTTTCTTTGTCTCTGTGTTTCTGTGTGTTTCTCCCTACCTCTCTATCTCACTGTACTTATGTGTGTTTCTCTTGCGCGCTCACACACAGTAATTTCTGTTCAAAATACAAGAAAACACTAACCAAATCTGTCATCCATGCTCTCTGGCCTCTTCTCTCATTGCACAAATTCATCGATTTACACGCATTCGTGTATATTACATGCACATATACGTAATTTATGCTTTTGTATGTATGTATGTGTGTTATTTTATTCTCAGATTCATGCTTGCATAGTGTAGATACATGATAAGATGCATAGTGGTGGATCTTTGTTGAGTTTCTTTTCCTCTAATATGCTTGTAAATCTAATTGCAACTTTTGCTTCTCAAAAAAAGTAGTGTAGTTTACATCTATGCCTATTGGACATAAATGATTGAAATATGGGAAAATAAAGAATGAATAATACATGTAAACAAAAATGGCATCCTATTGGGATATAAATATGGTTCACTTCTTTTGAATGAATTATACACTAGAAGTTTCTGCCTCTTTAATAATCTAGGCTAAAGATGTTGGCGTTTTTCTCTGGGATATAGCTTGTGCAAGTAGTGGCTCTTGTGTAGGCTGGACAAATGGTGGACCTTAAGGCAAGTAAATTATAAGGACCTCAAAACTACATCTTGTATATTCAATCCTTCTTTGTGTATATGTTGGAAATGTGGTGAATTGAGGTGAGTTAATTTAAATTTAGGTGAGATAGTTACATTGAACAAAGCTAGCTTCTAGAAATTTTGAATTCAGACGGGATAGTTACATTAAACACGGTCCAAATCTAGGTGGGAAATTTTGAACTAAGGTGGGATAAAAAAAGAACATTGGGCGTTATAGTTTAAATTTCAGTCGTAAAATTTGAAATTGGGCGGAAATTTTTGAAATAAAGGGGGAGAATTTGAATTGAAGCCGAAGAATTCTGAATGGAAGGTTGGACAAGTGGTGGACCTTGATATACAACATATGATGTACAAATATGTTTCAAATGAGCCTAGCTTGGACTGTGGGGACCTAGCTTAGATAGGTGATTTTCCATGTTCCAATGGAGCCTAGCTTGGACACATGGTGGAGCTTGTTTCTATCTTATGTTTCAATAGAGCTAGTTTGGACAAGTGGTGGACCTAGGTTGGACAAGTAGCAGGCCTAGTTTATACATCCAGTTCACCTTGTATCTCTAAGATTGGATAAGTGGTGGCCCTTTGGATTCAACCACACATTGTTTATGTAGCCTAGCTTGCACAAGCGGTGAACCTTTACTTCCCTCCATGTTTCAAGGGAGCCTTGACTGGACAAGTGGTTTTTCAAGTTCCAACAAAGCCTAGTTGGACGCATGGTGGATCTTGCTTCTACCCTGTGTTCAATAGAACTAGCTTGGACAAGTGTGGAGCTTGGAGAACCCAACCCCCCCCCCCCCCCCCCCCCCCCCCCGCCCCCTTCCCCCCATGTACAACATATCAAGGATTTTTCAAAATGATGAGAAACAATATTGTAGCTTGCTGAATGCTTGGAAAATTGGTGGGCTTTGTAACAAAATTCTCCATGTACAAACACATCAAAGGTTTTCCAATTGGTCAAAAAAAATATCATTACTGGTTGCAAACACATCAAGGGTTTTCCAATTGGTCAAAAACAATGTCATTCATGGTTTTCTAAATCTTGGACAAGTGGTGGGGTTTTTTTTATGCTCATATTGCAAGGAATTCTAGCTTAGACAAGTGGTTTTCTATGTTTTAATGGAGCCTAACTTGGACACATGGTGGAGCTTGCTTCTATCACCATGTTTCAATAGAGTTAGCTTGGACACATGGTGGACTTTGGAGAAAAATTCTCCATGTATAACTATCATGGGTTTTTCAAATGGTGATAAACAATGTCGTAGCTTGGACAAGTAGTAGACCTTGTAACAAAAGTTTCCATGTAAAACACACCATAATTTTGCAATTGGTGGGAAGTAATATTGTTCAAGGTTGTTATTAGCTTGGATAAGTGATGGATCTTTGATTCCGATCATGCTTCAAGGGAGCCTATCTTGGACTAATGGTTTGCCATGTTCTAATGGATCCTTGCATGCACACATGGTGGAGCTTGCTTCTATCACATGTCAATAGAGTTAGCTTGGACAAGTGGTGGAGCTTGGAACCAAATCCCCCATGTACAACACATCATGGGACTTTTAAATTCTGAAAAATAAATAATGTAGCTTGGGGGTATCTTGGACACGAGATGGGCTTTGTAAAAAAATTATTCATGTATAACATATGATGGGTTTTCCAATTGATAAGAAATAATATTATTCAAGATATAAACTTATGGGTTGAACATGTCATCCCTAGCTTAGACAAGTGGTGGAGCTTTGTTTCTCTCCATGTTTAAAGGGAGCCTAGCTTGGACAAGTGGTTTTCCATGTACAAATGGAGCCTAGCTTGGACACATGTTGGAGCTTTCTACTAAAGAAAATAGGCTACACAAGTGGTGGATCTTCTGATGTGGTATTTTCTCATGCTTAGTTTATGCATATGGTACACCTTGCATCTCTAAAGGTTGGACAAGTGGTGTACCTTTGGATTTAACCACACATTATTTATGTAGCCTAGCTTGGACAAACAGTGAATCTTTGCCTCCCTCCATGTTTCAAGGTAGCCTCGATTGGACAAGTGGTTTTCCAAGTTCCAATGGAGACTAGCTTGGACACTTGGTGGATCTTGCTTCTACCTTATATCTCAATACAACTAGCTTGGACAAGTGGTGGATATTGAAACTAAAACACCCATGGATTTTGCAAGTGATGAGAAATAATATTGTAGCTTGGAGGTAGCTGGGACAAGTGGTGGGCCTTGTAATAAAATTATCCATGTACAAGCACATAAAGGGTTTCCCAATTGGTGAGAAAAAATATCATTCATGGTTGTCCCTAGCTTCAACAAGTGATGGAGTTTTCTAGCTTAGACAAGTGGTTTTCCATGGTGCAATGGTGCCTAGCTTGGACACATGGTGGAGCTTTCTTCTATCCCATGTTTCAATAGAGTTAGCTTGGACAAGTAGTTTTCCATGTTGCAATGGTACCTAGCTTGAACACATGGTGGATCTTTCTTCTATCCCATGTTTCAATAAAGTTAGATTGGACAAGTGGTGGAGCTTGGAGCAGAATTCTCCATGTAGAACATATCATGGATTTTTCCAATGATGAGAAACAATATCGTATCTTGGAGGTATCTTGAATAAGGAGCGAGCCTTGTAACAAAATTTTTCATGTAAATTACACCATGATTTTCCAATTGGTGAGAAGAAATATCGTTCAAGGTTGTCCGTAGCTTGGACAAGTGGGTGGATCTTTGATTCTACCCATGTTTCAAGGGAACCTAGCTTAGACAAGTGGTTTCCCATGTCCTAATGAAGCCTAGCTTGGACACATGGTGGAGCTTGCTTCTATCCCTTGTCAATAGAGTTTTGGACAAGTGGTGGATCTTGGAACTAATTCCCCCATGTACAACATATCATGGGATTTTTAAATCCTGAAAAACAATAGTGTAGCTTGGAGGCAACTTACAGAAGATGGGCCTTGTTAAAAAATTATTCATTTGCAACATATTATGGGTTTTCCAATTGGTAATAAACAATATTGTTTAAGATATAACCTTAAAGGTTGAACATGTCATCCCTAGGAATCAAAAAGTGTTCGAGGTTTGTTTCTCTGCATGTTAAAGAGAGCCTAGCTTGGACAAGTGGTTATCCATGTGCGAATAGAGCCCAGCTTGGTCACATGGTGGAGCTTCCTACTAAAGATAATAGGCTACACAAATGATCTTCTAAAGGATGGGCATTGTTAAAAAATTATTCACGTGCAACATATTATGCGTTTTCCAATTGGTAATAAACAATATTGTTTAAGATATAACCTTAAAGGTTGAACATGTCATCCCTAGCTTCGAAAAGTGATGGAGGTTTGTTTCTCTCCATGTTAAAGGGAGCGTAGCTTGGACAAGTGGTTTTCCATGTGCAAATAGAGCCTAGCTTGGACACATGGTGGAGCTTCCTACTAAAGATAATAGGCTACACAAATGATCTTCTAGTATTTTCTCAGGTCTGGTTTATGCATTTGGTACACCTTGCATCTCTAAAGGTTGGAGAAGTGGTGGCCCTTTGGATTTGGCCACACATTATTTATGTATTCTAGATTGTACAAATGGTGAACCTTAGCTTCCCTCCATTTTTCAAGGGAGCCTCAATTGGATAAGTGGTTTTCGAAGTTCCAATCGATCCTAGCTTGGACACATGGTGGAGATTGCTTCTACCTTATGTTTCAATAGAAATATATTGGACAAGTGGTAGAGCTTGGAGAAAAACCCCCCATGTACAATATATCATGGATTTTTCAAATGGTGAGAAATAATATTGTAGCTTGGAGGTAGCTGAGACAAGTGGTGGGACTTGTCAAAAAATTCTCCATGTACAAACACATCAAGGGTTTTGCAATTGGTGAGAAACAATATCATTCACGGTTGTCTAAAGCTTGGACAAGTGGTGGGGTTTTTCTTATACTCATATTGCAAGGGATCCTAGCTTAGACAAGTGGTTTCAGATTTTTTTATGGACCCTAGCGAGCATAGAATAGAACCCCAAAGTGTGTAGAATACACACATGAGATGATGTATATATAGAGGGGACCTGGGTGCCATACATAGAGAAGCCATATATTGAGTAGCTTCACATATAAGCTCAACACCCCCGCTCAAATAAGGGTCCCTAACTGTGGATGAAAAAACCCTTGGGGGATCAAGGGAAAAACCCGCAGCTCTATATACACCGACCGTTATATTATAGAAATCATTGAATGTACAAATGTTCATGAGGAGCTACATCACTCCTTTTACAATGAATGTTTTATGAGGAGTTACATTACTCCTATCCTATCAAATACAATAATGAATACAAAGGTTCAATAAAGAGGTGTAAAGACTATCGATTAGCTCGTAATCAAAAGTGTCTCCGTGAATCTGTTGTGTAGCTTGTCATCAATATGGCACACTCCTTTTACAATGAATGTTTTATGAGGAGTTACATTACTCCTATCCTATCAAATACAATAATGAATACAAAGGTTTAATAAAGAGGTGTAAAGGCTATCGATTAGCTCGTAATCAAAAGTGTCTCCGTGAATCTGTTGTGTAGCTTGTCATCAATATGGAATCACCAAACATGTCTTCATAAATCATTTATTGTCACCAATTTTGTCTTCATGAAATCAATTCTTTGATCAATCCTACATAGGCTCAAAAAACATAGTTATGAAAATTAGTAGCATCGTTAGTGAAATAATTACATTCACAATGCCATAAGAGATGGTTTGTGATGCCACTTTTTTGACGACATATATATGCATGACAACATATAAGTATGAATGTAAAAGTACAAGATGCGTAATTACATGATGCAAATGACATGTGTTTATACTATATAAAACAACATTTATCAACGTAGTGATATCAATGAGTATCATCAAAGTGTTAACAAAATATCATTATTGTATCAATAAAAAAGAATAAATCATCATGGTATTAACGAAAATCATCATAGAATAATCATTGTACCAACGAAACAACATCATGGTATCACCGAGAATAACCATGGTATCAACGAAACAACATCATGATATCACAGAGAATAATCATTGTACCAACGAAACAACATCATGGTATCACCGAGAATAACCATGGTATCAACGAAACAACATCACGGTATCACCGAGAATAACCATGGTATAACGAAACGACATCATGATATCACCGAGAATAATCATTGTATCAACGAAACAACATCATGGTATCACCGATAATAACCATGGTATCAACGAAACAACATCATGGTATCACCGAGAATAACCATATCAACGAAACAACATCATGCTATCACCGAGAATAACCATGGTATCAACGAAACAACATCATGGTATCACTGAAAATAACCATGGTATCAATGAAACAACATCATGGTATCACCGAGAATAACCATGGAATCAATGAAATATCATTATGCAATCATCGAGAATAACCATGGTATCAACGAAATATCATCGTGGTATCAACAAAAATCACCATGACCAAAGTACTAACAAAACATCATCATGGTACCATCAAAATCACTATGGTATCAACGAGAGATTATCAATAAAACGATGTAAACTATATCTCTAGAAGAATAATTATACGAAAATCAATAAACGAGTATATCATATAACAAAAGATCATGTACCAACAGTAGCTCGATAGAATTTGGACGATCATCAACGGCTCAACTGAATCGGAACGATATGTAACTGGCTTCTACAGCAAAGTTACGTCAGTAACAAATATATGATTGATGAAGAGAAAATATACTTGAGAATTTTTCAATTATGAGAAAAATCAAAAGAAAAAAGTAAAATTAGCTTTTCAAAGATATTCGCAGTACGAGAATGATAATCCAAAATCGGTGCAGAATTTAGAGAAAGTTTCTTTTGCAAAGTTGTACACCACATCGATTTCGATGGCTCAAGCGAATAGTTTCTACAAAATTGTTTTTAATTAGCAGAAAAATCAAAAAACCAAAAACGAAAGTTGCTTTTTAGGCATGTACGCAGTCCGCAACAATAACTCAAAATCAGTGCAGAATTTGAAAAAGCTTTCTTCTGCAAGGTTGTAGAGCACATCGAATCCAGTGCCTCCGCGAGCTATTTCTGCAAAATCGTTCTCAATTAGGAAAAAAATCGAAAACAAAAAACGAAAGTTGCTTTTCAAACATGTACGCAGTCCTCTAACGATAACTCAAAATCAGTGAAGAATTTGGAAAAGTTTTCTTCTGCAAAGTTTTAGACCACATCAATTCCAGTGCCTTGCGCGAGTAGATTCTGAAAAATTGTTTTCAATCAGGAGAAAAATCAAAAACAAAAAGTGAAGTTACTTTTCAGGCATGTATGCAGTCTGCGAGAACGATAACTCGAAATCGGTGTAGAGTTTGAAAAATGTTTCTTCTGCAAAGTTGTAGACCACATAGATTCTGGTGCCTATTTCGGGTAGTTTTTGCAAAATCGTTTTCAATCAGGAGAAAAATAAAAAACAAAAAGCAAAGTTGCTTTTCAAGCATGTACGCAGTCCACGAACGATAACTCAAAATCGGTGTAGAATTTGAAAAAACTTTCTTCTGCAAACTTGTAGACCACATCGATTCCGATACCTAACGTATCTACAAAATCGTCTTCAATTAGTAGAAAAACTGAAAACAAAAACGTCCTGCTCTGATACCATGTTGAGAGAGAGAGAGCGAGCACAGAATAGAACCCCAAAATGTGTAGAATACACACATGAGATGATGTATATATAGAGGGGACCTGGGTGCTATATATAGAGAAGACATATATTGAGTAGCTTCACATATAAGCTCAACAGAGCTTGCTTCTATCTCCATGTTTCAATAGAGTTAGCATGGACAAGTGGTGGACCTTGGAGAAAAAATCTCCATGTATAACATATCATGGGTTTTCAAATGGTGAGAAACAATATCATAGCTTGGAAATAGCTTGGACAAGTACTCCACCTTGTAACAAAAGTTTCCATGTAAAACACACCATAACTTTGAAATTGGTGGAAAGGAATATTGTTCAAGGTTGTTATTAGCTTGGACAAGTGGTGGATCTTTGCTTTTGATCATGCTTCAAGGGAGCCTAGCTTGGACAAGTGATGGATCTTTGCTTTTGATCATGCTTCAAGGGAGCCTAGCTTTGACTGATGGTTTCCATGTTCTAATGGATCCTTTCTTGGATACATGGTGGATCTTGCTTCTATCACATGTCAATAGAGTTAGCTTGGACAAGTGGTGGAGCTTGGAACTAAATCCCGTATGTACAACACATCATGAGACTTTCAAATTTTGAAATTTATATATTGTAGCTTGGGGGTAGCTCGGAGAGGAGATGGGCCTTGTAAAAAAATTATTCAATAACATATTATGGGTTTTCCAATTGGTAAGAAATAATATTATTCAAGATATAAACTTACAGGTTGAACATGTCGTGGAGCTTTGTTTCTCTCCATGTTTAAAGGGAGCCTAGCTTGGACAAGTGACTTTCCATGTCATAAAATTTAATATTTAATATCTAACCAACCCAAATGATTTTCTCATATTAAAATGATCACTTAATGTGGGAGAATAAACGGGAACAAGGGTTAAGATATAGACATGTGCTTATAGATCTATCTCAACATAGGGCCAATGGTAAAGGGACCTCAATGAGAGATGGTATATCAAAGAGCAAGGCTAACCAATGGAGCATAAGACCTTAGGGTTAGCTTCATTGAAGACCTCCAATAATGTGTGTAAAAGTTCTTTGACCTTAGGTAAGCTAGGGTTGACCTTGAGGCACGGGAACCCGACCCAGCTCGAGGTGCTTGTCCTGCTTGTCATGCTTGATGACTAAGGTGCTTGATGATTGAGGTGCTTGAGATGCTTGAGGTGCTTGACATGCTTGAGATGCTAGGGTTGCACTTGAGGTGAGAACCTAGCCCAAGCTTAAAGTGCTTAAGGGCCAAGCTTGTGGTGGAAATTGGGCCTATGCAGGATGGGCTTGAGGTGTCAAAAAGTAAATTATTCAATCCCTACAAGGAGGGGGCGAGCCCTACATGACGGGGGATGAGAGAGAACACCCACACACTAACACAAGTCATGCATGGTACAAAGAAAGCAAAAGGGACACTTGTCAAGTTCCTCCTCATGTTGCCCTCATGATGTGCCTCAAGCCTATTGGTTGGCCACCCAAGGGGTCCAATGATAATCTAGGAGATTTAATTAATTGATTTTTCATTTATCAAGCCCTCTCTCTCAAAGGGGAAAGAGGGACACTTGTCCCAAGGCTACCCTTGTTGCTTGTAATGCCTCGAGCTTGTGATTGGCTAGGCCTGGAGGGGTCCAATGAGCTTCAAGCATGAGCTACAAGGAGGGGTCGACCCAAGAAATCTAGGGGGTATACTCACCCACACACACTCACAAACACTCTCATTGTGTGCTATGTAAAGTGCAAGAGCTCCCTCTCGGGGAGGTCACCTAATAAAAATGTAACCGATCATGTGAGTTCAACAGAAGGGTATTGAAAGTTCTTGAAACTTACAAAAATATATATACATAAGGGAATTACTTTTTCAAATCTGAAAAAAACTTACAGATTTTAAAAGAAAAGGGTACATTATATTCTTAACAAAATTCATAGATAAGGGGTTTTACAAACATGTCTTGAACTCACGTGATATGGTAGTTTTAACACATAGTGAACCCCCCGAGAGCTCCCTCTCCTTCTCCAAGCAAGTAGAGTTTGAGAGCCCACACCAACACTCTTGGCTATGGAGTGCAAATCCAACCAAGAGCCATGCTTCAATGATTAAGCTTGCCATCTCCTTCTTCTTCATTACTATGCTATTATGTATGCTAGCAACAAGAGTTATGATAAGTGAGGAACTAATTCTTTCTCCTATGAAGTGTTTCTTCTTCCTCTTCCCTACCATTATTCCCTGCTAGCTCTCTCCACCTTCGAAGGTGTTTGAGGTCTTGGGACTGAGGCTTGGGATAGTTAAATCTTTCTTCAAGCTTATGATATGTTTGTGATGCATGAAGCTTTCCATCTTCATTGCATCACCTAGGTCACAAGGAACACAAAGATTGTATTGTAACAAGTCTCTCTTAATGGGAGAAATCATGATACAAATGCCTAACATATATATGGGGTTTTCATGTTCCAATGGATCTTAGCTTGAAAAAATGGTGAATCATTCTTCTCTCCATGTTTGTATGAAGCCTAGGTTGGACAAGTGGTGAAGGTTTGCTTCGTACCATGTTTCAATAGAGCCTAGCTTGGACAAGTGGTGGATCTTGAAACAAAACTAGCCTTGAACAACATATATATGGATGGTTCATGTTTTAATGGATCTCAACTTGAAAAATGGTGTTTTATTCTTCTCTCCATGTTTCTATGAAGCCTAGGTTGGACAAGGGGTGGTCCTTAGATGCTTTTGGTGATTCAATTAAGGTTGGGCTAGCTTGGACAAGTGGTGGACCTTGAGAAAGACCCTTAGATAATAGCATAACATTGATTTTTTAAGTAGTGAAAACAATATTACTCATGATATAACCTTAAAGGGTAGAGGGATAATAGGTTGGTGAACATTGTATCTATGCTATTTGTTAGTCCTCTGAGTTTGCCTCACATGACATTTTTTTATATGATCATACTTATGTCACACCTAGGAGAAATGGATATGGTAATCTATCTCTGGTTCACTCTTCAACCTTGGAGAGTTTGGAATGGCCTAAACCAGACAGCTCCTTGATCGGAGCAACCAAAAGGAGAATCGAGGTGGATGTGCAAGCAGCAATGAAGTGCACCTATGGTTTTCATAAAGCCACGGTAACATGGTTTATGTCTCTTCATGTGTTTGTGTTTATATTTCGACTTCAGAGTGTTCACAGGACACCAACAATGTGGACTTGCAAAGGGGGAAGTGCGATCAATGGGTTTCTTGCAGCTGAATGGGAAACTAAGGTGGTCAACCACCAGGGAGATAGAATCAAGTGCTCTATAGTTGTTGACAAGGTGGTGTTCAGATACCATATTGCGAAGCAAAGCTTGTCGATGGTTTTCCCTATAGAAGATGGAAGCTGACGATGGGAAAATGGGAGGCACTAGACTCTGAGGTTGCTGCTACAGAATCAGTTGACCTACAAATACATCTCCACGATGATGCAATGCACCACATTACAGCAGTGAACAATGTGACTGGCATCTTAGTCACCTTCGCGAGTATCTTAATTCTAGAAATACCTTGCCCAAGCAATATCTCTTTGTAATCAATGAAAAGATTGTTCGCTCCAGGAAAGAGAAGAGCTTTCTGTGTGAGAACATTCCATTTTCCCGATGTATTTTTGTAAAAGCTTGTAACTGACATGGATGTTGTCCACATTAATACATATGGTGTTTTGAATCTCGTTTCTATGCATACTTGCTTATTCTCAGCTTGTTCAAGTTTTCGATTGAAACGTGCAATTTATTTGTTGTGGAGCACAAATGTTTTCAATGTTGGTGTCTTTCAATGCTTTGTCACGTGATTTTGTTTAAAATTAAAGTTTTAAGCTATTTTGACATTAATTTAAGTGTTTTTTAAAAAGTGACTTTGGGTATATAAGTGACTTTCTAGTTTTTAAACTTCATTTCTCACATTCACAGAACTCTAGCTCTAAGCTCTCTTTGCATCTTCTTCGCGAATGAACCCATGGCAACGTCTTTTGATGCACTTCTCACACAATTAGAAAAGGTAGGACTTGCAGATTGAACACATGAACTACTCAGTGTGTTTGAGGAGACACCAACCTTCATGCAGAGGCATTCAGAAGCTTTCTTGACTACATGGTGCACCACATGGAAGAATATGCCATAATCTTTGAGAGATCCGACACGGCGTGGTTGCCAGTGGATTTCTTGAAGCATCCCTATGCGGCTGACAAAAACTTCTGGTCTCGATGGTTGAGGCTTATTAAAGGCCTCACGGAATGGGACTTCAAGATAGAGGATGAGGATGATCTCATGGATCTGGGCATGGGGTGCATAGGCACCCAATTTATTTCATGGGACATGGTTCTGGCATTACTTGTGCTTGAGGGCATGGACAAGGGAAAATCAAAGGAAAAGGTAAACCAAAACCACCTCTGACCATTGTGGAGGAATCAAATGAAGTTATCGAAGAGATAGATGAACATGCCGAAGCATCTAATGGCACTCGTACTCTTGCAAGATCCCAACACCACTAAGGAGGAAGGTCAAATGATAGAGGGAGAAGAGGTGCTGGAAGAGGTCCCGGACCTCCAAATTCTCATTTTACATCTAGTGGTGGTGGACGATCGTCAGTTTCTGTTCCTTGAAGACATTGCCAAAACGTTAGGACTCAGAGAAGATGAATCACTTGTAGTGCTTGCTATCTATGCGGGCATGAAGGATCCCAGTGGAAAGGAAGAGAAAGTCAATTTTCAAATTGATTTCAAAGACCAAGATCTCCCAGCAAGCCTCTACAAATTGGGTGTAATTTGTAGAAAAACCAATCGACCATGATGTAATATCCGAATCAATAAAGAATTAATGTTTTTGTCAATGACTTTTGTCACCATTCAGTAATTGTTTTTTTATTCATATTGTTCCAATTTCCATTTTTTCCTGCCGAGGAACACATGTGCACAGAACCTCGAACATGCAGCCACCGGGTGGCCGGGGGGAGTGTCTCGGAGATAATTTTGCGAAACGGGGCGACCGGGGGGGGGGGGGGGGGGGGGGGGGGGGAGGGAGTATGACATCAAGAAAGGCATGTGATGCATCGACGACGTCGGGCGGGGTCGGACGGGGCAAAAAAGCCCTTGCCTAGTGCACAGGCATGGGCTTTTTTTGCCCCATCCGACCCCACACGGCGCGGTCGATGCATCACATGCCCTTCTTGACCCCGTACCCCCCCCCCCCCCCCCCCCCTCGCCTCGTTTCGCAAAATTATCTCTGAGACGCTCCGCCCAGTGGCTGCATGTTTGAGAGTCTGTGCACGTGTATGCCTCAGCGAGTGAAAATGGAGCCATGGTGGTGAACTTAAATTTAACATATCCAACAATTCAAATACTTATAAAAAACAATGTACAAATTAAAATTGAACAATTGCACGGAATGATAGAAATTCACTATTTGATATTATAGAAAAAGATTACAAATCTCATGAAGAGAGAGTACGTGGGATAAACTACATCTTATGAAGGCATTCCTTCATTTCTTAAATTTATTGCTAAGGCTAAATCTGTATTTTTTAAAGTTACACGTCTTTGCATGCGCCATACAAGAGACGCCATCTTGAAAAAGCTGCACCAAAATGTCTTCGGCGACATCTTGTAGGGCTAGTAAAGCTGCGCGTTGTATTCTTGTAACGGAGTCACTATATTCATCGATCATCTTTCTCACCATCCGAGAGAAGGCTGCTCTGGGTATGATTGTCTTAGTGCTCTTTTGATATTTCTTAATCTCATGTAGAGCCACTGTGTCTGGCCTCCATCTCCGCGTTTTTTGTGTTGTTGGTGGTGGTGGAGGAACTGCCTGCCTAGCCCGTTGAGGAGGATCATCTTTGTATTTTTCCCTCCTATCCTCTTGGGTTTGCTGCTCTTCTGGTCACATTGTCCCTTTTCCTTTTTGCACATTGCTTGGCTCTCTAAGGGATTTTTGAAGGCTTTGAGCTCCCAGTCTTTGCTTGTTGGGTGGCTTGAGCTCTTTCTTGTGCCGCCTTCTTCTTTGGCTTTGCTCGTGCTTGTAAGTTGGGAAAATGAGCTGTCTCGGCCTCATCTCTCTGCCTTTCCTCTTGCTCTCTCTGTCTTCTCTGCTCTTCTTGTACCCTAAGGGCTTCCTTCTCAGTTGCCTCCTTCTTTTCCCTCTCCCTTTGTCTTTTTCTCATGTTGGCCTCTTTTGCTTTAGATACCGGGTCCCCTGGTATTACCTTGATTACTCTTTCTTTCATTCGTAGTGGAGACTTTCGCGGCGTAGTATGTGGGGTGGCCTGAGCACGGGTGGTTGTGGCAGGAGGTGATTGTGGTGGATTTTCAAGCGGACCTCGATATTTCTCTTCTGTTTCTCTAGTTTCTTGCGTTTCTCTGTAAAGAGGTGAAATCGGTGGGGGATATCGAAGAGGTGTGCGAGTAGCATGGGTTATATCGATGAGACCTTCAAATATGTGTTGCATGTTGCTTAGATCATCTGGATTTCATGGTTGGGGAGGCTCTTGGGTGTTTGGAGCAGGCTGGGTCTCTGGGTTATCCACTTGTGGTTGGGGATGTGGATTTGAAGCCATAGATTTTGCATGGGGCTCCAACTGTGTATTTTTTGCGGTGTGAGTGGTTGTGATGGTATTGTTGTGCGTAGTGCCAGCTTGCTCGTGTGAATCATCCATGTGGTGCAAGATGTGAGTGCGTGTGCCTTTGTGCTCAAGTGGATCTTTTAGAATAAGCAAACAAGAAATGAACCGTTCAAGTTGTGAGTTTTGACTTATAAAGTACTAATTTTAAAAAAAAAACTTAAAAACTCAATAATACCATTAAAGTCCAAAATTATCAAAATTTGTTACATGAAACCACTGATTAGGGCATCAACAAATCACATGGCATTACAATGTATGCTTAATATGGGAATGGTTAGTGTCAAAAGTTTATTGATTTTCCACCCAACGTCTGCCATTTCGTCGCCTTGTCGCCAACCACCATCGAAATTGATCTTTTGCACTAGAAGCATGATATAATTGCGATCGCCTCATGCTAACCACTTTCTCTATTCTGCATTTCAAGATTCTTTGCACTCTAGTCTTCTTCCTTTATCTTCCTGCTAGAATTTTGTAGAACCAATTGAACATTTCGTGCAGGGTGTTTCTCTTTTTCCTCCCACCTCCATGCCTTGTATTTTTAAAATACACCGCTTTTGCTTGATAGTGTGAGCGCTCCATTCCTAAACTTTAGCAATGCCAACATTGGATGGATCATTCAATAGCTCCACCAACTCCTTTGGTTTGATAGTATGCTGCAGTAGAGTATGTCCGATCGTTTCAACATTGGACTCGATTCCCATCATCGTCCGAGCCAAGTTCCTACATATTGAAATAATATTACAGCAACCTACAAAAAATGTATGAAATTAGAAGCTTGCATTTGTATTCCTACCAAGTTTGACGGATATATTTCTTTTGAGCTCCACAACTTGAAGATAGTATAAACATTGTATGTCTCTTACGCTTGCGAATGTGATAGCCCAATAGAATGTGTATGAGATGATCGATTCGTCAGCGCATATTAAGTGCAGTGTGTTGTAGTTGAACATAATTGTTTAGACGATGCTCTTGCTCCATTTTTTTATGCTCTGCCTTTTTAATAAGCTTTGACATCTCATCATTTAGATGCTTTGTCTTCTCATTGGCTTCCTCTTTGACTTGCTGAATGTCTTTCACGTACTTCTCTTGCAATGATGAATAGGCAGCACAGATATGTTTTCTTGCTCTTCCCTTTCATTGAAAAAAGCTAAATGTAATCTCCAGTAGTAGTAGCCAATTAGTCCATCTCTGCCATCTCCAATAAAACATAGTAGCTCAGTGACATTACGAAAAGGAAGTGCTGCATTGGTCATTGGATCGTCAGGGTAAATATGGCCATCAACCCATAAGTTGATTGCCTTGCATCCATGGTTCCGTAGCTAGTCTCCAGCATTGGGATTAGATGTACCAAGTCGCACAATTGCATATTCCTACTCTAAATCAACGTTTAATCTATTTCATTTTGATTTGTTAGTAATGTATTATAGTGGTGGGGATTGAATGACATTTGTGTTTATTAATTAAGAAAATCAGTGAGAATGTGTAATGGTGACTACTACAAGCAGGTGAAGGTGGCTATGGAGGAAAGAAGTGGAGAGTACTCAGAGTTAGGAGAAAAATATTATGTTGTGGAGGGAAGAAAGAGAGGGAGTGCAGCTCAATCTCCTTTGAACTTGAATTGTTGATCATTATTGTAGAGAGAGAAATGTTGCAGCACACAGAGGTAATGGATTTTTCCATTGCACTCAACTGGAGCTGGAGTGGGAGAATCATGAGGGGGGGGGGGGAGAGAGAGAGAGAGAGAGAGAGAGAGAGAGAGAGAGAGAGAGAGAGAATAAAGGAAGAGAGAGTGGGAGAGAGGACAGATCTGCAACCTTGGAGGATCTGCACTTTTTCAGAAAGAGGCAGCCAAGATTGTTCCTTAATGATTGGAAGAGGAAATGACATGAGATAAAAGGGGGGAAAGAAAGAGAGAGAGTTGGCTCACGTTTTAGAGAGAGACTGTAACATTTAATGGCCTAAAATCTTATGTGTAGCGGAATTTAGCATGAACATAGTGGGCATTTCATTAGAGTTGATTCCTAATGAGAATTACAAGAGTGCTTGGGTGGAGAGAGCAACAAAAAGCATAACACCTAGTTAGATAGCATCGACAATACTTTCAAAAGAGAGAGCAATTAAGCTATTGACAACAGTTGAGGACTGGATTTTCATGGAGCCGGTCCCCCCTCCAAAAGGATTTGTATTATGGTTTCTCCCATCAAGAGAGACATTGTACAATACAATTCTTTGTGTTCCTTCAAGACTAGCTAGTGCAATGAAGATGGAAGCTTCATACACCAAGCAAAACACTTAATCAAACACAACTTGAATTATCCCCGTTCTCAGACCCAAGACCTCACACACCTTCGAAGATGGTGAGAGCTAGCAAGGTATGAGAGTAGATTGAGAGGAAAAAGAAGTAACTTACGAGAAAGAAGTACATCTCCTCACATAATCACTCATATTAGCATAGCTTAGCTTAGTAATTAGCTTGGTAGAGAAGATGAGCATGCATTGAAGCTTGGCTCTTGGTTGGATTTGCATCCACATGCCAAGAGAGTGTTGATGTAGGCTTCTATCTCACAAGCTTGGAGTAGGTGATGAGCTCTCCATTAAAGCTTGGGAGGAGATAGAGTAGTTTCCCTTCACACATGGTCGAGTGTGAGAGTGTGTGTGTCAATGCCAAGCAAAAATCAGCCCCCTCTCTCTCTTGGGCGAGCCCTAGCTGCTAAATAAGTCTGGCCTTTGCCTCATTGGACCTCCCTGGGTCAAGCCAATAGGAATTAAGCAGCATAAGTGATAGCCTTTTGACATGTGTCCCCCTTTCCCCTTTTGTGAGAGCTTTAGGTAATTAAATAATTAAACTAAACTCTCATTGGACCCCTTTGCCTCCTGGCCAATAGGAATCAGGCAAGCCATGGGGCTCTTGAATGCTCATTGGACCCCTTGGGAGACTGCCCAATAGTCTTCTAGGAGACTTAATTCTCATTGGTTTCTTTTATTAAATGTTTTTAAATTAATTAAACTAGATTTACTCTAGCTTAATTCTCATTGGTCCACTTCAAGGGTCTTCCAATAGGAATTGGGCACACCTTGTGGGCATCTGGCCTAGGGAGCTGACATGTGTCCCTCATTCCCTTTGTGTAAAGGGAGCCTGTGTGTGTGTGTGTGGCTTTCTCTCTCATCCCCTAGCTTTGGGGCTCGCCCCCTCCCATGTAGGGATGTAGAAAGACTTTTAGGGCACACACAAAGCATCCAATTTTCCCTAGGTTTGACCTTTGGACACAACCTTTGAATTTTGGAACCTTAGCATTTTGGAAGTCTTAATGGGCTGAACCTTAGGGTCTTTTTGGCCCATTGTTTCACATGGCTCTTTTGTAGATGGCCCCCCCTTTGGATCCCTATTTTCCCTCCTTTGGATCCCTACTGTGGCCGGTTTGCTAACTTAACCAATATTCTAGCTTTTTCTCCCTTGGCACTTCCCCACATTAAATGATCAGTTTAATATGAGAAAATCATTTAGGAGAATTAGATATTGATTATTATGACATTACCTCTCTCTTGAAATCATAGTCGTCCTCGACTATGGTGTAGAGAAGATAAAGCATATGCATGAGTCCTTTTCTTAGCGGGTAGAGGATCCCTATGTTACCCTACGACATCATTCCATAATGGATGACTAGTCCATTTGGCGCTTGAGAGCCTGAGGCTGCCGCAAGCATGTCTGCACATTAGTCCTATCAGTCTTCCATAGTAGAGTGACAAGCTCTACTTTGGTGTTTGGGAGACGTCGTCCCCACAAACTTGATCTAAGCATGCATACTACTTCATTTTTGTGCACAAATAAAGAAAAAGAGAGTCTTATAAGACAAAAATTTTTGTTCATTTTTATCATTTTGTACATTTGCTTACTCTTGGGAAACATTGTAAGCATTGACAAGGTTTAGGTTATCCTTTAATTGTATGCCTTGCATCCATCTAGCATCTTCAAAAGGATAATTCTTAAACTTAATAAGATATCGTCTGATAGTCTTACCGCCTCTTAATACCTTGTCTTCATGTCGGAGAATGGACTCGGGCTGCAGCACCTCCTCGTGGTCCTCGATCTCCGGTGGGTCTTCAATAGTTGGTTCTTGAGGTGGCTCTCCTTTGTAAGGCTTTAAGAGGCTCACATGAAAAGCATTGTGTATGAGCCAATGATTGGGCAACTTAAGTTGATAGGCCATCTCATTGATTGGCCTAAGAATCTGGAAGGGACCATAGTACCTTTTTGCTAGTTTAGCATAGTACTTTTGGTGGCCCGTAGGATTCTTGCCCGTCGTGTGCCTTAATCGAGCCTTGGAAAACTTTAACAAGACCCAATCATTTTCTTTAAAGGCTTGGGCTCTTCTGTGCTTGTCAGCAGCAGCCTTTTGCCTTTGCTGTGAGATAGAGATAGCATCCTTAATCTTTTGGAAAGATTCTTGTAGGTCTCGGCTATACTCATCTGCAGCGAAGATCTTCCCATGTACCTTAAGTAGCAAGGGACTTTTTGATCTTCCCTCAATTACCTCGAAAGGTGCTTTTCCTGTAGAAGTATGTACAGTGTTATTGTAAGCATACTCTACTAAGGGTAAATACTTCTCCCATTGGGATCTTTGATCTACTTCCGTTACATAGGCTTTTAGTAGATCGAGAATGGTTAGGTTAGCTATTTCACTTTGGCCATCAGTTTGTGGATGATAGGCCGAAGAGAAGTTTAGCCTTGTTCCTAAATTCTCAAAGAGACCCTTCCAGAAATTACTGGTCATTCTAGGATCTCTATCCGACACTATGGACATTGGCAAGCCATGGTACTTGAAAATTTGTGAAATGAAGAGGGTTGCCATTTGATGGGCTTTGATAGTCTTTTTGACAGGTATAAAATGAGCTTGTTTACTGAACCTGTCTACTATCGTCCATATTCCCGTATTCCCATGGATAGACTTAGGCAATCCAAAGATAAAATCCATGGATATGCTCTCCCACGGTGAATTAGGGATTGGCAAAGGTTGAAGCAATCCAAGTTGCTTCCCTCTATCAAATTTTGTCTTTTGACATACCACACATTTGGAAACATACTCGTGTATGTTCACTTTCATGGTAGGCCAATAGAAATATGTTTCAATTCCCTTTAGGGTAGACTGAATCCCTCTATGCCCCGCATATGGGGGACCATGAGATTCATACATTACTTTCTCACGTAGTGAGTTAGTAACGCATAGTCTATTGCCATAGAGAAGATAACCATCTTGTAAAGTAAATGGTTCTTCTTTCTTCCCTAATGCAAGGGCTGAAATCACATCTCTAAAATCGGGATCAATAGCATACTCATCTATCATTGAAGATAGATCATTGTGAGTTGCTATGGAAACCGCATTCACTCTCGGTCGTCTTGAGAGTGCATCGGCTACTTGATTATGCTTGCCAACAATGTGAGCAATATGAAAATGAAATTGCGAAAGGAAATTTGCCCACCTCATTTGTTTGTCGGAGAGCTTGGTCTGCGTCATGAAGTACTTAAGACTTTGGTGATCCGTTCGCAGAATGAAAGGAGTCCCCAATAAATAGTGCTTCCATGAGTCTAAGGCATGTAGAACTGCAAGGAGTTCTTTTTCGTATATGCCTAGAGCTTGCTCAACAGGGTCGAGCCTTCGACTCTCATAGCCTATGGCGTGCCCTTCTTGGAGCAGAACAGCCCCAAGGCAATCACCACAAGCATCACATTGGACCTCAAATGGTTTTGAGAGATCCGGTAGTGTAAGCACAGGTTGAGAGATAAGCTTTTCTTTAAGCTTTTCGAAAGCATTGTTCTCCTTAGTAGACCACGTATACCTAAAATTTTTCTTTGTTAGGTCATGTAATGGTCCCGCAATTTGTGAGAACTTTTCTATGAAGCGTCTATAGTATGCACACATACCTATAAAGCTTCTTAGTTCATGAAGATTCCTTGGTTTAGGCCATCCTTTTATTACCTCTAACTTGGATGGATCCATTTGGATTCCATCTCGAGAGATAATGTGACCTAAATATTGAATCTCTTGCAAGAAAAATTCACTTTTCTTTCGATTAACATAAAGATTATTCTCTCTTAAAACTTGAAATATTACCTGGAGGTGTTGCTTGTGTTCGTCTAATGAATTAGAGTAGATGATAATATCATCAAAGAACACTCCAGTGAAGGTTCGATGAGGCCTGAATAGCTTCTCCATCAAGCGGTTGAATGTGGCTGGTGCATTAGTCAAGCCAAAAGGCATGACAATGTATTCGTAAAGACCAAATGTAGTACGAAATGCGGTCTTTACAATGTCTTGATCAACTATCCTTATTTGATGATAGCCACTTTTTAGGTCGATCCTTGTAGCTTATCAAATAGGTCTTCTACCCGTGGAACGGGAAACCTATTCTTGATAGTGATCCTATTTAGTGCTCTATAGTCGACACACATACGATATGTGCCGTCTTTCTTTTGCACTAATAGCACAGGTGAGCAAAATGGAGATGAGCTAGGCCTAACCATGCCCTTCTCAACTAAGTCATGCACTTGCCGCATAATCTCCTCTTGTTGAGCTTGAGAAACTCTATAAGGAGGTTTGTTAGGCGGTGAACTTCCTGGAAGAAGTTCAATTGCATGGTCGTCATTACCTCGTTTAGGAGGTAGCTCACAAGGGATGTCATCAATAAAAACATCTTGAAACTCCTTGAGAAAATTGGATAACTCTAATTCCTTTTGGTTGCTTTTATTTTCTTTGTTAAAGCATTAGGTTCATTTTGAAAATCTTTAACAAAAATCATGTACACGGAAATAGAGCTCTTTATTGACTTGTTGAAAGCTGGTGTATGTACAATGGGAATGGTGTTACCCATCTCCCTAGCATCTATATACATGTCCTTTTCCCTGAACTTAAAGGAGATTCTCCTTTCAGGAAATTTAACATGGGCAGCCAGGCGGTCAAACCATGGTGCCCCTAGGATTACATCCTCATGCTTGAGAGGAGAGATAAAGAAGTCCTCTTTGTCCACATAGCCTTGGACATGAAGCCTCAATTTCCCGATTAAGGGAGTGACTGAAGCTTCTTGCCCCTTGAAGGCACTGTCTGCGGGTAGGATATCTCCCATCTCGTAGGATTGTATGCCTAGCTTGGTGGCTAACTCCATAGATATAAAATTGTGAGTAGAACCAGGGTCAAAGAGAATAAAAGCATCATGTTCTCTTACCTTTCCCCAAGCATGGCATAGAGGAGATCCTTTGTGGTGAGTTTGGTGAATCTCCTCCTCTTGGATTTCAACCAAAGAAGCTCTAGGAGGATCTTGGCGGTTGTTCTTTTGGGGACAAGCGCGGTACGCATGCCCTTGTTCGCCGCACTTGAAACACCGGTTATCTTTACGATAACGCTCAAGCTCTTCAGGAGAGAGTTTATTCTTTCCTTTGTAAACTCCCTTCTCTTTAGCTTTGTTGGAATTGCCCTTAGGAGACTTTTGGACATTGTCCTTCCCCTTAGGCTCATTGGATCCCTTTTTTTCCGGGGGTTTATTATTTCTTTTACCCCCCGTTTGGAAATTGATTCGCGAGGCCACCATAGTATGGTGTATTACCGCCGATATGGTACGTGGCCTTTGGGAGTTGACATACTCCGCCATTTCTTCGGTTAAGCCCGCACAAAATTGTTGCTTTTGCTCTCCAAAATCAAACTTTTTGAAGACAGTGGCTTTGAGTTGGAGGTCCCAAAACTTGTCTACATATTTGTGGATGGATTCATTGGGAGAGAGCTTTAAGCTTCGCCATTCGGTGAGTACTTTGTCTTTGGCATCGGTGGCCAAAAACTGCTTCATAATGGAAGCTCTTAAAGCCTTCCATGTTCGTGGAGCTTCACCGTTGGCTCGTAGGCTAGACCACCATTGTCTGGCGGACTTTTGAAAGTGCATAGCTACATGGCGTAGCTTAGAGGACTCCGTGAAGCCCTCATCTCCAAACGCCGCATCGAATTGCTGGATAAAGGCCAAAACTTTGTCTGTAGCACCAAAGGTGCCATCATAGGTAAGGAAAGAGATGCTCTTCCCTCCCTCTTTGAATTTCTTCAGCTTGGACGACCTCTTCCATGCGGCATAGGATTTCCTATGGCCTCTTCTTTTTGATGGTTCAAAAGTTGCACCATCACTTTCTTCAGAAGATGAAGAATTTGAAGAAGGTGGAGAAGAGGGTGACCTCTTTCTCGCCTTTTTCTTGTCTTGATCTTTGTCGTCTTCACCATAGCTTTCATAAGAGGAAGAGGATGAAGAAGATGGAGAAGAGGGTGTCCTCTTTCTCGCCTTTTTCTTCTCTTGCTTTTTATCATCCCTCTTTGAATTATGGCGTGGAGAAGAGTGTGATGGTCTTCTCCGCTTTGGTGGTGATGGAGAGCGTTTAGCCCGCCGTCTTCGTGGAGCCATCTCCGCCGAGGTGGCGGGAGACTCGCTTCTTTCTCGTTCCTTCGGTGGAGGCTCTTGAGTTCTCCTTTGGGAAGGAGATGCATCATCAAGAAGTAAGTTCTTGAGCCCTTCATATGGATTCTCTTCTTCTTCCCGAATCGGAGAGAGACCTCTTTTGGTAGTCTCACAAGGAGGCTTCCTAGGTGTTCTCTCGTCATGGTGATGAGCTTGGAGAATCCCGTGAGCACGAAGCTACCGTTGCACTTCACTTTGGAGAGATGGATTGCCCATGGCTTGTTGAAGTCTAGAAACAAGGTAGTTAACAAGCATTGAAGCATCATTAGTAGCTTGCTCATGAGCAAAATCAAAGTTATCAACATTAATTTCACTCTCTTTAATATTGTCAGCCATTCTAACAACTTTTAGGTGTAAACTTTTTAGGTGTACTTTGGCACTTCAAGCCCTAGTTGCTACTCCTCTTTACCCCTTTAGAAAAAGCACTCAAGCTACTGTACCCGCGGCTCGAATACCATTAATTGCAAGGAATAGAAGAGAGGGTCTTTCGTCACCAAAACAGCACCGGCTCCTGTCAAGCTTCTAATAGCTCAATAGTGGTTAAGCCGTAGGCAAGCCCCGTAGGACTCCACTATTAAGACCATAGCTCTCGACGGTGATGCCCCGTTAACTGCACAAAGGCAGGCGCACTGCAAGGCTGAAAAATCCCTATTCTACTTGCTCACAGGCAATTAATAATACCAACCATTTGTAGCTAGCTTGAGGACCTCCCTTCTTGAGCAAGAAAAGAGAAACCTTGAGCTCTGATACCAATGTAACATTTAATGGCCTAAAATCTTATGTGTAGCGGAATTTAGCATGAACATAGTGGGCATTTCATTAGAGTTGATTCCTAATGAGAATTACAAGAGTGCTTGGGTGGAGAGAGCAACAAAAAGCATAACACCTAGTTAGATAGCATCGACAATACTTTCAAAAGAGAGAGCAATTAAGGTATTGACAACAGTTGAGGACCGGATTTGCATGGAGCCGGTCCCCCCTCCAAAAGGCTTTGTATTATGGTTTCTCCCATCAAGAGAGACATTGTACAATACAATTCTTTGTGTTCCTTCAAGACTAGCTAGTGCAATGAAGATGGAAGCTTCATACACCAAGCAAAACACTTAATCAAACACAACTTGAATTATCCCCGTTCTCAGACCCAAGACCTCACACACCTTCGAAGATGGTGAGAGCTAGCAGGGTATGAGAGTAGATTGAGAGGAAAAAGAAGTAACTTACGAGAAAGAAGTACATCTCCTCACATAATCACTCATATTAGCATAGCTTAGCTTAGTAATTAGCTTGGTAGAGAAGATGAGCATGCATTGAAGCTTGGATCTTGGTTGGATTTGCATCCACATGCCAAGAGAGTGTTGATGTAGGCTTCTATCTCACAAGCTTGGAGTAGGTGATGAGCTCTCCATTAAAGCTTGGGAGGAGATAGAGTAGTTTCCCTTCACACATGGTCGAGTGTGAGAGTGTGTGTGTCAATGCCAAGCAAAAATCAGCCCCCTCTCTCTCTTGGGCGAGCCCTAGCTGCTAAATAAGTCTGGCCTTTGCCTCATTGGACCTCCCCGGGTCAAGCCAATAGGAATTAAGCAGCATAAGTGATAGCCTTTTGACATGTGTCCCCCTTTCCCCTTTTGTGAGAGCTTTAGGTAATTAAATAATTAAACTAAACTCTCATTGGACCCCTTTGCCTCCTGGCCAATAGGAATCAGGCAAGCCATGGGGCTCCTGAATGCTCATTGGACCCCTTGGGAGACTGCCCAATAGTCTTCTAGGAGACTTAATTCTCATTGGTTTCTTTTATTAAATGTTTTTAAATTAATTAAACTAGATTTACTCTAGCTTAATTCTCATTGGTCCACTTCAAGGGTCTTCCAATAGGAATTGGGCACACCTTGTGGGCATCTGGCCTAGGGAGCTGACATGTGTCCCTCATTCCCTTTGTGTAAAGGGAGCCTGTGTGTGTGTGTGTGGCTTTCTCTCTCATCCCCTAGCTTTGGGGCTCGCCCCCTCCCATGTAGGGATGTAGAAAGACTTTTAGGGCACACACAAAGCATCCAATTTTCCCTAGGTTTGACCTTTGGACACAACCTTTGAATTTTGGAACCTTAGCATTTTGGAAGTCTTAATGGGCTGAACCTTAGGGTCTTTTTGGCCCATTGTTTCACATGGCTCTTTTGTAGATGGCCCCCCCTTTGGATCCCTATTTTCCCTCCTTTGGATCCCTACTGTGGCCGGTTTGCTAACTTAACCAATATTCTAGCTTTTTCTCCCTTGGCACTTCCCCACATTAAATGATCAGTTTAATATGAGAAAATCATTTAGGAGAATTAGATATTGATTATTATGACAGAGACTGCAATGAGAGAATGTGAAAAATCTGCTTTTCTGGTAGGGGGGGCTAAAAAGTGCCTCCTTTAATGAGTTCTAAGTGAGAGAGAGTGTTTTCTATGTTAGAGAGAGAAGAGGGGTGGGAAAAGGACATTTGAAAATTCATTTACCCCCCTCTCTTTTGGGTTACTATAAATAAACTATTTTCAAATTCAAAATCAAACAAAACTATAACCACTTGTACAAGTAGTCAAATAAATTTTTAATCTTGATTAATGTAACACAAGGTTTTGACTAATGTCTACTCAATCTTAGCATATATAGAACTACTTGTTCAACCTAAGAATGGATATTACTATAAGGTCCATGGAACTATTCTCAGTTATAAAATGGGGATTTAGTCTTAAGACTCCCAAATAATCCATACTAGGGCCGTGTGAGTATATGAGTATTAAACCACTTGCTTCTCTCCCACTGTCAATTAGAGCCTAGCTTGTGACAAGTGCTAGACTTTGTAACTCTTCATGATACAAAAATAGAGTGGATTACTGGAAAAGTAATGGACCTTATAGGGGTTTTTTTGAAAAACTAGTTGGGATAGCTGGTGGATTTTTGCTTCTCTCTATGTTTCAATGAAGCTTTGCTTGGATAGGTGGTGGATCTTTCTCCTCTCTATGATCAATGGAGAGAAGATTCAATAAGTGGGGGACCTTGGAAATTACTCGCCTAGCCACTCTATCAGAGACGATAGTTTGGAAAAGTGTTGGACCTTGTAGTCATTCACAATAAAAATCTTGAAGAAGTGGTGGATTTTACTCTCTATGTGTTTTAAGTAAAAATAGCTAGGACAAATGGTGGACCTTGCTTCTCTTCAAGATTTGATAAGTTGTGGAATTTACTCTTTGTGTGTTTTAAGGAAGCATAGCTTGGACAAGTGGTGAACATTGCTTCTCTTCAAGCATCAATGGCTTAGGGTTTGGATAGGTGGTGAGCTTGAAAACCAAATCCATATTACGACAAAATATAGGCTGGATATGTGGTGGAGCTTAAGACCAAACCTACCATGATAATAGAGATGATAGATTGAACCTATGATAGTAAGGTTGCATCCATGGTATATGTCTATTTGTGTTTCAATGAATATTCACTTGGTAATGAGCCTTATAGATACCATCTAGAATATATCATAGGTCATACAAGTGGTGGAGTTTGTGTTGATTCTCCCTTCCTAACTTAGACAACCAAGATACCTTGTTTATCCCTATGTTTCAATGGAGCTAACCTTGGACAAGTGATGGACCTTGATTATCTTAATGTATTCATAGATCTAAGATTGGGCAAGTGGTGGATATTAACAAATTTTACAATGCATAGCCAATGGTTTATGGGCATTGCCTCTCTTGATTCTTGAAACTTTAAGGATTTCAAGTAAAAAAGGTGATAGATCTTGTAAGCCCCATGCAACAATATAGTATAGGTTGGACAAGTGGTGGACCTCAAAATTATTTCTCATACCTTGGATTACTTCGTGATATACCTTGTTTTTTTTCATGATTCAGTTGGTGGATTAAGTATGCCTTTCTTCTCTTCATACTTCACTAGGACTTCAATGGATGTGAGATTGGTTGGTGGACCTTTTACTAGTTCTCCTTGGCTAGGGTAAATGATTTAGCTATGCACATGCCCAACCTATCATCTCTAGGATCATGGGTAGTTGATCTCAAGGTATACCACTTGTATAACTTATATCTCATTGTAAAATAGAGATTCTAGTTTTAAGGCCCACCAGATGTCCAATCGTCTCTTGATGGAGAGAAACAAGACCCACTATATTTCCAATCTTTTCTTCATGGAGAGAAACAAGTCCCATCACTTGTCTAAGCTATGCTCTATTGAAAATGGAGACAAGTAGTGTAACATTAATGGCCTAGTAACTTGTGTGTAGCGGAAAATAGCATAAACATAGTGAGCATTTCATTAGATTAGTTTCCTAATGAGCATAGCAAGAGTGCTTGGATGGAGAGAGCAACAAAAATCATAACACCTAGTTAGATAGGCATGAACAATACTTCAAAAGAGAGAGAAATTAAGCTATTGACAACACTTGAGGACCAAATTCACATGGATCCAGTCCTCCGTACAAAAGGCTTTGTATTATAGTGAGGGCGAGCTTTTTGAAATGGGGCCTCTAAACCCAAACCAATGGGCCTACCCTCACAAAATGTTCGTAAAGAGGTACGCACACTACTTGGGGCACCACCTTCTTTTGGGAGTGGAGAGGGAAACCAATCAAAATGACACTTGCACTCACCCACTCAAGCAACACACTTTGAAAACCCCCTTACTCTATATACACTTTGGACACTTGAACACCATCAACGATTATGCAACCCAATGCCGTGCATCAAAATGAAATATGCAATTTGTGGAATAGCATTCACCTTATCCCCATAAGAATACCCATAATACATCCAAACTCTTCCTCTCTCAAGCACTCATAAAAAAATCATGCACACAAGACTTGCCTCTCAAACACACAAGAGAATCACTTACATCAAACTAACACACTTTGCATAGAGAGCTCATCTCCATCTATGCAATGCCGTGACACAAATAAAATCACCATGAGAGGTAGCCACATGCATATGTAATGAAGCAAAAGAGAGTTGGAGTGAGAAATTTATTTAGACCAATTGAATAAGTGTGGAGAAACAAACCAATGGTAAATTGAGAATAGAACACTTACTTGATTTCTCGCACACCTTTTAAGGGGAGGACCGACGCTTGCTAACCATCATGAATTGCGACACTTGAAAGTTTTGAAGATGATTTCATGATCATTAACATAACCATGAGAGAGATCATGATGTATTTACAAGTTATTGAGGTGCTACAAATGATTTATTGGGTTGATGGAGTAAGAGATTATAGAATGGAAAGAGTGGAGAATAGAGTTGCACTTCCTCCAAAGAGGAAGGTTAGGAGGGAGGATGTGAAAGAGGGAGAGTTGGGGTTTTCTTTACTATTGATCAAGAAACAACATGAAGTTGAAAATATAGGTGTGTGTCCTTGAGTCTCTCCAAGGGGGGCTATTTATAGTTGTGTAGGAGTGGGATTATGCTACACTTAATTAGAGTAAGTGATTAGACCTAATTAAGTGTCCTTTGACCACTCATTGAATATTGGACATAAAAGGGACTATTTATTCACCAAAAATATCATTTTAGACCGTGAAGGCTCCATAGGGGTGCATAATGTAGGTGGGCCCCACCATGAGGCCCTACGGGTGGCTCCTGCGGGGTATCTCAACTTGTCTGTCTTGGCATTTAGAAAGCATCTTTAGGTTGGTCCCATCACATGTAAGTGACCTTGAACACTCATTGCTCTTCTAGAAGATGAGTAGTGGAAAAATAAGATCTCACCCTCTTGATTTACTTGATTTACAGTTCCCTTTTGCTGCGAATCTGACAGATTTACACTATTTTGACCATAACTTTTTACCTGTAGCTCGGAATGACATGCTTCAAAAGGCAAAATTGACCTTCTCAACATGTTTGATATGAATTTGGACTATTCTTCACGCCCATGCACCAAGGAATTCGGTTTGGGAGGTCCACACTAGGCTAGGGAACCTTTTGCTTCCAAGTCTTCTTGTATGGGCCCTTTGCTTGTATGCATCCAAGGGGAATCATGCTTTTTCAAAAGGCTATGATGCTTAAACAAATAGAGGAGGGCCCAATATTATTTTCTTGTGAAAAGAATATACAATTGGAGTCTTTTTGAAAGGAGAAAAACTATATGTATATTCTTAAGAGATATTGGGCCACCTATGTAGGGGGCATAGAAGACTTGTAGAGAGGGACCATAATCTTTGGTAAAGACAAGTGGAGAGTTGATTTCCATGGGAATTTATCTATATGGGGTGGAAGATGGATATATTATTTTTCTACTACTAATTCAAAAGAGGTAAGAAAGTTTTGGGGTATATAGTTGGATATTGTATGCTTATTCTATTTACAAAGCAAAAAAGAAAAGGGTGGTAATATAAATATATGACTAAGGTGACATTTTTGAGAAGAGTATAATGTATGTGTCGCCACAAAGGTTAAACGAAGAGGGGGAATTTACTCTAGATAACTTAATAGCGTAGAAAAATATATACACATATGAGGAAGAGGACGTTGAGTAGGCTGACAAATGTTGCAAAAAGATGGTTACCATTTTATGCCACTCAATAGGTCCTCCCCCAAGCCTAGAGATATTCATATCTTTAGGAGGATGGTGTTGCTTCTTTTTCTTCTTTTTTTTTTCTCTTTTTTTTTGTCATTTTTCCTTTTTCACTTTTTTTTTCCGATAGGAGGAGTGTCATGCACTCTTTTACTCCATTAGACCTGCTTTTCATTACCTCAATCCCATAAATCGGAGATGGGAGGGTTGCCTTGGGTATGTTCAGATTCCAAGGCTGGTTCTTCTTTGCACATCAAAGCTTTAAAAATAGGTGGAGCATTTGCCAAGCCGAAGGGAGCCATGTCAATTTGGAGCTTAGACGATGTAGACAGATGACTGCCTATCAACGGATTGATACGTTGAAAGTAGGGCTTTAATCTCCATCCATTGACTCCGGTCTTGTGGAGTTTTCCTGATAAATCTGCTAATCTGTAACTACCATTCCCAAACTTTGTTTTTATCACGAAAGGTCCCTCCCATCTTTGCAAAAACTTTTTGTCAAGTCGAGTATCAAGTCGGTTATCATAGCGAAGAACCAACATACCTTCCTTCAATCCTTTCCCCTTGAGCTTCTTGTTGATTTTATCCCTTTGGCTTGTCGCTTTGGTGATGTAGTGATCAATGGACTCTTCTCTATCTAGCTCAAGTCATTGGAGATCTAAGATCCTTTCATGTAGAACCTCTTTTGGTTTTTTTGCCACTCTTGCAAGAACGCGCAAGCTTGAGAGCTCTACCTCAATGGGGAGAAGTGCCTCTTGTCCATAAACTAGATGAAAAGGGGTGAATTGGGTAGATACCTTGAAAGATGTCCTATACGCCCAAAGAGCAGCCGTCAAATGGCGATCCCAATCATTAGGACGGTCCACAACCTGCTTAGCAATGATCTTACATATCATTCCATTCACTTTTTCCACCAATCCATTGCATTGAGGATAGTAGGGTGTGGAATGCAGGTGCTTCACTTTTAACCTCCTCAAGAGATCATTCAGAAGGTCAGCCCTAAAACCCGGGCCTCGATCTGATAAGATTTCTAGGGGTGTTCTAAACCTACTACAAATATGATCAAAAATAAACTTTGATACCTCTTCAGCTGTGATTCGGGTTGTGCTTGTTGCTTCCGCCCATCGTGTCATGTAGTCAACACCCATGATGATGAAAACCTTCCCTGTAGAAGTACGATGTAGGGGACCTATTGCATCCACACCCCACTTTTCAAAAGGGCCATAAGATATTATTGGGACTCGAGGCTCATATGTTATTCGTCTATCCCCAGCAATTTGGCATGGCTTACATGCCTTACACCAATATTGGACATCACGATGTAAGCTCGGCCAAATAAACCCTGCTTGTAAAATCTTCCTACTTGTAATATCTTGAGAAAAGTGACCACCACAAACATCATCATGACATGAAAGAAGAATTTTCTCTATCTCTTGCACACCTGGTACTCTCCTCAAGACCAAATCTTTCCCTTTGTGATATATATCATCCCCGATCAACTGGTAAGGTGTGGCCTTCTTAACTAGTCTATGTCTTTGCACCTTGTCTAAGTGTTTGGGACACTCACCTGCTTGTAGAAAGAAGATAATGTCTTTTAGCTCCTCTTGACCTTGATATTTGGGTTCATATAGTTTCACACCTCCTACCGCCATTTGAAGCTTTTTATTTGCGAGTAAGTCTGCTTCCTTGTTATGAGTTCTCACAATGTGTTGTACCTGTGTTGCTTTAAAACCCTTCATCAAGGCTCTTACACTACTAAGCCACTCAAACAATGTACGATTCTTGCACCTCCAAGTCCCTTGGATTTGCCTGACCACTAGCAAAGAATCACCTTTTATAATAAGTCTTTGTATGCCTAATTCTTTGCATTCTTCTAACCCAAGGGTTAGAGCAGCATACTCAGCCTCATTGTTAGAGTGAACACTGGGTAGAGTGATACCTTTTCTAACCATTACCTCCTTTTGTGGGTTCAAAATGATGATTCCCCCTGCTGCTTTGTCTTGTTGGTGTTGATAAGCTCCGTCAAAGCATAAAGTATGGGCATTATCAATCTCCTTCACTTTGAACTATTTTGAGCCTTCCTCTCTTTGTAGTCGTGATCCTTCCCTTTCTCTCACTTTGTAGGTGAGAATGTCTGCAAGTCCTGCTCTTGTGCTATCTTCTACAAGGAAAGTGTATTCAAATTCTTGGAGTTCAAGCACCCACTTTGCTATTCTAGATGAGAGGCTCATGTGTTGTACTACATATGGTAGATTGTGCTCTAAGGTGAGAAAAACAAATGGCACAGGGAGAAGATACGATCTAAACTTCCTTACCGCAAACAAGATTGCAAAGACCACTTTCTCCATTTCAGTGTATCCCTTCTCGGACGGAGTCATCACCTTACTTGCAAAATAGATCGGCCTCATTATGATGTTTTAGGATCTTTTTGCATCAAAACAACACCAATTGCTTCGAAACCTACACTTGGAGTGACATAGTAGGTTTCCTTTGGATGTGGTGGCATTAGGATTGGGAGAGAGCTAAGAATGCCCTTCACTTCCTCAAAACATTTTGCATGTTCCCTCCCCCATTCAAATGTAGATTGGCTTGCCAACCTATGCAAAGGGTCGATGGCTTCTGCTAGGAGATGGATGAAGCGAGACATGTACCTCACTTTGTGGTCGAAGGTCATTAGCTCCTTAGTTGTTGTTGGTGGAGATAATGACAAAAGGGCCTCTACTTTAGAGGGATCCACTTGAATTCCTTGTGAAGAAACCACATGGCCTAGCAAAACCACCTGAGATTCACCGATATGACACTTCTCTGGGTTGAGTTGTCCCCCAAATTGATGGAGCCTCTTAAGCCCCTCTTCAACCTTTTGGCAGTGAAGTGATCTACAACTATAAATACAGAAATCATCCATAAAGACTCTTATAGATTTTCCAAAGAATGGCTGAAATACAAATATTGTGAATCTCATGAAGGTGCTAGGAGCATTGGTGAGCCCAAAAGGCATTACCCTGAATGCAAAACATCCCCAAGATGTGATGAAGGTGGTTTTTGGTTGGTCCTCTTCTGCTATTCTAATTTGAAAATATCCTGAATACCCATCACACACAGTGTAGCATTCGTGACCTGCTACTTCATTCAAAATTTCATCTTGGAAAGGGAGAGGGAAGTGGTCCCTCTTTGTCGCAGCGTTGAGGGGTTTGTAATCCACGCAGACCCTCCACTTACCATTCTTCTTGGGAGTGACTACAATAGGTGATACCCATTCAGAGTTGGATACTGGATAGATGAAGCCAGCCTTCAAGAGTCGATTCACTTCTTTTAGGAGAGCCTTTTGTTGCACAGATCCTAGTCGCCTTAACTTTTGAGCCACGGGTTTGGTCCCTGGTTTCAATTCAATTCGATGCTCTATTACATCTACACCTCTTATTTGTGAGTAGTCAGTGATAAACAAATTGGGATACCTCCTTAACATATTGATGTAGGACCTCTTCTCCTCACAAGTAAGATCTGTTGCAAGCATCTTCTCAAATCCTTCTTCAAGGTGGTGGCATCTTTCATCCCCTCGTGTGTGATTGTCTGTTGGCTTTTCTTCTACTGGAACATCTTGAGTGTTGGCGTTGAATACAATTCCCATTACCTCCAAAGAAGACTCGTCTTCACTGGTTGATGCATTGGTTGATGCTTCCTCATCACTTGAGTAAGGACTCTCCTCCTCGCTCTCTTCATCTGCCGTGGTTTCATAGTTGATATCTAGTTGCTTTCCTTCTCGCCAATCATACACCACCGGTTGACCCTTCTTAAGAATCAAACGACCACTTCCCCATTTTTGATCTGCATTCACAGCAATGAGCCAAGGCCTCCCTAGGATGATGGGATAGCCCTCCCCCTTAGCTGGCATAACATACATATCCACTCGTGCATCTATGTTACATACAGAGACTTTTACATTTTGAATGATCCCCAAACACTTCACACTTGAGTTGTTGGCTAGCCTAGCTTGACAATTAGAGGACTTTGTAATTTCAAGCCCTAACGTGTTCATTGATTTTTCCGTGATCACACACATTTGAGCTCCACCATCAACATATACATTAGACACCTTTTTACCCCTTATGTAAGCATCCACAATGGGTTCCACATCTTTTTGTAGCTTTGAGGCCACAACCTTAATGGAAAGATTTTCTTTCTTTTTTGGAATTCTTGTACTTACCAACTTTGGCCATTGCCTTCTTACTTTGGCTGATAGGTGTAGAAGTTGAGTCCATGAAATGTTTGGCTTTTGGGTTTGTAAATCCTCCAGGATGTTGTAGGGCTCTAGCTCCTTTCCCAATGGGAAGTCGTTGATACCAATTTCCCTTCGCCTTGATCTTTTCTTCCTGCTACTTTCAGCTTCTTCCATCTTTGACTTCTTCTTCTTGTCCCTTCTGGCTGAATTTGTTCCTTCACTTCTCATGTCTTCATCCTTATCATGTGCTCTTGTGCGTTTTTCTGCCGGCATAACATCAAAGTTTAGAGTATGCTCATCTATTACCTCTTATAGCTTGATGATGTTGACTCCTCTTTCTTCCTCCTCATGTGGGATGGGAGGTATATTTGCTGGTGGTGGTGGTCGAAGAAGGATTTGTGGGCCTTGAGCTTGTTCTTGTTGCACAGTGAGAGGAGGCGGTCTGGGGGGATATATGTCTCCCGGAAGTCGCCTTGGATGTGGACAACTGTACATGCCATGGCCCATTTCATTGCAATTCCAACATTGCAACTCTTGAGCTTGTCTTCGTTGATTGCGATTCTCTTCTCTTGGTTGTCGTTGTTGAGGTAGGCCTTGTACTAGATTCAGAGTGAGGTTCTCAAGCTGTTGAGTTAGCCTTTGTAAAACCTCTTGTTGAGAGTTATCTCCTATTTGTGAAGATTGTGCAAGAGGGGCCCTAATTGGTGCTTCCATGGTTTGTGAAGACTCCCTCTCACTCACTTCATTCAAACCCCTTGCTCTATGTGCTTGGAAGTGTAGTTTTCTAAACTTGATGATGGCTACCTCACGTGCTTCTTCGAAGGTGGATGGGAATTTTAGCTCTACTTTAGCCTTTAAAAGTGGATACAAGCCAACCATGAATCTCTCTTTTTTTAGAAAGTTAGGTGCACCACCATGATTTTCTAATGTAGCCTCCCACCTACCCCATAGATTGACAAAGGTTGCTTCATAAGAGGGATAGTCTTCAAGTGATACCTGCTTATGTCCAATAAGAGATTTCCATAGTCCTTCAGAAGTATCACCTTGCCCAAACTTGGAGAGGAAGCTTGCTCGCAGTCTCTCCCAATTGGACTTGATTTGGGGTTGCAAGGTCTTATACCATGCTTTAGCTTCTGCTTTTAGAACCAGCGGGAAGGCTCGTAGCTTTACTTCCTCTTCATCTCTCCCGGATATGAGATGTGCCATCTCCAAGTTGTCAAGAAACTCTTGCGCATCTTCCCCACTTCTTGCATAGAACGTGGGAAAAGAACTTGACATTTTGTTTAGACTTTTTGAAATCTTTTTTTTTAAAAGAAACTTTTCTCTTACGGGCCGCACAAGATTATTGACACTATAAATCTGATTACATCAAAATGAAGATGTACACATCCATTGTTAATTCGTACTTTATCATAGGCAGAATAAATGGATTAATTGAAGCATTGATTTCATTGAGGCGAGTGGATCCAAATATCCTCCTTATGATAGATTGAAACCTAAACTTAGTTGCAATGATTATATGAATGGATTGCCGAGCAATAGGCCTAAAAGGTTCATTGTTTTGATCGTGATTCATGTGCTACTCCTCGTAGTTGGTTTGAAGACCTCGTTCCTTCATATGGCCATTGAGCACCCCTTCACCACTCCTTGTTCCTGCCTTTAAAATAAAATGAAAACGTGAACATCAAAAGAAGTTTCATAATTGATGATTGGCAGTATAATTGGATTGGGTGATGCCAGTATTTCTCTAACTCTTTCTGCACCAAACATAAAAACAATGCGTTGCTGGAAAAAGACTTTTCTATCTATGTGAACATTTACTCTAATGTGTTGTGCAAAATGAAATGGATAGATGGGAACTCCATTGTTCATCACTAAAAAATTTGAAGGTAACTTGGAAATATGTTCCTCAGTGGGGGCACCACTTTATGAGGGCGAGCTTTTTGAAATGGGGCCTCTAAACCCAAAACCAATGGGCCTATCCTCACAAAATGTTCGTAAAGAGGTACGCACACCTTGGGGCACCACCTTCTTTTGGGAGTGGAGAAGGAAACCAATCAAAATGACACTTGCACTCACCCACTCAAGCAACACACTTTGAAAACCCCCTTACTCTATATACACTTTGGACACTTGAACACCATCAACGATTATGCAACCCAATGCCGTGCATCAAAATGAAATATGCAATTTGTGGAATAGCATTCACCTTCTCCCCATAAGAATACCCATAATACATCCAAACTCTTCCTCTCTCAAGCACTCATAAAAAAATCATGCACACAAGACTTTCCTCTCAAACACACAAGAGAATCACTTACATCAAACTAACACACTTTGCATAGAGAGCTCATCTCCATCTATGCAATGCCGTGACACAAATAAAATCACCATGAGAGGTAGCCACATGCATATGTAATGAAGCAAAAGAGAGTTGGAGTGAGAAATTTATTTAGACCAATTGAATAAGTGTGGAGAAACAAACCAATGGTAAATTGAGAATAGAACACTTACTTGATTTCTCGCACACCTTTTAAGGGGAGGACCGACGCTTGCTAACCATCACGAATTGCGACACTTGAAAGTTTTGAAGATGATTTCATGATCATTAACATAACCATGAGAGAGATCATGATGTATTTACAAGTTATTGAGGTGCTACAAATGATTTATTGGGTTGATGGAGTAAGAGATTATAGAATGGAAAGAGTGGAGAATAGAGTTGCACTTCCTCCAAAGAGGAAGGTTAGGAGGGAGGATGTGAAAGAGGGAGAGTTGGGGTTTTCTCTACTATTGATCAAGAAACAACATGAAGTTGAAAATATAGGTGTGTGTCCTTGAGTCTCTCCAAGGGGGGCTATTTATAGTTGTGTAGGAGTGGGATTATGCTACACTTAATTAGAGTAAGTGATTAGACCTAATTAAGTGTCCTTTGACCACTCATTGAATATTGGACATAAAAGGGACTATTTATTCACCAAAAATATCATTTTAGACCGTGAAGGCTCCATAGGGGTGCATAATGTAGGTGGGCCCCACCATGAGGCTCTACGGGTGGCTCCTGCGGGGTATCTCAACTTGTCTGTCTTGGCATTTAGAAAGCATCTTTAGGTTGGTCCCATCACATGCAAGTGACCTTGAACACTCATTGCTCTTCTAGAAGATGAGTAGCGGAAAAATAAGATCTCACCCTCTTGATTTACTTGATTTACAGTTCCCTTTTGCTGCGAATCTGACAGATTTACACTATTTTGACCATAACTTTTTACCTGTAGCTCGGAATGACATGCTTCAAAAGGCAAAATTGACCTTCTCAACATGTTTGATATGAATTTGGACTATTCTTCACGCCCATGCACCAAGGAATTCGGTTTGGGAGGTCCACACTAAGCTAGGGAACCTTTTGCTTCCAAGTCTTCTTGTATGGGCCCTTTGCTTGTATGCATCCAAGGGGAATCATGCTTTTTCAAAAGGCTATGATGCTTAAACAAATAGAGGAGGGCCCAATATTATTTTCTTGTGAAAAGAATATACAATTGGAGTTTTCTTGAAAGGTGAAAAACTATATGTATATTCTTAAGAGATATTGGGCCACCTATGTAGGGGGCATAGAAGACTTGTAGAGAGGGACCATAATCTTTGGTAAAGACAAGTGGAGAGTTGATTTCCATGGGAATTTATCTATATGGGGTGGAAGATGGATATATTATTTTTCTACTACTAATTCAAAAGAGGTAAGAAAGTTTTGGGGTATATAGTTGGTTATTGTATGCTTATTCTATTTACAAAGCAAAAAAGAAAAGGGTGGTAATATAAATATATGACTAAGGTGACATTTTTGAGAAGAGTATAATGTATGTGTCACCACAAAGGTTAAACGAAGAGGGGGAATTTACTCTAGATAACTTAATAGCGTAGAAAAATATATACACATATGAGGAAGAGGACGTTGAGTAGGCTGACAAATGTTGCAAAAAGATGGTTACCATTTTATGCCACTCAATAGGTTTCCCCCATCAAAGGAGACATTTTACAATACAATACTTCGTCTTCCTTCAATAACTTGTTGGTGCAATGAAGATGGAATCTTCAAGAACCATGCACACACTCGTAAACACAACATCAATTCCGTCACAGTCTCAGACCCAAGACCTCACACACCTTCGAAGATGGTGAGAGCTAGCGGGGTATGAGAGTAGATTGAGAGGAAGAAGGAGTATTCTTACGAGAAAGAAGTATATTAGCATAGCTTAGCATAGCTTAGTAATTAGCACGGTAGAGGAGATGAGCATGCATTGAAGCTTGGCACTTGGTTGTATTTGCATCACAAAGCCAAGAGTTGTTGGTGTAGGCCTCCCTTCTCACAAGCTTGGAGTAGATGATGATGAGCTTTCCATTAAATCTTGAGAAGGAGAGAGAGAGTCTTCTTGCTTCACATAGAGATTGTGTGAGAGTGTGTGTGATAATGCCTTGTCAAAATCAGCCCTCTCTCTCTCTCTCTCTCTCTCTCTCTCTCTCTCTCTCTCTCTCTCTCTCTCTCGGTCAACCCCTCTCTCTCTCTCTCCAGAATCTCTCTCTCTCGCTCAACCCCTCTTGCATTTTACGCATGTTGACACCCCATTGGACCCTGCCAAGCTTAGTCATTCAAAATTGAGAAGCATCAGTAATATCCTTGTGACATGTGTCCACCTTTCCCCTTTTGTGAGAGCTTTAGGTAATTAAAATACATCAATTAATCTCTCATTGGACCCCTTAGTCTTCTGGCCAATAGGAATCAGGCAAGCCATTGGGTTGTTGAATGCTCATTGGACCCCTTGGGTGACTATCCAATAGTCTTCTAGAGAGGTTAATTTCTATTGGTTCTTTTATCGAGTGTTTTTAAATGAATTAAACTAAAATTACTCTAGCCTAATTCTCATTGGTTCGCCTCTATGGCCATCCAATAGGATTTGAATGCATCTTGGGGGCAATTGGGCTAGGGAGATGACATGTGTCCCCTATTCCCTTTCTGTGAAGGGCTTGCAAGAGTGTGTGTGTGTGTTTCTCTCTCATCCCCTACTAAAAGGGCTTGCCCCCTCCTATGTAGGAATCTAGGAAGACTTTGTGTACACTTATAAAGCATCCAATATCCGTAAGGTTTGACCATTAGACTTTACATTGAATTTTGGAACCTTAGCATTTTGGAAGTCTTAATGGGCTGAACCTTAAGGTCTTTGAATCCCATTGTTGCACATTGCTCTTTTGTAGATGCCCCCCCGCCCCCCCTTTGGATCCCTATTTTCCCTCCTTTGGATCCCTACTGTGGCCGGTCTGCCAGCTTAACCAATATTCTAGCTTTTTCTCCCTTGGTACTTCCCCATATTATATGATCAATTTAACATGAGAAAATAATTTAGGAGAATTAGATATTAGTTATTATGACAAACAGGTTTCACCAAATGTCAAAACTAAGCAATAGAAATCATTACAAGTTCCATTGATTCTCTATTAAGATATGCTATGTTTTAGCACATGAGCTTTGGTATCAGTTTCGCCACTTGTCCAAGCTTGAGTTCCTTGGAGCAGAGATAGAAGCAGTATTGAAGAGTTATCCAAGCTACACTCTATTGGAACATGAAAAGAAAGCAAGGTCAACCACTTTTCCAAGTCACTCATGGAAATTGATAGAGGGTCCCAAGCCTATGTTGTTATGTTATAGCATGGAAGGTATTTTCTCTCACCATTTGTCCAACAAATGATATGCTATAGCATTGGGGGTTTGGTTTCAAGTTCCACCGCTTGTCCAAACTAGAGGCTTCTTTCAAATGTGTACAAAAGGAATTTCCACACTTTTATTTTTTTTTGGGCTTAAAATGGATAGCTAAGTGTTACTCCTAGGTACCACCTGTCCAGGCTACACACAATTGGAGCAAGCAAGATCAACCACTTGTCTAAGCTAGGATATATTGAAACATAGATATAAGCAAGATTCAGTAGATGGCCAAGATAGGAAAGGAAAAGAGAGTCTCACAACATTAGTCCCAACCTATGTTATGTGACACCATTGGTCTAAAATTTGTTATCTTATATCATAGAGAGTAATACTTCCCACCATTTATGATATGTTGTAGAATTGAGCAAAGTGACTTATTTTGAAGTCAAAAGAAGTCGTTATTGAAACACAATGATATGCAACACTCATCGATAATCCAAGATAGGTTATAAGTAGGTAGCTAATGTGTTATCCTAAAGGGACTTTGAATATTTAACTTTCACTTTTTGACAAATAAATGATCTAAGTAGGAAATTCAAATGCTAATTTGAAAGACGACTTTCACTTGTCTGGGCTAATATATAACTCAATAATAAGTTTTTGAAGGTACACCACTTATTCAATAAATTTATGAAGGTACACCACTTGTTAATCTAGGCTCCAAAAGAGTCTTAATTAGTTTATGATAAATTCTAACTTTCTCAATGGAATAGAACTATGCAGAAATGAGGCAATCAATGACTTTAAAAAAAGAAAGCAAACATGGGTCTTTGATTTTTTTCCCCAAAATGCTAGCAAAAGTTTAAATGACAATTGAAAACTTTACAAGGCAAAATAGGCAATCTTAAGAAGATGCATAATCTTCATTTGCATTTGTATGATTACAAAGTGAGAAGACATCTCTCAAGAAATTGATAATTTGTTAGAACTTGCAAGAAGGAATAAAAAGATAGATTGATTAGATACCATGGATACGAATATTCAAGCATGTGTATCAAGATTTAGGACGTTTCAATAGTACCTTAGGAATTTTTTCTATCCAGCTTTAGAAGATTGTTTTCAACTTTCACCTTATTTATATAAGCCTTTGCAGTGGTTGCCTAAAATGGTCTTTTTGTGCTACAACCCAATTGCCCTCGGAGGGTGCACTATGTAATCATGTTAATGTATAACATGAGTTCGAAAAGAGGGCTATTAAAATAAAAAAAACTAGGCAATTTAATAGAGATACATTAAAATCAGGGGTTTTTATATTCAATTTTGGAAAAAAATCCTAAAATAAGGGGTCATTTTATTCATTCATACATGGTAAAAGAGGGGTTTTTTTAATACCCCACGAACGCACGTTATATAGGAGAGTGCTGAATGGTGAATCCGCCGAGCAATTGCCTAGCTAAAGAGATCAATTGTGGTGCCTTCATGATTTCAATGGGCGTACCTTCCTTTGCCAATATTTCTTGTACTTGGGCTCTTCTCATTTCACTGTGGTGGCCAAAGGCTTGTTGATGATGACTTGGACTCTCCCATGGAAATTTTGGCCAAAGGCTTGAACATTGCCTCAACATTTGGATTGTCATGTCTAAATAATTTTTGGCTTTGATCAGTATAGAAACCTTCTTGATACCAGATTCCAAAGAAAGGTAATGTATCCCCAACTAAGTTGTTTAGTGGTCTGAGTGTTTTAAGCACATTGTCCCTAGTAGTTGTTGCCCATGTTGCAACATTGAATCTTTGTAATATAGTCTTCAAAAATTATATGTAGCCTGGCCTGAGTATAATATATCTTTTTGAATCTATCTGGATTGACTCGTGGTGTGAGGATGGATGAGGGGAACATTTCAATAATAGACCATTTAAATCCAATATAATTGTAAGCATGGATTTATCATCATGTACATTAGATGAAGTAGCAGCAATTGAAAATGTTTCATGAGTAGATGTTTCAGTCTCTTTTGAAGTAGGTTGGATTGTTGGAGCACTGATTCATTGGTCCTCATTATTGCTAGCTTGCTCAAGCTGCACAACACTAGAGTCTGGTATAGAATATTATCCATCTTGGGCACTTCAAAAATAAGAGAACCATTGGATTCTAGAGCTATTGATTGAATCATAGGGGCTTTGTCAATCCTGGTCTTTGAATATAAGAAAGCACACATAGCATTGGTTTCTTAAAAGTCACTAGAATTTAATTCAACATTTTTACATGTAGAACTCCAAGTAAGAAATTTTTTCAAGGTGAAATGAATATTAGAATCTTTGCAATCATTGTTAGCATTGGTACACAAGGCACCACACTTGTCTAAACTACAATCTATTGCGGCAAAGTTGTCTAGCCTAAACTCTATTAAAGTTTAGTATTGAAGTGAATACTAGAAGCCAAAACTTGTTCAAGAACACATGGGCACAAGGTCCACCACATGTCCAATCTAGGCTATAAGAAAAAAATGTGGCAGAATTGTTTGGTCTAAACTCTATTGAAGTTTAGTATTTAAGTAAATACTAAAAGCCAAAACTTGTTCAATAACACACAGTCACAAGGTCCACCACATGTACAATCTAGTCTATAAGAAAAACTAGAGCTTTGGCTTAGATTTGGATTCAAGGGCCACAACTTGTTTAAGCAAGCCAGTTTCAAACTACACCACAATGTTACAACGATGTGCTTCATATTAAGATAAAAACTATAAAAACAAGAAAGTAATATTGGAGCCCCTACCACTTTTTCAACCTAGATATTGATTGAATTTTGATAATATTTGCTACAAATCTTAAGTAGAGTCAAGATTATTCTATGTTCAAGGTAATCAAAAAACTTAGACAACACATAAAGCATAAGGGCACTCTAGATTCTAGTTGAACATAAAGTAAAAAACAATCATATACACTTAAGTATTGAGATTCTATCCACATGAAGAGTCAAAATTATAGACATATTTGATGTTTCCATCCACATAAAATACTTGAAAATATCAAGTAAAGTCATAGTCAACAAACAACTCTTCTCTTGTTTCAACATGACAAATAATCTCAATGCATACTAGCCACAATCTTTTGATTTGATGTGTGAAGGTTTGGATTTGTTCCAAGGTGGAAAACCTAGATCATATGTATATCGTACATTTGGCTAGACACTTGTACTATGAGAACTATTTATATAGCCTGACAAATTTTCTTCTTCTACGCAACCAAGAATGTATGCTTGATCTTCCTCTTCTTTGACATTTGGATCTTCTAGAAGAGAATATTTAGAGACTCTTGGAAATATTTTGCATATCTTTATCCACTCTTGAAATCTATACTTATGCCCTTCATAGTTTAGAATAGTCACATCACTTTCAAAGGCAGTATGCACAAATAGACCATAACCAGCTCCTTGGATACATGAAAGTCGCACTTCAAAAGCCACACCATTAATATAAAAAAAGTGTATTTTTGGGAATAGGAAAAGTTGGTGTTCCAAAAGGATCTTCCTTATAATCATAGTGTGAAATACACCTTATTTTTATGTCATTTAACTCCTTTTTATTTGCAAAAAAAAGAAGAAAAAACATTATGCATAAATATAAGGACCAGATCAAAGGATGATAGTAGTATTGGATGTCCATCATATGGAAGACTTAGAGTGCCTCTTACATGGTGCCTCCAAAGGTTTCCAAAAATAATATCTTTGACAAACAAGCACACCATGTCTCCAATATATTTCTCATTTGATACATAGAGAGAACCAAGGTCCACCACTTGTCCAAGCTAGACATTGAGCATTGATACAAGGTCCAATAATCATCCAAGAAACCTATAGTATGTGGTAACATGGGATTCATTGATGCAAAAAAAGTAACCTAATCTCTAGCTCTATCTATGTTTTCTTGTAGACTAGGGGGATTAGTTTCAAACTCATCACTAGTTCAAAAGACATAGGATATTGATACAATGCTCCATTACATGTGCAACTTATCCTCTCTAGTAGTGTAGGATTTTTATCTCCAATTTCAAAATATCCCTAACTTATACTCTATTGTAGCATAGAGATTTTGGTTTTTAATGCTCCATTACATGTGCAACTTATCCTCTCTAGTAGTGTAGGATTTTTAGCCTCACTAGTTCACCATATCCCTAACTTATACTCTACTTACATGTGCAACTTATCCTCTCCAGTAGTGTAGGATTTTTATCTCCAATTACATGTGCAACTTATCCTCTCTAGTAGTGTAGGATTTTTATCTCCAATTTCACCATATCCCTAACTTATACTCTATTGTAGCATAGAGATTTTGGTTTTTAAATCCACCACTTGTCCAAACCTAAACTAAGGTTCCATTGAAGCATAAAGAGAACCAAGGTCCACCACCCAAGCTAGTAATTTTTTCCACCACTTTGGAAATCCATGATATGTTGTCCATGGGGTTTTTGTTTCAAGGTCCACCACTTGTCCAAGCTAAGCTCCATTGAAACATGAAAATAAAAAATCCCCGCTACTGTAATAAGCTAGGCTTCATCAAAATATGGAGAGAGCAACCTCTACCATTTGTCCCAATCTAGGATCCATTGAGACATGAAACAACCTTGATATGTTGTACATGGGTGGGTTTGTTTCAAGGTGCACCACTTGTTTAATATAGGATCCTTGGCAACATTTAAAGAAGTAGAGGTTCACCACTTGTTTGAGCTGGGATCCACCAAAACAAAGCTTCACCACTTGTCCAACCTTGGTTTGATGTATGGAGATAATCAAGGTTCCACCACTTCTCTAAGGTAGACATATAAAATAATTGCAAGGTCCATCATGTGCATAGTCTATGATGGTTGTAACACTAATCCAAGATAGGATCCATTGAAACATGAGAGAAGCAAGGTCCACCACTTGTCCAAGCTATGCATAGGTAGTTTGGTATAAAGGTACTTCACTTGTCTACGGTGCACTTCATTGAAGCATAGAGAGAAATAAGGTCTACAACATGCCAAGTCATTCTCCATTGAGACATAAATAGAGGCAAGGTCCACCACTTGTCTAAGGTGCACTTCATTGAATCATAGAGAGAAATATGGTCTATCATGTGCCAAAGCTATTCTCCATTGAGACATAAATAGAGGAAAGGTCCACCACTTGCCAAAGCTAATGTAACAACTGGGTGTTGTTTCAAAGTCTATCACACTTGTCTGAAATAAACTCCATGGTGGGTCCACCACTTGTCCAAGATATATGGGATTGGTTTGAAGATCTATCACACCTCTTGAAATTAGGATCCATGTAAGGATCACCCTTTGTCAAGCCATATCTCTAGTCAGTACTAAAGTCAAGTAAACATTAGGAAGTGAATGGGGTATAGGAGAGCCTGTTTATTTCGCAGTTTAAGGGAAAGCTTAAAGCTTAAGCCAAGTTTGACCAAGCCTAAAAGAGAGGGCAAAAAGGCCTATGCTGAGATTTTTAAAAAAGCCATATCCAAACGGGTCTTATATTGGAAAAGTGGTAGACTTGATACCTAAGCACCCATTCTACTGTAGAGAATTGGTTGAGAGCTTATGCACTTCAAGCATATCTTTGACAAGTAGTACTTACTAGTTGACTTAGCCCTAGTTGAACTTTATGATATTGAGACTAGGAGATAGTTCAACATAAAGAAGTTTAAGTTTTCAATTTGAATTTCTTTATAGAAACGATTATAATGTAGATGGATTTTTCCATTTAATACTATTATATGATATACAATGTAAGACTCATGTCTATTTTTACATTGACATTAAATGTTCTTGTTTTTCAATTTTAGAGTCATTACAAGAAATTAGACTAGCTAAATGCACGCATGATTTGAAGGAATCTATTGAACTACCCAAACAACCTCATCCAAGACCTTGTCCAAGGCTTCAAACACCTCCTTATCACCTACCACTCGCTATCAAGGACATAAAAAGAGTACTTATCTTGGATTTAGATGGATTGCTTCTCAAGACAATTGAAAAAAAACATGGAGATTTTATGCCAACTTGGGCTCAACACATGCGACTTGTGGAGGACAAAGATGAAGTTTTTCATTGCAGCCAACCTGACAAAGAGATTTTTTTGGATTGTTGTAGTGAATATTTTGAGATTTGGATATGGAGTTGTTATACTTTAACAAGAGTGCAACACATCATACAAAAATGCTTCCCTAAGCATTATACCATGTTCAAGATGCTTATGAGTAACAAGAATTGCCAAAATCCAAACATCATGCTAGGATTAAGAAGGGTTTATCACAAAAATTTGAGTCATATTTGGAAGATGTTTGAGGATTTGGACGCAAATAATACTATAATTTTTACGACACTTCATATAGGGTGATGTGGAACATGCCAGGGACATATCTTATATTTTCAAAGAGGTAGAGGCAAAACGGACAAGTGGTGGGCCTTGAAACCAAGCGCTTCACATTGAGATAAGTCATAGGTAGGACAATAGAGCATAGACAATGATAGTGGATGCATTGTACTAGTCTCTTAATGGTCTTCATGTCTAATTTTTTTCTCTATGTGTAATCTACGTGCACAAGCTCAAATGAGATGTTAAGGAAATTGACGTCTTTGACAAAAATCTCATTGCTTTATACATGGTAAGTTGAAATTTGTCCAACCTGGGAATTGGGATTTTCCCACTTTACCTAATAAAGTCTTTTAAGATGAATTTTCATGGATTAGAAAGAAGATTGTAGAAAATTATATGTATAATAATAATAATGAAGTATGGAATGAAGTAGAATTAGCTTGATTAAGAGTTTGAGTATGATGTATTAAACATCAACTGAATGAGGAGGTTGTAGGAGACATATATGTACGTACTCTTCTCGTTTCATTTGCTCATAATGAGAGTCCTTGCATTAGTAGAAGGGACATATATAGTTATGATGCATAATCTGCGCCTTGAGATTTAAAGACAAAGGAGAGAATCTCTAACGTCATAGGAACAATCCTAAGAACACAAAGGCCTAGTTGAGAAATCTTGTACCCAAGACCTCGTATCCAAGGACGTTCCACCATAACCCATTGTCGCAAGAAATCATCCCAAGATGAAGAAAGTTGTATATTGACATATATATGTATATCAAAAAAAAATAAAATATTTCTATTGACAAATCGTGGAGGGCTACAAAGAATGTGAGGATAGGGGAAAAAAAAAAGATTAAACTAGAATCCTACAGCATCGACAGTCATGCCTTGCCGATGACAGCCTGCAGTGGCACTGACCGTCTCTTTCGACCAATTTCACCCACGCTATATGCCAACCAACCCGATTGCTCTCTTCAATCGCAAAAAGACTCTCTCTCTCTCTCTCTCTCTCTCTCTCTCTCTCTCTCTCTCTCTCTCTCTCTCGTTTTCAACCACCATGCAGCTCTATCCCCTACCAACCGCGAGCTGCAACCCTCTTTTGTCGACTATCCACCAATATCAAGCACTCTTTCAATCACCCCAACTCTCATGCACGAACCACGACAGGATAATTTTTTCTCATTGTCCTCAACTGCATGCACATTTTTAGTTGGGCAAAAACGTCTCCACACACACACACCCTACGGGTGTTTTTCTTGGTGGTGTTGGTCAACTTTCTTTTTTTCTGCTCACGAGGCTTGCAATATGAGGCCACACAATCTTTTTCCCACCTTTTCATCCTCCCTGTTTTGTAAGCCTGCCAACCACCACTGGTTCCCTGACTCTCTCACTCTCTCTCTAACTAGCATCCGATGGATGGTGTCAGATAACTCTCTCTATCTTTATGGAGTGGAGGTGTGGGGTGGTAGCATCGGGAAGTCTACTTGGAAAGAGTTTGAGAATGTTCAGAAGCGTTTTCTCACCAACTTTCTCCAAGTCAAGACACAAACACCCTACATGCTCTTACTTCTTGAGCCCGGATCACTTCCCATTGAGGTCTTGGGCATGCAAAGGGTTGTGGAGTACATGCTTAAGACACAACGTAGCCATTTGTATTGATTTCCTAGAATCGTATATGAAGCAAGTGCGAGAGAGTGAGTAGCACACACTACTTCATTGCTCAGCTTTTGACCACATTAGGTCCTCTTTTCCCCATATATTCAGCCATGATCTCTCCTACATACCTTCCTCTCCCAACCACGATGTGGACTCTCTGTTGTGACGCTCATTTTGTCCATTTTTGAGCATTGAGAGTTGAACTTATGACCTCCACTCACACCACGTGACATGTTCATTTGGTCCCATAGGTCATATTAGACCTCGAAGGATGATAATAGAACTCTCTCTCTCTCTCTCTCTCTCTCTCTCTCTCTCTCTCTCTCTCTCTCTCTCTCTCTCTCTCTCATTTGTGGCTGACGGTGCATGAGCTGCCCACAACCAACCATGCTATTCCCAGCTAATCATAACGGCTATCAACCCTCTCTTTAATCGCCCACCATCCATCGACCACACTTGTAGGTAGTGTCTCCCAACCACTCGACCCCTTCTCAGCTCCAATTATTGGAGGTTGGCCACTCATGCCCATCAGGCCGCAAATTCTATCACACCATTGCATGGCGACTCAACCACCATATCACTATGTCACCATGCCACACTCATGACTTTAACCTCAGCTAATCACGTCTGCAACCTCTCTCTCTCTCTCTCTCTCTCTCTCTCTCTCTCTCTCTCTCTCTCTCTCTCTCTCTCTCTCTCTCTCTCTCTCTCTCTATCTCTCTCTCTCTTCCAATACCACTACCTACAGAGGCGGACACTGTCTAAGCTCTTCAGCCGACTGATCTATCCCCCCCCCCCCCTCTCAACTCTTTCTCTCTCTCTCTCTCCCCCGGGACGACTACTTACAACGGCGGGCATTGACGAAGCTCCTCTGTGACTAATGCAATGCTTTTTGCGATAACGCCCTTGCAGAGCATCCTCAGGCATTGACTACGATGCTGATGACAATTTTTTCAATCTTTTATTGTACTTCATTTTATTTTCTATTGAGACATTGTATTAGATCCATAAGGATTGTATCAATTTGGTCCCATAGGCCTTTGGAAGACGGGTAATATAACATTTCATTTCATTTCTCCCTTTATTTTCCCCTCGTCTGCTCTATCTGATGCACACACAAACATGGTGCACCCCACTACCTACAAAGTCGGATACATTTTTAAGGTCTCTTAGGATAGTTTCCCACAGCAATTAAAATATTATTCTTCTTCGCTCTTTCCTAGTACAACTACCTACAGAGACGAGCACTGACGAAGCTCTTCCACGGTTGGTGCAATACTTTCTCACACAACGCCCTTTGCTAGGCATTGGTTTAGATCCCCCAAGATTGTATCAGTTTGGTATCATAGGTAATTTTGGCATTTTGAAGATGTTTAATATAACATTTCATTTCATTTCTCTCTCTCTCTTTCCCCTCCCTCTCCCCTTTCCCTTTTGGTTGATATTCGATATCCGATGCTCAAACCATACTGCGAGCCCTATCTTTATTTTCAATTGTCCCACAACCTTGTAAGCCGATGACTTCTTGGCACCCACACACACACTCATTTGTCAATTTGGATGATATATGCATACATATACACACATATTGTGAATGTCTCATTAATGCACAACCCGGCATCCCTACTTGATGGATCCTTATTCTTCTACTCAAGCTAATTAGTCATTTACTTTGCCCTAAATTTGAATGACAGGACTATACCTCCTGTGGTGTGCGTTATCTGACTTTCAAGGCTTTAGTTAGCCTAGTTTAAGTAATTTTTACAATATGCAGACTCCCATAATACCTACTACAAGTTTAAACAACAAGCTTAAGTATGTGGTTTTGCAAGGCATTTTCTTGATGCACAAAAAACCTCCATTCTCTTACATAATTTTATGTCTAACTGGAAATGCCTATTGTAAATGGAAACTTCTAGAAAAGGGCAGCTACGATCGAATTAATTTTTAAGTTTCTCATAATTTGTTGGACCAATCAATTCCATTTCACTTTCTAATCGATCTAAGGCTAATCATAGTAGATGTCTATAAGTAATCAATGTAATTTTGTCTCTTACATTGAGCTATACAATCAAATCGGATCTGGTTTCTACATTCTATGTTTGTTTGTGACTCTACTTTATCTACGCTATTAAGTTTAGAACTACAAAGTTTTTCTTCTTGCTAAGTTGTCTCACATTTCAGTTTTAGCAAGGTTATGGATAACTTTTTATTTGTGTTCCAGTTTAATTTATTTTTAACATTGCCATTGTCAAGTCAAGGTACGAAGACTGTACATTCTAAATGTGCAATCAAACACTTATATCAAATCAAATTATCGATAGGTGGAATATTCTTTTATTCCATTGCCAAATTATTAACAAAAAATTAAAATATTTTGGACATGTTAACTATACTTTGGTGAAAGTTTGACAGTTGCATCTTTCTCTTACTTGTGACTGTCTCCACATGCACACACACTGGTATATATATTTTGAAATGCAGTATACCATCTATGTATATACATCCAAATTTCCAATACCTCCTTGCTTTCTTATCTTTTGAGCTATGAACCTAGCCATTTCTCATATGGTGGCTTGAACTCCACACTAAATGGAGTTTTTACTGAGAATATTTGACATTACGCTATGTAGATACTCCCATGAGCTACAAAACTTTTTGTTAATGAACAAACAGTTTGTAAGTAATTTGCTATACTTCAAAGTGGTGTCAAACAAATACTAAATATTTTTTATGTCTTGTCTGGTCCATTAGTAACATGCACATAGATTTTCCGATTTAGGCAATGTGTCAATGCTCATCCTGGTGTAGATTTGCCAATTTAGGCAACACCACTTGTCTGTGAAGATTCACCGATTTAGGCAGCACAACAACAAACTACAAATTCATCATTTTTAAACAATACCAAATGAAAATTTACCGATTTAGGCAGCATTAATGCAGATTTACCGATTTAAGCAGCACGTCTTATTGGTGTAGATTCATGGATTTAAGCAACATCGATCATGAAATCATGTTGTAGTGGGTGGCCACCAGTATCCTTAGTATGATTTTGTTACCCGGGTATACAAAATGAAGAATATTTGGATTTGCATTTGAAATTGGTATATGTTGGTAGATGTTTGGATTTGGAATTGGTATATGATGATTTCTTGTCACGGCAGTATTCATGGCATTGAACTTGAGATTGATATGAGTTGATTTACTGAATGATGAGTGTGACCAATGATATCCTGATTCATCAGAGTATGACATACACTGACTATTCTAGTGGTATGGGACACTAGAATAAGAGAGAGAGAGAGAGAGAGAGAGAGAGAGAGAGATCATTGCCAACAGTAGACAAGTCTTGCATTTTAACATGTAGGTTGTAGCTTGTGAGACATGGAGTCTCAGTCAATTTTCCATTATATCATAGTTTAGATGCCAATCCCCCTTATCACCTTGCCTATAAGGTCATCAACGTAGGAGTTTTACTTGGAAAATCCATTCATGCTGACATTGGCTTGCTAAATCTCAAGAATCAATAGGGTTTACAATAGATCTAAGGATGCCAAAAGAATCCATGTGGTGTACTATTATCCATGAAACCTCTTTCTCTCTACTACAATCTTTCATGAATCAGTAGGGTTTACAAGAGACTCAAGTATGCCAAACAAATCCATGTGGTGCACTATTATCCATGAAACCTCTCTCTCTCTCTACTGCAATCTCCCCTTAGAGCAAGCTTCAAATTGAAAGTGGGTCAACATGTAAAGATGCCCTAGACACTCTTTTAGATATAAACCATCATTCAATTCATGGCTTGTTTAATATGTTTTTACACCACCGAAATGTCACAGGCAGCATAGTGAGATTCTAGCTTGTCAATAAGTTATCACAATGGCGGCTCTATAAGTTAGCTGCTAAGGTGGCATTGTAGTTGTTGCAACATGGGATCCAAAAATTGGGAACAAAGGCCAAGCTAGTTTTGACTAGTGGTTACAAAGTGGGCAGTAGCGCCATCACCTGACACGTAGTAGCCTTAGAGGTACTTCCCTTCTCTCCTTTCTACTTGTGCAACATACATCATGGCATTTCATGACAAGAACCTGAAGTTACAACCGCTCTCACAAAGAGAGAGAGAGAGAGAGAGAGAGAGAGAGAGAGAGAGAGAGAGAGAGAGAGAGAGAGAGAGAGAGAGAGAGAGAGAGAGAGAGACAGAGAGAGAGAGAGAGAGATCAGAGAGAGAGAGAGAGAGGGAGAGGGAGGGAGGAGGAGGAGGAGCAAGAGGATAAGAGGGAGGGCTATAGTCTAAATGAGAGGGGTTTGAAATTTGATGATCGTATTGAGAAAGAAATAGGAGGGAGACTCTACTATAGAAAGAGCTATTGCACGGCTCTTAAAGAGTGATCAAACTAGGAAGTTCTCTAAAAGTTGTGCGTATTCTTGCAAAACAAAGGCATACCAAAATTTGCTAGCTAGAGAGAGAGAGAGAGAGAGAGAGAGAGAGAGAGAGAGAGAGAGAGAGAGAGAGAGAGAGAGAGAGAGAGAAAGAAGGAAGAAGAAGAGGGAAAGCTAGAGTTTGGATGACAATGGTTTGAACTTTGATTATAATATTGAAAGAGAAATAGGAGGGAGTCTCTACGAGAGAAAGAGTTGTTGCATTGCTCTTAAAGAGCAGTTAAATTGAGAAGAGCTCTAAAAGTTTTGTGTACCCCTGCAAAAGGAAGGCATTCTGAAATTTGTGTGAGGCTCAATTAGGGCGGATAATAATTAGTCACATTCATAATCAATAGGAGGCGACTGTCTATTGGTAAAAGAGATTTGATAAATATGCAAACAGTGATAGATTAAAACAGGATGAGAATTTATACAATGTTTCTCCATTAAAAAATAGAGTGGTGTATGCAAATGATGGAAGTGGCACATGCTAGTGCATCCACCTAGATGGGTGTGCATGAGGAGACAAGTGGCTACTCCAAGTGGCATGTGATTGAGGTGCTAGGTGTAGGCATGTTTCCCACTAGAGTGTGTGAGAGTAGCACCATAAGGGGTTGCTCACATAGGCATATGATGGAAGTAAGTTTAAACCCTAACAATCACCCCCTTACACCTGACTTCATCCTAGGATTGCCTAAGATACATCATGCCTGAATCTCAATGGATTCAACAGGTCATGGTTCATACAAGGCTTCCTTATGTAGATGCATGGGTTCACATTTGGATGCATAAACATGGTTCTCAAACTGGGTAAATCTCCTGGTCTGCAAAAAAACCACTCCTCACGAATGCACCTCGACAGCTCAACTCACCCTTCCCAACTCACACAACACCCCGATTCTTCCCTCTTTGCAACACACTATACGTCGTGGGCACACACCTCCTCAAGGACCGACATGCACACAAAGAGCGAGAAAAAAGGAAGGGAATGGGGAGAAGCGACACCAGGAAAATGGGGCAATGACCTAGTAGTATTTAGCAACGAGATAGTACTATCATCTTACAGCTCCAATGGAAAACTTTCACACAGGCTTGCAAGCCTTCAAAAATCCTCATGGAAAAAAAGCCCACTCAAAATCACGTTCATCTCCTTTTATAGGGATGGGCTAAGTCCAAAAAAAAAACAAAAGGAAGCTTCCCAGCTCGTGCACTTCAACTTGAGCTCCTTTTGGTATTTCTCATGGTTTCCACACATCTCGCAGCCCACTTTGGTATTATTTTGCATGCTAGACACCTGGCATTGTTTTTTGTCCGCCCGGCTCGGCCCTTGGAATTTTCCACTTGCCCTTTGGGCCCTCTTTTCACATGGCACCCCCCTTGGGCTCTCTCTCTCTCACATAGAGCTGTGGATTGTTGCGGGATACCCCTCATAGCACTAGCCATATCTCTAGTGGGGCGGGCCTTTTTCTTTCAAAAAGTGGGGGGCCTCTTCACTGGCACGAGAACCCAGCACATTGTAGGCTTCTTCCACATCATCAACCTGTGCGAGACCGCCACTCAGTGGGCGCCACCAACTATTGTCGCCGCCTCCTTCACCGAACAAAAGACCGTCGGTGTTGCCGCCCTACAGCACGCGCAAAGCGCGGCCCATAGGCCCGCCATAGCCCATGCCAAGGGGAAGCTCCCCTCTCCCTTCTTCTCTTGCTAATGGTCCTCACGGCCTAGCCTATAAATCCTCCATCTACCTGCTCCTTTTTTGCATGTGGGCTTAACGCCCTTTCGTGTGGCGCGTTGGTGAGTGCCATTCCCCAAGCCTCAAAAAATTTCAGTCTTTTATAAAAAAACCCCCCAAACAATCCAACCTCTTTACCTTTTTTGCCCTGCTTTCCAGCTGCCACCTGTTCATCCGATTACCGATCCGCGAATCTCGGCCGCCACTCCTCGTTTTCATCTTCACATCACTTGCTCCTTGCCGCATTTTGATATTTCTAAGCTTGCCATCTGAGGCCACGAAAATGCTAAACTTCATTTGCAACCCACCTCAAGCAACTGCACCCAGTCTTCGTCCGGCCATAACTTGCAGTTTGTAACTCTGTTTAATGAGTAGTTGGTTCTTCTCAGCTCCATACAACACATAGAATGCATACTATCCCTGGAGAATCTCCCAAAGAATCAGATGGCATGTTTACCGATGCGACCAACTCGACACAAACCTGGCCCCCAACAAAACTTTGATTGCTAATAACTTGACATTCGGGACTCAGATTGCCGATCTAAAAAGACCATCAGGCTCCATAAATTAAGCACTACCCAGTAACAGCTCCAAACGGGCTTGTATCAATTGGGTCCACCTTCCCCATCCATCTTAGATCTACAATGCACTACACCTTCAAACTCCAATATCTTGGGCTCCATAGCTCTATTTGATGAGTCGTCTAGACCTGCTCCTTCAGCACTTCTGCTCTACATTTCTAGGCCCAAAGATTGCACCTTGAACCTCCTTCAGGTTCCCCTTTAATTAGCCTATTTTGGAGCCCTTCTTGGCCTGTAAACCGCATCAGCTACACATTCGCTGCTACGTGTTTGTTCAAGATCTTTGTAGCTACTCTAGCTCTTTGCAATGCTTTTACTAGCCTGCACATACCTACCCATGCCGTCTTCTACGGTCGACCAACTTTGGTTGCAGCATCATTGCCCACTCCCTAGTTGAGCATTCATGCTCAACCAAAAAAGAGCTTTATTCCACTTCTAACTGCAAAACCTGGCACACACTATGAGAAAACCAAAACCATACATAAATAGTCTTATTGGAGCCTACTTCCAAACCTTTAAGCGGGTTGCCCCACTCCCTGCATCACATAGCTTCCACCTGGATCAAACACCTACCATTGGTACCTTCCACCCATCTGTAACAACATCCCACAGTGGTGCACCCTAGCACATAGATCATCATGTATGTAGACCACCGTCCATGGACTGCCTTCAACACTCCATGCATCCCTCTGCAAATCGTCCACTATATACCGAGCAGCACCAAGGATACCAACATCCAAGAAACATGTACCTAATAAAACAAGTTTGAAAACATGTCTGACCCTCCCTCCCATCCATGTAAAGTGGAGGCCTCATCCATAGACCCCTGTACCTGTTGAAACATCCACATCACAGAAGTATCTACAACCATATCCATCAACCATAACTCACATACCTTCAATGGAAGAGAATTTGCACCATCTCTATCTGCATAACTCCATTGGTGGGCATAGACTCCTCCACTTGGTCTCCATCAAGCACATCGGTTTGCTATGTTCCCTGCTCTTCTTGAACATTGGCTATTACCATATCATCAAGCACATAATAAGGCAGCTTTACCTTTACCAACTCAAGGTTGCCAAACTCCGTCTCCTTGCCATATGATGTGGACTCATACGCTCTACCCTCCTCACTTGTCTCCGAGAAATTTGATCTTGTGTCCAGCACCACCGACATCGGATACCAACTCCATATTTGCATCTTCATATGCTTGCTACTCCACAAATGCTTGATCACCTCCATGGCTTTTTACACTTTATCTATTTGTTTTTGAACCCTTGATATCTACAACTTGACTGCATTCTTCTATGTTTTCAAACTTTCCACAAGAATAGGCTTTACCTCTTTAACCCGTACTAGAACCTCAACATTTGCTACTACTTTTGCACCTTGGTTCATATCGACATGGGGATTCTCCTCATTGACAAGCTCGTCCACCCTTGGCACATGCACATCACAAACTAGAAAACCCCAAGGAACATAGCCAACCATAGGTCTTACCTCCATAGGCTCTGCACTTCAAACAATTGGAACCACCTTTGTTCAGACCAAAGAACACTCTGCTGCTGCCACAACATGCACATAATCTGCAGGCTTCAACACACCCAACTCCAAATTTTGCTTTACCTTTTGGCTTTTCATCTTGGCCAGATAGACCATGTCCTTGTTTGTATCCGCACCATCCTCGACCTTTTCTCTAATCCAAGGATGCAAGCACTCTAACAACTTTGACAGCTTCCAATATTGATTGTCTTTTATCCCAGTAGAAACCTCTAACTGCTTCCAGTACGCTTCAAACTACTCAAGAAAAATGGAAAAATCCTTACTTGCGTCTTGGCATACCACCTTCAACTTTGCACCAGCTTCTTTCGGTGTAATCACCTCTCGAAACTGCTCCAGAAACTGATTTTCCATCTCCTGTCATGATCCTTTATCAGTGCCCTTTAAACCATCAAACCAAATCTTGGCTTGTCCGTGCATCAATAGTGGCACCATCTGTAGGTTTTCTGCATCCGTCAACATATGCATCAACAGAAGCCATAGCTCAAAATCTGCTAACCAATCCTCAGGTCTTCAACAACCATGAATAGGGGGCCAAAACATAGCTCCACCATCTCTTCCTACTTCAAACTCGGCCACCAAACACTTTGACCATCAGCCAACGGCTTAGTCGGCTACCAGACGTTGCTTTAGACTTCATTTTGGACCATCAGATAGCTCCTTTGTGGAGGCACCAGAAGATGGAGAGGGAGAATGGGGAACACACGTGACACACATCATAATGCCTCCATATAGCTGAGGGTATCCACAACATCCCTAACCTCTCACATAACACCTTCAAATTGGCTAAGTTGCACTAACAGAACCACCCTTTCACACAAAGCAACAATATCTTGCTCTGCAAAACCACCACTCAGCACGAATGCACCTCGACAGCTCAACTCATCCTTCCCAACTCACACAACACCCCGATTCTGCCCTCTTTGCAACACACTATACGATGTCGGCCCACACCTCTGGAAGCACCGACATGCACACAAAGAGAAAGAGAAAAGGAAGGGTATGGGGAGAAGCGACACAATGAAAATGGGGCAATGACTTAATAGTGTTTAGCAAGGATATAGTACAATCATCTTACAGGTCCAATGAAAACCTTCCACACAGAGGCTTGAAGGCCTTCAAAAATCCTCGTGGCAAAAAATCCCCATCAAAATCACGTTCATCTCCTTTTATAGGGATGGCTTAGTACAAAAAAAGAAAAACAAGAAGCTTCCTAGCTCATGCACTTCAACTTGAGCTCCTTTTGGTATTTCTCATAGTTTCCACACATTTGACACCCCACTTTGGTATTATTTTGCATGCTGGACACTTCGCATTGTTTTTGTCCGCCCGGCTTGGCGCTTGGAATTGTTCACTTGCCCTTTGGGCCCTCTTTGCACATGGTGCCCCCCATGGGCTCTCTCTCTCTCTCTCTCTCTCTCTCTCTCTCTCTCTCTCTCTCTCTCACACACACACACACACACACACACACAGAGCTTAAGATTGTTGCGGAATAAACACCTAATAAGAAGCGATGAATGGACGATGCGACAAAAAAAATTTCATAAAATAGAATATACAAAATGTTTATAAATCATCTTCCAAAAGATCTACACAAGTAGCTTTGTTCAAATCTAAATTCATGGTTCCTAAATCAATAAAGAGAGAAATTGAATTGTCGTTTGTGGATGTGTTGGCTTCATCATCTTTGAACTCGTCATCTTCCATCTCATCATCATCATCATGGAAATCATCCTTGCTAAGATTGGGAATGTTGGAACTTGAATCATTGAGATCTCTCTCCCATTTCAACCCCTCATTCAAAGTAATACGTGGGAGAGGATCAAAGATGGTTTCCGCTTCATTCTAGTGGCAAAAATGGTTCTTCTCCAAGGTGTTACGGGAACTACGAACAAAAATTCTGGTTGATGGATTGATGGGATATAGATGACCTATAGAATAGAAGTTCAAAGTGAGTTTCATTGGTATTATCTTACAAGAAAATAAGGGTAAAGAATGTTTACACTCACCTGCTCGTAATTATGTGGAAAAACTAAGTTTTCATACCTCCTTGTGTGATACACACTAGAGTCCCCCGTGTAGAGCCCATTCTCATGTCATCTAGACACATTTGAAAACCACTCAGACTCGAAGATGAAGGCATGAAAGGTTCTAAATTTGACCTTTAGTATCCTTTCAATTGTCCCACTGAACTTGGCTTCATCACCATTTGTGTCAAAGTTGCCCACGATGCCATAATCTGTGGTGGTCCAACGCTCTTCAATATGGCGTGTACTAAAGTGTCCACCCTTTGACCACATAGAATTCTCTATAGAATAAAAAATCTATACAATCAATCACAAAGATAAAAATCAAGAAAAAACTATGCAATATGGTTTAAGTGTATGAGTACTATTCCTTTGGCATGAAACCTAGTGCATACTCACTCCCATTCTTTGTATGTGATGTCCTCTCCGTGTGCCTTTGCTTCGGTCATTCTCTCATGGATCCAATCGGCACTAATGAGATATGGGAAACATGCAAGGTGTTAAGGAACTGGGGGTGCCCTCCTCCCTTGATGAGCTTGCTTCCATGCTTCCCTCTCTTGCAAACGTCTTGCCTTTGCCATTGTCCACAAGACCACCCACTTGGTCATAACCGTTGCATTGAGGATGCAAAAGTTATTGACTCTTTGGCATAGATCCATATCCATGTTTAATCATTTTCCCTTCTACCTGGTAGGTGTGCAGTCATCGTTGCATCCTCCTCTTCATACCACATGTGAGACATTGAGAGATCAACTTGTGCCAAATACTCTAAAATGTAAAAAAATTCCTTATGCATGATCCATCCTTCAACCATGCATGCCTCTGGCTGGGCCCATAGTTGCACAAAATCTTTGAGAGTATTTAAAAAACTCTCTCAAAAGAACAACCATTGTGCATGCACTACTCCACATATAGCAATCTCCTCAACCACATGAATCAAGGACTTGACTATGAAGAACGGATCAAGGAAATGCATCTTTAATGGCACACATAGTTTTGACAGGGACTGAGCAGCAGGGATATCATCTATTCCAATTTCTTTGGAGCTCACAAATCTACAAGATAACACACTAGAAGATATACTATATATAGAAAATTCTGGTTGAATAGAGATATGAGGTACCTTACTAACTTCCCAAGTTTGAAAATAGATTCCCTTACTTTCTTGCCTCGGCATATGCACATACTAACCAGAAAAATGAATTACAATGTCAAAAAATTAAAATACCAGATGATTTTAGTCTTGCACAAAATTCAGTATCCAAATGAAACAACGGAGAGGATTAGAGAAATGAAAGAATTACCTGTAACATCTTGTGCCAATTATGGTCTTCAACCCATACAATTGAATGCTTCCACCTTTCTTTGCCTTTGTAAAATCTCCCTTTAGTGACCTCATATACTCTGTGGCTGTAGGAATAGATGCAATTGAACCTTTGGATTTAGGAAGCACATGAATCTTCCCATTTGGGGCTCGATGTGGAGTGGTAGAGGTGGGGAGACATTTCAAGGTCCTCAAATCTTTCCTAGCCCCTGAAGAGTCCTTTTTTCCCGTAATGTGATCCCATAGGGTGTGAGAAACATTCTTGAATATATGCATGAGATCCAAGAAATATATTATTTTTAAGTCCTTCCAATATGGAAGCCTTAAAAATATGGAGTACCTTGAAATACATTTCGGTGGAGTAGAGAGGGGTGGATCACTATTGTAGCGCTCTTCCCAAATGGTTTCCCAATCTACCATTGTAAGCTTTAGAGATGTCTTTCTTTTTGTTGAAACCTTGTATTTGTTGTGACTTTGGCGTAGGAAATGATGGTGATGTGGATATATTACCTTGTGTAAGGCATCTTGTAGCTATGTCACCAATTATGGCCCACAAGATTGATGATTAGAAGTCTAAAGAGAGACAAAACACACACACACACACACACACACACAGAGGGAGGTATGAACAAGCTAGGGGTGTGAGGTACTCTCAACACAAGAATTAGACCCTATTATGTGTGTAGGGGGGAATGTAGAGTGATAGATAACACAACTAAAGGTACAAAAGAGCGTACACGTGAACATCCCAGATTGTGTGACGTACTCTCGGCACAAGTTTTGGACACTGTTGTAATGTTGATAGATAGTTCTATCAATCTAGTCCCTAATAAAGTGTGTGGAGCTCATAGCACCTGGACCAATAGACAACTTAACAATCTCATATGAAGGTCAATCTTTATATACATCTACATCCAAGACAACACCAAGTTATCTAGTGATGAACAGTGGTGTATCTATGGAATACAAAGCACAAGGGTAATGGGTGTGTCACACTAGGATGAAGAGGGCATAAAGTATACATCTCTCCACTCCCAGGTTGACGAGCATCAACCCTCGTGTTTCTAGGTAGTACTAACGATAATGTGATCTAATCTAAAATTGTGAACCCTACAGGCCACTTTAAAGTGAGAGGTGTAGCATCATGACTACTACACTCCATGAGTCGACCACTAAGTTCTAACTCATCTTTGTGGTAGAGATGACCTACTACACCACACCAGGGATTATCTAGGTTTTTCATAAGCCTCCCCTGGAGTGGGCCATATGGCTGCACACCACGCTATCATGCCGCTTTGCGGGCATGGGGTGAAAGACAAGAATTTGCATGCAATTTCAAATTTTGCCAAACTTGTGATTTATGTCCGGATTTGATATGACAATACGATGATTGAAATGTATGCAAAATGTGGGGTTTAGTGCCTAAAAATGGAGCTGCTGCATGCAAGACCAGTTATAAGTGAAGCTACCAAAATGTGATCTACCCTAATAATAATACATGCACTAAAGTAACAAGGTGACATTTACATATATCAAAACAAAAAGGTTAAAAAAAAAAACTTAGTTGTGAAAAAATTCTAAAGCTAGTCCCTAATAGTAATACATGCATGAAAGTAATAAGTAACGTTTGCATATCAAACCCAAAACTTAACAAGGTGAGGGATCATGAGGGCCTACCAATGGAAGGATTTGTGGAGGTGCTTTTAGGAAGTAGGAAGAGGGGAGCATTGGAATGTGTTTTTGGAGTTTAGTGGGAGCAGCAAGTAAATAATGGAGTGGTCTCACCAGAACGAGAAGTTAGTGCCTATTGTTATGTTAGTGAAGGAATTTGTAGTCCAAATATGATCCAAAGTTGAGTCGTAGATTGTTGTGGTTTGGGTTATATGTTGTGTCATGTTGTGTGTGGAGAGAAGGTTAGAAAGTGCAAGGTATTCAGGTGTTTGGTATTTAGCATTGAGGTTGAAGTCACCGAGTAAAATGGTAGGGGTGTGTTAGAGGTGAGGTGTGAGTAGTGTGGTCAATGTTTGCAGGAGTACGGGAAGTGGAGTTGAGGGTATGCGGTACAATGTTATCAGGGTTATTGGTTGATTATGTGGCGTGTTGAGGAGTGCTGCAATGCATTCTATTTCATTCGTGGAAATGATGTTGTGGTGTTGTAGATGTATGTTTTTGTTTGATGTGAAGAGGGATACTCCCATGGGGCCATTTGTTTGAGTGTGTGTGTAACCGTTTATGGCCACTGTGTTACGATGTTGTAGTTTTGTTTCTTGGAGACAAAGGATGTGGGAGGCCATTAAGCTATTATCATGAATAAGGTTGTTGTGGTGTTTCTTTAGGGACACAATGTTAAGAGATTGTATTATCAAGTGATTTCTGGGCAAAGAGTGGAGGTCAGCTGTGTAGGTTGCCAAGTGACATGTGTTTTGAGGCGGTCTAACTCAGTTAGAACTGTTTGGTCTACTTTATATGGTTGGGAGTTAATTCTGCCAGGAGTTAAAGGTCGTTGGGATCTCTTACGTGAGAGAGGGCAGTGTACACAAGGCTGTGACTTCAAATGCTGGTTGGATCAAAAGACAAGGTGTCTAGTGTCAAGCCTTGTGCACGGTGTATGGTTCTGGCAGCTGCAGGTTGATTTGGGAATTGTGTTCTAGTAATAGTGTTTAGGAAGTTCTTTCCTATTTGAAACTCACGTGTTATTTTTTGGATTGGTGTCCATTGTCTATCTATTGATGCAATGTATAGTTGTTGGTTTTCATACCTAGTTTTTTGGCCTACTTTAGTGGTTTGAAAGTGAATCCAGATTGTTTGTGTCGTGGAGTTTTGTGTTATCGCTTTGAATATACCGTCGGCTCCATTGACTAGGCCATCTAGAATTTCAATATTTCCAGCACAAAGTTCTACATTTAGGCCTGGTTTTAAGTGAAGTTTTTTTGTGAAGACCTGCTGTTAATTTTGGATCTATTGGTATTTGAATACTTTTGCTGAAATTTTTTGCCCTTGTGTCTTGTGCTTCAATAAATAGTGGTGTCCTTATGGTAGTGTTGAAAATATGTTGGTTCTGTAGGTCTTTATCTTTGTTAAGATAGTAAAGGTGGGAGACGATGGCTGGATGAGGTACTGTGCGCATGTAATGTGTATTGAGGTACAAAATGTCTTCGTTGGTGTGTTTTGAAATGCGTATCCTGTTGAGTATGTCGATGAATGTCTTGTTAGTTTGTCTCATGGTGCTTGTTAACTCATAAGACTTTATGCGGTCATGCCAGAAAGAGGTGAGATAGCTTCGAGCAACTGATGTTTCCTGGAGAAAATCCAAGAGTCATGCACAAGACTCGCTTGGCAAAGATCGCCGCACAAGACAACATCAACACCACCAAATGGAAGGTCGTAGTTGTTCTTTATTGCACGAAGGCGAGAGTCTGCCATAGCGAAGACACTGGTTCCAATCAAGGAGACTTCATCGAAAACGGCTAGTTGCAGGTCGCGATAAAGCAGTCGTAGTTCATTCAGTCTCTCAGGTCATGATAGGGAAGTGTTAGATTATGTGAGCAGTGGCAAGTGGAGAGCTGAGTGGATAGTGGTTCCACCAATGTTAAAGGCATCCTTGCCCGTGTATGCCATTAGCAAAGCTTTTGTCAATGTTCGGTTGGAATGTGATCTGTGGTTATAGAAACGTAGAAGTCCTTGGACAATCAAAAGGAGGGTGAAAGTTTTCCCTGTGTCTGCGCCTCCAGTCAGGAAAATATGGATTGGTTTTGTAGGAAATATACGTTTTCTTAGCATAATATCATTGGATATTAGCCTTTGTTGTGTGTTAAGTAGTAGAATGCTCTTGTAATATATATTGTTTGGCTGCAGTAGTATTTTTATGGTTGGTATGGGTATGCAGATGGTGGTGTTGGATATTTAGGTCTTGTGTGATGTCGACACGAATATGGGAGGAAATATTTGATAGTGTTGTAGATGTCGAAGGTGTATTGGTGGCTAGTGAGTCGGTGTTAAGGTTGTCCTTTAGTATTGTGGTTTTGTTATATTTGGATTCATTTGTATTGATGGTAGGTTTGTTTTGATTGTATACATCTTTCCATGTGAGTCCATCTGTTAGATGTTGAGTTTCATTATTTATCCATGGTAGAAATAAAAGACATTGTTCTCTATAATAATTATCTGGGTTTTTTTTGCGGCATTATATTTGACATATGGTATAATCTTTGGTTTGGTTCGTTTTTTGTATGTGTTGTTTGTTGTATTGTATGTGGAGAAAAATTCTGCCAATGATATGGCATTGAGCTGGGAAGGACGTGTACAGTATTTGTCTATGCTTGTCTCATAAAAGATGTTTGTGCTAGTCGGGTCTATCTTTTCTAGGAGGTGTTTCCGCTTGAGAAGCATTGTTCTCTCGTGGGGAGGGTTTGTGTTTATGAACATAAATTCTTGAGTTGCGCTGTAGAGAGGTAGGGAAAGTGCAATATATATTGCTTGTTGTGAGATTAATTGCTGTGTGTTTAGTATTGTGTTTCCTATTTTCAAAGTCTATCGTATGTAGTTGCATTGTTTTCAATGCAAGAGTCAAATTGTTCTTTGATTGCTTTGATGAGTGTGTTATCAAATTTTGTTATATATGAGGTGCAATAGGTAGCTGCTCCATGTACATTTAAAATGTATTGTATATCTGAATTCGCATCCCATAGCTTTGAAATGGTTGAATTGAAGTTATTTATGTAAATATCTTTGATATTTCTTTTCAACAAAAGTGTCGGGCATGAGATTGTGAATGATATAGCTTCAATGTAATCGTCAAATCGAAAGTCCATAGATAGGAGCCACTGTTCGAATGTAATATTTGCTTTATAATCTAGTAGTAGCAGATTATCTTTGATTTGTTTGTGTTTCTTTCTTTTGTATTGGATATTGTTATCTGGAGAACGGTAGGGTTCTAAAATCATAGTAAAAGGCATTGGGTAGCGAGGAAAGTCAAAGCGGCATCCCTTGCGTTTTCTGAAGCAAGTCTTCTTATGCTTGTGTGTTTGAATTTCTTGTAAATCTATAGGAAGGAGCATGGAGTCAGCTGTTATGTACTTATCAATGAAATCCACAACATCTTCATTGGGATCTTTCCCATAGATAGGAGCATTTTCTATCCATAGGAGCCCATGATCATGTTGGCTACCTCGGCTCTGAAACTCGGTTACAAAAAAGTAATCATTGAGTTTTCCCAATATGGTTATATCCTTGGTTAGCAATTTCTTCATCCCTTTAAATCTGTTCAAGTAAAAGCGGGCTATTGTTATAGGGTCGGCTCGTACCAAATCTCGTATGTATGATGCTTCTGTCTGTGTGCTTGCACGTGTGATGGGGTTGAGCTTAGTAAGTGCTCTAATCAAGGGCTTCCAACGTTTCTCAGATACAGAAAATGTGATGAAGAATGTTGGTGGTCCAAGTTGTCTAATCATAGCGAAGGCGTTTTTTTTTAGTTTCTCTTTGTAGTCAGGTGATGTTCGCAATGCCTCGAAGTCACGATATCCAAGTTGGGAAGACAAGACCTTCTCAATGTTAGTATCTCCAAGAACTTGTGCGGCCACTAGTGTATTGTGGTTTAGCTTGCCTTTGCGCATATGGATCCAAATGGATCCCATGATTTTTTGAGTCATGACTTTGACTGTTTTGAAAAAAAAGATTCTCTAAATTTAGTGAGAACCTTCTATCACTATGCATAAGCTCCCATTGAGCCACATGCTGATATTTATGCTTAGCAAGTGTATGGTATTTACGGGGCTCACCATAGAAAATAGTAGGGAGACTAAGTTCTTCACAGTGTTCATCTTTGAAAATACTCAAAGGATTATTTCCCTCGGCAAGAGCTACAAAGAATATTTTGTCGTTGTGATCTACTACTTGTTGTGATGACTCAATTCCATGCAGCATGACATCTGTAGCTAGATCATCTTCTTCTGATGGTTGATTTTCGTCGGCAAAATCATCAGGTAAAGGACAATGAAGACTATGGAAATGGCTTACCCACTCGTTGTTCAGAGAAATATTTTCGTTCATTGTATAAAGATGTTTGCAAGAGTTGAGCAGTGGCTTTCATTGTAAGCAATGGTCGAAACCCCGGAAAGGTAGCAATGATTGTATTGTAGATGACGCTTAATACCCACTATTATCGAGGCTTCATTATGAATAAACCTTGGCAATATTTGTTGTGTTTTCCCCAAGGATGCCAAAACATTAACAATGCTACCTCGCAAGCCAAATTGACCATCGTATGTAAGCTCCCTAATTTTGGTGAAAGGTAGCCTAGGACTTACAAGGAAGCTTTCTAAATGATTTAGCTTCTCTACTGTAGCCAAGGGGAGGTTAAATCCTATGGAATTCAATTGGGTGAGCAGTGCACCATGTTGTTGCCTTCTACGACCGCATGAAGTGCAAACATAGTTTTCTGTATCTCATTGTTTCTAGACCTCCCAAGTGCCAACCTACGCCCTTTTTGAGCTAATTGTGAAAAAAACATTAAACGTCCACATTTATAACATCGATATAAAGGAACATCGTTTGCTGTTTCTATGTACTGTTGTATAGCTTTTTTTGATGGGGAGGCTTGTTCAATGTTTATGTTGGACGGAGTTGTGGGGTATTTTGTTTTAAACTTTTCTAATTTTTGATGTTATTGCACCTATTTCTCGAATGGTTCCGTCACCCAAGCAAGCAAATTGCCTCGTGATGGAGATAGGGAGTTCATTCGGTTGTTGGAGAATCAAAGTTGTCAATGACTCTGTCTCATTTTTGTCCCAGGTACGAGGCTTGTGTTTGTGTGAGGATCGGTTGTCCCCCATGTAAAAAAATAGGTTACCACTTCTATCAACAATGATGATTTTGTGAAATGTCGCTCCGTCGGCTCCACTATTGAATGTTGTGTTTCTGAGTGAAGTTATTGGCACACCGGAAATATAAATATCACATGTAATACTAAATCTCAAGGAGAACACATGGATAATATCAAGTGCAATACTAATAGATGATGTGTGACTATTTAATACTTGGGTCAAAATGGAGGAATGATGTTCACTGGAAGCCAAATGCTCTAAAGAAGGTGTGATCATTGGTGTTTGCTCCAATGATACTCTTACTACCTCTATCATAATGTTGGTGATTTTTTGTAATGACTAACGCGACTTTATTATTTTATTGAGCATGAGGAAAACATTATTATTCCATGGGTGATCAGCAAGGAAAGCACTATCAATCTCATTTTGAATGAGTTGTTCAAAAGATGCATTATGGTTGGTTGAGAAAGCCATGTACATGCAGTTTTTCCTCCCCTTACGCTATGCGGTGGAAGGGAGATAAGTAAATGAAACACGCACACACTAAGAGAGAGAGAGAGAGAGAGATGGGAATTTACAAGATGAGAAATGGATGAAAACAATATAATATAAAGGGTGTTCTTCGGTGTGGAGGTGATAGAGCTTCAATGTTATAGAGGAGCACCATCGAGCGAACATCACTAGATTCATCGCACATGGGTTCGACGTTGTCATCGTAGCCATCGTAATGTCCATCGAGTGCATTTCGCGAGTAAGAAGAGGCAGCCATATTAAGAGAGGATGGTAAATAATGTTCACACAATTATTACTTGATGTGTTCAAAAGAAGCAAAGGGTAAAGAACATCCTTTAGATAAAGGATCAATAAGTTCATAGAAATAATACTTAACACAGTCACAAGCATCTTAGGATCAGTAAGGGAGAGGGATGTTTTTGAACTAATTTTTGAAGCAACAAGCCCACTTATATACTACAAGCTCCCTTGCCTTTCTCAACTGTTCACTATATCTTAAAGCTAACCTACTATCACATCTATCAAATGGATTTGACACATTTAGACACATCCAACAGGTGACATCAAATTCAAAGGGATTAATGAACTAGTGGACAAGTGTGTGTTGGTGGTCTAGGGTTCCCACCACGCTCATGTGTTGAACACCATAGAAATAACAAATGAACGAGCCTAAAATTTTCTCTTGAGAAACTCAACGAAAAGAAATTTGCATGCTCGAGAAAATGATTTTTCTTGAGCACTTGGTGGGAAAAGTATTTTCAAAAACTAGTGCTCGTCGTAAATTGTGTGTCGTCTTAATAGTGTGCCAGTTTCAATTTCGAAAATGCCACTCGTGGGCACGATAGTATTTGGGAAAAAGAAAAAACGTTTCCCTAGAATAGACAAAAAATAGTGTTGAAATTTTGTAAAGTAGCCTAATTTTTTGAAATTCCTCTCTAGTGTTCGGGGAAAATGTGGCTCGTCTTAATATCGTGCCGTTTTCAATGTTAAAAGTGCCGATTGAGGGCATGGAAAAAGGAGAAATGGCGCCCCAAAATAGACAAAAATAGTGTAAAATTTTTAAAAAATAGCCTAATTTTCTAAAGTTTCCTCTTGAAATATGTTTGTACCATAGCCTCAACATTGCCGAGCAGTATTCGGGGAAAATGTGCCTCGGCTTAACACCATACCATTTTGAATGTCTAAAATGCCCAGAAATTTTAGAAACCAGGCTAATTTGGGTTTTTACATTGTTTTTCTCTCTTTTGGGGTTGAGAGCATTTTCAAAATTGAATACGGTATGGTATTAGGTCGAGGCACATTTCTCCCTGACAAAATTTTTCGAGAGGAAATTTTGGAAAATTAGGTACGTTTTTTGCCTTTTTACACTTTTTTTCTCTCTTTCGAAGTTGACAACATTTTCGAAATAAAAAACGGCATGGTATTCAGTCGAGACACATTTTTTTGTGACATTGCCTACAACGAAACACTTTCTCTCTTTTGAGGTTCACAGCATTTTCAAAATCGAAAATGGCATGCAGTGCTCGGGAAAAATCCATTTTCCAAAACATGCAAAATGCCTTTCCTTATTTTTGCAAAGAGGAAAGTTTAGAAAATTAGCTTAATTTTTTAGGTTTTTACACTATTTTTCTCTATTTTGGGGCGGAATTTCCCCTTGCACCCAACACTAAGGCCAATGCTTTAGCAGGCCAAAAACAAGAGTAGAAAGAAATTCCAGGAATGGTCCCCGTTGACGCTATACTTCAAGAGGTCGTGGGGCGACCGGTAGGCGGCGGCGGCTGTTGGCGGCTGAAATGAGAGCTTGGCTGGCTCCCCCAGCATCGGGTCCAATGCAGAAACGCTCCCGTGCTTTCTTTTCTACTACATACGTCATCTAATAATTTTCTCATTTTCGGTTGAGGACCAGCCTGCAGATTTGTAGAATCTCAGCTGCTTTCGCCAAGAAGCCAGATAGGCCTATATAGGCGTTGAAAAAGGTGAAAATATTTACTCTAGCAATAGCAAAAATACCTTCAGAAAGCTGTTATTCTACGAGGCAAATTTAACACTGATTCTGGTCTTTTAAATGCTGCATAATTCAGTAGCACAACGGTAGAAAAACACTTTATCAGGCAGAGCCTGGAGAGGCACAAATATAAGAATATCTTTTCAATAAAATAGAAATAATGCTATTTTCTATCTAGGGCTAACTAAGGTGGTGGTCCCACAGCCTCAGGGCCCAGGGCATAAAAAATAATAGTGGTCTGGTAATAAAATTACGCTGCGGGGATGTTTGTTGAGCTGGCGGGGAGCTCTCGGCTAACGTGCGCGCTCCCTCACTACAAGAGGTTGTGTGCTCTTGTGACGCTGTTAGTGACGGAAATACACTCAAACTTCAAACTGCCATAACTTCTTCACCGTAGCTCCAATCGACGAGTTGTAAAGACAGGCCGGTAGAGCACTTCAAGCACTGCAGTTTTACATCATAATCTCTCATCTGTGGTCACTGCAAGCATACTCATTTTTGGCATCATTGAGGTATCTATTGGCCCTTTTAAGCCGCATCTGGCATACATTAATCATTAAGCTTGGCCTGTTATCAAGCCCTGATCACTGACCATTAAATGTGTAGCCTTCAAAGAAGCTTAGCTTGCATTTCTCTGCTCTTTTTCTCATCATGACAACGGAGCTGCACGACATTCACCCCCTCTGACATTCAACTCCTTTTCAATATGAGGTTAGCCTAGCAATGCCCCTCTTTTTTTCACGTCCTCTCCTTCAAGCCATGATAACCTTTGGTCTCATCCCACATTGAAACGAAAAAGAAGATTGAAGCTTTATCATAACTCTCAAGATTGCTATTGAAAACTTCCAAAATGCGAAAGAAAAAGAGTTGAAACTTGATGCATTATGAATTTCAAAGCTCCAAAGGTTCTAAATAGCGTAGACTGGGTTGTGATGAGACCGAATCACTGGAAAAGACGCAAGGAGGGGTTCGAGGGTTCATCGAGGGGTGTGCTGCAAAGATGGTGTAAGGTCATTGGCGCAAAAGAGCGATCTGCGTTTCCTACTAGGCTCACTACAAGGATGGGCAGCCCACCCTCGTCTATAAGCGTCACGGGGTGGACTCGAGGGATTAACGGCTTGAGATGGATCGGCCGTTGATCACCCCCCAATTTAAATAAAAAATTAAGGGTCCTTGGCATCGCGTGGATCCCTCGAACCCACAACCTCCCCCTCCACAGCCCGGAGCTCTATCAATTGCGCTCCTGCGCGCTGATGAAATCTATGCACCTTTGCACAATCAAACACCTTCCCCCTGCTGCGTCGATCCGACGGCCCAGATCGCGCACCCCGCCGTATAATTGCCCCTGCCGTAGATCCCTTGAGTGACACCCCGTGTCACTTATAAACGAGGGTAGCCCACCCTCGGAAGCAAAACCTATGCAAGCACTTTTCAGTGTCGCTTGTGGGTACGTCTTGATCTTCTGGCCCATAGAGATACATCATACAACCATCCACGTAACCACAAGCACAGACATAGTTACAGCTTTGTTACATATTCTTTACTTCGTTAGCAATAAAGACACATTAAAAAATATAGTAGCACGTGTCTTGTGATTTTCAAACAGGTCCATCCTTATTTTTAGCGAGCCTCGCTTTTTAAATCGTAGCATAGGTTTTCAAACGGCAAAATCACATGCTTTTTTTTGTAGACATCTACATACGAGCTCTGGTGATATTAAAATACATTAATTAGGAAGATTCCCCCCCAAAAAGTAAAGGTCCTCTCCCCTCTGCACCCTATCTGTGCCATCCTTTGCCACTCCATCTCCCCACTCACAACAACCCTTGACTAGTAGATACTCCACCATCGTCAATCTCCCTAGCAGTCCCTGATCAACCGTGCGCGCGCGCACACACACACACACACACACACACAGACTTCCCTGGTGCTGCTCCCGGAATAGAGAAAGAGAGAGAGAGAACCCGCCTTGAGCACTGTGTTTGACCTTAGGAAACACACAAACACACACACACACACACACACACACACACACACACACACACACACACACACACACATAGCCTTCCATGGCGCTGCTCCCAGAATAGAGAAAAGAGAGAGAATCGCCTTGCCTGCAATTCGAAAAGAGAGAACAAAATCTGAACAATCTTCAGTTTTCTCTTTTTTTGTGTGGTGCATACATACTTGCAACATAGGTTTTCAAAAAACAAAATCACTTGCTTTTATTATCGAAGCCACCCTTTTGACATCACAACTCTCTCAAGCAGGAGTTAGGGACGAAGAGAGAGAGAGAGAGAGAGAGAGAGAGAGAGAGAGAGAGAGAGAGAGAGAGAGAGAGAGAGAGAGAGAGAGAGAGATAAGAGACCATGCACTAACAAGAGCCATGGCAAGCCGTAGCAATCCACGGGTCCTTAGAGGCAGTCACAGCTCCACTAGGAGACCCCTTCTTCGTCAGTCCCTTGTTTTTCTCATAGCATCCCTCCTTTTTGTGCTTGTAGCCTCATCTCTGCTCTCCTCGAGCTTTTAGGTTTTTGTAGGTAGTGTTTGCAAGTTGCACTCAGGGCTTGTGCGATATTCTCTACAAGTGGGAGATTAGCAGGTGTATGTCTCAATACTGCAGTGGGTGAGCGTGGCAATTAGCTCACATATTTGCAATGTCTTGTGTAGCAGGTAGAACTGTCTTGTGTAGTAGGTACAACTCATATATTCACATTGTGGGAGCTTTATGCTCATTGATTCCAGTTGAGGCATTCCCAGATTGTTTTCCATTGTGTTTGGCATTGTGCCATAGTGTTTTGGCATTGTTTATCTTGTCAGTTTTTGGTGACATTTTTTTCTAGTTACAGAGGAGACTCTGCCAAGTTTTATGCACTTTGTGACAGGTGCTAGAGAGCTATTTTAGTAGCCCAGTTTTTTGGCTTGTGCCTATGCGGATGGTCATTTTTCTTGCGCTCTCATTGCATATGGTCACAATTTATGCATGATTGGTTCTTGCTTTTGGTAGAGGGTTATGCGCTTTATGTGATATTTGCCATAGTTTTGGTGGCAGGTGTTTGATCAGTTGGTTTTCTTTTGCATTGTGTTGACCTGCTAGGAGCAGAGCAACGAGTCACATGTGCGAGACATTGCAATGTCAATGACTTTGCAGACATATGCTTTTGTGGATGAGATCCAGAGTGCTCTGTACGACGTGTCTATAGATGTAGAGTTAGAGCGGCCATGTTCTAGCGAGACACAACGGATTGATTTAGGACAGAGATGCCTCCTACCACGGAGATGAGTGATATGGAGCTCTTTGGTATGCTCATGCTAGAGACTGATGAGTTGATGCCAGGACACACTATTCCACCTAGCCATCCCAGTGTTGGCGTTGACACATCCACACGTGATGAGTAGTCTTAATGATGCAGTACATGCAAATAGAGCAGGGGAGGTGAGTACAACCAAGTTTGTGTAAATTTTGTCAGCGTTCGGATGTCTCATGTACGACCTACTAGTGTCAAGGCCAGACATTAGGAAGAGAATGGGATCTAGGAGGCCTCTTTATTTGGCAGTTTAAGGAAGTCAAACCTTTAGTATTAAGAAAGTAACCAAAGGACAACTTTTGAATTCAAACAAGCAAAACGGCTAGTTTATTTGAATTCAAAAATTTCCCCCAAAATGGAATTTAAAATCTAGTTGGTAAAACCATATCATGTAGCATGTCTATGGAAAGAGCTCAACGCATAGATTGCAGATCTATAATCTCCACTCAAATCAAAGATCGTATGTGGGAGTTATGGAAGGCCAAAAAACAAGAAATTGTTAACCTCCTTTCTGGGGGAAAGTGATCCTTTGGCCACTCTTACACATCTCTTACACACCCACCATTCTTGCACACATGGAAAACACTTATTCGTCAAAATGTTAATCACCTCCATAAGCTCATGGAAAATAAAGAGGCCCTCCTAGACCCCATCTCTTCCTAATGCATAACAACTACAGTGGATGCATTTGCAACAGGGATTGTCAGTCGTATGATGAATGACATTAGCATGATGCAAAGTGAAGTTTTGCAAACTATAGAGGGTTGTCTCTGGGATTTACATGCAAGCTCTACCGTGGATACACATACTCGCCTATCCCTAAAGCCAATACGGTTGCATGCACATCCACTGAGCGAGCCAATGGGTGTAGGTTGAGAGAGTCTCTTACCTGTTTTCTAGCACATACTAGTAGTTTAACTAGTAGGACCCACTTATCGGCACATTCTCCTTTGGGGTAAACACGGTGTGCCTCCTACCCTGGTCGGGGATGCAACTGACCGTCCATTACTTGTACACACCTTATTCTCTACTAGTTAGTTGAATAAGGGGCTCTCACACACACATAGTTTTCAGTTTTTCCACCCACATCCCATGTTCTCTCTCTCTCTCTCTCTCTCTCTCTCTCTCTCTCTCTCTCTCTCTCTCTCTCTCTCTCTCTCTCTCTCTCTCTCTCTCTCTCTCTCTCTCTCTCTCTCTCTCTCATTGTCGCTCTCCGCACACACACCGCATTTGTGCACACACACATAACGAGGTATTGGGGAAATCCTGGATGCATAAAAATGTTGCTGGTTGTGGGTTAGTCTGGAGTGAGTGTGCGGTAAATCTAAGGATGTTGGATGGGGTCGAGGAGTACCAGATGCACGACATTGATAGAAACAAGAAGGGTATTTACGTGGCAATGAATGGCCATATTTGGTTGAGTCTATATGGGGATTCTACAAGACATGAGAGCCAAAGGTATTGGCGAGGCAAATGTGAGACCTCTAGAGCAGAGAAGCGGGTGCTTCAAACCCGTTTGGTTGGACAATATGATGGGCCAAGGTGCCCTTTTCTAGCCCTAGATTTGTGACATATAGTGATATTGAATGTTGTCAGGATTGCGACTGACCGCTAATGTTGGCCCCTCTTGTGGAGGATAAGCCCACCCACCAAGAATGCTTTAAAACCACTCCATGGATGGAAGTAACTGTAAATTTGTGCGAGGGTCTAATGCATGATAGAGGGGGTCTTGAAGTCAAGACGGGAATCCCTCAGCCACATTTGTTGGGGAAGGTTGATAGACAGAGGAACCTTGTGTGGGAGCCGGGAAAGGGGACCCATGTTTGGAATGAGGATGCGATTATATTGGAACTTACATTGGCCAGAATGTAGTAATTGGTAGAGGAAACAAGGCAACATGTTATGCTTAGTTGGAATAAGGATAAGAAGAAGATGTTGGATAAGCTTTGCTGGTTTGGGGAGCAAGTTAGGGGACGATATAAGTTGAACCGGCATGAGGATCGACTGAGGTTTATATTGATGTCGGCCATAGATGGCCGATGTGTACCCCCTCAATGAAGAGGGATGGGGGACAAGAAGATATGGGAAATAAGTCAGTTGATGGTTTTTTTATTCGGACCCACCTAGCCTGGAGGATTTGTAGGATGCAATGTTGGGGTTGACGTATGGCCTACGAGGCATGATCGTAGGCTTTGGTGTGCATCAGCCTGCATTCCCTTCGACCAAGTTCATTTGGTTGATTGCTTGGAGTGATCATATGATGGTAAAATGCATGCTAGATTGCAAAGAACTTGAGGTTGGACTACCTCTGAGGTCCAAATTCTTGAGCGGGTGGTGAGTGGAATTGCTGATGCGCTCAACACCTGCTCGTTGTTGGATGAGATGGGACCATTGGACATATGTTCGAGAGGCAGTAGAAGAGTGGTATGCTTGTTAGGATGGGTGCTACAAGAAATCCGTTGTTGGTTCTATGCATGCGGATGAGATTGATGGTGAATAGAACGCACCTACTCGTTGTTGGATGCGGATGAGATTGATGGTGCATAGAACGCACCTACTCGTTTATGAGATGAGATGGGACCATTGGACATATGTTCGAGAGGCAGTAGATGAGTGGTATGCTTGTTAGGATGGGTGCTACAAGAAATTCGTTGCATGCGGATGAGATTGATGGTGGATAGAACGCACCTACTCGTTGATGAGATGAGATGGGACCATTGGACATATGTTTGAGAGGCAGTAGATGAGCGGTATGCTTGTTAGGATGGGTGCTACAAGAAATCCGTTGTCGGTTTTATGCATGCGGATGAGATTGATGGTGGATAGAACGCACCTACTCGTTGTTGGATGAGATGGGACCATTGGACATATGTTCGAGAAGCAGTAGATGAGTGGTATGCTTGTTAGGATGGGTGCTACAAGAAATCCGTTGTTGGTTCTATGCATGCGGATGAGATTGATGGTGGATAGAACGCACCACCAACGCTTTGGTGACGCAACCTCAACCTTTGCCTTGGCCACCTGGCCTCTAGTATGCACCTACCATACTCAAAATGGTCCTTTACCATTGTAAAAGAGCCCTCTCGGCTCTTCCATACCAAAGCTTGGTAACTAAGCTTCAACCTTTGCAATGTCCACTCCGCCTCCACTATCATGTTTATTTCGAACAGTGCGGCCATAGGGAAGGTTGAATACAACCTGTGTGCATCAGCATATACATTCAATCGCACGACGAGTAAGCATTAACATCTTTTGGTTTTTGATAGTGAGAATGTAGTTAACGAACGTCTTGAAAATCGCATGTTGTTGTGGGGATGGCATATTCCCACGTATGATGATAATTTGAGGAGAACTATGCAAACTCTCCCATGCGGCAAGGAAACTTGCATGTTTTCTTTTTCTTAAAACATAAAAATGGAACAACAAACAATTAATAACATTGATGTTTTGTATAATCAAAACATTGAGCTTGACAAAACTCTAACCCTCCTTGTGATTTTTGCAAGTTACACCTTTGAAACACGACGATCGGTGTCCCAAACACACTCTCAAGTAAACAAATCTAACACTCTTTGATGAAAACTCTCTCTCTCTCTCTCTCTCTCACACACACACACACACACACACGCACACACACACAGGTAAAAAAAACTAACATGCTTTGATGAATTCTGTGTGTGTGTGTGTGTGTGCACGTGCTTCATTTTGATGTCCCTCCTCCCAGTTATAAATATCTTAAACATAATTAATAGCATCAAATAATATAACTTATCGATAATTTTTTTATTTGAGAAGTGTTGAAATGGTATACATAGTTTCCAATACTTTGCTCACTCTCAACACGATGGGAACACAACTAATGAAGCACTCTAGTTAGATATTCTAGTGTCAACCAGACATAGCTAGAAAAACCAATGTGGTTGGCGTCCACGTGCAACCTAACTACACTATAAGGCCTTGCATAGTCGGCACCAAGGTGCTCGCAGCAAACCGACTCAACCCAAAATATTCTCTTTGAACACAAGGCAATGAGCTCAATCTTGTGTTTCCTGAAAAATACGAAAGATAGGATACTATCGAGGCTTAAAGATAATCTTCATATGTGAAGTGTCCATCTAGTGAGAGCTAGTTGCACAATGAAATTGTCAATAGGGACTAGCAAAAACACCCCCTCAATCACTGATGCATGTGAAGACACTAATTTCCAGGGGGCACATAATAATTCATAAATGTGTCCTTATAGATAAATATAAACCAGCATCATCAAGACTTTGACTTAGTGCATGTCACGACTCTCAAAGTGTGTAAACACTATGAACTTTAGTGTCATATGAATGGCAATTGTCCCACAACGGACATTTCTTTTTTTGGCCTTCAGAAGGCCATAGGAGAGTGGGTGGAGAATTGGTGCACTTTCTCGATCGTTGATTAAGAATCACGGATTGGTAACACATGTCAGGTAAGCTTGTTTTATAATGTATATGAGTATTTTCATCATTTCAACTTGGTCCCTTCTTTTAATGCTCAATTGACTTCTTTGTTTTATATAGCTTATATTTTCTTTTTAGAATATAAATGGGTCTCTCCATCATTGTAATTTGGTCCCTTTATTTAATGCTCACTTGATTTTTTTTATTTTTTAATTTGTTGTTTAGTTTATAAATTTTATAAAGGTTATTTTTTTTCACAATGTAAGTGTCTATTTTCATCATTGTAATTTGGTCCCTTTATTTAATGTTCACTTGACTTTTTTTAAAAGATTCATTTGTTTAGTTTATAAATGGGTCTCTTCATTTAAGGATCTAATGAATTTCTTGTCAACTTTTTGATTTAAAACATACTTTTTTCTTTGAAAATTTTCATCACGGACAATTTTTAACTAAAAAATGATAAATTGTACTCAAATGAAAGAATTTTTTCACCACTATTTCTTTTTGGCCTGCTAAAGCATTGGCCTTAGTGTTGGGCGCCTTTGGGCGTCCTTCAGTGTATGGTTGGAGACGTGTGAAACTTTGTAGAGCCTTAAAGGCTTACAGGCGGCGACTACGTCGAAGACAGTCCAAGCTCAGGAGCTGCCACCCATCACAACCTGTTTCCATCACCCACGTGCCCTTTGTAGAGCCTTAAAGGCAGTCCACTGTAGGCGACGAAAAGGCTTAGAGGCAATCCACGACTCGACGGTACTCGGCGACTACAGTCGATGGGGCTAGCCTGCACGTGTTTGACGAGGTGAACTCACGAGCCTGAAAGTAGACAGTCTTCTTCTGCAAGCTGTCCAAGCAGTCCAGCGCTTCAATAAATGCAGTCAAGAAGAGTGAGTAGACACCTACAAGGAGAATTTCGCACGGCATCCCGAGAAGGGTACTGGCCTTTGGGCTGCAGACGGCTGCAGATGCGCAGTCTAAACGAGAGTTGCGACTCATGAGGCTAGCCTAGCTTGCCTGCCAGCTTCCATAGCTGCAGCCTGCCCCGCGGTTCTCCCCTCACTCCTCGCGAGCTTGACGTGCTTAGAGTCGTCTTCTGCAAGCTGTCCAGGCAGTCCAACGCTTCAATAAATGCAGTCCGAGAGTTTTAGGACATCACTGCAGGCTGCCACTTGCCGTCTGCCAGAGGGAGGCACTACAAGAGGCTATTCATATTAGCGACGCTCACACAGCGACGCTCAAAAAAAAAATTCCCGGCGTCGCTATGAGCGTCGCAAATTTCTTTGTAAATTTGCGACGCTTATAGCGACGTCGACTAGGCTAAAAAAATAACAGAGAGCGCCCAAAAACTCAGATCTCAGATCTGAGTTTTTCGGCGCCCTCAAGCAAGGAGCAGGTTACGCTCTCCCTCTCTCTCTCTCTCTCTCTCTCTTTTTCTTCTCCACACACACACACACACACACACACACACACGAGGAGAGGAAGGAGAGCCAGGTATGCTCCTTCCCTCTCCTCACTCTCATGTTCCCTTCCCCTCTTTCTCTCTCCCTCTCTCTCTCTCACACACACACATACACACACACATAGTGTTTTTGAGAGAGAGAGAGAGAGAGAGAGAGAGAGAGAGTACAAACATAAACAAAAACGCACACACACATACATAAACAAAGAATGCACACACACATTAAGAGAGGAAAAGAGAGAGAGAGCATGCATAAACAAAAAACGCACGCATTGAGAGAGGAAAAGAGAGAGAGAACATGCATAAACAAAAAACGCACACATTGAGAGAGGAAAAGAGAGAGAAAACATGCATACGATCCAAAAAAACGCACACACATTGAGAGAGAAAGAGAGAGAAACTAATTTAACGTCGTAGGAAACTAATTAAAATTAAAAGACCTAAAGATCTAGCCGACGAGGAGTTGAACTCAAGACCTATTATTCAAGAGGGAAATGGCATAACCAATCTATCATACTTGGCATGGGTGATAGAAAGGTTATACCATTTATCTCTTTTTATTGGCACACACATCCACACACGCGCACACACACATGGAGAAGTGTCCGAAATGTGATTCCGAAAGATATCGAGTAGATCTCCACGGGACAAAAATTCCACAAAAGGTTTTGCGACATTTTCCTCTGTTTCCTCGCATCAAGCATTTCTTCGAATGTAAGTCCATGGCCGCCCTAGCATCATGGCATGAGGAGAATAAATCTTCGGATGGTGTGCTACGAATTCCTGCAGATTGCGCAGCCTGGAAACATATAGATGGAACATGGTCAGATTTTGCCAGGGAAGCTCGAAATTTGCGCTTAGGCCTGGCTATGGATGGCGTAAATCCATTTGGTCAAAGATCAACATCTTACAGTGTATGGCCCGTTGTCATCGTCAACTACAACATTCCCCCGTGGTTGACTACAAAGAAGGGGCCCCTATGGCTAAGCTTGATTATGCCAGGGCGATATAAAGTGGGGAATATGGATGTGTATCTTCGTCCACTATTGGAAGAGCTACAACAATTGTGGATTGGCATAGAGGTGGTGGATATAAGCCGACACACAGGACGACGGAATTCTTTGATCAGAGGCATTCTAATGTGGACCATGCATGACTATCCCGGGCTAACAGAATGCTCAGGTGATCTATTGACACTCCTCACTCAGACACTGTAAATCTTGTTTTTTCCCATAGTTAATCTATTATCATGTGTATACATGCAGGGCTTCAAACAAGCGGATACAGAGCATGTGTCACATGTGGACCTAGACTGAATGCACGTAGGGCGTCCTCACTGAAGAAGCAAATCTACGAAGGTCATCAAGCGTATCTTCCAGAGAATCATGTGTTACGCGACGGCTTTTTGGGAAGAGAGCCACCAAGGATGTCTGCACAAGCATGGTTAGAGCAGAAGGAGATGTGCGATGACGGATTGCCTCCAGGGATGAAGAGACTATCTCTATGGTACGAGTTACCATACTGGCCCCGACTCATGATCAATCACTTGTTCGATCCAATGCACATATTCAAGAATGTGGGTAATCTACTATGGGACCATCTGACCGGTAAGAAAGATACTTTGGAAGCCAGAGTTGACCTTAGAAATGTGGATCGTATGGAGAAATATTGGCCGCAAATAGCGTCTGATGGATCGATAAAACTCCCTAAAGCACCATGGATTTTCACAGGAGCCCAAGAACGCAAAGTAAAAGAGACCATTCGATCTTTGTGGACCCTCACTGGCGTAATGTACTCGCTCCGAACGTGTTTTACTAAAGAAGGAAAGCTTACCGGTTTGAAGTCACACGATTGGCATAAAATGTGTCAGGTATGTTCATAGTGGACTTTAATATCATTGCATAAAATGTGGACTTTAATATCATTGCTGCACATACTTTACAGTTTATTTTACCGGTTGCCATTGAGGGATGTTTGTCTCTCGACATCTGTAACACAATCTACAAACTTGCAAAGCTGGTGCAATGGATCTCACAAAAGGAGATCAACGTAGACTCCATACCATTCGCCAAACTAAATGCTGCGGAGCTTGTGTGCATGTTTGAGAAACATTTTCCTACTACCATGCTAACCATTCAGGTGCATCTTCTTGTTCACATAGTTGATGAGGTGGAAATAGCGGGCACAGTTCATTCCAGATGGATGTTCTTCTTAGAACGTTTCATGAAAACGCTTAAGGGATATGTGCGTCAAAAGGCATGTCCGGAGGGTAGCATGGCAGAAGGTTGGTTGGTATCAGAGTCTGTAGTGTACATTGGAGAGTGGCTAGACGGATTTGATAAAGCCCGGGACACGCTATGGCGAACCATAGATGATGAGCGCATATCTGGGATTGTCATGTGCAATCTCGGTGTTGAGAAGAAGATGATGGAAGATCTAGAGGCTAAAATCAACTGATTTTGCATGCTTCACAATCCAGTGATGCAAAAGTGGATTTCACAATATGAGGATGCAAAGCAAGAGCGACAAAGGGCACGAATCGAGTGGAGACGTGGAAGACGACCACCGATGCACTATCCGACGGTTCTGGAGAGCCTACCAACCTTCATGAGCTTAAGATGGTTGCACAACCAATTGAAAAGCGCACAACAATGCGGTGACGAAGTGACTGAGGAAGAGTGGGAGTACTCTCGGGGTTGCGCGACCAAGGTAAGTTTGCAATGTACGACATGCTAGTGACTTTATTTCTAAACGTTTGAACGGCCACTCATAATCTTTGTTCGTTGTAGTATAAGTCATACACAGCAGCCTGGTGTAAAGGTCGACATTTTAGGGTGGAACGAATCGACAAAAAGAGTTTTACTCAAGATTGTGGAATCATGGCAAAATTTGAACAGTCTAGTCGACGACGTTCCTCTGATGCAGATCCTGTGGTGGCGGAACTCACTTACTTTGGCACGCTGCAAGAGATTTTGAGGATCGATTACAGAGGATTTTTTGTCGACTTGTTCGACGTGCAATGGTTCAAGATAATCATGGAGGGTCGCAACGCTATTGTGCGTAGAGGAGAGTCTGGTTTTCTTGAGGTGGATTCTACTAAGAAATGGACTGACCTAAGAGACACTTTCGTACTACTAGAGCATTGTGAACAAGTAAGTATGTAAATAGTTAACATCCCCCTTTTACAAGTTATGTGCTTGAAAGATCTCATGTAAGTTATGTGGCTCTGGCAGGTAATATTTCATCCTACAAAGTCTACATCAAACTAGTGGTACGTCATAGAGGTAGCCCCTCGTAGTGCAAGGACGTATGAAGGCTACCATGTGCCAATCACAACGGCATCAATGGAGGAGATCAGAGAAGATGCTCAATCAGAAGCCGCTGCGGTGGTGCCAGACGAGCATTAAGATGCTACTACTCTATATGGGGTGCATACAGAGGAGCTACAAAATGAAACAGAGGATATGTGTTTAAACGGAGAGCTCTATATAGATATAGGAAGTTATGATGAGTTATGCGAGGATGAGAGAGAGATCTCTTAAAGCCACAAATATTGTATTTGAACAATTTTGCTCCGGGTTGTAAAAGCTCTGGCTCTCTAAGTACCGTCCATGGCGCTCACATCTTTTGATTGAAAATTCTGAGTTTTCGACTTGCCTCTTCTATCACTCAATTCATTGCGTCATTATATTTATATGCGTCATTACATCATTGTATTTAATGGTCTTTGCGTCATTGTCTACTCTATTCATTCAATATTAAGTTTAAATATTCGTGTGTTTAATGCAGGTATGGATGATGAGGAGTTTCTTTCTTCTTTGTCACCGCAACAGAGACAGTGGTACATGGAGCGTCATCGCTCTGGCGCATCATCGCGCGTTCCTACTCCATCTGCATCTCCCTCTATTTCGGAGCATTCGGCGCGCTCCGAAGCTTCGGCGTCAACGAGACGAGCTTCACACTCGTCTAGACACCGACGCTCTAGTGGTGGCGGTGGCGGTTGTTGTGGGGATTCCGCCACCGATGCCTCCACACCGCCTCGTGTTCGACGAGGCTCTTTACCCTCCCCTTCTTTGCCCGCCCCCACACCAGCCACAGCATCGTCATCTACGCCAGATTTTGCACGGCTGACTGTTCCTAGCAGCTACACACCTCTACCTACTCCACCAGGGGCCACCCCACTCGACACTCCTCGCTTCGGGGCCCAGACGCCGGTGGAGACACCTGACGTCCGTACCCCCATCGACACGCCGCTAGAGACGCCTGCCGGGACACCCAGGTTCACGCGTCACCGGCCAGAGGGCTTGCCTTACTCCGTCGACTTCAGCGGCGGCATCATCATGGATGATGACGGCAAGAAGGTGATCTCGCGCATGCGTGGTCTTTGCTCTCAGCTGTTTAGACACTACATACTAAACAAATGGAGTGAAGTACCAAGTGATTTAAAAAACAGAGTCATCAGCATACTTCATGATGAGTTTCCCGTTCCAACACGGGATCAGCGCTTCAATGAAGACCTGATGAAGATTCGAATGCGCGAATACTGCAAACACAAGCATTCCGAAGTGCAAAAAGCAATCAAGCATGGGTGGAACAGGCCAGATTGGCTGGCCAAAGAAGATTGGAAGAATGCGAAGAAAGCAGCGCGCGAGAATCCCGACAAGTGGAAGCAACAAAAGGATGCAGCCAGAGCGCGAGTAGAGGCAGGGAGCTCGCACCACTTGGGGAGCGGTGGATGGGCATCATTTGAGGTCGATTTTGTAAGTGTTGTCGCATTGCTCTTTATGTTCGATAGTTTAGGGTTTATGAGTTTTTTAATTCTAACATAATGAATTCTTTGTATGTTTTAACAGTGGTCGATGACAGGACTTGATACCACACCGTACGAGCGCGAGTACGCAGGCAGGAAGGGCTTAAACGCCCTGATGGACATTCTCAGTTCTCGCGGCGGCATGGTTAGTATTAGGGTTTACTCTTTTCTATTTTTTGTATTGTTTTATAAATGTCGTTATATGTTTATACTTACTGAAAGCTGTCTTATTGTCTTTTTTTGCAGAATCCGACAGATACGCCGCTTGAACGCGATGAGACGTCTGACTAGACGACGTCAGTTTAGCCGTAGCTAGATAGCATTAGTTTAGGGTTTCTCATAGCTTATGTATCATGAGACGAATTTTATACGTCTTTTTGAACCATGTATATTATTACATTTGTCACCGCAGTTCATTTTGCCAATCAATTCTTTATGCCTATGATGTTGTACAATTGTCATTATTGCATTTGCCAATCAATTCATTTTGCCTATGATGTGTACAATTGTCAATTTTGCAAACAATGCGTCTTGTGGGTGACTATTTTGGGTCTATTATCTACCCTTGCACTTTTTTTAAAAAGTGAATCGAGTACAATATGGTTGATGGGTGGCAGGGCATTCAATGCCCTGTCACCAAAAAAAAATTTCTCTCAGGCGTCGCTATAACCGTCGCTATTTATGGCTCTGTAACGTCGCTATGAGCATCGCTATAGACTTCTGTGTAAACGTCTCTATAACCGTCGCTATGAGTGTCGCTATGAGCGTCTCTATATAGCGACGCCTATAACGACGCATATAGCGACGCTCTCGTAGCGACGCTATTAGCGACGGTTTTAGCGACGCCGGGGGTTATAAAAACCCAGTCTATTGAAGATCCGTACTGGATTGGGAAACTGCAGCTAAGGTGACAGAGATGAAATGAATGCATGGGCCTGAACTGCTCTACTTCTGGAGCGTGTCGGTCTTTTCAGATCAGAAATTGGAGTTACGGTTGCCAAGATATGGGCAGTAAAAGATTCACCAGGGGTCATTTCCGTGCCAGTCCGGTCCACTCGGTCGGAGTGCCATCTGAGAATTTTGGCTACCTCAGTAGGGTTTGTATGTGTTCTATGCAGTTTGAGAAGTCTAAAGGAATTAACGGCTCGCCAAACCGAGTCCGGGTTCATGAGATAATATGGATTGAGGCCCGTGTCAGCTGCTGCTGCCGGCACTACGTTGAGCTGGATAATTTTGGCATTATCTGAGAAGCTGATACAAGTAATAAACAACCGAGTGCAAAGGAAATGTCTTTCACGAAATGCAATCACTTATATTTCCATCTTGGGGACATGTGGCACTATTCTCAGGACCTTGTTACGAGTAAGTAAATTCACGATGATATTGTTAGCTGATAGCTGCTGAGAGAAAAATTTGTGCGTAGCAGCACTGAGTTGGCCGGAATGTATACAAGATGTTGAGCTTGGCAGTGCTTTGGTCGGCATGTATGCAATGTGGTGCCCACTAGGGCCGCCCGTCCAATAAATTCGATGGCCGCCCACGCAATATATTCAATGGCCACCCTATTTTAAACGGGTGGTATGAATAAAAGAAGAGGGAGCCCATGGCGTGGATCAGACAGCGAACAGGTAGCGCAGGAAGGGAAGATGCGCTCGTAGCGCGCAGGGAAAAGCTCGGACGAGCTCGCTGAAGAAGCAAGATACACTCAGAAGAGCCTAGCAATCTTGTTTGGTGCTATTCTCGGCGAAATCCAAGCGGTTCGAACTTGCCAACTGCCACGTCATCAACCCCACTCCCACGCCAGGTCAGTCACGGCGCCGTGACTACGTGGTGGGAAAAACAAAACTTGAGCTATTATAGGAGGTCATAAAACGAGGGTAAGAAGTAGGGATTCGAGGGGAGAAAGCCAAGGAGGAAGAGGGAAAAGGAAATCTTGGAACGAAAGGGAAGAAGGGAGAGGAGGGAGTCGAAGGGCAAGACGGGGATGAGCTACATCTCTCTCGCTCTCCTCCTCGAGCTTGAGAAGCATAACGGGACTCCTCTCTCGTCCTCGAAGCAACCAAAGCAAAGGAGAGACTCTCTCTCTCTCTCTCTCACTCTCTCTCTCTCTCTCTCTCTCTCTCTCTCTCTCTCTCTCTCTCTCTCTCTCTCTCTCTCTCTCTCTCTCTCTCTCTCTCTCTCTCTCTCCGGCCCTTGAGATGCTTGAGGGAGATGAAGCAAAGGGAGATGGGGGCGAGAGGCATCAACGGGAAGTTGTGCAGTTGTGAAGGAAGAGGGAGTTGGAGCTTTACTTGAGAAGGAGGCCAAGGGAGAAAGGCTTGGAGAAGGCAGAGCTCGACATGTTAAGGCGACTAATAGAGAAGGAGGGTGTCAAGGCAGTGAAGCAAGATCGAGAAGAAGGATCTTGAATCTTGGGAACCAAGGAGCCAGAACAAACAAGAAGGCTCAGGGGAGACCAATAAGAAGGGTTGTGAAGATTATGGGAAGCAAGAACGAAGTCTCTTTCTCTCTTTCGACTTCGGTTACCAAAGAAGGAAAGAAAAAGGCTAATCAAAGGCTCTATCTCTCTCGGCCTTCTGGTAAACTGGAGGAGACTCGCTCTCGAGTAAGCAAGGAGATAGTTTAACCTCTCTCTACTGTATTGGGAATTACAAGGACATCAAGAAGGAAATTTCACTAGATATGTACGCCTTGATTAGCTTATAAAGGCTCTAACGACAGGAATAAGTGGAATTTTATAGTCTTGGTCTAATTCGAGAGCATTAAACTCTATTAACTCCATTAGTGCCGTTAACGGCAAACATTTGTAATCGAATTTCACTTCGGCTAATCATTAGCAGCTTGGCACATTCCGCTTGTCAATTTTTAAGCATTTAAGGTGTTTTCAGACTCTTTTGCTTTGTGTTTGGCATCTAGTCTCTTGCACCTCCCACAACCAGAGGCCCGGCGCCTACCCGGCTCACATAGCGAACACATATCCCCCGACATCTCTGGTGAACCCGATGCGAAACGAGCCGGGGTGGGAGGTATAGATGGAGATCCCAGAACAGCTAAAGCAGTTTATTGAAGATTTCAATGTGAATGGATTTGATAAAAATCTACCAGTTGCAGATTTGGCAAAAATGATGGAATTATTTCAAGGATGTCTACAGGAAGCAAAAGCCATGCAGATAAAAAAGCAGATTGATGATGCTCTAGAGCTAGCACTTGATGCTGTTCGGGAGCAGTATTATCATTTTCAGGGATATGATCCATAAGGTTTTATTGCATGTTACGAAGCTGAGATGAAAAGCCGAAATGTTACAGAAGATCGAATGAATGCAGCTTTTGAGGAGGTTGTAAACTCGGATTTTAAGAAGCAAGTTCAAGAACTGGCAGAAGAATATCCCACACGGTGGGAGTATTTTACAGAGGAATTTATTTACGAAAGCTCAAGGATTCTAGATCGGGAAATAAAGGAGATGACTGAACGAAATAAGGTTGTCTTCAGTAAAGGTGAAGGGGATCAGATGCAGATCCTCGACTATGATGAATTCTGGGCGCATATTTCTGCAAGAAGTAAAGCCAAAGAGAATGCTAAGCTGGAAGTAGAAGATTCATTTTCAGAGGAGCTTAATTTGAGCAAAGAGGAAAAGGTAAACAATGAATTTAAAGCTCGAACAGATTTATATGAATTTTTTTCAAAGATTACTTGCATGGACGCTACCTCTAATAATGGTTCAAGCGAAGACATAGATTGTACAACAAGTGGTTCACAAGCTGCTGACCTTGACATGGTTTCTTCTGAAGGAGTTCATCAAGCAGATGAGCCTCTACAGGACATTACTGAAACTATTTGCACTATAGGCGAGCATGTTAACATGTTTGCTGCAGATGATTGCATAAATAAATCTATTATATACACAGTAGCTGATGAAGTGACTAAGATTGTGGACCCAGCACAGGATGATCCTGAGGATGTCAATGAACCTACGATTGCTACTAACAATATGCTTGCAGATGATGCTATCACAGAAGAGGATGCTATAATTATGAATTTCTGTCTAGATCTGAAGGAGATGTTTATGAGAGTATAGAAGAGCTTTCTGATGCATATACCTCTTCAGAGGGGGTGCCAGATGAGCCTTTACAACTCTATAATGTATTGCTAAGTAACATGGATGAAGATGAGGAATCAGAGGATGATATGGATGAGTATGAAGATTGCTCGGATCATGTTGATTGTGAACAGATTATCGACAGGGATTTTACATCTACGGTTGTAGATGGGCTGCATGAGGAGATAACTCCTACAGTTTTGATTAATGTTGAGACTTCTAAGAGTGATTTTTCCGAGGATTCTACGGATGAAGATCTACAGGATAAAGCTGCTTTGCATGATCAAGATGAAATCCCAACAAGTGAAAATTTGTCTGATGATACAGGTCGAGAGACTCCCAAGGGTTTTCGTGATGGCTATGAAGCTAGAGGGGGTGATGATGCTAAATCATCCTTGATACTGCAAAAGGTACACAGGGTTTTTCATTTCCTTGGACAATATGCCAGAAGTGGCTGGATTGGGATGCTACTCCTATTGATGCTTATGTTAGTGATGTCTTGGCTGCCAGTAAAAGGGAGACAGATTTCTTTAATGCTTTCTGGTAACGAGCTTAAGTTGCCAACAGTTTATGGGATGTGGGTGCTGCACTATGCTTCAGGTGAAGCTCTAGTATATTGCGGAGCCCATCAATGTTATGTGATCTCAATGGTGTTTGATCCAGGAGATTCTAAGGATATTCATAAGTAGATTCAATATGAATGGATACTGATCAGTATGCATAGTAATTGTGTGCTATTTGAACCAAGGGTAGCATATTTTCACCAGAAATTCTTGATATTGATTGATACAGGAAATGTATGCTCATGTGGATATCATGATGCTCCAATGTGTGGGCAATTCCTTATCATCCCATTTGATCCTGGGGGTTACTAAAGTGCAAGTTGCAGATGCAAAGGATACCATATGCCTGATGTAGTAGGCTCCATGATACAAGGTTTTATTTTCTAGATTATGCTGAGTTAGAAGAGTGTTTCGCTATGCATTCAATAAGATTACATGGTTGGCTTCCAGCTGACTTCTTTGGACAATTGATGAAGTATCTTCACATCTTTTGAGTAGGTTCTGCTAATAGAACTTGAAGTAAAGGACTTGACGGCCATTCCATGTGCAGACAGAGTAAGGCATACTTGAGCTTGACAGGGTTCCTTAAGAGAGAACTTAATGGTCAAGCCGTGTGCATCATTAACTGGAGCACTTGAGTCTGGCGGGGTTCACTAAAAATGTTATCCATAATTGAATGCTTTGAAGATACGGCAGATACAGTTCAAAGATTTTTGATGGGCAGCTACCTAATGCTTAAGCTAGAACATTGATGATAGGGTATAAGCCTTATATCATTTTTCATACGTTTATCAGTTAAGTGAGTCTGATGATGGCAAAGAGCTTAAGGTACCTAAAGCAGATGTAGATTGAAGTGCAGTTCGCACAGACCGGAGGCTGTGCAGGTTCAGAGGGGGTGAATGTCGTGCAGCTCCGCTGTCATGATGAGAAAAAGAGCAGAGAAATGCAAGCTAATCTTCTTTGAAGGCTACACATTTAATGGTCAGTGATCAGGGCTTGATAACAGGCCAAGCTTAATGATTAATGTATGCCAGATGCGGCTTAAAAGGGCCAATAGATACCTCAATGATGCCAAAAATGAGTATGCTTGCAGTGACCACAGATGAGAGATTATGATGTAAAACTGCAGTGCTTGAAGTGCTCTACCGGCCTGTCTTTACAACTCGTCGATTGGAGCTACAGTGAAGAAGTTATGGCAGTTTGAAGTTTGAGTCGATTGAAGATCCGTACTGGATTGGGCAACTGCAGCTAAGGTGACAGAGATGAAATGAATGCATGGGCTTGAACTGCTCTACTTCTGGAGCGCGTCGGTATTTTTAGATCAGCAATCAGAGTTACGGTTGCCAAGATATGGGCAGTAAAAGATTCACTGGGGGTCGGTTCCGTGCCAATCCGGTCCGCTCGGTCGGAGTGCCATCTGAGAATTTTGGCTACCTCAGTAGGGTTCGTATGCGTTGTATGCAGTTTGAGAAGTCTAAAGGAATTAAGGGCTCGCCAAACCGAGTCCGGGTTCATGAGATAATATGGATTGAGGCCGGTGTCAGCTGCTGCTGCTGGCACTACGTTGAGTTGGATAATTTTGGCATTAATTGAGAAGCTGATACAAGTAATAAACAACCGAGTGCAAAGGAAATGTCTTTCACGAAATGCAATCACTTATATTTCCATCTTGGGGACATGTGGCACTATTCTCAGGACCTTGTTACGAGTAAGTAAATTCACGATGATATTGTTAGCTGATAGTTGCTGAGAGAAAAATTTGTGCTTAGCAGCACTGAGTTGGCCGGAATGTATACAAGATGTTGAGCTTGGTAGTGCTTTGGTCGGCATGTATGCAATGTGGTGCCCACTAGGGCCGCCCGTGCAATAAATTCGATGGCCGCCCGCCCAATATATTCAATGGCCACCCTATTTTAAAAGGGTGGTGTGAATAAAAGAAGAGGGAGCCCATGGCGTGGATCAGACAGCGAACAGGTAGCGCAGGAAGGGAAGATGCGCTCGTAGCGCGCAGGGAAAAGCTCGGACGAGCTCGCTGAAGAAGCGAGATACACTCAGAAGAGCCTAGCGATCTTGTTTGGTGCTATTCCCGGCGAAATCCAAGCGGTTCGACCTTGCCAACTGCCACGTCATCAACCCCACTCCCACGCCACATCAGTCACGGTGCCCTGACTGCGTGGTGGGAAAAGAAACTTGAGCTATTATAGGAGGGCATAAAACGAGGGTAAGAAGGAGGGATTTGAGGGGAGAAAGGCAACGAGGAAAAGGGAAAAGGAAAGCTTGGAACGAAAGGGAAGAAGGGAGAGGAGGGATTCGAAGGGCAAGACGGGGATGAGCTACATCTCTCTCGCTCTCCTCCTCGAGCTTGAGAAGCATAACGCGACTCCTGTCTCGTCCTCGAAGCAACCAAAGCAAAGGAGAGACTCTCTCTCTCTCTCTCTCTCTCCGGCCCTTGAGATGCTTGAGGGAGATGGGGGCAAGAGGCATCAACGGGAAGTTGTGCAGTTGTGAAGGAAGAAGGAGTTGGAGCTTTACTTGAGAAGGAGGCCAAGGGAGAAAGGCTTGGAGAAGGCGGAGCTCGACATGTTAAGGCGAGCAATAGAGAAGGAGGGTGTCAAGGCAGTCAAGCAAGATCGAGAAGAAGGATCTTGAATCTTGGGAACCAAGGAGCTGGAACAAACAAGAAGGCTCAGGGGAGACCAGTAAGAAGGGTTGTGAAGATTATGGGAAGCAAGAACGAAGTCTCTTTCTCTCTTTCGACTTCGGTTACCAAAGAAAGAAAGAAAAAGGCTAATCAAAGGCTCTATCTCTCTCGGCCTTCTGGTAAACTGGAGGAGACTCGCTCTCGAGTAAGCAAGGAGATAGTTTAACCTCTCTCTACTGTATTTGGGAATTACAAGGACATCAAGCAGGAAATTTCACTAGATATGTACGTCTTGATCAGCTTATAAAGGCTCTAACGACAGGCATAAGTGGAATTTTATAGTCTTGGTCTAATTCGAGAGCATTAAACTCTCTTAACTCCATCAGTGCCGTTAACATTTGTAATCGAATTTCACTTCGGCTAATCATTAGCAGCTTGGCACATTCCGCTTGTCAAATTTTAAGCATTTAAGGTGTTTTCAGACTCTTTTGCTTTGTGTTTAGCATCTAGTCTTTCGCACCTCCCACAGCCAGAGGCCCGACGCCTACCCGGCTCACGTAGCGAACACATATCCCCGACAACACCTCTAATATAAAAACCTGCCCCCCTTGCTGCGTTGATCCAATGGCCCAAAGTCCCCCACTTGGCCAATAAGGCGCTCCGTCATAGATCCCCTTACTCCGGCCTCGTGTCACATATAGACGAGGGGGGAGGGGGGGATTACAACTGTCCATCCATTGTCCGTGAAATTGCGGAATCTTACTCTTGAGCTCTAGATGTGTGACACGTCACAAAAGAACCAATCCTTGCTATCCAAGTCCACGCAAGGAAAGATAAGTGCACTTTAGTTCGTCAATGCATGGAATGAGGAGGTGCAACCCTTTAGTGTGTCAACGCAAGGAACAATGAGGTCCAACATGTCAGCATGTGGTGGACTTGTGTAGCATGTCCGGCTGTACCCCATGGGTGCATGCTATGCACGATTTGTCAGCATGCCATTGGCATCTCATAATCCAGGCATCCAACCTCAGCGGTCTCCATTGGTCATGCTGATCAATGGAAACGGACAATCCATGACCATTCCCTACACTGCCAAGGTCGGGAGTTGGAGGATTGTAGATCCATTATATCCTATACTTTCACCATGCAATCGTCCGATTGTTGATATGTCAGTGCCTGGAATGGGTCGAAGCTAGTGACCACTTCAGAAGCTGACACTGCTGACTGCTACTCCAAAAGATTGACGTCGCTCAATTTTTGTCCTCTACCGCCATTGCCAACAAGACTTAGTCTTCACGAAAGTTACCTCCATGTGGCTTTAATGGCCCTCCTCCTCTTGACATGGACGGTCAGGAATGGTCCGTTAGTGACCATTATCTCTGTAATTTGCACTCCCCCCATTGGCTTCCGACTTTCGCTGATTGCCAAGGGGTCACACAAATTACTCCCTACCCCATATCAGACGACAATATTATAGTGTGGGCAAGAGCTTTCCCACTTGTAAGAAGACAACTTTACAATGGACGGACCAGGCCAGAGATCAAACTAAATATGACAACCAGGAAATTAGCCAAAATCTAGGCATTTATTTGAACTAAAATGGCCGATCATTGACCTCCAAATGTCAAGGCCAAAAAAACGGCTGTAGTGAATTGATTTTCCAAGGTTGGAAGAAGGCAATGCGTGCGTGGGGGCAATGTGGTCGCAACCTGCATGCAAGGCACCTTGCCTTCTTGACGTCAACGCTATCCAGCTTGTCAACTCCGGCCCACCACCACCTTCGATTATTATTACATTAATAAAATCCATCTGGTCGTGTGCATTACTACATTCCTACACACTCCATAGGCTACCCTCTACCTCGTGCCGGACTCAAATCTTCGAGTCAACCAATTAAATTAACTCCCTTATGCTTTCTTTTACTCAGACTTGGTAGCTCGAACTTGGTACCTTAATCCATTGCTCCATATAAACCCACAAGAAGTTTTGGACAAATTCTCACAATATTTCCCACATTATTGTGACTTACCTCAGCATCATGAGCTTCTGTGAGGGAGGCGTCGCATACCTAGCTAGCTACGATTGGGGCTAGGGGACCGCCAGCCCGGTGGGGGGGGCGGGGGTCCCCTGCCCCCAATCGTACCTAGCTAGGTATGCGGTGCCTCTCGAGCACAAGCTCATGATGTTATGAATTGTATGAAAAACACCGAGAAAGACTCCATTTTCCTACATGAGAAATTTTCTAAATCTTCTTGTCACCATGTTCTTGGGCCTTGGCTTTTATTTGGAAGGTCAAATACCAATACGTAAGGCTTTTATAACCACAATGCCCAAACTTTGGCCTTGAAAGTTAAGATTCATTGGTATTACAATGGACCTTGTGTATCAAGGAGGAGGGGGTGGGTTGGTAGGGGTGGCTGCCCTGATAGTCGATGTAATGATAGTCCCTGGATGATGTCATGGCTCAACAAGAGCATGATTATGGACCTTGTGTATCAAGGAGGAGGGGGCGGGTTGGCAGCTCTAATAGCCGATGTAATGATAGTCCCTAGATGATGTCACCGCTCAACAGGAGCATGACAAGACCTTCTAATTTTTTGAGATGTTCAATATAATTCACTCACAATTGTGAGTTTGCTATTAAAAAAAAAAGATTAATTGGTATTACAAACAGAATTTTTCATTAAATGCCTTCAGTGGATAACACTATTGTGAACTCACCAATACGACATTTGTCAAGGGGCTCCCACACGTATGGTGGAGGTCGGTGTGTTATTCCAAGTACTTGGAGACGCATCTTGTAAGGTGGTATGCCACTGCTTGCCTAGAGGTCTCGAGGGGTTGGTTTTTTTTCAAAAAATCACCGATTCACTTTGAGCAACCTCTACTTCTGCCACGAGCTGCATAAATGTTACCGAGTAGCACGTATCTTGCAGCATTGCATTTATCTTGCATTAAAGCTCGATCTTCCAAGCTGCACATTTTCCTTTTTGACAAGCACCTAGAAAACGTAACGAAGCTGATAATAGGCTCATCTCAATTACTCTTATAGTTTTGTCAAAATAACTTGCCTACCCAAGTAGTAGGTCCCCAAAACGATCTTTTCATTTCTTTTTAGAGGAATCAAAGGAGATGCTTCCATGCCTTTGAAGCTAAAAAGAAGGGAAGGGGCACGAGGAGGAGAGAGGAGAGGAGAGAGCAAGAAGATTTTTTGGGTGTGGTAGTGTGTCTAGCCGAAGTGCAGATCAGGCTCTCTCTATTTTTCTTCTTCTTCTTCTTCTCTTATTCGCCCAAGCTGCAGCACCATGCGATTTTTTTGTGTGCGATGTTGCGAGGTAGCAGAGATAGCATTTTGTGAGGGCGAAGCCGGACGGCGATGTGTGTGTGTGTGTGTGTGTGTGTGTGTGTGTGTGTGAGAGAGAGAGAGAGAGAGAGAGAGAGAGAGAGAGAGAGAGATGGTCTACGTGAGAGAAGAGGGAGAGCAAGAGAGATACATAGTGCGAACTCTCAGCAAAGCAGAGGAAGCGGGTATTGTTGGAGGGTGGCCAAGGTTTATATGATAACGACTCTCTCTCTCTCTCTCTATCTCATGCTCAGTACAACAGAGAATCGCTTTGACGAGGCAACGCCTAGGGAAGGTAGGGGTAACAGGAAGGAGGACGAGGACGAGAATCCAAGGGAGAGCACGATCGTTTTGTTCTCTGTTGCAGATGGTAGGGTACGGTGGGAAGGAGAGACAGGCAGACAGAACGGAGCATGTGCATGGCCTCCAATTGAGTGCCTCTTTTTAAAGGTTAACGTCCTCAAGGAATCTTTGTAGCTAATTAATTAATGGAGAGTGAAAGTAGACCGAGTAGGGAGGCAAGAGTATGTCATAAAGCAAGTGTAAGTGTAGTCCTCTTTTTCTTGCATAAAGCTATATGTTCCCTTATGCTATCCAAAAGCATTTGACCCGCATGAGGTAGACCTAAGTGACTATAAGTTACTACATGCATCGAGAAGGAGAGACAGGCAGACAGAACGAAGCATGTGCATGGCCTCCAATTGAGCGCCTCTTTTTAAAGGTTAACGTCTTCAAGGAATCTTTGTAGCTAATTAATTAATGGAGAGTGAAAGTAGACCGAGTAGGGAGGCAAGAGTATGTCATAAAGCAAGTGTAAGTGTAGTCTTCTTTTTCTTGCATAAAGCTATATGTTCCCTTATGCTATCCAAAAGCATTTGAACCGCATGAGGTAGACCTAAGTGACTATAAGTTACTACATGCATCGAGCACACTAAAAAAGAGTGATTGCTATTGGAGAGCTGGCCTTGTGTTGCATTAAGAAAAATACTATGGATGCCATGGCAATGGGCCGGTTGGGAATCAGTTGCTCGGCCGGTGAACCAAGGAGGCCTCGGAGTTCTCAACCCTGTGGCCCATGCAGAGGTTTGTTGTGCCAAATTTGTTGTTTCCTTGGCCAAACAGGATCAAGTTTGGGCTGTCATGATCAGAGATATGATAGAAGCAGCTAAACTTGGCTCGAAAGGTGAAAGTGGAGCGGGGTAGAGGTTCATGACAAACTATTAGCCCCGACGTGGTCTACTGTAAGAGAGGGGAAGCTAGAGCCTGAGAGTCCACCACCGAACCACCCATTATATAGCAAATCCCCTGGCCCTTTGCCCTAGTTGGACTCCCCTTTCCACACCGCCTAGCCCGGCCCTGCCCTTGTCTAGTCCGTTGTCCTGACATTACTCCCCCCTTAAGAAGAGTTTTCGTCCTCGAAAACAAAAGTGGTGAACTTCTTCTTAAGAACACTAATGTTTTCCCAAGTGGCACCTTCTTCAGGTCGGTCTTTCCACTTGATTGAGGCTTGTTGACGTACATGATGATGTGTACGCAACTAATGATAATCAAGAACATGTTCTGGTTCATGCGGTAAGGTAGGAGGTTCAATGAAATCAACCAAAACCTGTTGGTCAATGACATTGTCGTCCCTATGTAACCGCTTATGTAAACGGCTTACATGAAACACCGGATGAATTCGAGAATGTGAAGGTAGTAATAATTTGTAGGCACGATAACCTACTTCCTTGAGTCTTTTGAAAGGAACACAATATCGGGGAGATACTTTAGGTGTCGGCCCAGTTTTCAGACTTTCTGAATATTCTGGCACACGTAGAAATACTTCCTCCCCTTCTTCGAAGGTAACTTGCCGACGTTTCTCATCAGCGTACTTCTTATACCGATCCTGTGCTTGCCGGACGTTCTGACGAGCAAGTTTCAGCATATCCATGTGGTCTTGGAGAAAATCCTTAACCTGTTGGAGTTTTTCGGTTTCCAACCCCACCGTAACTGGTGACCTAGGTTGAAACCCGTACATGAGCATGAAAGGACTAAAACCTGTCGTGACATGCTTAACACTGTTGTAGGAAAACTCGAGAATAGATAAGTATTCTTCCCATTCTGACTATTTTTTGCTGACATATGCTCTTAGCATATCCTCTAGCACCTGGTTAACCCGTTGTCGAAAAATTTGCGGTCTTGCCGGGAAAGCACCGGGCTTATGGTTGTGAGAGTTTGTGAGAGAACTCCAAAAAACTATATGAAGGAGTTAAACTATAGATGCCATGAAGACTAAGGTTTGGACGGAAGTGCAATCAAAGAAGTTCCACTCTTTCTATCTTGCACTCACACACACAAAGAAAGAACACAAAAGAGAGTGTCAAAACAACACAAAGATGAAAACATCAAGGCTATGGTCATATCGTATCATGGGTAATATGAAAGGGTTAATAGATGAGTTAATGGCATTCAATCTTGGTTGACCAAATATATATGTTTTGTCTAGTGATGGGGATTAATTGTGTATACAAATACTCTTGGTTCATAGCAAGATAACTACGCTTACATCAAAAGAAAAGTTATAGTCTATAAGAGGTAGTATAATGGGATCCGGTGATAGAAGTATTTCATTGAGCCTTTCTGGGCCAAAGAGAAACACTATACATTGTTGAAAGTGTATTTTACGGCTAATCCATACGTTAATTCTAATAGATCGTACAGAGTGAAAGCGATAGAAATTATCATCATGTAAATTATTCATCTAGGATAACTCTAGTATGTGTAAAATATAGAAATGAGAGAAGAGAAGGGAAGAGAAGAGAAGAGAGTTTCCCTCCCAAGCCCTATTCTTGCCCGTAGGCAATAAGGATACTGCGGGGAGAGATGTACCTGTATAGCAAGGAGAACCTAAAATTTATAGAGAGGATGAATTACTTAGAGTGACAGAGATAGGTTTGGTTAAGGAGATGAGATTAGATATATATATATTTTTATATGTAGGATTAGAGATGAAAAAGAAAACAATAAGAAATCAAGAACACATCAATGTAGAACACATCTTACTTGACAAACCCTTCGGCACCATTATTGATGGAGAGAGAAGAAGAGTGGATAATTCCACGTTGATTGATACACCAAGTGCAAGACCTTCTTTGATTAGAGTTGATCTTCCAAGGTTAACTTGTTGCAAGAATGGCTAGTCTTCTTTTAGGAGAAAGTGTAGGCTTAGGCTTATGTTAATGACTAAGTACAATTTGGCATTACTACTCCCTCCCTCATGCATTCCTCTCATCAATGGCTTGAATGCTTGAGTTCCTTTCAAGGAAGAAGAGGTCCCCTTTCATAGGTGAAGGGAACCCCCAAGGGTTTACACAAGAAGAGAAGAGCTAGTGTGAACAGAAACTGGAAACGTTGGAAATGAGTTGTCCCTGCATGATGTGGGCAGACTCGGGTCCAATATTTTGATCATATCTCCTCAACCGTGGCTCCAAATAAAAAAATAAAAATATGGGCAAAAAATGCAGCTCATTAGCTACGATTTTCATTTTAAAATCGTTTTCCAATTCAAATTGGAATCTTGTGTTAAAAAATCATCAAAATAGGGTCCATTTCTGGCAGCAAAAGTCTTCCGTGGTCCCGTTAGCTTAGACTTTCATTTGATTCCAAAGGACACCTCATGCCATATGAAAGCATGAAATTGCTCCTTGACAAAGTTTTGTAATCATGCTTGCAATGATGCATTAAAATAAGTGTATCTTTGAAATCATGCCACCTAGTGTCCAACTAGGTTTTGATTCCCTCCTAGTAGCTATTTAAAAAGAAATATAAGAAAAATATAAAAAATTCATAGAATATATATAGATTGAAAATTACCCTAGATATAGGATCTAGATAGGGTGTGAGATAATAATGAGATGGTAGAATGATTTTTGCCCCAAGTTAAAGAGGCGGAGCTATTGACGCTTTTTCCATAGTATTTTCTGATTGGTAAAGTAAGAATAGGTTACCCTTGAGATAAATAATAGGATGAGATAGAAAGCATATTATTATACTTAAATATGTATATTTACATTATAGGAAATATAACTATGTATATACAAAGTTACAAGATAACTCTTGTAGCATGCGTTCCCACTATGTACGTGTCATAGCACGACACCGTTCCGTCTAACCCTCCGTTTCTGGATTATCCATTGTACTGAGGTTTAATTGTGTACCCAATTGGTTAAAAACAGCTCTCCAAAAGTGGGTGTTAAACTTGGGATCACGGTCACTAACAATGTTACTTGACAAACCATACAATCTGTATAGATTGTCCACAAATAACTTGGCTAGTTCTGGTGTCTTAGCCGTTGATTTGGTCGGAATAAACTTTACATAGTTTAGTCAATCTATCTAAGACCACCCATACTGAGTCATGACCTCGTACACTGGTTGGTGAACCTACAATAAAATCCATAGAGATGCTTTTCCGTTTTCCATTGCGAGTCTCCAAAGGATATAAAAGTCCTCCTGCTTTCAGGCACTCTGCTTTGTTAACTTGACATTTTTGGCAATGCAAGACATAATCTTGAACAAAGCCATGTATACCTGGCCAGTAAAATTTTCATCGTACGAGAGCATAAGTTTTTCTATCCCCGGGTGCCCTGCACTTGGACTATCATGACATTCATAAAGAATTTTGCGCCGAATGTCTGTGTTGGTCGGTACACAAGCTCTCCCCTTGTTGGAAATAGGGTTGCAAAGAAATGCACACAGCTTGGAGAAGACGAAGGAAGCTCAAGGCACACAATAGAGAGTATGTTACTTAGTATGCATTGGAAAGATATATAGCCCTAGAGTGATGGGCGTATATACAATGCTCGGGGGGAAAAACCTCCTAAAGAGGGAAAAAATGCCCTGGCGGTCCTAATGTGTTCACACACATCACTACCACATGTATATGGTAACAAATCCCCCTGGAGTGATGCGGTGAACGAGAGCTGGCACATGAGTAAAGGGAAGTGCCATGCCCTGAGGACATGATCAGTCCACAAAGGGGAGTAAGCCCAAAGCTTGGCGGAAAGCTTCAAGCTTCTCATGAGACAATGCCTTTGTGGAAAGATCTGCAAGGTTGTCCTGTGTTGGCACATAAGCCAAGCTAATCTCTCCTCCTGAGAGCCTCTCCCTGACATAGTGGTAATGCACCTTAATGTGCTTTGTGCAAGCATGAAAAACTGGGTTCCTCACAACTGCCAATGCGCTCTGACTGTCAGTGTAGATAGTGTTGGCAGTGTCCTGTCCAACACCCAAATCATTCATAAGGCGTCTGAGCCATACACACTCAACCGTAGCTGTGACAACTGCCCTATACTCACCCTCACAACTCAAAGTGGCCACAATAGGTTGCTTCTTGCTCAACCATGATATACATGAACTGCCAAGCATGAAACGAAAACCACTTGTGGACACTCACGTGTCAAAACAACCAGCCCAATCTAGTCTGAAAAAGCATGTAAGTCTGGCGGCAATGATCCCCCCTTGGGATAAAACAATCCAAGATGTAAAGTTCCACTAAGGTAGTGGAAGATCCTCTTGACAGCCTGCCAATGCTTAGACACTGTGCTATGCATAAATCTGCTGACTTGTGAGACTACAAAATGAATATCTGGCCTCGTGTTGCATACATAAATGAGGCAGCCAACAACAATTTGGTAAAGAGTGACATCAGCAGGATCACCAGCATCATGTAGACTCAACTTCAAATCTGTTTCCCTGGGAGTGGCAATAGGGTTGCAATCCTCAAGTCCAATAATGTCTCTATGTAACTTTTTTGACACAGGGCAATACCACCATCACACTGCTTAAACTGTATACCCAAGTAATGATGCAATAGCCCCAAATCTTTCATCTTGAAAGTAGCATTCAAATCAGCCTTAAATTCAAAAATATGTCTCTCATTTGGTCCAGTGATCAACAAATCATCTACATAAAGAACCACAATGAGAAGTACATCACCCTCACGCTTTACATACAATGTGCTTTCTATTGGACTATTACAAAAGCCTCGTTTGACCAAATGAGTGTCAGATTTCTCATACCAAGCACGAGGAGATTGCTTCAACCCATACAAAGCCTTCTTACATCTGCACACTTTTTCCTCTTGTCCTTTTATGGAAAAACCGCGAGGCTGCGTTACATAAACTTCCTCAAATATGTCACCATTCAAGAAAGCAGTAACAATGTCTGATTGATGTACATCCCAACCAAAATGAGCTACTAATGCACATAGAAAACGCACAGTAGTCATACGACAAGTGGGAGAAAAAATCTCTTCATAATCAATGCCTTTTTGCTGTGCATAACCCTTTGCAACAACTCGAGCCTTATGGCGATCAATCTCACCATCCGGCTTACATTGCAACTTGTAAACCCATTTCGTACCAATGGCCTTTGTGCTAGGAGGAAAATCACATAAAGTCCACGTGTCATTTTCTATAAGTGCATCATATTCTGATTGCATGGCAGCCATCCAATTTTCTGAATTCTGTGCTTCATCAAAAGACAGAGGCTCCTCAACATCATGTAAGCTAAACACAGCCAAAGCATAACAATCTGATGCATAAGATGCATGGAGAGAGCCTGAACGAGTACGGCTAGACAAAGGTGCATCCAATTTACTGTCACGCAAAGTGTACACCAGCCATTTTGGCATACCCCTCTAGCCTGCTCATTTTCAACCCTTTCCTCATCAAGTACATCATGTACATCTGCATCCGTAATACGCTGATCTGTAACATTTTGAGAAACCCCCATAGGCAGTACATTTGCCTCATTGGAACTTACATTCATATTTCCACCACTAAAAAGAGGCAACAAAGTGTCATAAATGTCCTGTGAGCTTACATTACTGTCTCTAGTACATGACAGCAAGGGCTGAACAAAATCTTCCACAAACACTACATCTCGTGAAACTAGAATATGCTTTGTTTGCGGATGATATAATCTGTAACCTTTGCTTTCAGCACTATAACCAACAAAAATACATTTGACAGCCTTATCATCCAATTTTCTGCGCTGTGTTTGTGGCACCAAAGCATATGCCAAACATCCAAAAACACGCATGTGCTCAATAGAAGGCTTTCTATCATGCCATGCTTTATATGGATTAATAGACTGCAAAGCTTTCGTAGGACAGCTGTTTAGTACATAAGTGGCACATATGATGGCCTCAAGCGAAAAGGAATGTGGCAAAGCTTGACTTTTGGCCATATATCGTGCCATTTTCATCAGTGACCTATTTTTTCTCTAAGCAACACCATTTTTTTGAGGTGTATAAGGCATTGTACATTGGTGTTTTATCCCACGACTAGCCAGAAATGCATTAAATTCATGAGACATATACTCCCTCCCTCGATCGGAACGGAGGGTGCCCATAGTACATTTCGAGACAAGTTTAGCCATAGCCAAAAATTGTTTGAAGCACATAAAAAGTTCGGACTGCGCTTTAAGCGGAAATACCCATGCATGCCTGGAGTAATCGTCAATGAAAGTCACGAAGTACAGGTAATTTCCCAAGGACGGAGTTTGCATGGGCCCACAAACATCACTATGCACAAGCTGCAACCTGCATGTGGCCCGAACTGAACAATCCTTTGGAAACTTAGAACGCTGCACCTTACCCAAAATACAACCTTCACAAACATGTTTGACAGGTGCTTCAAGAGGCGGCAAAGAAGCAACCATATCAGATTTCTGCAAACGCAGCAAACTGAAAAAATTCAGATGACCAAAACGTGCATGCCAAAGTTTTGCATCCGAAATAGCCCTTGAATCTGCAACAGAATTTGCAAAATTTTGTCCACACTTGTCATACAAAGTGAGCTTATACAGCCCATGACACAAAAGGCCAGATGCAACAATTTCATCACCGAAACTGAGATCATGAACTGTACATCTGTCATCCATAAATTTGACTACAAGTCCAAGTCTAGCAAGTGTGGATACAGACAAGAGATTCTTCTTGATCCCAGGTACATAAAGTGCATCAACAAGTGTGAAGGAACTGCCATTAGCAGCAAAGCACAATCTTTACAACTCCTTGAACTGGATAAGAGGCATTGTTGGCACAAGTGACTGAATTCCCATGAGGGACAGACTCAAGAGAGGTAAACAATTCACGATGTGAGGTAATGTGCTTTGTAGCACCACTGTCGAAATACCATACATGTGAATCTGTAGCAACTGACAAGCATGCATCATGGACAACAGGATTGTAAGTGCACTCTGCGCCAAAAGCCCATTCCGCATCAAGATCAGCATCACAATCTCCTTTCACAGAAGACTCAACAATGGCTACATTTGTAGTGGAACCCGCATTTTCAGTGGAACCACCCTCTTTCTTCTTAGCCTCTTTGGCCTTCAACTTAGGACACGACTTGATCAAGTGATCATTAGCTTTACAATAATGGCAACGCATCTTCTTTTTGCCCTTATCACCAGAATTTCCAGACGAATTATAGCTAGTAGAAGCATTAGGAACAGTATTTTTGCCACTCGCAGCAGAACCATAAGAAGTGGCTGCATTGTTGTTACCACCCTTTCTTTGAGAAGCAATAAAAGCCTGTTCAACTGCACGCTACCTAGTCCTGTTTTTTCTGGAAAGTGACTCTTGCAACAACAATGTGCATAATGCATCAAACTTGACAACTTCTGGATTTCCTTGGGTCATAAGTCTCCAAGTACTAGCAAAATTCTGGTAAGAATCTGGTAAGGAATCAAGAACAGTTTGCACAAGGGAATTGTCTGAAATGACTTCACCTGAAGAAATAAGTTGCTCATTGATATCCTTGACACTAGCAAGGAAAGTGTCCATATCATCTTCCGCATGCATAATCTTTGACTCTAGATCTTGACGTAGCAAAGCAGTTTTAGCCTCATTGCGACTTGCATAAAGACCAACCAAAATATCCCAAGCCTATTTTGCAGACTTTGTTGAACGGATGTGAGGAACAATGGTGAGCTTCACAGATAACACAATCAATGCATGAGCCTGCGCATCCTTAACATCCCAACGAGCTTGTTCTGCCATAGGCAAAACAACTCTAACAACAGCAATCCTTACAACAAGACCTGCAACATCCTCAACATTGCCTACATCCTCAAAACCAGGACGTACATCAATGCCCTGCACAATATTCTAGAGGCCCTTTGACACAAGAACGTGTTGCATCGTATAAGCCCACATAGAGTAATTGTCCTCATCCAACCTGTCCTCAGCAGCAAACATCTTGAACACATATGTGTTGTTGTTGTCAGCCATGGTAAATGCTGCACCTGATGTGAAAACTACCCAAAAATAGGAGAAACGGAGCGGGAACAACACGTGCTACATAGCACAAACCGTAGAAGGCTGTAAGGCACCTATTATGCAGAAAACGACTGTTAGGCACACATTGCCATAACAAATAACCAATGCAGTAAACATACAATTCATATCAAACAGGAAGCAGGAAACTGCATACTTCAAACACCATACTGCAAAGGAAACAGGTACATAACATCATAGATAGAGGGAAAATAGTGTGCCATTCATCATCATTATTCAGTAATACAGCAAAAAACACAGAACTAATGCAGGAGAGAGCCAACTGCATCAACAGGCATAGACATAACCGCTTCTCATCCTGAGAATTTACGAGACACACAGCTAACTTCCCCAAAATATAAAATACCCATGTTCACTTATCCCTAAGGTTCAAAGATAAAGTTTTTAGTTACAGTTCAAAAAGTAATAGCCTGACTGCCCTGAAAGCCCTGATAAATTAGGCACTAACACCTGGCACACCTGGTGGGCAAGGTTTTTCAAACCTTGTGAGAACCCATCCCTTGATTAGTCAAATCCTCCTCCAGGTTATCTTTAACTTCAATTCCCTGTAAAACTGTTGCTGCAGTCACAGCTTTGAATCCTATCCTCCTCCAGCTTGAGCAGTTCTTCTTTCCTGTAACTTACTGACTCCTCAGGGGACAACTTCTGCTGCACTGCCACCCTGACACTCGGCACCAAAAACTCCATGGGTACCACTGCTTCCATCCCATAAACCAAGTTAAAAGGTTTCATTCCTGTTGTGACTTTGAATGCAGTCCTAAAAGCCCAAAGTGCAGAGTCTAACTTCACATCCCAGTCTGTCCTGTTTTGATTTACCAGCTTCCTGATTATCCTGACCAAAATCTTATTGGTACTCTTTGCCTGTCCATTTGCCTGAGGGTAATACATAGTTGATTTCTTGTGCAAAATCATATGCAGTTCAGTCAGTTTACTGATCACTTTGTTAATGAAATGGCCTCCCTGATCAGAAACTAGCTCAATTGGACACCCAAACCTGGTCATGATATTCTTGTAAAGAAAATTTGCCACACTCCTTGCTGCATTATCTCTCAAAGCTATTGCTTCAACCCATTTTGTGCAATAATCAGTTGCAACCAGAATATACCTGTTCTGTGTAAATCTTGCAGGTGGTTTGATAGTACCAACAAAATCCAACCCCCACTTCTGAAATGGTTCTAAAGGTAGCACAGGTTGTAATGGCATCCTATCTACATTCAATGGTCTGCCCTCTCTTTGACATAACAAACAGTTTTTACTGAATTCCTGAGCATCCTTGATCACATCTCCTGAAAAGTGGCCTCCTACATCACCTGCATGAGCCTCTGCAAGAATTGCTCTCTGTTCATATTCAGGAACACATCTCCTGATCCCTTGGTCAATTCCTCTCTTAAACAACACCCCTGCAATCACTGTAAATGGTTTACTTCTTAGGGCCAACCTATTTCTATGATCCTTGTTCATTGTTTCAGGTAAAACTCCTTCAGTTAAAAATTGCAACATGTCCTCATACCAGTCCCCTGACTGGTCAGTCACCTGAATAAAAAAAAGTTCTGCATCAGGTAATTGATCAGGTACACCTTCAGGATCATATTCCCCTACTCTAATCTACTCAAATAATCAGTCAAGACATGAAGTCTTCCAGGAGTATGTATAACCACATAGTCAAACTCCTGCAACAACAATATCCACCTGGCTAACCTTCCTGACAAATGTGGTTTATTGACCAGGTAAATCAATGCTTGGTGATCAACATGAAAAATTACCCTGTTTGCCAACAAGTAATGCCTAAACTTTTGTAAAGCATATACCATTCCCAAGCACTCCCTTTCTGTCACTGTGTAGTTTTTTTCTGAAGGTGTTAATACCCTACTGGTATAATAAATGGGTCTGAACCATCCTCTTCTTTGCTCCTGCATCAATGCTGCTCCAACTGCTACATGGGATGCATCTACAAAGATATGGCATGGTAATTTCCAATCAGGAACAATCAGTACAGGTGCTACTGTTAGCATATTCTTCAGAATCTGAAATGCTTTGATTTGCTCTTCCTTCCATTCAAATACACTATCTTTCTTTGTAAGTTTTGTCAATGGAATACACACATGAGCCAAATACCTCAAAAATCTATTATGCCACTTAACCTGTCCCAAAAACCTACCCAACTGTTTAACTGTTTTGGGCTCTGGTGCTTTCTTGATGGCTTCCACCTTGTTAGGATCAATAGAAACCCCTTCTTCAGAAATGATATGCCCTAAGAGGACTCCCCTCTTAACTGCAAAAGCACATTTTGCTGGATTTAGTGACAACCTGAACTCCCTGCATTTCTGAAAACACAGTCTCAGGTGTCCAAGATGCTCGGCTCCTGTTTCTTTCCAAAAACACTGAAATCATCCAAGAAAACTCTCATGAAGGTTGTCAAAAACTCTGAAAATATATGTTGCACTGCTTTTTGAAATGTTGGAGGAGCATTTTTTAGACCAAATGTCATCACATTACTTGCATACACCCCCCATTCAGTCACAAAACCAGTTTTATTCTTGTCTTCAAATGCCATTGCAATTTGGTTATACCCACTAAATCCATCCAAGAAGCTATAAATCTCATGTCTAGCTACTGCATCAAGTAGAGTGTCACAAAAAGGCAAAGGAAAAGGATCAGTTTTGGTAGCTACATTAAGCTTCGTGTAGTCAACACATACCCTAATCTTGCCATTTTTCTTTGGAACTACAACAATTGGTGATAACCAAGTAGCTTCTTCCACAGGATAGATAAAACCAACAGCCAAAAGCTTATCTATCTCTTCTTTTACCTGCTTAGCATAATTGGGATTCATCCTGTACCTTTGTTGTACCACAGGAACTGCATCAGCCTTCAGGTTAATTTTATGCTGACAAAAACTAGCATCAACTCCCTTCATATCTGTGTACTTCCATGCAAAAATATCTTTAAATTCCAACAATAACTCCTTAAGTTTCAGTTTAAATTCCTCATCAATATCTGCTGAGTCTTTCACTGTTTGGGGTTCTTCCTGGGTGTTCAGGTTCAGTTCCTGCAGTTCATCCTGAGTTACCCTAGCAGTATTTGCCATCTGATGCTCAAATGCCCTTTCTGCTTGCTTCACTGCTTCAATAGCTTCCTCTTCTTCCTTCTTTTGAATTTGCAGGTTCTTTAGTAAATCATTACCCATTTTGTTGCTTGGTTGTCTACTTCCCTGAGTAATCAGTGATTCATGAAATCCTGATTGTTTTCCATCATCCACTGAATGTAGGACATATCTATGTGCAATCTTCTGCACATCCACTTCAAATATTGGTACTACTGATGAATTAGTCTTCAGAAACTCCTCTTCTGCATCTTCTCCAATTTCTTCCACCATGTTGAGTCCTTCTGCATGCAATGTCCTAAACCCTGGTGGTATAACTTTCTTTGCATCCATTTACATTTTCACTTTCTTCTTCCCTCTTTTGATCACAATAGCATCTGCTCCCCATAACTGCTTTACTCTTGCTGCCCTCAACCAAGGTCTACCCAACATCATTGGGTATGAACATGTTGATTCTTCTAACCTGAGAACTACAAAGTTGGCAACAAACTACAATCCTCCCACTGAAATTAACAAATTTTTGAGAATTCCCAAAGGTTGAACTCTCCTTTGATCTGCCATCTTTACCTGAAAAGGTGCTGGATCCCACTTCAAGAGAGTTAATTTTTTGCATGTAGATTCTGGAAGAATATTGACTCCTGAACCACCATCCAAGAAAACTCCTGGGACAAAAACTTTCCCAATAGATACCCCAACAACTGGTACTTTATTATCCACATCCATTGGCAAAACTTCACATGCCTCTCCAATATTATTTTCTTCAGGATCAGTACTCATTACCTGATTACCTTTTTTTTCCTTCATTAACTTTTTGAGCAATTGTTGAGAAAAAGCAGGTACCAACCTCAACATCTGCTTTACAGTAAATGTAATTGGAGCTGCCAACAAAGCTTCATAAAATTCATCACTGCTGCCCTGCTCTTTCAGTACAACTTTTCCTTGTCCCAACAAATCTTTACCTTGCTTGCCCAAAGCATTTGCAGGAAATTCCCACTCATCTGTGAATACATTCCCATCCTGAGATTGCTGTAGTTTCTTCAGTGTCTCATTTCTCACTTCTTTCTGCTCTTTCCAGTTTACAGTACCTTTATCTGCTTTTTCCTGAACAACCTCTTTCATTGGTTTTGATTTTGATCTTGTCACTATCATGACATCAGTGCACTTACTGCTTTCAGGGACATCTTCAATTTGGATACATGTTGGACAGTCACAACTGCATTGCTTACACATTCCCTGAGTATACTGACATTCCTGAACTTTGTCAACAGATTCCTGCTTCTCCTGACAGCATGGTACTTTGTCCTGAACACATTCTTCCTCAACCCATTCTTCATCTATCCATTCTTCCAAAACCACAAGATTAGCCTCCCCTGGAGGTCTCTGCTGCTGTTGAACTGGAGTTTGTTGGTTTTGCCCCTGAGGCCTGTTGTTATTGTTGTTATTATTATTGTATTTGATGATAGGAATACCTCTATCATTTCTGTGTTTGCACCACAACTCACAATCAGGACCTTGTCTGTGTCCTGTTGCTCCACAATAATTACAAGGTGACTGCTGCATGTTATTTTGACCCCTATTCTGAAATCCTCAATTGTTTTGATTCTGAAATCTTCTTGGAGGTGCAGGTCCCTGATATCTCCTGTTATTACCTTGTGGAGCTACCACATTTTCTTCTGCCTCCCTCATCTTCTGAACAATGTACTCAGGTCTTCTTCCCCTGAAATCTGGATTATAGTAACAATTCTCATATTCATGACCAAATCTTTGACAAACCTGACAATAAGGTTTATCTGACATTGCAAACTGATTCATCCCCATTGATTGTAGTTTTTTCTGAACAATCTTGTTAACTGCTTCTGCAGTAACCATATCCTTTCCCTGCTTCTTGTCAGTCTTTTCCTTATCTTTGTCCTTCTTCTGCTTTTGCTTTCCCTTCTTCTTCTTCTTTTTCTTCTTCTTTTCTACCCACTTTTCATCCTCAGAATCAGTTTCCTCTTCAGTATCCTGATCTGAATCTTCAGTATCTGATCCTGAGTCTTCTGCTTCAGAATCTGAATCCTCAGTCTTTTTCTTCTTCTTATTTTTTAATTCTACTTTGCCTCCATATCTCCTTTCATCTCTAGCTGCTGCTTCCACCAATTCAGTAAAATCCTGTGCAGTGGCTAGTGGGGGTCTCCCTGCAACTGCACTCCTGAACTGCTTTTTCAGTCCTTTACAGAAATAATCTCCCAATTGCTCCATAGAAGGTTGTTGGGCTGCTTCCAACCTGTTATTCAAATTTCTGAACTTTTGTGCATAGTCTTCCACTAGCAAATCTTCCCGTTTCAATCTTCTCAATTTCTTCAAGATGTCTTCAGGTGTCTTGTCCTCCCTGAACCTTAAAAGAAATCTAAGCTTCAAGTCATTATAATCAGCAAAAGCTCCCATGCCATACTGGATGAACCAAATCCATGCCTTGCCTTGCAATGTTGCTGCAAAATGTTCTTTCTTCACTGCATCTGGATGAAGTGCCTTATACCCACTGACAGACCATCTTGTTTGAAGCTGACCAACATGGCTATCAGCATCTTGGGTTTTCTTCCCTCTGAACTTAGCCGCTCCCACTTTGGGATTTGGTGCAGCCATTGGTGGTGCTGGAAGTGGTGCAGGTACTCTTACCAGAAGTGGAATAAAAGGTAGATTACCTGTTCTTGCAGGTACAAACTGCAACTGCCTTCTTGTCCTTAAGAGTGTTTGAGTTAGTAATGCATTAACCAACTGTCCCAATAGTGGGTTTGCTGTGGGTGGAGTGGTTTGTTGGCCTTCTTGGTTTGCAGGTGGGGTTTCCTGCACCCTGTCTTCAGGTTCATGCAGTTCAGTCCCCTCCCCAACAATATCTGCCCCTGCAGCAAGTTCTCCTACTAGTTCTTGTTGATCATCACCATCTAGCTCATCTCCTTGTCTCCCCCTTGCAGATAATTCCCTTCTAACTCTAAACCTTGTTCCATATGAATGTTGTGGAACATTGGACCCCTGCCCTGATTCACTCATGCATTGCTGCTTCTCCCTTGTCTAGAATACTGTACTAGCATTCTTTGATTATGCACATTGTAGTTTGAAGGTAAATTACAGGCTCCAAAGGGTAACAGTTTTGTAACTACCTTTTCGAGAATAAGAATTCTGACTTCACTGGGCAGTTGTGGGTAGAATTCTTTCAAGAATTGTGATGCATACTCCTCAGACTCTTCCCCCGGTGTTTTCCAGTTCGTAAAATCCCGCAAATGGTCACTATCAGGGAACAGGTCGCCGCTGTGATTTATTCCTTAGCACCCATATGGTTTTAGGCGAAATTCGAACCAATTGCAGGATCGCCAAATGTTAGGCACACATTGCCATAACAAATAACCAATGCAGTAAACATACAATTCATATCAAACAAGAAGCAGGAAACTGCATACTTCAAACACCATACTGCAAAGGAAACAGGTACATAACATCATAGATAGAGGGAAAATAGTGTGCCATTCATCATCATTATTCAGTAATACAGCAGAAAACACAGAACTAATGCAGGAGAGAGCCAACTGCATCAACAGGCATAGACATAACTGCTTCTCATCCTGAGAATTCACGAGACACACAACTAACTTCCCCAAAATATAATATACCCATGTTCACTTATCCCTAAGGTTCAAAGATAAAGGTTTTAGTTACAGTTCAAAAAGTAATAGACTGACTGCCCTAAAAGCCCTAATAAATCAAGCACTAACAACGACACTGATAGAAATTCTACACAAAATGATGAAATTGCCTCTGTAGACCTGCTTGTAGTGGAAACGGAGGTCGAAATGAGCCCAAATAAAAAATCTAAGCAGATCGAGCTCTACGAGCACACCCGAAATATTTGTCAACCTACGAATGCTAGCCAAACCTCACTGTAATCGGAGAAAGTCAGCAGGTGTGTAACAGAGCAGCTGGGGACTAAGCCCGGGAGGACGTAACCCGCTATGATACCAATTGTTGGAAATAGGGTTGCAGAGAAATGCACACAGCTTGGAGAAGACGAAGAAAGCTCAAGGCACACAATAGAGAGTATGTTACTTAGTATGCAATGGAAAGATAGACAGCCCTAGAGTGATGGGAATATATACAATGCTCGGGAAAAAAAACCTTCTAAAGAGGGAAAAAATACCCCGGCGGTCCTATTGTGTTCACACACATCACTACCACATGTATATGGTAACACCCCTTATGGAGTAGGTACCCATTGTTGATGGTGAAATGCTTCATCGCTGTAGTTCATCACTTGATAAATGAGAACTAGGTGTGGAGGTTAACTGTACACTACCATCATTGGAGTGAGAAGGATCCCTCTTTTGAACATGGCTCGACACTTTGGAATATGCTTCATCATGCTCATATTTGCCTTTGAGAGAATCTAAAAATTCACTACTACGAAGTTTCGTGAACAAGAGCGAATTGATCTATGGCATTCCACTTAGAGCGTCTTCCACGACATTGTATCGGCCTTTGCGATACCTTATTTTGGCGTTATATTCCTAAAGAATTTCGGCCCACCTGGCTTTTCGACCCTTCAAATCTGTTTGTTGTGTAAACCATTTGATGCTTTCATGGTCAAACACAATCTCAAACTGAGCACCATACAGATAATGCCGCCACCTTTTTAAGGTAGACACTATTGAATAGAGTTCGTGTTCGTAAGCAAAATAGTTCTGCTGAGATGTACCAAGCTTCTTGCTTTCAAATGAAATCGGTCGTCCATCTTGTAACAAGACTGCTCCAATAGCATGGTCAGTGGCATCCGTTTCCAAAACAAATGGTTTCAAAGGATCTACAATAGCCAGTATAGGAGCTATAGCTAATGCATCCTTGAGCGTATCGAAACTGTGTTGTTGAGCGGATCCCCAGTGAAAAGCTCTACCTTTGCCTTTTAGTTGATCCGTCATAGGAACAACAATTTGAGCAGAGTTGTTAACGAACCTTCAGTAAAAACTTGCAAATCCTAAAAATATCCATAATTCTTCCAGATTTTTAGGAGGAGGCCATTTTCGGATGGTATCCACTTTGGTTTGATCCATTTATAGCCCGTTAGCTGAAATAACATGCCCTAAATAATGAATTTCATCTTTTAGAAAATCACATTTAGATTTGTTGGCATATAATTTGTTTGTGCGTAACAACTCAAACACCTGCCTGAGATGTTGTAAGTGTTCTTCTTCAGAAGCACTATAGACTAGGATGTCATTGAGGAAAACAATGACAAATTTGCCCAAATATGGCTTCAAGACACTATCCATAAGTGTCATGAATGTTGCGGGCGCATTGGTTAACCCAAAGGGCATCACCAAGAACTCGTAGTGTCCAAACCGTGTTCGGAATGTAGTTTTGGGTATATCGGCAAGTCGAATACGGACTTGGTGACATCCTGACTGCAAGTCTATTTTCGTAAAAATTTGAGCATGAGGGAGCTTATCAAACAACTCATCTTGTCTGGGCAATGGGTATTTGTTCTTAACTGTAACCGCATTTAAGACACGGTAGTCTACGCACATGCACATACTGCCGTCCTTTTTCTTCATTAAGAGGATAGCCGAAGCCCATGGTGAAGAACTGGGTTGTATAAACCCTCTGCTAAGGTAGTCAGCAAGCTGACGTTCCACCTCAGTAGCTTCTGAATAACTCATACGGTAACAGGTTTACATCCTGCAACCACATCAATGCTATGTTGTACTGATCGTGTCGGCGGTAATCCTGATGGAAAATCATTACGAAATAAATCTTGAAATTCCTTTAATAATTTCTGTAATTGACTAGCAACGTTTGCTTGTTTAGAATTAGCAGTTGGTGGAATAGAGGAGAGAGAAGAATGCAGCGTTGAGGAATGTTCAACTGACTCAATGTTAGAAAGAAAATGAGACAGTGAGTAACACAAGAAAACCTTATCTATTTCAATATCAGAAACGAGCTGCATAAGCTCAACGGTAAAAATCAGTGGTGATGAAGTTATATCTTTTTCTCCTAACAACAACACATGTGCGCCATGCGATTCAAACATCAAGATGTTGTGCTCATAGCTACGCTTCAGTGATGGTCCTAGGCTATACAACCACTCCCTACCAAGAACCACATCAGCCCTTTCCATGTTCATAACCTAAAAATCCAAACATGTGGAGTACCCTTGTACTTCCAATGGAACAGCTCGGCATTGAGTATCCCATATTTCAGTATCATGTCCATTCATCATGGCTACCTTGTAGCGATGGGTACTCGGAGTTTGAGGCAGTTTGAGTTTTTTCACCAATCTGTAATTGATGAAATTGTGAGTAGCACCATCATCTACCAAGATGCACACCTTTTGCCCTTGCAGATATCTGTGCATACGTAGTAACTCATGTGGTCCAAAGGTTGGTTGCCACATGGAATCTGTGAGACAGCATTCATGCAGCACCTCAGTGTGTGTTAATTCCATTGTAGAGAATCGTGAGGAAGACTCAAGAGGCAGCAGTTGCACCATTGATGGAGCAAAAGATGTCATGCGCACACTCACACACCCAGACAACTCAACACAACACAAGGAATTTACTTGAATTCCTCACCTCACTCACTACCACTCAAAAGATCCCTAAAAACTCTACCCACAAGCTCAATTCAAACTCCAAACGCCTCGACCTACAAGCTCTTTCCTGCTCGTAGACACTCCCGGGGGGTTCACCTTACATAATATGTAACCTATCACGTGAGCTCAACAGAAGGGTATTTAAATCCCTTAAAACTTACAGAAATAAATTTACATAAGGATATGTTTTTTACAAATCTCAAAAACATTTACAGAGTTTACAAGAAGAGGGTTCATTATATTTCCTTCAAAATTCACAGAATAGGGATTTTAGAAAAAGAGCCTGAACGCACGTGATATGGTGGTCTTAAATATAGTGACCCCCCCGGGTAGACACTACAAGGTGAGTCGAGGTGATCAACACTTGAAATCACACTTGATGGTGACCAAAATGTACAAGAAAAACATCAAAAACCCAAAAACTCTAGCCACAAAAGGACACTCTCAAACCATTGCAAAAAATTCACCAAACTCCACTCTGTTGGACTCTTTGGAGTAGCACCAACCCTAATGGCACCGATACAGGGTCACATAGTCTTGCAGAAAACCGCACCTTCTTCCCTCAATTCCTTTCATACACACATCCATGGAAACCTCAGACCTCCCATAGACTCTCCCAAGTGCAAAATTGAAGAGAGAAAGCTCTCATTCACTCCTCCACACACTCGAAAACAGGACGTGAACGCAACGGGACTACACTAGACCACCTGTAGGAACCCTGCTCCCTCCCACACACAGAGGGGTGAAAGTGTTGATATTTCTCTTTCAAATTCCTCCCTCAACCTGGAACATCACGGCACCGTGAGTGATGTGGCAATTTTAAGCCATTTCACACCTTTTTTGACCATTTTTTGGCCCAGTTTTGGCCTTTTTGGACCCCTGGTGGGCATTTTTCGCAGGAAAAACCCCAAACAGACTCCAAAATTCACCAAATTTCGCACTCTTGATCCTCGATACCCAAATCACATTTCCACATCCCCAAATTCTATTTTTGACCACTTCTAGGGCGATGCACGTATCACCGCAGATTAGGCGCCGCAAATAGATAATTACCGCATGTGTCAAACTTCTCGAGCGGGATGAGAGTACCCACACTTGTCACTTGCATTATTTAAATTCTAGAAATCTCAAACACATTCTATAAAACCAAAATAAGCCACCTAAAACCATATTCAAGGCCCCGATACCCTATATGAGCATGTACATTTGTCCGACTGCTAGCGCACGAACCTGGCTATTCACAATGTGTACACGTTGCATCTTTTTTTGAACTTAAAACCACTTTGCAAAGCTCCTGAATGCATGTATTTACATAATTTTATATATATGACCATGCATATAAACGCTACTTTGTACACGCCAAAAGCGGTCTATCATCATTGCCCACCCTCTAGGTAGAGCATTTATGCTCAACCAAGAGACTATTTGCATCTGGAACCACATCCCTCGTAAAATATTTCTTCAATCTATAATCATTTATTCTATAGCGCAAACGTTCACCAAACAATTTTTCCAACTCATAGGTGCCATTAGAAAATACATCCTTCACTCTGTATGGACCCAACCATTTGTCCCTCAATTTCTTCTGAAAAGTAAAATCCAAGCGAGAATCATACTTCATCACCAAATCTCCTTTTTTGATCTCTTTCTCTGGAAGCCTCTTATTCATTTTCTCCATCCTTGTCTCTGCTTGTTGAAGATAATAATCACTCGCTTTCTCTCTATTCATTCGCAGCAACTCTAGAGAAAGGATTCTTTCTTGCAGCTTGTCATTATGCTCACCTTGCATTCTGCACAACAACTTCAAGGCATCCAACTGCACTTGTATGGGCATAAGAGCTTCCTTTCCATAAACAAGTTCATATGGTGTAAACTGTGTTGACACTCTATACGCAGTTCTATAAGCCCACAAACACTTTTCCAAGTCCAAGTCCTCGGGGCGGTCACTTTTTAGAATGTGTATGATATCACGTGAGTTAACCGGAGAGGATTATTAAAAGACCAAAATGTACAAAAATGTATACATACAGAGGGGGGTGGGGGTTTTTTAAATAGGCTCAGAGTGTAAGTATATTATGTATATTGGGGTATTATTAATTACCTCTTGAACGCACGTGATATAGGGGTCTTTTGATAAGTGACTGCCCCGGGTCCAAGTCCCACTCTTTAGGATGCTCTCTCGCATACTTTGATAGCATCTTCACAATTTGACCATTACAGTTCTCAACCAACTCATTGCATTGTGGGTAGTAAGGAGAAGAATTCCTATGCTGAATTTTCAATTTCTCCATGAGAGCAGCAACAAGTTTTCCCCTAAATCCTGGTCCACGATCAGAAATAATAACCATAGGAGCTCCAAACCTGCAACACACCTGTTCATATAAAAAAGAGGCCACTCTTCCTACTGTTACATATTTTACTTCTCTTGCCTCCACCCATTTTGTCAAATAGTCCAAAGCCACAAGGATATACCTTTTACCATTGTTGGTCCTTGGCATTGGACCTACAACATCTACTCCCCATTTTGCAAATGCATCAAAATACATTATAGCTTCCTGAGGCTCAGCCAAAAGCTTCCGATTTGCAAACACTTGGCATTCATGGCATGAATTGCACCAAAAATAAGCATCGCTCATCATAGAGGGCCAACAGTAACCTGCTCTTAAAACCTGAAAGACAACCTGATCCTTGCCTTGATGGCCTGTTTCTTCATGGCAGTGCTCCAAAATCAAGCCTATCTCTTCTTTGTACGACACTTTTCTCAAAATGTTATCCTTGCCATAAAGCATGAGATCCTTACCTACCAATGTGTAGTTTCTTGCTTTTGCAACTATTCTCTTACGCCGAACCTTTGACATGCCCTCTAGACATTGCCCTTTACCAAGAAATACTTCTACATCTTGCAATGATTCCCTTCCTGCATACAAGGCTTCCTTGACCTTTAAAGGAGCTACCAAGGCATATTCCAACTTGTCCCTAGCCAATTCATCAGCTTCTTTATTCTGATCACGAGGAACATGCTTAAATTGTATCTTCTCAAACTCATGCAAAAGCTTCTTGATGCCATAGAACCACTTCTTCAAATTGTCTTTCTTAACATTCCACAAACCAAGCAACTGATTCATGACTTGCAATGCATCCCCTTTTGCAATGACCCTCTTCAGTCCAAACTCAACACACTGCTTCAACCCAAGGAAAAGCGTGAGGTATTCGGCCTCGTTGTTACTTTCAGCTTTGTCAAGATCGTAAGCTCTAGAAAAGATTACATCACCTTTTGGGTTCTTAATGACTACCCCACCACTTGCCTTTTGAAGAACTTTTTTGTATGCACCATCAAACATCATTGTATACGCATCTGTAATATCTACTTCCTCTTCATTATCATCCTTGTCAACCCTTGGGTAAGATGGAATCTCCCCCCCCTTATGTACCACTATGTCTGCCAAGTGAGCTTTAACAGAATGATCCACTTTAAACTCAAACTCATACTCTTGAAGCTCCAAAGTCCACTTTAAGATGCGCTTGCTAGGCTTCAAATGTTGTATTACATCTGGAAAAAGATTCGATGTGGTGAGCACATAGAACTTTTGGGGCAACAGATAGGTTTTAAGCCTTCGACAAGCAAGAACCAAGGCGAATACCCACTATTCCATTTCCGTGTAGGAGAACTCGCTTACATTCTTCATCTTGCTGTCAAAATAAATTGGCTTGAATTTCCTTCCTTGCTTTTGTAAGAGAACCGACACAAAAGCTATTGACCCCACACTAATAGATACATAGAAAACCGACTGCAAGCCAGGAGGACTCACTGTTGGTAAAGCACACAATACCTCCTTGATGGCATCAAAACTTCCTTTTGCACGACTTCATTCCATTCAAACCATTGAACTCTTTGACTCAATTTCTGGAGAGGATACACATACTGACATAGCATCCATAAAAAACATGACAAGTACTTGAGCTTATGCACAAATGATGCCAAATCCTTTGTGTTGCTGGGCGGATCCATAAGCAATAAAGCCTTAACTTTCTCTGGGTCAGATTCTATTCCATTTTGAGAAACCACATGTCCTAGAAAATGGACTTTGGCATGAGAAAACTTACACTTCTTTGGGTTGAGTTGCCCACCCTCTTGTTGAAGCCTTTCAAAACTCAACCTCAACTTCTCCAAATGTGTGACCCTTGAGCTATAACACCCAATGTCATCCATGAAAACACAAATGAACTTACCCAAGTAGGGACGAAACACTCTATTCTTCCATCCTTGGAAGGTAGCATATGCATTTACCAGCCCAAAATGCATTCTTTTGTAGGCAAAACAACCCTGGAAGGTGTAAGGAAGGTCGTCTTCAATCGATCTTCAATCGCTATCAAGATCTGAAAGTAGCCAAAAAATCCATCCATGATTGAGTAACATTCATGACCTGCAACCTGATTGAGGATTTCATCTAGCAAGGGTAGTGGATAATGATTCCTTTTTGTGGCAGCATTCAAAGGTTTGAAATTGGCACATATCCTAAATCTTCCGTTCTTCTTGGGCACAATAACAACTGGAGAGGATTCCAAAAGCTTATGAAGTGCCTTCTCATGAATGACCCCCAACCTCCTAAGCTTTTGAACCTTTGGCTTGGCACCTTCTTTTAGATTGATTCTATGCTCGACTCCTTTAGCTCCTTGCAACTCTGTATATTCAGTGGGCGAATAGCTTTGGAAATTCCTTGAACATGTCTTCATACTCCTTTTTCCTTTTTCTGTCAAGTCCTCTCCTAGCATGCTCCTTACATTCACTTTGGCAGGCTCTACAATTGCTTTTGGACTATCCTTCTCCTCCTTGACCTTCACATCATGCATCGATGCTTCCTTTTCAACACTTATCCCACAAATATCAGAACATAATTTCATCTAGCCTTCCTCTACACTTTCTTCTGATGATGTAGACGAAGCATCACTATCGTATGATGTGGTTTCCGTTGAATTCGTATCTTGCATCTCCACTAGGGGCTGTGTACGGGCTCTTGTGTGTCTTCATGTTGTAGACAATGGTCCTTCCTTTCTCTTTGTTGAGGATGGTGATCGAGCCCGTGCCCCAATCTTGCTTAGCACCAAGGGTTATAAGCCATGGCCTCCCTAAAATGATTGGATACGCATTCTCACCCGCTTGCATCACGTAGCAATCAATCAATCCCCAAGACTTTTATCTTCACATCTTCAGCTATTCCAAGACACCTTGCCTTTTTGTGGTTGGCCATTCTCAAACGGATCGAAGCATTCATTGACATCTTGATACCTGCTTCTTTCATGATAGCCCCGGTCATGACACACACCTGGGCACCACCATCCACATATGCTTGCACTTCCGTCTTCTTTCCCAGCATAGCTTCAACTATTGGCACCATATCCATTGGGTGACCAACCCTCAAAGATGACACCATGCTTTGATGCTTTTCCTTCTTGGAAGGAAGCCGCGTTGTCAGGGGATATGTGTTCGCTTCGTGAGCCGGGCAGGCGCCGGGCCTCTGGCTGTGGGAGGTGTGAAAGAGAGAGAACAAGAACAACTGATAACTCTGGCAATCACCGCAATCATCAATTAATTGAATATTACTTTGAGTACAACTTGGTCCTTAGCCAAGGCAAGTTGTTAACATCACCGTCACTTGGATCACCTGCTGCTAACTAGGAGTTTAAACTCCCATTTACAAGATTAACCGGGCCGTTAACGACATCGGACTTAACAAAATGCTAATTCAATCCTTAACGGATGATGGTGATGGAAATTATCTCTTGTCGCTTTATCTGCTTCAAGTTCCATTAGATTCTGCAAGCTTCAAGTCAGTTCACTGCCTCAATCATCAAGCCTCAATTATTACCTAGGTGCATGCCTTCTCCTCTCTTGCTTTGGCTTGCTCTAGACTCACTTGGAATCCCCTCTTGCTCTTGCTTGCTCAAGCTTCGACCTTGATTCCTCCTCCTTTCCTTTCGTTTTGCTTCGCTTCCACTCCCCTTGTTTGCTTCTTGTTCAAGCTCAAGAGGGAGAGAGAAAGAAGCTTTAACTTCCTTAAGCTTCACCTTCTTCAAGCTTGTTCCCCTACAATTCTTCAAGCAAATTGAGCAAATTGAGAGAGAGAGAGAGAGAGAGAGAGAGAGAGAGAGAGAGAGAGAGAAAGAAAAAGAGAGATATTTCTCTTTGTCCAAGCTCCGAGAGAGAGAGAGAGCTTGTGATTCCTTCCCCTAGCTTGCCGCCTCTCCTCCTCTCCTCTCTTTCTTTTCCAACCTCCTTCGTTGATAGCCTCCTCCCCTCGTTTTTGCTTGCTATATCCCTCATGCAAAAAGGGCCTCCCCCTAATAATAGCATGTGCCCTCCCTTGGCAGTGGCGCCGGGCGTCATTGACGTGGCGCGGGAGTCGGCCCACTAACGTGGCAGGAGACAAGTCCAACCCTGCTGAAATTTTCCCGGACTAGTGCCGAAAACACGCGCCCTGGCAGCCTCGTCATTTCTCGTCTCTGGCTTGCGCTCATCAGAGCACTGCGGCGCGTGCTACATCCTCTTCTTCTTCTTTCTTCGCTCGCCCGTTGCCTACACGACACTTTCTCCCATGATTTTCTTCTTATTGCTCACTCACTTACCTTAGGGCTCCATTTACCATGGCTTTGGGCGGCCGGGCTCCCTTTAGTTGGGCGGCCGATTGAATTCATGCTATGGGAGGCGGCCTTTGGGCGGCTGGCTTAAGCCTCATAGTGGGCATCACATTCGGGCATATATGCCCGACTAAAGCATCGCTAAGCTTCTCCATTGGCAGTCTTCGGGTACCACATTTGGTATACATTTTGGCCAAGGCACCGCCAAGCATCTCCAGTGGGCGGCCATGGCCATTGTAAGGGATGACATGCCGGCCAAAGCAGTGCCAAGCACGACTTCTCTTCCGAGCAATCCTTGCCAACAATCTCATCAGGAAATTTGTTGCCTCTACTGCGTTCAAAACCCTGGCTACAGGTCAAAATTCCCAAATGGCACTCCAATCGAGCATACTGAACTGGTACGGACCCGGCCCCCGGTGAATCTTTATCGGCCAATATCTTTGCGATCGGAACTCCGATCACTGATCTGAAAAGACCGACACACTCCACAAAGTGAGCACTTCAAGCCCATGCATTCAATTCAATTTTGTCAACCTGGCTTCAGTTTCCCAATCCGATACGGATCTGCAATCGACTTAAACTTCAAACTGCCATAACGTCTTCACCGTAGCTCCAATCGACGAGCCATAAAGACAGGCCGGTAGAGCACATCAAGCAATATAGTTCTAGATCATAAACTCCCATCTGTGCTCACTACAAGCATACTCATTTTTGGCATCATTGAGGTATCTATTGGCCCTTTTAAGCCGCATCTGGCATACATTAATCATTAAACTTGGCCTGTTAACAAGCCCTCATCACTGACCATTAATCAAGTAGGCTTTCAATAAGCTTGATCTTCATCTTCTTGGCATATTTCTTAGCATGGGAGAGGAGCCGCACGACATCCACCCCCTCTGAACCTGCACAGCCTCCGGTTTGTGCCAGCTGCACTTCAATCTGCATCTAATATAGGTACCTTAAGCTCTTGCCATCATCAGACTCACATAACTGGTAAACATATGAAAAATGAAATAAGGCTTATATCCTATCATCAATGTTCTAGATTAATCATTAGATAGTTGTCCATCAAAAATCTATGAACCACATCTGTTGTATCTTCAAATCATTCAATCATGGATAACCTGTTTAGTGAACCCTGCCAGACTCAAGTGCTCTAGTTAATGTTGCACATGGCTTGACCATTAAGCTCTCTTAAGGGAACCCTATCAAGCTCAAGTATACGTTACTCTGTCTGCACACGGAATGGCCGTCATGTCCTTTACTTAAAGTTCTGTTAGCAGAACCAACTCAATAGATGTGAAGATACTTCATCAATTATCCAAAGAAGTCACCTGGAAGCCAACCATGTAATTTTAGTGAATGCATAACCAAAACTATTCTGACTTAGCATAATCTAGAAAACAAAACTTTGTACCATGAAACCTGCTACAACAGATAACTAGTACTCTTCAAATCTGCAAAACTAGCACTTTAGTGGCCCCCCGAGATCAAACGGGTCCAATCAATTGCCCCACTATGAGCATTCCTTTAAAAATTATGCACCATCCTCCAGGATTATAGGGATAATGCAAGAATTTCCAATCAATAAAGCATAAACATAAATTAACCCACAAATCTTCATACAAACCGCCTGGATCATATGGCATATAAGGTAATTGCCCAGGACCATGCATATATCTGTCACCTCCTGGGTCAAAAGCTAGCTCAAAATCCCCTATATCATAGGGTAACATCAAATTCCATATAGCATCATGTAGCATCAGATACTGCCATATCCCCTGTGCAACTGGCTCATCTAATGTTGATCATCAATCACAGGTAAAATCATTGGTAGTGCACCTTCACTCTCACTAGTATTGAAATTTTGATCATGCATATCTGAATACATCAAGTCTCTGATAAAATCCTCTACATTAGGCTCAAAAGATGCATCTGGAAACAATTCTCTATCTCGTAGAGGCTCAAAATCAAGTAGTGCATCATCTAATAGCTGCATAAGTTCATCATCTACTAAATCTGAACAAAGTGGCTCATGCATGATTCTGGATTGATTGGTATCCTTAGCATTTGTATTTGAGAACCCTTCCAAAGCTTCATCCAATAAGAACATAAGGTCTCGGTCCACCGCTTGAGAAGGTTCCTCAATCTTGCACATCTCAGGTTGCTGCAATAAACGAGGATTTTCACATATGACATGCATACTAAACGCATGTGTAGTAAACTTCTCTTCAAGTCTTTCACCCTCAGCTAGATATCTTTGCACTTCTGTAGCACAAAGTTCAGCATGCACATTGAAAATTTCATCTACTGCCCTGTCTGTATCATCGGCACAATGAAACCAATCATAGTCATCAACAAGAGATTGCACTTCACTATGCACCCCCTTTGAATCAGCATCATCAAGGTCATGATAATCTTGCCATAGTTTGAGCTTTGTGTCACAAATTCTTGATAGAGAAGAAGTTTTCTCCCTCTCTAAATCACCATCATCAAATTCAGGATCAGTCTGCCAAATCGGTAGCTCTAGATCACAGAAGCGTGTCAAAGGAGTCTGCACCCCCTCTGAATCATCATAATCAAGTTCAAGATCAGTTTTCCAATTTGGTAGCTGTGCTTCACAACAACTTGTCAGTGAAGGAGTCTGCACCCCCTCTGAATCAAGCACATACTCTTGCTTAGCCAAGTCCTCAAAATCTGGTACATCCAAATTTGATAGATCTAGTATACCAAAAACCATGGTCTTGCTGCTCTCAACAATAGCCCTGCTTTGACCTATAACATCTATATCATTCATCAACTCTTTGGCAGAACCTGTACCAGTATCTTCAATCACCTCTATGGTAGAATCTGCACCATAAAAAATATTCTCTAATTCTGGTTCAGTAGCAAAAGTATCACTTGTAATCGAATCTTTTTGCATGTCTACTTGAATTTGGTTGCACTCATTTATCTGCAAAATTTCTTCTTGAGCTTTAGCCACTTCATTGTTTTGATCCCCTGATTTCTTTTCTTCATGTACTGCATGCATAGGCTCTTTGCAAAATTCATTCTGTGTATCACGAACTGTATGTGTAGATTCTTTGAAAAATTCACCTTGTGTATCCTGAAGCTGTAAAGCCTCACCCTCAAAGACTTCTACTTCATGCACAATATCTGCAAAACCCAACTTTGCATACACAGCTTCAACTATGTCTTCATCATTAGCCTATAAGAAGGTAGCATCCTGCACAATCAACTCATCAATCACAGCTTCTAACTTTGATCGTACTTGTCCTCGAATATCTGTGTAGTCCGGTAGACTTGAACTCTGTTCTTGATAGATTTCATACTCCTCATAACGTGCTTGCAGAATAGCTTCTTTGAAATACTCCCAGTCGTTGTTGCAAGCTCTGGTAACCTCTTGAATCTGCTCCTTCACATCTGAACTCACTAACTTCTCAAAAGATTTGATCATCAACTCTTCTGGTATCCCTCTTACCTTGGTCTCCAGCTCATAGCACTCTAGGTAGCCCTCTGGATCGTATCCATCAAAGAGTCATCTTTCATTGTATACTGCATCTAAAGATCCATCCAAAGATTCATCCATTTGATTTTTCTTCTTTACGGTCTCTATTTCAAGCAGAGATCCTTGAACCAATTGAAGCATCTTTGCAAAATCTGGAACTGTTGACTTGTCATCAAAACCGTTTGCACCGTATTAGAAAATTTCGTAGGTCATTTGGAGGGCCTTGTAAGAAATTGTATTTCTCTCTCTAGAAACTTTTTATAAAATGCACTTGCACCTTGTGAGTACGTCCAAAAGGACAACCAGACACTCTAAAAAGTAGATTTATATTCCCAATCATCCTTGAAAACGGTCACTTTTTTATTTAATGCGAGCGTCTTTTTCAGGAGGCAGGTGCGACGCATTCAATGCAGCTTACATCATCACTAAAAGTTGAAAAGTCACAAACTGTCAAATAGTGATAGATTTTGAGGATTTTGACACCACCAATGCGTCCGGAACACCAAAATACCCTAAAAACGAATGTCTACTTGCCTCATTTCGACAACCGGAGAGGCAAAAAATGTCAAAAAACCCCAAAAAATGGGCTTTTTACTAAAGGCTCGCGAGGAGGCATTTCTAAATTCTAAAATGCCCCTCTGCGCGCCATTAGTACAAAGCTCCTTTTAGTGATTTTTGGACACTTATCTTTCCAGAAAGCCCCTTTTTAGAAGTTTTTGGACATTTTCCTCTCAAAAAGCTCCCTAAAAAGAGGAAAAAGGGGCTTTTTACTAACGGCGCGCGAGGAGGCATTCCAAAATTTTAGAATGCCCCTCTGCGCGTCGTTAGTACAAAGCTCTTTTTAGTGATTTTTGGACACTTATCTTTCCAGAAAGCCCCTTTTTAGAGTTTTTTGGATATTTTCCTCTCAAAAAGCTCCCTAAAAAGAGGAAAAAGGGGCTTTTTACTAACGGCGCGCGAGGAGGCATTACAAAATTTTGGAATGGCCCCTCGCGCGTCGTTAGTAAAATGTTCCTTTAGGGCTTTTTGACATTTTTTTGCCTCTTTGGATGTCTGAGCGAGGCAATTGGACATTCATTTCTAGGAGATATGTGCGTTCCGGACGCATTGACAATATCAAAAGTTTCAAAATCTTCCACCACTTGATAGTTTTGTGACTTTTTGAGTTCTAGTGATGACGTAGCCCGTATCAAATGCACCGGATCTACCTTCTGAAAAAGGTGCTCGCATTAAATGAAAGAGAGTGCTCGTCTTCAAGGACCACTAGATCATTAAATGAGGAGAGGGACACCTTTTATATTTTTGTTAATATCAATCTATTTTTCTACGTAACGTAGGCTCTTCTCTCATTGGAGGAGCTTATTTTCCTCTCTCTTCCAAAAGGCCCTCCAAAAGACCTCCGAAATCTCCTAATAAGTTAATTCTGCAATCATCTTCACCATTTGCTCTCAATTCTCCATCTTTACCTCCCACCCTGGCTCGTTTCTCGTCGGGTTCACCAAAGATGCCGGGGGATATGTGTTCGCTACGTGAGCTGGGCAGGCGCCGGGCCTCTGGCTGTGGGAGGTGTGAAAGAGAGAGAACAAGAGCAACTGATAACTCTCGCAATCACCGCAATCATCAATTAATTGAATATTACTTTGAGTACAACTTGGTCCTTAGCCAAGGCGGGCTGTTAACAACACCGTCACTTGGATCAGCTTCTAACTAGGAGTTTAAGCTCCCATTTACAGGATTAACCGGGCCGTTAACGACACAGGACTTAACAAAATGCTAATTCAATCCTTAACGGATGACGGTGATGGAAATTATCTATTTTCGCTTTATCTGCTTCAAGTTCCATTAGATTCTGCAAGCTTCAAGTCAGTTCACTGCCTCAATCATCAAGCCTCAATTATTACCTAAGTGCATGCCTTCTCCTCTCTTGCTTTGGCTTGATCTAGCCTCGCTTGGAATCCCCTCTTGCTCTTGCTTGCTCAAGCTTTGACCTTGATTCCTCCTCCTTTCCTTTTGTTTTGCTTTGCTTCCACTCCCCTTGTTTGCTTCTTGTTCAAGCTCAAGAGGGAGAGAGAAAGAAGATTTGACTTCCTTAAGCTTCAACTTCTTCAAGCTTGTTCCCCTACAATTCCCTTTGCTAAGAGAGAGATCCTTTATCTCGGCCGAGCATGAGAGCGAGAGAGAGGGATCTTTGCCTTGCTCCCTTCTTCTTTTCCTCCTTGCCCTCGTTACCTCCCCTTTTCATCTTGCCTTATTGCTCTAGCACGGATCCTTTGCAAATTGAGAGAGAGAGAGAGAGAGAGAGAGAGAGAGAGAGAGAGAGAGAGAAAGAGAGAGAGATTTCTCTTTGTCCTAGCTCCGAGAGAGAGAGAGCTCGTGATTCCTTCCCCTAGCTTGCCGCCTCTCCTCCTCTCCTCTCTTTCTTTTCCAACCTCCTTCGTTGATAGCCTCCTCCCCTCGTTTTTGCTTGCTATATCCCTCATGCAAAAAGGGCCTCCCCCTAATAATAGCATGTGCCCTCCCTTGGCAGTGGCGCCGGGCGTCATCGTTGTGGCGCGGGAGTCGGCCCACTGACGTGGCAGGAGACAAGTCCAACCCTGCTGAAATTTGCCCGGACTAGTGCCGAAAACACGCGCCCTCGCGGCCTCGTCATTTCTCGTCATTGGCTTGTGCTCATCACAGCACCGCGGTGCACGCTACATCCCTTTTCTTCTTCTTCCTTCGATCGCCCGTTGCCTGCACGACGCTTTCTCCCATGATTTTCTTCTTATTTCACACTCACTTACCTTAGGGCTCCATTTACCATGGATTTGGGCGGCCGGGCTCCCTTTAGTTGGGAGGCCAGTTGAATTGATGCTATGGGCGGTGGCCTTTGGGCGGCCGGATTAAGCCTCATAGTGGGCACCACATTCGAGCATATATGCCGACTAAAGCATCGCTAAGCTTTTGCATTGGCGGTCTTCGGGTACCACATTTGGTATACGTTTCGGCCAAGGCACCGCCAAGCATCTCCAGTGGGCGGCCACGGCCATTTTAAGGGATGACATGCCGGGCAAAGCAGTGCAAGCACGACTTCTCTTCCGAGCAATCCTTGCCAACAATCTAATCAGGAAATTTGTTGCCTCTAGTGCATTTAAAACCCTGGCTACAGGTCAAAATTCCCAAATGGCACTCCGATCGAGCGGACTGGACTGGTACGGACCCGGGCCAATATCTTTGTGACCGGAACTCCGATCACTGATCTGAAAAGACCGACGCGCTCCACAAAGTGAGCACTTCAAGCCCATGCATTCAATTCAATTTTGTGAATCTAGCTCCAATTGCCCAATCCGGTACAGATCCCTTTGAAGTTGCTTCTCCCTTGCGTGAGTAATTCCACAAGATTTGAAGTCTTGCACCTCAACCAAAACGCCACTTTTCTTCAATGAAGCTCGAACTTCACAGCAAAACCGCCTCACCTGGGTGCACAACCGGCAAATCTCCGCTTCCCAGCGGGATCGCCAAAGGATGATGGAGGAAAAGATGTCGTGCGCACACTCACACACCCAGAAAACTCAACACAACACAAGGAATTTACTTGAATTCCTCACCTCACTCACTACCACTCAAAAGCTCCCTAAAAACTCTACCCACAAGCTCAATTCAAACTCCAAACGCTTTGACCTAGAAGCCCTTGCCTGCCCGACAGACACTACAAGGTGAGTCGAGGTGATCAACACTTGAAATCACACTTGATGGTGACCAAAATATACAAGAAAAGCCATCAAAAACCCAAAAATTCCAGCCACAAAAGGCCACTCTCAAACCATTGCAAAAACTTCACAAAACTCCACTTTGTTGGACTCTTTGGAGTAGCGCCAACCCTAATGGCACCGATACAGGGTCACATAGTCTTGCAGAAAGCTGCACCTTGTTCCCTCAATTCATTGCATACACACATCCATCCAAAACTTAGAACTCCCATAGACTCTCCTAAGTGAAAAATTGAAGAGAGAAAGCTCTCATTCACTCGTCCACACACTCGAAAACAGGACGTGAACGCAACGGGACTGCACTAGACCACCTGCAGGAACCCTGCTCCCTCCCACACAGAGAGGGGTGAAAATGTTGATATTGATGTTCCAAATTCCACCCTCAGCCTGGACCATCACGGCACTATGAGTGATGTGGCCATTTTCAGCCATTTCACACCTTTTTGACCATTTTTTGACCTTTTTTGGCCCAGTTTTGGCCTTTTTGGACCCCTGGCGGGCACTTGTCGTAGGAAAAACCCCAAACGGACTCCAAAATTCACCAAATTTTGCGTTCTTGATCCTCGATACCCAATGCACATTTCCACATCTCGACATTCCATTTTGGACCACTTCTAGGGTGATGCAGGTATCACTGCAGATCAGGCGCCGCAAATAGACAGTTAGTGCATGTGTCAAACTTCTCGAGCGGGATGAGAGTACCCACACTTGTCACTTGCATTATTTACATTCTAGAAAGCTGGAAAAAATTCTCTAGAACCAAATAAGCCACCTAAAACCATATCCAAGGCCCCGATACCCTATACAAGCATGTACATGTGTCGGACTGCTAGCGCACGAACCTGGCTATTCACAATGTGTACACGTTGCATATTTTTTTGAACTTGAAACCACTTTGCAAAGCTCACGAATGCATGTATTTTCATCCTTTTGTACATATGACCATGAATATAAATGCTACCTTGTACACGCCAAAACCGTGTGCACTGCTTTCTCCTTGCCCTAAGCACCAAATTTCCCCTTGGGACAATCCTTTTTTCCATGACCTCTTCCTAAACATTAAAAACATAATTTTTCTTTTGTGGCTTTATCAAAGTCCTCAGGAGAGAGAGGACCCCTGGACCCCTTGGGTTTTTTAGATGCATATGAATTGGCAACTAGAAATTTTCTTTTATTGTGCTCATACTAAGTGCGTGTATTACCATGTATATTAGTAGGCATGTGACTATTATGTGTTCTCTTTTTATCAGGATCATCATGAATATGTGCTTTCACTATGGCTTCCTCAAGTGTTTTAGGGTCTTGGGTCTTGACATACTTCTTAAGCTCAGGTGTCAGACCTCATATGAACCCCCGTACTTGTTGATAGGTATCTAAGCCTTCCAGCTTGAGGATAATGTCCTGATAGTGAGAGATATATTCAAGGAGTGATGGGTATTGGCGCATGGAACATGTGTCCCAAGCTGTCCAATTTCGATCGGCCTCGTTTGTAGGCAAAAATTCCTTGCTAAACATTGCTTCAAAAGCTACCCAACTCTGTGGTATGATGTTCTTCTCCTTGAGAGACATCCACCATTTGTAGGCCTTGCCTTCCAAAGTTAAGCTCGTTTGTAGAGCTCTCATTGCATCCGGAGTACGCCGTAAGGCGTGAATTCCATTCCACTTACTGAGAGAAATATTCAGTGCATCCTTATTGCGGTCTCGGTCTTCTCCCTTAAAAATAGGTGGTTTGGTGTTTTTTAACAATTCATCCACCTCTTTTGAAGTGAGAGTATGCAACGTATCAGCATTTGGGCCTTGCCCTAGATTAGACGTTCCTTGCCCTTGAGTAGCAACAACATGCTCATGCATGTGCATGTGAGCCGGACTCTTGGACTGCTGTTGCATTAATTGAATTACTAATGTGGATAGTTTAGTAATATTTTCATTTAAAGCTTTAAAATTTTCATCCATGAAAGTCATGCGTGTCTGAAGTGCACGAAATTCTTGAATATTGAGCAATCCATAAGTATCTTCACCTATCATAGCGTTGCGAGTACTCTCCTTGAGAGGAGCGGCCGCGGGCCATCATTGGTAGGATCAGGCATACTTTGCTCAAAATCGAATGTCATATTGATATCCGAATTCATGGAGACACAGTGTAGTGGAAGGAATAGCAAGAAAAAATACCTATAGATGTAGAATGCACCGCCAAGGCTAATTAAGATCAATTAGCCTTGCTAATTACGTCGATTATCCAAATAAAAAATCATCCGAAATTTCAACCGTACAGGTACTTGTCTTGAACATGTTGCAGTTGAATCGAGTGTGAGGGGTATTGCTTTCGACTGCAATTAATTTGAGAACTATTGTTGCCAATGAATCCGCTTATGAGGCTTTTATCGGCATGCTGAATTTCTGTAGCCAGCACACAGGAAATTCATGAAAGCCATGTACTTGCCGGCCCCATCTCGATTCCACTCGGATGTGCTCGGGTTTGTTTCTTGTGGTGGGGTGTGTATCCCTTGGGTGTGTACTCCTTGCAGGGGTGTGTATCACCCCTAAGCCTTTAATTTGAAGTCCTAAGGCCAAGGGTCTTAGGTACAATAGTGTGAACTTGAAGCTTCAAACGGCCATAGCCGTGAGGAGGTAGCACACAGAGGCTTGGAATGCCGGGGCCGGCGGAGGATGCATTGCAAGATGGGCTTCGGCCCTGTGTCGAGAAGCAACGAGCAGGCCCTTGCACCTCTAATGAGCCCATGCGCCATCGGTTTGGTGCTCCTGCACCCGACGGCTCTCCTTGCCAAGCTTGCGTGCCCACGGGGCTTCTTCCTCGTGGAATTCCTTAGCAAGGGGTGATCCCCACAGTCTTGGACCACGACATGCAAGGCTCTGTGTGGCTAGAAAGCACCATGCCTTCCCCTTTCCCAAACTAGGAACGTAACTCTGATACCAGTGTAAGACAAGGGAAGCTAGACTATGAGAGTCCACCACCCAACCACCCATTATATAGCAAAGCCCCTGGCCCTTTGTCCTAGTTGGACTCCCCTTTCCACACCACCTAGCCCGGCCTTGCCCTTGTCTAGTTCGACCTTGCTGGTGTCTTGACATCTACCCTAAGACTAGGGGGCAGCTCCGGAGAATTGGTAAGAAAATACAATAGAGTAGCAGGAGTCTTAAAGTGGGGGGAAGAAACCAGATACTTCAAGAAATCCATTCTACATGGGTCCCCCTAGCTCTCCAAAGTAGTAGATCTACCACAAAATCCCTATTGGATAGAAATAGCCAGGAAGCTGAATAATAAGGGTCTAAATCGACTTGGGAACTTTTGGGACAATGACTGTAAGAGATGGAAAATCGTTGACCTTCAGGTTACCCAGTACCAACTTAATAGCTTGGAGGTCTTGCTTGTCAACAAAGTGATGAAAGAGCTTGACAATGTAGTGATGCCAATTTGTGATTCAGAGTTTGACTGGAATGCCTGGAAATGGCACGGAAGAAGTCTCCTATGGAAACCGCATTCTAAAGACATCTATCATGCAATGATGCATAAGGAGAATTGGTCTAGCCCCTTTAACAAGATACGAAAAAAACAATGGCCGAAGGAAAGGTGGGAGCAAGTAATGGAGAACATCTGGAAGCCAAAGGTTCTGCAACACATGAAGGTATTTCTATGGAAGGTAATTTGGGAGGCTCTTCCGACGGGGGTGAAGATTCAGGAGAGAGGGATTGGATCAGATCGATGCTTGGGGTGTAGGTTGGCTAGTGAAGATATAGCCCACCTATTCATGGGATGCCCAACTATCAAAGGCCTCGCATGGGAAAATATGCAAGTGGGTCCAAAGAACATGGAAAATTGGTTTTTCAAGAATAATCTATTCCTTGGAGGTAAGAATTCAGGTAGTCCTGCCCTCCTCATCAGCACTCAAATCATCAGGTACTTCTTTTTACATAATGTATGGCAGACAAGGAACCGCCATGTGTTTGAAGGTGGATCTGAGGTGGCAAGCTTCGCACAAATTATACACCAAAGAAAAGTGCTAATATGGATGCTCATGCGCAAGCAAAACTCGGAGGATTGGTCAAGGACTATCGGTGCCTTGTTGTCAGCAGATGGAATGCCTAGGAAGGGGGAAAACCTTGGCCAATGGTAAATAGAAGATCTCAGAAGGACATGGTAATTGACCTTGTGTATCAAGGATAGGGGGCGGTTTCTAAGGGGTGGCTACCCATATAGCCGATGTAGCTATGGTCCCTGGATGATGTCATGGCTCAACACGAGCATGGCAAGACCTTGTAATTTTTTGGGATGATCAATATACTTCACTCACAATTGTGAGTTCTACTTTAAAAAAATAAAAAATAAAAATAAATACTATGGACCTTCCTTAGCATATCATCTTCTAAGAGCATTCCAAGAGACTTCACCTCAATGGAAACCCTCACTTTTCATCTTTGTTAAAAGAGCCCATATCGAGGTTCAAGACGCTATAACAGATCGAGGTTGTGGAGTGTCTTTGTTTGAGGCCTAGTCCAGCTTGGTTGTAGTTTGTTGTCCCTCAAGGCTCAACTTGAGCTTGAGGTATATATGCAATTTTTTGATGTTAATTCAATACACTCACATATTGTGAGTTTTGCTAAAAAAAAAAGGCCCCGAGTCTTCTTGCCACGACCATGTTGGCGTATGCTAAAATAGATGCATCTCAAGAGTTAGCAATTTGGACCATATATAGTATCAAAAAGTAATTCTTGTGCTTTCGTGAAGGGATTATATTTGGCATACATATTGATCAAAGCATTGCCAAGCATGACATCTATGTCCTAGATCCCCTTGTTAAGAATCTAATGGTGCCAAATTCTTACATGTGAACATCTCACATAAGGCGAAAGGCCTTTGAGGTGCAAGCATCGGTAATTCCATACAAAGAAAGGCCTTCGCTTTGATGGCGGTGAAAAGAGCCCAAAGCTTGCTTGCCATAGCCATGTTGCGCATATGTTTCAATCAATGCACTCCAGAAGAGGACATTCTAGAGAGGATGCCCTTCGAGAACTTTATGGGCTTTCATAAGAGCACCACATTTCCATTCATACAAACTACAACACTGCCAAGAGGGTGCCAAGAAAGACACCTTTTTCCAATCTCATTGGAAACTCTTTTACCCTTGTGAAGGTCTTGTGTAAGATCACAAACCTTCAAGGTCAGCACAAGCCATTCGATCAAAGCCTTTATGGTTGTAAAGTCTGATGTAATATCCGCCTCTCAAGGCTCGGCTTGGGCTTGAGATTGATCTGTAATTTTTTATTCTCTTTCTAATACAATCACTCACAATTGTGAGTTTTGCCAAAAAAAAAAGATCACAAACCTTCAAGGACAATCATCAGTCCAATGCCACTCTTGATTCATAAATGTCTGTGATTATACACATATCACCTGTTGTGCCACCTTGTGCCACCTGTTGCATGCGAGGAGCTTCATAAATGTTATTGATTATACACATCCTACAACATTACTTTCATCTCACGTTCAAAGGGAAATCTTTCAAGCTTCACATTTTCTTATTTTTTATGAGCACCTAAAAAAATCCAAAAAGACTCGTTTATAATTAGATAAAGGCATCTCAATTACTCCTATGGCTTGTCAAAATGCCTTGCCTACCCAAAAGGATCAATCAAGAAAAGTGTAATCCTCTATGTCTAGTCTAATATATTTTTCTGTCATACCATCTAAAAGCGAGTTAGAAAGAAATTCATACAGTAAATTGATATACATTCGCCACATGCCACCAAAAAATATCATTTTTTCAAATTTACAAAGTGGTTACCATTGTAAAGACAAAAAAACGAGCACATGGGTAAGAAGATGCCAAAGAATCTAGAAAACAAAGACCAAACATTTGGAAACTTTGTTAAGATCAAAGATTTTTACTAGTGAAAAGGATTATACAAAGATGTTGTGGAGACTTGCATAGTGTGCCAGTAGTATTCCAATGCATGTAATTGAGATGGGTTACATCCTACTTATCCATTAGCCATGCATTATAATTGGGTTGTAGATTTGATTACAATGGATGTGGGTCTTTGATAGATGAAGTATATTGTTGTTGTTATAGAGGATCTAACTAATCAATTTGAAGGAGATCTTTGCATACTAAAGCTCCGAGTTTCGTATGCAAGTTCTTGCTTGAGGTTGTAATTTGCAGGTATAATCATGCAAGCAAGATCATTGTTGATAGAAGAGGCTGGTGCAGATGAAGTTCATGAGTTTTTGTATTGTTTGGACATCAAGTTTTCTCTTACTACATCATATAATCCAGAAAGTAATGGGAAGAGGGAAGTAGGGCATCCACCTTTTATTAAATCTTTTGAAAATGCATGTTGAGAATGTGTCAATGATTGGCCCAAGCTTTTACATTTCTCTTCATGGGCTGATCAATCTACAAATATTTTTATTATAGGTCTTATGCCATTTGAGTTGACGAATGGGCAGAAACACATCATGTCTACAAAGCGGTTATAGTTTAGGTAGTGTTGCCATGGGACACAAGTATGTCAATAGAAGATTTTTTTGCTTTGCGTATTCATCAACTTGAGGAAGACATTGAGCAGGCAAAAGTAAAGCTCAAGGAGACAAGATTGAAGAACAAGGCAGCATTTGTTGAGAAACATATTATGCGGCCTCATGCTATTAAAGATGGTGATTGAGTGCTTGTTCAAATAGTAGCTTGCAAAAATAGTACTCTACAATGCACAAAATAGTTAAATGTTGGCTTGGACTATATATTGTGATGCATGTTTATGAACATGGGACACATGAATTATGTGAGTATGATGGCATGGAGCTTAGAATGGCTATTGCAAGGAATAGGATCAAGTTGTTTAAGAAGTAGGATGGATAGTTTATTTTTGATCATCAAAGCTCAAAAGAACTACTAGAGAATGATGATATGTATGCATCAAAGGATGCTTCTGGCAATGCCTTTGATGATGAAGACTAATAGAGATTGAAGGTGGTTGGCACATGTTGGAGGATGTGTATGTTCAGAGGGGTGAATGTCATGCCACTCTAGTTCCATGATAGGAAATAGAAAAACATAAATGATTTTTATGCTTCCTTAACACTAGACTTGTAAAAATGGCTCACATTAGGATTCTAGTAAATGAAACATAACTTTTGTATATGACATCAAAATTTTATGAAACTTCTTAATAATGGGTTCAAGATATGAAAAAGGTTTCTAAATACACAATTTACATGAAAAGCTCAAAAATATTAAAAAATATTTTCTAAAATTAGTTAATTTTACGTAAAACTGCACTTCAACACTTAACTTGGAGAAGTAAAAAATGTGGGCAGTCTTTGTATATGGGTTGAAAAAGCTTGGTACATCTATCAAAATACCTATTGAGGGATTTTTCAAAGAATTCAGGGCCTACTTATAACAATGGGTTGATTTACTTTCAAAATAAAATAGAAAATATTTGTCCATCTGCACATGAGTTGTAGAAGATGGAAATGGAAAGACACCTTTAGACCTTCATTTAGCTCTGTACTATTTTTTATCAACTCATATTGACTCTTGGTCATAATTCCCTAAAACCATTTTCTATTTAGATAACTAACATAATGTTGAGAATTTTTTTACAAAAGTCTCAAAAAGCCACAAAAGTGACTGATTTTTTATAGGACTAGTGTTAAAGTGGATGCATTATTTATACAGTGATGGGGCATGAATGTAGGCAAGTGTGGATGAATAATTATGAAAAATGTGGTCCAGTTTAGGGATTTGAAAGTGAGTGTTTGATGCTGTGAGATGGCGGTGTCGTGAAACTCCGCTTCCATGGAGGGAAAGTGAGCAGAGGGATGCAGATTAAGCTTCTTTTAAGGATAATATGTCTTTATTGATCAGTGGTCAGGTCTTGATATCAAGCTAGCCTAATGCTAGATGTATGCCAGATATGGGTTTAAAGGACCAAACAAGGAAAAATGTGCATGGATAGATACGTAGTATTTACAAGTCCAAAACCCTGACTTGGTAGAGAAGTGGGGGTTAGAAGTAAGTACCATAATTCCAGATATGGTAGCAAAAGAAGGACCACCAACTTTAGAATTAGAGGGATACGATCCACTTGACTTGAAGCCTTTGAAACGGCTTAGTACAGATAATCCTAGGATCGGAGTCTATTGCTGGGATGGATAGAAACGTAAAAGATCTCCTATGGACTTCTCGTGCCAAATCAGGACAGCTAACCCCCATGAAGATCATCTAAATCTTCAAGATCAAATATAACGGTTCAACTGATCTATCAACCTACCTGTTTAGGGATTGTTATAACAATAAATTTGTTATGATGACTCCTAAGGAGGTGGAACAAACCACATACCAAGGGTACTCCATAAGGGATTGTATATTGGGCCAAGGACCAAAAACCATTCCAAGAGAAGAACACCGTGAGAGATCTTCTGAGAGTAATGTTAAGAAGTGAGTAACCACCTTATCACAAAGAAAACCTAGTGACACTAAAGCTAGTCCAGGGTTACATGAGTCACTATTTCCAGCAGGCTGGTTTGAAGGACTCGGAACAAGATCAATTGCTAGGAGACCGGGAGTTGAACCAAATAGACGTGTCAGAGCAGCTCATTTTCACAAATGGGTTAGAAAATACATTGTATCTGAGGATCCATATGACCACTTAGCAAGCTTCAAAGAATTGATAAGAGCAGAATGCATATTTGATTTTCATACTCAATTTAAGGGGTTTGGAATGACATTAGAAGGAAAAGCATTGACATGGTTCCAAAACATTCCACCAAGGTCAATCATGGAATTGAATACATTAGCTCAAGGATTTGTAGATGCTTATTCCAAAATGGGGATCAAACACAACACGATAGCTCAAATCTAAAGCTTTAAACAGAAACAAGGTGAATTTGTTAGGGATTGTGCAACTCGAATAAAGCAATACATTGCAAGATGCCTAGAGCTAGAGATACCTGCGAAAGAACAACTAGTATCATTGTTTCTAGAGGGACTGCTAAACAAAGGACTTCATGCTATATTGTACAGCAAGAAGCATACAACCCTAGAAGAGTGTGTGCAAATGCTATTGACTTAGGAGACAATTGTGATATTTTCAATGAAGAATATGTCCCTAAGGATAACCAAAGCGAGAAAACAACATCCACCAAACAAGCACAAGTAGGAACAACTGTTGCAGCACCACTTTCAGCCATAGAAGACATACTCAAAAGGATGAATGACATGATGAATAACATGCAAAAAGAACCTATGAGGGGACCAGGACAAGGGATACCTTAACAAGGACAACATATTAGGACACAAAAATAGTGTGCAATTGAGAGTAAATGGAACAACCATGAGACCAATGAGTGCTGATACCAACCAAAGTAGGATGGGAATGTTCAATACGTGCCTATGACGCCACAAGGACACCCATGTACAGATATCATCCTAATGTGGCTCCAACTCAAAGATCACCGATGGGTATGGAAAGACATCAACCCGTTGGTGCAGCCAAAGTGTGTCAACTCTAGAAGGTGGCATGGACAAATGTGTACAGGCAAGCAGAAGCATGGTAAAGGACTGGAGCAGCTAGGAAGTTCATGCGATGATAGGTACCAGCGGAAGTGTATGCATGATGCAGCTTATAGGCCAAGGAATGTTCCATAAGGGGCTTTTTGGACCACGATCTTTGGCCAATGTGAGTTTTTTTGCTTCAGGTGTTTTGCCAAGCTTGGCCTTTGAGCCCTTCTTTTTGGTTGCCGAGGTTCATGCCGGCGGTGTGTTGGTTGTACATGATATTGCCTATGCTAGAAGACTATTCCCCACTATTTCTGGGCGTCATTCCCCCTTCCCCCTTCTCTTCTCTGCTTGTGTGCGTGTGTTTCTGGGCGTGTTTAGGCGTGTGTAGGCGTGTGTGCCCCCCAAGGTTTGTCATGCAAAGACAGATAGAGAGAGGTTGTATGAGTGTGGAAGGCTGTGAATTGAGCGAAACGGAGTGATTGAGTCTGTCTGGTGCATTGCAAGGCGTATGTGCGTATGGTCGTGTGAAAACGGTGGTTTGTTTGCGGGTAGTGTTGAGTTTTGAAGGTGTTATTTGAGAGGTTAGGGGTGCTATGGAATCCCTGGGCTATAGAGAGGCAAGTATTTTGTGTGCTAGGTGTGTTCCCTATTCCCCCTCTCCATCTTCTGGTGGGCCCCACTGAGGAGCTGTTTGATGCTCCAATTTGCGGTTGAAAGTGGTGTTTTTTTGCCAACGAAGCGGTTGGCTCACGGTCAAGATGTTTGATGGTCGAGGTTGAAGCTGACAGAGATGGTGGAGCCAAGTTTTGGCCCCATATTTACGAGCGTCGAGGATCCCGAGGATTGGTGAGCAGATTTTGAATTATGGCTGCTGTCGATGCGTATGTCGACGGATGCAAAAAGATTACAGACGATGCCGTTGTTGATGCGAGGACGAGCCAAGGTGTTGTTCGATGGCTTAGAGAGCAGTGATCGAGAAACATGGAAAAGGTTGCAGAGTCAGTTTCTGGAGCGATTTCGAGAGGTGATTACGGCGGAAAAAGCTGGTGCAAAGCTGAAGGCAGTACACCAGGATGTAAGTAAAGATTTCTCTATTTTCATTCAGCAGTTTGAAGCTTACTGGAAGCAGTTAGAGATTGCTACTGGGGTCAAAAGCAATCAATCTTTGAAGCTGTCAAAGTTGTTCGAGTGCTTGCATCCGAGGATTAAAGAGAATGTCGAAGATGGTGCCAATACCTATGAAGACATGGTCTATTTGGCAAAGATAAAGAGCAGAAAGGTGAAGCGGAAGTTGGAGGTGGGTATGCTAAAGCCAGCAGATTATATGCCTGTTGCGGAGGTAGCGAAGTGCTCTTGGGTCCAACCAAAGGTGATTCCAGTTGTGCAAAATGCAAGGCTTGTGGAGGTAAGACCTACTATTGGTTATGTTCCTTGGAGGTTTCCAGTGTGTGATGTGCATGCATGTGCCGAGGGTGGAAGAGCTTGTCAACGAGGAGGAGCTCCATGTCGAGGTGAACCAAGATGCAAAAGTGGTAGTAGGTGTGGAGGTTCCAGTACGGATTGAAGAGGTAAAGCATGTGCTTATTGAAAGTTTGCATGAAAAGGTAGCAGAATGCAATCGAGATGCAAATACCAAGGGTTTAGAAGCTGATGAAGAAATTTTTCAAAGTGGTGAAGATGGTCAAGCTTTTGTGGAGTAGCAAGTGGATGCAGATGCTGATACGGGGTCGGTATATGATTCCGATGCCGATGATGATACAAGCTCGATTAGCTGGGAGACAAGCGAGGAGAATAATGCGGATGAGTATACATCCTATGGCGAGGAAACAGAATATGATGAACCCGAACTGGTAAAGGTAAAGTTGCCCTCTTATATGTTTGATGATATGGTAGTAGCCCATGTGCAAGAAGAGCAGGGAACAGAGAAAACCGAGGTAGCTGATGAAAGCCAAAAGGTGCGGTCTAGACCTACAGATGATGGAATGCAGGTGAAGGTGGTGTGTGGTGCCATGCTAATGGCCGTGATGATGAAAGTAGCGATGGAATGTGCCATGGTGGTGCAACATGTGCAAACTTTTGCCAAGAGGGATAAAGCAGCCGTGTCTATGGAGGAACTTGAGATGGATGCAGTAGCGAACGAGTTTCTCTCTTCCTTAGAGGAGCATGATGCAGCGATAGAAGAGGTGATTGAAGAGAAGGAGACTGAAGCTGGACAGAAGGAAGTGCTAAGCGACCTTGAAGGAAGTGCCAAGAGGGATAAAGCAGCCGTGTCTATGGAGGAACTTGAGATGGATGCAGTAGCGAACGAGTTTCTCTCTTCCTTAGAGGAGCATGATGCAGCGATAGAAGAGGTGATTGAAGAGAAGGAGACTGAAGCTGGACAGAAGGAAGTGTTGAGCGACCTTGAAGGGCCAATCGATGATGAAGGGCTTGATGACAGTGTAAGTGAGTTCGAAGAGGAGGTGCAAGAAAGCATGAAGTCAGTGCAAGAGATGTGTTCTATGGCATATGGAGGAGATTCGTAGGATGTGTCTAAGCTTTCAAGAAAGATATGCAACCCATGGTTGAAAGGTATGCTTGTAAGTGCAACTGTGCAATATGTTATCCATTAGATATGGGGTTCCTTTGAGAGGAGCTCTACTTTACATGGTTGGGAGGGAGGGTCAGAAGTGTTGGTTCGTACAGATGATGTGGTTGCAGAACCAGTTCTTTCGGTTGGTTCGAGTAATCTGTTTGCAGAGCCATATAGGTTGATGAGACAAGATGATTTCCGAAGAGGTGCTAAAGTGCTATGGGCCTTTTGTGTGCATGGATGGCTACGTGCTTGGGTAGGGCACTATTGGAGGTTGTTGCAGATGGATGAAAGTGAGCAGAGCCAGGTGTTTGATCCAGGTGGAAGCTATGTGATGCAGGGGGTGGGGCAACCCACTTGAAGGTTTGATAATAGGATGCAATAAAACATTGTACATATGGTTTTGAGTTTTCTCATAGTGTGTCCCAGATTTTGCAGTTTATAGTGGAATAAAACTTTTATGTGGTTGAGCATAAATGCTCAACAGGGGGTGGGCAATGATGGTGCAGCCAAAGTGTGTCGACTGTAGAAGGTGGCATGGACAAATGTGTACAGGCAAGCAGAAGCATGGCAAAGGACTGGAGCAGCTAGGAAGTTCATGGGATGGTAGGTAGCGGATGAAGTGTATGCATGATGCAACTTATAGGCCAAGGAATGTTCCATAAGGGGCTTTTTGGACCAGGGTCTTTGGCCAATGTGAGTTTTTTTACTTTAGGTGTTTTGCCAAGCTTGGCCTTTGAGCCCTTGTTTTTGGTTGCCGAGGTTCATGCTGGCAGTGTGTTGGTTGTACATGATATTGCCTATGCTAGAAGACTATTCCCCACTATTTCTGGGCGTCATTCCCCCTTCCCCTGTGCGTGTGTTTCCGGGCGTGTGTAGGCGTGTGTGCCCCCCGAGGTTTGTCGTGCAAAGAGAGATAGAGAGAGGTTGTATGAGTGTGGAAGGCTGTGAATTGAGCAAAACGGAGTGATTGAGTCTGTCTGGTGCATTGCAAGGAGTATGTGCATATGGTCGTGTGAAAACGGTGGTTTGCTTGCGGATAGTGTTGAGTTTTGAAGGTGTTATTTGAGAGGTTAGGGGTGCTGTGGAATCCCTGGGCTATAGAGAGGCAAGTATTTTGTGTGCTGGGTGTGTTCCCTATTCCCCCTCTCCACCGTGTTGGACCAACAACCTCCATATCCGGGACATAATGCAGTGCGTGTAAAGTACATGCATTCAGAGGGAGTCATAGATGAACAAGCACTAGTGCCTGTTACACCCTTGCTGAGCCTAGTCCATCTACAATAATGGTAAAAGGAGATTGGTATAATTCATATCCACCACCATTGGAAGAACCAACCATATCTTTCACTAATGTATTATGTAGCTAATCAAGGTGTTAGACCTCCTATGGTAAGACCCATGATTAAGCTAAGAACTGGAAACTATCATAACTATGGTGCAAATGATCATTGGAAGAATGAATGCCCAGAGCCTGACAAGAACCTCAAACCAGTTGAGGCCTATTGCGTGCAATGTTGCAAAAATGGAGGACACTTCTCGGAAGATTGTCCAAAAAATCCTTTAAACAAGGGTAAAAACTAGTAGTCAACGTAGTTCAAGTGATACCTAGTAGCTCATCTGAGAGTGAACCGATTGTTCCAATCAAGGTAATCACTAGATCCCAAACTAGAAAAAGAAACATAACTCCTCTGATGATTCAGGGAACACAAAAATTTCCTCTCAAAAAAACAAAAGAAGCAGAAATAAAAGGTATGAGATGAGAAAACTGAAACAAAGGTCTAAAATCGAGGAGAAAGAAACTAGAAGCGAAATCAATGAAACCACCATGAAATCTGGAGGATCAATTTTAGTAGACAAATTTTTTGAGCCTATTAATGCAACCTTGGAATCTTACCAAGCAAGACTTAAAGCAGGACAAAACATGGAAAACAAATGGAAAAACTATCATTCTCCAGACATGGAAGCAGCAAAGCTTGAAGCTTATCAAAATTTGGTAAGAATCACTCAAGAGATGCTGGAAAAAAAAAAACCCAAGCTCGAAAGTGTTGCAAAACCTAAGGAACTTATGCTAGGAACCAATAAGGAAAAATGGTGGTAGAGCCCCACCTTGAAACAAAAGAGCCAGAACTTATAGTGCTAGACAACGAAGATGCCTTGAACGGAATTCCATTCATAAAAGAAAACTGGCCAGGACACTTATCGGAAAAATCTAGAGAGATTGATGATGGGAATTTAACTCTAAAGTCAGCTCCTATAGAGGAAGTTTTGTTAAGACAGCCTACGTCCTGATACGGACATGGATGTACAATCCTTGTATGGGGATTGCGGATCTGAAGCTTTAGGAATGTCTAAACCATTGACCTTGAAAACACTACCCTCTTACTTGGGAGATAATGAAGATGAATCCATAGTGTGTAAAACCACTCAAGTAAAAAGAGTTGAACAGACCCTAGAAGTAGACAACATCCATTCAATCATGTCTACACCCATCCAATGCACTCTTACTTTAGGCGAGCTATTAAAAATCATACCATATTTATGGAACGATCTACACAAAACTCTCGAGAAGGTGAAATAACAGGGCTAATCACAAAAAAATTGGGAAAATTGAAACACAAAATGTATAACAATCTGTTCCAATGAACAGAGTCGGAGAATACTACGAAGGGGAAGAAGGAAACGCCACCCTTATAGTGCGATATAATGACATAGAAACCATGGTAATATTGGATAGTGGGGTAGGCATAGCCATAGCCATGAAAGAATTATGGGAATCCTGGGGACAACCAGCCATTAGAGAAAGTCAAATGAAATTGCAATTGGATGATGGACATATTGAAAAACCCTTAGGACTGCTTGAAAAAGTGATAGTTAATTCTTGTGGGATTGAATATCAACACACTTTTGCCATAGTAAACTTTGGAAAGAAACTCAATTACAAAATCATCTTGGGAAGACCTTTCATGCAACAAGTACAACTCATCCAAGATTGGGGAAACAATTAACTGTACTTGAAATAAGTGGAATCAATAAGAAGAGTTATTCTAAAAGATCACACTTATAGAGATGTCATGAAAACACCCATCTTGGTTGAACAAAGACACTCCTATTTGGATGTGCAGAGCTTTAAAAAATGGGAGCTTTGTTTGAACCATTTGAGTGGACTCAAATCTTAGCAGCAATGGATGTATGTGTAAACACCTCGATGCCTACTTAATTTTGTAATGAGGACGACTATGACATAATTCCCATTCAAATGATCTCAATCTTCACATTGAAGACAAAATTCACAAATCCAAGGACTTTATAAAATCTCAATAAGTCTTTTCAGACCTCTACTATGATCCAAAAATCTGTCAACATACCATACCCATGAGGGATGATACTAAACCAAGCAGACAGAGGCCATATACATATAATAAAACATTTGCCAAAAAGATCAAAGAAGAGATAGAAAAACTAAAGGAAGCTGAATGCATTTATGAAATTGAACACATGGATTGGGTGTCTCCAATTGTGGTAGTGCCCAAGAAAAATGGAAAATTAAGAGTGTGTGTCAATCTCAAGAAAGTGAATGCATCTACCATTAGAGGCAACTTTCCTCTTCCAATCACGCAGCATGTTTTAGAACGAGTTGCAGGAAAAGAAGATTACAGCTTTTTAGATGTCTTTTTGGGATACAGTCAATTTTTGGTTGATCCCAAGGAGTAGCATAAAACTACCTTTGCAACTGAATGGGGTATTTTTTCCTATCAGGTTATGCCTTTTGGGTTAACTAATGCTCTCGCCAGCTTTCAAAGATTGATGAGCCATGCTTTTAAAGAATATCTTTAGGAATTTCTTGGAAGTACATATGTATGATCTATGCGTACATTCTTCAATTCGGGCTACTCATTTTGAACACCTCAGAAAGGTATTTGAAAAATGTAGACTTTATAGGATTTTCTTAAATCCTGAAAAGTGCACATTTATGAGTAGATAAGGGAACATTCTTGGACATATAGTGTCTAAAAGGGACATAGCTACTAATATGGATAAAATTCATGTTATTGTGCTGATTTTCCTAGACCAACAATAGTGAAGGGGGTTCAAGCCTTCATGGGACATTGTGGATATTAGAGACGGTTCATTTACATGTACGCTATAATTACAAAACCCATGTACAGTTTGATCACACACTTTGAATGGACTAAGGCGTGTGAAGAATCCTTCATGAAGCTTAAGCAAGCTCTCACTTTGGATCCAATAAGGAAAGCACCAGATTGGAATAAGATATTCTACATACATGTAGATGCTTCCAATTTTGCCATCGGATGTATACTAGCTCAACCATGAGATGGGAAAATTGATTTTCCTATTTTTTATGCTAGTCGACAGCTGAACATGGCGGAAAAGAATTATACCACCACCAAAAGAGAAGGATTAGGAATGATCTATGCCGTAAAAAAGTATAGACATTACCTATTAGCAAACAAATTTGTATTCTTTGTGGACCACCAAACCTTATTGTACTTGGTCAACAAGTCATGAAACATAGGAAGAATAGTGAGATGGTTCATCATTCTTTTGGAATTGGATTTCATTGTAGTTGTAAAAAAGGGCACCACTCATCAAAGATTAGATCATTTGTCAAGGATTGCTTCAGGGGAACCACCCAAAGGAGTAGATGATGATCTACCATATGCATATTTGTTCTCCATAGAAATGATACCTTGATGGTCAGAAAATATGGTATCATTGATGACCATAGCTCAAGTGGATTTTCAAATATCACTTACTATTACAATCGGATTAATTAAGAAATCGGCTATGTATCAATTACTAGCTGATAGGCTATACAAAAGAAATCGAGATGGAATATTGTTGTTGTGTGTTAATCCCGAGGAGAAAACCCAATACCTAAGTCAAGCACATGTTACTATAGAAGGACTTCACTTTGCAGAAGATCAAACTATGCAATGGATCATGAGACTTGGAGTATTTTGGCCAACTATGAAGAGTGATGTTCATTATTTTGTAAAATATTGTCCTCAATGTCAAAAACAAACACCTATACCTCAAGTAACATTGTTCCAAATGTCACTTGTTCCTGAGTGGAGTAACTATCTAGCTACTTACTTATCAAGCCGAACATTTCCTGAGGATACGAGTAAACACCGTCAAAGAGAAATTGAAAGAGAAGAAAGGGACTATGCTCTTATTGGAAACCAATTGTATCGGAGAGGTAAGGATCAACACTTGCGTATCTGTGCAAATGAAAACGAATACATTCCTATCATAGAAATCTTAATGGAAGGCATATGGTGGCCAATACTTTTTGCAGATGCCAAAGAATATGTTTGAAGGTTTGATGCCTATCAATGAGCAAAAATGCCAACACGTGTAGATAGCATGCCCTTAAGACCAATGATGGGGACTAGAGCTTTCGCCAAATGGGGTATAGATTTTGTTGGGCCAATATATCCATCTTCTTATAGAACCCAAGATCAATATATCATTGTAGCTACGGCCTATTTGACCAAGTGGGCCGAGGCTAAAGAAACTCAAAGGAATGATGCCAGAACCATTGCCGCATTCTTATATGAGTATGTGCTCACAAGATATGGACTGCCAATAGACATTGTCAGTGATAGGGAACTCATTTCCTCAATGAGATAATTGACTATCTGTTTAACGAATTCATGGTCATCCATAACAAATCAGCTCCCTATCACCCACAAGCAAATAGACAAGTTGAGTATACGAATAAAATTCTTAGCTCAATATTGACTAAAGTGGTTAGTTTAGGAAGGACAGACTGGGAGATGAATCTCCATGCAGCTCTATATGCTTATCGAATTTCATTCAAAACAACTTTAGCTGCTACACCCTTTAACCTTCTTTATGGTCTTGATGCCATACTACCAATAGAAATTCAGTACCCTACTGCTCCAACTATCCCTCAAACCAATGGTATCTTTTGTAGAGATAGTGCGGCACTCGTAGCTGTCAAGGAATTTCAGAGTAATCTTTCCTCTCTTAGTGACTCTAACCTTTCAGAAATGGTATCTAAAGTATCCAAGGTTTTTCCTTTCCTACGAGTTAGACAAATTGAAATTGAATCCCTTGGTGTGGACCATCAGCTTTGAGTTCTACCTAACAAAGTATTTTTGGTATCAATTCTAAAGCCAGCTGTCTTTTCAATGTTAAAGTTTAATTATGTCTTACTTTTAAAGCAAACATAGCTACACACATGTCCTATGCATAAGGTTTTTTCCATAATCTTTGGATAAACCACAATGCTCGCTTTAGAAACTAGATTGAATCTTAGTTCTAAGTTGGACCCACATTCTATAATTCCTTGACAAGTAGGCTCGTGTTAGGTGGTCCTTCATAGGCTAATGTTCTGGATACCTGCTCACGGATGTTATAGTCTCTGACTTTGTAGGTTTAAGGATTGCATGCCCAACCTACAAGAATAATTATATATATTTTTCTTTCAGGATCACAAACATTTTAAAATGACAACTCACATGAGAGTAAACTAAGACCTAGAGAAGCATACAAGGATTTTAGAGCATATTAGGTTTTACTTAAAGGACCATTCTCCAAAAAAAGCCTTAGCTATTAGAGCTAGACCTTTTCTGGATGGGCCAAATATTGTGCTACATACTACCATAAGTAATCCATGGCTTAGTAACGATTTTGTCTATTGTAGACCCTTGCTCTCTTGCAAAACCTGGAACTATCTTCTAAGTCCCTCTCTATGGCTACCTCTCTTGTCCTCAGATGTATTGGCAGTTTGGATGCTTCTCAATAAATATATGATTTTTCTCTCACCGTAGATCAAAAGCTATCTATCTTACACATGTTATTTTTTAACGATTGGGTCAAGATTCTAGCTACCCTGGACAAGGAATCCAAAGATAGTTTTAATATGATTTCTCAGTACATAGCCTGAAAGGGCGGTGGTAATGCGTTTTCTAGTCTGCACCCAACCGTGCTATCTTATAGCCTCCCCCTCCGGCCATGCCGGTGGCCTTGTCCATAGGACCCAGGTCCTTACATTACCCCCCCCCCCCCCCCCCCCCCCCTTTGGAGAATCATTCATCCTCGAAAATGAACGTAGGAAAACATTTCTTAAGTGCGGAGACATTCTCCCATGTAGAACCTTCTTCAGGTCTATCTAGCCATTTTACCAACACCTGTCGTCTGACATGATGTCTGGTGCGAAGCTCATGAGAATCCAAAATCTTTTCAGGCTCATGAGGAATGCTTGGCGGTGCGATAAGGTCAACCAACACACCTGTGTCAATGCCATTATCATTCTGTCCTTGCTGTTTTTGTAAATGGCTAACATGAAAAACAGGATGAACTCGTGAGTGCTCTGGAAGAGCTAACTTATAGGCCACTTGACCTATACATTTGAGAATGGTAAATGGTCCACCATAGCGTGGTGAAAGTTTAGCAACTTTTCCCGTCTTCAGAATTTTTGAATGCTCCGGAACTTTGAGGAAAACCTTGTCTCCTTCTTCGAAAGTAGCAAGACGTCGCTATCTGCGGAACGTGGGAGAGAAGCAGGGTATCGCACGCACATGCAAGCCGCTTTTAGCCTCCTCCGAAAATAGCTTTGATACCAGTGAAAGGGTGGTGGTAATGTGTTTTCCAGTCTTCACCCAACTGTGCTATCTTATAGACTCCCCCTAGCGTACACACTGTCCGGCCATGCCAGTGGCCTTGCCCATAGGACCCATGTCCTTACATAGCCCAATTACCTATACTTTCTGTACAATATCAGCAAGAGCTAGCCCTATTTTCTTCCTCTAGGGATGAATTATCTAACTTTTTGAAAAACTTATGTGGCCTCAATCCATCTTTTATCAGTGCCCCTGCTGCTTGAACTATCCCTCAAACCGGTGGTATCTTTTGTATAGATAGTGCGACACTCGAAGCTGTGAAGGAATTTCAGAGTAATCTTTGCTCCATTAGTGACTCTAACGTCTTAGAAATGGCACCGAAAGTATCCAAGGTTTATCCTTTCCTACTAGTTAGAAAAATTGAAATTGGATCCCTTGGTGTGGACCATCAGCTTTGGGTTCTACCTAATAAATTATTTTTGGGACCAATTCTTAGTGAAACCTGGATATCTGGCTAATCTTCCTGCCTCCATTATTGAGGAATGTAGACTCAAGATTTTGAAAAGAGGACAGTTCTTAGACAAAGGGGAACTCATTAAAGCCCCCTGAATCAACCTTAACCTTATTGACCACTCCAAATGATCTTCCAATACAGGTCTATACATTTGAACAAAAGGGAACATGGAGTATGCTAAAAGTAATCCAGATTTCTACACAAAATTTGTTTGGAATGTTTTTTGACGATATGTTAAAATTTCTTGACCCTAAAGCCTCGTGCAAATCCAACATTATGTGGTTTGACCACGCTTTCTGATTTATCCTCGACCATCTGGACCAAATGTTCCCCAAAAAGTCGGTGGACTTCCATCTATCCCTTATCTGTTCTTGGTTAGGTTTCAAAGCTAAAAAAATAGTAATTGCTCAAATTTCTTTCAACATATTTTGTGGGATTATACTGGATATCCTCAAAGAATTTAAATTTGATGAACCATGGACATATTTGACTACTTATGGAAACTACAAAGGTGTTAAGATTATCACCGATTTACTCAAGCCATGTATTGAGGATGATGACTCTCCCTCACTAAAAAGACCTAACCCTCTCGCCACCCCCAATTCATTCACTTCATTTTAACACCTAGCTCTTCCTCTAACATTAAATCTCATAGCTACACTAGAGGAAGAGGAAGAAACACCCCCATCCAACACCTTCTTGACTTATGATCACTTATCAATATGCAGGTTGCTACGGGCCCATGTGGAAGGATGCATCTCACCAAAAAGACTTCTTGCAAATATTATTTTTACGAACATTGTCTTTTTCTGAATCAACTTTTGGATTGGATACACCCAAAGAAACTTTTTTGTGAGTGTTTTGACTTACTGTTTTGAAACCATGAAATACTTGATAATGTACGTATCGGTTGGAAGTATCAACAACCTATTAAGAATTTGGTTACAATAATGATTTTTTACAACACAACGCCGTTCTTGATTGTGCTTGTCACAAATTTATCCCATTTTGTAAAGATTTTGATACCTATGGGATGCATGTCTGCATTTGTGATCTTGATCTAATTGAAAATACCACATTCTGGAAAGTCCTTGCTAAAGGTCTTATGATCACATACCCATGTTTCTTAAAGACCCGTATCTCGCTTTATCAACTTTACTTGGCTGCTTAATTGACCTTGTCAAAACTCTCCGATTGGAGAAGACAGTCTTACTGGACTTAGCAAAATTAGTTGAACAATATCTTTATCATAAAATCTCACTCATACCATGTAAATGGTTGTCTATGGAAAGTTCTTGGATCACACCACAACTGGCTATTCATTTTCAAGAGCTTTCAAAGGACTATTTTATAGCAGGGATGGATAAAAGCTCCAATTGTCCCACTCTTGTATGTAAAAAATTGGCTTGGAAAGCAGATCACTCCAGAGTTTTTGGGAAGGAATCCACACCACTTAACACATCTCTATGTGAGGTCACTAATATTATGTCAAAAAATTTAGGAAAAATGGGGTATTTTCTTCAAGATACCAAACCTCCAGTACTTTTCCCAACCTATAAAATTCATAAGCATAAATTCAAATGAATATTTGATGCCTCGAATGGTATTTTTACTAAAATTACCAAAGATATCACCCTTTGCCTTGACCTTGTACTTCCAGAATTTGAATTTGTATGTGCTTCCAAGAAAAAAATCGGCTATAACTTTCTTCAAGTACACTATAACCATTTTTGGTTAGTAAAAAACTCCACAAAAGCTAGTTTTAACGTCCCTAAATAAACTTTTCATCTCTTCACAGTAGATATTAGTCAATGCTCTAAGAATATACCCCTAGAAGGAGATTTAGGACTGACAGTCAAAAACTAATTTCTTGGAAAGGGAATTTTCCGAAGACGAATGTTCACTAGCATTGCAAGCCCTTGGCAAGGAAAAGTCCCCTGGTTGGGATGGGATGACGGTGGAATTCTATAGAGAATTTTGGGACGATCTCAAGGTCCCAATCACAAGGCTGGCCAATAAAGCCATTGTTGAAGGATCGTTGGAGATAAGTGTGAAGAGAAGACTTATCAAACCCATCCCCAAACAAATCTGTTGTAGTCACCTGAAACATTGGCGCCCTATAACGATGATGTCGGTGGCCTACAAAATTATTGCTAAAGTTGTAGCCCTCAGACTAGCCCCCTTACTAACCAAGATCATCTCTCCCCATCTGTTAGCGGCTGGACACACTCAACGGAGGATGATTGCCTGGAGGGATACTAATTTCCTTTGTAATCATTCCTTAATTGAGAAGAAACCGTCATTTCACCTTTGTAAATAGTGGGGCTTGCAGAAGCTTCCAAATTGTATCCCTTTTTTGACATTTAAACTTAGTAAATAGTTACATTGGAACATTAGGGTTTGAGATTGTAAGGTATTTATACCACTTTTGACCTTAATGCAAAAAACCTTTTGTCATTTTTTGTAGGTTTTGTCTGTGTGAGTTGAGCGTACTCTGTGTACGAGAGAGAGTGAGAGTTTATCTTGATGCTACACGCACACTGGTGGTCAAAATCAAGTGCGGAGAAGTGCAGCGTGTTGCCCCCAAAGAGAGCTAGACGCCAACACCTACATAGCAGGTGTACGACCCGGCTTTGCAAGATCGACCCACAAGCTATATCTGGTGATTCAGTGAGCATACATTGTCCGTTTTTGCATTTCAGCATATCCACGCATTTGCAATGAGTAGAGCTATGCATTAGTCATGTTAGTTTCAGAAAAGGTTGACCTGTAAAATTCGACCAGACATCCTACGTGATTCTGCACCGGGTGTTTAGGGTACGGGTTTTGAGTCACAAACCTTAGGGAGAGCGACCTATTGGTGTTAATAAAATTTCCCTCAAGTTTCGTAGTGTTTCGAGAACATTTGATGGGTATTTGGATCTTGAAAGCGTTGTAGGAAATCTCCTCTTGTGTACTCTTGAAGGCTGTAACTTAGACATTGGGTAGAGACCTCTGTAGGAAGTAGTCAATAGTCGATTGAGTGTAGGTTGACACCCTATGCTTGCTTCCACGCGCCTGCGGGTCGAGCTTCGTCCTTAGCTGACAAATCTTGTTAGGTGAGCTCTCGCTGTGTTGACGTCTGTCGTGGCATATCCGCCAACATTAGCGCCGCTGCTAGGGAAGAAAACCCTAGGTGGGTGACTGAGACTAGTCCTTGAGGATAGGGATTCTCTGGCTTTCCAGAGTCTTATTTTACATTTAGATAGGATTAGAGGGTGGTGGACTCTCTAGGTCTTAGGAGGAGTCTAGGGAGCGTGTGCCTGGCCTAAATGTTCTGACATAGGTAGTTTTAGGTATTAGTTAAGTTGTGGTGTAGAGAGTAGCAGTTAGGGTGGTAGATGCGGTGTTAGGTGAGCTTGAGAGTCCGTGCGAGGCCAGGAGGCAACCGAAGCACTAAAAATCACCATCTCACATGATGAGTAGGAGTAGGGTAAGTAGGACATCATGATTTATGATTTGGAGCACTTCATGCATGGTATATTTTCTGTTAGGCTCATCAAAGAGCTGTAAAAGACGGAAAAGAGTGTTTAAGCTGAATTGAAGTTCAAAAGTTTCTGTGAGTATTTCTGAGAGAGCTGCAGAGCATAGGGAGTACTTCTGTCAGAAAAAAATTAAATTTTAAGACAGTAGACATCCTACGCATAGCATGTCTCCAGGGGGTTTTTAGTAGGGAATTTGGGGAAACTGAGGTCAGCTGTGTGTTCAGAGGGTGGGTTTCACCATAGTAACATATAGACTTGAGTGTTTTTCCCTTATTGGATTGCCCAAAAGCTAAAAGGTGGACTCAAAAAACGTAAAAGTTCAAAAAAGGTTTAAATTGAGAAATTTATATATTTTTGCACTTGTAAGGCATATTGGCACTTTCTGAGAGCATAGGGAAGGCAAAGTAGCACTTTAGTCTGAGAAAAGGAGCAATAGACATCCTACGCGTAGGATGTGTACAGGGTGTTTTGGTGATAATTTTGAAAATCTGAGTTGACCAGTGTGTTTAAAAGATAGCAATTACCCTATATTCACTTGGAAGGGGGAACTTGACCATAGCTTGACAGGATAAGGCCAAAAGACAGAAATTGCCAGACATCTTACCCAAATTGGGCCCAAGGAATTATTTAAGACCAAAACCATAGGATGTCTTCATGAGCATGATCTACATGATTTATTGAGTGCATAAGAAAGGTTTCATCCCAATTGGGTGAGAAAATTGGGTTTTAAGCAGACTTAAGCATTTTTGACTGAAAAGGCTAGAATAGCTAAATTTGGGGTCTTTTGAAATCCAAACTAAAATATAAGCATAGCATTGGGTTGCTCACATCAAGGGGAAGCTGTGGCTCAAGTTTGGAGTCAAACAGAGCACTTAGACATCCTACGCATAGGATGTGTTCACAATGATTTAGCACTCCAAATCCAATTGTGAGCATACCAGAGTGATCAACATCTTAAGAGGAGTCTATGTTTTGAATTTGGAGCACTTAGATATGCTACGCGTAGTATGTCTAAGGCATGATATTGAAGTGAAAATCTAACTCTGGACATAGAGTGATATTCCAATTGACTTAAGAGTTCTAGAACTTCTTTCAGAAGTGAAATTGGACCTTGTTTGACCGTTGTCGAGAAATTAGCGGTCTTGCCGGGAAAGCACCGGGCTTATGGCTGTGAGAGTTTGTGAGAGAACTCAATAAAAACTATATGAAGGAATTAAACCATAGATGCCATGAAGACTAGGGTTTGGAAAGAAGTGCAATCAAAGAAGACCCACTCTTTCTCTCTTGCACTCACACACAAAGAAAGAACACAAAAGAGAATGTCAAAACAACACAAAGATGAAAACCTCAAGGCTATAGTCATATTGTATCATGGGTAGTATGAAATGGTTAATAGATGAGTTAATGGCATTCAATCTTGACTGACCAAATAGGCTATGAATTGTTCTTTGGAATTGTAGCTTTGTGCTTACCGTAGTATATATATTTTGTCTAGTGATTGGGATTAATTGTGTGTACAAATCCTCTTGGTTCATAGCAAGATAACTACCCTTACATCAAAAGAAAAATTATAGTCTATGAGAGGTAGTATGATGGGATCCGGTGATAGAAGTATTTCATTGAGCCTTTCTGGGCCAAAGAGAAACACTATACGTTGTTGAAAGTGTATTTTACGGCTAATCCATACGTTAATTCTAATAGATTGTACAGAGTGAAAGCGATAGAAATTATCATCATATGGGTTATTCATCTAGGATAGTATGTGAGAAATGTAGATATGAGAGAAGTGAAGAGATGAGAAGTTTCCCTTCCCAAGCCCTATTCTTGCCCGTAGGCAATAAGGATACTGCGGGGAGAGATGTACCTGTAGCAAAGAGAACCTAAAATTTGTAGAGAGGATGAATTACTAAGAGTGAGAGAGATAGATTTGGTTAAAGATATAATATTAGATATATATATATATATATGTTGGATTAGAGATGAAAAAGAAAACAACAAGAAATCAAGAAAACATCAATGTAGAACACATCTTACTTGACAAACCCTTTGGCACCATTATTGATGGAGAGAGAAGAAGAGGAGAGCACTCCACTTTGATTGATACGCCAAGTACAACACCTTCTTTGATTAGAGTTGATCTTCCAAGGATAGCGTACAAGAATGGCTAGTCTTCCTCTAGGAGAAAGTGTAGGCTTGGACTTATGTTAATGGGGCTAAGTACAATTAGGCATTACTACTCACTCCCTCAAGAATTCCTCTCATCAATGGCTTGAATGCTTGAGTTTCTTTTCAAGGAAGAAGAGGTCCCCTTTTATAGGTGAAGGGAAACCCCAAGGGTTTACACAAGAAGAGAGGAGCCAGTGTGAATAGGAATTGGAAAAGTTGGAAATGAGTTGTCCCTGCATGATGTGGGCAGACTGGGGTCCAGTATTTTGATCATATCTCCTCAACCGTGGCTCCAAATAAAAAAGTAAAAATATGGGCAAAAACTTCAGCTCATTAGCTACGATTTTCATTTTAAAATCATTTTTCAATTCGGATTGGAACCTTGTGTAAAAAATTCATCAAAATAGGGTCCATTCCTGGCAGCAAAAGTCTTCCCGTGGTCCCCTTAGCCTAGACTTTCATTTAATTCCAAAGGACACCTCATGCCATATGAAAGCATGACATTTCTCCTTGACAAAGTTTTGTAATCATGCTTGCAATAATGCATTAAAATAAGTGTATCTTTGAAATCATGCCACCTAGTGTCCCACTAGGATTTGATTCCCTCCTAGTAGCTATTTAAAAAGAAATATAAGAAAAGTATAAAAAATACATAGAATATATATATATTAGATTTTACCCTAGATATAGGATCTAGCTAGGGTGTGAGATAATAATGAGATAGTAGAAATAAAGAATCAATGATTTTTGCCCCAAGTTAAAGAGGCAGAGATATTGAGCTTTTCCCATAATATTTTCTGATGGTAAAGTAAGGATAGGTTACCCTTGAGAAAAATAATAGGATGAGATAGAAGGCTTATTATAATACTTAAATATGCATATGTACATTATAGGAAAGATAATTATGTATCTAAAAAATTACAAGATAACTCTTGTAGGATGCGTTCCCACTATGTACATGTCACAACACGACACCGTTTGACGGAGGAAAGACAGATTTAAGACTTTACCTCTAAACAGACAAACACTCGGGTAAAGTACAGCTCCAGATTAGCAGACCTAATCAAGAACATCTGAAGTGTATAGAGTACAATAGTGGTTGAGGTTAACCCTCCAGTTATACCAATCATTACTAAGACCACCTCTAGCAGTTAAATGCTTTGATTCGATTGCCAAAATTAAACGCTTGTGTATAGGTATATTCAACGGCAAGGTAAGAAGTTGTGCGGAAACTGATCCCTTGCCAGATGAGTGGTTGGTTTTGTGATAAATTGCATTGCTAAGTTTGATGAATTTAAGATCAGGAAGACACATTCCTAGAGACCAAAAAGTGGTAGAGGTGATCAAGGTAGCTTAGTGTCCACACTGAGGAGAGTGTAACTCAGGCAAGGCTAGATCCATTAGCACCAATCATTGAGGAGGGTAGTGATACTGACACTTCATCAGATAAGTCCTTCTTCATGATGGGTAGTCAACATCCAGGAGGTTTCTCTGGTGAAGGACCGATGCTAGGAGGAAGTACCTCCCAAAACCCTTTGAACGATGCCAAGTTCACTATAATATTCTTAGAAGGAACAAACTCTAGGAGAGCTCTAGTTTATTCTGACTATAGGGGACGCAAGTGTATTTGTATAGAGGAAAGACCTTCTCAGAGACTGGAGATACTTCGAGTCTATGATGATGGAGATAGATTCCGAGAAAAAAAGGGGAACCACTATCTGATAGTTAGTAACCCTGAGGATTACAACAGATATGGAGATAATGTGGCAAAAGGAAAAATGGTCTTAGAGGCTCAAGAGCCGCCTCCAAAAATTGATCGACCTGGAGCTCTTTTTATGTATGATAAAAAAACAACCAGGGTCTCTACCTATAATGACAATGTGGGAATTTACAAGCATGAGAGCGAGGGAGTAGTCTCTTATTTTAGATGCAAAGAACCCTACCCAAATGAATTAAGCAAAGACAAGGTTCTTTACTGATTCTCTTATGAAATTGCTATGGGGAAGGATATCATTTTTGTTGACATGTGCATGTGAGAATACAAACGAATTCTCGTAGAGGAGGTAGAAAAGGAAATAGTTCCAGAAACATCAACATATGCCCCCGAAGAAGTACCAAGGTCCACCTATACCCCCAGCAAGTCAACAAATCCATTTTCAGAAGAGTACGATGCAACATCACATTCTAACCGACAACAGATGTTCAACTACCAGAACCAATAAGCAACCCAACCATCATTGCAGGCATGGATTCAACAAAGTGCGATATTAAAACAAGACCAAAATAGAGATGGTTATCCTGCCGCATGAGGGCTAAGAGATTTAAAAGAACCACCACTCTATTCACAGTATCAAGGCGAGAGTAAGCCAAAAACTCAAGAGTTGACAGAGATGAGAAAACAACCCATAGAACGAGTTAGAAGAGATGAACCACCTCTTGCAAGAACCATCACAAATTATGGTTTAGGGGCACCTCTGAGAAGAGGAACCCTCCCACTACCAAAGGCCAGAGGAGGTATATCGAGTAGGACAAGGAGAACCATAAACCAGGAATCTTACAATGGGCCAAAAAATGCAAAACGGATAGACCTCGCTACACCAGGCGAAGAGCCTCAGCCTGTCTATATATCAAAATTGATTTAGAGCCTGAAGAAGAACAAAGGCTAACACAACTTCTCAAGAAGTATAAAGATGTGTTTGCATGGTCCTACAAAGACCTCAAAGGAGTTGATCCCTTGATATCTCAACATACAATTCCTTTAAAATCAGATGCCAAACCTAGCAAACAGCGTCCTTACACATATAATGACACATTCGCTAAACGAATCAAAGAAGACATTCACAAGCTGATGGATGTTGAATTCATCTATGAAATCGAGCATACAGATTGGTGTCACCCATTGTGGTTATCCCCAAAAAGAACGGAAAGTTGTGTGTGTGTGTGAACCTCAAAAAAGTGAACGCAGCCACAATAAGGGATAATTATCCCTTGCCGATCACAGAACATGTGCTTGAGAGGGTGGGAAGATGGGCCTATTCCTTTTTAGATGGGTTTTTGGGGTATAACCAATTGGAAATTGCAATAGAGGATCAACACAAAACAGCATTTGCCACAGAGTGGGAAATATATGCGTACAGAGTTATGCCTTTTGGCCTAACCAATGGCCTAGCTACCTTCCAATGGTTAATGACTCATGCGTTCAAAGAATACCTGGGAATATTCTTAGAAATATATATGGATGATCTCTGTGTCCACTCTCTTATACGAGAAGAACATATTGACCATTTACAAAAGGTATTTGAGAAGTGCATAACATATCGAATCTGTCTCAATCCGGAAAAGTGCATTTTTATGGTAAGGCAAGGCTGCATCTTAGGACATATTGTCTCAAGAAATGGTATAACCACTGACCTAGACAAAATTAGAGTCATAGCAGACTTGCCCAGGCCTACTAATGCCAAACACGTACAATCCTTCATGGGACACTGTGGATAGTATCGAAGATTCATATATATATATATATATATATGCGGTCATTGCACAACCTCTATATCGCTTATTGGTCAGTTTCAACTAGACTGAGGAGTGTGAAACTTCATTCCAAAAGCTTAAGGAAAACCTTGTATCAACACCTGTACTTAAAGCACCAAATTGGGAAAAGATATTCCATGTTCACATTCATGCCTCTGCATACGCAATTGGGAGTATTCTGGCTCAACCTGGAGACGGAACAATGGATTTCCCAGTTTGTTATGCAAGCCGACAGCTAAATAGTGTAGCAAAGAACTACACCACCACTGAAAGAGAGGGATTAGGAAGGATTTATGCTGTAAAAAACTTTTGGCATTACTTGCTTGCAAACAAATTTGTGTTCTTCATAGATCAACAAGCTCTTTTGTATCTAGTAAATAAACCATGCAATACTAGGAGAATTGTACAGTGGTTTATTATATTGCTAGAGTTTGACTTCACAGTGGTAGTAAAAATGGATAAAACTCATCTACGGGCGGATCATCTTTCAAGGCTACAAAACTGGGAAGCTCCTGAAGGAGTAGATGATGACATACCTGATGCTTATCTTTTCAATATTGAAATGATACCCAAATGGTCTCAGGAAATTGTTAGCATTCTTTCCTTTGGAGATAGATTTGATAACAAGGAAGACAGATCCAAACAACAAACATTTTGACAAACAAAAACTTTTCAGTTGATTGCACGACGACTGTACCATCTAGGCTCGGACCAAATTCTACGATTATGTATAAATCCAAAGGAATTCGAGTGTTATCTTGAAGAAGCACACATCCAAGATTGTGCATTTTATTGTTCAACAGTGAAAACACACAAAATATTGAAACACTTAGGAGTTTTTTGGCCAACTATGTATGCTGACACACATGCTTATGTTAGCAAGTACTATATGTAGTGCCAAACGACCGATGGATCACGTAACATTGTTTCAGGTAACCATTGCACCTACATGGAGTCAATATATCATTGATTTCTTAACAGCAAGGATATTTCCTGAAAACATAACAAAAGCGCAAAAAAGGGCTATAGAGTTGGAGGCTCAAGACTTTAATTTAATTGGAAATCAACTCTACAAGAGAGGCAAGGACAACCAACTTAAAATCTATGCAAGTGAAAGTGAATACCTGCTGATTCTAGAAAACGCACATGGAGGAATAAGTGGAGGCCATTTTTGAGGCGATAAGACGGCAAAAATTGTCTTAACCGCAGGAATACGGTGCCCTTCATTGCACATGGATGCCGAGGAGTTTGTAAAGCGTTGTGACGCATGTCAGCGCACTAAGGTGCCGATAAAGAGAGATGAGATTCCACTACGGCCAATGATGGGAGCACGGGCATTTGCAAAATGGGGAATTGATTTTGTGGGGCCTATTTACCCCCTGCATATTGCACCCATACCCAATATATCATTGTGGCTACGGACTATCTCACAAAATGGGTTGAAGCCAAAGCAACACAAAAAGTAGACGCAAGAACCACTGCAGAATTTTTGTAGAGAATGTCTTTGTACGATACGGATTACCAATAGAAATTGTCAGTGATCGAGGAACACATTTTCTTAATGAAGTCATTGAATATTTGTTAGAGGAATTCATGGTCATACATAAGAAATCTGCTCCATATTATCCACCATAGGCAAATGGACAAGCTAAGGCCACAAATAAAACACTATGCACTGTTTTGACTAAAATTGTATCAGAGTCAAGGACAAACTGGGATGAACAATTACACTCAACACTATGTGCATACAAGGTAGCTTACAAAACATCAATCGGAACCACACCATATAACATGGTGTTTGGTCTAAACGCTATATTACCCATAGAGTGTTTAGTTCCAACTCTACAAGTAGTGAAACGCTTAGAATGGACAGGCCATGAGCTCTCTTCAAGAATAGATGATCTTGAAAAGCTAGATGAACTTTGACTGAGAGTTGTAGCTTCGATCTATGCTAAAAAGAGAAGACAAAAGGAGTTTTTTGACAAGCATGTGCATACGAAAGAGTTCAAAACAGGTGATCATGTACTTGTTTATACTTTGAAGCAGCATGCCAAGAAACTTAAAAAGCGAGGGATGGGACCCTTTGTGATTAGTGATTTATCACAAAGTGGAGCTGTCAAACTTGCTACATTGGTAGGAGAAGAAATGCCAAATTGGATTAGTGGCTCTCAGTTAAAAAAGTATCATTTACCACTAACACATAATATGCTTCAACAAATCCATCAAGAAAAACAACGGATGAAGGAGAAATAGAGGGTACAAGAAGAAGCACAAGCAGAAGCAAAAGAACGCATTGCAAAAAGAAGGCTTCTATGACAACAACAACAAAGTGGATCATTGTTGTAAATAAATGCTATTCGATTAAGGAATTTTGGTGAAGACACAGGGGAACCAATAATTGCAGCCAAAGTGGGTAGCAATCAAGTTGAATCGACAACATTGCTTGATTCTGGAGCTCGAGCAAATCTGATCTCTTACAAATTATATAAACAGCTCAAGCTCGAAGATCAACTACATCCTACTCAACAAGTGCTGGAAAGTAGTACATCACATTCACTAGGAATATTGGGTTGGACAATATTGCATGTACAAATACATCAATATGTTTACCCCCACAAGTTTTATGTGGTTGAGGATGCGAGCACACTACACCCCATGTTGTTGGGACAACCTTGGCAGAAAGAGTATAATGTGCAGATAGATTGAAATTTGGATACAATCAAAATTCATCATGCACAAAACAACAGGTGATAGCCTTTGCTCAGACAACCTAGAAGAAACAGATAATAGCACCACCATCTGTGGATAAAGAACAAAAAGGATGGGTGCCAATAAATCACAACACGATACCCATGGAGAACAACCAGGGAACTGCCAACCATGTTCACTACAAAAATAAGACAACACAGACCACAGTGAATAGATCAGCAGCACGTGAAAAACAAGTATGGGTATAGAAGGATAGAGGAGACCTGGCATACAAACCACAATACAACAAATAAGTCAGCAGAAGAACACAGTTAAACCAACAGCCAAGGGAATAAAAAAGATATGGATCCCGAAGAGAATGCTCAGTAACCACTTAAATGCGTTACGCATTTGGATCCCCAAACCAAAGCAACAGGAACTCCCTTCAGTACAAGAAACACCAGCAGCCAGACACTCACTACATATGAAACCGGCAAACCGATCTATGTGGGTGTTGATCAGCAGAACATCAATGACGACCAAGGACGAGGCAGTACACCTACAAAAACCTCCATAACAAAACTCCAAAGGGAAATTAACAGAGAACAAGATTATAGCTACAATGGAAATGACACTTTCATCCACGGAAACAACCACGGCCATATCGACAGTAGAGGCAACCCAAGCAACTTTTGCAAAAAAGACGATCAAACAAAGAGCTGTAGAGTTACAACTTTTACTTGCAAAGAAAATCCGCCAACCAAATCAACAACAAACAGGAAACCTCAATGTCGAATTCCAATAAGCATCTTGCTTATTCCCTCCTCTCGCACAACATTAATTTTACCATGCATTGACTGAGTATGCATCAAATAGGGCCACATTACAAGGCTGCGCATTAGCACAATTTTTAACCCATGCACTGCACATACCCCGAGGTGATACCTTGTCGTCCGGGAGGACTCCGATTAGGAGGGGGGGAGGCATTCTCAATGCAGACCCAATGAAGGTGAAAAGAGCAAAAAAGGGCATGTTTTTCGACTATTTTGAAGGGTTTTTGTTTGATTATGAAATTTTCTAGACTAACTTAACTACATATGCCCTTTTACAGCACGAATCTACAAGTATATGGGGCCAAACGCCAAATTAGGCCTCTAGGTGTGTGTATATATGTAAAAATAGCAATTTTCGGCAAAATATTGCTAAAACGGAGAAATCCGGCCATAAAAATTGAATGTGAGTGTACATAGTATTTTGCGGTGATGTTTTTGAGTTATTATGATTTTTGGGGATTTTCTAGGTTTATTTTGCTATTTTCTTTTTAATTTTACTAAATATCGACAGAAAAACTTCAAAAATACAAAAAGCAGGTAAAATATGGTCGTAATGAAAAACAAAAAATATGGGGATAATCAATGACTATAGGAAAACCTATGGTACAATGGGGGTGCAATTATGTGAATGGAGCGGGAGGCGTGTTTTGGCCAGATTTTGACCGAAACGTCAAATTTCTCGAAAATTGGGCAAACGAAGTCCAAATCAAGAACTTTTCGAGCCTAAACCGTATCTCGCAAGAAGTTAGGAGCACATGTCAAATTTCATACAAAGTGGTCCGGGGACCCCCATTATAAGAATTTTTTCACTTCACTTAGAGCTCATTTCTACTATTTCCTTCTTGAGAGAGAGCTCTAGCCACCTAGAACGAACCGGACTTCCAACTGCTTCTACGATGCGCAGGACCACTCGACAGGCTCCAGATATGAGAGGTAGGCTCAGCACCTTGAGCTTTTCGTGTATGTTTGATGTTTTATCTCAAAAACTAGTGTAGGGTTCACATGGGGAATGGACAGTAGAGACCTATAGGTAGAGGTAGCCACCTAACGGATAACCCAATAGCAATAAGGCTTCATAGGGGGTTTACCCTAGCATAGGATACCACTCTTGAATGCACAAAGGTGGCAAAAACCCATTGGGAAAAACCCTGGCACCACAAGCCCTGCAAGAGGCCACCAAGTGGTAAATCGATGGAAAGTCGCTCAAATGCTACCAAAACTCATGGGTAGGAGCATCTCGACATGCTCTACAAGGCTATATATCCCACATGGCCATACGGCGACTCGAAGCGGGACTAAGCTTCAGAAACGACATCGGACACACAAAGCGTCAACTAGCTCTCACGGCCAAACTGGATGTCCATTTGCCACCAAACTTCACGAGCGGCTTTCCTAGACCATCAACAACCAAGTTCCTATGGTGGTAGACCACCACAAGTCATCGATGGCATGTAAATGCAACCACGGGCGCTTCCAGAGTGACAAATTGCCAAACATAGCTCCGGCAAAGCCAAAGCCAACAAAAACCATATGGCAAGGCTCCCCAAGGAACCATGAGGCTATGGAGACTAATATCAAGAAATTTCATCGCCGAAAAGCACTCCAAGAGTCAGAACACGACTCAGAGGCTCTAAAAGCCAAACAGGGAGTTTCTATCTACCTTTTTGACTTTTTTATTGAAATAAGGCTTAAAGGGGACTCAGGGGGGCTAAGGGCATATACTAGTAACACTTCTTCCAAAAGAATTCCTCAGGAGACATCCTACGCGCAGGATGTCTCAAGGCCATGTTTGGGCACCCAACTCAATATCTCACCTCATACACAGCTTCTACATAGCTTATACATGCTAGCCATCATGTTTCATCACATTTGGACAAGAGTTGACCTCATATGCATCAAAAAAATGGAAAGTCAGAGCATCGAGGCAATAAAGGGTCATAGACCTACCAAAACTAGTCCAAATCACATGAACTTGCACAATATACTCATTATCACATTGCCAAGCTAACTGTGGAGTCATATATGAAAAATAGTGAAATAGATATCCTACGTGTACGATGTCTAAATGCCCTATTTGACCTCCAGCTGGTGTTTTTGAGTTCCACATATCTTTATAACATCTTCACAAGCTTATATATCAAATTTCAAGCCAGACCCATCACATTTGGATGCCAAAACCTCAAAGATGCACTTTTCTGAGCCTAAAAACACTAAACATGCTCCTAACAACACCAATACTTATCCAAATCAAAATCTAAGAACGGGAACATGTTCTACATGCTAAGGGCTACCCATAGAACCAAAATCAAGTCATTCTGAGATAAGAGACATCCTACGCGTAGGATGTCTCCAGGGTCATATTGACCTTCTGTGTAGGAATTGACATCATGGGAGTCTTTTACATGGTATAAGAAGCCTATATATCAAATTTCAATCCAATTGGATATCATTTGCCCATCCATATAGGACATCCTACCCATTTTGTGAGCCAAAAGCCTAATCTGCTCAAAATTGCACTTTTTTTTATGTCCTAACCAAATTCCAAGTACCTAGCCATGTTGCACAGGTCAAGGGCCACAAGCATGTCTACGCGTAGGATGTCTACATGCTTATTTTTCAGCCAAAAACCTACTGTGGGCACATGCATGGCTTTCCTAGTCCCTTTGAGTTCTTATTTCAATTTTCAAGTCATTTGGGTAGTCAGAACTCAGTTTACCAGCAATTCTGTGAAAAAACACTAACTTTGGACTACTGAGTGCAACAAGATCCATGGCAGCCACAAAGTCGCCTGCAAAGAAGAAGAGGATGGCTATCAAGGACTACTTACAAGAAGTGGAGCCTTTCGTTATCCCAGAGGGAACCCTAAAGCCCACAAGCACTTGGATTCAAGATGACCTACTAGAAGCCAATGATCTGAGAATCTACCAAGGAGTGTTTAAAGATCCGGAAGAAAATGCAGTGGAGCTACCCATGATCCCTCAAGAGCTCTATGAATTTGTCAGGAGCAAGATGGGGGACTACTTGGAGAAACTGGATCTACACAATTACTTTGAAGCCTTGCCAGCAGGGATTGATGTTAAAAGAGTGTGGAATTTGTCACCACAATCAAAGAGGACGGCATAGCCAGAGTTACAGATCTACAAGGCAAGCCTAATAAGATGATTTTCATCACAGAGAAGGTGGTGACAGTAGCACTTGATCTCTCTAACAAAGGAGACAGTGTGACTAGGAGGCGGGATGACATTAAGGTCTACTCAGAGAAGAAAAATAACTATACATTTAAAGATATTGCAAACCCAAAGGTGGCCATCATGAGCCAATTATACAATTACTACTTCCATGTGTGTACCAAGTGGCCACAGAAATACAGGATGCCACCTGGAGCTATTGCCACCACTTTCACTTGGGCGATGCAGAAGAGCCGCCCGAAGGAGATAAACTATGTTGTTACATTCACTACAACCTTGTGAGAATGGGGACCAAAAATCCCACTTATATTGTGCCTGGTGAGTTGATAACCAAAGTCATCTATAAAGCATTGGATGCCAAGGGAAATTGGCCTCTACCTCCCTCCCAAAATGATTGGCTCAAGCTGAAGGAAGACAAAGAAGAAGAGCCTCCTAAGGCTCCAAGGGTAGCCACAAGGTTGAAGCGCTTTTTAGAGACAGTGCGAGAAGAGTCTCCATAGCCCAAGAAGGGGAAGAAAGAAACTCTACAGGTGCCAGTAAAGGAAACAAAGTCACAGAAAGCAGCAAGGCTAGAAAGACTAATGGAGAGTTTTAGAGCTGAGAGGATGCTAAAAGGGGATCTGAGCAAATTACGGAAGCCCTCACTTGAGGCTATGTCTGGATCTTCTCGAAGGACTAAAAGGGATCACTTTGAAGATTATATAAAGAATTTCAAGATCTTAGATGACACAGCTGCGAATATCCCAAACATACCTTTTACCGAAGAAGAAGTTGATGATGTGAGGCTGCAGCTGCTGCTAGAAGAGTAGGAAGGGGAAGAAAGAGAGAGGAAAAGAAAAGCTGACCGTGATTTCAAAAAGAAACCATCAACCCCGCCATCAAGCCGAGAGTCAAGTCCTCCACCATCACCACCTCCTCCTAGTCCTCCTCAACCCCGACAAACTGAGGAGTTGAACAAATCTGATGGGCAACAAGACTCCAAGGAAGAGGAGAACAAAGAGAAAGAGCAGAAGGCAAAAATTGAACCAAAAGAGCAGAAGCCAGATCTAGAAGCAAAAAAATATAGAATATTCCTTGATCTGCTAACTGCTGGATACTCTCGAGAAGAGGTAGCTCATGCAACTTTTCAGTTGTCTACACTAGGCCCAAAGAATATATGTTGAGCCCTTGATTGGTGGAGTTGAAGGAAATGGCCACAGATACAATGGATTTAAAGCCACAAGCCAATGATTGGGATGAGGTGATGCAAAGAATCACTGGGCTCAGAGCAAGGTCTATGGCCACTGAGATTGAGTGTGATAATCTCAAAGCAAATGAAGTTCAAATCAAAGCCGAGGTAGACTCGCTGCAAAAGCAAGACCAAGAGAACACACAGAAGCAAGCCAAGTTGCAAGCTGATCTGGATGTGGCACTAAAAAGATGCCAAGAGTTGGAAAGTCAGAGTCAGGAAGTAGACCAAAAGCTTCAAAGAGCAGATGAGGAGTATAATAAAATCAGCAAATCACTGACAGATGCGGAGAAAGAAAGGGACAACTTGACACTCCAGCTTGCTCATGAGTCCAAAGAAGTGGAGACTTTGTGGAATGCTAAGTAAAAAGCTGAGCTAGAACATGAGGCCATCCAGGACGAAGTTATAGAGCTGAAAGATCAAATAAAAGTGAAAGATCAGACAATCCAGAGGCTAAGGGCATCTCCTAGCAAAGTAAGAGCCGTGGCCTCAACTAGCACTGCTTCAGAGAAGGATATGTATGAAGAACAAATGAAGGAACTCCAAAAGGAGTTGACACTAGAGAAGAGACAAAGATTGATGCTGGCCAAGGGCTCCCTAGTGATGCAAATCCGTTTGGAGGATGAGAACAAGGCCATGAAAGATGAGCTAGCAGCCTTGAAAAAGAAGATGGATGAGGATCTCAAGAAGATGCAAACTGAAAATGAAGACATCAAGAAGAAGCTAGAAGAGGCTGAGAAAGCCAATGCTGAATTGAACGACCTTTTAGTGACCATGGGGGATCAAGCTGAGCAGGAAAAGAAAGCATATCAAAAGCAGATTGATGAGCTAAAAGGCCAATAGCAGACTGGAGAGCCACACTTGAGCACAGGGCCATCAGCTATGGAAGGAATTGATATAGACAATGTGTCAGATCCAGTGGACACAACAATGTAGGAGGACATACTTGTGGGACCATCCCAAGAGCCCCGAGATCTGACACAAGAAGAAGAAGACAATCTACAAAAGGCAATAGAAGCGGCCATAAAAGACACCGCCAAAGAAGAAATGCAATGGGAGCAGAGGATATTGAAGTCTATAAGCATTCAAAAATTAGATGCAACTGTCATTCGAGATGAATGGCTACAACCCTCTCTCCCATATCCTCTTCTCAAGTATGAAGCTGCTACACTAAACAACAGGATTAAAGAGGAGCCGATAGTGCCACTATACGAACAAGATATCACCAAACCAGAAGGTGTTAATCTTATTGTGGACTCTCAGCCAAAATGGAGGAAGGCATGGCTAACTAAATACCCACAGTATTTAGTACATCTGGTAGAGGTGCCTAAAATAATCAAAGACAACCTTAGCTTTTTCCCTCTACCAAGGATGCGGACATGGAAAGAACAAGAACTACTGAACAAAAGCCACCCCACGTGGCTCAACTACCCAAAGCTGCCGAGCTTGAAGGCAAGTGAGAGAATTAGTGAGCAATACATGGTGAAAACCCTAACGGGCGCCATTAAATTGTTCACTGGCTCGCCTGACCTCTCTTGCATTATGCTCAGGAAGATATGTAAAACCCTTCTAGTAGTTTTTGAGATCTTTAAACCTGGACAGGAAACAGACAGCATATTCTTCTTCCAAGATACATATAAATGTGCGTATGAACTGTCTGCTCAACCTTCCCATGAGGTGATGCATGCCCTCTACCAGTGAATAATGTTTTTGCCCTCGTACCATCTCCAAGCCTTTGAAGAAGCCTTCTACACCGGTTTCTTCACCATCAATACAGATATATTCGGCCTTACATTACTGGCCTAGCATGCACGATATGAGTCTGTTCTGAAGATGCGCAAAAGCCTCCACTGAAGAACCAATTCTACTGTCATGTCGGGGATGACATGATCTAGGAGGGGGGGAGTGTTAGCGGCTGGACACACTCAACCTAGGATGATTGCCCGGTGGGATATTAATTTCCTTTGTAATCATTCCTTAATTGAGAAGAAACCGTCATTTCACCTTTGTAAATAGTGGGGCTTGCAGAAGCTTCCAAATTGTATCCCACTTTTGACATTTAAACTTAGTAAATAGTTACATTGGAACATTAGGGTTTGAGATTGTAAGTATTTATACCACTTTTGACCTTAATGCAAAAAAACCTTTTGTCATTTTTCATAAGTTTTGTCTGTGTGAGTTGAGCGTACTGTGTGTACAAGAGAGAGTGAGAGTTTATCTTGACGTTACGTGCACACTGGTGGTCGGAATCAAGTGTGGAGAAGTGCAACGTGTTTCCCCCAAAGAGAGCTACGTGCCAACACCTACCTTGCAGGTGTAGGGCCCGACTTTGCGAGATCGACCCTCGAGCTATATCTGGTGATTCGGTGCGCATACATTGTCCGTTTTTGCATTTCAACATATCCACGTGTTCGCAATGAGTAGAGCTACGCATCAGGCATGTTAGTTCAGAAAACATTGACCTGTAAAATTCGACCAGACATCCTACGTGATTCTGCACCAGTTGTTTAGGGTTGGGGTTTTGGGTCATGGACCTTAGGGAGAGCGACCTATTGGTGTTAATAGGATTTCCCTCAAGTTTCGTAGCGTTTTGAGAACGTTTGATGGGTATTTGGCTCTTGTATGCGTTGTAGGAAATCTCCTCTTGTGTACTCTTGAAGGCTGTAACTTAGACATTGGGTAGAGACCTCTGTAGGAAGTAGTCAATAGTCGGTCGAGTGTAGGTTGACACCCTATTCTTGCTTCCACGCACCTGCGGGTCGAGCTTCATCCTTAGCTGAAAAATCTTGTTAGGTGAGTTCTCGCTGTGCTGATGTCCCTCGCGGCGTATCCACCAACACCATCAACATGGGTTCATCAAAGGAAGGTCCATTTATGATAACATCTTGGAAGGAATGGTGGGCATCGAGTATGCAACTGTCACAAAGCAAGAGTGTGTACTGCTACAGTTGGACCTGGATAAGGCTCATGACATTATAACATGGACATACATAGAAGTCGTCATGGAAGCTCTGGGCTTTGGCCCGCACCTATGTCGTCTAGTAAGTGTCTGGGAGCTGGAAGCCAGTTAGAGCTCCTATTCAACAATAGAGTTGTGGGCTCTTTGAGGTCAAAAGGTCTATTAAGCAGGGTTTCCCTTTGGCCCCCCTACTTTTCTCCATAGGATCACATCCCTTAATCACGAAGCTCAAAGCTAGTGGGGAATGAGGGGAGTTGCAAGGCCTCGCTTTGCCAGGAAATAGCCAACTCCTAGCAAAACTTTTTGCAGACGATTCTCTCCTCTTCTTGAAGGCGTGCCCCCAGGTCATCAGGAAAGCTCTGGAGATTGTACAAATATTGTCAGTAGCTTTGAGGTCCAAATGTCTTGGGGGATTCACCATGAAAAACTTACCGCACCACGTAAGTGCAAGGGAGGGGTTTTTTTTTACATGTTACAGAAGCGTATAAGTTAGGGGCAGGCAACCATTTATTTATCTCCCAAGCTTAAAAATAAGGGAGGGGGTATCATATTTTGAGGGGGGGGGGTGGAGAAGTGATAAAAGGGAGAAATGAGAGGAAGTTTTTGTGTTTCAAAATCATGGTTCCCAAAAGATTCTCCCCTCGAACTTGTGAGTCAATAGCTACAAAGATACATGCAAGAACTAAGATTGCTTTGTATCAATTGTTTGTTTTGTGATTATACTTCATTTGTTGAAGGATGAAATCTATAAAGATTTTGTATAGATGAAAATTTACATGGAGAACCTAACACAACTTTATAACCATGTCTTTTGAGTAATTTAGATGGGTCAAATTGGACGAGTAGCTAGAGTGCAGGCTGAATGGGCACATAATTTGAAAGTCAAACTAAGACACATTGAGGGTACATCTAGTTATCAACAAAAGTGGTTCTTTAGTACATTGCGAGCCACTATGCTACATGCTCTTTGACTAGTTTTACTCAGTTAGATCATGTGAGACCTAAAATTTATATGTAAGATAGGGGTATGGTAGTTTTTTGCATTGATTGTTGTATAAGCGTAGAAAGGGGGGTCATCTTCTTTAATATGAGTGGTGTATATGAGTTTTATCAAAGTTGTCTGCTCGCAAGTGTCATCCCATTTTGTATATAGAGTGAATCCCCCGGGCCCAGTGTAATATAGAGAAGTCAAGGTTGATCTCCCTATCGGAACATGACTCATTTGACCCTTCTGGCTGGTCGAGGGAGATTGTCACAAAAGGGAATGTCTTAAAGCATCTGGGAGCCCCCTTGGGCGTGGACGTAACTCACAAGCAAAGATTTGAGTGGGTGATTGAAAAAATAAAACAAAAATGAGTAGGTGGGAGTATGCTCTTCACCCATTCCCAAGTCGGATAAAAGTGATAAATGCCTGTATGATTCCTTATATTGCCTTCACTAGCCCACTTCTCAAGATGGCTAAGTGTCACTGGAAAGAGTTCTTAAAACCAGTGAAATGGTTTTTATGAAAAAACAACACGAAATCCTCCAGGCCATGCCAATGGGCCCGTTGGGAATCAGTTGCTTGGCCGGTGAATCAAGGAGGCCTCGGAATTCCCAACCCTGTGGCCCATGCAGAAGCTTGTTGCGCCAAATTTGTGGTTTCCTTGGCTAAACAGGATCAAGTCTGGGATGTCATCATCAAAGATATGATAGAACCAGCTAAACTTGGCTCGAAAGGTGGAAAGTGGAGAGGGATGGAGGTTCATGATAAGCTGTTAGCCCCGACGTGGACTACCCTAAGACTGGTGGACAGTGCACGAGAATTGGTAAGAAAATGCAATAGAGAAGCAGAAATCTTAAAGTGGGGGGGAAAACCAGATACTTCAAGAACTCCATTTTGCATTGGTCGCCCTGGCTTTCCAAAGTTGTAGATCCGCCACAAATTCCCTATTGGATAGAGACAACCAGGAAGCTAAATAATAAGGGTTTGAATCAACTTCCGCCACTTTTGGGACATTGACAACAAGAGTTGAAAACCATTGACCTTATGGTTACCCAGTACCAATTGAATAGCTTGGAGGTCTTGTTGGTCCACAAAGTGAGGAAAGAGCTTGATAGTATAATAATGGATATCTGTGATTTAGAGTTTGACTGGAATGCCTGGAAATGGCTTGGAAGCAGTCTCTTATGGAACTCCATTCTCAAGACATATACAAGACAATGATGCCTTAGAAGAATTGGTCTAGCCCCCTTAACAAGATATGGAAAAAACAATGTCCGGAAGAAAGGTGGGAGCAAGTAATGGAGAACATCTGGAAGCCAAATGTTCCACAACACATGAAGGTATTTTTGTGGAAGGTAATTTGAGGTTCTCTATCAACGGGGGTGAAGATTCAGGAAAGAGGGATTGGGAAAAATCGATGCTTGGGGTGCAGGTTGGCTAGGGAAGATCTGGCCCACCTCTTCATGGATTGCCCAACTATCAAAGGCCTCGCAGGGAAAATATGCAAGTGGGTCCAAAGAACATGGAAAATTGGGTTTTACAAGATTGATCTATTCCTAGGAGGGAAGAATTCAGGTGGTCCTGCCATCCTCATCAGCACTCAAATCGTCCGGTACTTCTTCTTACTTAATATATGGCAACAAGGAACCGACAGGTGTTTGAAGGAGGTCTTGCGGTGGCAAGCTTTGTAGAAATTATACAAGAAAGAAAAGTGATAATATGGACGCTCGACGCAAGAGAAACACTCAGAGAACTGGTTCTAGGACTACTTGTGCCTTGTTGTTAGCAGATGGCATGCCTAGGACGGAGGAAAATCTTGACTATCGGGTAAGTAAAAGATCTCATAAGAACATGATAATGGACCCTATGTATCAAGGATAAGGGGGCAAGTTGGTTGGGATGGCTGCCCTGCTAGCCGATGTAATTATGGTCCGTGGATGACATCATGGCTCAACACGAGCATGACAAGACCTTGTAATTATTTGGGATGATTAATATAATTCACTCACAATTGTGAGTTTTGAATTTTTTTGTGAAAAAGAGAGGAGGAGGAAATGGGATCAAAGGTGGAGAAATTCACGTGTGAAATCCGAGGCGATCGCAGTTGCAGTAGTCAGATCAAAAATTAAACTTGGATGGGCACTAAGCCTCGACAGTCTAGGGAATGCATGTCACCTCACAATATAAGGCCGTAAAAACGACTAGGCATACATGATGCGCACGTGGGTGAGGTGGTTAGCCTATGCGACCCTCAACCTGGACTGCAAGGTCACTGGCTCAAACCCCGACAGTGCGTCTCGTTATTCTCGTTGGTCGAGCTCATTGTGCCTTGCTTTTTGTGCATCCGTGTTTAGTGCGCCTCAAGATCCCGCCCCTCAACCCGGACCATCGATCCCATTACTCCACCCCGCATTCAATATGGGTGTTACTTAGTGCCAAGGCTAGAAATGGGGGAGACTCTTGGATGTTGGTATGCTGTCACAAATTAGTGACGTGGAAACCACTAAAGACAAAGGAGGTAGGACTTTAAAATCCTAACCCTAGCCATACTTAGCAGACATAGCCGAGAGGCCTAAAATCCAAAGACTTGACCATACACAATATGGTCAAGAGCCTAAAACCCTACTAAAAATAAGATAAAGACTCGAACTTTGTGCCAACTGCTAACGCCGCAAAACTATACCGACCTACCCCATTTTGCAAAAACAGATGCTGATGTGGCAGCGCTCTAGGGACAACCCACGTTTTGTGTTGCTAGCCCTCTGGGCACCAAATTTTGCACACAAAGCTTTTGTATGTATAGCTTTTTATCCAGTGATTTTGGGGAGGCCTCGCGCCTTTAGAAATGTAGTGTAAGTACTCTCTCTAGCATTCCACCTTGCAGAGATGCAAAGCAAATCCCCCATACTTTGTACCTTTTAGAATCAATATAAAGAAATACCAAAAGGGGCGCCATGGTTTGGGGCCAATGCTCATTGTGAGTGGAACTCCGTCACTCCTTGGGAAACCGGCCCGTAGGGCGGTAGACTTTGGCGTTCACCCAAAACGTTAGACTTAAGGTCACAGAGAAGCTTTGCAAATGAAAACATGTAACAAGGATTGACACTTCAACACACACAACTTGGAAGCTAGAGTGCTACCAAGCAGACGTTGACACCCATTGGCCCCAAATACTGGCACCTCTTTTGGTATTTCTTTATTCTTAGTGCAAAGAAACGATCTGATCACTTTCACCTACTCCCACCAAGCTGTCTGGACTTGTCCATGGCTGTAATCCAATGTTTTTGTCCCAATTTTGCAAGCATAACAGTGCAAAATCCCAGTAGGTCAAAAGTACACGCCTAGGACACTTTTCCCCTCATTCTGGAAGCTTTACGGTGAGTTGTAAATTTTCTATTTTTCCACTGTTAGGTGGCTACATCCATGTACACGTATCCCAAGGATGCCCTAGCAATTCCCTATAGTTAGGTGCGAAATCCTAAACATGCACAAAAATATAGCATGCTGTAATTCTCTGTTTTGGACCGTTTTTTAGCAGAGAGCAAACACCTCTATGCGTGTCTCAGATGCTTCCGCACGCATTGAGACTATTCTCTTCAAATCGGACGAGTTATCATGTGAGAAAACTCTCTGATTTCGCAATCCTTCATGATGGAACTTTGTGTAGTTGTGGGGGATTAGCAATTAGCTAATCCGATTCGTGTTCAGAAGAATCTTGCCTTTGCAAACACGCATAAACCCTCAGAATTGTACATGGTCAACTGAGCCCAGGGGATTCACTCTATATACAAAATGGGACGCCACCTGCGAGTGGACAACTTTGGTAAAAACGCTATATACCACTCATATTACGAAATATGACCCCCCTTCTATGCTTATACGACAATCTATGAAGAAAAATATCATACCCCTATCTTACATGTAAAATTTAGGTCTCACATGATCTAACAAAGAGTGTATAGCATAGTGACTGGCAATGTACTAAGGAACCACTTCTGTTGATAACTAGATGTACCTTCAATGTGTCTTAGTTTGACTTTCAAATATATGCACGATCAACCTGAATTCTGGCTACTCATCCAATTCTGACCAATCCAAAGCTCGTGTAAATCAGCCTTTGAATATCTCCAAATCAGCCCTCATCTATGACTTGCTTGATGCAAAATTTGATGTGTGACCCAAAAAAAAACTTCCCCTAAATTCATCCCAGTTCTAGTGCACATTGGTGACCAATTGTTACAAGTAATCAACCCGGGTCAGTCCCCCCCCCCCCCCCCAAAAAAAAAAAAAAATGAAACCCCCGTTCCTTATTTTTAAGCTTGGGAGATAAAATATTGGGGGTCTGTCCCTAACTTATACACTTATATAACTTGTAAAAAGAACCCCCTCCCCTACACTTACATTGTGCGGTACGTTTTCCATGGTGAGTCCCCCGAGCAACTGAGTAGCCTATCTAGTGGGGCATTACCATATGTTGTCGTGCGGCTCTGCTTCCATGATTGATGAGAAAAAGAGCAAAGGGAAGCATATGAAGTCTATTTGAAGCTTACACATTTATTGAGTAGTGACCAGGCTCGAAAACAAGCAAGGAGATCTAGGAAGTGTATGTTTTATGTGGTATGAAGGCCTACGTGTAGAGATTTCATGCTTGAAGAAAAGGTTTCTACATGTGAAAAGGCTCTTAGGACATGCACGACAACTTGGGTAGAGGAAGACATGTGGTCACTGGTAAAATGGAAAGTGTGTGAGAGACTTCACACCTCTGCATGAGGGAGGCCAAAAAAGTCTTAGTCTATAAAGTTTTTGTAAAAAAAGATGGAAAACGGCATTTTGAGCATTTTTGCGTCTCGCGCATAGGGGCTAATTTTGCACAGATTAGGAGATATTTAAGTTTTTGTTCTCTATTATATTAGGAGGGAAGCCATAATCTTTGAGCATTCTTATCCTAAGCCAAGCTTCCATAGCCACTCTTTTCCAAGCTTCCATAGCCACTGTAACCAAAGAATCCATAACCCAAGCCGTAATCTCTTCCATAAGCCATAATTAATCATTTTCTTGGGATCTCTCTCTCTCTCTCTCTCTATCTATCTATCTATGTTAAAGCAGCATAGGAATATTATCAAGGAAAGCTTGACAGGCCAATTAGGTAGATTAAACAGATATAAGGAACTTAAACTCCACGATTAACATTTAATTTAAGCAACGGTCCTGTTAATTGTCTAGTTTGGGTAGTTAAGCTTCAGAATCTTGTTCAAGTTGTCAGTTTCAAGATTTGTTTACATTAATTGTGTCTGTTGCAACTCTCGAGTCCTCACACCTCTCACATCCAGAGTCCCCTCGCCTTCCTGGCTCACCTTTCAACCACAAGTCCCTCAACATTCTTGGTGAACCCGACGCAAAAGGAGCCGGGGTGCGAGGTAAAGATGGAGATGCTAGAACAGTTGATGCAGTTTATGGAAGATTAAAATTCCAATGGATTTGATAAAACTCTAGCAGTTGCAGATTTGCCAAAAATGTTGGGATTATTTCAAGGATGTTTGCAAGAAGTAAAAGCTATGAAAATGAATTGATGATGCAGTGGTGATGGCACTTGATGCCGTACATGGACCGTGTGGTATTTTTCAAGGACATGATCCAAATGGACTCCTTGCATGCTATAAAGCAGAGATGAAGCCGAGGAATTCTAGAAGATCGGATGATTGCGACTTCTGAAGAAGTTGTAACCTCTGAATTTAAAGATAAGGTTCAAGGACTGGCAAAAACATATCCCACACAGTGGGACTATTTTGTAGATGGGTTTGTTCATGAAAGCTCAAGGATTATTGAGGTGACAATGAATGAGATTATTGAACGAGCCCAGATTGTCTTCTACAAAGGAGAAGGGAGCTAGATGCAGTTCCTTAATTATGATGAATTTTGGGAGCATATTTTTGCAAGAAGCAAAGACAAAGCAAATGCAGAATTGGAAGTAGCAGATTCAGTTTCAGAGGAGCATATTTTGAGGAACATGGAAAAGGTAAATGATGAATTTAATTTTGAAACAGAATTATATGAATTTTTTTCAAAGATTGCTTGTATGGATGCTACCTCCAATAATGGTCCCAGTGAAAACGTAGACTGTACAGCAAGTGGTTCACAAGCTGCTGAAATTGATAGAGGTTATTCTGAAGGATTTCATCGAGCATATGAGCCTCTACAGAATACGAGTGAAAATATCATCAACATAGCCGAGCAAGACAACATGTTTGCTGCAGATGATTGCATCAATAAAGCTATTATATACACAGCAGTAGTAGATGAAGTGACCGAGATTGTGGACCCAGCACAGGATGAGCCTGAGAATGTCCATGAACATATGATTGCTACTAACAATATGTTTGTGTATGTTGTTATCACAGAAGAAGATGCCATAATTGATGTTTTCTTGACTAGATTTGAAGAAGATGATTATAACAGTGTGTAGAAGAGCTTTTTGATGCCTGTACCTCTTCAAAGGGGGTGCCAGATGATCCTTCACAATTTTATAATGTATTGCTAAGTAGAAGGGATGCAAATGAGGAAGCAGAGTACGACATTGATGAGTTTGAAGATTGTCTAGATCGTGTCGGTTGTGAGCAGGTTATCCATGGAGATTCTACTTCTATGCTTATACAGGGACTGCAAGAGGAGGTAACTCCTACATTTCTGATGAATGGTGAGGTTTTGAAGAGTGGTTTTCCTAAGGATGCTATGGATGAAGATTTACAGGCTAAAGTTGATTTCCATGATTGAGCTCAAATTCCAAGTAAAGATGTCTCTTTTGATATAGGTCCAAATTGTTCCAAGGTTCTTCATGATGGCTATGAAGCTAGAGGGGGTGATGATGCTACATCACCATCGGTACTCAAAAATTTGTATAGGTTTCTTTATTTTCTTGGATCCGATTATGGTAAAATTTGGATGCTACCGTTTTTAATAACGTTTAAGTTAGTGATGGTTTGGCTGCCAATAAAAGGGAGTCAATGCTCTTTAAGGATTACTAGTAACGAGCTTAAGTTGCCACGAGTTTATGGGATATGGGTGTTGCACTATGCTTCAGGTGATGCTCTAGTATATTGTGGGGCCCATCAATGCTATGTTCTATTAATGGTATTTGATCCAAAAGATTCTAAGGATCTTCAAAAGTAGGTTCAATACGGATGGTTACTTGTGAATATGCATTTTGGTTGCATTCTATTTGATCCAGGAATAGCACACCTACACCAGAAAGGTTTAATGTTGATTGATACAAGAAATGTATGCTCATGTGGATATTATGCTTCTCCACTATTGGGTCAATTTCTTATTGTCCCATTTGATCTTGGGGGCTATTAGAGTGCAACTTGCAAATTCAAGGATACCAATTATTTTCTTGTAATAGTTTACTTGGCACTAGGTTTTTTTTTTCGATTTATGCTATGAACAACAGAGTTTTGGGTTTTGTGCTCAAGTAATCCTACATGGCTAGCTTCCAGTTGACATCTTTGGACAATTGATAAAGTATCTTCACATCTTTTCAGTTGGTTCTGCTACCAGAACTTGAAGTAAAGGACTTGACGGTCATTTCGTGTGCAGAGAGAGTAAGGCATACTTGAGATTGAAAGGGTTCCCCAACCCGAGCTTGATGGTCAATCCATGTGCATCATTAAGTGGAGCACTTGAGTCAGACGGAGTTCACTAAACAGATTTTTCATAATTGAGTGATTTGGAGACACAACATTTATGGTTCAAAGATATGCAATGGACAACTACCAAATATTTGAGCTAGACCATTGATGATATGGTTTAAGACTTATTTTGTTTTACATGTACTTACCAATTATGTGATATTAAGGATGAAAAAGCGCTCTAAGTGCTTATAGCAAATGTAGATTGAAGACCGCTTGGCACAAACCGGAGGCTGTGCAGGTTCAGAGGGGGTGGATGTCATGCGGCTCCGCTTCCATGATGACAAAAAGAGAAAAGGGAAGCAGATTAAGTCTATTTGAAGCTTACACATTTATTGAGCAGTGACCAGGCTCAAGAACAAGCAAGGAGATCCAGGAACTGTATGTTTTACGTGGTTATGAAGGACTAAGCGTAGAGATTTCATGCTTCAAGAAAAGGTTTTTACATGTGAAAAGGCTCTTAGGACATGCAAGGCAACTTGGGTAGTGGAAGACATGTGGTTAGTGGTGGTTAAACGGAAAGTGTGTGAGAGAATTCACACCTCTTCATGAAGGAGGGCCGAAAAAGAGTCTGTAAAATTTTTGTAAAATACAAGGAAAGTAGCGTTTTGAGCATTTTTGCGTCTCACACACAAGGGCTAATTCTGCACCGATTAGGAGATATTTAAGTTTTCATTATCTATTGTATTAGGAGGGAAGCCATAAGCTTTGAGAATTCTAATCCTAAGACAAGCTTCCATAGCCACTCTAATCCAAGCTTCCATAGCCACTCTTTTCCAATCTTCCATAGCCACTCTAATCAAAGAAGCCATAACCCAAGTTGTAATCTCTTCCATAAGCCATAATTGATCATCTTCCTGGGATCTCTCTCTCTCTCTCTCTCTCTCTCTCTCTCTCTCTATATATATATATATATATATATATATATATATATATATATATATATATATATATATATATATATATATATATATATATATATATATATATATATATATATATATATATATATTATATAAATCCGTAGAGGAAGAAATAAGGAGAGGGATATTATCAAGGCAAGCTTGATAGGCCAATTAAGGCAGATTAAACCGACATAAGTATATTAAAATCCACAATTAACATTTAATTTAAGCAATGGTTATGTTAATTGTGTGCTTTGGATAATCAAGCTTCAGAATCTTGTTTAACTTGTCAGTTTAAAGCTTTGTTTACATTAATTGTGTATGTTGCAACTCTCTTCCTCACACCTCTCACCAGTCAAAGGCCCACGCCTTCGCGGCTCACCTTTCGACCACAAATCCCTCGACAATGTGACAAAGGGGAGAGAGATATATGCGAGAGCAGGTCATGGTGTTGCATGAGACAAGGGAGAAGGCAAGATTTCTGTTAAAGCTGTGATCACCTGCACCCACTACTCACCCCCACACTATAAAGCACAATGAGTTGCAAATCAGCCTCCTCTCTCAATTTGGAGGGCCCCCCTTCTGGCTAAAAGAAGCAAAGTGTTGCACAGTCTCCATGTGTTCAGTTTGCCTCTTTAGAGTTAATTCCTAGTACCCACTGACTTATAAGTGTAGCAAGGGGGCCTAAATGACTTTGAACTTAGCCTAGACACCCTTTTAATCACCGATTTATAAGTGTAGCAAGGGGGCCTAAATGACTTTGAACTCAGCCTAGACACCCTTTTACTGCTCGAATTCCAATGTCGACTGGCCCGACCATCTCATGGCTACCTGCCCTTTGCAACTGCGGGTGAAACTCTCGGTTGTCGATCGTTTCACACTGGCCACGTCATGTTTGGTCATTTGTGACTTCAAAAAGTGGGTCCCAAAAATTAAATAAAAATCATCGCAAAGAAACCAACAACTAAGGTTAGTAGTTGCCATGTCCTCGTGACAAATTATGAGTTTTCATGTCCTCGATTGCATACCATACATACATGCCATTGATGATCTTGTATTGTTAGCATGATTTTAAACATAGATACAAATGACTTAATGAGACCTTCATACTTTTGTCATTTCCATCTATGATAAAAGTGAGCATAATACCTTTAATACTTGAAGAGCGGTGCACACTTCTATTGCACTGAATCCATATGTACATTTGATGTGCTAGCTCCATCATTACCCCTCCTTTGAACACGTTGGGTTAGGGCATACGTAGGTTGTACCCCAAAGGCCTCAAGGTAAAGCTTCAATACCTTTGGTGACTCTGACTGTTCATGCTCTTCCATCGACTTTGCATACATAGGTGGATAGTTCTTGAACTTCACCAAATAGCGTCTTGCAACCTGTCCCTTAACTTTTCTTTATTTATGTGCCAAAATCCCGGCCAAAATATGCTCAGGTACCAAGATTTCATCAAGTTCATCAACTTTTGGATGATCCTTATGTGGCATATCTTCTGGCACATCACCCACAAAGGGTCTTAGAAGACTCACGTGAAACACATTATGAATCTTCCAAGTGTCAGGAAATTTCATCCTATAAGCAACATCGTTGATCTTATCAAGCACTTGAAAAGGCCCATAGTTACGCATGCTGAGCTTTGAAAACAACCTTTCCTTGCCCTTCATCTTATTTAACCTTGCCTTTTCCAACCGTAAAAGTACCCAATCAGTAGGTGAACACAACAATTCACGCCGATGACGATGTAACAAACTTGGACACCCCAAGTCAAGATTTTGTCGTGACACAGCACAGATTCACTTCAAATCATTTCATAAAATCAAAAGAGAGTCGACACAGCCCGATGTAGCTCAATGCCAAGCGGTACTGACCCCAAAAACTGGCGCCCCTTTTGGTATTTCTTTTATATTAATCTTTGAGAAAAGTACAATAGCCCGCGGGTGCTTGCTCTCATACTCTACGACTAGATGCTCTGCAGAGTGAGCCCCTTGGGTTCAATTTATAAGTTATAAGGGATGCTAAAAGCAAAGCCCCAAAAACATTAGACTTAAAAGCAACGGCTCCCAAATTCTAGCACTGTCTAAAAGCAATAACGACAAAAATCGTGTGTGTGTGTATGTGTGTCCGGGCACTGCCACATCATCAATTTGTGACATACCCACCTCTTGAAAGAATTGTAATTGCCGTTGATTACGCCTCCATCCAATTTGCATCCAATGAGGGATAGTTCTCGAATTTAACCAAGAACCGCCAAATCACTTTACCTTTCATCTTTCCTTTAATTTCAAATCTTGGCGATGTCGATCTGCTATCTTCTTATGTTGTTCTTGAGATTTTTCTAAAGCCTCCCGAACCTTGGCAAAAGCAATGTCCAAGTCTGTTGTGTATTGGACGGCTTCTAAAATCTTATCTTTAGTGTTGAGAAAGGGTGGATCCTTTGGGGCACCCCTTCAATGGTCTCAAATGGCACCTCCCCCATTGAAGAGTGAACCGTGTTATTGTAGGGAATTCCACCAAGGGAATATATAGTTTACATTGAGTCTTCTGTCTGATCAGAGATGTAAGACTTCAATAAATCCAGAACAACTGAATTTTCAATCTAAGATTTCCCATCTACCTGCGCGAGGAATGATGACGAGAACAACAATCGTGTGACAATGTTCTCCCAAATAGCCCTCCAAAACAAACTCATGAATTGGGGATCTCTGTTAGTGACTATTGTCTCAGGCATGCCATGTAATCAATATATCTGTACAATGAACAGTCTCGCTCAATGATCCGGCTTGATTGTTTTCTTCATTGGAATGAAGTAAGCTTGCTTGCTTAAATCTGTCAATGATAGTCCAAATGCCATCATGTCCACTCTGTGTCTTCGGGAGATAAAAAATGAAATCCATTGCAATACTTTCCCAGGGACAGGTGGGAATGGGTAAAGTCTGTAGTAATCCCTATGCCTTATGCCTGTCAATCTTGACGTTCGGGCATACTAAACAACTGCGAACAAAGTCGTCCACATCCTTCTTGAGTCTCGTCCAAAAGAAATAATGCTCCACACCTTTCAAGGTGGTGTCGATGCCAGGGTGACCCGTAAAAGGTGGACAATGGCACTCCCTTTTCTCTCAATGGCTATGTGATGCACAACATTGTCTTCTTCATCAAGTAGCTATCATGTATGGAATATCGTGCTACTACCTCCCCATTCTATATTCGAGTGAATATATTGGAAAAATCCATATCGGTGGCATCCTGATCAACCATATCCTCAAAGCTTCTATGATGGATTGCGGAAAATAGCCAAGACTAAGGGCTTCCAAGACAATGCATCTGCCACCAAGTCTTTCTATCCCTGCACATGGACAATCTGGAAGTGAAAATGTGACAAGATGTTAGCCCACCGCGTCGGCTTTTTTGAAAGCTGCTTCTGTAACAAGAAGTAGTGTAAAATCTGATGATCAGTAAAGACCATGAATCGGCTCTGAGTAGGTAATGTCCCCACTGAGTAAGAGCATGGATCACTGCCAATAGCTCCTTCTCATAAATCTATATTGTCAATTTTTTCCTGGAAAATGATCGGCTTTCATAGGCAATCACATGGCCTTCTTGCATTAAGACCGCTCCCAGACTACAATCACAAGCATCACAACGTACTTTGGATGGCTTTTGCAAGTCTGGTAAAGCCAACACTAGTCCAATAGTCAGTTTTTCTTTACGTTAACGTTGTCACCTCTGTTGGTCCCCACGAGAAAGGGACTCCTTTCTGTGTCAATATGTGCAAAGGGGAAGCTACCTCTTGTAATGGAAATTGCCTATGAACTTTGAGAATAGAGGAATTAAGAGAATTAAAGTGAGCGTTCTTGTGAGATCACTTTGAGAACATAGAGGGTGAACTTAATTGATGGTAACAACATAAACATAGTACTTAATTAACTTTACATGAACAATACTTTTGCAAGAGATAGAGAGTATTAGAGAACATGAGAATAGTTGAGAACCAGATTTACTTGAAGCCATCCCCCCTCCAAAATCCGTTTGTATTATAAATTCTCCCATCAAGAGAGACTTGGTACACTACAATTTTTGTATTATTTGTGACCTTGATGATGCTATGAAGATGGAAAGCTTCATGCATCATGAGCATAACATAAACTTTGCAAAAAGCATTAACTATCACATGCCTCAGCTCCAAGGCCTCAAACACCTTCACAGGTGGAGAGAGCTAGCGGGGAATGAGAGTAGAAAAGAGGAACAAAAATCATTCATAGAAGAAAGAAATAGTTCGTCACTTATCATCACTCTTCTTGATTAGGATAGCATAATAGCATAGTAATGAATATAAAGAAGATGGAAAATTGAAGCATGGCTCTTGGTTGGATTTTCTTTCCTTTGCCAAGATTGTTGGTATAGGCTCTCAACTTCTCAACAATCTTGGAAAAGGAGATGGAGATCTTGCTCTTTACACTTCACATAATGAGAGTGTGTGTGTGGGAGAGTATAAACCCTCTCATGCCTGGTCCACCTCTCTCTCTCTCTCTCTCATTATTTTATTATATCATTTGGACATGTGTCCTCTTTTTCCTCTTTGAGAGAAAGAACTTAATTATTTATTTTTATGCATCTAAATTTTCATTGGACCCCTTGAAAGCCTATCCAATAGGATTGAAGCACATAATGAGGGTCACATGTGGAGGATATCTTAACATGTGTCTTTTATGCTTCTTAAGTCATTTTGTGTGAATTGAACACTTCAAGCACCTAGTCTTTTAAGCATGAAAATTTTTTATGCCTCTTGAGAGTTTATCTTTGAATTGAACACTTAAAAAGCCTTAGCTATTTAAGCATAAAAATCACCTCAAGCTTTGGGCAAGGTTTCCACAAACACTTTCAGCACTTTAGTTAGCAAGCCGACAAGTACCTCATACTTGGGTGGGATTCCCACCTCAAGGTAAGCCCTAGCTTGCCTAAGTCAAAGGAATTTTTAACACTAACTTTTGGAGGTCTTTAATAAATCTAATCCTAAGGTCTTTTAAGCTCCATTAGATGCACATTTCTCTTTGATAGACTACCTCCTTTTGGACCCCTATTGAGATGTAACCATCTCTCCTCTTGGTCCCTTGCTGAGGTAAATCTAGAAGCACTTATTGCACATTTCTCTTTGGTAGACCGTCTCCTTTTGGACCCCTATTGAGATGCAACCATTTCTCCTTTTGGTCCCTATTGAAATAGGTCTAGAAGCACATATCTATATCCTAACTGTTGTTCCCCTTTTATCTTACCATATTAAGTGATCAGTTTAATACGAGAAAATCATTTGGTAAAGTTAGATATTATATTTTATGACATTACCTCTCTCTTGAAATCATAGGCGTTCTTGATTATGAGGTAGAGAAGATAAAGCCTAGTCATTAGTCAATGTTTCTTAGCGGGTAGAGGATCTGTTTTTACCCTATGACATCATTCCAAAATGGATGACTAATTCGTTTGGTGCTCGAGAGACTTAGCTTCCGCAAGCATGTCTGCTCTTTACTCCATATCATACTTCCAAACTAGAGTAAAGAGTTCTAATTGGTGTTTGTGAGACGTCATCCACAAACATGATCCTAAGCATGCATACTTCTTGAATTTTGTGCACAACAAAAGAAACAATAAAAGAAAGGAAATGAATCTTATAAGACAAAAACATTGTTCATTCAATATGGATTTTCATTTGCTTACTCTAGTGTAGCATTGTAAGCATTGGCAAGATTCATATTATCCTTAAGCTAGGTTCCTTGCATCTATCTAGCATCTTTAAAAGGATAATTCTTGAACTTAATAAGATATTGTCGGATAATCTTACCGTTTCTTAATACCTGGTTTTCGTGTCAAAGAATCGATTTGGGCTGCAACCCCTCTTCTTGATCTTTGATCTCTGGCGGGTCCTCCATTATTGGTTCTTTTGGTGGCTCTCCTTTGTAAGGCTTGAGTGTTCTCACATGGTTAGCGTTGTGAATGAGCCAATGGTTGGGCAACTTCAACTAATAAGCCATCTCATTGATTGGCTTAAGAATTTTAAAAGAAAGGACCATAGTATCTTTTTGCTAGTTTAGCATAATACTCTTGGTGGCTCGTAGGATCCTTGCTCGTAGTATGCCTAAGATGATCCTTGAGAAACTTTAGCAAGACCCAATCATTTTTCTTAAAAGCTAAGGCTCTTATGTGCTTATTAGCAGCAGCCCTTTTTGCCTTTGTTGTGAGATGGATATAACCTTTTTAATCTTTGGAAAAGATTCTTGTAAGTCTCGGCTATATTCATTAGCAAACGAAGATATTCCCATATACTTTAAGTAGTAAGGGACTTTTCGATATTTCCTCTTTATCCTCCAGAGGTGCTTTCCTCATAGAAGTGTGTACAATGTCATTGTACGCATACTCTATGAGAGGTAGGTAATTCTCTCATTGAGAACGTTGATCTACTTCCATGACATAGGTTATTAGTAGATTCAAGAATCGTTAGATTAGTTATTTTACTTTGGTCATCTGTTTGTGGATGATAGGCCAAAAGAGAAATTTAATCTACTTCCTAGATTCTCAAAGAGACCCTTCTAGAAATTACTAGTCATTCTAGGATCTTTGTCCGACACTATGGATGTTGGCAAGCCATGATACTTGTAAATTTGAGATCTAAAGAGGGTTGCCGTTTGATGTGCCTTAATAGTATTTTTGAGAGGCATAGAGTGTGTTTTCTTGCTAATCTTGTCGACTAAAACAATCCAAGTTTCTTCCCTCAATCAAATTTCAATTTCTGGTATACCACGCATTTTGAAACATACTCTTGTATTTTTACTTTTCATGGTAGACCAACAGAAATACACTTCTACTCCTTTGAAAGAATAGATTATGCAATCCCTCTTTGCCCTGCATAATGAGAATCATGGGATTCATACATGACATTCTTATTGTATGAGTGAGTAACACATAGCCTATTTCCGTTTGGAAGATAGCCATCCCCTAAGGTGAATGGTGTTGAGATGTCGAGCTCTACACCTTGAGCTGGCATCCACTACGGGGTTTTTCGCACAAGTTTCTGAGTAGGTCTCCAAAGTGCAGTATACAGAGATTTACTGTACAAGTACAGTGGTTGTATGTACGCTTGATTGTGGACACTTGTTGAGTGTAGAAAGCGTTACAGGTACCACGATAGCAGGTTCAGCAGATTTGCAGGTTTTTGCAGATTACAGCTATTTTGTCTTAGTGCTTCAAGATGTCTGACGGTTTCAGTCAGATTGTTACTGAGAAGCTTGAGAAAAATAACTACCCTGCATGGAAGTTCAGAATAACAAATTTCCTAAAAGGAAAAGGTTATTGGGACTATGTAGAAGGAGACAATGAAAAGGAACTAGAGATTCCCGAGGCAAATGCTACAGCAAAACAAAGGAAAGCTTTGAGGGACTGGCAACAAGGCCAAATCAAAGTGATGTATTGGCTTTCTATGAGCATCACAGATGGCATGATGGGCTATCTACAAGATGCTGAAACCCACGCCATTGCATGGAGAAACTTAGGTAGAGTGTTCGAGGTGAACACCAAGGCCAGGAAGCTTCAACTAAAGTTGGAGCTAAATCAGGTTAAGAGGAACAACCTCTCGATCAATGATTATGCCTTGAAGATCAAGAGTATCATTGAGGCTCTTGGATGTATTAAAGTCTCAGTGGAAGACGATGACATTGTCCGTGCATGCTTGAATGGTTTAGGAGATGAGTATGTATATTTTAGGTCTTCCATGAATACAAGAGACGACATCCCCGTGTTCCAATATTTGATTTCTATGCTTATTCTTGAGGAGAAGAACCTTGACACATCTTCTTCTCATGGCAGAAATAATTCTGAACAGGCCTTCTATTCTAACTCCAACAGAGGTAGAGGTAGAGATCGTGGTCGAGGCCCAAGGGGTTGCAGGGGCCAATTTCTGGAAGGTCAATCAAATCAAAACAATACAGGTGGCAGGGGAAACCAGTCTCAAGGCAGGGGGAGTCAAAGAGGTCATGGTGCAGGATCAAGCAGGCAGCAACATACTCTAGATAGCAGAGAATGTTGGACTTGTGGTGAAAGAGGTCACATGTCACGTGACTGTCCAAAGGGAAAAGAAAGTGGAAAGAGAGAACAGGGCAACTATGCATCTACTAGCAGAGATGCAAATGACAGCAAAAACGAGCGCATGTTTGTTATGCAGCATGTAATGAATATAATGACTGCAGAGAATTCCACCCAAGATGATGTTTGGTATGTGGATTCAGGTGCCTCTAATCACATGACGTCTCGTGGAGAGTGGTTTAGAGATATGCGTAAACTAGATGTGTCAGGCTATGTGCAGACAGGAGATGACACAGCTCACCCCATTGCTCATGTAGGGGACATACCTCTAAATACGAAGAGTGGAAAATCAAAGTACTTAGCAAATGTACTTCATGTCCCAAACATTACAAAGAATCTTGTTTCTGTTGGACAAATGGTTGAGCATGGTTTGCAGGTTCGCTTCAATCCAAATGGCTGTTATGTAGAAGATTTCCAGAATGGCTGTAAGGTGATCACAGAGGGCAAATGTGTGGGCAGAATGTTTACGCTGAATGTAGACGTGCCTGAGGTAAAAGCTGCATTATTTGCACAGGGCACAGGTGTTGTGGCTGATGTTGACATTTGGCCAAACGCATTGGCCATGTCAATGAGCAGAGATTGCGCAGCATGCAATCAAAACAGATTGTAAAAGGTTTGCCCAAATTCAAGGTGGATGGTATGCATAAAGTGTGTGCAGCATGCCAGTTTGGAAAACAGTCAAAGGGCTCATTTCCACATGAGCGCAATGTATGTAAAAAGCCACTTGAGGTGGTGCACACAGATGTTTGGGGTCCAACCGATACTGCAAGTATACATGGTTGCAGGTATTATGTCTCTTTCATTGATGACCATACAAGGAAAGTATGGGTCTACTTCATGCGTAACAAAAGTGAAGTGTTTGGTCACTTTCAAGACTTCAAAGTCATGATTGAGAAGGAGACAGATATGCAAATCAAGACATTGAGGTCAGATGGAGGGGGAGAGTACTTCTCCAATGATTTTTCAGATTTTCTGTGAATGCATGGTATACGCAAGCAGTTTACATGTAGATATACTCCACAACAGAATGGGGTCGCAGAAAGGAAAAACAGGCACATTGCAGAGGTTGCACGTGCATTGATGAATGAGAAGAACATGCCTCATCATTTCTGGGCTGAAGCCGTAAATACAGTTGTGTACATTATGAACAGGACACCTACAGCTGCGGTGCATGATGTAACACCTGAGGAAAAGTTTACAGGTACAAAGCCTGATTTGGCACACTTGAAAGTGTTTGGCTGCATAGCTTACGTGCATGTACCAGATGAGTTGTGTAGGAAATTGGATCCTAAAGCAGAGAAATGTATTCTTGTGGGATATTCCCTTGAACAAAAGGGGTACAGGTACTATTGGGGCTGATGTAAAAGATGATGTGGTTGTACAAAATGTGAGGCCACAGTCACAGGTTTTGAGTGGACCACAAGAGTCCTCTTCTCGTGGCTCTGTTGAGAAACCATGGAATGGTAGACTACGTACGCAGGTTACTCCACCAACAGGTGCAGAGAATGTATCACGAAAAGGAAAGGAAAAGGTTGATGAACCTCCCTTTATGGCTGATGCATCATCAGGTTTTTCACATGTAGACATGGATTCAGATGGTTCTGAACAAAGTCTTGATGAGGAATTTGGAATTCCGGCTGTCAGGACACCTGGTGTAAGGAAAGTACAAGAAGATGCTAGAGGGGAAAGGAGTGACCCAGAACCGCGCAGATCTAATAGAGTCAGAAATCCAGTTTAGAAATTGACTTATGATGGGTATCTAGCGCATCACCAAGCCTACATGGCTAAGGTGATACAGGATGTGGAGCCCACATGTTTTGAGGATGCAGTTGGAAATATGCATTGGGATGATGCAATGAATGAAGAGATGGCTGCATTGGAAGCAAACAACACATGGGAGTTGGTGCCATTGCCAAGTGGCAAGAAATCTATTGGTTGTAAATGGGTGTATAAACCAAGCATAAGTATGATGGTAACATTGACCGTCACAAGGCAAGGCTGGTTGCAAAGGGTTATGCACAGACGTATGGCATAGACTATGAGGAGACCTTTGCTCCAGTGGCAAAGATGACGACTGTGAGAGCTGTCATAGCAGTGGCTGCATCTAGAGGATGGATTATGCATCAAATGGATGTAAAGAATGCCTTCTTGAATGGTGAGTTGCAAGAGGAAGTGTATATGGATCAGCCACTTGGTTATGTCGATCCAGGTTACCCAGATTATGTATGCAGACTTCTCAAAGCTTTGTATGGTTTGAAGTAGGGCTCTAAAGCATGGTATGACAGGATTGCCAAGTATCTTGTCAGTATTGGTTTTAGGAGAGCTCATGCTGATCATTCACTCTATGTACGTGAGAGTGATGTGGGGATTGTGGTCATTACCATATATGTAGATGACCTTATTATTGTTGGTGACAATGCTATGGAGATTGACCATGTGAAGGGTCTTCTCAAACAGGAGTTTGAAATGAAAGATTTAGGCGAGTTGCGCTACTTTCTTGGCATTGAGGTGATCAGGACTCCAGAGGGTGTATGGCTATCACAGAGACAATATGCTTTGGACATGTTGTCAAAGTATGGTATGGTTGATTGTAAGCCAATTTCTATTCCCTTGGATGTGAATGCAAAGCTGAGTGTAGAGAAGGGTGATGTTGTTGAGGATGTCAACATGTACATGAAGATTGTGGGTAGTCTAATCTACTTGACTATCACGAGGCCAGACTTGAGCTACACAATAGGCTTGGAGAGTCAGTTCATGCAGCTTTCCAGGAAGCCACATTTGGATGGAGTACGACGCAAACTTAGGTATGTGCAAGGTACTCTTGACTACGCATTGTTGTATGCAACAGATGCACCATTAGCATTGTATGGGTATACAGATGCAGATTGGGCAGGTAGCATTGTTGATAGCAGATCTACCAGTGGCTTCATGTTCTCTTTTGGGAGTGTTGTTGTTACTTGGAGCAGCAAAAAGCAGCCTACGGTTGCTTTATCGAGCACACAGGCTGAGTAGAGAGGTGCAACAGTTGCGGCGTGCGAGGTAGCTTGGCTACGCACATTACTTGAGGACTTGGGAGTGCAGGTGGACCAGCAGATTTTCATCCATTGTGACAACCTCAGCAGCATGCAGTTGGCTAGGAACCCAGTGTTCCATGCCAGGACCAAACACATAGAGGTCCATTACCACTACGTTCGAGAGCGAGTGTTGGCGGGCGACATCGACTTGGTCTACGTCAGCACAGAGGAGCAGATAGCGGATATCTTTACCAAGGCCCTCGGAGCTGAGAAGCTTCGACGTTTTCATACTATGCTTGGACTCTGCGACATGCAGAGCTCGAGGGGGAGCCCCCAAGAGATAGTGCGTGCATGTGTCTAGGGCATGTAGAATAGCTAAAAGCTCCTTTTTGTATATGTCCAAGACCCATTCATCGGTATTCAACCTTCGGCTCTCATATGCTATGGAATGCCCTTCTTGAAGAAAACCTGCTCCAAGGCAATGACCACAAGCATCACAATGGACCTCAAATGGCTTTGAGAGATCTGGAAGCATAAGGACTGGTTGGGAGGTAAGCTTCTCTTTGAGCTTGTCAAAATCATTTTGTTCTTTAGCAGTCCATGAGTACTTAACGTTCTTCTTTGTTAAGTCATGCAATGGTCCTGCTATTTGAAAGAATTTTTCTATGAAGCGTCTATAGTATGCACACATACCAATAAATCTTCTTAGCTCATGTAGATTCCTTGGATTAGGCCATGCTTTTATTACCTCCAACTTTGATGGATCCATGCATATACCATCTTGAGCGATAATGTGACCTAAATATTGAATCTCTTGTAGAAAAAATTCACTGTTCTTTTCATTAATGAAAAGATTATTCTCTCTCATAACTTGAAAGATTACCTAGAGGTGTCACTTGTACTCATCAAGAGAATTTGAGTGGCCTAAAGATTTGTTTCCATCGTGAGTTTGAATGCGGATGGAGAATTTGTCAGGCCAAAACTTGTAACTTATCAAATAGATCTTCTACCCACGGCACGAAAAATCATTTTTTTAAAGTGATCCTATTTAGTGCTCTATAGTCGACACACATGTGATGTGTGTTCATCTTTTTTTTTGAACTAAAAACATTGGTGAGCAGAATGGAGAGGAGCTAGGCCTCAACATCCCTTTTTCCACCAATTAATGCACTTGCCTCATGATCTCCTCTTGTTGAGCTTGTGAAACTAAAAAAGGAGGTTCATTAGGCGGTGAGATTCCTAGTAGAAGCTCTATTTCATGGTAGCTCACTAGGGTTGTCATCAATGAAAACATCTTGAGATCCCTTTAGGAAATTAGACAACTCTAATTCCTCTTGATTCCTTTATTGCTACTTGTGAAAACATTAGAATCATTTATAGATTCTCTAACAAAAATCATATGTGCAAGAATAGAGCTTTTCATTGACTTATCAAAAGAAAGCGTATTTACCAGGGATATGGTGTTCCCTACAACATTAGCATCTATGTACATGCTCTTTTCCCTGTAGGTGAAATAGATTCTCCTTTCAGGGAACTTCATGCTAGCAGCCATGCGGTTGAGCCATGGTGACCCTAGGATAACATCCTCATGTTGAAGAGGAGAGATAAATAAAAATCTTCTTTGTAGACGTAGATTTGAACATGAAGCCTCAACTGCCCAATCAAGGGAGTAACGGATTCTTGCTATCCCTTGAAAGCTGTGTCAGTAGTTACAGTATTCCCATCTCAAGATCTTGAATGCCCAACTTGGTGGCCAACTCTGTTGGTATGAATTTGTGAGTAGAGCCAGGGTCAAACAAGATGAAGACATCATGCTCCCTTTTTTCCAAGCATAGGAGAGTGATGAGCCTTTGCAATGAGTATCCTCTTTTGGAGCTTCAACCATGGAATCTCTAGGAGTGTCATTGAGTACATTTCTTTTGGGGCAAGAATGATAACCATGTCCTTGCTTCCCACACTTAAAGCATTTATGGTCTTTTAAGAAAATCCTCTAATTCTTTGGGAGAGAGCTTATTTTTACCTTTGTAAGCTACTTTCTCCTTGGCCTTGTTGTTGTTGGTGTTGTTGTTGCCTTGGGAAGAGTTTTGAGCATTGCTCTTCCCTTTAGCTTCATTTTGATCCTTGTTTTCCATGGGCTTGAAATTTCTTCTTGCCCCTTGTTGGAAATTGATCCTTGAACAACCATAGTGTATTGGATGACTTTGGTGATAGTGCTAGGCCGTTGTGAGTTGACATACTCGGCCTTTTCTTTAGGTAATCCTGCACAAAATTGTTTCTTTTGTTCAGGAAAGTCTATCCTTTAAAATATTGTAGCTTTGAGATGTAAATCCTAAAAGTTGTCTACATATTTTGTGGATAGAATCGTTGAAGAGTAGCTTCAAACCTTTCCATTCGGTGAGCACTTTGCCCTTGGCGTCGCTTTCAAGGAATTGCTTCATTATGGAAACTTGTGGAGTTTTCCATGTCTTTGGGGCTTTGTCATTGCCATGAAGGCTAGCCCACCATTGACGAGTCGATTTCTGAAAGTGGATAGCTACATGGTGTAGCTTGGAGGACTCCGCGAAGCCCTCGTCTCCAAAGGCCGCATCAAATTGTTGGATGAAGGACAATACTTTGTCTGTGGCACCAAAGGTGACATCATAGGTAAGAAAAGAGATACTCTTTCCTCCTTATTTTATTTTCTTGAGCTTTTGGGACCTTTGCCATGCAGGGTAAGTTTTGCAATGTCCTCCCCTCTCGTATTTACTAGGAGAATATCCATAGATTTCATTGGAAGAGGAGGAAGGTGAAGAAGAAGGAGAAGAGGGTGACATCTTTCTTGCCTTTTTCTTCCTTTGTTTCCTCTCTTCCCTTTAGGAGTGATGAGGAGAAGGAATATGGATTGACCATTTCCTCTTGGGAGGAGTTGTCGATAGTCTAGACCACCGTCTTCATGGAGCCACATCTTTAGAGAGACTTAGGGATTCACTTGTTTCTCATTCTTTGGATTCCTACTCTATTATGGGAGAGAGTCTTCTTTTGGGAGGCTCATAAAGAGGCCTCCTAAACTCTCTCTGCTCTTGGAGAGGAAGGGAAATCCCATAAGCATGAAGTTGTGCGTAACTTCGGCTTGCAAAGTAGGGCTGCCCATAGCTTGATGCAACCTAGTAACATGATAATTGATAAACATGGGGGCATCATCATTAGCACCTTTATGTGCAAAATCAAAGTTATCAATGTTCATTTTACTCTTGGTTATTTCCAGCCATGCTATTTATACTTATGTGTTTACTTGGTGCATGCTTTGGCAATTCAAAACCTTAGTTTCTACTCCTCTTAGCGTTGAAAATAAGCACTTAAGTATCTACACCCACAACTGGAATTGGTTAATTATAGAGAGTAGTGGGGCGGGTTTAACATAGCGGAATTGCCAAGGGATAGCTCCTTTTGTACTTCTTATGTCTCAATAATGGTAAAGCCGTAGGCAAGTCTAAAAAGACCAAGACCAAAGCTCCCAAGGTGTGCACCATTTTCCACATAGTGGGCTCAATAAGACCGATAATAGATGCATTCCCACTTACCCTAATCTAATTAACAAATTCAACCATTAATAGGCTACTTGAGGACCTCTCTTCTTAAGTAAGAAAAGAGAAACCAAATGCTCTGATACCAATGTAATGGAAATGGCCTATGAACTTTGAGAATAGCGGAATCAAAGTAATTAAAGTGAGCATTTTTGTGAGATCACTTTGAGAACATAGAGGTTGAACTTAATTGATGGTAACAACATAAACATAGTACTTAATTAACTTTGCATAAACAATACTTTTGCAAGAGATAGAGAGTATTAGAGAACATGACAATAGTTGAGGACCGGATTTACTTGAAGCCATCCCCCCTCCAAAATGCGTTTGTATTATAGATTCTCCCATTAAGAGATACTTGGTACAATACAATCTTTGTGTTCTTTGTGACCTTGGTGATGCTATGAAGATGGCATAACATAAACTTTGCAAAAAGCATTAACTATCCCAAGCCTCATCTCCAAGGCCTCAAACACCTTTGAAGGTGGAGAGAGCTAGCGGGGAATGAGGGTAGAAAAGAGGAATAAAAATCATTCATAGAAGAAAGAAATAGTTCCTCACTTATCATCACTCTCTTGATTAGGATAGCATAATAGCATAGTAATGAAGATGAAGAAAATGGAAAATTGAAGCATGGCTGTAGGTTAAATTTTCATTCCATAGCCAAGATTGTTGGTGTGGGCTCTCAACTTCTCAACAAGCTTGGAGAAGGAGATGGAGCTCTTGCACTTTACACTTCACATAATGAGAGAGAGAGAGAGAGAGAGTGCGTGTGTGTGGGAGAGTATACCCCCTCTCATGCTTGGTCTCTGTCTCTCTCTCTCTCTCTCTCTCTCTCTCTCTCTCTCTCTCTCTCTCTCTCTCTGTGTGTGTGTGTGTGTGTGTTATTATTTAATTATATCAGTTGGACATGTGTGCTTCAAAAAATGAAGTTTTTGTGTTTTAAAATCATGGCTTCCCAAAATATTCTCCCCTCGAACTTGTGAGTCAATAGCTACAAAGATACATGCAAGAACTAAGATTGCTTTGTATCAATTGTTTGTTTTGTGATTATACTTCATTTGTTGAAGGATGAAATCTATAAAGATTTTGTATAGATGAAAATTTACATGGAGAACCTAACACAACTTTATCACCATGTCTTTTGAGTAATTTAGATGGGTCAAGTTGGACGAGTAGCTAGAGTGCAGGCTGAATGGGCACATAATTTGGAAGTCAAAGTAAGACACATTGAGGGTACATCTAGTTATCAACAAAAGTGGTTCTTTAGTACGTTGCGAGCCACTATGCTACACGCTCTTTGACTAGTTTTACTCAGTTAGATCATGTGAGACCTAAAATTTATATGTAAGATAGGGGTATGGTAGTTTTGTGCATTGATTGTTGTATAAGCGTAGAAAGGGGGGTCATCTTCTTTAATATGAGTGGTATATATGAGTTTTATCAATGTTGTCTGCTCGCAGGTGTCATCCCGTTTTGTATATAGAGTGAATCCCCTGGGCCCAGTGTAATATAGGGAAGTCAAGGCTGATCTCCCTATCGGAAAATGACTCATTTGACCCTTCTGACTGGTCGAGGGAGATTGTCACAAAAGGGAATATCTTCAAGCATCTGGGAGCCCCCTTGGGGGTGGACGTAACTCACAAGCAAAGATTTGAGTGGGTGCTTGAAAAAATAAAACAAAAATGAGTAGGTGGGAGTATGCTCTTCTCCCATTCCCAAGTCGGATAAAAGTGATAAATGCCTATATGATTCCTTATATTGCCTTCACTAGCCCGCTTCTCAAGATGGCTAAGTGTCACTAGAAAGAGTTCTTAAAAACAATGAAATGGTTTTTATGAAAAAACAACACGAAATCCTCCAGGCCATGGCAATGGGCCCGTTGGGAATCAGTTGCTTAACCGGTGAATCAAGGAGGCCTCGGAAATCTCAACCCTCTGGCCCATGCAGAAGCTTGTTGCGCCAAATTTGTGGTTCCCTTGGCTAAACAGGATCAAGTTTGGGATGTCATCATCAAAGATATGATAGAACCAGCTAAACTTGGCTCGAAAGGTGGAAAGTGGAGAGGGATGGAGGTTCATGATAAGCTGCTAGCCCCGACATGCACTACCCTAAGACTGGGGGACAGCGCAAGAGAATTGGTAAGAAAATGCAATAGAGCAGCAGAAATCTTAAAGTGGGGGGGAAAACCAGATACTTCAAGAACTCCATTTTGCATTGGTCGCCCTGGATTTCCAAAGTTGTAGATCCGCCACAAATTCCCTATTGGATAGAGACAGCCAGGAAGCTGAATAATAAGGGTCTGAATCAACTACGCCACTTCTGGGACATTGACAACAAGAGTTGGAAAACCATTGACCTTCTGGTTACCTTGTACCAATTGAATAGCTTGGAGGTCTTGCTGGTCCACAAAGTGAGGAAAGAGCTTGATAGTATAGTGATGGATATCTGATATTCGCAGTTTGACTGGAATTCCTGGAAATGGCTTGGAAGCAGTCTCTTATGGAACTCCATTCTAAAGACATATACAAGACAATGATGCCTTATAAGAATTGGTCTAGCCCCTTACCAAGATATGGAAAAAACAATGTCCGGGAGAAAGGTGGGAGAAAGTAATGGAGAACATCTGGAAGCCAAAGGTTTCGCAACACATGAAGGTATTTTTGTGGAAGGTAATTTGAGGTGCTCTACCGACGGGGGTGAAGATTCAGGAAAGAGGGATTGGAGCAGATCGATGCTTGGGGTGCAGGTTGGCTAGGGAAGATCTGGCTCACCTCTTCATGGATTGCCCAACTGTCAAAGGCCTCGAAGGGAAAATATGCAAGTGGGTCCAAAGAACATGGAAAATTGATTTTTACAAGACTGATCTATTCCTAGGAGGGAAGAATTCAGGTGGTCCTGCCATCCTCATCAGCACTCAAATCATTCGGTACTTCTTCTTACTTAATATATGGCAGACAAGGAACTAACAGGTGTTTGAAGGAGGTCTTGCGGTGGCAAGCTTTGTAGAAATTATACAAGAAAGAAAAGTGATAATATGGACGCTCTACGCAAGCAACACTCAAAGCACTGGTTCTAGAACTACTTGTGCCTTGTTTTCAGCAGATGGCATGCCTACGACGGAGGAAAATCTTGACTCTATCAGTAAGTAAAAGATCTCAGAAGAACATGATAATGGACCCTATGTATCAAGGATAAGGGGGCAAGTTGGTTGGGATGGCTGCCCTGCTAGCCGATGTAATTATGGTCCATGGATGACGTTATGGCTCAACACGAGCATGACAAGACCTTGTAATTATTTGGGATGATTAATATAATTCACTCACAACTGTGAGTTTTGATTCTTTTTTTGTAAAAAAGAGAGGGGGAGGCAATGGGATCAAAGGTGGAGAAGCTCACGCGTGAAATCCGAGGAGATTACAGTTGTAGTAGTCAGATCAAAAATTAAACTTGGACGGGCATTAAGCCTAGACAGCCTAGGGAATGCATGTCACCTCACAATATAAGGCCGTAAAAATGACTAGGCATACATGATGCGCACGTGGGTGAGGTGGTTAGCCTATGTGACCCTCAACATGGACTACAAGGTCACCGGCTTAAACCCAGGCAGTGCGTCTCGTTATTCTCGCTGGTCGAGTTCATTGTGCCTTGCTTTTTGTGCAGTCGTGTTTAGTGGGCCTCAAGTTCTCACCCCTCAACCCGAACCATCGATCCCATTACTCCACCCCACATTCAATATGGGTGTTACTTAGTGCCAAGGCTAGACATGGGGGAGACTCTTGGATGTTGGTATTCTGTCACAAATTAGTGACGTGGCAACCACTAAAGACAAAGGAGGTAGGACTTTAAAATCCTAACCCTAGCCATACTTAGCAGACATAGCCGAGAGGCCTAAAATCCAAAGACTTGACCATACACAATATGGTCAAGAGCCTAAAACCCTACTAAAAAGAAGATAAAGGCTCAAACTTTGTGTCAACTGCTAATGCCGCAAAACTATACCGACCTACCCCATTTTGCGAAAACAGATGCTGATGTGGCAGCGCTGTAGGGACAGCCCACATTTTGTGTTGCCAGCCCTCTGGGCACCAAATTTTTCACACAAAGATTTTGTATGTATATCTTTTCATCCCAGTGCTTTTGGGGAGGCCTCGCGCCTTTAGAAATGTAGTGTAAGTACTCTCTCTAGCATTCCACCTTGCAGAGATGCAAAGCAAAGCCCCCATACTTTGTACCTTTTAGAATCAATATAAAGAAATACCAAAAGGGGCGCCATGGTTTGGGGCCAATGCTCATTGTGAGTGGAACTCCGTCACTCCTTGGGAAACCGGCCCGTAGGGCGGTAGACTTTGGCTTTCACCCAAAACGTTAGACTTAAGGTCACAGAGAAGCTTTGCAAATGAAAACATGTAACAAGGATTGACACTTCAACACACACAACTTGGAAGCTAGAGTGCTACCAAGCAGACGTTGACACCCATTGGCCCCAAATACTGGCACCTCTTTTGGTATTTCTTTATTCTTAGTGCAAAGAAACGATCTGATCACTTTCACCTACTCCCACCAAGCTGTCTGGACCTGTCCATGGCTGTAATCCAATGTTTTTGTCCCAATTTTGCAAGCATAACAGTGCAAAATCCCAGTAGGTCAAAAGTACATGCCTAGGACACTTTTCCCCTCATTCTGGAAGCTTTACGGTGAGTTGTAAATTTTCTATTTTTCCACTGTTAGGTGGCTACATCCATGTACACGTATCCCAAGGATGCCCTAGCAATTCCCTACAGTTAGGTGCGAAATCCTAAACATGCACAAAAATATAGCATGCTGTAATTCTCTGTTTTGGACCGTTTTTTAGCAGAGAGCAAACACCTCTATGCGTGTCTTAGATGCTTCCGCACGCATTGAGACTATTCTCTTCAAATCGGACGAGTTATCATGTGAGAAAACTCTCTGATTTCGCAATCCTTCATGATGGAACTTTGTGTAGTTGTGGGGGATTAGCAATTAGCTAATCCGATTCGTGTTCAGAAGAATCTTGCCTTTGCAAACACGCATAAACCCTCAGAATTGTACATGGTCAACTGAGCCCAGGGGATTCACTCTATATACAAAATGGGACGCCACCTGCGAGTGGACAACTTTGGTAAAAACCCTATATACCACTCATATTACGAAATATGACCCCCCTTCTATGCTTATACGACAATCTATGAAGAAAAATATCATACCCCTATCTTACATGTAAAATTTAGGTCTCACATGATCTAACAAAGAGTGTATAGCATAGTGACTGGCAATGTACTAAGGAACCACTTCTGTTGATAACTAGATGTACCTTCAATGTGTCTTAGTTTGACTTTCAAATATATGCACGATCAACCTGAATTCTGGCTACTCATCCAATTCTGACCAATCCAAAGCTCGTGTAAATCAGCCTTTGAATATCTCCAAATCAGCCCTCATCTATGACTTGCTTGATGCAAAATTTGATGTGTGACCCAAAAAAAAACTTCCCCTAAATTCATCCCAGTTCTAGTGCACATTGGTGACCAATTGTTACAAGTAATCAACCCGGGTCAGTGCCCCCCCCCCCCCCCCCAAAAAAAAAAAAAAATGAAACCCCCGTTCCTTATTTTTAAGCTTGGGAGATAAAATATTGGGGGTCTGTCCCTAACTTATACACTTATATAACTTGTAAAAAGAACCCCCTCCCCTACACTTACATTGTGCGGTACGTTTTCCATGGTGAGTCCCCCGGGCAACTGAGTAGCCTATCTAGTGGGGCATTACCATATGTTGTCGTGCGGCTCTGCTTCCATGATTGGTGAGAAAAAGAGCAAAGGGAAGCATATGAAGTCTATTTGAAGCTTACACATTTATTGAGTAGTGACTAGGCTCGAAAACAAGCAAGGAGATCTAGGAAGTGTATATTTTATGTGGTATAAAGGCCTACGTGTAGAGATTTCATGCTTGAAGAAAAGGTTTCTACATGTGAAAAGGCTCTTAGGACATGCACGGCAACTTGGGTAGAGGAAGACATGTGGTCAGTGGTAAAATGGAAGACATGTGGTCAGTGGTAAATGGAAAGTGTGTAAGAGACTTCACACCTCTGCATGAGGGAGGCCAAAAAAGTCTTAGTCTATAAAGTTTTTGTAAAAAACCATGGAAAACGGCGTTTTGAGCATTTTTGCGTCTCACGCATAGGGGCTAATTTTGCACAGATTAGGAGATATTTAAGTTTTTGTTCTCTATTATATTAGGTGGGAAGCCATAAGCTTTAAGCATTCTTATCCTAAGACAAGCTTCCATAGCCACTCTAATCCAAGCTTCCATAGCCACTCTTTTCCAAGCTTCCATAGCCAATGTAATCAAAGAAGCCATAACCCAAGCCGTAATCTCTTCCATAAGCCATAATTAATCATTTTCTTGGGATCTCTCTCTCTCTCTCTCTCTCTCTCTCTCTCTCTCTCTCTATCTATCTATCTATCCATCTATCTATCTATGTTAAAGCAGCAAAGGAAGAACGAAGCAGAGGAATATTATCAAGGCAAGCTTGACAAGCCAATTAGGTAGATTAAACAGATATAAGGAACTTAAACTCCACAATTAACATTTAATTTAAGCAGCGGTCCTATTAATTGTCTAGTTTGTGTAGTTAAGCTTCAGAATCTTGTTCAAGTCATCAGTTTCAAGATTTGTCTACATTAATTGTGTCTGCTGCAACTCTTGAGTACTCACACCTCTCACATCCAGAGTCCCCTCGCCTTCCTGGCTCACCTTTCAACCACAAGTCCCTTAACATTCTTGGTGAACTCGACGCAAAACGAGCCGGGGTGGGAGGTAAAGATGGAGATGCTAGAATAGTTGATGCAGTTTATTGAAGATTAAAATTCCAATGGATTTGATAAAACTCTAGCAGTTGCAGATTTGCCAAAAATGGTGGGATTAGTTCAAGGATGTTTGCAAGAAGTAAAAGCTATGAAAATGAACTGATGATGCAGTGGAGATGGTGAAGGGAGCAAAGCGAACCCCGAACCCCGACGGCCTCTAAAACACCGGGGACCGAATGGCGCGCCTCGAGCCTGTCATGGTAAAGCAAACAGGGGGCACCACCTAGCTTCAGCGGCTAGGACGCAAACAACACACCACCATAACAAAGTTTTCATCCAAGAGAGATGGATGCTTGGGAGTAATGATGAAGAGGAAAGGGAATGAGATCAAGTGAGAGAGAGAGAGAGAGAGAGAGAGAGAGAGAGAGAGAGAGTGAGGGAGGGGGTATAGCGGCTTAGTACTTAGGCACCACAAAAGGATGGCAAATCCGCACACCCTTCACACATACACAAGCTCACTCCAAACACAAGACTAGGTGGCGATTCCGCACACCTCACATGGGAAAAATATTTCAAGAAAACATACTCACAAAACATCAAGCTTTATTTAGAGAATAAGGCGATGAAATGGGGAGCATAGGGTAGGGGAATGAGAAGGGAGAGCGTGGTAGAGCACATGGCGGATAGGTGGGAGTTGATGGCGAAGACTCGCACGAGGGTTATGGCCATCATCCTTCATTTAGTTTCCCTTCATCTCCCATAGCCCAAGGGTGTAGAGGTCATACTCAAGACGAGCATGGTGATTGCGGTGATGGTGATGGTGATGGTGTGGGTGTGTGTGTGTGTGCACTAGGCACACACAGTGCATAGTGTACTCTTTGGTGATGGTGTGTGTTTTTGTGTGATGGTGACCCCTCTTTATATAGGGGAGGAGGGGGGAGAAATTCTAGAATTTAGAAATGAAGAAATCATTATCTACATAGGCCATGTGACTGTGGGCCCCACTTGTCTGGCTGTGTGTATATGTGCCAGAACAACAGTCTCATGAGAGAGAGACTAAGAGAGAGAGAGATGGGTTGATGAAAAAAAGTGAGAGGTGACATGGAGAATAAAGTAATTACAAGAGGGGAGAGAGGGGAGTGTTTTCAGAGGTGAATCTCTGTGCAGATGTGTGTGAACACAAGAAAAATCAGGTAACCACCGGGTGGGGATGGGTCTGTGGGCACCTTTTTCAGTTAAACTGAGTGTGTGTGAGTGTGGGGGAGGTTATTTAGCTACAAGACAAGAGACATGGCACCCTTTAGAGAGAGAGGGGGGTATTTGGGTCATGGGATATGATAGGAGAGAGAAAGAGGGGGTGGGGTATACTATTTTGGAAGATAGGGTAAGTTGCATGTGAGTTAGGGTGCATTCTTGGTGAGTTAGAATGCATTATTGGTGAGAGGTGGGGTAGCTTGAGGGGAGAGAGAAAGGAGAAAGGACAAGGGAAAGAGAGAGGGGGTTGAACTTTTGAGTGGAGGAGAGTAAAAGGGACACACGGCGGGGCAACAATGAAGAAAAAGGAGGCAAGGTGGGGATGGGCTGCCCCGTAGGCATGAGGTGGCCTATTTTACCTTTCTCATATATTTACATAATCATAATTTATTTATTTTCTTACTTTTCCAATGCCTTTTATCACTCCCTCCCTAAGGGGAGGTTTCCATGGGGTGGGGACAAGAGAAGAGGGGTATGGGAGCTTGGCTTGTGAAAAGCCCCCATCATTAGCCCTCCCCTTTTGGCTAGAGGCATTCATGTCTCTAGCTCTATTTCTTCTTCCGCTTAGCTGTAGGATCCGATATCGAGTTGCCTTCTGAATTAGCCATATCATTTGGTCATTGGTGAGATTTCTGGGATATTCATGAATCTGTAACAGGTCCGGGTGATAGCTTGTTCCTTGGAATAGTGTCGGTTGATTAAAGGGGAAGTCCATGGATTCCAGAACTTTGTGCCAGTGTCCTCCTGGATCCCAGGTGAAAAATAGGATCATTGTCTGCAGTGTCCAAACAATAAAATTTGCATGCCAAATTGAACCAAATTTGTAACCACCAGTAGCGAGAGGGGAAATGAGCATCTTGGCTCCTGCAAAGACAGAACTGAAAATTATGATTCCCAAGAGTGTACCAAGAATCCACCATATATGGCCACCTTGTTGGTGTGGTGAGCTCAAGTTGTCTTCAGAATCCTGCTTACTGCCATGACTAGAAAAAACTGCAAGCATATCATGCTTCTTTTGGGTGTGCTCAAACATGTCAGCTTCCTTTAATGATGCTAATAGCAAGCCACCTACCTTGCGGCTTAAATACAAGCGTAATCCACTTACCTTTCTCCAAAGAGAGGATGCACTATTTGTAAAAAATTGTACCAAATTGCGAATGAGGTCTTCATTCTTGCATTCTATCAGGCTTTTGTCTATCCATGGCTCCTTTGCTCTTATCTCCATGCTGATCTTCTCTCTATATGTTATAGCGGCTAGCCATAGCCATAGGTTTGATGCATCCCATGCAAACACAATGTTGTGTTGTGGAGGAGTTTGGAACATCCTTAAAAGGTTGGCAACATATTGATCATCAAACTTACTATGAACATCCTCACATAAACTGGAGGCATTACCCATCTCCAAGTTTATAACACTACACAATAAAGTCTTGCTCGACTGCCAAGCCTCTGGAGCAATATCCAACTCCAAACCTTCAGTCATACTTACCTCTTCGTTATGGTCCTTAAGTGAAACTGCCTTGATGCAAGATTCCTTTATCTTGCTACACTGTCCTGGGTCCATGTTGGTGCACAGGCTTCCGTTTTCAAAGCCCTCCCCTTTGCTTGATATGTTGCCCACCTTCTGCAAAGCCTTGCTAGTAGGCTGGTCTTCCTCTTCTCTTGTATCTTTCATGCCCTTTGCATTCCTCTTACTCTGACGAGGCCTAATCAACACTTTACACCTTCTTACCCTTACTGCCCAATGTTGTCGATTCATCGCTTTGGTGCCTATTTCATTCAAGGTTAAAGATGTACTCACATTTGTAACACAATTTTCTTGACTTACCTCCCCCACCTGGGTAGCATCTTTTGATTGTTTAACCTCTTGTTCCACTGCTTCAGTTCTTTGAATAGTCTTCTTACTTGATCCTTCTTCTGTTACACTCATCTTGACCTCTTCTGCATGACCAATGATACTTGGTGTGCGGGTACCAACTGGTGGTGGGCGTAGGATGATTGTAAGTCGTGATTGTGGCGGTGGTTGCATTGGTGACTGGCGTTGAACTGGTGTGGCTAGCTGTGGCTGCACCGCTGGTGGTGGGATTTGAATAGGTGGGATTGGTTGCCTGAGTGGCGGTGGTCTTGCTCTTGGTGGAGAGATATGATTCTGTCTCCCCCCTCTATTGAAATTATGCCTCCTCAGGTGTGGGCAGTAGTACATTCCACGGCCATCTTCCCCGTAGTTGTAACAATGGTACTCTGGGTTCTGCCTTCGTTGTCCTCTTCCTTGTTCTGGGTTCCTTCCAAGTGTATGCCCTTGCTGCACCAGATGCACAGATAAACTCTCTAGTTGGGTGGTGGTGCGACTCAGCAGGTCTTGCTCTTCTGATGCCTCCTGTGGTTGGACTCTATGATTGGCTGTTGCAGTCACTGGGGTTGGTTGGGCCGAGCTTGTTTCCTCTGACTCGTTTACTCTTGCTTGCATGCGTAGCTTCTTGTCTTTAAGGCGGGTTACTTCGACTGCCAACTCATATGTTGCAGGAAACCTTCCCTTCACCTTCTCTCTAAGCGACGACCATAGACCAACAATGAAACAGTCCTTCTTTAGGAAATTAGACGCACGATGGCTTCTCCTCATAATGGGGGCCTTACAAATGTGCGCTTTTACCACAGAAAATTACAAGCATAAATCAGTCTCCATACTGAACAATCTCCCACTTGGAGAGACTGATCTACAAACCAAACCTGTGAGACTGCTTTCCATTCTAGCTTCTTATCCTTGAATGTCGGTTGAAGATGAACAAAAGCTCAACTTCTCCCTGTTGACCACCTTTGTAAACATGTCTGCAGGATTTTCACTTGTATGCACCTTTCCTAGCTTTAGCTGTCCCTCTTCCAAAAGAGTGTGTATGAAGTGATATCTCACCTCAATGTGATTTTTCCTTGAATGAAAGGCTGAGTTCTTCACAAGATGGATAGCACTTTGGCTATCACTGTACAAGACACAATTTTCTTGTTTGAATCCAAGATCTTGTAAGAATCTGTGAAGCCACAGAATTTCTTTGCTTGCCTCCGTCATTGCTACATACTCTGCTTCCGTGGTAGAAAGTGAAACCACTTTCTGCAGCTTTGATGCCCAGCTTATTGCTGTGCCTCCAACCGTGAACACATAGCCAGTAGTGCTCCTTCGAGTATCTTTGTCACCTGCCATATCTGCATGAGCATACCCTTCTAGAAAAATATCAATTCCTCCAAAATACAAAGCATTTGTTGTTGTCCCTTTTAGATACCTAAGTATCCACTTCACAGCTTGCCAATGCTCTTTACCTGGGTTGTCCATGAACCTACTCACAACTCCCACTGCATGTGCAATGTCTGGCCTTGTCCAGACCATAGCATACATTAGAGAACCTACCGCTGCAGCATATGGAACTTTAGACATATAGGCTATCTCCTCTTGTGTCTTTGGACACATATCCTTCGTTAGTTTAAAATGACCAGCCAAAGGTGTAGAAATTGGTTTTGCATTTTGCATCGCAAACCTTTTTAGTACCTTCTTGATGTAATCTTCTTGAGATAGCTTTATTGTCTTCTTTGTCCTGTCCCTTGATATTTTCATACCAAGTATCCTCTTTGCAGCACCTAAATCTTTCATTGAAAAAGATTTAGACAGCTCCTCTTTTAGGTCTTTGGTGTCCTGCATGTTAGCACTTGCAATCAACATGTCATCAACATACAACATTAGGATGATGAATTTCGCATCTCCCAAATTCTTCGTGTAGACGCAGTGATCCGAGTTGCATCTTGTGAATCCATGATCCAACATCCATCGATCAAACTTCAAGTACCATTGTCTTGATGCTTGCTTTAAACCATACAAGCTCTTCTTTAATTTGCAGACCATTTTCTCCTTACCTTTTACTTCATACCCCTTTGGTTGAAGCATGTAGATTTCCTCCTCTAAGTCATCGTGGGGGAATGCCGTATTTACATCCATTTGCTCGAGATTTAGATCATGAGTAGCCACAAGGCTTAAGACAAGCCTAATTGAGTTCATTTTTACAATAGAAGAAAATATTTCATTGAATTCAATACCTTTCTTTTGAGAAAAACCTTTTACCACAAGCCTAGACTTGTACCTTATCTTCCCACCTTCTTCTTCCTTTAGCTTGTACACCCATTTGTTTTGAAGTTCCCGCTTACTTTTAGGCAACTCAACCAAATCCCATGTTTGGTTGCGATGTAGTGAGTCCATCTCCACTTGCATGCTCTTCGTCCATTCTTCTTTGGATTCATGTTGCATAGCTTCTTCGTATAATTCTGGCTCTCTAGAATCTGAGATCAAGAGATGGTTGAAGGAAGGAAAAAACCTTTCTAGAGGTCTACTTGCTCTTGTAGATCTTCGGGGAATAGGTTGAGGCTCCTCATTTGGTTGACGTTGTTGCACATTGTCACCATTTGCAGTCCTTGAGTCTTCACCGTCCTCAAGCTCCATATACTCATCACCTGTTTCTTTTGTTTGTTTTCTTTCCAAGTAATCTTTGTACATATTTTGTTAATTAAAAATTACATCCCTACTCCTTAATATTTTACCATCTTCAGGATTCCACAGGCAATACCCAAAGTCACCTTCTCCATAGCCAATGAAGAAACACTTTTTGGACTTTGCGTCTAGCTTTGACCTTAGGCTTCTATCTATGTGCATGAAAGTCTCACACCCAAACACTTTGAGAAATGCATAATTCACCGATTTACCTGTCAATGCCTCTTCTGGAACTCCCCCATCCAATGCCGTTGAGGGTGACCTATTGATTAAGTACACATACGTACTTACAGCTTCCGCCCAAAGCTCAAGCGGTAGGCTTGCATGTAGCCGCATGCTTCGTGCTCGCTCCATGATTGTTCTGTTCATCCTTTCCGAAATCCCATTTTGTTGAAGTGTCCTTGGGGTTGTCCTTTGCCTCCAAATGCCATTGCTAGCACAAAATCTTTCAAAAGCTTGGCTACAATATTGGCCTCCATTGTCGGATCTGAGGCATTTCACCTTGGTACCTGTTTCATTCTCCACAAAGGCTTTCCACCTTTGAAATATGGAAAATACATCGGATTTATTCTTCATGACATAAACCCATGTTTTTCTAGTCGCATCGTCTATGAATGTTACATAGTACAATGAGCCACCAAGTGATGGTGTACTTGCAAGACCCCAAACATCAGAATGAACCAACTCAAGTTTTTTATTTTTTCTTTCATTTCCTGAATTTTGAAATTTTACCCTCTTTTGTTTACCATAAACACAATCTTCACAGAACTCTAAGTCCACTTCTTTCAAACCTGGTAGAAGCTTCTTTGTTTGAAGGATTTGCATTCCTTTGGCACTCATATGCCCAAGTTGGTAGTGCCACACCGCACTGTCAACTTCTGTAGTTGTTGCACAAGCTGAAGGTTGCGTGCTAACAGTACACAAGTAAAGTGTATCGACTTTTTCTCCCTTGGCAACCACCAAAGATCCCTTTGAGATCTTCCACCGTTTGTTTCCGAATGCAATGTTGTGACCTTCATCTTCCAATTGTCCTGTAGAGATCAAATTTTTGCGAAGAGAAGGAACATGCCTAACATCTTTAAGCTTCCGTTCATTTTCGTGAGTTGTTTTGACAGAAACTGTACCTTTGCCAACAATCTCACAAGCTTCATCATCTCCCAAGTATACATACCCAAAATTACCTTTGGTGTAGTCTTGGAAATGTTGCTTGTGTGGTGTCGCATGGAATGAAGCCCCGGAATCTACTATCCAGGAATTAAACACATTGTCTTATGAGAGAATTAGAGTATCTTGCTCTACTTTACCTGCCTCATTGGCCTCCGATGTTGGCTTGTTGTCTTGAGACTCAGTCTCCTTCTTCTTCTTGGACCAGCAATCCTTCTTGACGTGGCCCTTCTTGCCACAGTTCCAACATTCAAGAACTGACTTTGTGCGTGACTTGCTCCGTCTTGAGCGATCACGACCCTTTTGGCTTTTGAACCTCTCCTTAGGCCTTCCTCTTGTTTCCACTGACAATGAAGCACTTGATGATTCTCCTGTGCTTCTCCTTTGTATTTCCTCGCTTAGGAGAACACCCACAACATCATCAAACTTAAGAGTATTTGTACGAGAGATAGAATTACTTACAGCCATCACAAGGCTGTCCCAACTATCCGGTAGAGATGATAGTATAAGGAGAGCTCTCACTTCTTCATCGAAATTGATTTTCACCGATCGAAGTTGACTTATGTTTGTGTTAAAGTCATTTAGGTGTTCTGCAACTGAACCATTCTCTGCCATCTTTAGATTGAGCAAGCACTTCATAAGAAATACCTTATTGGATGCCGATGGTTTTTCGTAGAAGTCGTCAAGTGACTTCATCAAGTCCTCTATGGTCTTCATCTCCGAAACATTGAAGGCTACCGTTGACGCCAAGCTTAACCGGATTGTTCCCAGTGCCTTTCGATCAAGGACAATGCATGCTTCATCTGCCATTGTTGCGGGCTTCTTCGCAAGACCGCGTAGTGGCAAATAGAGATCCTTCTGTTAGAGATAGTCTTCAATCTGCATCTTCCAATGTTGGTAGTTTCTACCGTTGAACTTCTCAATCTTGAGCTTTCCTTCCTCCGCCATAACTCCCACTCAATTCAAGGAATCCTTTCCTTGAGATAATTTAGCTACGAGCAAACCTTGCTCTGATACCAGTTGTTAGGAAATAAGATGTAGCTAAATAGATAATTGAGTAGATTACTTAATGGAGAGAGACGGATTTACATACACGAGATTATAGAGTAGAGAGAGAGAGTACACACGATATACGTGGTTCACCGAATGTGGGCTACGTCCACGGGAAAGCAGCCGCTCAATGGCTTTAGTACTTCAAAACAAGAAGTAGTTTACAAAGGGATTATACCCTTAATGGAGCTCCCGCCTTGCTTCACTCTCACCACCTCACACTCACCTTGTTGCATCAACTTCACACTATGAAATGTGTGTAGAAATGGCCTTCTTTTATAGGCCAAAAGGGCTGCCCTCTCTCATGAGAGGCAGCCATGTGTAGCCGCCCTTGTGTAGATAAGTCCAAATCGGACCCTCCAATCCGTCCATGTGTGGCCGCCCTTGAGAAGACAAGTCCGCTTTTGAATTTGGCCACCGGTCACCGGCCATTGACTTCCGACCACCGGCCACCGGCCATTGACTACCGGCCACCGGCCAACCGACGGTTGTTTTCCGACCACTTTTTGGCCGCCGTCCTGCCATAATATTCCGGCGAAAAGGAATATTCTGGCGAGGGAAAAAAAAGTCTCGGGGGCTTCCGCCCCCAAGGCCCCTAAAGTTGCCCTTGATTTTTGGCCATGAAATTTTGGTTTCCGAACAGTGATTTTCCTTCACGCACGATGGCTTCTCCTCATAATGGGGGCCTTACAAATGTGCGCTTTTACCATAGAAAATTAAAAGGATAAATCAGGCTCCATACTTAACAATGAAGAAAAAAGTTTTGGGTTTTGTGCTCAAGTAATCTTACACGGCTAGCTTCTAGTTGACATCTTTGGACAATTGATAAAGTATCTTCACATCTTTTGAGTTGGTTCTGCTACCAGAACTTGAAGTAAAGGACTTGACGGTGATTTCGTGTGCAGAGAGAGTAAGGCATACTTGAGCTTGAAAGGGTTCCCCAACGCGAGCTTGATGGTCAATCCATGTGCATCATTAACTGGAGCACTTGAGTCTGACGAGGTTCACTAAATAGCTTTTTCATAATTGAGTGATTTGGAGACACAACATCTATGGTTCAAAGATATGCGATGGACAACTACCAAATATTTGAGCTAGACCATTGATGATATAGTTTAAGCCTTATTTTGTTTTACATGTACTTACCAGTTATGTGATATTAAGGATGAAAAAGCGCTCTAAGTGCTTATAGCAAATGTAGATTGAAGACCGCTTGGCACAAACCAGAGGTTGTGCAGGTTCAGAGGGGGTGGATGTCATGCGGCTCCACTTCCATGATGACAGAAAGAGCAAAGGGAAGCAGATTAAGTCTATTTGAATCTTCCACCTTTATTGAGCAATGACCAGGCTCAAGAACAAGCAAGGAGATCCAGGAAGTGTATGTTTTATGTGGTTATGAATGCCTAAGCGTAGAGATTTCATGCTTCAAGAAAAGGTTTTTACATGTGAAAAGGCTCTTAGGACATGCAAGGCAACTTGGGTAGAGGAAGACATGTGGTCAGTGGTGGTTAAACGGAAAGTGTGTGAGAGAATTCACACCTCTGCATGGAGGGCCGAAAAAGAGTTTGTAAATTTTTTGTAAAATGCAAGGAAAGTAGCGTTTTGAGCATTTTTGCGTCTCACACACAAGGGCTAATTCTGCACCGATTAGGAGATATTTAAGTTTTCATTATCTATTGTATTAGGAGGGAAGCCATAAGCTTTGAGCATTCTAATCTCAAGCCAAGCTTCCATGGCCACTCTAATCCAAGCTTCCATACCCACTCTTTTCCAATCTTCCATAGCCACTCTAATCAAAGAAGCCATAACCCAAGTTGTAATCTCTTCCATAAGCCATAATTGATCATCTTCCTGGGATCTCTCTCTCTCTCTCTCTCTCTCTCTCTCTCTCTCTCTCTCTCTCTCTCTCTCTCTCTCTAATATATATATATATATATATATATAAAATAAATCCGTAGAGGAAGAAAGAAGAAGAGGGATATTATCAAGCTTGACAGGCCAATTAAGGCAGATTAAACCGACATAAGGAGATTAAAATCCACAATTAACATTTAATTTAAGCAATGGTTATGTTAATTGTCTGCTTTGGGTAATCAAGCTTCTGAATCTTGTCTAACTTGTCAGTTTAAAGCTTTTTTTACATTAATTGAGTCAGTTGCAACTCTCTTCCTCACACCTCTCACCAGCCAGAGGCCCATGCCTTCCCGGCTCACCTTTAGACCACAAATCCCTCGACAATGTGCCAAAGGGGAGAGAGATATGCGAGAGGAGGTCATGGTGCTGCATGAGACAAGGGAGAAGGCAAGCTTTCTGTTAAAGTTGTGATCACCTACACCCACTACTCACCCACACACTATAAAGCACAATGAGTTTCAAATCAGCCTCCTCTCTCAATTTGGAGGGCCCCTCTTCTGGCTAAAAGTAGCAAATTGTTGCACAGTCTCCATGTGTCCAGTATGCCTCTTTAGAGTTAATTCCTAGTACCCACCGACTTATAAGTGTAGCAAGGGGGCCTAAATGACTTTGAACTTAGCCTAGACACCCTTTTAATCACTGATTTATAAGTGTAGCAAGGGGGCCTAAATGACTTTGAACTCAGCCTAGACACCCTTTTACTGCTCGAATTCCAATGCGGACTGGCCGGACCATCTCATGGCTACCTGCCCTTTGCAACTGCGGGTGAAACTCTCGGTCGTTGATCGTTTCACACTGGCCACGTCATGTCTGGTCATTTGTGACTTCAAAAAGCGGGTCCCAAAAGTTAAATAAAAATCATCGCAAAGAAACCAACAACTAAGGTTAGTAGTTGCCACGTCCTCGTGACAATAATTATGAGTTGTCATGTCCTCGATTGCATACCATACATGCATGCCATTGATGATCTTGTGTTGTTAGCATGCTTCTAAAAGGTCATAACACATAGATACAAATGACTTAATGAGACCTTCATACTTTTGTCATTTCCATCTATGATAAAAGTGAGCATAAGACCTTTAACAGATGCACACTTCTATTGCACTGAATCCGTATGTACATTTGATGTGCTAGCTCCATCATTACCCCTCCTTTGAACACGTTGGGTTAGGGCATACATAGTTTGTACCCCAAAGGCCTCAAGGTAAAGTTGCAATACCTTTGGTGACTCTGACTGTTCATGCTCTTCCATCCACTTTGCATACATAGGTGGATAGTTCTTGAACTTCACCAAACAGCGTCTTGCAACCTGTCCCTTAACTTTTCTTTACTTATGTGCCAAAATCCCGGTCAAAATATGCTCAGGTACCAAGATTTCATCAAGTTCATCAACTTTTGGATGATCCTTCTGTGGCATATATTCTGGCACATCACCCACAAAGGGTCTTAGAAGACTCACGTGAAACACATTATGAATCTTCCAAGTGTCAGGCAATTTCATCCTATAAGCAACATCGTTGATCTTATCAAGCACTTGAAAAGGCCCATAGTTACGCATGCTGAGCTTTGAAAACAACCTTTCATTGCCCTTCATCTTATTTAACCTTGCCTTTTCAAACCGTAAAAGTACCCAATCAGTAGGTGAACTCAACAATTCACGACGATGACGATGTAACAAACTTGGACACCCCAAGTCAAGATTTTGTCGTGACACAGCACAGATTCACTTCAAATCATTTCATAAAATCAAAAGAGAGTCGACACAGCCTGGTGTAGCTCAATGCCAAGCGGTACTGACCCCAACAATTGGCGCCCCTTTTGGTATTTCTTTAATATTAATCTTTGAGAAAAGTAGTGAAATGTTGAAGTCATTTCGTCTTTCAGTTCCTACAATCAAACAAATCAAGTGAGAGAGTAGAAATCAATCATATTCATTTTTGTGAATTCCGTGTCATAAAGTCATACAATAGAATATTGGTTAGTCCATTAGTATCCCTAGAACCCAAAGGGGACATCAATGACCTTATTCAAAAATCGGGGTAATCTGTTAACAAAGGAGTGGAGTAACTCCCCTCTTGTGCAAATCCGCTGCACTAGGTTCACCCTTGTTGAATTTGAGGTTCTATCGAAGTAGACTATGCTAAACCAAATGCGTCAAGGTAAAGTTCCAAAATTTGAGGAGTATCTGCTAGGTCCTCCTCCTCCATCCACTTCGCATCCAATGAGGGATAGTTCTCGAATTTAACCAAGAACCACCAAATCACTTTACCTTTCATCTTTCTTTCCTTGTGTGCCAAAATTTGATCTAGAACAAGTATGTCCTTGCTTTCTTTCACTTTGGGTTGCTCATCAAGCTCCCCATCAATTGGCACCTCACCTTTAAAAGGCTTCAATAGACTCACATGGAATGCATTGTGAATCTTCCAAGTATCTGGCAGCTTGAGTCAAAAGGAGACATCATTTATCTTTTCTTTTATCTAGAAAGGGCCATAATGTCTCATGCTAAGCTTTGGAAAAATCCACTCCTTTCCCTTTCCTTTTCTTAGGCGTGCCTTCTCAAAATGTAAGAGCACCCAATTGTCTTCCTTTAATTTCAAATCTCAGCGATGTCGATCTGCTGTCTTCTTATGTTGTTCTTGAGATTTTTCTAAACCCTCCCGGACCTTAGCAAAAGCATTGTCCAAGTCCCTTGTGTACTGGTTGGCTTATAAAATCTTATCTTTAGTGTTGAGAAAGGGTGAAACCTTTGGAGCACCTTCAATGATCTCAAATGGCACCTCCCTTTTTGAAGAGTGAACCGTGTTGTTGTAGGCAAATATAATTTACATTGAGTCTTCTGATTAGAGATGTAAGACTTCAATAAATCCAGAGCAACTGAATTTGCAATCTCAGATTGCCCATTTGTCTGCGGGAGGAATGATGACATGAACATCAATTGTGTGTCAATGTTCTCCCAAATAGACCTCCAAAACAAACTCGTGAATTGGGGATCTCTTTTAGAGACTATTGTCTCAGGCATGCCATGTAATCGGCTTGACTGTTTTCTTCACTGGAATGAAGTGAGCTTACTTGCTAAATCTGTCAATGACAGTTCAAATGCCATCGTGCCCACTCTGTATCTTCGAGAGATAAAAAATGAAATCCATTGCAATACTTTCCCAGGGACAGGTGGGAATGGGTAAAGGCTATAGTAATCCCTGTTCCTTATGCCCGCTAATCTTGACCTTTTGGCATACTAAACAACTGCAAACAAAGTGGTCCACATCCTTCTTGAGTCTCAACCAAAAGAAATAACACTCCACACCTTTTAAGGTGGTGTCGATGCCACGATGGCCCGTAAAAGGTGGACAATGGAACTTTCTTTTCTCTCAATGGTTATGTGTTGCACAACATTTTCTTCTTCATCAAGTAGCCATCCCGTATGGAATATCGTGCAACTACCTCCCCATATTATATCAGAGTGAATATATCAAAAAAATACTATTCGGTGGCATATTGATTAACCATATCCTCAAAGATTCTATGATGAATTGTGGAAATAGCCAAGACTTAGGGCTTCCAAGACAATGCATCTGCAACCAAGTCTTTATGTCCCTGCACATGGACAATCTGGAAGTGAATCTGTGACAAGATGTTGGCCCACACCCGTCTGCTTTTTTGAAAGCTGCTTCTGTAACAATAAGTAGTGTAAACTCTGATGAGCAGTAAAGACCATGAATCGGCTCTGAGTGGGTAATTTCCTCACTAAATAAGAGCATGGATCACTGCTAATAGCTGTTTATCATAAATCTGTGCTATCAATTTTGGCCTGAAAAATGATCCGCTTTCATAGGCAATCACATGGCCTTCTTGCATTAAGACCACTCCCAGACTACGATCGCAAGCACCACAATGTACTTTGAATGGAATTTGCAAGTCTGGAAAAGCCAACACTGGTCTAATAGTCATTTTTTCTTTAAGTTTCTAAAACGCTATCACCTTTGTTAGTCCTCACGAGAAAGGGACTCCTTTCTGCGTCAATATGTGCAAAGGGGAAGCTACCTCTTGTGATGGAAATGGCCTATGAACTTTGAGAATAGAGGAATTAAGATAATTCAAGTGAGCATTTTTGTGAGATCACTTTGAGAACATAGAAGGTGAACTTAATTGATGATAATAACATAAACATAGTACTTAATTAACTTTGCATGAACAATACTTTTTCAAGAGATAGAGAGTATTAGAGAACATGACAATAGTTGAGGACCGGATTTACTTCAAGCCATCCCCCCTCCAAAATGTGTTTGTATTATAGATTCTCCCATCAAGAGAGACTTGGTACAATACAGCTTTTGTGTTCTTTGTGACCTTGGTGGTGATGCTATGAAGATGGAAAGCTTCATGCATCACGAGCATAACATAAACTTTCCAAAAAGCATTAACTATCCCAAGCCTTAGCTCCAGGGCCTCAAACACCTTCGAAGGTGGAGAGAGCTAGCGGGGAATGAGGGTAGAAAAGAGGAAGAGAAATCATTCATAGAAGAAAGAAATAGTTCCGCACTTATCATCACTCTTCTTGCTTAGCAAAGTAATGAAGATGAAGAAGATGGAAAGTTGAAGCATGGCTCTTGGTTGGATTTGCATTCCATAGCAAGGATTGTTGGTGTAGGCTCCCAACTTCTCAACAATCTTGGAGAAGACGATGGAGCTCTTGCACTTTACACTTCACATAATGAGAGACAGAGTATGTGTGTGTGTGGGAGATTATACCCCCTCTCATGCTTGGTCCACCTCTCTCTCTCTCTCTCTCTCTCTCTCTCTCTCTCTCTCTCTCTCTCTCTCTCTCTCTCTCTCTCTCTCTCGTATTATTTAATTATATCAATTGGACATGTGTGTGTGGGAGATTATACCCCCCTCTCATGCTTGGTCCACCTCTCTCTCTCTCTCTCTCTCTCTCTCTCTCTCTCTCTCATATTATTTAATTATATCAATTGGACATGTGTCCTCTTTTTCCTCTTTGAGAGAAAGAACTTAATTATTTATTTTTATGCATCTAAATTCTCATTGGACCCCTTTAAAGCCTATCGAATAGGATTCAAGCACATCATGAGGGTCACATGTGGAGGATATCTTAACATGTGTCTTTTATGCTTCTTAAGTCATTTTGTTTGAATTGAACACTTCAAGCACCTAGTCTTTTAAGCATGGAAATTGTTTATGCCTCTTGAGAGTTTATCTTTGAATTAAACACTTCAAGAACCTTAGTATTTTAATCATAAAAATCACCTCAAGCCTTGGGCAACGTTCCCACAAACACTTTAAGCACTTTAGTTTACAAGCTGACAAGTACCTCATACTTGGGTGTGATTCCCAGCTCAAGGTCAGCCCTAGCTTGCCTAAGTCAAAGGACTTTTTAACACTAACTTTTGGAGGTCTTTAATAAAGATAAACCTAAGGTCTTTTAAGCTCCATTATATGCACATTGCTCTTTGATAGACTACCTCCTTTTGGACACCTAAAGAGATGTAACCATCTCTCCTCTTGGTCCCTTGCTGAGGTAAATCTAGAAGCACTAATTGCACAGTTCTCTTTGGTAGACCATCTCCTTTTGGATCCCTATTGAGATGCAACCATTTCTCCTTTTGGTCCCTATTGAGATGCAACCATTTCTCCTTTTGGTCCCTGTTGAGATAGGTCTAGAAGCACATATCTATATCCTCACTCTTGTTCCGCTTTTATCTTCTCATATTAAGTGATCAGTTTAATATGAGAAAATCATTTGGTAAAGGTAGATATTATATATTATGACATTACCTCTCTCTTGAAATCATAGGCGTCCTCGACTATGAGATAGAGAAGATAAAGCCTAGTCATTAGTCCATGTTTCTTAGTGGGTAGAGGATCTATTTTTACCCTACGAAATCATTCCAAAATGGATGACTAATCCGTTTGGTGCTTGGGAGACTTAGCTACCGCAAGCATGTCTGCTCTTTAGTCCATTTCATACTTCCAAAGTAGAGTGAAGAGTTCTACTTGGTGTTTGCGAGACGTCGTCACCACAAATATGATCCTAAGCATGCATACTTCTTGAATTTTGTGCACAATAAAAGAAACAATAAAAGAAAGAGAACGAGTCTTATAAGACAAAAACATTGTTCATTCAAAATGCATTTTCATTTGGTTACTCTAGTGTAGCATTGTAAGCATTGACAAGATTCATAATATCCTTAAGCTAGGTTCCTTGCATCCATCTATCATCTTTAAAAGGAAAATGCTTGAACTTAATAAGATATCATCGGATAATCTTACCGTTTCTTAACACCTTGTTTGCATGTCGAAGAATTGATTTGGGCTGCAACACCTCTTCTTGATATTTGATATCTGACAGGTCCTCCATTATTGGTTCTTTTGGTGGCTCTCCTTTGTAAGGCTTGAGTAGGCTCACATGGCTAGCATTGTGAATGAGCCAATGGTTGGGAAACTTTAACTAATAAGCCATCTCATTGATTGGCTTAAAAATTTTCAAAGAAAGGACCATAATATCTTTGTGCTAGTTTAGCATAATACTCTTGGTGGCTCATAGGATTCTTGCTCGTAGTATGCCTAAAAGAGCCTTGAGAAACTTTAGTAAGACCCAATCATTTTTCTTAAAAGCTAAGGCTCTTCTGTGATCATTAGTAGCAGCCCTTTTTGCGTTTGCTGTGAGATGGATATGACCTTTTTAATCTTTGGAAAAGATTCTTGTAAGTCTCGGCTAAGCAGCAACAAAGATCTTCCAATATACTTTAACACTAGGTTGGTAACCTAACAGGACATAAAAGTGTCCTTTCAGGGTTTTGAAAAAAACCTCCAAAACCATAGTAGATACACTCATTTTGTAAAATCCTTTTATGAGGTTATAGTTCAAGGCCTACTACACATGGAAAAAATAAGAAACTTGTAAAATTTCTCATTTTTTGGTCACACCAAGCCTCCAAAGTTGATGGACCAGTACATTTTCATCAAAACAGTCATTTCTTACGTTTTGTTGCATAAAAATAAGATTAGGGATTTTTGTAGGACTTGAGATAAATTCCCTAGGTAACTTCAATGGGTTGGTGATCAGAACATATGATTGCTTTTCACTCACTATTTTTTGTTTTGCCAAAAGAAATAGGTACAAAAAAGTTGAATTTTTACCATTCTGCAAACCTATTATCAAAGTTTCTAAAGCCACGCTCAATACAAATAATATATGCATGTTTTCTTAGTTCCCTATTGTCCTTTAGGTTCATAAGCAGCCATGGAGCATGTCAAAAGAATAATACATCTCTTACCAAGGGGAATCTTGGGGACAAAGATGAAGTGCTAAATACAGCAAACATGAAAAAACTGGGTTCAACATTATGAGTTGTAGAATCCCATAGAAACTATTCAATATCTAGCCAAATTTGATCCTTATGACTAGATATGGTTACTACCTACAAAATGTATGTAGTTTTCACAAGAAACTAACAATATTGAAAAAGCTATACTTGATATACTAGAATGTTTCGTTTTCTTCTACCATTGAAAAAATCAACCATCATTGTCTACTATGCAAAATAGGGTATTAGGTGCCCCAAAACTCAAGGAATATTAGCTTTATGTTACAATATGCAGCATAAAAAATCAAAACTGCATTTGGATATCATGAAAGCCACCAAAAAAATCATAGAAGAGCTAAAATTGGCTAAAAAACAGGATTTGACCATTTTTGTAATTTGGTCATAAGTTACAACTTTTAACATTTATTTCTCCCTAGAATCATTAGCACATGTTGAGGACTACTAAAGATAGTTCTCTAGCATTAAAGACCTCACAAACATGAATTTTAGAGTGGTATAGTTGCAAAAAGTTGAAAAAAGCCAAAAACAGGACCCGTTTTTTCACATAGTTTAGGTTGTGAAATGTTGTGCAAGGACAAGGCTAAAGATGGAATTGATATTCCAAAAAAATGTTGAGTTTTTTTCAGCTCATGAAACAACTTTCTAGACAGATAGCACCTCAAAATCCACTTTGAAACTCTTGACATAATTCAAGGAAAATGGTCACTTAATAGGACATAAAAATGTCCCAGGACATAAAAGTGTCCCATTACCAACCTAGTGTTAAGTAGTAAGGGACTTTTGGATCTTTCCTCTTTATCCTCAAGAGGTGCTTTCCTCATAGAAGTGTGTACAATGTCATTGTACACATACTCTATAAGAGGTAGGTACTTCTCTCATTGAGAATGTTGATCTACTTCCACGACATAGGTTTTTAGTGGTTTCAAGAATTGTTAGATTAGTTATTTCACTTTGGTCATCCGTTTGTGGATGATAGGCCGAAAGAGAAATTTAATCTACTTCCTAGATTCTCAAAGAGACCCTTCTAGATATTATTGGTCATTCTAGGATCTTTGTCCAACACTATGGATGTTGGCAAGCCATGATACTTGGAAATTTGAGATTTAAAGAGGGTTGCCATTTGATGTGCCTTAATAGTCTTTTTGACAGGCATAGAGTGTGTTTTCTTGCTAAGCCTGTCGCGACTGAAACAATTGAAGTTGCTTTCCTTGATCAAATTTCAATTTTTGGTATACCACACATTTTGAAACATACTCTTGTATGTTTACTTTTCATGGTAGACCAACAAAAATACATTTCTACTCCTCTGAAAGAGTAGATTATGGAATCCCTCTTTGCCCCGCATAATGAGAAGCATGGGATTCATACATGACATTCTTATTGTATGGGTGAGTAACACATAGCCTATTGCCATTTGGAAGATAGCCATCCCCAAGGTGAATCGTTCTTTTTTTTCTTTCCTAATGCAAAGGTTGTAGTTACATACTTAAAGTCTCGGTCAGTAGCATACTCATCTATCATTGTGAGTTGCTATAGACACCACATTTACCCTTGGCCGTTGTGAAAGATCATCGACCACATGTTTGTCGGAGAGCTTGGTTTGCGTCATGAATTTTTTGAGTTTTTGTGATCCATTTGTAGGATGAATGGAGCCCCCAAGAGATAGTGCTTCCATGTATCTACGGCATGTAGAATAGCTAAAAGCTCTTTTTTGTATATGCCCAAGACCCATTCATTGACATTCAACCTTCGAATCTCATATGCTATGCCATGCCCTTCTTGAAGCAAAAATGATCCAAGGCAATGACCACAAGCATCACATTGGACCTCAAATGGCTTTGAGAGATCTGGAAGCATAAGGACTGGTTGAGAGGTAAGCTTCTCTTTGAGCTTTTCAAAATAATTTTGTTCTTTAGCAGTTCATGAGTACTTAACGTTCTTCTTTGTTAAGTCATGCAATGGTCCTGCTATTTGAAAGAATTTTTCTATGAAGCGTCTATAGTATGCACACATACCAATAAAGCTTCTTAGCTCATGTAGATTCCTTGGATTAGGCCATGCTTTTATTACCTCCGACTTTGATGGATCCATGCATACACCATCTTGAGAGATAATGTGACCTAAATATTTTTGTAGTGACAAGGAGAAGGACTATGGGTTGACCGTTTCCTCTTGGAAAGAGTTGGCGATAGTCTAGAACACCATTTTCATGGAGCCACATCTTTAGAGGAATTTAGGGATTCACTTCTTTTTCTTTATTTGGATTCCTCCTCTCTTATGGGAGAGAGTCTTCTTTTGGGAGTCTCATCAAGAGGACTCCTAAACTTTGTCTCCTCTTGGAGAGGAAGGGAAATCCCATAAGCACGAAGTTGTGCGTAACTTCAGCTGGTAAGGTAGGGTTGCCCATAGCTTGATGCAACCTAGTAACAAGATAATTGATAAACATGAGGGTATCATCATTAGCACCTTCATGTGCAAAATCAAAGTTATCAATGTTCATTATACTCTCTTGGTTACTGTTAGCCATGCTATTTATACTTATGTGTTTACTTAGTGTATCCTTTGGCAATTCAAAACCTTAGTTGCTACTCCTCTTAGCCTTGAAAATAAGCACTTAAGTATCTACACCAACGACTCAAATTGGTTAATTATAGAGAGTAGTGGGTGGGTCTAACATAGCATATTGCCAAGGTATAGCTCCTTTTGAAATTCTTATGGCTCAGTAATGGTAAAGCCTAAAAAGACCAAGACTAAAGCTCCCAAGATGTGCACCATATCCCACATAGTGGGCTTAATAAAACCAATAATAGATCTCAGTCCCAGTTACCCTAATATAATTAACAAATTCAACCATTAATAGGCTACTTAAGGACCTCTCTTCTTAAGTAAGAAAAGAGAAACCAAATGCTCTGATACCAATGTAATGGAAATGGCCTATGAACTTTGAGAATAGCGGATTTAAGAGAATTAAAGTAAGCATTTTTGTGAGATCACTTTGAGAACATAGAGGGTGAACTTAATTGATGGTATCAACATAAACATAGTACTTAATTAACTTGGCATAAACAATACTTCTTCTAGAGAGAGAGATTTTTAGAGAACATGAAAATAGTTGAGGACCGGATGGGCCCACCCATGAGGCATGCACAAAGAAACTTCTCAACAATCTTGGAGAAGACGATGGAGCTCTTGCACTTTACACTTCACATAGTGAGAGACAGAGTATGTGTGTGTGTGGGAGATTATACCCCCTCTCATGCTTGGTCCACCTACCTCTCTCTCTCTCTCTCTCTCTCTCTCTCGTATTATTTAATTATATCAATTGGACATGTGTGTGTGGGAGATTATACCCCCCTCTCATGCTTGGTCCACCTCTCTCTCTCTCTCTCTCTCTCTCTCGTATTATTTAATTATATCAATTGGACATGTGTCCTCTTTTTCCTCTTTGAGAGAAAGAACTTAATTATTTATTTTTATGCATCTAAATTCTCATTGGACCCCTTTAAAGCCTATCGAATAGGATTCAAGCACATCATGAGGGTCACATGTGGAGGATATCTTAACATGTGTCTTTTATGCTTCTTAAGTCATTTTGTTTGAATTGAACACTTCAAGCACCTAGTCTTTTAAGCATGGAAATTGTTTATGCCTCTTGAGAGTTTATCTTTGAATTAAACACTTCAAGAACCTTAGTATTTTAATCATAAAAATCACCTCAAGCTTTGGGCAACGTTCCCACAACACTTTAAGCACTTTAGTTTACAAGCTGACAAGTACCTCATACTTGGGGTGTGATTCCCAGCTCAAGGTCAGCCCTAGCTTGCCTAAGTCAAGGACTTTTTAACACTAACTTTTGGAGGTCTTTAATAAAGATAAACCTAAGGTCTTTTAAGCTCCATTATATGCACATTGCTCTTTGATAGACTACCTCCTTTTGGACACCTAAAGAGATGTAACCATCTCTCCTCTTGGTCCTTGCTGAGGTAAATCTAGAAGCACTAATTGCACAGTTCTCTTTGGTAGACCATTCCTTTTGGATCCCTATTGAGATGTAACCATTTCTCCTTTTGGTCCCTATTGAGATGCAACCATTTCTCCTTTTGGTCCCTGTTGAGATAGGTCTAGAAGCACATATCTATATCCTCACTCTTGTTCCGCTTTTATCTTCTCATATTAAGTGATCAGTTTAATATGAGAAATCATTTGGTAAAGGTAGATATTTATATTATGACATTAACTCTCTCTTGAAATCATAGGCGTCCTCGACTATGAGATAGAGAAGATAAAGCCTAGTCATTAGTCCATGTTTCTTAGTGGGTAGAGGATCTATTTTTAATTACGAAATCATTCCAAATGGATGACTAATCCGTTTGGTGCTTGGGAGACTTAGCTACCGCAAGCATGTCTGCTCTTTAGTCCATTTCATACTTCCAAAGTAGAGTGAAGAGTTCTACTTGGTGTTTGCGAGACGTCGTCACACAAATTATGATCCTAAGCATGCATACTTCTTGAATTTTGTGCACAATAAAAGAAACAATAAAAGAAAGAGAACGAGTCTTATAAGACAAAAACATTGTTCATTCAAAATGCATTTTCATTTTGGTTACTCTAGTGTAGCATTGTAAGCATTGAAAGATTCATAATATCCTTAAGCTAGGTTCCTTGCATCCATCTATCTCTTTAAAGGAAAATGCTTGAACTTAATAAGATATCATCGGATTATCTTACCGTTTCTTAACACCTTGTTTGCATGTCGAAGAATTGATTTGGGCTGCAACACCTCTTCTTGATAGCCAATGGTTGGGAAAACTTTAACTAATAAGCCATCTCATTGATTGGCTTAAAAATTTTCAAAGAAAGGACCATAATATCTTTGTGCTAGTTTAGCATAATACTCTTGGTGGCTCAAAGGATTCTTGCTCGTAGTATGCCTAAAAGAGCCTTGAGAAACTTTAGTAAGACCCAATCATTTTTCTTAAAAGCTAAGGCTCTTCTGTGATCATTAGTAGCAGCCCTTTTTGCGTTTGCTGTGAGATGGATATGACCTTTTTAATCTTTGGAAAAGATTCTTGTAAGTCTCGGCTAAGCAGCAACAAAGATCTTCCAATATACTTTAACACTAGGTTGGTAACCTAACAGGACATAAAAGTGTCCTTTCAGGGTTTTGAAAAAAACCTCCAAAACCATAGTAGATACACTCATTTTGTAAAATCCTTTTATGAGGTTATAGTTCAAGGCCTACTACACATGGGAAAAATAAGAAACTTGTAAAATTTCTCATTTTTTGGTCACACCAAGCCTCCAAAGTTGATGGATCAGTACATTTTCATCAAAACAGTCATTTCTTACGTTTTGTTGCATAAAAATAAGATTAGGGATTTTTGTAGGACTTGAGATAAATTCCCTAGGTAACTTCAATGGGTTGGTGATCAGAACATATGATTGCTTTTCACTCACTATTTTTGTTTTGCCAAAAGAAATAGGTACAAAAAAGTTGAATTTTTACCATTCTGCAAACCTATTATCAAAGTTTCTAAAGCCACGCTCAATACAAATAATATATGCATGTTTTCTTAGTTCCCTATTGTCATTTAGGTTCATAAGCAGCCATGGAGCATGTCAAAAGAATAATACATCTCTTACCAAGGGGAATCTTGGGGACAAAGATGAAGTGCTAAATACAGCAAACATGAAAAAACTGGGTTCAACATTATGAGTTGTAGAATCCCATAGAAACTATTCAATATCTAGCCAAATTTGATCCTTATGACTAGATATGGTTACTACCTACAAAATGTATGTAGTTTTCACAAGAAACTAACAATATTGAAAAAGCTATACTTGATATACTAGAATGTTTCGTTTTCTTCTACCATTGAAAAAATCAACCATCATTGTCTACTATGCAAAATAGGGTATTAGGTGCCCCAAAACTCAAGGAATATTAGCTTTATGTTACAATATGCAACATAAAAAATCAAAACTGCATTTGGATATCATGAAAGCCACCAAAAAAATCATAGAAGAGCTAAAATTGGCTAAAAAACAGGATTTGACCATTTTTGTAATTTGGTCATAAGTTACAACTTTTAACATTTATTTCTCCCTAGAATCATTAGCACATGTTGAGGACTACTAAAGATAGTTCTCTAGCATTAAAGACCTCACAAACATGAATTTTAGAGTGGTATAGTTGCAAAAAGTTGAAAAAAGCCAAAAACAGGACCCGTTTTTTCACATAGTTTAGGTTGTGAAATGTTGTGCAAGGACAAGGCTAAAGATGGAATTGATATTCCAAAAAAATGTTGAGTTTTTTTCAGCTCATGAAACAACTTTCTAGACAGATAGCACCTCAAAATCCACTTTGAAACTCTTGACATAATTCAAGGAAAATGGTCACTTAATAGGACATAAAAATGTCCCAGGACATAAAAGTGTCCCATTACCAACCTAGTGTTAAGTAGTAAGGGACTTTTGGATCTTTCCTCTTTATCCTCAAGAGGTGCTTTCCTCATAGAAGTGTGTACAATGTCATTGTACACATACTCTATAAGAGGTAGGTACTTCTCTCATTGAGAATGTTGATCTACTTCCACGACATAGGTTTTTAGTGGTTTCAAGAATTGTTAGATTAGTTATTTCACTTTGGTCATCCGTTTGTGGATGATAGGCCGAAAGAGAAATTTAATCTACTTCCTAGATTCTCAAAGAGACCCTTCTAGATATTATTGGTCATTCTAGGATCTTTGTCCAACACTATGGATGTTGGCAAGCCATGATACTTGGAAATTTGAGATTTAAAGAGGGTTGCCATTTGATGTGCCTTAATAGTCTTTTTGACAGGCATAGAGTGTGTTTTCTTGCTAAGCCTGTCGCGACTGAAACAATTGAAGTTGCTTTCCTTGATCAAATTTCAATTTTTGGTATACCACACATTTTGAAACATACTCTTGTATGTTTACTTTTCATGGTAGACCAACAAAAATACATTTCTACTCCTCTGAAAGAGTAGATTATGGAATCCCTCTTTGCCCCGCATAATGAGAAGCATGGGATTCATACATGACATTCTTATTGTATGGGTGAGTAACACATAGCCTATTGCCATTTGGAAGATAGCCATCCCCCAAGGTGAATCGTTCTTTTTTTTCTTTCCTAATGCAAAGGTTGTAGTTACATACTTAAAGTCTCGGTCAGTAGCATACTCATCTATCATTGTGAGTTGCTATAGACACCACATTTACCCTTGGCCGTTGTGAAAGATCATCGACCACATGTTTGTCGGAGAGCTTGGTTTGCGTCATGAATTTTTTGAGTTTTTGTGATCCATTTGTAGGATGAATGGAGCCCCCAAGAGATAGTGCTTCCATGTATCTACGGCATGTAGAATAGCTAAAAGCTCTTTTTTGTATATGCCCAAGACCCGTTCATTGACATTCAACCTTCGAATCTCATATGCTATGCCATGCCCTTCTTGAAGCAAAAATGATCCAAGGCAATGACCACAAGCATCACATTGGACCTCAAATGGCTTTGAGAGATCTGGAAGCATAAGGACTGGTTGAGAGGTAAGCTTCTCTTTGAGCTTTTTCAAAATAATTTTGTTCTTTAGCAGTTCATGAGTACTTAACGTTCTTCTTTGTTAAGTCATGCAATGTCCTGCTTTTTGAAAGAATTTTTCTATGAAGCGTCTATAGTATGCACACATACCAATAAAGCTTCTTAGCTCATGTAGATTCCTTGGATTAGGCCATGCTTTTATTACCTCCGACTTTGATGGATCCATGCATACACCATCTTGAGAGATAATGTGACCTAAATATTTTTGTAGTGACAAGGAGAAGGACTATGGGTTGACCGTTTCCTCTTGGAAAGAGTTGGCGATAGTCTAGAACACCATTTTCATGGAGCCACATCTTTAGAGGAATTTAGGGATTCACTTCTTTTTCTTTATTTGGATTCCTCCTCTCTTATGGGAGAGAGTCTTCTTTTGGGAGTCTCATCAAGAGGACTCCTAAACTTTGTCTCCTCTTGGAGAGGAAGGGAAATCCCATAAGCACGAAGTTGTGCGTAACTTCAGCTGGTAAGGTAGGGTTGCCCATAGCTTGATGCAACCTAGTAACAAGATAATTGATAAACATGGGGGTATCATCATTAGCACCTTCATGTGCAAAATCAAAGTTATCAATGTTCATTATACTCTCTTGGTTACTGTTAGCCATGCTATTTATACTTATGTGTTTACTTAGTGTATCCTTTGGCAATTCAAAACCTTAGTTGCTACTCCTCTTAGCCTTGAAAATAAGCACTTAAGTATCTACACCAACGACTCAAATTGGTTAATTATAGAGAGTAGTGGGTGGGTCTAACATAGCATATTGCCAAGGTATAGCTCCTTTTGAAATTCTTATGGCTCAGTAATGGTAAAGCCTAAAAAGACCAAGACTAAAGCTCCCAAGATGTGCACCATATCCCACATAGTGGGCTTAATAAAACCAATAATAGATCTCAATCCCAGTTACCCTAATATAATTAACAAATTCAACCATTAATAGGCTACTTAAGGACCTCTCTTCTTAAGTAAGAAAAGAGAAACCAAATGCTCTGATACCAATGTAATGGAAATGGACTATGAACTTTGAGAATAGCGGATTTAAGAGAATTAAAGTAAGCATTTTTGTGAGATCACTTTGAGAACATAGAGGGTGAACTTAATTGATGGTATCAACATAAACATAGTACTTAATTAACTTGGCATAAACAATACTTCTTCTAGAGAGAGAGATTTTTAGAGAACATGAAAATAGTTGAGGACCGGATGGGCCCACCCATGAGGCATGCACAAAGTTGAGCAAATGAAACATGTTTGGTGAAGAATACAACAAGGTTTAGCATGTCAATATTGGTTGAATGTTTTATTACAATCTTTAGTGTAGGTCAAAACATTCTCCACAAAACTTCAGAAAATACATGAAGACTAAAAGACACTTATAATTTATATGCTAGTTTCCCATTTTCAATGATACAGGATGTGTGTGTTCTCTAAATTAGATGGGCAACTTAATGTACTCCCCTTTCATTGACAATACCTAGGGCAAAGGGGACATATTAAGAACCTTCATCATCAGGCTGGGCGGATTTTTTCTGTGCTACTCTATTTTGAGCAAGAAGAGGCACATTCCATAGCAGCAATGAAGACTATGCTTCACATAAAGGCGTTTGTATTATAGATTCTCTCATAAAGGAGAGACTTGGTACAATACAATCTTTGTGTTCCTTGTGACCTTGGTGATGCTATGAAGATAGAAAGCTTTATGCATCATGAGCATAACATAAAACTTGCAAAAAGCATTAACTATCCCAAGCCTTAGTTCCAAGGCCTCAAACACCTTCGAAGGTGGAGAGAGCTAGCGGGGACTGAGGGTAGCGAAGAGGAAGAAGAATCATTCATAGGAGAAAGAAATAGCTCCTCACTTATCATCACTCTTCTTGCTTAGCATAGCATAATAGCATAGTAATGAACATGAAGAAGATGGCAAGATTAAGCATTGAAGCATGACTCTTGGTTGGATTTTCATTCCATAGCCAAGATTGTTGGTGTAGGCTCTCAACTTCTCAACAAGCTTGGAGAAGGAGATGGAGCTCTTGCACTTTACACTTCACATAATGAGAGAGAGAGAGTGAGTGTGTGTGTGTGTGTGTGTGTGTGTGTGTGTGTGGGAGAGTATACCCCCTCTCATTCTTGGTCCACCTCTCTCTCTCTCTCTCTCTCTCTCTCTCTCTCTCTCTCTATTTAATTATATCAATTGGACATGTGTCCTCTTTTTCCTCTTTGAGAGAAAGAACTTAATTAATTATTTTTATGCATCTAAATTATCATTGGACCCCTTTAAAACCTATGCAATAGGATTTAAGTGCATCATGAGGGTCACATGTGGAGGATATCTTAACATGTGTCTTTTATGCTTCTTAAATCATTTTGTTTGAATTGAACACTTCAAGCACCTAGTTTTTTAAGCATGGAAACAATTAATGCCTCTTGAGAGGCTATCTTTGAATTGAACACTTCAAGAATCTTAGTCATTTTAGCACAAAAATCATCTCAAGCTTTGGGCAAGGTTCCCACAAACACTTTAATTAGCAAGCCGATAAGCACCTCATTCTTGGGTAGGATTCCCACCTCAAGGTCAGCCCTAGCTTACCTAAGGTCAAAGGACTTTTTAACACTAACTTTTGTGGAGGTTTTTAATGAAGCTAACCCTAAGGTCTCTTAAGCTCAATTAGATGCATGTTGCTCTTTGATAGACTACCTCCTTTTAGACCCTATTGAGATGTAACCATCTCTCCTCTTGGTCCCTTGTTGAGGTAAATCTAGAAGCACTTATAGCACATTTCTCTTTGGTAGACCGTCTCCTTTTTTACCCCTATTGAGATGCAACCATTTTTCCTTTTGGTCCCCTATTGAGATAGGTCTAGAATCACATATCTATATCCTAACTCTTGTTCCCCTTTTATCTTCCCATTTTAAGTGATCAGTTTAATATGAGAAAATTATTTGGTAATGTTAGATATTATATTTTATGACACCTCTAGAAACTTCCAAATAAACCACCAGTAGTAAGAACACAAGCCCAAGAAGCTTCTAGCTTCATTAAATTCTTCAAATCTGGCCAATCGCAGATAGTCTCAATCTTGGCGGGGTCCATCTGTACTCCTACTATTGAGATGATGTGTCCCCGAAAGTGTATTTTTTATAAGAAAAATTCACTCTTTTTGTCATTGATAACTTGTTAGGATTGTAACTATGTTATAGTATTACATCTACTCTTAGTTGCAGATACGCAAAGTGCCATGCTAAGGAGGACCCCTACACTTGGATGGTCAAAACCTTTCACTCAAACGACATGCCTCTTCGCCAAAAGCCACACTCCTTCGATGACTAGTTACACCCCTTTGCTCTACAATTGCGACTCTTTGCCCAATGGTTGAAGCCCTTTGCCGAAACATGTGGCTTTACATCTAAAGTCATGTCTCTTCACCATGTGTTAGCAGCGGTAACACAGGCTACATTGAATATGCATCAAGCGACAAATATCTATGGTTGTGCATAATATTTCCAACACACTTTGTATAAGTCTTGGGTTCACTTGGAGTTCCAAAGTTATTTATGGTAGTTTAAGGGCTCAAGCTTAAACCCATAGTAGAAGGGATTGTGGTGAAAGCCCTTGAAAGGAAGCCTTTAGGCAAGGAGGCTTCATTCTTGAGTATCCACTCTTGAGGATCCACTTTTGAGAGCTCCCTCTCTCTAGAGTGTTCACTCTTTAGCATAGCCTTGAGCTTAATGCCCATGCTTCAGAGGCTAGTGCTAACCACTGTAATTAGAGTAAGCTCTTTATGATTAATTTAATTCTTATTTTCTCATTAGTCTACTTCTTCTCTACATTTCATCTTGTCATGAAGTAGTATTACACTTTCATTATTCTAGATTTGAGAGATGTATGTACTTCTTGCTGATAACCACACTTATCTTTCTACGAGCAATTGATTTGCGATATCTAGAATCACAAATTAGGTTGATTAGGTTGGGTCTTAATCTTGTAATTTGTGTGTGTGCCCTATTCTTTACTTGTGTGTAGATAGGTTTTATGAATCTCTAGCACCATTCACCTCGTGTGTGTAGCTATTGATGAAGTTCCATGATTGACACGTGGTAATTAGTGTGTGCTTATCATTAGTGTGCTTGGGGTTTCTAGTCTATGGCAAGTCGTACTTTGGTGGGCTTGATGTGTGTAGGAGTTGTTTGAGTAGTGATTAGAGAACGATTAGAGTTAGTCTTGCCATGGCTAATCTCTACTTGCATTGGAGAGGTGATCTCTTGAATCCTCTATTCCATTCATCCGATGCTCATGCTTCCATGCCCTAGCCGAGTTGCTGATCCACGGATTTGATAATTTTATGTGGGTTTCAGTTAGGTTGTGCTACAATGCCTCCCTACATTTGGTGCCGCTGCCCGGGATCGATAACCTAAGCTAGTGAGTTTATGATGTGTAGAATAGAGTAATTTCATTACTAATTTCTCGGTTTTTGAGTGTGTGTAACTCAAAATTGGTTTGATTTGATGATATTGTGCAAGAAATTGATGCTAATGTTGAGTTATGAATACCTCAAACCCCCAATTCCACTCCAATTTTACTAATTTCATGCTAACCCTTGCTAATTCGCTTCGTTTTCATGCTAATTTTACTAATTTCATGCTAATTTTTACTAACCTTGCTAACCTGACCGCTAACAATTGAAGTGTATTGTATGATTAATCCCCTTGTAAGAGGTGGAATCATCACTCTAATCAAGTTAATTGTGCTAATTTATGCCTAATTTGATGATTTGAGTGTTTGATTTTGACCTACAAATGGTCAATTTTGGAACCGTTTTGATGGTGCACACACTTGTGTGTGCAATGATGCGTCTTTGCGTGGAGCAAAGAATAGCTTTGAGTGTAATTACGATGTAAGTGCACTCACTTGTTATGTCAATTCTTGATTGATTAATGAGGTTCAATGTTGCTAATCATTTGTTAAAATTAGGTGTGTAACACAAATTGACCTAGAGTTTACACCTAATTTGATACACTTGAATGAAATTGATGGTCAAGTTGTGACTAATGAACTTTGTGTGTATCTAAATAATGCTTAATTCTCATCAAGAATTCACGTGTGTGCATAAAAATCATTGTGTGTGTGCATGCACCAAAGAGGGAAAAACTATCAAAAAATTCAAGTGTGTGTGCACATAATCTTGAGTGTGTGCATACATAGGAATTGATAAAATTGATGATACATGAGTATGCAACCATGTAAATGATGTGTATGTTAGGCTAATTTAATCATTGGATAAACCTAAATGCCAAAAAATGGACAAAAATTGAGTGTGTGTGCCTATCCAAGACCACTTGATTTTCTATGATTGATGGTCAATTAGGGCACCTAAATTCTTTTTTATTATGAAATTTGCATGAAAAGTGTGTGAAATCATTAGGTGTAAGCCTAAATGCATTGCCAATTGAGCCAAATTTGAACTTTGTGCTTTATTTTTGAGTGTGTGCATTGCTTGATTGTGTCAAAATAGTGCTAATTTTTTAGAAATTGAGCATGCATGCATTCACTTATGCTTGATTGAGTTTGCAATTTGAGCATGCAATGTGGAATTGATGTAATTTTTGCATAAAATTTTGGCCTAAATTTGGGTGTATGTGCCTACTCAATGGCATTTGCAATCCGATGCTTGAATGAATAATTGGTATTTTTACCAGTTATGATGATTAATTTGGCCAAATAATTGATGTTTGTGTCACAATTGGCTTTGAGAATTGAGATAGATGATTCAATTGGTACTCAATTGAAAATGATTGGAATAGGAATGACCATTTTTGTGTATGCCAATTTGAAGATATGAGCAACTCACAAGTTGCAATGATTAAAAATTAATTGGTTACACAAATATGAAAATTGTATACTATGTTTCATGTGTGTGCAAAGCTCAATAGTGTATGAATGCATTAATTGGAAATGGTTCACCCACTTTGATCAATGATGGAGTGAAATTTTATGTATGCTTTACAAAGGGACTTGAAGAGGAATCTAAAAATGTCAAATGAGACCAAAACATGCATGGTTTTGTGTAATTGATTGAGTTCGGAATCAATTTTTGAATCATTTTTTTTATTGAGATTTAATTTTGGGTAACCGCAAGGAATTTTCAACCAAATATTGAGATCAAATCGATGCAAGACTAGAAACTTAATTGTTTGGAAACTTATTATGACATGGTGGGGATTATTTTTCTCTCAAATTCATCATACGAACCTGTCAATATTAAATGTCTTTGGAAATTGAGTTCAATCAATCTAATTGAATGCCATAAAAGAGAACGTTGAATAACATGTCAATGTATGCATTTTCATAGAGTCATTGAGGCTAAAAATCAATTTGCTTCAAATTTGATGGAGCTTTTTCTTGCTTTACGAAAAAACAAAATTTGAATCAATCATGTGGGATGGTCGTGGGAACATACACTACTTGAAAGTTTAAAAAAGAAAAAAGAAAAAAAGGGTGTTTTCAAATGACACGCACACACACACCCAATTTGGGTTCCTTTGGCGTTTCGAAACACACCCACACACACAAATAGTGGCCGCTATTCACTGCCTCCCTTGGCGTTTTCGTAACCCCACAACACACACACACCTGATTTCCCGGACAGGTGCTCTCAGCCTCTCTCTATACACCCGTGGCCCGCCATCCTCGACCCCTTCAATCCCGGCAATTTGTTGGCCCACCTTGCTGCTTTTGCCTCACCACACACGCCCTATTGACTTGGTTGCTTTTCCGCTTTCAAAGATGGACACACACACACACACACACACACACACACACACGTGCATGCGATATACTCGCCAGGCTTCTCCCACGCAAACACACACACCCCAAAATGGGTTCTCATTCGGCGTGACCTTCATGGTCCGACGCGCTGCCGTTGAACCGGATCCGAACCCACTCACTGTGTTTGCGCAATCCTCGGCACATAGAGAAAACCTAGCCTGAGATTCTCTCTCTCTCTCTCTCTCTCTCTCTCTCTCTCTCTCTCTCTCTCTCTCTCTCTCTCTCTCTGTGTGGCAGCCCCGCACTAAGACGGCCCCATAGCTGCAGCTCGCAATCAGCAGACCTTTTTCAAGGAAATAAACAACCTTAAAATTTCAAAAAATTTCAAAAAATAAGAACGTATTCCCACCCTTGATCTTTTCCCTGAGCTGGGAAATTCCAAATGTGTTAAAATTGAACATCCATTTTGAATGAATGACCATCAAATGATGTTAAAAGTTGTTGTTTGTGACTAAACATGGTAAATTTTAAGCTTACATTGACTGCCAAGCATGCACTAACAAATTAGATTCATTGGGATTTTATTGCCACAGAAGCTAAATAGTCAATTCCATCATTGGCGATGCATGCCATAAAGAGCACAGATGTTGCTAGAATTGTGTGTGCATCCATTGACTATGATTGTGTGTGCATCCATTGCGTATTTGTGCATGAAAGTCATTAAAAAGATTGATATTGTGATTGCGCATGAAGTTTAGTGCTTAGTTTTATTCATTAATTCTAATTGCACTAGATGGATAATTCTTTTGGACATGTATACGAGCTTCATTTGAGAGCTACATTGGATGAGTTGATCCTTGGTTGGGACTTTGTGTTTGAACTTAGCACTAACAATTGAGCTTTATTTTGAAGGGGTGTGGCAGGAGTGTACTTCCAAATGATCCAAGAAAGGGTCATCATTGCAATATATTGCATAATGTGGCTATTTAGAGCCATTCCAATTCTTTGGATTTAAAGTTGTATACATGCTAGCTCATAGCTTGGTCAAAAGTTAATTTTTCATTTTGAGTTAGTGTTTACCCAATTTTTTTGAGCTTTCAAGTACATAATTTGGCTATTAGAGTCATTTATTTTCATTTCATCAAGTTTCAGTCATCTCTAGCTCATAGATTGCTCTAAAAATGTAAAATTTCATGTGAGCTAGTTGTTAGAGCCAACATTTTGGAAAGCTTTTAATTGTAAAATTCGACTTTCAAGAGTCACTTTATTTCATCAATGTTGCATTATTTTCAGCTCTTGGCTTGTTTTTAACTCTATATTTTATTGAGCTAGAAACTAATCAACTTTGAATGATGCATGAGAAATGGTAAAAATTGCAAAATTTGCTTATGTAGAAGCATTTTATCTCTCATTATTATTATGTATGCATAAATTTGCTATTTTAGAGCATCATGTGCATAACCAAAGGCACTTTTTTCCCTTGGGTTTTTTCCCTTTGGCAAATTCGGGTTTTGCAAGACCCTAGCTTTAGGTTCTCATTAATGTTCTTTTGTGTGCTTTTGGCTTTCAATAAAAGACTTTGGAGATTGTGTTTACACTTAGCTTCAAAAAGCTTCTTTTGCAAATAAAAAAGATCAAGAGACTTCTCTACACAAAGGGGATGCTTGCTCAAGGATGCACAAAGAGCATGAATAGGTGTAATCCTTCCATGATTTTGTTCTTTTTTATCTCTTCATTCTCTATGCTTGGCTTAAGTAATTTTTGCTTCTAAGCTATGGTTTTTTCATGTTTGAAACCTAGGCATCCTAAAGTTTCAACACTTTGCTTTGTGAAAATTAACTCATCAAAAAATTAGGTTTTATGTATGCTAATCATAGGTAATTGACCTTGATCTAAAGCTAATGTAGGTTCATTTCTGGTTAGTCCTAGACTCTTAGTGATAATTTTGATACTCCATTCATTTTTAACATGACCTAGGGCTATGATTAGGCTTTAGTTTCTTTAGTCCAATTCCATAAGCATCTCATAATGGAAGAAATAAAAAAGTGCTAAAAAATGAATCAAAGAAGCAAAAAGCTGTCAAGAAAAAGTAGCAAAAATACCAATAGACACGTGAAAAGAAAATTTCTATGTTATATTGTGTCTATGTAAAGCGTAGTGCCTTATTGGCACTTGACAGGCAGGGGAATTACCTTAGCTCGCTTGGTCAAGGCCCTAAACCGATGCCTTGGGCTGATAGGGGTTAGCCGTCACCTTGGTAGGCTAGTAGACTTTTGGAACACCTTCTTGAGGGTTTAAGGAGCCGAAAGTCGCACCTAGACTTGCCTTGGGGTTGTAGCCTTGTGATTGTGCTTTAATTTTTTCAATGAATGACAAAAAACAATAATTCCATGAGCTTCAAAAATCTTTGACAATGTACTAATAGATTAGGAGCTTTTTTATAGCCAGTAGACATGATAGATTTGAATGATTTATTAAGATTGGTCACATAGTTTTTAGGCTATGAGCTTGCATTAGCCTAAGGTCATAATTGATTGCTTGTGTCTCATCCATAAAACTGAAATCTCAAGTGGTTTAATCTTCACGATAGTTTAGATTTTTTTTTGCTTTATGTTGTATAGGTTTTGGCTATGGTTCACCTATCTTTTGGAAGCAAAAACTTCACTTTGCATGATTGCTCATTTTACTTCATGTTTTGTAACCTTGTTGGCCTTTGATGCTCATTAATTATTCTTATGTTTTGCAGCTCAACATTTCTTCCATGGACTTGCTTTCTACCATGTCACCGTGTCTTGCTTCATCGGCACACAAGGACGTGCAATAAATTAGGAAGGAATGTTAGCAGCGGCTAACACAGGCTACACCGAATATGCATCAAGCGAGAGATATCTATGGTTGTGCATAATATTTCCAACACACTTTGTATAAGTCTTGGGCTCACTTGGAGTTCCAAAGTTGTATATGGTACTTCGAGGGCTCAAGCTTAAACCCATAGTAGAAGGGATCAATGTGGTGAAAGCCCTTAAAAGGAAGCCTTTAGTCAAGGAAGCTTCATTCTTGAGTATCCACTCTTGAGGATCCACTTTTGAGAGCTCCCTCTCTCTAGAGTGTTCACTCTTTGTCCTAGCCTTGAGCTTAATGCCCATGCTTAAGAGGGTAGTGCTAACCATTGTAATTAGAGTAAGCTCTTCATGATTAATCTAATTCTTATTGTCTTATTAGTCTACTTCTTTTATACATTTCATCTTGTCATGAAGTAGTATTACACTTTCATTATTCTAGATTTGAGAGATGTATGTACTTCTTGTTAGTAACCACTCTTATCTCTCTACGAGCAATTGATTTGCGATATTTAGCATCACAAATTAAGTTGATTAAGTTGGGTCTTAATCTTGTAATTTGTGTGTGTGCCCTATTCTTTTCTTGTGTGTAGATAGGTTTTATGAAGCTCTAGCACCATTCACCTCGTGTGTAGCTATTGATGAAGTGCCGTAATTGACATGTGGTAATTAGTGTGTGCTTATCATTAGTGCGCTTGGGATTTCTAGTCTATGGAAAGTCGGACTTTTGGTGGGCTCAATGTGTGTAGGAGTTAGTCTTGCCATGCCTAATCTCTACTTGCATTGGAGAGATGATCTCTTGAATCCTCTATTCCATTCATCCTATGGTCGTGCTTCCATGCCCTAGCCGGGTTGCCGATCCACGGATTTGATAATTTTGTCTGGGTTGCGATTAGGTCGTGCTACAACGCCTTCCTACACCATGAGACGTGTCTTTTATTTGTGTCTCTTCGTTTGCTATATAAGGAGCCTATTGTACTCAGTTTTCAAGAATTCATTCAAGCAATCAAACACACATTCAATCTCTTGAGTCTCAATTTAATCTTGAGTATGAAGTTTTAATCTTAATTGTAGGATTAGCACCACTAGTCCTCAAAGTGGTATCATATCAACTTTTTTCTCGAGACCCAAAGGTTGTGAGCCTCTCACCCTCACCGCTACCCTCTCCCCCCCTTTTCCAGCATTGTATATAAGTAGAAGAAAGGTGGTATACACACCCAAACGAGCATGATGCAACTTAAATTTATTCTGCTCCAATTATATAAATAAAAGACAACAATATGGTTGTGTATGGGGTGTACCCGATGAATTTTGGGATCGTTGTGCTCTTGCCCCTTAGCATGCCCTTTCATTGGGATGTACCCATTTGTTGGTGCCCCTTTACGTAATAAGGCATTGAACCAACAGGAGACACCAACTCTCCAAGGATCGCACCCCTCCCCAAATGATGCGTCTTTTCATAGCCGATCCTCTCTTCGCGGCCTCAGCTAGACAAGTTCCTTGATCACGTACATCATAGAGTTTGAGAGATTAATTTTGGAGATAGAGGATCTCAGTCCCTTTGATAAACTACACAGTTTCATTGAGAGGCGTGAACCAACCCTGAAGGACAATGTGCACAAATACGACCCTACCACCTTGGATGGCGCAATAGCCTATGTGGAGCATCTTGGCGATAATTGGCACCCTACACAAAATTTTCTCCTTGGTGCCATATCTTCAAGCAGCACTCACTTTTTAGAGCATGATCGCAGAGAAAGCTATAGCCAGTAAAACAACAACAATCTCAGTTCAGACAGCATGCAACATAGCCTTATTCAACTCCAAGATTCTACTCTCAAGATCGACAATATCAAAGCAGATCTTCTTCAAATGCTGCACTTGATTGTGGTAAAGGACATGATTTTCTCAAGATTGGTGTTCCAATGCTCAACAAGGCTCTTCGTCAAATGCTTCTTCGACTTCAAAGAAGGATAGACTATGTACAATTTGTGATGGTGACCATAGATGGTATCAATGTCCAAAGAAACCAAATCCATTTAATTCAAAAAAAAATCCAACACATAAACATCATTGAGTTCTAAACAACAATATTTTGCTCAAAATAAAGGAAGATCTATGGTCAATACAGTTCATGTCTTAGGGGATACAACTATTCTTATGAAGCATATTAAGTCCAATTCTTCAGTTTTGGAGCCTCTCTCAAAGCAAGTTTTTTGAGCCTTCTTGGAACACTCAATGGTCACTTCATCAATGTTTTGGTAGACAATGGATGCTCGAATAATTTCATCATCACTCGAATAGTTCAACAGCTTGGCTTACCAACTTAGAAGACATCTCATTTATATGATGTGGAATTAGCAGATGGATCAATTTTAACTTGTGATGAGATAGTTCAACAACTGAAATTAGGTATTCAAAATTATACAAACCAATTGGATTTTTAAGTCATGGCTCTATCATGTTATGACATGATTCTTGGTTAGCATTGGTTATTCCAATATGATCCAGCAATTATCTTTCAAGGACATACTATTAATTTGTTCAAAGATAGACGTTGACAGAAGAAAGTCGAGACGGGGCACCTCTATAGCTAGGCCTCTCTGCCAGTTTGAACTTTCAATAGATGCAAACAAACAATTGCAATCTCAACTTGTAAGACCGCCTCAAAATTGTCGGCTCAAGATCTTGGCCATGGGGGCTTACAAGCACACACCAACTAGGGAAAAAAAAACAATCTCACAGCATGAAACTACAAAAATCGCCAACCAAGTTGAGAGGAAAACAAACCAAGTGCATACTAAGATCCTTCCTCTTTGATCTTACCTTGTCCTGCTAAATCACATTTGCAAAGCTTCTCACATGTAACTCAGTTGTCACCATGCATTGAGATGCTGCTCTTTCAACCGCTTAAGATCAGCATCCTCCAAAATTGGGCTTGGGATCTCCTCTGTGATCAGAGCCCTTCAACATGGACGTTGTCCTGCACCCAGGGGTCGCCATCATCTCTGACGTTCTCACTGACTAGAATCATGAGCCCTCTTCAGCGAGCCTTACCACGGCCCCTCAGCTCACAAAACTATTCCCCTTCTGTCTACTCGCCCACTTGCCCCAAAGCTATTTGCTTCCTCTCTGCTTACCACCACCTGACTTGCCAAAAACGTCCTATCAAGCCACCGTTACTACTGCCTTCCATCCTCTTTTGTTTGTCAAAGCTGAAGTTTTAATAATTTTTGAGCTTCTAGGCATTAGCCAACCGCTAATGTACCCACAAAGGTATGACCGGGCGTATGGCATTAGTATCACACACACCAGTGAATGCATGCTATCAAAAACCCATCAATACTTGATAATGAAAGCAATTCCCTAACAGCATCTACTCCAAGTTAAAATGAGAATCCATCGAGCAGTGATACACCTGATTGTCGACATCTAATCATGAAAGAAAATCACGAATTTTTTTTCCAAAAAACGCCTGACATAGCTTGCCAAACCCCCAGTCTGCTAGAGCATTCATGCTCAGCAGCAAGAACTCCCGATGCACTACAAATGAAATTCTCTTTCTTCAACAGGCCATTCTTGATAATATGCTCATGCATTTATCTGCCTTTCTTTGCATCTCTTATGCTATAAGAGGCTTTAAAGATGCAAGCAAAAGTGACTGCATTAAGAGTAACACCTGCTTCTTAATGCGTTCAAAGCAGTTGAGTGCTTCCTTGGCATGGTTATGCTCAAAATACCCTATGACGAGAACACTTGAAGACACTATATTCTTATCAGAAAGCTTTTCAAACACCTCTTGTGCCTTCACAAGTAAACCGCATTTGGTAGACATGTCTACCAAGACACTACTTAGCATGGTATCAGCACCCCTATCTGATTAATTTCAGTATAATTTCTACACCCTTTTTAGTTGCTCCTACAGTGCCACACAATTTCCAGATTCAAACCAAAGTCACTGCATCAAGTAAAATTTGCTCACCTTTCATGCGTTTAAATCTCCTCAGTGCTTACTGACAAACCATGCTCGCCCACTGTTATGTACTCAATGAGGAAGCTTCACCAAGACCATGTTCGAACAGGCCAGCCTCTCATTCTACTATCCTCCTTACTAGCTGCAGCCAGCATTCGCAAGCAACCCTTTCCAATGTCTTTCAGAGTGTCATCCGCAACAGAAAATACAGCTTCCTGCCACTCATGTTCCATTTCTTCTTTAACAATGATGGATGTGGCACTTACCTTCCTGCCAAGGCAATAAGTTCAGCTTTCACACTTCCACGCCTGATTATTAAATCTGAACCTACCCCTTGCAAAATAGGCTTCAATTCAGCTACAGCTTCCACTAACTCCTCAAGCATCTCAAGTGACCAACCATGAAGCAGGTATGGATCAAAGATGTAAACTAGAAGGAGGGCCTAGTAGGCTGCAACTAAGGAGAGGCCTACATCATCATCAGGCCGCAGGTCCTTCTTAAACCACAAAATAGAAACTTCCTTGTTCTCTGATAGAGCTTCAATTCACGCATCATCCAACACTACCAAGACTCTGTAGCACTACCTTCTTCTCTTTGGCCTACCCCTACCAATGTGAGAGTAGAGACTCGTTGTTCCCTGTAAACTGGCCACGAAGGGTATCTCTTTATATCCAAAATGAAACCCGTGCTCAGAGTGTTCAACACCCACATCATAGTAAAACCCTCCTGTGCGATCCCCAAAACTATGGAGGACGCCTTCTTGTAACTTTGATGATGAAGTGGGATTGCCATCTTGCTCAGGTCGTCATGCTGTACATATGTAGACATCAAAACAGACCATGAAAATGCATCCCTTTCTTCAACTATGCTAAACATGTTCTTCACATCATGAAGACCTTCTTAGCAAGCCCTTGCCCAATGTAGCTTCTAATAAGAACTGGCTAGGATATGTAATTCCAAAGAGGAAGCACATGAAAAATCCTCTCTGCCTTAACAAGAGCCCCACACTTACTATAGAAGGCAACAAAAGCTATTAAAAATATAATGTCCAGTGGTCTGATCCATCTCCATTAAGCTGCACAGAAATAGCTGTACCTTTTCATGTGAGGCAATCACTGGTCAATGAAAAAACTCAACTCAAACACCTCAATACAAACTTTGTACACTGTACAAACAAATTATTCAGTATCATGGACCTCCTGGATCAAAAGGGAAGCTCAAAGCCTCTCGAAACAAATGCAGATTGCCACCAGGATCCCACACAGTGTAACAAAACTTACCGATCAGCAAGACACAATTTCCCATTATATAGATTGAACACTTTACATCAAAACCAAGTAGAGGGACAACATCATTTAAACTTCCATCAAATACATCGAAAGTAACTGAAGCTGTCCAGCTACCATGCATGGCATCGACATGCTTCTCCATATTAGCATTCTCATTATAGAGAGACCGACATTCCCACATAATGGAAATCTTCTTTTGAGCTTTCTCCACATTAACAAGTAGTGATTCATCCATGAAAACATCTGGCTCATCAAATCCCCAGTCATCCAGATCATCATCAGCTACACAAGTCCCATAATCATCTCTTTGGCTGCATGCTACCCTTTGATCACAATCAAGAGAATCATATGTAGGCAAATTACTGCCACAAACATAGTCACTACCTAAATCAGCATCCCAAATGGGCCCACATACCCACAAATCATCTGGATACCAAGACAACGCATCAGATGGAGGAAAGAAGACATCATCTAGAATGTCAACATGCATGTCATCGACAGTACAACCAAAATCATCCAAAGGTAAATAACTCCAGTACAAAGAGCTTGACAAGCCCTCATCTTTACAATCATCCAAACATGGATCCAAACTAACCACATCATTGACACACATGCACGCAAGGCTTTCCTCTTTCATGGTAATGCTTGCAGATGACTCCGCATGAAGCTCAAAATTATCGAGAGACAAAAACTCAATAGATGCATCTGACTCAACCTCATCAGCACTACTAAAATCATCATAAGGAACAGAAGAGCTCTCATGTGTAGCCCACAAAGAAGCACAAGACTAATCTACATGCTTAAAGCATCTGTTCTGCTTCAAGAAGTCAACAATGCTCTTCACACCCAATAGATCCGTGCAAGCAACCTCAATGCCCAAGAGTCCTAGAAGAGTGCCAATGAATAAGAATTTCTCTTGCTTTGCATCTAAAACCACATCCTCAAGAAGCTCAAGTTGCCGCTTTAGAGCACAAAAACTCATGCAATGCATGTACAACTCTGATAGGCAATTTAACTACAACCCCTGCATGGCATCATTCATCCGAAACAAAGCACCACTGAGATTAACCATGTTTGCACTTCTCTATCTGACTCACCAAAACTGAAGGTACTTGAGTCCAATGTCCTCAGTGGGAAGGCACCAAAAACATGACAGAACAAAGCCGAGACGGGGCACATCTATAGCTAGGCCTCTCTGCCAGTTTGAACTTTCAATAGATGCAAACAAAACACTTGCAATCTCAACTTGTAAGACAGCCTCTAAATTGTCGACTCAAGCTCTTGGCCATGGGGGCTTACAAGCACACACCAACTAGGGAAAAAAAAACAATCTCACAACATGAAACTACAACAATCGCCAACCACGTTGAGAGGAAAACAAACCAAGTGCATACTAAGATCCTTCCTCTTTGATCTTACCTTGTCCTGCTAAATCACATTTGCAAAGCTTCTCACATGTAACTCAGCTGTCAGCATGCATTGAGATGCTGCTCTTTCAACCGCTTAAGATCAGCATCCTCCAAAATTGGGCTTGGGATCTCCTCTGTGATTAGAGCCCTTCAACATGGACTTTGTCCTGCACCCACGGGTCACCATCATCTCTGACGTTCTCACTGACTAGAGTCATGAGCCCTCTTCAGCGAGCCTTACCACGGCCCCTCAGCTCACAAAACTATCCCCCTTCAGTCTACTCGCCCACTTGCCCCAAAGCTGTTTGCTTCCTCTTTGCTTGCCACCACTTGACTTGCCAAAAACATCCTATCAAGCCACCGTTACTACTGCCTTCCATCCTCTTTTGTTTGTCAAAGCTGAAGTTTTAATAATTTTTGAGCTTATAGGCATTATCCAACCGCTAATGTACCCACAAAGGTATGACAGGGCATATGGCATTAGTATCACACACACCAGTGAATGCATGCTATCAAAAACCCATCAATACTTGACAACGAAAGCAATTCCCTAACAGCATCTACTCCAAGTTAAAATGAGAAGCCATCTAGCAGTGATACACCTGATTGTCGACATCTAATCATGAAAGAAAATCACGAAAAAAACTTTCCAAAAAACGCCTGACAACGTGAACTGGTTTTACATGAGCTTTATCATGTAGAACAAGTGATTCAAGCCTCATGTGTACAAGTCAAAAATCATGATACAATGGAGTATGAAACGAATATGATCTCCGATGAATAGAGGTCATTTGGAGGGCCATATGAAGAGATAGAAAAATAGAGCGCGTCCAATGAGCACGAAGGCTACGTTACGTAGGAAAGTACGTGGAAAGACTCAGAAAATAGGAAAATAGCATAAAACTTTCACGAATCTAGGATTGTAGCATCGTAATTTCCTTCCTTTTACCGAGCTTTTAGGTGCTTGCATGTGGTCCCACTTCTGATATTCTCTTATGGTCATTAACGTACTAGAGGGTGACCATTAAGCCCGCACAAGATATTGGAATTCTAAAACACTTTCCGTCCATTAGAATGCTTTCAAAGTGAATCTCCCTCCACTAAAGCTTTTCTCTGAGAGCTATGGCTTCCACGTCTTCTCGCCCAAGAAGCTCCACGTGTTTACTGTCTCTCACACCAACAACCAACAGCTGCACTTACCTAGAAGGCCAAGTAGTAGCATATCCTCAATTACAATATCAACTTCAATAAGTGCAGAGAACCAATGGGTTGGACAAAGGATAAACAAAGGTTCATCGGTCCTCATGCAACCAAGAAGACCCAAGAGCTCTAGTGGTATCAACGTTTACAGCTCAGCATGGAAGGCCAGAGTGTTGGATTTCAAAGTTGAAATCGGCAAAAGATTTGTAAAGGAAGTTCTTGTTCAGCATGTGTTTACCCATCCAGAGGTGATATCAAATGGTGGAAATGTATCAGATATACATCAACCACGTTGCAATTGTAAGTGGACAAAGGATAAACAAAGGTTCATCGGTCCTCATGCAACCAAGAAGACCCAAGAGCTCTAGTGGTATCAACGTTTACAGCTCAGCATGGAAGGCCAGAGTGTTGGATTTCAAAGTTGAAATCGGCAAAAGATTTGTAAAGGAAGTTCTTGTTCAGCATGTGTTTACCCATCCAGAGGTGATATCAAACGGTGGAAATGTATCAGATATACATCAACCACGTTGCAATTGTAAGTACTCTTGACATGTGAACTTACTGATACTCTCATTATAACTTTTCTTATATATTTTGCAATGTTTCTCCCACTTCTTATGAGCAATGTCTCCATTCTTCACAGCTCAATTACATTAGATTTATCATTTTTACTTATTGATACTCTTAGTTTAACTCTTCTTATATATGTTGCAGATGTTTATCCCTCTTCTTATGAGAAATGGGAGCCTGTGGAGTGCATAATAGGCCTCTTCCATGTTGTTCATGCCCACATTGGTTCTCTACAGTATTCAGGGAGGAGCATCAAAAGCATGGCTGATGAGGGAATATTTTGTTATGACCACTTCTACCAACTTAGCTCAGGGAATAAGAATGGCATGTTGGTGAAAGTGCCTCTACCAACAGATTGGAACACTGTGGACTGGCCAGTTCCCGAGGAAACAATGGTGGAGGCAATGCGAAGTAAGCTCTACAAGGATATACAGAGGTCTCTACGTAGCTCTATTCCCACCAAACTGGTTATAATTGCAAACTTTTGTCCTGTTGCACTCTTCATAGAGTTGTTTCATAGCTACAACATCCGTGTTACGAAAACTATGTTCATGTGCAAGTCATTTCAGCAGTCATCCTGTGACAAACTTCTTGACAAAGGATGGTATGTAAAGGAAGAGATTGGTTTACAGTGCGAGGTCACGCTTGATACTCTAGTTGTCAAGTACATGATTGCAAGCCAATCACTGTTACTCTCGTTTTGGTATATGCGATCACAAATGCTCAATGGTAAGTACATTCCTATGGACCAGGTTTCTGCAGGTTTGCAAGATAATCCTGCTGTGGATGTGGAAGTGATTGATAAAGAGCATGGCCTACTGTTGGTGGTTACAATAAGGGAGCTATGCAGTCTTCAGCATTTGCGGCATGACATAATAGAAGAGTCAATGGACACGGACCTATCAGATTTTTCCTTTTTCCTAGCTAGCCGTAAGGTGATGCGGTGAAGGGAAAAAGATATTTTGTGCAAAGAGTTGGATGGTCGGGTTGAAGTAGTGTCAATGTAATAGATATTCTTGTGAACCCAAGTGTATACAAATGACTTTCAATACATGAAGTTTATTGACCTCATTTGTCAATTGTGCCCTGTGAAAAAGTGTGCTTGAAATACATTTCTTTACCATGTCAAATCTCTCTCTCTCTCTCTCTCTCTCTCTCTCAATGTTAGACAAGACAAAGACATGATAGAAGAGTCATCTTAATTCATTAGAAAGTACAAACTCGTCCGTGAACAATGGACTGAGATACAATTTCTGTAAGTATGGAATCAGAATGTCTTCAAGGTAAAAATCGAAGGAATGCCCCTCGAAAGAAGCTAGTGAGATAGTTGTTCCCAGCGGATTTAGTTCTCCCTTTTCAGGAGTATCATCAATCAGTAGTGTATTAGTTGCATCAAAGGGTACACCGATTTGGCTAAACGGTTTGTACAAAAGAGGTAAGTGTGGTTTTTTAGGGTGGTAGTGGCCCTCAACGGTAACGCATTTTCTTTGATCATACAAAAAGGCAAAATCTGACGTGTGAGCGCCGCATACACTGCAAACTATTGTAACTAGTGGCGACAAGTTTTGCCTTTGCATTGAAGACCATATGGCAACTCTGAAGCGCGAAGAAGAAACTGAATAAATTCCTTGGTTCGTGGACGAACCACGACTCGACAAGTTCCCATCCGAAACGTTTGCAAATCCTCAAAGGGTTCTGTGTCACTGAGAGGCACGCGCATCAGCAGCAATCCATTGACGTCCAAGATAATCAACCTCTGTAAAAGTTGACAAGTACATATAAGTAGTTAGAAGTTGAACATATTTTGCCATACTTGAATAGACATTACCGGAACAACCGTATCTACAGGTAGCAAGGGTCCATACTGGGTCTCTGTAGTGTTGATGTCGTTGTTGCTCTCCTCTGCTTTAGCTTCATCATTCACATCGTCATCACGGGTCTCCCCCATGGCTCTTTCTGCCTCATTCAAGGTTTCCTCCAAGGTCTTTTCCTCTCCCTCGGTTGACCAGCTTGCCTCATACATCCTTACCTGATCCATATCAATTTGCTCATCCCTAGGCCTGCTTTCCTCATCCATATCCTTTTGCTCATCTATAGGCTTGCTTTCCACATCTTGGGTTTCATCCATAGGCTCTTTTGGCTCCTCCACTGGCTGACTTGGCTCTTTCATTGTCTCCTTTGGTTGTACACTAGCACCTTCCATATGCTCGTTTGACGTTTCCTCATCCTCGGCTCTTTCATCTTCTGCTGATACGACCCCCTCAGCCCGTTGTGATTCCACTGTATCGGATGCAGGGGTTTGTCGTGGTGGCACGTGATGTATTGTTAGATCAATAGTGCGTTCATCCAAGCCACTATCTTCAAGCTCTCTGGGGCTAGGCATAGTAAGCAGGTGTTGTATTAGACTTACCCGGTATCTTTGCAAATAATCATATGTGTAGTTTTTTAAAGCACTCTGCAAAATTGAAAGACCACATGGTGAGAATTCTTTTATAAACTAAACCAAAACTGAGTGAATGCATTGCCAAATGGTTACCTTAGTCATGAAAGGTTTTAATGCAAAGTAGCTTTGCATGACATATTCTGCATGGAGAAGACATATCCAGCCGCAAGAATTTCCATCAGTTTGATTTGGGACAGGTACATCTTTGATTGGGGCCTTGTATAGTTCATACCTTCCACATAGCTTGCCATAGGCAAGCAACAACCTCTTTATACAACTTCACAAAGCAGCGTCAAGATGTTAGCATGAGGCTTCAAATTTACATGGATATCTATAAGAAACACTTTTTGATACAAAACACTTACAGCCTAATTTCAGGGTGGGTTCCTTTTATTGAATTGAACACCCACACTGTTGGTTGATCAACATCAAGGCATATGAGACTCCAGTGATGGTTGTTCTCATATGGAAAGATGATGACAGTAACTTCGAGCATAGCACAGTGGAGAAACCAACTCTCAAAGTTCCCAGATGGACTGTTCTTTTGTCTAATAATCACTGACATTTGTGGATCAAGAAGAAATACCTATGTGTGGGTGTGCAGTGGGAGTTGACTTTTGATCAGGCTGCAGAGAGTTCACCTGAGTTAGCAAACCTATTATCTGAGTTTTCAAAGCTAGCAAGATAGTAACACTTACTTAAGACAAGCATAGATAATTGTGTCTGAAATCTGAGCATCTGGATTCTGCAATAAATTAATGTCCACTTTTTCCAGAGCTAGCTTTCTGGCTCCATCTACAAATGGTATCTCTGCAAGCAAACCATCCTTCATTGAAAGTAGAGTTTCTTGATTGCTTGCCTCTATGGACAGGTTCACATTGCATTTTGTTTGCCTTTGGGACTCCACTGGTACTTTTGCTTTCTCCTTAAGCTCTGCTTCCCTCATGTCCTCTGTTTGGCGAGCAATAGTCTCTGCCTTTGCCCTTGTATTCACATCATGTGTGACATCTACAACTGTGAGTTGTGGCACTAGCTCAGGGGGGTATAACAAAATTTCCCTCATTTTCTTATCCTTACAGACATTGGGGACCATTAGTTTGTCATACCTCCACCTTATTCTTTTCAGTGTCTCACTATCTTTGTCCATTAAAGTAACCCTGTGGGCATGGGCTGCAACAATGGTGATGTCATTGAAGTACTCCAGTAGGAAGTCCTCTGCTGCTTCTTGTAGAGCCATTAATGCCACCACCTTCCACCTTTTGGTGCCCCAGGTAGCTTCTTCACATATGGACCTCACCATCCTCTGAAAGGGCAGCTTTGGTATGCATAAATCTACACATTTCTGTGCCTTTCTGATTTCTCTGAAAAGTCCCATGCAAGTTTGTAACTTCTTCACCCTTGGACCT